>NW_023416324.1:4964000-6313500 GCF_014108235.1 Myotis myotis | reverse complement strand
AGTTCCCACCACACTGTTTGTTTGAAATCCCGAAAAGAGTTCATCCTCAAGGAGCCCAGGGACCCCAGGCTGGGAAGTATTCTCCAGAGAGGTCCCGTGGCCCAGGCGAGGCATGTGGCTAGCGGTGGGGCCAGGGCCAGGGCTCCAACCATGCAGCCCACTGGGCAGGGCTGTCCACCCTCAGACACACAGGCACAGGGCGCACATGTGCAAGACAAACAGCCCAACCGAATGCAGGAGGCCTGAAGCAGCGATGCTGAGGGCTCCCCGAAGTAATAAATAGGCTCCCCTAACTCTGCAGTGAGCCGGGGGAACCAGGCCCCAGACTGGAAAAGTGGGGGTGTCACAGATCATTACAATGTATCGTGTAGGCAGTGGGGCACACTCACCCACCCTGGGGGGGCTCAGACCATTGCTCTGGCACCTGCCTCTTCAAGAGGAGGAGACAGACCAGCAAGGGGGCTGAGCCCCTGAGCTGGGGACCCCAGAAGAGTGGGACACCCCCAGAAGCCTCAGGGGGTCTGGCATGGAGGCAGGAAAAGAGCTGTAGGACCCCCCGCGGCTCAGAGCTCCCCTCCCCCCTGCTCCCCAGGGCTCATCTTTGAAGCCGCTGGCTCAGACCCAGAGGCTCAGACCCAGAGGCTCAGGGTTTTGATCCACCCGAAGGCACCAAGACTCCATGTACCTTTGGAAAAAGGCTGGGGCTTAGCTCTGTGGCTTTAGCATCCGAGCCTCCACCAAAGCGCATCAGGGCCAGGGGCCAGGCAGGGTCTCTGGGGCCGGTTGCCCAACAGCTGTTCCCTGGGTTATTTTGGTCCAGGTTATCAATTCCAGGGTATTTGGACCAAAATAGCCCTCAGCATGGTGGCTCTGTGGGGACCTCTCCTTAGAAAAGTTTCTTAAATAGAGAGTGGGAGGAAGGTGACCTGCCTTGCTGAGCTTTCAGCCTTGACACCTCCCTGACCTGCTTCCTTGGGGACCCCAGCTGGGAGCTGGTGGGGGAGGAGTGAGCGTTAAGAGGGAAGAGATCATTTTTTAATTCGGTTTCTTGACCCCGTGGTGGTCCTCCATAGCTGGTGACAGACATACGACTTTTCCCCATTTTATGGAGGGGGCGCAGGGGGTCCAGAGAGGTGAGGCACGGAGGCCACAGGACAGGGAAGCCAGGCCTCCTTACCCCAGGCCACACCCCTTCGGGTGGGCCTCCTAGACCAGCAGCAGATCCGCACTGGCCGCTGCCCGTTCCTGACGAGCACGGGATCAACGTGGAAAGTGCTGACTGGCCTTGGACTTCCTTTGGCCACAGCGGGGCGTCGGGGCGGCTGCCAGCCTCGAGGACCCCGCGGGCCTCGCTGAGATTGGGGTAGGGGTTGGGAGGGAGGAAGAAAAGCCATCCTCTGGCGCCCTGCCCAACCCCATGGACAGCCTGGGTCGCGGCCCCCCAGGAGCCTGCCGGGTTTGCTCCGGGCGCAGGGCCACCGTGACCCGGGTTGCGCTCCCTTTGGCAACGGGGTGGCGCCCGGGGAGCGTGCTTTGGCACCTGGCGGCGTGGGGGTACCGGGCTCGGGGCCCGGGACACCGCCTGGGCTGGGATGCGCTCGGTAATCGAGCTTAGTTGTCGAGGGCTCCTGGCCGAGCGCACACGGCAGCTGCTTATCAGGTCCCCGAAGTAAGCCGTCCGGGTGGGGCCGCATTTGGCGACCACCACTTGGCCACCCTCGCCGCTCCCGTCTCTCCCCCGGGATTTAACAGCGGGTTAACTTCCTGTCCTGGCAAATCCTTCCCGAGTCCCTCGCCCCTCCCTCCCGGCTCCCCCTCATCTCCCCCCCCCCCCCCCCCCGGCTCCCCCTCATCACCCCCCCCCCCCCCCCGTCCCTTCCGCTCCGGGCTCCCTTAGTCCGCCCGCGCTGCGCTCACTCGCCCCCGCGCGCACGCCCTCCCCGCCCCGGCCGCCCTCCGGCTCCCAGCGCCCTGCCCTCCCGAGAGCCGGTCCGCGTCGCCGCGGCTCGCGCGGGTCAGCCATGCGCCCCCGCACCGCCCCCCGCGCCCCCGCGGGACCCGCCGCCGCGCTCGGGCTCTGCAGCCTCCTGCTGCTGCTCCGGCCCGGCCGCGCCTGCCCCGCGGGCTGCGCCTGCCCCTACCCGCACACCGTGGACTGCCGCGGCCGCGGGCTGCCCAGCGTGCCCGACCCCTTCCCGCTGGACGTGCGCAAGCTGCTGGTGGCCGGCAACCGCATCCAGCGCATCCCCGAGGACTTCTTCATCTTCCACGGCGACCTGGTCTACCTGGACTTCAGGAACAACTCGCTGCGCTCGCTGGAGGAGGGCACGTTCCGCGGCTCGGCCAAGCTCGCCTTCCTCGACCTCAGCTACAACAACCTGACCCAGCTGGGCGCCGGCGCCTTCCGCTCGGCCGGGAGGCTGGTCCGGCTGAGCCTGGCCAACAACCGCCTGGAGGGCGTGCACGAGGCGGCCTTCGAGACCCTGGAGTCGCTGCAGGTGCTGGAGCTCAACGACAACGACCTGCGCAGCCTCAGCGTGGCCGCCCTGGCCGCGCTGCCCGCGCTGCGCTCCCTGCGCCTGGACGGCAACCCCTGGCTCTGCGACTGCGACTTCGCCCACCTCTTCACCTGGATCCAGGAGAACGCGTCCAAGCTGCCCAAAGGTGAGCCGGGCGGCGGGGCGGGACGGAGCTGGCGGAGGGAGGAGGAAGGGGGCCGGGCGAGGCCACCCAGCCCAGGGGCCTGGGGTGGAGCCTGGAAGAGGTCTGGGTGCCGGTGAGTGGCGGCTCTGATGAGAGTTGCTCCTGCTGTAACCTCGCAAGTTTCTAACCTGAACTTTTCCTGGGAATCTGCTGGGGAAAGGGGCTGGGGAGGGACACTCCTGGATTCTCCAGAGTTTCTGGGCCCTGATGCTATACTCCCCCCCCCTTCTCCAACAACCCACTTTCCAAAGTTAGAGATCTGTCATTTCTCTGTCACTCGTGACCGAAATCACCTCATGGGCCTCTGGACCTAACAACCCCTTCTAAGTGGACGGCACCCTCCTGATAGGAAACAGCTGATCGCATTCTCACTGCCCTGAGCGTGGAGAGCCAGCAGCGCTAGGAACTCCCCAGCAGCCTCCGGGGCCTGAGCAGGTGTGCTTCTCAGCTCCCAGCTGGCCCTTCTCTCTGAAGGGGGTGAGGATATTCCTGGTGAGGGAGAATGGCAGCGCTCTGAGAGCCAGGCTCTGTGATTTTGCAGCCCAGATGCGAAATCGGCCAACAAAAATGTGAGCAGGTGCACCTTTCGCTTTCCTGGTGCAGCTTTCCCGGGGTGACAGGGACATGCACCCCCATCTGCAGTCAGGAGCACCGGGGCCTGGTAGTTACAGCCCGGCCCGTGAAGGCCAGCGGGAAGGAAGCAAAGGCAGAGCTGGGAAGGAAGGGACCTCAGCATCCACAGGGATGAGCCCCAGACAGGGAGCAGGCGGAGTGGAGTGTCCTTGCCCTCAGGGATCCCAGCCTTACACACGGGGCCCAGCAGAGGCCTCCAGAGCCTGGCTCCACCTCCACCTCCAGCGTCTCCCTAAGGCTCTGGGTAGAACAGGAGCCAGAGCTGTGTGGCACACACGATAAAGGGTGACATCGATACAGATTTAGCTTCCATAGATCCTTTTTCCATACACTGAGGATTCAGGATGTTGCTCACCTACACCCTGGATTCCTGTGCTCACATATTCATTCCACACCTAACTAAGCCCCCACCCCAGGCAGGGCCAGTCACTCCTCGGCAGGCGCAGGCCCCTGAGCTTCCACTTTAAGCCCAGGCAGACGCTCTCCTATTAAAAAAAAAAAAAAAAAAAGCCCTAAAAGGTACAGACTCCCCAGTTTTAAACTTTGCCTTCATTCACTGGCCGGGCTCCCCAGACCCTTCCCACCACAAGCTGCCCGGGAGGCAGGAAGACCTCACAGTGGAATGGGGCCTCGGTTCTGATGGTTTCTGCCTCTGTTTCACCATGGACTTGGCATCTTTACCCCCACGGTTCACTGAGCTGACATAACGGGCTCTCGTCACCACGTGAGGGCTGGGTGTTATGGGGTCAGGATCTGTAGGTTTCAGCCTCGTGCTGCCATCGATGGCTGTGACCTTGAACGGGCCACCTGTCCTGTTGGCCTCAGTGTTCTCATCTCCGAAGTGCTGTGGTTGGCCTCTGAGGTCTCTACAGGGACCTTGGTTTGGAGTCTGAAGACATAGACTTGAGTCCTCGCTTAAAACCTGGGTGACTCTGGGTGGGTCACTTAACTTTGAGCCTCATCTTCCTCCTGTTTGAAACTGGCACCTGGAATGCTGTGTAGTCGTCTGACCTGGTGATTTTCGGGATCAAAACCAGATCATGTCGGTGGAAGGAAGGAGCAGTGTGAATGCAAAATGTCATTTCTCCCAGACGTATGATCCTAGCAAGTCTCTGACCTCCCTGCGCTTCAGTTTCCCTACCTCTCACCTCAGCATGCAGTCCCCGAATCCCACACCGTGTTTAAATGAGATCAGCTCCATCCAGGGCTCAGTCATGCTTAGCACAGGATGGGTGCCCTATAACCTCAGCCACCCCCTCCCTCCTTTCCTGCATTTGTGCAGGACAAAGTGGCCGAGAGCCCGGACTCTGGCACTGAGCTGCTGGGTTCAAATCCTGCCTCTACTTCTTACTAGTTGAGTGACCTTCAGTACCCCAGTTTCCTCATCTGTAAAATGAGGATGATGCTAGTGCCCATCTCAGGAAGGGCACACGCAGGTCCCTGGGGGAAGACTGAATAGCTAAGATCCCTCTTTCACTTCCCTTTGTAGCCACAGCCACGTGTGGCCCACCTACTAGGAAAGTGAAGGGAACTAATTCTCATGCCCAGAGACCCTGACATGGGCAGCAGCAGGGAGGGAAGGCGGAGAGGAGTGGGGATCAAGGACACAATTACACAGGTGCACATGCTATGCCTTGGGTCTGCTAACCTGGCTCTGCCCGGGGCAGCTTCCTGGAAAGGCCATTCTGGCTTGGCTCGGGCCCTGTGGGAAGGGGTGTCGTGCAGGTAGGGTGCTCACCAGCTATGTCACTAACCTGCCTGCCAGGCTGGACCCACGGCTCTCTGGGGGTCCCTGCTCCCATCTCCTAGTAACCACTCTCCTTTTCTGACGTCAGACACTGTGAGAGCCTGGTTTGGTGGTGAGAGTGAGGACTTCTTGTCATACTGACAAAACAGACAGTAGTCCAGCCAAAGAGACCGAAGCTGATGACTTTCTCCCCTGGTGACTCCAAGGTGATCCTATTGCTTTTTCTTTAAAATGGAAAGCAGTTTTATTTTCCAGAGGATGAAATAACAGGCCCCACCCAGACTCGGGAGCTATGGAAAAGTCTCACAAAGAAATGAAAAGCACCCAGAATCCCACCACTATTAAAGGTTTTCTGTATTTCAGTTGGTTTTATTCTTAAGCACGTACATATTTTTTAAACAAGTTGATACTAGATTATACATCTTGTTGCTGATTTTGTGTCTCTTACTGAGTTGTGAGAGTTTCCTGTCTTTGCAGTTCTTTGAAAATTTAACTTTTAAAAAAATTAAATGTATTGGGGTGACATTGGTCAACATGAACAGGTAGGTTTCAGGGTGGGTTTCTAAGTGACAAGATCTGTATATTGCACCGTGTGCCCACCACCCAAAGTCAAGTCTTCTCCTGTCACCTTCTGTTAGGACCCCCTTCTCCCAACCACCCCCTTCCCTCTGGCAACCACCACACTGCTGTGTGTGTTCACTCATGAGTTTCAGTCTTCTATTCCACCTATGAGTGAAATCATATGGTTCTTAGCTTTTGAAAATGTAACTCTTAATGGCCATGTAATGGGTCATTTTATCAATCTATTAACTGGCCTGACCCCTGTTGGAAGTATGGGTAGATGCCTTATTTTTGTTGTCTACAGACAACGCTGAACATCCTCATATGTGTAGAGGAAAACCTCTGGGAATGTCTTTGGGGTGGATTTTTTGAGGTGAGAACACAGAGGGAAAGTCTATGTTTATTTTAAACCTCTGGAGACATTTTTGCCCAATTGCGCCCCAGGCAGGGGACACTGGTGGCCAGTAGAGAGTACCCGGGCCACCCACCTTTCCCAACTTTATTCTTTTTAAACATTTGACTGGCAGAATAATCTGTCCCCTCATTGCTTTCATTTGCATCGCAGTTTTGATCCCCAGCTGAGTGAACGTTTTGTGTGTTTATCCAGCCCCTGGCAGGGGCTGACCAAGGTCTCCCTCTGCCTTTGACAGGTCCGTACACGGCCTGTGTGCCACGGGCTACTGCATTTTTAATTTGCCTCTTAATTAGAATTAAGTCCCTGGGTGTCACCTTTCTCACAATTACTTGTGTCCAGGGCCAGGTGTCAGCTTCTACGGGTGCCACGGTCTGGAGCTCCGGGGAAGAGGCCACTGTGTGCACGGGCCGAGGCGACCTCACCTTGTTTGCTCCCTGGACAGCCGGCTCCCAGGGTCCTGCTGTTCCATCCCAAACACCGGCTCTTTCTGAAAACATCACATTCATCATGTCACTCTGTCGCTTCACTCACAGGGTGACCTTGTTGCTGGGAAACAGGGGACAGTGGCTCTGCCTTCCTGCCCACCCAGGACAGCCCGGGGCACGCAGCTGGAGATTTGCTCTGGGGAGGCCAGGACCACCGTTAGCTGGGTGACCCCGTGCCAGCTGACCCAGATTCCCAAGGGTTAGGCCCTTTTAGCCAAGTGGCCGTCCAACTCCCGCTGTCCCCAAATCGTGTGGTTTCCAGTGTAATTGGGATGAGGTGCTTGGAAGGCTGTGTCTCCTTCAGGCTGGAAGTGCGCTGAGGGCCCCATGTCGTGTGGGTTGTCGTGAGTACCTGGATCTGGCACATTCACGGTTACAGGAGCCAACTCTCCAAATCGCATCCTGAACGGGTCGCCCCGGATCACAGCGGAGTGCACACCTCTAGGCCTGGGGACCGTCCTGGGCTCCTGCCCTCAGATCCTCGCCCAACTGTCACAGGTCCCGATTCTCACCTTTACTTCTACCTTTCTGGTTCTCACTTTGCTCCCAGCGTCCACCGCTCTGGGCACCCCGAGGCTGAGTTGGGAGCCTGCCCTGTGCACTCTCATTGGATCCTGTGTTACCTCCATGACCACCGCTTGATATTGGCAGTTCATGAGTCTGACCCGTTTCAAGGACAAAATGTGTCTCGTTTCTCCTTGAATCCCCAGCAGCTAACGCAGTATAAGGTGTGTTTGGAAATCTCCCATGGCTTCCATGGTACTTAAACCCAGATTCTTCCCATGGCCCACAGGCTCCCACCCTCCTTCTCCCCTCCCTGCCCCAGCCCATCCCAATGTCATGGGTGACAGGGAGGGATGAACGGCGTCCAGAGGAGAGAGGGAAGGAGCATCACTGAGCAGAGATGGGGGAGACACAAAGTCCAGTTCCATGGCTTGGATGAAAGTGTCCCCCGAGGAGAGGTCTGGTGAGTTCCAAGATGACCAGTCTCTGAGTGAGCCCCGGGAATACTGAGGGCACTGTGGTGTCATGGAGAGAGGGTAGGCTTTGTGGCCAGGCCTGCCTTTAAATCAAGACCCTCTCAGACGAGCTGTATGACTTGGGGCAAGTCACACAGCTCCTCTGAGCCCCTGTCTCTGCATCTAAAAAGTACCCCACATTGTACACCCACGCTCAAGAGCCAAAGGTGGAGGCAACCCAAGTGTCCATTGACAGATTAATGGATGAGCAAGATGGGGCCCATCCATACAGTGAGGTATCATTCAGCCTTAAAGGGAAGGGAATCCTGACACATGCTACAGTGTGGATGAGCTTTGGGGTAAGCGGTTTACAAAGGGACAGATAATGTCTGAGGCAACTTGTCTGAGGCACCTGAAAGCAGTCAAATGCATAGAGACAAGAAGTAGAATGATGGCTGCCGGGGCCTAGAGGAGGGAGAAATGGGGAGTTAGTGTTTAATGAGGACAGAGATTGAATTTTATAAGGTGAAAGTTGTTCTGGAGATGGATGGTGGTGATGGTTGCACAACAGTATGTAATGCCACTGAACTGTACCAGTACACTAAAAAATAGCTCAGATGGTAAATTTTATGTTATTTATGCTGTGGTATTTTACTACAATTAAAAAAATGTTTTCATGGGGATAGAAAAATAAATTACCTTAAAGCAGGGCATCTCAGCCCATCATGATTGACTGGCTAGTTCTTTGCCTTGGAGGTTGTCCTGTGCCCTGTAGGATGTTCAGCAGCATCCCTGTCTTCTACCCACTCAATCCCAGTAGCACCCGACCCAGGAGTGACAACTGAAAATCTCTCCAGACATCACTGAATACTCCCTAAGAGGGAAAATCACCCGGGTTGAGAACTAGTGCTCTGAAGGGCTGTTGAGAAAGAGGATTAAGTGAGATGATAATGGTAAAGTACTTAATATAGTTCCTGAAAAATAGTGGGAGTTTCTATAAATAGTCCTTCCTTGTAGAATGTAAAATCATGATCAACCATGTCATTGGAGGGGACCCACTAACACACATGCCCCTTTTCAACCCAAGGATGTTCCTGTTGCTTCTCCCAGCTGAGCAGAGAGCCCATCATTAGAGATCAACTTGGGACTCTGGGTATTGAAAAGGGCAGGTCCGGGAGGGAGCCACAGTGGGTGCCTCTGAGCACCCAGAGGCAGCATGGAGCATTGATTGCCATGAGCTGTGGGAGGTCCCAGCCTCACAGGGCCACGTAGATTTCCTCACACTGACTGTGTCAGGAGATTCTCTCTGACCAGATCATCAATAATAATGAGACACAGGTTGGTACCCCAGGCACTCGGCCCAGGACCCAACTCATAGCAAGCATCTGTTATTGATAATTGAGGTGGTGGCAGTGGTGGTGGTAGAAGTGGTGGAGATTGGCATCATGGTGGCAATGGTAGACATGGTGGAAGTGGGCATGGAGATAGATGGTGGACACAGGGAAGAGGTGGACATGGAGGAGGTGGTGGACATCATGGTGAACATGGGTGAGGTGGGCATCATGGTGGAGATGGTAGACACGGGAGGTGATGGAAGTAGCAATGGCAGTGACGGTGGAGATGCGGTAGTGATGGTGATGTTGGTGGTGGTCGTGGAAAACACACATATGCCGTCCGGAGAATAACACTTTAGGCCCTCAGTGACCACCTCTGCTCACTTCCTCCCGGAGGAGGACAGGTTAGGAAAACTGCCTGCAGGTCAGTTCATTTCCCATGCTGTGCATGTGACTGTGTTGCTGTCCTCAGGCTCGGGGTGGGAGATGGGCCTGAGTGTAGGGTAGCAGACACAAGTCACAGTCCTGGCGCAGGACTCACTCCTCGCCGCTGCCCTCTACAGACACGCTTGCTGGGGCCAGGACCACGCAGGAGCCCTTGACCCAGTGCTGCTGGTACAGCTTCCTCTGGTGGACATCAGCTGACTGTTTAATCAGGAGAAGTGTCTGCCGGCTGAGACAGGGAGGACAGCGGGGAATTTTCCCTACGCAGCAATCAGCACTTAATGAAAGTGATGGAGGGGAACAGAGATCAGCACTATCAGAAATTAGAGCGGGTGTTCCCAGGCATCCCAACCCCCAGCAGCAGGAGCAGGCGGGCACACCTCAGATGCCCCTTCGTGCAGTCTTCCTTCGCAGCACAGGCCGTGTTACAAGCAACTTCTCCAGGAGCTCATAGTCCTCTGAGACCCTGGTGCCCAGAAAGAGCACTACACAGGGAGTCAGCAGAGCTGGGTTCCACCCGCACTCCCTGTGACCTGAGACAAGTTGCCTAACCAGTGGTCGGCAAACCGTGGCTCACGAGCCACATGTGGTTCTTTGGCCCCTTGAGTGTGGCTCTTCCACAAAATACCACGTGCGGGCGCGCACGTACAGTGCAATCGAAACTTCATGGCCCATGCACAGAAGTCAGTTTTCGGCCTGGGTGAGTCTGCTTTGAAGAAGTACTGTTGATATTTGGCTCTGTTGACTAATGAGTTTGCCGACCACTGAGATAGACGAAACAAGTATACAAGACGAGTGTGGATGGGAGAGTTGGAAGGGGTCGACCTCAGCGAATGTACCTCAATCAGATTGAGGACGTTTTTAGCAAAGGCCAGCTTAGGAGTTACCCTAATTAAGTTAATACAATGTACCTACCTATATAGTTTAAGTTTAAAAAATGTGGCTCTCAAAAGAAATTTCAATCGTTGTACTGTTGATATTTGGCTCTGTTGACTAATGAGTTTGCCGACCACTGGCCTAACCTCTCTGGGCCTCACATCTGTAAAATAGAGGGGGAGAGGTGACAGGGAGGGGAACGAACACGTCAAAGGTGCCCTGTGATCTGAGATGCTGTGAAGTCAGGAGGCCCTGGCTGAAAGGCTCCCTGTGTGTGTGGAAGGACAAAAGCTGCTCTGTTTTGGGTCCTTTCAGTTTGGAGTTTGGGGGGCTAGTGGGGTGGGCCTGGCAAGGTGCCTTGCCAGCCCAGGCTGAGCCCTCACTCCAGTGGGCGGAGAGGAGTGAGCTCTGGCCGAGAGCCGTGGGACCCACGCCCACTGGTCCCTGGAGAACCGGTGTTAGTCCTTCTTCCAGGGTGTGGGAGGGGGAGCCCCTTCCCGGGACCTGTAGCTCCAGCAGGGAGTGGGGTGAAGAGCAGCCACTCTGTCCCCATGTGCCTTGTCGCCAGGGCCTTCTCACACCTCGGGAAGACTTGGAGGCTCTTCAGTCTTGGCAGACAGCTCACAGAAGAACACCCCAAGTGGTCAATGAGCGCAGCAGACAACGTCAGAGAAAGGCGGACTAAATCAACAATGTGCCACTTCACAGCGCAGACTGGCAAAGGTGGAGAGTGACAAAAAGTCGTGATTGGCATGGGTTCAGGGCCTCTCTCACAATCTTCAACTTGTGGGAATGCATCTTGGGAAACAATTAAGAATCTGTTCGCGGATGCTCCTCGCAACTCTGCTTCTAGTAAGAAAAAAACCGCAAACATCCTGGGGTTGGGTAAGTCACGGCTCATCTACACAGTAAAATACCCATAGCCGTTACAGCTGACAGGTGATCATTGTATGGGTTAAATGGAGAGGTGTTCCTGGTCTGGTTAGCCCACAGAATGGCGGAGTATATTTCTACTTGGAGGATTTGTGTACAGGTCCCACAGAAAAATCTAGAATGGTGTTAGATATGTATTTGTGAGTCCTTTTGTTCCCCTTTTTATTTCTGTTCTGTGTACACAGGCTTTGTATATGGGGTGGGGCAAAAGTGGGTTTACTGTTGTTCCATTGGAAAATAATACAGTAGGTAATAAATAATAGTACAGGAGTAAACTCTGTGTTTTGCGTACTCACAACTATAAACCTACTTTTGCCCACCTCTGCAGTAAATGGAATTAGGAAAACAAAAAATACGTATATTTTAAAATACATTTTTATTGATTTCAGAGAGGAAGTGAGAGGGCGAGAGAGAGATAGAAACTTCAATGATGAGAGAGAATCATTGATTGGCTGCCTCCTGCACACCCCCCACTGGGGATGGAGCCCACAACCCAGGCATGTGCCCTGACTGGTAACTGAACGGTGACCTCGTGGTTCATAAGACAATGCTCAACCACTGAGCCACACCAGCCGGGCCAAAAAACATGTTTAATGACAACAAGTGCTTAGGGGAGCCTGTTGTTGATCTGGGTGCGGCAGCTCCCGGAGGCCAGATCCGGGAAAGGCCCCGAGAGATCCCCTGGCCGCGGGCCCATGCACTGACAAGGGATGAAAGATTAATCTCCTCTCAGCCTTCCTCTGTGTCATCATCTATTTCGGGAGAATGGCAGCTCTTCACCCTCCCCAGCTCAGGTGTCAGCTGCTGGGAAGAAGTCATTAGTGAAGGGGACAGAGCCCGGAGGGGTGGCGGCAGGCAGGTACGGAGCCCCCTGCACAAGGAAGGGGCCCGTCTCTCCCGAGTGTGCCCTGGTGGAGAGGGAATGGTGCCCATGAAGGCAGGGAGCAGGGGGCTGTCGGCAGGGCCTCTCTCCCCTCAGTGCACCTGCTCCCTGAGTTTTCTCCCTGGGAGAAGAGGCCAGCGGCACTGGTCCTTCCCACTCTCTCGGGCCCTGCAGCCACCGCGCACGCGGTTTGGTAGGACAGCTGGCAGAGCGGGATGATCTGTGGCTGTGGGACAGGGATGGACAAGACAGGTGTCAGCCCATCCTTGAACTCCATCTTCCTCCAGTCTGTTGATTGGCCCTCTTGAGTATAAACAATGGCAGCCACCCTCACTGATTTGGCTCAGTGGATAGAGCATCGGCCTGTGGACTAAGGGTCCCAGGTTCGATTCCGGTCAAGGGCATGTACCTGGATTGTGGGCTCAATCCTCAGTGTGGGGCGTGCAGGAGGCAGCTGATCAATGATTCTCTCTCATCATTGATGTTTCTATCTCTCTCTCCCCCTCCCTTCCTCTCTGAAATCAATAAAAATATATTACAACAAAACAAAAAAGCCATGTCAGCCAACTCTAGCAAGTGTGAGCAAGAAAGGGGCTTGTTTCAGGGATATCAGGTAACTCACACACTAAAGAAACACCAGGGACAGGCTCAGCATCGAATGAGCCAGCTCCACCCTGACTGGTGCGGCTCATAGTTTAGTGTCAACTAATGAACCAGGAGGTCCCTGTTCGATTACTGGTCAGGGCACATGGGTGGGTTTCGGGCTCCCAGGAGATCTTAGCCACCGGTGGATTGTCTTTTCCTCAACTCCTACCCCTGCCTTTCACTGCCCAGCTGCCTCGGCGACAGACAGGCGACAGGCTCGCTGCCCTGGGGGGTTGTACACTCAGATGCTTGTGCAGGGGCCAGCCAGGTGACACAGTGAGTGAGCAGGCCCACGGCCTGGGTCCTGTCTCATTACAAAAGCCTGACCGTTGTCTCCATGTGACAACACTGCCTCGTCTCCTGATTTAAGTGCTTTTTTAGATTCTTAAAGTAAAAGACCTGGCGATGACAAACGAAAGCATTGGGCAGCCTGAGTGGGGCTCTTGGCTGCGAATTTTAGTCTCTTAATCCAAACCTGAGTTCCTGGTGCTGTCCGTCCATGTGCCCATTTCGGAGCAGCCAGGAGCCCGTCCCCTGACAAGGGCGACCAGAGGCTGTGCTGGCAGCCTGAGCTTCCTGGTCTGGTCCGTCCAGGTCAGGGCCTGGGCAGGAGGGATGCAGGAGGGCTCCAGGGCCTCCTTCTGAAAGACACTCTGTCTGGAGGGAACTTGTTCTGAGGTACTGGGTGGGGCTGACCTCTGAGACGAGGGGGGCGGTGTGGTGGCCGGGGTCAGTCTCGGCTCTGTCATTTCCTGGACAGGCCATTTGACAGCTCAGTCCCATCATCTATAAAATGGGGACAATTACAGTGGCTCCTCATTGAATGGGCATTAAGATTAAATAGGCTAATGCGTGTAAGGCCCTAAGATTGGCGGCCGGCACACGTGGATGCCACGTAAGTGTTGACTGAGACGCTGAGGAGATGGTGAGAGAACATTCCAGATCAGGAGGGAAGGTCATAGAGAGCAACCTCCTCTCCTCCATGGGCCCCACGCTTCCTTCCTCTGCCCCTTCCCACCTCCCCCCAAGGCCCTGGCTCTCACTTCTCAACTCCTCCGGCTGTCCCTGGACCGCAGTGCAACTTTTCATTTTCTCTCTTAAAATATCATTTGTGGCCCGGCCGTGTGGCTCAGTGGTTGAGCATCGGCCTGTGAACCAGGAGGTTGTGGTTTGATTCCTGGTCAGGGCACATGCCTGGGTTGCGAGCTCAAATTCCTGTGTGGGGCATGCAGGGGACAGCTGATCAATGATTCTCTCTCCTCATTGATGTTTCTATCTCTCTCTCCCTTTCCCTTCCTCTCTGAAATCAATAAAAATATAGCCCTAGCCAGTTTGGCTCATTGGATAGAGCATCGGCCTGAGAACCAGAGGGCCTGGGTTCAATTCCAGTCAAGGGCAGGTACCTTGGTTGTAGGCTCCTCCCCAGCCCGGGCCCTGGTCAGGGTGTGTGCAGAAGGCAATCAATCAATCTGTTTCTCTCACATCGATGTTTCTCTCTGTCTTTCCCTCTCTCTTTCACTTGCCCTAAAATTCAATGGAAAAATATCCTTGGGTGAGGATTAACAAAAAATATATATATTTAAAAAAATATCTCATTTGTGCCTGTGTCCTGATGCCCCTCCCATTAGACTTAAGTCTCTCCTCTTTTTCTACCTTTTTTCTACCTTCCCTGTCTCCCTTCTTTCCTTCCTTCCTCCTTTCCCTCCTTCCTTTTTTCTTTCTTCCTTTTTTGTATCTAGCGTGAAGCCTCACCCATTTTGTTTAATGCATGAATCAAAGAAAGCTGTTTAATAATGAAATGTCTGTCTAGTAACTAAGAGTAGCCCTGCCTTAGAAGGTTACCCACTTAGCTGAGCATTTCGGCCTAGAGCAGGGGAGGGTGGGGGGGATTCTGTCTCCTCTCCCACTCCCCTCCTGGGGACATGTGGCACTGTCTGGACAGTTGTTGTTTTTTCCCCAAAAAGTATATTTTTATTGATTTCAGAGAGGAAGGGAGAGGGAGAGAGAAACATCAATGATGAGAGAGAATCATTGATTGGCTGCCTCCTGCACGCCCCACACTGGGGATCAAACCCACAACCTGGGCATGTGCCCTGACTGGGAATTGCACCGTGGCCTCCTGGGTCATAGGTCGATACTCAACCACTGAGCCACGACGGCTGGGCTGGAGACATTTTTGCTTGTCACAATGGGAGGGGACATGCTCCCGGCCTCTAGCAGGCAGAGGGCAGGGACAATGATAAGCACCCTTCAGTGCAGAGGCCCGCCCCCACATTATAGAGTTATCCAGTCCCAATTGTCAGTAGGGCTGAGGCTGAGAAATTCTGGACTAAGGTAGGATCCTGCAGGAGAGAAGAGGGAACCCCAAAGTCAGGGTACCCCATCTCCCAAGGCTGCAGTTGGCCTGGAATGCATCTTTCAAAGGCCCTGGCAGTGATGCTCTGCCCCCTCTGCAGGCCCAGCTGGCTCTTTGTCCGACTCTTCTTATTTCCCGGCCCTTTGTGAGCTGTGGAAACCCATCAAGCCGGTGGATCTTAATCGCGAAAGCGCCTTTGAGTGTGTTCCGGAGTCTCCCACCCTGGCTGGGCT
The DNA here is from genome assembly GCF_014108235.1 of Myotis myotis. Lineage (NCBI taxonomy): Eukaryota > Metazoa > Chordata > Mammalia > Chiroptera > Vespertilionidae > Myotis > Myotis myotis. The sequence continues at coordinate 6,298,293 of NW_023416324.1, read as the reverse complement.
CATGTGTGGCGGTTTTTAAACAGGTCTGTCTCTTCTAGCCACAGAGAAATGTGAGGTGGCATTTCCTCAAAGCGTCACTCTGTAAAAATGCCAAAGTAATCTCAAGGCACAAAGAACATTGGGGAAAGCAGGATTGGCGTGAGGAGTCGGGGCGGGCTCTGTAGCTGGTGGTGTTTTGTTGTGGTTGCTTTCCCGCGAATGCAGCTCATTGAACAAGGAATTATACAGCGTTTCTCTAGGTAATGATGACCTCTTACGGCTTGAATGTTATCTTGGCAAATGTTATCTTGGCTTTAGAAACTGCCTGTGCTCCATACCGCTTATTGGTGTCCGTATTGTTTATTTTCATAACACCTTTGGCTGGGGATGGGGGGATGTTAAGAGGAGGTGGGTCAAGCCCTGGATAGGTGGCTCAGTTGGTTGGAGCATCGTCCTGTATACCAAAAGGTTGTGGGTTTGGTCCCCGCTTGGGGCTCATACGGGAGGTAACCAATCAATGTTTTTCTCTCACATTGATGTTTCTCTCTCCCTCCCTTCTTCTCTCTCTCTAAAATAATCAATTAAAAAATATATGCCTTAATGGATGTGAGGGCGATCTGGCTGCGACATCTGTCACCCCATTGATCGCCAGGGTTGATTCGGCTGATCTGGCTGGCTAGGCGGGTGTCCCCCTCCTCCCTCACCGATCCATGTGCGTCCCTCCCGAAGCTGCGCGCTCGGTCGAAGAGGACGACCTTCCCCCCCGAGGAGAGGACCGGTCTTCGGTCAAGGGTATACGAGTAGCTGCGCTCCCCTGCTAGAACCTCCAAACAAGCTCTCAAGGTCCATTTGTAGGAGAACGTAGGGTAGTCAAGCTTCCAAGACTCCAGACACATCCAAATGAGGCGCTGCACGTGGCAGTCTGCCTTCCTTTTAAAAAAAAATAAAATAAAATAAAATAAAAAAAAAAAAATATATATATATGCCTTAAAAAGAAAAGAGGAGGCAGATCAATCGATTTTCCCACTTTTCCATTGAAGAAAAGTGTCCACAAGGAAATCCCAATAAAACACTGTCTTAAAGCTCTCCTGTTCTGTCCAAAGGCATTTAAAATGCTCAAAAGAAGTAAACAAAAGTTTGGCTTCTTCAAAAAAAGGACACAGTCATAAGTTGTAGTCAAGTGGAAGCTGGAGAAACCTGAAGAGCTCTGGTCCAGTTAATTCCTTGGGTATAGAAGGTAGGAACTGAGTCTGGGAGGAGGGACTGTGAGTCTGGTTGCTAGGCAATGGTTCCCATGGGGAGGAGAGCATCATAGATTGGCTATTGACACATAAAAGATGGGCCAGAACAGAAGAAAGGAGGAATCTCAGCCACTCTTCATTCCTCTTCTGTTTCTGATTTGGAGAAGGAACTAGCCTATATAATAAAAACCTAATATGCAAATTGACTGAGCTGCAGAATGACCAATGGAATGACCGTTGCTATGACACGCATTGACCACCAGGGGGAAGACGCTCAATGCAAGAGCTTCCCCCAGCCTGCAGGCCCCAGGCCAGCCAAGGCGGTGCCAGCAGGGGGCGCCCCATTTGCCCCATTGGTCACTCCCACAGATCGGCCCTGATGGCCAGCCAGGCCTATGGACCCTACCCATGCATAAATTTTGTGCACCGGCCTCTAGTATGTAAATAAAGACCCCAAAGGGTAGTTGCAGGTTTGCTGTGCAGTTAGCGGGGCCACTCTTTGCAAGACAGAAACCAGTTAATTAGCGTGATGTGAAGAAATCATCTCGACTTTCAGGTAATGCTGGAGATGGGTTGAGGGTCAGCTTTTGAATCCAGGAAGCGCTGAAAAAGCAAGCAATGGAAGATTTTCCCGAGGGTTGAAAGGAAGCCAGAGGTAAGCAGAGATCGCAGCAGTTGTGCTTAATGACACATGGTGTTCTTACATCTCTGAGAAGCTGTGTTGCTGACACAGCAAGCTCTATACACTCAGTTTTCTCCTCCATAGTTGGCATAATAACAGTGCCTACCTCAGAAGGTGGTGGTGCTAATCAGAAGTTAATATGTATGTAGCACTTAGAACAGTGTTTGTACTTCGCAAGTGCAATAGGAGGGTGAGTTACTACTATTTTGTTTTTCTCTTCTTCCACGTAAGAAACAGAAGATATGAGTTCTTTATGCATTTTAATGTCATGCATTTTTTTTGTATCTGAAATCTATACTTTATATGTAGTTCATATTGTGTATCAGTCGGGATGTGCAGATTATGCTTGGTAACACACACTAGTGGCCCCCATCCCACGGCATCTGCCCCGCCCTCCATCCCCCCTTCCAGGGGCTGGGTATTACCAGGTCTGGATTAGGGTCTACAGAGGCCCTAAACCCTAAAAGTTTATGCTGCCTTCCTATCACCATCCTGAGTGACTCAAAATCAGAAGATGCCATAGTCAGGCCGGTGTTGCCCAGTGGTTGAGCATTGACCTATGAACCAGAAGGTCATGGTTAGGACACTTGTCTGGTTGTGGGCTCCATCCCCAGTGGGGGGCGTGCAGTCGGCAGCCAATCAATGATTCTCTTTCATCATTGATGTGTTTATCTCTTTCTCCCTCTCTCTTCCTCTCTGAAATCAATAAAAATACATATATATATTTTAAAAACATGTCTCCCATCGTAGTTACAGGGGGCTTTTAAAAAGGCTCAAATTCCATTCCAATCAACTTCTCCCCCTTTTGTTTTTGGGGGGGCTGCTTCTGCTTTGCACTTTGCAAGCACTGGCCTTGCCAACTTTTAGGCATTCCCATGCTAGAGCCTAAACCTGTCTCTCATCCTGCCCACCCCTTCCAGGCCTCGATGAAATCCAGTGCTCCCTGCCCCCCGAGAACAGGAGGGTGTTCCTGCGCCAGCTGTCGGAGGCCAGCTTCAGCGAGTGCAGGTTCAGCCTCTCGCTCACAGACCTGTTCATCATCATCTTCTCGGGCGTGGCCGTGTCCATCGCCGCCATCATCTCCAGCTTCTTCCTGGCCACCGTGGTGCAGTGCTTCCAGAGGTGCACCCCCAACAAGGACGCCGAGGAGGAGGACGAGGATGAGGACGACTGAGCCACCCCTCCCGTTCCTCGCTTTCCAGAACCCATGCTCGTGGCTCCCCTTGGAGGAGAGAGGGAAATGCTGAGACCCACACGGTCAGTGCCCTGAGCCGCCCAGAATGGTGCCTGTTCCACACCTGGGACCCGGGGGCGCACCGGGTGGGACCTCCGACCTCAGAGCATAGAATCCACAGCTCAAGGAGCTCAGGAAGGCTTCCTGGAGGAGGGGCTGCCGCTCAGCGTGGGGTGTGCGTCAGGAGATGATGGAGTCGGGCTTCACAGCCGCTGGTGGGAATCCAGCCCAGGGGACACGAGACGTGCAGTGCTTGCCCACAACGATGACTTTGTGACATCCACGGCTCTGGCTTGGCCTGGGCCGCCATGATGCACCTCCTTCCTCCCAGGAGGCGGCTGCTCAGACAGTGGGGGTCGGGGTTTAGGTCCCTCTACCCCGTTTGGCTAACATGGCACTGAGGAGAAAGCCAAGAACTGGCCGGAGTGTGTTTGTTGTTCCATTTTGGTTGGGAAAACTTTTGTGGACAGAAACCAAACCTTGATCCTTATCCCCGTGAGGCAGCGACCCACGGAGCAAGGACAGTCGCTTTGAACAGTCCTGATGGGCTCTGCTCAGAGTCACTCTTCCCTCTGGCGTTGTTTCCCCTCCTCGTCCCCAGACCTGTCCCTGAGTCGCTCCCCAGCGTTCCCCCTGCTGGCACTGCTCCAGACTTGCCAGCTCCAGAATTTGCGCAGAAACCTTCCCAGAGGCCAGGCTTCAGAGAGCAGGAGGCATCGGACCCACAAAATGGTAAAGACATGAAACGAACGAACTGGGACTCGGCCTCTGAAACCCTCCCCCCGCGGCCTCAGGCTGTGTGTGATGTGTTTTTGGAGCCCAGGCCGTGGCAGGCAGTGATTCCCAGCGCGGGGAATGCAGCGTTTTGGTTCTGAGGTAGCACGACACCAGCAGTGTCATGGGCCCAGCGGGGTAATGCGAGGCGACACGCATTAGCAGCTCCGGGCCTTGTGGGGACTGACAGGGGGGGCTCACGAGAAGCTCTGGGATGTTTCTGGGCATCACGCCTCCATTATTTCTCACAATACACTCCTTACGTGACTCCTCCATTGCTCCTTTCCGTCTCCTGAGTGTTTGCTAAGCGCCAGGCATTGAGTAAGACAGGCCCCTGCCGCGTGGGCCTCGTATTACTATGGGTGGAACATAAACAGGTAAGCAAAACTGAAATTGCAAGTAGTGATGGGTGCCATGAAGGAAATAAATGAGGCCTGTGGCAGAGTAACTGGTAGAAGCCACTCAAGAGTGGGCAGTGGGGTGTACTAGTGAGGGTTCTCTAGAGAAACAAAACCAGCAGGAGATAGGTATATCCTATCTACCTACCTACCTACCTACCTACCTATCTGTCTTTCTATCCCCCGCAACCTGGGGATATACCCTGACGGGGAATTGAATGGTGGCCACCTGGTTCATAGGTCAGCGCTCAACCACTGAGCCAGTTTGGTCCAGTTTTGTGGTGGGTTGAATCCACAGATGCAAAACCTGGGGATACAGAGGGCTGACTATATATTTATTGAAAAAATCCACATATTTGTGGACCCATATAGTTCAGACTGGTACTGTTCAGAGGGGCCTGTATTTCTGGGGATGGAGTCTCTCTTGGGCTTTAAGTCAGTTTGAACTGGCACCCACCACTGCTGAAAGGCTTCTATGCCCACTTCCTTTCCTGTTCCCCCTGAGCCTCATCGGTGTAGAAGCTGGCTGGTTGCCATGGCTGCAGCAGGTGGCAGCCCTGCCCTAGGGGCTGTGTTTGTTACCAAGCATAATCTGCACATCCCGACTGATACACAATATGAAGACACAAGCATCCATTGTATCTGCTGGGGTTCACCCTGACCCTGGACAGTGTGGCCTCTGCCCACCCCGCTGGGGCTCTTGGCCTGCCCTTCCCAAACCATCCCTGCCCTGCCCTGCCCAGGTGTTTAATTCCAAGCTGCCATTCCTGGAGGTGACCTTGCAGGGTGACCTTCCTTTCAGCCTCACTCACCCGCCAGGATGCAATAAAATCATGGCAGCAACTTGACTTTGTAGGTAGTTCATATTGTGTATCAGTCTGGATGTGCAGATTATGCTTGGTAACAAACACTAACAGCCCCTGGGGCAGGGCTGCCACCTGCTGCAACCATGGCAACCGGCCACCTTCCACACCAATGAGGTTCAGGGGGAACAGGAAAGGAAGTGGGCATAGAAGCCATTCAGCAGTTCAGTCCTTCCTCATTGATGGGGAGGCTGCAGAATTCTGCTGAGACTTGGGGAGCTGTGGGCTCCACATACCCTTCTGAGCTGCCTGGGAGGGTGACAAACGCAGGGGTGGGACATGCGCTCTGTGGAGCTCTAAGCTGGAACCATGACGTCTCCTCCATCCCCTGAATCCCCATGGAATCCTTTGCCCCCAGAGATACCCTCTGGACAGGATGCACATGAAGTGAGGGCCAGTGGGCCACCATTGCTGAATACCATCCCTTGACCAGGCCTGGCAGACAGGAGCCCTTAACTGTCTCAACACTCACTTGTTACAACCCCCATTATCACATGAACAGAGCACATAAACTTCCCCTTCCACAGAGGGTCACACCACGTGGCCTCCCTCCCTACAGACAGAAGGTCAAGGGAAGGAGGCAGCAAGGTGGAGTCCAGGCTGAGGTCCATGCAGGCCAACGTGCTGTGGTGGACCCACAACCACTGAAATGGCTCTCATGGTGTTTGGGAGTGGGGTCACTGGAGTATTAAACTAGCAGTGCCTGGCCTGTGTGGCTCAATGGTTGAGCGTTAACCTATGAACCAGGAGGTCACAGTTCAATTCCAAGTCAGGGTACATGCCCCAGTTGCAGGCTCAATCCCCAGTTGTGGGCATGCAGGAGGCAGCTAATCAATGATTCTTTCTCATCATTAAGTTTCTATCTCTCCCTTCCTCTCCCTTCCTCTCTAAAATCAATAAAAATATATTTTTTAAAAAATAGCAGAGTAATAAAACACTCCAGGAGACAGCAGAGGATTCCCTTTCTGCGCATTCGGAGGGCAGTGGAGCTGGGTGTGCTGCTCACCTGGCCGGCCCGTGGGCTGTGTGATGTGCCGTGAGTGGTCCCCCTCCGTATCTGTCCCCAGTACTCACGCCCTTCAGCCCCTGGGCACTACTTCAGTTTCCCATGCAGGGCCCTGACCTGCTGTCCCCTCCACCGGGAATGCTCTTCCCCTAGATCGTTGCTGCTTCTTGTCAGTCAGGTCTCAGTTCAAAGGTCACCTTCTCAGAGGTCTGCCCTGCTCATCCCAGCGGAAGAGACCCTCACCTGCCACCCTCTCATGCGTCGTCACCTGTGTCATGCTCTTCACAGCACTCAGGACTGTGTGGGCTTCCTGGGTGTCGCTGGCTTGCTTGTGTATGTCTCCCCCTCTGTAGATGGCACGCTATGAGAGTGAGGCCCATGCCTGTCATGTTTATCCTGTATTCCCAGAGCCTAGTCCTGGTGTGGGCTTGGCCGGAGCCTGATAAATATTGTGAAGTCTCTCAGTAAATATAAGCTTCACCTCTTAAAAAAATAATATTGTGAAGTGGATAAATGAAGAGGGTGGGTGGATGGATGGATGGATGGATGGGCTCATGGATGGTGGGTGGGTGGATTGATGAGTGAGTAGGTGAGTGGGTGGATGGATGGGTAGGTAGGTGAATGGATGGATGGATAAATGGTGGGTACATGAGCAGGTGAGTGGGTGGATGGATGGATGGATGGATGAGTAGATGGAAAATTTTTACCCTTTCCAAGGACTTGAAAGCCACACGTAAAGTGAGAAGATACAAGCAGGGAAGGATTTACAAGATGCAGGGAATGCATTAAAGGAAAATGCCTCTTCACTTGGAGGGGCACAGTTCTGAGCCCAGGGCTGTGATGCCAGGAACCACTTCTGGTGTGTCCTCCTCAGCAGTTGCCCAATTTTGTTGTGGCTCAGAAGCCTCCCCTCGGCCCCAGTGTGGGCTGCTGATTAGGGATGCAAACCCCCAGACTTCATAGCCTGCCTTTCATCTGAGAGCCCCGAGAGCAAGCCCATCTGTCCTGCTGGGCAGTGCAGCAGCCCCTCGCCTTTCTGAGTCCTCTGCCCACCCCGTGTCCTCTCCTTGGCACCGCCAGCCTTGGCATCTGTGACTGCTGAGTGACTGCCGCTCGTGACCATCTGACCCCCAGTGACTTCCCTTAATTACTTGGACCAGCTTTCCCTGCACAATCCCAGGGACGGCAAGAAGGGGATGTCCTTCACCCATCCTTGCCCACCACCTCCAGTGGGCGGAGATGGGCACCATCGGCGTTTTTCACTTTTCCAAAGATCTGCTCTCCGTGGAGGCCAGTCTGTCACTGCGAGGAGTTCCCTCTGAGAGCTCATTCCCTCACCAATCCTGAACCTTCCACGGAGTCTGGATGCTTGTTGGGAGGAACAATGTGCCAGCCGGGGGTCGGGGGGAGATAACAGGAGGGCCTGGAATTCCAGCCTCCGTGGTCTCTGGTCTCCACTTGGACTCCCAGGCACGGAGCAGCCCAGCCCGTGATGTGTGAGTTCAGGCAGAGCATAACCACCTGCAGCTCCACGTCCCTCAAACCATCACCTGTGCATCACCTGGGACAGCATGAGCCCTGTCCTCCGGTTCCAGGGAGCGTGTAGCAGGCTCCCAGGCCATGTGGTCAGCACTTTCCCTCCCCTCCCCCAGCATCCTGCTTACATCTTCCTTGTCCTAGAACCTAGATGCTCCTTACTTGTGACTCATTCATTCATTCATTCATTCATTCACTCATTCATTCAGTGGTTGTTAACTTTTTACCCCCCTGGCCTGGCACTGGCCACATAACAGCACAGGACAAACAGCCTCTGGCCACAACAGTTTTCTGTCAGAAGAGATGAGTAAAATAAGTGGTTACACAAATGTGACCAGTCACGCCAGGAAGTACCCAACGCCTGCAGAGCCCAGCTCAGCGCGAGGGGTGGGGAAAAGGGGCCCGCTGAAAACTAACGACTTCGTCCAAACCCCTGCACAGGGAGGCCACCAAACTAGCAGGGCTTCAAGCAGCCTAAGGCTGTGTCCTGCGGGCGACCCCAGCCCTCTAGGCTGCCAGATAGAGACCCTTTGTTCTCATAGCACCCCATCTCCCCCCTCCCCCACATCCCTTCCCCGGGGCTTTTACTATAAAGGGTTTACACCCTGGCCTGTTTGGCTCAGTGGATAGAGCATCGGCCTGCAGACTGAAGGGTCCTAGATTCTATTCCAGCCAAGGGCACAGGCTCAGGTTGTGGGCTCAATCCCCAGTAGGGGACGTGCAAGAGGCAGCTGATCAAAGATTCTCTCTCATCATTGATGTTCTCTCTTTCTCTCTCTCTCTCTCTCTCTCTCTTTCCCCTTTCCTCTCTGAAATCAATAAATATGTATATAAAATAAAAGGGTTTACAATTGTAAATCCTTCTGCGGACCCTTTGAGATGTATATGTACCTCCGACAGCTCAGCTGTGTCTTTCTCAGGGGCCTTGGAGCCCCGTCTTTGACATGTAAACGTTGGGAGGTGGGACCTGTGTCTCCCAGGCTCAAGGCAGGATAGAGCCCCACTTCCCTGGCTGCCAGCTGGCCGTGCAGAGGCCCCATCGCAGGTGCACTGCCCCAACCTTGGCCACTTTTCACTTCTCTGACCCTCCTGGGCCCAGGCTCACTCTGTCCCTTTGAAACGCCCGGTCACTTCTGTGCAAAGGGGAACAGCCCTGGTCTTCCCACCAGCAGTAGTCATTGAATAACATCCATTTCCACTGGGTTTTATTCAGTCTCACACTGACATTGAATCTGAAGCTGGAAGGTTGAGCAGGAGTCAGCCAGGCTCAGTGGGTGGATATGGGGCAAAGGGGTGGGGCGAGAATGTTCTAGGTGGAGTGTAAGGGAGAAACCAAAAGAGGCTCAGGGGGCAGGAGACTGAAAGGGGCACAAGGCCATCCTGGCCCTTTACAGGGCCCCTCCCCAGTGAGGGCGTCTGGCACTCCTTGCGGTTTCTCCTGCACCCATGCCGCCCCTGCCCCTCTCCTGGGCAGTCTGCCCAGATGGTACTCGCCGCCCTGCCACCTCCCACTGGGTTGGTTTGGGGACCAAGAGGATGCTGCTGCCCTTGGCTTCCATTTTTTGCATTGAAAAAAGTGGAGATATCACACACCATCAGGCTCACTCTTCTAAAACACACTCTGTGGCCGAAACCGGTTTGGCTCAGTGGATGGAGCGTCGGCCTGCGGACTGGAGGGTCCCGGGTTCGATTCCGGTCGGGGGCATGTGCCTGGGTTGCGGGCACGTCCCCGGTGGGGGATGTGCAGGAGGCAGCTGATCGATGTTTCTCTCTCATTGATGTTTCTGATTCTCTGTCTCTCTCCCTTCCTCTCTGTAGAAAATCAATATAATATATTAAAAAAAAAATAAAACACACTCTGTGGTCTTAGTATATTCACGAGGTGATGCCGCCATCACCACTATCTAATTCCAGAACATTTCCTCACCTCGAGAAGAAACCCCCTGCCTGTGAGCAGCCACACCCATCACCCCCGCCCCTGCGAATCTCCTCTATGTCTGTGGACTCACCTCATGTGAACGGAACCATGAGTGTGCGGCCTTCGGGGTCTGGCTTCCCTCGCTCAGCATGTTTCCAGGTTCATCCCTGCTGCCCCAGGTGTCAGCATCCCTGACGACCTCCCACTGGGCTGATTCACGCTGGACCGACCCCCTCCCGCACACAGAACACCCCGAAAGGGGCGCGAGGTTTCCTGTGGGGGCTGACGGAATGCTTGGGGACTTGACGGGGGTGATGGTGGCACCCCCTTGTGCAGGTACCAAATGCTGCTGAACGGTTCACTTTAAACAATTAAATGTCTGTGATGGTGTTTCACCTAACGGGAGAGGAGAATCCCGCTTCGGTGTTGCAGACACAGGGGACCCGTGGAAACGGGGGTCAGTTTGCCGCAGCCCCGCCCTCTTTTCGGCTGGGATCCAGACCCAGAGAAGATGCTCTGACCATCCTTCTCATTGGCCTTTCTGACCACATGCTGGCTCTCCCTCCTGGCCCAGGTTCCTTCTGTCATATCTTCAAGGCACATGCATTGAGCATCTTCTCTGGGTCTGGTTAGCCCTGACCTTGCTCTAGTCTAAATAGACCAGTGGGCCCTGGCTGGTTTGGCTCGGTGGATAGAGCATCAGCCTTTGGACTGAAGGGTCCCGGGTTCGATTCCAGTCAAGGGCACATGCCCGGGTTGTGGGCCCAATCCCCAACGTGGATCCAATGGGGGGCGTGCAGGAGGCGGCTGATCGATGATATTCTCTCTCTCTCTCTCTCTCTCTCTCTCTCTCTCTCTCTCTCTCTCTCTCTCCCCCCCCCTCTCTTTCTCTGCCTCTCCTTCCTCTCTGAAATCAATAAAAATATATATAAAAAAAATAGACCAGTGGGTACAGCCCTCGCCCTAAAAAAGAAATGAAGAATGTTTGGGGGAAAAATCGAGAAAAGAAAAAGACGGAACCACACAGAAATGAGGAACAGCTTTGTATCTCCTTGGCAGAACTAACGCAAATCTTCTTCAGATGGTCCCTCAGTCCCATATGGAAATGGGAGGCCATGGAGACAGCAGGCGGCTTACCTCTCTGAAAAGAGTTCACGGTCTTGGGTAACCATCAGTGTGTTCTTAAATGTTTTTTTTAAATTATTATTGATTTTTAGATAGAGAGGAAGGGAGAGGGAGAGAGATAGAAAGATCAATGAGAGAGACACATAGATCAGCTGCCTCCTGCAACGCCCCCTACTGGGGATTGAGCCTGAAACACAGGCATGTGCCCTGACTGGGAATTGAACCCAGGGCCTCTTGGTCCATGGGAAGACGCTCAATCCACTGAGCCACATCAGTGGGCTTTGAAAAGATGGTTACTGGAACTTCCTAAATAGAATACACAGCTATAGGTAACGGCAGCTTCTTCATCGAGGCCCACCTGGGTAAAGAGCCCTGACCTCGCTCTGAGATGCCGTCTATTGAGGGCCAGGAAGCCTCATCCATGGCTGGGACCAGGGCCAATGGCGGCTACACGTTTCAGGTCCATGTCTCTGGATGCCCTACACTGCCCTCTTCTGGACATCTCCGCTGTGGTACGTTGGAGCCATCTCTGGTTTTCCTGCGTAAGAAACCCTGCTTCCACCACTTACTGGTTCCGGAGCCTGGGCAAGAGCAGTGGCTTCCTTTGACCAAGATTGGGCTGCCATGCTTCTGATTGGCCTTTCTGACCACATGCTGGCTCTCCCTCCGGGCCCAGGCTCCTTCTGTCATATCTTCAAGGCACATGCGTTGAGCATCTTCTCTGGGTCTGGTTAGCACTAGATAGCATCCCAAGGGCATCTCCATGACAACCACATCTCGCTTTCCACCCTTCTTAGGAAAATGACCTTAGGAATGCATCGAAAGCCTTATATTTCAGACTCATTAGAATCAGAGAATTTTAGAATGAGAACGTTATTTCATCACTAAGCACTTATTTCCCCACCAATTTGCTGGTGTGAATATTGAGACACAAAGAAGTAAAGTGACCACAGTCAAGTTAGTGAGCTGGTTAATGGCACACTGGGATTAGAACCCTGCGTATCACCTAAGACTGGATTTGGCTATATAGAACACCAAACAAGCAAATAACAGCAGCAAAACCCGGGCGACGGTGGCGTGAACAAGAGAGCGGCTTGTTTCTCAGATCAGGTGGTCCGTCACGGACCTTTTGGCTGCTCCACAACCCCAGGAACCCCAAGTTCCTGCTCACCGTGGCTCTGCCTTCCGCAACACCTGGCTTCCACCTTATAGTCCACCTTGTAGTCCACGGTGCCTGCTGACTACATCACGTCAGCATCCTAGGCAGCCAGAAGGAGGAACAGACTGAAGGAACCGCCCACTCCCTTTTGAGGGGGCTTCCTAGAAGTCCCATACAACACTTTTGCTTATTTCTTATTGGTTGGAACTTGATCATCAGGCCCTAACTACTTTACGTAAGAGGGTCTGAGACATGAAGCCATGTAGCAGGGGGAGGGGGAGGGGGAGGGGGGGGCGAGAGATTGAAAGGGGGGTCATATGACCACTAGAATGTTGCTCTTTTACTTTCTAGGGCAGCGATTTCAACCCGTGCGCCGCAAGAATTTAAAACACACACGGCACCTGACTATTTAGTCAGGGCACTGACCTCTGTTGTCAAATAAAAAAAATGCCAACACGACAATAGCCATTGGTGTGAATGAATCAAAATTATACCTATTGTTTTTTTGTCAGATCGACAAAAAGAAAAGAGTATATTTTTGGCGTGCTGCAAAATGTTAGCAGCTTATCTCTGCCATTAGTTAAAAAATTGCTGCCCTAGGGAAGAAATGGAGAATGGGTATTGAGGAGCAAGGTTATGCGGCCAATTGCAGCTCCTACACCAACTCCCACCCCTGGCAGTGGGACATTTTACCCCGTGGAGAGAAAGGCCACCTCTGTCTTGTTGGGAGGCGAGCTCACGTCCCCTGCGATGTGCCGCTGTGGAAGGTGACGGCTCTTTGATTTCTCTGCTGCTGACACTCCTGCCAGTCTGAGGCCAGGCAGCACCTAAGTACTAGACCTCAAGCCATCCAGCCGAGGCAGCCTGCAAGCACATTCCCTCTGGTGACAGCTGCCCCGGACAAGGGAGAAGCTATTTGAGAGCAAAAGAATTGTTGAGAAACTGAGAAGGTTTGGTCAAATCCATGCACAGAGGACTGTGGAGGGAGGGGGCAAGCTGGCGGCTTACTCACCTAATTGATCACACTGACCAGATCCTCCCCAAGACCGTCCCTGTGAGTAACAACGCGGAAATCAATTTTGAGCTTCTCTAAAATAAAAACAAAAACAGCACAAAAAAATCCCCACACCATGAACAGCTTTTTAAATAGTGCTCCTTGTTTATCCCAGAATACAGACTTGAACCTCCAGTGGTATCTGAATTAGGCAAAAGGAAGTTTTATTAAAACAAAACAACAACAAAAACAAACAAATCGAAACAAAACAAAGCCTGGCTCTACCCAGCGTGAGGCTGAAATTCTAAAGTGTCTACAACTTTAGCCTCTCTGACCTTGGAAATGGCATTTTCCCTTGAGGCTAACTTTTCCTTTTTTGCTTCCCTGCGTGCAGCTGGAAGATAAAAACCCCTGTATCTCATCTCCCTCCCTTTGTTGTCTGGCTCAGTGTCTCTGACTTGTTTCTTCCTCCTAAAAAGGAGACTGTCAGCCAAAAGAAATCAGGGATTCCAACCAGACAAGGTGAAAATGTAGGTTATACTCCGTGCTAACTAAAGGATTACAAATAATGCACGTCTGCCTCGAGTAAGAACAAAGGGACAAAAGGTAGCAGGTCTTCAAAACGTCATCATTTTCCTTCCTGAAGACGCAGGGGTCGCATGAGGTTGAACACTTTTCAGAGAACCAGGCAGGTGGGAGCCATCACCACAGTGAACTGGAGTCGCAGCGCTCACTTCTCCCTCCAGGGACCAGAGAGGGATCTGAACATTCAAGGAGGTTGAGTCCTCCATCGGTAACCACATCGAAGTGGGTCACGGAGCTGCTTGAACAGATTTCACTGTCAAATGGGAAGCTGGCGCCCGGCCCGGCCCATGATGGGAAGTTAATGGGATATTTTTCATCCGGGCCTTTGGAGTATGTGGCGATGCTGGGGACATGGAGGCAGGCCACGGTGCTAAGTGGAAGGGAAAAAAATGCTACGTTTTGACAGCGAGTTAACTTTCAGACAACCTCACCCGGTGCTTATGAATATGTATGTGTTAAAAGACGTTTGAGAGAGAGGCCACTGCCTCCAGCATACAGCACCCGGTTCTTAAAGTGTTGTCTTGACACCCTGTTGATATTTTGCACTTTGCTGCGAAGTGCCCAGGCCCTGAGTTCTTAGAGCAACTGGACTGTTGGCCTTGCTGTCATAGTCTTTTATCCTGTCAACGTGGCGTCCATCTCTCGGTCACGGAGCAGTGCCCACAGAACAATTTCTTCACCTAGAAACTGAAGTATCCATCTTATATAAAAACTGCCGTTTAAAACTTTAACCCTGGCCGAAACCGGTTTGGCTCAGTGGATAGAGCGTCGGCCTGCGGACTGAAAGGTCCCAGGTTCTATTCCGGTCAAGGGCATGTGCTTGGGTTGCGGGCACATCTCCAGTGGGAGATGTGCAGGAGGCAGCTGATCGATGTTTCTCTCTCATCAATGTTTCTAACTCTCTCTCTCCCTTCCTCTCTGTAAAAAAATCAATAAAATATATTTTAAAAAAAAAACCAAAAACTTTAACCCTGCTATTTTGGCTTCTGTCTTAAATAATAAGGAAAATAGGACTACGCCCGTTCCAGAGAGGCCGTAAACTATGCCCCAGACAGAGTGGTCAGTGCTGACACCAGGCCAGGCCAGATGTGGTCTCATGGCCCCTTCCCAGCATGCAGGCCTTCCTTCTCGGAAGGCCCGTCATGGTCCTCCACACCCACTACCAACAAATCCCTGAAGAAGGCTGGCAGGAAGCAGAATCAATGATTTGACTCATGTACATAAGACCAGTAGGGAGTGTGCTGGGCTGCATATCTGGCGCTTCAGCCAGGCGGGGCACGCTGCCCTAGAACACATACATAGGAAGGTAGTCACTGTACTGATGCTGTACTATGTCAGGAACAAATTGTGTAAACAAGGCTTTGTAACTAACTTGGTGTTTTTTGCAAATAAAAACGCTGTAACTCCTGTAGTCGGCACTGCAGTTCAGCCTCTGCTTCAGCAGGGTGCTGTAACTGTAGTCGCTGGCCAGCTTAATAAAGGCTCCTAAATTTTGATCTGAGTCTCTGGTGGTCGTCTCCGCGGGTCACCCCATTACAGAAATAGGTTTGCTCAGGTGTCATGGTGTCAACAGTCCTGCCCAGCAGGCTGGCGTGGCTGTGAACCAGGAGGTCACAGTTCGATTCCTGTTCAGGGCACATGCCCGAGTTGCAAGCTCGATCCCCAGTGTGGGGCGTGCAGGAGGCAGCAAATCAATGATTCTCATCATTGATGTTTCTGTCTCTCTCCCCTTCTCCCTTCCTCTCTGAAATCAATAAAAATATATATTAAAAAAGGAGTCCTGTCCAGACCCCTGTACTGGGCACACCTGGCCCCAACTGCTGTGAGTGTAAGTAGCTAATGGCCCCTGACTCCTGTGCTGGGCTGCATATCTGGCGCTTTGGCCAGACGGGTCATGCTGTGCTGTCTGTTCCTAAAACACATAGATAGGAAGGTACTGACATAAGGCCAGGCCTTGAGATATGGTCTCATGGCCCCTTCCCAGCACGTAGGCCTTCTTTCTCTGAAGGCCCGGAAGTCTCATTCCAAATTTGGGAGATAAAGGACTGGAAAAAGTATAAATAAAGAGAGTTTCCTCCATATTGGGGGGGCCCAGAATTTGAAAGACATATTTTCTCTGGGCCTCCACAAAATTTAATAATATGTAACTCTTGCAGTCAGCACTGCAGTTCAGCCTCTGCTTCGGCAGGGTGCTGTAACTGTAGTCAGCTGGCCAGCTTAATAAAGGCTCTTAAATTTAAATTCTGAGTCTGTGGTCTATCTCACTGAGTGAACCCATAACACTCCCACGTCTTATAGCGAATCACCCCCTTGGAAGTGAAACCCCTAGTCATCCCTGCCTCAGGCATCCCATAAAACAAGCCACCAGGCCTCTGTGGTTCTCTCCACACTTGAGTCTTCTGTGAAGTCAGGGAGAAGCTGGGACCACATCCTGGCTTGGCTCTTCCTCTCTGTGTCCCTCTGGCTGTTCTCTTAGAGCTCCCCACACCCCCACCCCATCAATCTTGTGAGCCTGCATCTCCATGTCAGGCTCTCCTTGGGAAACTGAGCTAAGACACCTGGACATGCAGGTGCCCAGGAGAGAGCCACACTGACCCACACAGATACAACTGTTCATTATCTTCACAGAAAGGGCTTTGCATTTGGGAGCAGGCAGCCAGATGATGAACATCTAGGACGTTTTGTCATCACTTGGGACTATGTGACCTTTCTCCCAAGTCAGCTCTGCCACAGTGAAGCCATCTCAGTGGCTCAGGATTGGATATTCCTGAGGACAGTGTCGGGGAGACCAATGACCCACGGAGGTGAAGAAGGGCAGCCCAACAGGAATTGCATCGTTTGGGGAGGAGATTTGACAGTGAACTCAGACCCCTTGAATGTCCTCAGTCCCGGATGGCTCCGTAGAAATCTCCACAGTGGCATTGTTTACAAGATACCTGTGTCTATACCCAAGGAAAAATCCTGTCTTATGAGAGCATTGGTGGGACCATTTCACTTCCCCAGAAGTGTTTGGTGAATGTTAAATCTTATCAGTTCAGAGATTTATTAGTCAAGGGCAGCTTCAGGAAGCTGACAGCAAATCCTATATAATAAAGAGTAATATGCTAATTAGACCAAACAGCAGAAGAGACTTTCCGGATGACATTCTGGACGAAGCGGGGAGCTGCGAGAGCCGGCCAGAGCTTCGAGGCTGAGCCCCTTGCATGATTTCGTGCATTGAGCCTCTAGTATCATAATAATGGTGCACAAACAGGAGCAACGTAGGCTGCGTGCTCTATGCCTGCAAACTTTGCTATTTAATTACCAAGAGTGGCTTATCCTAGGAATGCAAGATTGGGTTAATGGTGGAAAATCAATCAATATAGTTAAGCATATCAAAAAATAAAAACAGCCCTACCTGCTTTGGCTAAGTGGATACAGCGCCAGCCTGTGGACTAAAAGGTTCTGGGTTGGATTCCAGGCAAGGGCACATGCCCGGATTTCAGGCTCAATCTCCAGTAGGGGGGTATGCAGGAGGCAACCAATCAATTATTCTCTGTCATCATTGATGTTTCTCTCTCTCTCTCTCCCTCTTCCTCTCTGAAATTAATACAAATATATTGAAATTCAGTAAGTCATATTTTTAAAAAGATTATAAAACAAGCTGAAAAAAAGTTAAGGAGTACTTACATAAATGGAGAGACATCATATCTGTGCATTAAAAGACTGGACGTGGTTAAAAAGTCAATTTCCCCAAATCTATACATTCAATCCTAATCAAAATTCCATTAGCATTTTTTTGGTAGGCTTGATAGTCTTATTTTATTAGTGCTTGATCTTTTATTAAAATTTTACATTGTTGATCATCCCGTTTTCTTTTTATGTTGTTATTGAACTTATTTGTGTGACACAGGTGAACAAGAATATACAGGTTTCAGGTGCACAATTCTACACCACATCATGTCTACACTTTCTTATGTGCTCACCAGCCCAAGGCAAGTCTCTGTCCATCACCATTTATCTGCCCTAGGCCCTCCCCCTCACACCCACCTCCTGGCAATCACCAAATCTTTGTCTTTTGACAGACTTATTTTTTAATTTATACGGAAATTCAAGTAACTTTGTTTAGCCTCAAATAACTTTTATAAAAAAACTAGAGTCTGGGTGCACAAAATTTTTGCCCTTGGGGCAGGGGGTCCCTTAGCCCTGCCTGTGCCCTCTTGCAGTTCTGGAGCCCTCAGGGGATATCCGAATGCCGGCTTAGGCCTGCTCCCTGCAATTGGACATCCTTAGCGCTGCTGCGGAGGTGGAGGAGGCTCCCGCCACTGTTGCTGCACCCACCAGCCATGAGCCCGGCTTCTGGCTGAGCAGCGTTCTGATTGTGGGAGTGCACTGACCACCGTGGGCAGCTCCCGCATTGAGCGCCTTCCCCCTGGTGGTCAGTGTGCATCAGAGCGATTGGTCATTCCACTGTTTGGTTGATTTGCATATTAGCCTTTTATTATATAACACAGCGTGGTTGGTGTTGGCCTGCAGGTTATGGGAACAGAATAGAGAATTCTTAAACAGCCCCACATGTGTGTGGTCAGTTTCAACAATGTGCCAAGGTGATACAATGGGGACATGAAAGTCCTTTCAACAAATGGTATGACACCAACAGGATATCCACATGGGAACAAAATAAATATCAAAACTTGCACCACACATAAAAATTAACTAGAAATGGATCATACATGTACAAGTAAAAGCTAGTGCTATAAAACTCCTAGAAGGCAAAGGGGATTTTTAAGGCAATGCAACGACTCTATGATACAACCATGGTGGGGGCATGTCATTATACATTTGCCAGAACCCATGGACTCCACAGTAATGAGAATGAACCCTAATGACAGTTATGGACTTTGGGTGACAAGGATGTGTCAGTTCAGGTCCAACAGTTGTAACAAATGTATGGCCCAGTGGGGGATGTCGATAGTGGAGAGGCTGTGAATCTGAAGAGGCAGAGGTGTATGAGAACTCTCTACCTTCTGCTCAATTTTGCTGTGAACCTAAATCTGCTCTAAAAAATAAAATGAAAATTTTAAAATAATTTTATTGATTTCAGAGAGGATGAGAATGGGAAAAAGAGACAGAAACATTAACGATGAGAGAATCATTGATTGGATGCCTCCTGCTCACCTCACATTAGGGCAGCGGTTCTCAACCTGTGGGTCGCGACCCCTTTGGCAGTCGAATGACCCTTTCACAAGGGTCGCCTAAGACCATCCTGCATATCATATATTTACATTATGATTCATAACAGTAGCAACATTACAGTTATGAAGTAGCAATGAAAATAATTTTATGGTTGGGTCACAACATGAGGAACTGTATTTAAAGGGCCAGAAGGTTGAGAACCACTGCATTAGGGAATAAATCCACAACCCGGGCACATGCCCTTGATCTCCTGGTTCCTAAACCAATGCTCAACCATAAAGCCACACCAGCTGGGCCCTAAAGTCTACTTTTAATAAGGTAACTTTAATCCTTCCAGCTCTTAAATTTTATTATTCCAAATGTTTTTTAAAATGAAACAATTATTGGTCATTGATCTTTAAAATCAGTTTTAAAGTTTGTTTTGAGTCCCCAAACCCAGTTAAACATTTAAAATCTATATATTTTATATTTATTTCAGAGAGGAAGGGAGAGGGAGAGAGAGCTAGAAGCATCAATGATGTGAGAGAATCTCTGATTGGCTACTTCCTGCAAGCCCCCATTGGGGATCAAGCCTGTAGCCCCAAGCATGTACCCTTGTCCAGAATTGAACCCGGGACCATTCCGTCCGCAGGCCGACGTTCTATCCACTGAGCCAAACCACCTAGGGCAAACATTTTTTAAAAAGATCCCCATGAGTCTTTAAAATACAACATTTCCTACATAATTCTGTTTTTTAAAAATATTTTTAATGATTTCAGGAAGAGGGAGAGTGAGAGAGTGATGGAAACATCAATGATGAGGGTAATCATTGGTTGACTGCCTCCAGGATGCACCCCACTAGGGATCAGCCTGCAACCCCAGGCAGGTGCCCTAACCAGGAATGGGACCATGACCGCCTGGTTCATAGTTTCATACTCAACCACTGAGCAACGCCAGCCAGGCTCCTTTTTCATTTTATTTTATTTTTAAATATATTTTATTGATTTTTAACAGAGAGGAAGGGAGAGGGATAGAGAGTTAGAAACATCCATGAGAGAGAAACATCTATCAGCTGCCTCCTGCCCAGTCCCTACTGGGGATGTGCCCACAACCAAGGTACATGCCCTTGACCAGAATCGAACCGGGGACCTTTGAGTCCTCAGGCTGATGCTCTATCCACTGAGCCAAACCGGTTAGGGCTCCTTTTTCATTTTAAAAGGCAGTTTATGACATTTACATAAATCACAACAAAAATATTTATACTCAAATAGCACCTACAAAAAGCAGATTTTAAAAACACAACAGCTTAGCATTGCGTGAAACACTAACATGTCACCTGGTCTGACCAGCAGGTGGCATATGAATCCTGAGGCCTGGGCATTTTTCCTGATAATCAGCAGGGATGAATCCAATCTTTTCATTATAAGCCCACCCCTCCCCACCCCTCTACCCCTCCCCACCCCTCCCGACATTCCCACCCCCGCCCCCACCCCCACCTCCGGGCTGACTGCTACAGTTGTTTGGGTGAAGCAGGATGGGGGGGGGGGAGGGGGGACATGCAGAAGCTGAGTCCCACTGGACGTCCTGTGCTGGGCTCTCTTCCCTGACCTCAGGAGTAGAGCATGAGACTGAGGGGGAAGAATGCTGGGGGTTTCTGCTGGGAGGGAAAAGGAGGAAAAACCCATTTACTGAGCTCTTACTCAATGCCAGGCCCGGTGCCAAGCCCTCAACATGCACCATCTCCTTGGATCTTAAAAGCGTTCCCTAAGCTGAGTGAGCACCTTCACCCTCATTTTACAGGGAACTGAGGCTCTTACCTAAGGTCCCCCCAGAACAGCACTAGCCCCTCAGCTTGGAGTCTTCATTCGGGTGCCCTTTGATTAGGGTCACTGTGATGGGTTAATTTTATGTGTCAACTTAACAGCGCTAAGGGTTGCTCAGGGAGCTGGTAAAACCATTCTGGGTGTGAATGGGCGGGGTTAGCGTTGGATTCAGCAGAGGAGCAAGGAGATCTCGTAGTGCAGGTGGGCTTCCTCCAATCTCTGCGGGGCCCGAGCGGAATAGAAAGAGGAAAGAAGGATTCATTTTCTCTTCTTTGGTTTTACCTGATGGTGACCATAGACTCCTGGTTGTCAGGACATCAAACTCCAAAGTTTGCACCAGCTGCCCTTTATTCTCAGGCATTTGGCCTCCCACTGGGGGTTACGCCATGGGCTCCCCTGGTTCTCAGGCCTTCGGACTTGGCCTGAGTGATAGATACCATTGGCCCTGCTGGTTCTCCAGCTTGCTGAGGGCAGATATTGGGACTTAAGGTGTGAGGCTGTTCCTGTAAAGCTCCTACCTCCGTCCATGTGTAGCCTGTTGGTTATTCCGGGGAATGCTGTCTAATACAGCGACCGAGCACCGGGAAGAAGCTCACTCATTTGTGCAGTGTGTCTGCTACCCACCTGACAGGCTCATTTCAAAATGTGCTGCTCTAGTCTTGCTCCATAGAGAGAGATGGGAGGTGTAATGGGAATAAATCCAGCCCTCCATGGATATGACCTGCCCCCCCCCCCCCAGGGTTATATTTTATGTAGAAATACTAAGAAAAAGTGTTCTGTGCCTGAATAACTTTCATCTTTTGATCAAAGGAATTTGGATGATTTTCCTGGCCACAGGCAGGCTACTTCAACTGCACAAGGCTGACAGGCAAGGACTAGGAGGTCAAGCGGCTGGTTCCTCTGCTGTGTGGACGAGCCCTTCCAGAATTGGGGCCCTGCCTTGTGCTCTGAACTCCTCCTGGAACAGGTGCTGAGACTTGTGGGTTTCTCTGCAAAACCACGAGGACCACTCGCGTCCAGGGTTGGTGGACCACGTAGTATGTCCCATTGTATCCCCCCACTGAGCAGCCACAAGGAGGCAGAGGTGCCCAGAGAGAAGGAAAGACCTGAGGGAGTGATAAAATGGAGCTGAGTCCTGCAGCCCAACTGCATCCCAGCAGTTCCAGTTTCTGATCTGGGCACATTATTTTAATCAGTAACTGGGGGGTCCTGAGGTGTAAACTGGGGGAAAAGATTAATACATGACAGAGGACCAGACGGTGGCCTTTGAAATTGTCTTTATTTCTGAACATTCCTTTACCACCATCCACCCCAGGATTAACTCCCACACATGCAGCTGGAGTGCAAATACCCCTCCCCCGTCCCCATGCAAATCAGATTCATATTTCTGATTTTAGGACACTTGCCCCCTGAGGTCCCATGAACTCCCCAACATTGACCCCTGTAATCACGGACCTGGACTTGGTCCCTTCCTTTGCCCATTCACAGGATCATGAATCTGGATCGTGGGTGCCCCCCATAATGCACCCTTGTTCTATACTACAGCTTCCAAGGGCCCAGAAGAAAGTTTTGCTGAGTGTTCCCACTGAGCAGGGTCATTACAGGGGCACAGCACAGCTACACGTCATGAAAACTCCACGTCATAAACTTTACATTTGCGAGAGTTGTGACAGTACTTGGTGCCAAGAAAGATGCTCCTGGGCTGTCCTAACTGCTTCAGTATCCCCGTGAGCTCAGCCCGGAGCAGGGCAAGTCTCTCCTGGTTGACGGTCCCCTGGATCCTGTAACACTCCAGGGGGACGGGGTACAGCTCGACCTCTAAACTGCGCAGCCCGGCTGTGTGGCGCAGCAGCTTCTCCACGGTGGCCACGGAAAAGTTGTTCTCAGAGATGGTGAAGCCCCTGAGCTGGTGACAGCGGCTCAGGACAGGCAGGATGGCCTCGACTTGGGAGTCCACCATCGCACAGTTATCCAGGCCCAGGTCCTCGAGGGTGGGTGCCACTGCCTCCAGCAGAGCTTGGAGGGGCTCAAGACTGAAATCCGAGAGGCTGAGACCAAATAGATGCAGGAACTTCAGCTGCCTGAGGTTCGGGCACTGGAACAGGTGTGTCAGGTCTGAATGGGTCAGCTGCTGGCAATTTGTAATGGAGAGTTTGTCCAAGGGGGTCTGCAGGCACCTGGGGAGAGATGGAGCAGTTAGATCCTGGGGACTGGGGTAGCCAGAAGAGGGGGTCCTGCCGGTGGCAGAAGGTGGATTTGTCCAAGCCCAGGGCTGTCCTGACAATCTGATGAAGGCCAGCACCCAGGACATCTAGTCTCCTTTTAGGCTGGGACAAGTTCACGACATTTCCAAAGCTTCCTTTCCTCAGCTGCCAAGGAGCCCTCTGCACTCTGCAGGGTGATTGGACATAAGGAAAACCCTGGGAACCTGTCAAGAGAACCCGACAGTGTCTAGATTGAGTGGGCATCCCTGAACCTTAAGTTTGGGAGAGAAAACCAAGAATGCTGTCAACTCAGGCTTCCTTCTATCCACTTTTTGGTCTCTAGGCACCGGATATCTGGGCCACGTGAGGGGCTAGTTCATGTAATACATAAAGAACAAACATGGCACTAGCAGGTTTGACTCAGTGGATAGAGCGTTGGCCTTTGCATTGACATGTCTCAGGTTTGATTACCACTCAAGCACATGCACCGCAGTTGCAGGATCAATCTCAGGCCCTGGTTGGGGCATTAGCAGGGGCTAACCAATCGATGTGTCACTCTCACATAGATGTTTCTCTCTCTCTCTTACCCCCCCTACCACTCTCTAAAAATCAATGGAAAAAATATCCTCAGGTGAGGATTTAAGAGAGAGAGAGAGAGAGAGAGAGAGAGAGAGAGAGAGAGAGAGAGAGAGAGAGAGAAAGCAGACCTACGTAAGATCCTGCAGCAACAGCTGGGAGGCCAGTCTGCAGAGGCGACTTGCACCACAAACCACCTGTCACTCTTTGCAGTGCTTACCCTCCCGCTCCCTTAGCTGCGGGATCCTGCCTTTCCTTTCTACTAACGACCTTCCTCGAGCCCAGGACCACCTCTGACAGATGTGGAAGCTGAGACAGGCTCACGTGTGTTCCCATGGCCAGTGGGCACAGAGCTCCTGTGTGGAAAAGCTCCATCCGATGTTTGGTTTTCCTCCGCCCTCCCTCTCCCTAAGTCCTGGTCACTTAGACACCTCTCCCTAAGGAAGCATTCACACACCCAGGCTCGCTGGGTCAGTCATTGAGCCAGTTCTGCTACCCCTCCTGACAGGCGCATTTCCAAACATGCTTCCCTAAGGTGCTCACAGGGTAACACCCGCAAAGCAGCAAACAAGACCACTCCCTTGACATTCTGGGGCTGCGTCCACTGTTACACAGCTCACCTGAGCATCTGGTCCAGATGGCCTCGGAGGAAGGAGGGAGATTCCATGTTGAGGTCCCGGAGGTGCCGCAAGCTGAGCATCTGAGAGAGGAATTGGGAAAAGGATCGCTGCTCCTCCTGCTGTTTCCTGTCCCAATCCTCCTCCTCCTCCTCCTCCTCCTCCTCCTCCTCCTCCTCCTCCTCCTCCTCCTCCTCCTCCTCCTCTTCTGTCAACACATAGATGTGGGAGAGAGAGAGTCTCTGCAGGTTACTCATCTGACCCAGGTAGAGAGCAAACGTCCCCAGGGTGGGCAGGTCCCAGGTGAAGTTCACTTCCACCTCCTGGATGCAGTCCAGCCGCACCCCATCCAGGACCTTGCTGACCCTCTGGAAGGGCACCTCAGAAATCCTCAGCGCCTTGCAGCACAGGTGTAGCAACCCTTCCCTCTGCTGGGCCCATTGGAGGATGTACTTGAGAAACTCATCCCCATCCCTTTCATTGAAGTTAAGGTCTAGGAACACCTCCAAGGGAGCCAAGGGGTGCTGCATGTTGGGGCTGGAGCTGTGCACAGCCACTGGTCCCGTCCGTGAGCACTTCTGGGTGCTGTCTCCACACCACATTCTCCAGAACTTAGCTCCCGTGTTCCTGAAATCCAGCACGCGCAGTTTACACCTCCTGTGGGGAAAGCAGGACATTAGCTGAGATTCTTGCAAGTCAACAGGGCATTGGCTGAGATGCTTTATGGACAGTGTGTCTTAGTGGTGGGGCATCTACCTATGAACCAGGAGGTCAAGGTTTGCTTCACAATGAGGGTACATGCCTGGGTTGCAGGCTCAATGCCCAGTGTGTGTGTTGGGGGGAGCGGGGGGGGGGGGGAGTATGTGTGTGTGTGTGTGTGTGTGTGTGTGCGCGTGTGGGCAGGAGGCAGCCAATCAATGATTGTCATCATTGATGCTTCTATCTCTCTGCTTTCCTCTCTGAAATCAATGGGAAAAAAAAGTTTTTTAAAAAAAGATCAACAGAGGGAGGGCAGGTCAGAATGAGATTGACATTCTGAGTTGAGGCCACAATCAGACTCCACCCCCACCCTGAGCTTCTACTATGACTCCCAGGGTCAGCTTATCCCTTGCCCTCCACTTCCCTCTGCTTTGCTCATCTCCTTCCCTTCCAGCCCTCCTGCTCAGCACCTTTAAGCACCGCTGGGAGGAGGCAGGGCACGTTTTGCAGGCACCCCTGCCCAGTAGGCAGTCCTCCACTTCCCACTGTGAGCTGCACAGGGTGCACGGGCTCCCTGAGCCTCATTGGCACCGTCAGAAACTTCAGGTCCACCCTTAGGCCCTCCACATGCCCTGACCCCCTCTGTCTCCCGGATGCCCATGGCCCTACCACGCACCTGGAGCAGCCTTACCTGGGCCGAACCTCCTGGGCAAGCAGTACATCCAGCCCATCCAACACGGCTTTTAAGAGCTTGTTCTGGGACAGCTGTGACAGGCAGCCCAGAGGAAGGACAGTGAAGGGCCAGGCTTGCACCATGGCCTTCAGGGGCTTCCGCATTCTCCTGTGGTAGGCCTGAATGAAGAGCAGCGGGAAGAGCTCAGTGGGCAGGTACTCCAGAGCTGCGATGGCCGAGGCTTGGTCCCTCAGCAGGCTCTCTCCTGCCAGCCTCAGGAGTGTGGGTGGGGTCCGGATACTCATCTTCAAGGTGCGCAGAAACGTCTAGGGAACAAGGCATCATAGTCAGGCCAAGCCTTTAAGCCCCATCCACTGACTCCTGATTCTTCACACGAATCAACTCAGGGCCAAAGCCACTGCCTGGTAATGGTGAGAGCCTCAGTTTAGCGAGTCCCATTCTGGGCTCGGTGGCTGCAGAGCCATAGCTCCCCCCCGCAGGCCCCAGGACAAGCATCTTAGAAGCGCCCACATCTTTCATTCCTGTCTGACTGGGAAGTGGTTACCCTGGAGCAGGAAATCTGACCCCACCTTTTTTGGGGAAAAGTTTCAGACCCATCTAGGGACACAAACTGAATATTTAAAATTTCAGTAATAAAACCACCGTTAAGATGTTTTCATTAGGGAGGGGTTTGGGGTGCTCAGGGAATCAGCTTGGTTAGACATTTAAAAATAATCCAAAGCACAAATCCAAATGTTTGAAATTCAGGCAAATCTACAAATGCTAAATATGTAAACTGTTCAGAAATAAACCCCCAAACAAGTAGATTTATCAATACGAGTTTGCAGGTGTGGTGAAATTGGCTTGGTTACACATTTATAAATAAATCAAAGCACAAATCTAAATGTTTGGAATTCAGGCAAAACTACACTTAGAGGCAGAATCAAAGCCTTCAACCTGTTCGTCTGTAAAGAAAGCAAAACGAAAGTTCTCTGAGCCAATGTGAGGCCGGCTGCCTTAGCTGAGGTCAATAACTTACCTGCTGTGACTGGGTTGGCTGGGGCTCAGCTCACAGACCTGGTGGAGAAAGAACCACGGCACTGACTGCTGAGGTTTTTATACACCTTCTCAAATGCTAACATCCAATCAGAACCCTGTCTCCATCCCTTAATCTTATTGGGATTATTGCCTCTATCCAGATAAATGGATTGAGAGAAAGTTAGGGAGGGGCAAGGTTGAGGCCTGGCTCATTGATTCCTTCCACAGACACTGACTGAGGTTGACTGGTGGCCCATAGTTGTCATCCTCAGTGTGAGACACTGAAGGGTGTAATGGGTTCCTGATGTTAGACAGGGGAAAACACAACCTGAGAGCGTGATTGCTGGGAGTTTTGGGCCACATCAAAGTTATCAGAACATTGCAGAGTTAAAACAGCCTGGAGAAGACAATGGTGTCATCCCCAAGAAAGCAATTGAAATGTGTCCATGCATCAAGTTAGGTTTATGTCAGGTGACAGCAGACCATGAGCTCCTCAGGGAGCAAGGTGAAGGCGACTGAGGATGTGGCTGTCCCTCCAGGCCACAAGGTTTCTCTGAGGGAGGGGAGGTCAGGAACACCATTAGAAGCAGGGTCAGGGCTGTGCAAGGTGGGGCTGGGCCCTCCTCATGGAACCCTGTGGATGACCCAGGGCCATGTAAAAGATGGATGATTTTTCTTGAAAGAAGAGAGATGGAAAGACTGTTCTTTGAGTGGATTTGGGCTTTAAAAGGAGACAGTCTGGAGAAGAGACAGTGCCATCCTAGAGGGAGAAGGGAGAGATTCCATCTTCCGTCCCTCTCAGGAGGAAAGGGTGGGTCTCCCCTGGGAAAGATGGGATTAGCTCAGCACCTGGTTGGAGAAGATTAAATCTAAGAATGTGAGCAGAGGGAGAAGCAGCCAGCCGTGGGAAGTCAAAGATTTCCAAGCCAGAAAAGCACGGAGGGTGGATGTGCTGGGCTCTTTAGGATCTTGGAGTCAGGGACAGAAATATATTTGGCCAATCTCAGGTAACCATGTCACCATCATGGCAGCTGCCACCAGGAGAGATTTATCTGAGAGTCAGGGTTCTTCCACAGAGAACCCTTCCCAGATAGCAAGTGCCTTCCCTCACTACACCATGTCTCCATGGTCCCATTCCTGCCTTCATGCCACCCTTTCGCTCACCACACCCCCAATGATCCCCCTTATGAACATCTGCCCTCAGTAAGCCTATCCCCCAATGACACTCTCTTCTATTTTTGTCTAACATCACGTGGCCTGCTGGATGAAAGGCTCTGTGAGGCCAAGGTGTAATCATGGCTCATTAGACTTGTGTGGAATGAATGGGTGGCTCTTGGTGGTCTGAGGGGGGCCAGCTGTGGCCAACCAACTACTGCCACGTGGAACTCTTTTCCTGCACAGCCTTCCTCTAGGCCCCCATCCTTCTCCTATCAGTCAATCACCCCAGACACCCCTGAGCACCCAGTGTGTGTGCCAGGCTCTGACTCTGGGGAACTGAGTCACATAGAGAAGACAGCACCACTGAACAGACTGGAGTGAGAGGAGGCACTGTAGTGAGTGCTGATGCCTGTAGCTGAGCTCTCCTGGAATCAGAGAGCACAAACCCAGGCTGCCTCCACGAGGAATCATGGAATTTGCCTGCAGTACAAAATCACTGCCAACCACACACATGTGGGCTTATGAGCCAAGTGCCAGTAGATCCTGTCGTGCCCAGTGAGTCCTGAGCTGGGCTTCTGCTGGCGTTTCCTGGAAGGGAGAGGCAGTTTTGCACAAGGGCTGAGCATGGATTCCCAGGGCACCCTACTTGGGTTCAAATCCCAGCTCAGGGACTCATTCCCTGTGTGACCTCACCCCCAGGCCTGCTCCTCCTCTATAAGCAGGCATGAAGGTTAGAACCCACCTCGGGCACCTGTTGTGGACGGTGGTGCTGACAGTGGAGATCTTCCCAGGGAGGCCCTGTCCTAGCTCTTAGACAATTTTTTCTCTCGCCTTTTTATTTTTATTTTATTTTATTTTATTTTAATTTTTTTTGTTGGTGGTGCTGATCCTCACTTGAGAATATATTTTCCATTGATATTTAGAGAAAGTGGAAAGGAGGGGAAGATACAGAGAGAAACATCGATGTGAAACAGACACATCGATTGGTGTCTTCCCCAAGCACTCAGACCAGGGCGAGGTATCTTGCCCGCAACTAGTACATACCCTTGACTGAAATGGAACCCGGAACCTTCAGTCCACAGGCTGGCGCTCCATCCACTGAGCCAAATGGGCTCGGGTTTGATAACTTGCTAGAATGTGGTAGCAAGTGACAAAAATATAAGAAAAAAATTCATAGAATAGTTCATTTTCCTGCAAAGCAGAAGAATCAACTGTTATTTATTGTTTGCTTGTTTTAGTGGCAGAGCATGTGAGACGGACGGCTGGTGGCAGGTTCTGGAGGATGAGAGGCAGGAGCTGATTCCCCTCTGAGTTGGGGGAGCTGAGGCAGCTCAGCGCCCTCTGAGTCAGGAGGAGAGAAGCTGAGCTCTGGGGAGAATATGGGTCTTTAGGCCTCAGAATGGGTGGGGTCTGGGCTCAGAGGTCCACCTTGGGCAGGGCTTTTAGAAAAGTGAATAAAGAGGAAAAGAGTCGGGGGCTCTGTAATAAATCTACCTGTATCCTGGCTGGTGTTGCTCAGTGGTTGAGTGTCCTACCATGCACTGGGAGGTTGCTGGTTCAATTCTCGATCAAAGCACATGCCAGGGTTGAGGGTTGATCTCCAGTACACATCCTGCAGGAGGCAGCGGATCGGATTGATGATTCTCTCTCATCACTTGCCAGAAACCAATTCCAGCATGACAGCAGGGCTGCATCTGGGAATGGCTGAGGGCATTTCCCCAAACCTGAAAAGGGATTATTGCTTGGCTGCCAGACAGCTCAGAGCATCTTAATCTATATGGTATTGCCTCCTACTGGCCAAACACCTGAACAGCCATTGGCTAATTCCCCGATTCTAACAATGCTTGTGTATATCCTTTGAAGTGTATATTTCTGCCTTGCCTCAGGACAAATTGTGTTAATAAAAAGCATGTGGTCTTGGGAGGAGGAGACCTTAGACCGACCAGTGATGGCGAACCTTTTGAGCTTGGCGTGTCAGCATTTTGAAAACCTTAACTTAACTCTGGTGCCGTGTCACATATAGAAATTTTTTGATATTTGCAACCATAGTAAAACAAATGTGCTGGGCTGCATATCTGGCGCTTCGGCCAGACGGGGCGTGCTGTGCTCTCTGTTCCTAAAACATATAGATAGGAATGTGCTGACATCAGGCCAGGCCTTGAGACATGGTCTCATGGCCCCTTCCCGTCACACTGTGCTCTCTGTTCCTAGAACACATAGATAGGAAGGTAGTCAGTGTAATGATACTGTACTGTGTCGGGAACAAATTGTGTAAACAAGGCTTTGTAACTAACTTGGTGGTTTTTGCAAATAAAAACGCTGTAACTCCTGTAGTTGGCACTGCAGTTCAGCCTCTGCTTCAGCAGGGTGCTGTAACTGTAGTCGCTGGCCAGCTTAATAAAGGCTCCTAAATTTTGATCTGAGTCCCTGGTGGTCATCTCCGCGGGTCACCCTATTACACAAAGATTTAAATTTTTGATATTTATTTTATATATTTAAATGCCATTTAACAAAGAAAAAATCAACCAAAAAAATGAGTTCGTGTCATAGGTTCTCCATCACTGCCTTAGACCTTAGACCTTAGAATTTAGACCTTAGATCTTAGAACTTAGTTTCCTTTAAACTAAGCTCCTCTGATCCTCAAATGCCTTTCAAAGTTATACTTTGTCTCTGGATTCTTTATTAATCTATGCACAGCCTTCTCCAGATTTCCTGAACCCTTTGTAATACTGGAACAAGAACCCCGGCATTAATCACTAATGTTTCTATCTCTCTCCCTCTCTCCCTCTTTCCCTCTCTCCCTCTCTCCTTCTCTCCCTCTCTCCCTTAATCTCTGAACTCATTAAAAATATATATTTTAAAAAGAGTCCTGTCCAGACCTCTGTACTGGGCACACCTGTGCCCAACTGCTGTGAGTGTAGATTGCTAATGGCCCCTGGCTCCCACATCTTGTAAGGATTCACCCCCATGGAAGTGAAGCCCTTAGTCAGCCCTGCCCCAGGCATCCCATAAACCAGCCGCCGGGCCTCCAGGGGCACCCACTCTGTGGTTCCCTCCACACCTGAGTCTCTTTCGGGGTCAGGGGAAGCTGGGACCACATCCTGGCTTGGCTCCTCCCCCTGCCACCTCTGTGTTTCTCTGGCTGTTCTCCTTAGAGCTCCCCTCACCCCCACCCCATCAATCCTGTGAGCCTGCATCTCCGTGTCAGGTTCTCCTTGGGAAACTGAGCTAAGACACCTGGACGTGCAGGTGCCCAGGAGAGAGCCACACTGACCCACACAGATACAACTGCTCATTATCTTCACAGAAAGGGCTTTGCATTTGGGAGCAGGCAGCCCGATGATGAACATCTAGGACGTTTTGTCATCACGTGGGACTTTGTGACCTTTCTCCCAAGTCAGCTCTGCCACAGTGAAGCCATCTCAGTGGCTCAGGATTGGATATTCCTGAGGACAGTGTCGGGGAGACCAAAGGCCCAGGGAAGTGAAGAAGGGCAGCTGGACAGGGATCACATCGTGTGGGGAGGAGACTCGGCAGTGGAATCAGAACCCTCAAAGGTCCTCAGTCCCCTCTGGCTCCTTGGAAATCTCCATAGTGTCATTGCTTACATGATACCTGTGTCATAACTCAGAAAAAATTCTGGCTTATGAGAGCAGTGGCAGGACCTTGTCACTTCCCTAGAGGTGTTTGGTGAATGTTAAATCTAATCAGCTCAGAGATTTCTCATTCAGGGCAGCTTCCAGCAGATGACAGAAAATATCATAGTAACGGTGCAGGAACAGGAGCACCATAGGCTGTGTGCTCTATGCCCATGAACTTTGCTATTTAATTACCAAGAGAGGCTTATCCCAGGAACCAAAGATCGGTTTTAGGTTTGAAAATCAATCAATACAATTAAGAATAAAAACAAAAATATCAGATGATCATCTCCAAAGATGGAAAAAAGCATCTGACAAAATTCAATTAGCTACTCGAGATATTTTAAAAACTCTTACCAAGAGGGGATGTAAGATAATTTCTCAATATGATAAAGGCCCATGTCAAAAAATTTTTGAGCCAAATAGAAACACAAAAAGAAAAAAATCCTAGAGCCAAATTCACACTTAATCAGGAAGGATGGAATGTTTTCTCCTTGGATCAGGCACAAGGCAATGCAAGAAAGAAAAGCCATACGAATCAGAAAGGAAGAAGGAAATGTCCATATTTGCAAACAACATACACATCTCTAGAGAAAAGCTGACAGCACCCACACCCACACCTCCTGAACTGCGCGAATGCAGCAGAGGAACCGGCTAAAGATGAATATCTAACAGTCCCTTGTATTTCTCTGCCAGCTGTGAGTAACAAACAATTGAAAATTGAAATTAAAATTCCATTTGCAGCGGCATCCAAAAGCATGAAATACTTAGGGATAAATGTAATAAAATATGGTCAAGACCCATACATTAAAAACTATAAAACAGGCTGACCCAAGTTAAGAAGGACCTAGATAAATGGAGAGACATTAAAAGGCTTGATATGGTTAAGGTGTCAATTTCCCAAAA
Source organism: Myotis myotis (assembly GCF_014108235.1). Taxonomy (NCBI): domain Eukaryota; kingdom Metazoa; phylum Chordata; class Mammalia; order Chiroptera; family Vespertilionidae; genus Myotis; species Myotis myotis. The sequence goes on along the minus strand of NW_023416324.1, from coordinate 6,266,313 downwards.
TCTATTGATTCAATCCTAATCAAAATTCCATTAGCCTTTTTTATTTGTAGAATTGAGAGTCTTATTTTATGTGTGCTTGGTCTTTTATAAGAACTTTACATTGTTGATGGTCCCATTTTCTTTGGTCCCTATTTTTCTTTATTGATTGTATTTATTTATTGAATTTTGTTGATTGAAATCACTGGCCAACAAAATTATACAGGTTTCAGGTGCACAAACCTACAACACATCACTGGTACATCATATCGTGTGTTCTCCACCCCAAGCAAGTCTCCGTCCATCACCATGTATCACTTCGGGTGACAAGGCTCTGTCAGTGCAGGTCCATCAGTTGTAACAAATGTACCGCCCAGTGGGGGGTGTGGATAGTGGGGAGGCTGTGAGTGTGGAGGAGCAGGGGTCTAGGGGAACTCTGCCTTTTGCTCAATTTCGTTGTGAACCTGAAACTGCTCTGAAAAATAAAATCTAATTTTTAAAATATTTGTATTGATCGCATAGAGGAAGGGAGAGGGAGCTAGAGATAGAAACATTACCGATGAGAGTAAATCATTGATTGGCTGCCTCTTGCGTGCCGCACACAGGGGATTGAGCTCAGTACCATTACCTCCAGGTTCATAGGTCCATGCTCAACCACTGAACCACACCAGCTGGGCAATAAAGTCTACTTTTAAAAAGGAAACTATAATCTGTCCAACTGTAAAATTTTATTATTCTAAAAGATTCCTTTAAGTTTTCTACATGTACTACTATAATTTTTAAAATTTATCCATTAATTAATTAATTAATTAAATCCTCACTCGAGGATATTTTTCCATGGATTTTGGGGGCTAGTGGAAAGGAGAGGGAAAGACAGAAACACCGATGGCAGAAAAATACATGGATTGGTTGCGCTCCCGCAGGCTCCTGATCAGCCCCCATAACCAGGCCCAGGAGCCTTCAGCCTAGGTATGTGTCCTCGACCAGATGGAACCCAGGACCCGTCAGTCCACAGGCTGACACTCTACCCACTGAACTAAACCGTAAGGGCATTATTCTCAATGTATTTAAAGAAGAAACAATTCTTGCTCACTAATCTTTAAAGCCAGTTTGAAAGTTTGATTTGAGTCTCCCAACACAGTTAAACATTTTTTAAAACAATATCCACGTGCATTCTTTAAAAGTAATAAAATTCCGATATCATTTTAAAAGGCAGTTTATATCTCTAACATTTACATAAATCACCACAAAAATATTTATACTCAAGTAGCATCTACATAATAGCAGTTTTTAAAAACACTCAACACTACAGCCCTGCTAGTAACATTAATGTGTCATCTGGTCTGACCAGCAGGTGGCACACGAATCCGGAGGCCTGGAAGGTTTTTTTCCTGCTAATCCCCAGGGATGAATCCACTCTTTTGCAGGTTAACTCTACTCCCACCCCCACCCCCACCCCTGGGCTGACTGCTACAGCTGTTTGGGTGAAGCAGGATCAGGGGGGCCTCATGTAGAACCTGAGTCCCACTGGGCGCCCTGGGCTGGGCTCTCTTCCCTGACCTCAGGAGTAGAGCATGAGACTGAGGCGGAAGAATGCTGGGGGCTTCTGCTGGGAGGGAAAAGAAGGAAAAACCCATTTACTGAGCTCTTACTCTATGCCAGGCCCGGTGCCAAGCCCTCAACATGCACCATCTCCTTGGATCTTATAAGCGTCCACTAAGCTCAGTGAGCACCATGATCCTCATTTTACAGGGGAACTGAGGTTCTTGCCTAAGGTCTCCCCACCCAACAGCACCAGCCCCTGAAAGCTCAGCTTGGAGTCTTAATTTGGGTGCCCTTTGATTAGGGTCACTGTGATGGGTTAATTTTATGTGTCAACTTGATTGTGTTGCCCATGTAGCTGGTAAAATAACTCTGGGTGTGAATGGACAGGGTTAGCTTTTGATTCAGTAGACAAGTAAGGAGATCTTACAGTGCTAGTGGGCTTCCTCCAATTTCTGAGGGTTCCAAGTGGAATAAAAAGAGGAAAGAAGGATGAATTTTCTCTTCTTTTTCTAAGGTGTCCAAATATATATTTACTAGAGCCCTGGTACATGAAATTCATGCACAGGTGGTGGAGGTGTGTGTCCCTCAGCCCAGCCTGCACTCTTTCCAATCTGGGACCCCTCAAGGGATGTCTTACTGCCCGTTTAGGCCCGATCCTACCAGTGATCGGGTCTAAATGGGCAGTAGGACATCCCTCTCACAATCCAGGACTGCTGGCTCCCAACCGCTCACCTGCCTGCCTGCCTGATTGCCCTTAACCACTTCCGCCTGCCAGACTGATCATTTCTAACCACTCCCCTGCCAGCCTGATCGATGCTTAACTGCTGCCCTGTCGAACCAAATGCCCCTAACTGCCCTCCCCTGCCAGCCTGCTCACCCCTAACTGCCCTCCCCTGCAGGCCTGATCACCCTCAAATTCCCTCCCTTGCAGGCCTGGTCCCTCTCAACTGCCGTCCCCTGCTGGCCTGATTGCCCACAACTACCATCCCCTGCTGGCCATCTTATGGTGGCCATCTTTGACCACATGGGGGCGGCCATCTTGTGTGTTGGATGGTTAATTTGCATATGACTCTATTAGATAGGATATATATATATATATATATAGAGAGAGAGAGAGAGAGAGAGAGAGAGAGAGAGAACCCTAGTGCATGAAATTTATGCACAGGTGTGGTCTCTAGGCCTGGCCAGTGATCAGGGCCAATTAGGTTCCCAGCCTACCAGCCTACCCGCCTCCTCGCCTCCTCCATGCCTTGTTCCCTCAGCACCTCACCATTGCCGCTGGTCTCCCGCCATGTTCCTTGCCATCCCCTGGTGGTCAGCACATGTTATAGTGAGTAATCGAACTTCTGGTCTCCCGGTCAAACTTCTGAGGGGACACTTTGCATATTAGCCTTTTATATACACTGAGTGGCCAGATTATTATGACCAGCCAGATTATTATGACCACCCCATCAGTACAATGAAGTGAATTAGTTATGCAAATAATAATAATAAAACCTTGAGAGTATTTGCTTAGGAAGTTTTCAATATTCAGTATTTTTGGAAGTGTCAATGAAGTACTGATGGGGTGGTCATAATAATCTAGCCATTCAGTGTATGTATTAGAGGCCTGGTGCACAAATTCATGCACTAGTGTGGTTCCTCAGCCTGGCCTGTGGGATCGGGCTGAAACTGGCTCTCTGACATCTCCTGAGGGGTCCTGGGTTGCCAGAAGGTGCAGGCCAGGCCGAGGGACCCCACGGGTGCACAATCAGGGCCAGGGAGAGACATGGGAGGTTGGCCTGCCAGGGAGGAACCATGGGAGGGCTCCAGGGTGTGTCTGGCCTATCTCACTCAGTCCCAAAGAGCTGGATCCCAGCAGCAAGCTAACCTACCAGTTGGAGCGTCTGCCCCCTGGTGGTCAGTGCACATCATAGCTAGCAGTTGAGCAGCCTTAGCATATCATAAGGAGAGAGGCCATTCACAGGAAGACTCTCCATGTCCAATCCCCACACTCAGAGGAGGCAGATCAGGGACCTGTTGTCCTCAACCCAAGGTGGATGCCACAGGGGTGATAGAAGGTGCCTCAGGAGACTCCGCCCTGAGCCAGGTCAGCACACAGTCCCTGCGCCAGGACAGTGCCCCATTCATGTGTGTAGGAAGGGGGCCTCTGTGATCCATCTCCAGCAGAGTCAACCCTTAATGGAAATGGTCACTGAATTTCCCCAGGGCCAACAGAACGTAGGGAGGAGGGAAGAGGCTATAAGAGCAGAGAACTGTGGAAGTGGCCAGCACCATGGTGGAAACCCCTGAGGTACCCCCTAGGCTACACAGGGGAGGGGGAGGGGAAGGCAACTAGAAAAGACCTCAACCCAATTTTTCTTAGTGGCCCAATGGGAGATAGTAAGACCTAGGCGATGTATGAGGTGCACCCTAGGGCAGTGATGGCGAACCTATAACACGCGTGTCAGAGGTGACACACGAACTCATTTTTTTTGGTTGATTTTTCTTTGTTAAATGGCATTTAAATATATAAAATAAATATCAAAAATATAAGTCTTTGTTTTACTATGGTTGCAAATATCAAAAAATTTCTATATGTGACACGGCACCAGAGTTAAGTTAGGGTTTTCAAAATGCTGACACGCCGAGCTCAAAAGGTTCGCCGTCACTGCCCTAGGGGGATAAACAGACTGTGATCGGTACTCCAGGTGTGCGTGTACAACCGACAGACACCCACTCTCGAGAACGCATTAAAAGTCTCGCCTTCGTCATACTTCTGTCTCTGAGTCCGTTATTTGAATTCAGACAGGTGAGCATTTCTCACAGTTTGTCACTGCGAGTTGGGAGGTGGAGGGGGTGCTGGGCACCTTCCCTTCCCCTGAGCCCAGGGGGTCAGTGCACCTTTGCTCAGGCAGCTACGGGCACCCTGGTCCCTTCCCTGCTGCCCACCTCATAACGACGTTTCACTATTCCGTGGGCTTTTCCAGATGCAGCCCATAGTCAGATTCGTTTCTCCCATTGGACCAGACTCCCGGAAGGTGTGTGCCAAGCTGTGGGAACTTGGAGCCACATGACCGCTCTGGGCCTCAGTCCCCCCCTCCCCCCACTCCACCCCCCGTGAACTGAGGGAGCGGAACTTTAGGCCCTTCTCCTAACGTTCTCTCTTCTGCACATACCTGACACCCCGCCGAGTCAAAGAGCTTTAATTGTGGGCTGGACAAGAAAGGAACCTATGGGTGTGGAGGACATGGGGAACCCCACACCACAGACCATGACTCTGAGGGCCCCTCAATGGGCTGCCTTTAAAACTTGGGGTGTATCTGCAGCTGCCTGCTCTCTGGCAGGTCCAATCGCACAGTAGGTCTCCAGTTGGTTCTGCCTGCGCTGTGGGTGGGGTGACAGTTCTCAGAAGTGTGGGACAGGCTGCAGGCGCTGGGGAAGGACGGGGATGGCGTGCTCCCGCCGGGACAGAGCGCACAGCTGTGGTCTTGGGTAGGACAAAGTGTAAGTGCTCTTGTGCAGGCCAGCCTCGGGGGTGAGCCATCTCTGCTTCAGCTGCTCATAGAGTCCGTAGTTTGTAGGGGGAGCTGCAAGAGAAACAGGGTTTGGGTGGGCAGGGCTCAGAGCAGTGGGAGGGGCGGGGGGGGGGGCGCTGAGGCTTCGATTTGGGGGTGGGGGAGGGGGAGCAGCAGGCTTGCAGGGAAATGTTGGCTCTGCCAGTACCCCCTCCCCAGGAGTCACAGGTGGGGGCCCGCTCCCTGTGTACCCAGGAGGGACCCAAACTGCTGGAGGCCTCAGAGAGTCTGCCCTGTGCCGGGGCTGAGGGTGGCCCTGCCTGCTCTTCGGTAACTACCCCACCCCAGGGGGGAAGGGAGCAGTGTGGCCTTGTGAGATGAAGAAACCCCTGCCAAAGTGACAGAGCAGCCCCAGCCAGTCTGGCTCAGTGGATAGAGTCCTCAGGTTCAATTCTGATCAAGGGCATTCTTCCCCGGCCTGGGCCCTGGTCGGGGCGTGTGCAGGAGGAAACCAATCAATGTGTTTCTCTCACATCAATATTTCTCTGTCTTTCTCTCTCTCTTCCACTCTCTCTCTCTCTCAAAAAAAAAAAAAAAAAATCAATGGAGAAATATCCTCAGGGTCCCTTTGCATCGAAGGATAGGACTGCAAAGGGGTGGATGCCAAGGGTCCGGGTAGCTTGAAGGGCAAATCAGAGCAAGGCAGTCTCCTGCACAAATCCCTCCAGAGCCTTGGGACTGTGGGGAGGACAAAATCCGCACCTACTGTGGCCTGTGGGTCCCTTGGGGTCGTTCTCTACTCCTGTCTTGCATCTTTTTCACCAGCTACTCTCACCCTGGAATGCTCTTCCCCTTAATCCCCACATGGCTCCCTCCTTCTCAACTCAGTTATCTCCTCAGGAAAGCCCATCCCTCACCATCCCACCCAGAGGAGGTCCACGGAGACCTGCCTCACTCTCTATTTTACCCATTTTCTTTTCTTCAGAGCACCTACCCCGGCCCAAAATTATCTCATTTACTAGCTCATTTACTATCCTTTTCTCTAAAGGTGTCTTAGCTGTCTCCTGACTGGAAAGTCAAGTCCCCGAGGGCAGGAGTCCCTCCCTGTTTTTCAGTGCTGTGTCTCCAGATGCCACCACATTCCGGCACCCGGACTTGGTACTATTTATGAAGTGTGCCCGGCCGACATGGCTCAGTGGTTGAGCATTGACCTATGAACCAGGTGGTCATGGTTCGATTCCCGGTCAGGGCACATGCCCGGGTTGTGGCTCAATCTCCAGTGGGGGGCATGCAGAAGGCAGCCGATCGATGATTCTCTCTCATCGATGTTTCTATATATCTCTCTCCCTTCCTCTCTGAAATCAATAAAAATATCTTAAAAAAAAAAAAAAGAAGAAGAAGGGGAGAAGGCAGGTGGCAGGCCTGGGGGCAAATAGGACTCTCTCCCCGCACCCCCCCCCCCCCGCCCCATCATCTCCTTCTAATGCTCTCCTAGAGTCAGGGTCCCCCATGAGGGTCCTTCTTCGTGAGCCAGGCACACTCCGTCCCTTACAGCCCAACATAGGGGGAGATCCCGAATTATACAAATACCGAGAAGTGGGAAGTCGTTTTTCTCTGGAAGCCACAGCAGTTTATGACTATTCCAGGTGCGGTGCGAGGGCAGGCCCGGGTTATAATTGTGCCGGTTGTAATGGTCGTCGTACGAGCTGACCAGGTAGCGGTGCGAGGGCTCCTGGTGGCGGGTGATCAGGTGTTTGTACGGGAGCCCCTGGAAGGACAGACACGACGGGCATGTGACTGAGGGAGCAAGGCCTCACCTGGCCGTGGACGGAGGCAGAGTCGCCGGCCTTGGAGGTCCATGGAGCTGCCGGCCAGGGGACCTTCACAGGCGCCGGCAAGCGTGGGCTCTCGGGGCCACCGAACAGGAAACACACTCCTCTGTCCTGACCCGATACAGCTCACCTTCGAGCACCGGTCTCAGCTCGGCTGGCTGCCGTGGGTTCCCGGAGGAGTGGTCCCCAGCCTCTGCCAAGTCCGTGAGCTCTGAGGACGCCCCCGACTGGGAAGAGCCAGCGCCACCTCGCTGCCTGCCCCTGGGATCTGAAGTCAGACACTGTCTCTTCCACCGAGTGCCTGTTTCCAAAGAAGATGCGGACCGCGGGCCTGACGCATGCACCTTGTATTTCATCGGTTACTATGGGGAGAGTCAGAGACGCCCCAGACCTGCTTTCTCCTGCCCAGGGTTTATGGCAGGGGTGGGCAAACTTTTTGACTCGAGGGCCACAATGGGTTCTTAAACTGGACCGGAGGGCCGGAACAAAAGCATGGATGGAGTGTTTGTGTGAACTACTATAAATTCAAAGTAAACATCATTACATAAAAGGGTACGGTCTTTTTTTTTTTTAGTTTTATTCATTTCAAACAGGCCGGATCCGGCCCGCGGGCCGTAGTTTGCCCACGGCTGGTCTATGGCGACCTCGGCTGGACACCTGGGGAGGGGTTTCTTTGCTGGGGAGCGATTGACGGGGAGAAGAAAGCCGTATTCTTCTTGCCCTGGGACGTTTGCCTGAATCAGTGCTTTTCTTAAGGAAATCCTTTGGCCTGGACGGGGGTGCGGGGGGCTGGGCTGATTTACGGGGGAGGATAATGCTGATTACCATGCCCGTCCTCTTGTCTGGAGCAGACAGGGAGGCCTGTGTCTGCCCTGGTCTGGAAATGCTGGCTGCACCCGATATTTCAAGTGGTGGTTCCATAAATAAGTCAGATCACAATGCCAGAGGGAGGCAGGGGGATGGGCACAGGCGGGGAGCAGGGGTTCCCAAGGTCTCCCTCGCCAGGCACCCAGAGTGTTCCCAACGCCAGGGAAGGCCAGTTAAAGAGGTTCCCATCAGCCGAGGGGAGGAAAGGAGAGCGCCCCCCACTACGTCCCTCCCCTTTCCTCCGCCCCCCCCCCCCCCCGAATTATCGTGCTGTTCCTCTTGGTTTGGGGCTTGGCCCTGCTGTCTTGATTATGTTCCCAGGACTTTTGTCTTCATCGGGTAGGGTAGGTAAGGTGACAGAGAGACAACTGCCTTTGAAAGAAGAGCTTACAGGCCCCAAAAGGAGGGGGCACCATGCCATACAGGGCCACCCAGCAAAGCAGCAAGATCGGTCAGAGGCAGGAGAGGGAGTATGGACAGAGAGTGGGCCAGACAGGGTAGGCAAGTTTCAGAAGTTGAGGATTGCATAGGTTTTTTGTTTGTTTGTTTAGGATTGCAGAGTTTGAATCATTTCAGACGGCTCTGGGCTCCGGGAGTGCCTCTGGTTGGGGGCACCTGTCCTTGGGGTAATTTAAGGTGGGGGATACTGTCTGGGAGAGCGAGTTTAGATAAAGGACGGGCAGGGGGCAGGGGGAGCTCTGGAGTGTTGGTTTGCTTCTGAAACGCATGATGAGAGCCAGCTGTTCACTGTCTCTAGGAATTAGCCAGCCCTGGGAGGGCAGCTCTCTGGGATTAGCAAGGCCCTATGGTAGCAAATCATCCTCAAATAGAAAAAATGAAAAACGGGATTCATACCCCTGCCCGGGAGGGAAGCACAAGGAGGGCGTCCTCCCCGGTAACCTCATAACCTCATCTGCCCATCGGCAACTTGTAGCGCCATGAGCATTTGCCTAAGACGGGGAAGAGGTGGGAAGGGAGATGGGAAGTGTCCTGGGGGAGGAGGTGGTGCCGAACGAAGCAGAAAGAAGAGCTGATGGCGTGGAAGCAGCCACTCGAACAGGCCATTTCAGAGTCTGTGGGAACGCGGGTCCGATCGCCTGGGCTCTATTTAGTGCGTGTGTTGGGGGAGGGGGACTTGTCTTAATTTTAACGACTGCGTGTCTGTGTGGTTAGCCCTTCGTCAGGGTTTACAATGGGTCCAAGGTCTTTAAGAACGGGCACGGCGTGGGCCTCGTGTACACTGGTGGCTGGGGACTGGGAGCCCCCGGTGGTGGGCTCTGATTTTTGCCTCCTTGTATTGAGATGCAGTTGTGTGTCCTCGGTGCACACTAACAGTAAAGGGGGCAGCCCAGAGCAGCAGCATGGTCTCAGGGTGTCAGCACAGTCCAGGGCTTGCCAGCCCGGTCTAGGGGTGCCAGCCTGGTCCAGGGATGCCAGCCCGATCCAGGGGTGCCAGCCCGATCCAGGGGTGCCAGCCCAGTCCAGGGGTATCAGCCTGGTCCAGGGGTGCCAGCCCAGTCCAGGGGTATCAGCCCGGTCCAGGGGTGCCAGCCCGATCCAGGGGTACCAGCCCGATCCAGGGGTGCCAGCCCGGTCCAGGGGTGCCAGCACGGTCCAGGGGTACCAGCCCAATCCAGGGGTTGCCAGCCCGGTCCAGGTGTGCCAGCCCAGTCCAGGGGTACCAGCCCGGTCCAGGGTGCCAGCCTGGTCCAGGGGGATCAGCCCAGTCCAGGGTGCCAGCCCGGTCCAGGGGTTGTCAGCACAGAGCGGAGACTGTGGTGCCGTTCATGCTGACACGGATCCCCAAAGGCAGAAGACAACTCCAGCCAGTGATGAAGGGTACTCCCAGGACACTCCTGCTTCACTCTCAGAGCAGCCACCTACACGGTCCCTTGCCAACAGACAAGACACTCGCCACCCCTGGCACCTTTTATGGGAAAATGAGGGTGCTGAGCTCAACAATCTCTTCCAGCTTTAAAATGCACCCCATCTGACAGCTGTCCACCCCTCGTTCTGTGCCTTCTGACCTGCCCCGCATTCAGGCAGGTGTAGGGTCAGGGAGGGGTGATGGGAAGGGGTGACCTGAGGGCACAGTTCTCTGCTCCCCACTCCGCAGGCCTGGAACACGACATACCACAGACACCCAGCGACTGAGGGGGCGCTGAACGGTCATTGACTTTTTACACAAAAGAGCAGGAAGCTGGAGCTGAGGTGACACAAAACACTGTCATCTACACATCACCTCCACTTGGTTTTGGAGTACCTTATGTGATTCCTCCCTATAGTCACCTCACTATCGTCACCTGAGCTCAATATTAACCATGCCTGCCTGTTTGCTCCATCCTTTGCCGGTGTCCTGTTGGATAAGTGGGGAGGAATGGGGAAATGGTCCAGGGAAGTGCTGGGATCCAAGGTGGGGATGCTACCAGCTCCAGGTCGGACGGATCTCTGCTCCTCAGAACATAAAGGTGAGTGCCGTCGGCAGCCGCGGGGCTGGGGAGGGTCCTGATGAGCCTACTCCTGTGTTCCCAAGAGGGAACCGGGCTGGCGGGGTCTTCTGAGCCTTGGGGAGGGGCCCAGCCTGAACATGGGGCCCCCACTCCCTCTTACCTCGATTCTCCTCTTCCCATACCACCTAGAGATCTGGTCCGGTCTGTGGACGGGGAGAGGGACGTACCCTTTCCTGTAGGTGCTCTGGGGGGTCTTGTCAGTGTCTCTGACGAACTGGAAAAGATCAAATATTCAAGATAACTTCTGCTGCGACCCCTCACCTCCTGGGCCAAGGGAGAGAAAGGGTACATTAGGACTCCGGGGCATCCTGTATAACCCAGGCTTTTGTCCCCATCCTTCCAGGGTTGGGAAAGGAGTGTGCACCCCACCACTCAGGACCCCCAGGGGAAGCTGGTATTGGTGTCACCCGACACTTCTCATGGTCGCCATCTGTTCCCTCTCTCATCTCCTCTCTCCCTGATGCTCTCTCTGCTTGCCTCCTCCCTTTCTTTTTCTTCTTTGTTCTCAGTCTTTCCAACTCACTCTTTTCTCCCTTGCTATATTATGTTCTTTAAAAAAAATTTTTTTTTATTGATTTCAGAGAGGAAGGAAGAGGGAGAGAGGGACAGAAGCATCAACGATGAGAGGGACTTATAGATGGGTTGCCTCCTGCACGCCCCACACTGGGGACCGAGCCCACAACCTGGGCATGTGCCCTGACCTAAAATCGAACCGTGACCTCCTGGTTCATGGGTCGACGCTCAACCACTGAGCCACGCTGGCCGGGCTATTATTTTTTCTAGTTTATATTTTAAAAATTTCATTGTGGTAAAATATACATAATGAAATTTACCATTTAACCATTTTTAAGTGTACACTTCAGTAGCATTAAGTACATTCACATTATTGTGCAACTACCATCACCACCACCCATTTCCAGAACTTTTTCATCATCTCAAACTGAAACTCTGTCCCCATCAAACAACTCCCTTCCCCCGCTCCCCCTAGTCCCTGGCACCCACCATTCTTCTACTTTCCATCTCTATGGATTTGACTCCTCAAGGTACCTAGTGTAAGTGCAGTCATACAGTATTTGACCTCTGTGACTAGCTTCTTTCACTTAGCATAGTGGCTCACAGTCCTGATCGCCAAAAATGAAGATACTCAACTTTAAATAGGCCAATTCAGGCCAAGTACCATCTATTGTAATGGCCTTTAAAGTCCATGGAAACACATGAGCACATTTGTTCTGTTTTGAAAGTAAAAATTGAAATGCAGCCCTAGCCAGTTTGGCTCAGTGGGAAGAGTATGAGCTTAAGGACCAAACGGTTTCGGGTTCAGTTCTGATCACGGGCACATGCCCGGGTTGCAGGCTCTGTCCCCAGTTAGGGGCGTGCAGCAGGCAGCCGATCAATGATTCTTTCTCATCATTGGTGTTTCTCTCTCTCCCTCTCTCTTCCTCTCTGAAATCAATAAAAATATATTGAGTGCCTATGGTTTCTTCTAGGTCTTAAAAAAAACCTGAAATGCACAGGCAGGGCAAGGTTGTGGAACAGGTGCCAGAGAACAGCAGTTATCCCAGACATGACTGCAGGGATATCCCGCCTGCCTCGGCAGGTACCACATTCTGGTAAGGGCCAGGCCAGGGTGAGCAGAGATTCTTCAAATCAAGGTGCAGAGGAATTAGAAACGGGGAACATCAGATGCCTAGAAACACTCCACTGAAAAGACTTCTGTGAAGCACAACTATGTTGACACATCTGCTATGGTACTTTCAAGATGGTTGGGGGGGGAGGGGACCTTGATGATGGCTTGAATGTAACTCCCCGATGTAACACACACCGACACGCTCAGGCCCTATTCTTAAGAGGCAACCATCTATGGCCCTTAATTTGAATATAGTAATGACTGCACTCCTACCTCTCCCTGCCAGACCTCCCCTCTGAGCCCTCTGTCCGCCCTCTCTCTTTCCTTACCTTCCTCCTCTCTTCCACCCAGTTTCCCATGAGCACTCTGGTTGAATACTTGCTCTCGACCTTCCAGCTTGGAGTATATAATGACTGTGGACTTGCTGCAGTCGAAAACTGCATGGTAAGGATTCACCCCAGGTTTCTTTGACTTGACACCGTTTTAGGTGTCGGGAGCGGGGATAGTATGAAGTTGCTGAGTTTGGGGTGCCTTTTTTTTTTCTTCTCTGACACCCTTCTGAGTGAGTTGTAGATGACAGCCTGCCAACCTCACAGAATAAAAGGGCATTGAGAGTCTACTTTCAGCTTCTAGGTCACTTGATCTTGGATTCCGTATTGTTGACTGTCACCATGGTGATAGACTGAGTATAAATACTCTCCTGGCCCAGCCAGTGTGGCTCAGGGCTTGAGTATCGACCCATAAACTACAAGGTCGCTGGTTCGATTCCTGGTCAGGGCGCAAGTCCGGGTGGTGGGCTTGATCCCCAGTAGGGGGTGTGCAAGAGGCAGCCGATCCTTGATTCTCTCTCATCAGTGATGTTTCTATGTCTCTCTCCCTCTCTCTTCCTCTCTGATATCAATAACAATCTATTTTTTTAAATAAAAAGGACAAATAAGATCTTAGTATGGATGGTAGACACACAATACAATATACAGATGATGTAGCATAGAATTGTACACTTGAGGTATATATAATCTTATTAACAAACTATAGACCCTGTGCACAAATTCGTGCATGGATGGGACCCCCTGGCCTAGCTGGAGATTGGGGTCAATTGGGGCTGGCCGAGTGGGGGGCGGGGGATGGGGAGGACCGCAGGAGGTTGGCTGTGGGAGTGCACTGCCCACCAAGGGGCAGCTCCTGCATTGAGCATCTGCCCTCTGGTGGTCAATGTGCATCATAGTGACCGGTCGACCGGTCATTCAGTCAATTGGTTGTAACGGTCACTTAGGTTTTTATATATATAGATGTCACCCCAATAAATTTAATTTTTTTAAAAATGGAAAAATGTCAATGGCTATTCCATTATATCATCATTGGAAATACAATACTACATAAATATTAATATTTATTTATAATCCCTTAAATTAAATTGGTACATCCCTTGAGTAATAAAAAATAAACAAACAAATTAAGAATATCTTAGTATTATTAAGAAAGCTTATTATTATTAAGAAAATGCAGAAGAGGTGGGCAGGAGTCACGAGGATTCAGTGAGAGCTTAGTATTATTAGGTTTTGCCCTAAGCGGTTTGGCTCAGTGGATAGAGCATCAGCCTGTGGATTCAAGGATCCCAGGTTTGATTCCGGTCAAGGGCATGTACCTTGGTTGCAGGCACATCCTCAGTAGGGAGTGTGCAGGAGGCAGCTGATCAATGTTTTTCTCTCATCGATGTGTCTAACTCTCTCTCCCTCTCCCTTCCTCTCTATAAAAAATCAATAAAATATTTTTTTAAAAAAGAAAAGAAAGCGGTTTTGACCTTGCAGTTTCCCTGAAGGAGGTTTGGGGATCTCCAGGAAATTTTCCATCACTGTATTTCAAATATTGCTTCTTCCTCCTTCCTCCTTTCTTTCTGGGACAGCAGTTACATCTTGCTGTGGCTTCTCACTGAATCCTCGTGACTCCTGCCCACCTCTTCTGCATTTTCTCTTCTTTTGTCCCTCTGCTTGATTCTGAAGCATCCCTCCGATCTATATTCCAGTTACCTGTCCTCTCTCAAGTGTGTCTAAGGCGACTAAACCCATCCTTGAATGTTTCATTTGATTTGTTGCATTTTTCAATTCTAAAATGTCTGTGTGGTTTGTATATGTGATATATACACACATATATAATGTTACTTTTCATAGTTTCAAATTTTTATTTTATTTAGCCTTCTGAATTTTCAGATTACCTATCACATTTTGTCTTCCAGATTTTCAAATGTATGGAATTATAAATCTGCAGGTTACTAGATTATATTTACAAATATAGTCTATAGATTCTATCTCCTTAGACATAGTGAACACAGCTATTTTACAGTCTCTGGTTCCTTTTTTTCCCCCCCTTTCTTTTTTTTTTTAACCGTTGTTTCTGTGAGTTTTGACTGCTAATACTTCTCAAATGCCCGGTATCTGAAAAATTATTTGCAAAAATAATGGGAGGCCTAGGATGATATTATCTTTCTCCAGAGATGACTGCCATTTATTTTTTCGGTCACCCATGGACATTAGAAACAGGATCACTTTAAGCCAGTCTAGGGGCAGGCACGTCGGTCATGGCATGCTCACAACTCCGTGTGCTCCGTGCTGAGCTCGAGGAGCTATAGGGTGCCCTGAAGACTCACAGCGGGATCTCACCCTCTGCGGGAGGGAGGCTCTCCAGAGCAGGTAGTGCCTAAAATGAGACCTGGGGGGTGAATGAAGCATTGACTTCTTCTCTCTGGTCTCCTGTGGCCTGGAAACACTTCTTGGAGATGGCCAATCAGCTTGGGGTTGTTGCACAAGGAACCCAGTGGTGGTGGGCGGTGCACTTGGAACTCAGACACACTTGGCTTCAACTTCCAGTTGTACCTCTCACCCAGGCCCTTGGCCAAGCCAACTGTGGTTTCCTAATCTATAATTTGGGAGTAAACACCTCGTACCTACTTCGTCAGATTGTGAGAATTCAGTGACCGATCAAGCATTTGCAAAATGCCTGTCACATCTATGGGGTCAATAAATGTGCCATCCTCTCTTCCCCACGTGCCTGAACCAAGTTTATTTTAGTAACAAAATCCATTCCTTCCTCTATATTAGAGGAGTATATTTGGGACATTGGGGCAGCAATATCCCAAAAGGGGGTAATTCTAGATTCTTTTTGAATAGAGGGTTCCTGGACACAAAAGCAATTTGTTATCCTCACCAGATACTCAAGGCTCAAGATTTAATAAAACACCCCCCATGCACTTGATAAGATTATCCCCATTTCGAGGAAAGAAAACTGAGGGTCTGGAGATGAAGTAAACTTTGGGCCTCTAATTGGCTCTAGACCACAAGTCCTTCATCCCTCTGCCTCCTGGGGGAAGCCTTGTGACACAGCAGCAAACCCAGAATGTGTCTTTTCAACTTAAAATTCATCTGTCCTTCCGTGAAATTGTTTCATAGTGATGGAGATGGGCCCTTGAAGGGTTTTGCCTATGACTAAATATTGCTTTGAAACTGAACCCCAGGCACTTCCTTATCATATTCAACCTTGTCCTACAATTTGCAAGACACCCAGCGGCAATGTTAGGATGATGATGGGCTGGCCAGGGAGCAGAGCAGGCCCTGGCCACCTTGGGGAAGGAGGAGCCACTTTTGTTAGATGGAGGCAAGGATGTTAGAGGCAACAACCCAGTAAGACTGCAGCCTGATCTGACTCCTTCACTGATTCTTGCAGAGTTTCATTTGAGCTACGGAACTTCCCTTCTAAAATACAGACATGCCATGTCAACTCGGTCCCACCCTGTCATTTGTCAAGCTAATCCATTTTCTTTCTGCTTTTGGGATTGGTGATTATTATCCAACTACTTCCCTCCCAGCTGAGATCTGCTGAATAAAAGGGAATGGGATAGACATTTTGGGAGAGTTCATCAACTTTCAAAATGTGCCCATAAACTAAATATATATATAATGTGCCCGGCCACCAATCCTTCTTGGATCTATCACAGAGAATCACACGTGCAGAGGGGGGTGCAGAAATGTTCACTACAGACTTGTTTGTCTATAAAAAACTGGAAAGAGTCCAAAATGTGTCCTCCAGACGGGAATGTCTGGGAACTGTAATGTGGCCAGACCATGGAATATTATGCAGCAGCTTAAAAGAAAGAGGCAGATAGATCTCTACTGTTTACTAGGCTAAATTTCTAAGATATATTGAGGGGGGGAATCCCAGTGGCACTACTTGTATAGAATTATTATTATTTTATGTACCAATGTAAGGCAGTCATCCCACAAAATAATACTCTATATATTTTCTTTGGGTACATATATACCTAAGCATATACAAGTATCGAAACAGGCTTTGAAATATTGGAAGATCCTAGTATCCCCTCCCCCCAAAAGAAACAGATACACAGTA
This sequence comes from Myotis myotis, assembly GCF_014108235.1. Lineage (NCBI taxonomy): Eukaryota > Metazoa > Chordata > Mammalia > Chiroptera > Vespertilionidae > Myotis > Myotis myotis. The sequence continues at coordinate 6,250,061 of NW_023416324.1, read as the reverse complement.
ATAGAGTTGCAGGAGAGTCATCAGAAAGGACTTTGCCTTATTTCTAGTATGTGAAGGCTTTATTTAAAAACCAGAGGCCTGGTGCACAAAATTCATGCATCGGCAGTGGGGGTGATCCCTCAGCCTGGCCTGCACCCTCTCCAATCCAGGATCCCTCTCACAATCCAGAACCACTGGCTCCTAACCACTCACCTGCCTGCCTGCCTGCCTGATGCCCCTAACTGCTCCCCTGCCGGCCTGATGGCCCTAACTGCTCTCCCTTGCCAGCCTGATCCCCCTAATTGCTCTCCCCTCCTGGCCTGATCCCCCTAACTGCCTAACTGCTCTCCCTTGCCAGCCTGATCCCCCTAACTGCTCTCCCCTCCTGACCTGATCCCCCTAACTGCCTAACTGCTCTCCCCTGCTGGCCTGATCCCCCTAACTGCTCTCCCCGCCTGGCCTGATTGCCCTAGCTGCCTAACTGCTCTCCTCTGCCAGCCTGATCCCCTAACTGCCTATCTGCTCTCCCTTCCTCTCCGTGCCCTTCAGACGCCAGCGCAGGCATGCTGAGAGCTCTCCACCGCAGCCCCACCCCCATTCTGATTGGTCATTATGGGATGGCATCCTGGCCAATTTACATATTCCTCTATTATTAGTATAGATATTTATGTATGCCTTAGGTAACTTAAAATTAACTTTTTAAAAGGTAGAATGGAAGTGGAAATATGATGCAAAGTGTGGCAGTTATCATGTTGTCCAAAAATATCTACTGCCCTCTGTCCTGTCAATGTCAGGCTTGGCCATGTGACTTGCTCTGTCCAATGAAAGGCGAGCAGGAACCATGAGCCTTACTTCTGAGCAGAAGCTTTTGGAGCCACCAGGTTCTTTTTCCCTCTGCCATGAGACCAGAGATGTTTCAAATAGAGGCTATTGAACCTGGATCTCAGAACAGACAGACACACGTGGAATAGAGCTGCCGTCAACCGGTGAGGGCTGAGTAATGAGTAACGTGAGAAAGAAATAGTCTTTGGCTGTCGTAAACCACTAAAGATGGTGGGGCCATTTGTCACTGCAGCAGATCCTAACCTCTACTAGCCTATACTTCTAGCTCAGGAACAAGAAGAGAGACCAAGCAGTCATTCTGAAACAGAGAGTGCAGGGGGGATATGGGGGGAGAGGAAGACAAGGTTTGGGATCAGAAAGGCAGAGAGGTCCTGGGGGGGAGTGAGGAGCACCTGAGGATGACACTGGGGGAAAGAGACTAATTTTGCCAACTTTTCAACTTTGCCCTCAGACCTTGTCTGAAATTGCCTGCTCCTGACCAAAGACAGCTATTTGGGATGCAACTCATTGTCCTTTAGCAGATGGCATGTGCCCTGGGCTACCTGGCACATCTTTCCAGGGAAGTCCTGGGAATTTACTGAGAAAACATTCCCAGGGTGTCTGGGTTTAAAGGTGTGTGGGTGTCCATCTCCCCTGAGCTGTGTTAGCTGGGCACTTACAGGTAGCAATTCCAAAGTCCTTCACACTTAGAGGAAGCTACAGTCAGTTAACAAAAGAAACCAGATGGCAAAACACTGGACTCTATTGACCTGACTCAGCAGCAAACACCTACTTGGATGGGAAACTACTCAAGTAAGACTACGGTCATCATTCTGAATGATGGGAAAGAAAAGATCTAATGGGCCATGGGGCATGGCAGATATGGGTTATTGTTAGACAGATTGGGGTTGCAATGCACAGCACCTGACCAATCACATGGCCTTGGACAAACTAGTTAATCAGCTCCCCTTGAGCCTGACCAGAAAGAAACAGGAAATAAGTGTTGTTATTAATGTGTCTGGGCCTCAATTTCCTCATCTGCAAAATGGGCTTCAGAATACCCACTTTGTGGAATTCATTCAGATTATGACCTGCAGAATGAGGAGGCACCAGCCCCCCTATATAGGGTTGCAGGTAGCTCCCTCGGCATCCAAGTATCCACTTTGAGGAAGTGCAGATCCCAGGGTCATTATGACTGAAGGTGCAGTTTCAATACTCACACAAAGGAGGTGCCCTAACCGGTTTGGCTCAGTGGATAGAGCATCAGCCTGTGGACTGAAAGGTCCCAGGTTCGATTCCGGTCAAGGGCATGTACCTTGGTTGTGGGCACATCCCCAGTAGGAGGTGTGTAGGAGGCAGCTGATCGATGTTTCTCTCTCATCGATGTTTCTAACTCTCTATCCCTCTCCCTTCCTCTCTGTAAAAAATCAGTCAAATATTAAAAAAATTTTTTAAAAAAGGAGGCGAAGTCACAAGACTTATTATTTGCAGATCCCCAAAACAGGGGGTAGGAGTGCAATGAGCCAGGGGAGGGGCAGTCCTCTACTCCAGGTCATAAGTGAGCAGGATACAAGAGCAGGGCTGCAAGCACTTATCGGGTGGTTCGGGTGGAGGTCCATCTAATAGTGCTTCCAGTCCCTAAAGTATAGCCCACTCACCCCCACTGGGAACAATCCTCCAGTGGCTCATCCCCCTCCTCGGCACCCCGCAGGGGAAGAGCCAACCACCCAACCCTCCAGAAGGTCAGCTCATGTCTCTCCACCTGCCTCCAGAGGCAACAGTGAAATAACAAAGACCACACTCCAGGAGGGAAGCCAACCAGACTCAACTCAGAGGTCTTCTCAAAAGGACCATGCTTCTCAGATTCCAATGCCCCCCAACAGCTGAATGGCCACCAAACAATGTTCTTTCAATGAGGGTTTCTAGTTCTCCAACAAAGCCACCTGCGGGTCTGCCTGCTGTGAATAGATCGAGAAGCCACCCAACGGCTTCTTCTCTGTCCCATGTTTCGGCACCAACATTCAACTGAAAGCCAGTTAAAGGAATGCCTGGGGGTTTTGTAAACTTGGGTCTTGGTCTGTAAAAACCACTGGCCAACCAGGAATAGAGTCTCCTGAAGACCAGGTAGGGTCAGCATGGGAGCCTGGGTCATCCTTTTTTATTAATATTTTAAATATATTTTTTATTGATTTCAGAGAGGAAAGGAGTAGGAGAGAGAAATAGAAACATTAATGATGAGAATCACTGATGGGCTGCCTCCAGCATGCCCCTGTGTGCGGATCGAGCCTGCAATCTAGGCATGTGCCCTGACCAGGAATCGAACCGTGACCTCTTGGTTCATAAATCCACGCTCAAACACTGAGCCATGGCAGCCAGACCATTTTTTAAGAATTTTTTTTTTTATTGATTTCAGAGAGGAAGGGAGAGGGAGAGATAGAAACATCAATGATGAGAGGAAAAGCATTGATCAGCTGCCTCCTGCACGACCCCCCCCCCACCCCACCCCACTGGGGATCAAGCCCACAACCCAGGCATGTGCCCTGACAGGGAATCGAACCATGACCTCCTGGTTCATAGGCTGATGCTCAACCACTGGGTCACAATGGCTGGTTATGAGTCATCCATTTAAAGGAATTTCTACTCCTAAGGGGCAGGTGGTCAACTTGCCTGTGGTCCTTGTCCTCTCTTGCCACTTCCATGTACCTTGACTCAGGATTCAATTTAGCTTCTGCAGTAGGGTGAGTGTTGACATCCACCCAGTAGAGTAAGTGTTGATGTGAGGGAAGTAGTCCCTCCCTCCGCTGTGCTCAGTTCAAGCACCAGGTGGAGTTGACTCCACTCTCCTCTCCAAGAATGGCATGGAACTTGTGTCTGGTGAGTCAGAACATTCCATTCCCTTGGTTGTGGCCACTGGACACACCATGCCGAAAACCCATCCAGCCATCCAGTTATAATGCGATCTCTGCTGGGACTGCGGAGAATGAGGCAAATCCTATATAATGACCCTGGGAGAATATAAGTATGGAGCTGCTCGGGGCCACCATGAGAAGTGAAGGCAAAATAAACAGAGAAAGTCACTGACTAGAGGAAAGAAGAAAAGGTCGCTGGTGGCATTGTTTGAGTTCCTGCATCAAACCAATCCTAATTTATCCCTGGGGCCAATACACTGTCTCTGCTTGAGGTCAGTTTGAGTTGGTTCTGTGTCTTACAACAGAAAGAGTCCTCACTACACGTTCTCAGTACCTTTGGCCCTTCCTCAGTTTCTCACTGTAGGTAAGATTGACTTTGGTCAGACTCGGTCTTCATGGGTCTCTGACTCAGGACCCAGACCTTTTCAACTGCTCTCTTCTCTTTTTTGTTTTGTGTTCTTTTTAAAAAAATATATTTTTATTGATTTCAGAGAGAAAGGGAGGAGAGAGAGAAACATCGATGATGAGAAGGAGTCATTGATCAGCTGCCTCCTGCACACCCCGCACTAGGGATTGAGCCAGGCAACCCGGGCATGTGCCCTTGATTGGAATCAAACCCAGGACCCTTCAGTCCACAGGCGGATGCTCTATCCACTGAGCCAAACCAGCTAGGACCCAAATGCTCTCTTCTGACACTTTGACACCAAGAGCTCCAGAGCTCCCCTAATCAGTGGCTCTGAGCTGTCATCTGTCGCTAGTTGCCAACCACCATGGAAAACCTACCCACTCCGCCCTAACTCTTCCAGCCCAGGCAATTGAGGCTCTGAACTCAGAGACAGGGGAACAGCAAGAAACATGTCACCCTGTACCCAGAGGAGGAGAGTGGAACCAGTTTCTCTTCCGCCACCTGCAGGTCTAGAACATCCGATCCCCACCCTCTCAGCCAGATTGGGAAAAGCCCATGAGATCGCACATGATGCCCTGGGTGTTTCCACGGCCAGCCAAGTGGTCACTCCTGTTACCCACAGTCTGGATCAGCCTGGGCAGTCTGAACCCCGCCTCAGGGAGGCTGTGGGCAACCCTTACATCAGTGGTTCTCAACCTTCTGGCCCTTTCAATACAGTTCCTCATGTGGTGACCCAATCATAAAATTATTTTCGTTGCTACTTCATCACTGTCATGTTGCTACTGTTATGAATCGTCATGTAAATATCTGATATGCAGGATGGTCTGAGGCGACCCCTGTAAAAGGATCATTCGACCGCCAAAGGGGTCGCGACCCACAGGTTGAGAACCGCTGCCTTACATGCTCATTGACTCTCGCAAAAGGCCACTGCTGACCATTTTTCCCAACGGTGCACACAGACAAAGACCCCCACTCTCCCCCCCAAACCTGTCACATCTACTTCTCTCCCTTCAGACATCAGAAACATGCATTCTCTGATTCTAGAACCTGGAGCAAGAAGAAGATGGTGCCCTAGCCAGTTTGACTCAGTGGTTAGAGCTTCAGCCTGCAGACTGAAGGGTCTCAGGTTCAATTCTAGTCAAGGGCACGTACCTTGGTTGCAGGCTCGATCCCCAGCCTGGTCAGAGCATGTGTGGGAGGTAACCAATTGATGTGTCTCTCTCACATTGATGTTTCTGTTTCTCCACCCCCCCTTCCACTCTCTCTAAAAATCAATGATGGGGGGGAGGGGAGGAGGGGAATATATCCTTGGGTGAAGATTAACAAAAAAATAAAATAAAATAAGACAAAAATATACTTTGTGTGATTAAAAATATATATATTTGTTTTTAAATATTTTTATTGATTTCAGAGAGAAGGAGGGAGAGGGAGAGAGAGATAGAAACATCAGTGATGAGAGAGAATCATTGATCAGCTTGCCTTCTGCACGCCGCACACTGGGGATTTAGCCCACAACCTGGGCATATGCCTTGACCGGGAATCAAACCAAGACCTTCTGGCTCATTGATCAAAGCTCAACTGGCCAGGCTGTGTTTTTTGTTGTTTTGTGTTTTTTGTTTGTTTGTTTTTTTAAAGAAGAAGATAGCAATCTCAATATTCTCCCCTAGCCCCACTCAGCACCACCTCCATCAGCAACAGAGAGGTCCATAAGGCACTGGATGATGGCAGGACCTACACTCACAGCTCCCGGGGGAGGGAGAGATGCTCACAGCCCCTTTATAAACTGGACCATGACCCTCAGAATCCTCGTGGCGCAGGGGACTTGAAGGCAGCCTATGCCGAGGGTGTTCAGCACCCCGTGGAAACCATCTTCCATGTGGTGCCATGTCACTGGGACGCCCAGGTCCTCCAGTCTCTTCTTGTACAGCAGTGAATTGTCCCGGAGAATGTCATACTCACAGCTCACGATGCAGGCTTCCGGGAACCGAGACACTACTTCGTCTTCTGCAAGCATGGGCGAGTTCAGCAAATCCAGGAGGAGGTCTGTCTCCAGGTAGGCAGCCTCATTCAGGGGCGCACGGGCCACCTGGCGGTAGCCTCTCTTCTTAAACCTCTCCGGGATGTTTTCGGGGTCCAACCACTTTCTGTACTTTTCCCAGACTTGGGCAGGCATATGGGCGCCTTTCAGGATAGCATTTTTCCACTGGGGGCTCACGTCCAGGTAATAAGACATACAGAGGAAGGCAAAATCCAGAGTGATCAGTGGGACATTCTTGTTCTGCTGGAAGGAAGGCAGCTGGTAATCCAGGATTTGGAGAGTGGGGTAGATCAGAAGCTGGGCCCGGATCTTGGGCAGATCTGAACGATCCACAAATTTTTGACAAGCTGCCACGGCCACTCCCCCTCCCGCGCTGTCACCACAGACCACAACCCGGGCTGGATCCACCCCATACATGTCAAGGGACTTCAGGAAGTGGGTGGTGGCCACAAGGCAGTCTCTTATTGGCACCGGGAACCTGTGCTGGGGCGCCAGGCGGTATCTAGAAGGGAATCAAGGAACATGGTTTACACTCATCGCCCCAGTAGAGCCCCCAAACACCTGTGCTTTGCATCCTGGGCTCCAAGTTCTTCCATTAACTCCTCCTTTTGAGATCTGAGCAGTTAAAGTTAAGGTCTGGGGCTTAAATGAGCTCAGAGACAGAAAGTCCTCAGTGCTCGGCACATGGGCTCTGTAAGAGGCAGCTGCTAGTCCCACTGTCTCCAGGTCAAGTTAGGGGACACGTTGTGACCTCAAGAGCCCTGCCATCCACCAATTGGCCCACAACTTAGCTATCACCACCAGGAGCCCCCTCCCTCAGAACCTACCTGCTGGGGCTGCCCCGGCTCACACCTGTTCCCTGTTTTTTGGATTCCTCTTACGAGCAGCTGGCCTGGGTTTAGATTGTAAATAAGGCTGCCATGCTCACAGGTCTTTGTGGCCTCGCCTCTTGAAGACTTATCAGTGGTTCTCAACCTTGGCTGCACATTAGAATCACCTGGGAATCTTTTTAAAATCCTGATTTCTGGGCCTCATCTTCTGGAAATTCTGTTTCTTTGTTATGGGGTGGGGCCACAACATTAGTCACAAAGAAACAGAATTTCCGGAGGATGAGGCCCAGAAATCAGGATTTTAAAAAGATTTCCAGGTGATTCTAATGTGCAGCCAAGGTTGAGAACCACTGACTTAGATACCACCAATTGCCAGCAGATAACATACTAGTATGCACCTCCTTCAGATCAACCACCCCAACTCCAGCCCCTGGCTTCACGCAGGGGCAGCTGTCACGCGGGTTCGCCAGCCTGGCATTTTTCAAGAGATTCCAGAAATCTGAGTTTGGAGAGAAATTTCACTCTTCTAAATGCTGGCCTCTCACTTAGGAAATGCTTTATGGGATCCACAAAGCTTCTGCCAGCCCTGTCCGTTCTGATGCCCCTCTTCTGAGCTGCCTGGGACGGCAATGCTTTCACTCCTAAACCCTATCTCCTTGGGAGTCACAACATAACTTCCTTGCAGGTATTTGCTGGTACATTTTACTGACCATCTCTTGGTGTAGCACAGTGGTCGGCAAACTGCGGCTCGTGAGCCACATGCGGCTCTTTGGCCCCTTGAGTGTGGCTCTTCCACAAAATACCACGTGCGGGCGTCCATGTACAGTGCGATTGAAACTTCGTGGCCCATGCGCAGAAGTCGGTATTTTGTGGAAGAGCCACACTCAAGGGGCCAAAGAGCCGCATGTGGCTCGCGAGCCGCAGTTTGCCGACCACTGGGTAGCACAACCAGAGCAGTACGACATGTAAGGGCCAACAATTGGATCCAGATTTCCATTCCCCCTGCAGAAACAGTTTTGGAGCCAAGAACTGTAAGGTGACGTGCTATCCGGGTCTCTCTCCCTCAGCCGGGACTGACATCTATTTTTTCACTCTACTCAGCTAGCTGTGCCACAGGAAAGCCGGGAACTGGAGCCCCACCAAGATGTTGGCAATTGGTATTTCTTCCTGGGGCGTGCATTTCAACAAAACTGCAGGAGAAGCGCCATCAGAGGCACCTCCCAGCCCCAGTGGGACCCTGTGTTAGGCAGGAGGACAAGGCCACACCACGGCAGTGACCACTCCTCATATGTGTCCAGTTTGCCTGACATGGAGGCCAAGGGAGGGGGGCTTCCCAGGGAGGGGGTCTGCCCAGATCTCTCCTGCCCCATGTCCACCAAGCCCTCTTCACCGCCTTTCCAGGTTGGGTGGGTGACTCTCCAAAATCAGTTAGGAGAGAGAGTGGCTTTTTAATTTTTCTCCCTTCCTTTGATGGATCTCGCTAGGGTGGACTGCCCTCCGGAGAGCACTTGGAAATGGTGTGATGGTGCTTGTGGTTGTCCTGGTGATGGCGCAGAGCTCTGTGGGCATTTAGTGGAGAGACGTGCCGGGCTGTTCTGCTCAACCAAGAGCATTCCACCCAAAAGTGTTGCACTGTGAAGCTCGGCAGCTGGCCTGCTTAACGCAGCCCACCCCCGACCCAGCTTCCAAATGGTGCCACACACAGAACACCCCACTGAAGCATACCCACGGGCTGCCCACAGGAAGGAGGGCCTGTTCTCTGCCTCTCCGTCTCTCCCTCTTCCTTCCTCTCCTCCTTGTTGATGTCCGTGTTCCTGATGTCCTTCAACTCCTTGCTATCTGAGTCACTACCTCCCGCCCCCTCACTCCAGGTCACAGTATGGTTTCTCTGGCCCTCCCCTCTCTCCCCTTTACTCACCCAACTATTAAAACCACCGAGTCACTCTCCTTGCACAAACGACAGCATATTGTGTGGTACATTTCTGGAAAATAAGAGGCTTTCTTAATTCACTAGGAAAGCTAGTGGGCTTCCTTTACCCATCATCGGCAGCCCCTGCTCACTGGCAACCACCACGTGAGTGTTCATTGACAATATCTGAGAATCTGTTAGGCCATCAGTACAGGGGTTCTGTGTGTGAACTCTGGATTCAGACCCAAGTTTGAATCTCTACATTGCCTCCTTTTCATATCTATATTAATAAAAGGGTAATATGCTAATTAGACTGGGTCAACCAGACATCTTCTGGTCATCCGGTCCTCCTTCTGGACAAAGCCATGGTGGCAGGGCTCTGGCAAAGGCAGTTAGGGGCAATCAGGCAGGCAGGGGAAGGCAGTTAGGGGCGATCAGGCTGGCAGGCAGAGGTGGTTAGGGGCGATCAAGCAGGCAGGCAGGTGAGCAGTTAGGAGCCAGCGAGAGGGATGTCCAATGGGTCCTAGATTGGAGAGGGTGCAGGCCAGGCTGAGAGAATCCCCCCCCCCCCCCGCATGAATTTCATGTACCGGGCCTCTAGTCCTATATAATAAAAGAGAAACATGCAAATTAACCATCACTCCGTCACTCCGCCACTCTGCTACACCCACCAGACAATCAGAGGGACTATGCAAATTAACCCAACAAAGATGGTGGTTAATTTGCATATGCAGGTGCTGGGGACCAATTCCAGCATGTCATAATTTCAAGAGCTTCATCAAAAGGTTGATGAGACTTGGGGACTCAACAGGGTTGAGTCACACATGTAGTCACCTTTTGGGAATGGCTAAAGGCATTTCCCCAAACCTGAATAGGAAACTGATTGTGGCTGCCAGACAGTTAAAGGGCATCTTAATCTGCATGTTATTGCCTCCTACTGGCCAAACACCTGAACAGCCGTAGGCTAATTCCCCCAAACTGACAATGCTTCTGTACCCTTTGAAAACTTACCCTTTGAAGTGTATTATCTCCACCTTGCCTTAGGACAAATTGTGTTAATAAAAGCAAGGGTCCTAGACAAGGAGGGAGTCTTCAGTTCCTTTAGCTGAAGGTCCCCAATGCCTTTCAAAATTATATCTCATCTCCGGACTCTTGATTAGTCTCTGGATTTCTATGCCATCTATGCACAGCCCCTTTTCCAGATTCCTGAACCCTTCTCGATTCTGGGACAAGAATCCCGGCATGCAGGCGCAGGGTGAAGATTGAAGACAACTGAAGATGGTGGCGATCACAGAGCTGGAGCGAGTAGGAGGCCTGGGTTGCTCCCGGAAACAGAGGAAGCCAAGCTTCCCACCAGCCCTGGACTCCCCTCAAGGAGGGGCTGGGGGCCTGGGCTCCACTCAAGAAGTAGCTGGGGGCCTGGGTCACCAAGGGCGGCCCAGGCATCCAGCCAGCCCTGGCCTCTGCTCGAGGAACTGGAAAAAAAAAAAAAAGGAGGGGCTGGGAGCAGCAGGAGCAGAGAAGCCAAGCCTTGCTGCTGCAGTCAGACCAAAGGCCTGGGTCCCAGGTGCCGGAGGAAAACCAGTGCCAGCAGCCAGGGGAAGGAAGGCCTTTTGCACAAATATTCGTGCAATGGGCCACTAGTATATATATAATATCCTACATCCGTGGTCGGCAAACCGTGGCTCATGAGCCACATGCGACTCTTTGGCACCTTGAGTGTGGCTCTTCCACAAAATACCACGTGCGGGCACACACATACAGTGTGATTGAAACTTCATGGCCCATGCACAGAAGTCGGTATTTTGTGGAAGAGCCACACTCAAAGGGCCTAAGAACCACATGTGGCTCGTGAGCCATGGTTTATCAAGCCGCAGTTTGCCGACCACTGTCCTATATAATACCAATATGCAAATTGTCCCCTCGACCAGGAGTTCAACCAGGAGTTTGACCAGGGCACAGGGCTGGCTGGCCAACTGCCCTCATCCCCTCCACCTGGCCAGCCGATCAGGGTGGGCCTGCCAGAACCCACCTGTGCATGAATTTCATGCAGGGTAGGGTCCCTAGGCCTGGCCTCCCTGCTTCCTGGCCTCCTTCTTCCCTCACTCCCTCAGCACCCTGCTGCCCCCGCTGGTCACTCGCCATGTTCTGCGCCACCCCCTGGTGGTCAGCACACATCATAGCGAGCGATCCAACTCCTGCTCTCCTGGTGAAACTCCCAGTGGACAATTTGCATATTCGCCTTTTATATAGAGAGATATATTTTTAAATTGATTTCAGAGAGGAAGGGAGAGGGAGAGAGAGAGAAACATCAATGATGACAGAGAATCATTGATCTGCTGCCTCCTACATGCCCACAACCCAGGCATGTGCCCTTGACAGAATCAAACCCGGGACCCTTCAGGCTGCAGGCCGATGCTCTATCCACTGAGACAAACCAGCGAGGGCTATGTTGCCTCCTTTGCACTTGAGTTGAAGCAGTGTGAGGTATGTCCCTTCTCTCTCTGATGCTTGCGTTTTTCTCATCTGTAAAATGGGGATAGTGATCATCAAAGGGCATGGGGGTTTTCAATGATATAATGCACACAAAGGGCTTCCTCTGTGCCTGCCATGTAAATACTAATAATTATAAATATTAATTAATAAATTCAATGTTGCCCTGGCCGGGTGGCTCAGTTGGTTGGAGTGTCATCCTGTGCACTGAAGGGTTGTGGGTTTGATCTCCGGTGGAGGTGAGTAGGGAGGAAAGTGATCAATGTTTCTCACATCTCTCTCTCTCTCTCAAATCAATGAAAAATATCTTCAGGTGAGGATAAAAATTAGTCAATACTTGCTGTTCCTGTCCTTCAGTATGCAGACATACCCACACCATGGCTGCATCCAACCCCTATTCTCAAAGACTCCTGCAATAGATCCTGGCATTCCACAGACTAGAAAGCACCAGAAAGCTGTTCCCCGCCCTCCCCCCACCCCCACCCCCACCCCGAAATTCCTACAGTTGGGGGAGGGGGAGATTAAGAGAATAAAATTGTCTCAATTGTGAGTTTTTTCTCTCATTAATTTTCCTTGAATCTTTGGTCTTCACGTCTGTTTATCCCAGAATGTGTCTCAAGGAACTCCTGATGTGAAACAAAACGACGTGTTTTAGTCAATTTCATGTTTTAGGAGTCCTTATTTCCGACTAAGTAGAAGCGGTGGCCACACAACAGTGTGAATGTACTAAATGCCACTGAATTGTGCACTTTCAAACGGCGGATTTTATGTTATGTGAATTTCACATGGATAGACGGCACCCCCCGCTTTCCGAAACTCTGCTTTTAGGAAACACCTACATTAGCTAGTACCTGTTTTTGGCTAACCAAAGGAAGTCCCAAGTGGATTTTCACTTTTACAAAGGAAAAAAAAAGGTGAAAAGTAACAGCGTCTGTTTTGCAGAGAGCCCTTATGGAGGCAGCACCACCTCCCCCCCTCCACAACCCCTACCCCTACCTCCACCCCCACCTCCATCCCCACCCCCACTCCAGCAGGGAGAGTGGCCCCAGCCAAGCTCCTCCCACGGGAACACTCCTCATCTCAGCCTCCAGCTCAGAGCTCTGAACTGAGCATCTGGGCTTTATCTCAGCTTATTTTGTGCAACCACTTGCAAGCGGTGTCCTAAGAGCATTCCTTCTTTGCTTGACATCATTTCGGCTTAGGAAGGCTGTCCTCCGGACGCCCTGCTTTCGCATAGTGGGGAGGAACCTGCACAGGCATCCATTGCTCTCTTCCTTCCAGAAAGAGATCAATACATTCTGTATCTTTGCTGCCTGAACAAACTGGGACCCGCTAGCTGCCCCGGGGTTCCCAGGTCATCACAGGGGCGTCCAGACCCCAGAAGATGACAGGAGTCGGCCTGTCACACCGCAGGCCGGGTCTCAGGGGAGGACTCTTACTAAAGCTTCCCACGACCCCCCCGCCGCCGTGGAAGAGCAGGATGCCGGGCCGGAGGCTGCGGGAGGTCCTCCTGGGCCGGTACAGCTTCACGGGGATGGTCCCGAAGAGGAGGTCGGTGACCACCACATCCGGATCCTTGATGAACGGCAGCAGGTCGTGCACGAAATGGACAAACTGGGGCATCGAACAGATTCTCAGTTTCTCAAGAATCATCCCCTGTTGGCCAGAGAAGAGGAAATGTAGTGGGAAGGATTTCGGGGTGTCCCTGGGAGTCCTGCCGCCCCTCGACCACACATCCCCTCCGCAAAGGGGCGGGCCCCCATCCCCTGAGCAGAAGGTTCCAGGCACAGCCCAGCCCTGCAGACCAAGCTCTGGCCACTTCTGAGGGTTCCTCTACCTGGAACTCCCCACCCCCACCAGGTGCCTGCTCCAGCTGGGCCTGGACCTGACATTCCTTCCAGGGACACGGCCCCTTGGACCTCCCCCCCCCCCCCCAACGAACCCCATGCCCCCACCAGCCAATCTGGCCCTCCCAGTTGTTGCTATTTTTAAGACATAATGACTGCATTGTGGGGTGTGTTTTTTTTCTAAAAGGGGAGGGTGGAGTTCTTATCTTTTAGAGATACCTATGGAAATAGTTTTGGATAAAATAATACGATATCCAGCCAAGCCAGTATGGCTCAGTGGTTGAGCATCCACCTATGAACCTGAAGGTCACTGTTCAATTCCTGGTCAGGGCACATGCCAGGGTTGCAGGCTTGATCCCCAGTGTGGTGGGGTGTGCAGGAGGCAGCCGGTCAATGATTCTCTCATCATTGATGTTTCTCTCTCTCTCTCTCTCCCTTCCTCACTGAAATCAATAAAAAAAAATTTAAAAAAATACAATATCCAGGACTTGCTTCATAAGCAAATAGGAATGAGGGACAAGTTGGGGACACAGATGAAGCAAGATTGGCCAGGGGTCACTCAAGCTGTGGGGTGGGGACATGGGAATTCTTTCTACTATGGGTGTATGTCTGAAAGTTTGCATCATAAAAAATATCAAAACAAAGTGGGGTCTGCCCCTGGGCACTGTCTTTCCAGGGTTCCCGACCTTTTCCGTGCTGAGGCCACTGGGCTGAGAGTGAAGCCTGTGACCTCGTGGCAGAATGTTTTTGAATACATAGGTGGGATTGCGAAGGAAGGCAGTTTTATCTATTTATATAAAAGGCTAATATGCTAAGCGTCCAACCCTCTGACCAGTTGCTATGACGCGCACTGACCACCAAGAGGCAGACACTCAGCGCAGGAGCTGCCGAGCTGCAGTGACTTGGCAGTGGCGGTTCTCAGGTGACACACCCCAAAACCAGAGAGGAGGGAGCCCGATTCCTCACGGGGCCACACGATTCCATCTTTGGCCATGGGGTATGTTGTTGCTAGGGCACCGTCAACCCGAATATGGTTTACTGCACACGTGTCTGTGTTCCACACCCTGTAGACAGCAACTTTGCAGAGTGCCCCATCACACTCCGGGACCCACCTCCCCCCTGCCCTGGGGATGTCAGAGAGCTGGTTTTGGCCTGATCCCCACAGGCCAGACCAAGGGACCCCACCTGCCAGAGGGACCCCGCTCACTCCGCAGATGCCCTTTGAGCCCCAGCGCCAACCCTAGGTGCAGCTGGCCAGGAAGGGACCATGGGAGGTTGGCTCCAGGGTGTGTCCGGCCCATCTCACCCAGTCCCACCCCACCAGCCACCTTCTAAATAATTTCCTTTCAATGTGCACGAATCCATGCACCAGGTCTCTAGTTTTGATATGATCATCAAAATATTGAAGTGAATGTGTGATGTCATACTATGTGGGCTTCCTTACTAGCACACTAAACAGCAAGATCCGGGGGCTGGTCTCATACTATCATCATCTCAAAGGAATGGGGTACACACGGGAGTTTTCACAGAATCTGCCACCTCTGTAATATGTTCAGAAAATATGTGATCCCTCTGGTGACTAGTCACACCTTCTGCTGTCACAGCTGTGGATTACCACCCTTGTTTAGAATGGAAAGAAATCGTATATTTCATTAGAAGTTAGTGAAAATGGGGTGATTTTTATCCCATCCAAATTCACAGACACCCTGCCTTCTGTCACCCTTGGGGGCTTTGGGAACCCCATTAACAATCCCTGCCATACCCCACTGCCCTGTCTTACTTCCCCATAGCACTTGCCACTCTGTAAATCAGTTTTTATTGTATGTTGCTGTCTCTCCCCCCCTCCCTGCCCCCTCCCATACCCCAGTCTTCCCTGCTCAGCAGGAAGACTCTAGCTGAGACTTTTTTGGCCATCACTGATCCTCAGAGCTAGAACTGGCGGTGGCAGGTAGTAGCTGTACAACACAGACATCTGTATAGAAAAAAACAAATCAACAAACAGTAATACGGCTAATATTTATGGAGAGCTCACTCTGTGCTGGGCCTTCAGACACACACTCAACTCACTGCCTCGCCACAACATGCTATGAAGTCGGGACTGTTATTTCCCTGTTTTGCAGAGGAGGAAATGGAGTCACTGTGTTTGGGAACCCGGACTGTAGACTATGAAGGTCAAGGCCAGGAAGAGGATAGGAGTGGTTCATCACCTGACCCTGGGCAAAGAAACCTGTGGTTCCTGGGTTCTTCTCCATCAAGGGTTTCCTATGAGAACAGGCGTTTGCAATCGCTGGTCATTACATAAGAGACTTAAGAAACGGATTTTCTACCTGCTGTTTCTGCCAGCCCTCGGAACAGCATGGCAAACCCTTATTGCCAACCTCAATACGATTCTTGCCATGACCTACTTACATGGATTTCATTGAACTACACACACCAAGAACAGCAAGCAGAATCTAATGACATAAACAGTTTTCCATCTTGCCCAGCCAATGTGACTCAGTGGTTGAACCAAGAGGTCCCCAATTTGATTCCTGGTCAGGGCACATGCCCTGGTTTCAGGCTCGAACCCCAGTAGGGAGCGTGCAGGAGGCAGCGGATCGATGCCTCTTTCTCATGGATGTGTCTATCTCTCTATTCCCTCCCCCTCCCTCTCCCAAAAAGAAAGAAAAGAAAAAAAGAACAGTCTTCCATCTCTCCAAGGCAAATTATATCCTATACTAGAGGCCCGGTGCACAAAAATGTATGCACTCGGGGGGGAGATAGGGTCCCTCAGCCTGGCCTGTGCCCTCTCGCAGTCTGGGACCCCTCGGGAGATAACGCCCTGCTGGCTTAGGCCTGCTCCCGGGTGGCAGAGGGCAGGCCCAATCCCTAGGTGCAGCCCCTGGTCGGGCTCAGAGCAGAGCTGATTGGGGAGTTGGGGCACCGCCCCCTGTCATGCACAGAGCAGGGCAGATCGGGAGGTTGTGATGCCACGCTCAGTCACGCTCAGGGTAGGGCCGATTGGGGGGTTGGGGCACTGCCCCTTGTCACACTCAAGGCAGGGTTGATGGGGAGGTTGCAGCGCCACCCCCTGTCACGCACAGAGCAGGGCCAATCAGGGGGTTGGGGCGCTGCCCCCTGTCACTCACAGAGCAGGGCCCATCAGGGGGGTTGGGGCTCTGTACCCTGTCACTCACAGAGTAGGGCCGATAGGGGAGTTGGGACACTGCCCCCTGTCACACACAGAGCAGGGCGGATCAGGGGGTTGGGGTGCCGCACCCTGTCACACTCAGGGCAGGGCCGATGTGGAGGTTATGGCTCTACCCCATCACACACAGAGCAGGGCCCATGGGGGGCAGTTGGGGCACTGCCCTCTATCACCCACAGAGCAGGGCCGATCAGGGGGTTTGGGTGCTGCACCCTGTCACACACAGAGCTGCAGGGTGATCAGGGGGTTGGGGTGCCTGCCCCTATCACGAACAGAACAGGGCAGATAGGGAGGTTGTGGCCCCGCCCCCTGTCACACACAGAGCCGCAGGGCGATCAGGGGGTTTGGGCGCTGCCCCCTGTCACACTGACCCCAGTGCCGGGAGGCCTCGCTGCTCTGCTGATCCTGGTGCTGGGAGGCATATTACCCTTTTACTATATAGGATAGAGGCCTGGTGCATGGGTGGGGGCCGGCTGGTTTGCCCTGAAGGGTGTCCTGGATCAGGGTGGGGGTCCCCACTGGGGTGCCTGGCCAGCCTGGATGAGTGGATGATGGCTGTTTGCAGCTGGTCACACACCCTTCAGGGTGGGGGGTCCCCACTGGGGTACCTGGCCAGTCTGGGTGAGGGGCTGAGGGCTGTTTTCAGGCTGGCGGGTGACTGAAGCTCCCAACCTCTCCTTTTTTTCTTTTTCTTTTTTAATTCTGGGCCAGCTTTAGCTCTGAGGCTTGACTCCAGCTCTTAGGCCTCAGCTGCTGAAAGCAGGTATCTGGTTTGTTTGGGTTCTATAATAGAAATGCTGTTTCAACTCGAGCTCTGAGATCCTGGCTGGCTGAAAGCAGGTTTCTGGGGTTTTGTTTAGCTTCTATATTTGTAACAATGTTTCAAACTGCAAGCTCAGAGGCTGGCAGCGGCAGGCGGGGAATGTTGGAGTCCTCCGTCACTGAAGCAAGCAAGCCTCATGTTCGCTTCAAGCTGCCTGGCTGCCGGCCGCCATCTTGGCTAGCAGTTAATTTGCATATCGCCCTGATTAGCCAATGGGAAGGGTAGCGGACGTACGGCTAATTACCATGTTTCTCTTTTATTAGATCTACACTAATAAAAGAGAAAAATGGTAATTGGCGTACGGCGCTACCGTTTTCATTGGCTAATCAGGGCTATATGCAAATTAACTGCCAACTAAGATTGACAGTTAACTGCCAACTAAGATTGGCAGTTAACTGCCAACAAGATGGCGGTTAATTTGCATATGTAGGCACAATGCAGGGAGGTGAAAGGGAAAGCAGGAAGAAGCCCCCTGCCACTGACAGTGATCAGAAACCCAGGGGGGAGCTAAGAGCTGGGGGGCAGGGCAAAGGCGGCTCCAGGGCCGCCTTTGCCCTGCCCCCCAGCCATGATCAGAGAATCAGGCGCCTTTGCCGCCCTGGCCAGTGATAGCAGGAAGTAGGGGTGGAGCCAGCAATGGGAGCTGGGCACGGTCGAAGCTGGCAGTCCCAGGAGCTAAGGGTCCCTTGCCTGGGCCTAAAGCGGAGCCCATGATCGTGGGCCCGCTGCAGCTGCGGGTCCCCGCTGCCCGGGCCGGGCGCCCAGGCCAGAGGTGTTAGGTCTGGGCAGGGGCAGAGCCTGCAACCGCGGGGAGCTGGGGGGGCAGAGCCGGGGATTGGGGGGATATGATGGTCCCCTTGCCCAGGCCTGAAGCCTGGGTCAGAGGTGTCAGGCTTGGGCGGGGGGTGGAGCAAGCGATCAGAGGGAGATGGGGGTCCCCTGCCCAGGCATGATTCCTGGGCCAGAGGCCTCAGGCCTGGGCGGGGGTCAGAGTCAGTGATCGGGGGGAGATGGGGGTCCCCTGTCCAAGCCTGACACCTCTGGCGGAGGCGTCAGGCCTGGGCAAGGGGCCGATCAGGCGATCGGAGGGTGATGGGGGTCTACGCCTCTGGCCGAGGCATCAGGCCTGGGCAAGGGGCAGAGCCAGCAATCGGAGGGGTCTGGGGGGTCCCCTGCCCAGGCCTGACGCCTGGGCCAGAGGCATCAAGCCTGGGATGGGGGCATAACCAGTGATGGGGGGAAATGAGGGTCCCCTGCCCAGGCCTGAGGCCTCTGGCCCAGGAATCATGCCTGGGCAAGGGGCTGATCCTGTGATTGGAGGGTGATGGGGGTCAACGCCTGAGGGCTCCCAGTATGTGAGGGGGGGCAGGCTGGGCTGAGGGACACTCCCCCCGCCCCCCGTGCACGAATTTCGTGCACCGGGCCCCTAGTAGGATAATAAAAGGGTAATATGCAAATCGACTGAACGACTGGTCGCTATGACACACATTGACCACCAGAGGGCAGATGCTCAATGCAAGAGCTGCCCCCTGGTGGTCAGTGTGCTCCCACAGGGAGAGTGCTGGCTCAGTCACAAGCTGGGCTGACATCTGGGGAACGCAGCAGTGGTTACAGGAGCCTCTCCCACATCCGCGGCAGCACTAAGGATGTCTGACTATGGGAACAGGCCTATGCCGTCAGTCAGCCATCCCCAGAGGGCTCCCGGACTGCTAAAGGGCGCAGGCCAGGCTAAGGGACCGGCCCCCCCCCCCACCCCCCACCGCCAGAGTGCACGAATGTCATGCACCGGGCCTCTAGTGTATCTATAAAGCCACCTTCTGTAGTTTTGTTCATCTGTACTAACTTGCTAATTTGCTAATGTACCTCTTTATTTTGTCATTGGCCAGCTCTAGCTAGCAGGTGGGTAGTAAGGGGCTCCCAAAAATTCAGAACAACACATTCCTGTCCTCATGGCCTCACAGCGTGGTGAATGCGGTGAGACAGGAGACAGGCCAGGGACGGGGAGCAGGCCTTTTCTTCCTTGGAGGATGGGAATCATTCTTTGAATTTTGTGGCTCTCAGCCCATTCGGCTTGGGAAACCCTGGGAAGAGGGTGAGAGCCACTGGTTACCTAATGAGAACGATTCAGGTTTGAGAATACACTGTCAGCCTCTACCACCAGGATATTAGTGTTAATTCAACTAGAAGCTTCTGCTCTGCTTTCCCAACTCTCTCCTTAACCTTCCCAACGAGGGGACAAATAAGGGGATAAAGCTCACCCATGCCACCAACAGCTGTAACGCGCAGTGCAGTACCCGCAGCTTCACAGGGTGGCCGATGCCCACAGGGATGTCCACAGTGAAGAGACAGCTGCAGATCACCCACAGCCCAACCCCCAGGAAGAGCAGGCAGGGGGTCCCGAGGAGGGCCAGGAGGACCGCCATCCCGCTGTTTCCACCACTGAGGAAGCCACCAGCAGCCGTGCTCAGCACACGCCGCTTCGGACACAGTGTGGAGCCAGCAGACCGCCGACACTTATATCACAACCTGCCTTCCCCACCTCCTCATGCCCCAGATGCCCAGGCCAGGTGAGTCACAGACTCGAATGAGGACCTGGCTCCACAAGGCCCACAAAGAGGAGAAAGTGGTGTAGGCAACCTGGCCCGGCTGGAAACCGGGGCTCCCGGGTTCCAGCCTCCATCCTGGCACTGCGGCCAGAGAGGGCCCTGCGCTAGGAAGTTGGCAAGGACATCTCTGCCCTTTGACCTCACTGGCTGCTCCCGAGTCCGCCCAGGAGGCCTCAGGGCTTCTGCGCTGTTCTCTGTGCAACACTCTTCCCTCAGACGTCAGCTGATTCAACCCTCCCCTACTGCCGCCTCTGCTCTCATGTCACCTTCCCAGGGGGGCCGCCCTGGCCACCTTATTTCAAATTGTAACCCCCGACCCTCACCCCACCCACCCCCTGCCACACACACACACACACACACACACACACACACACACCCCTGCTTAATTTATAATTATGTCTTTTATTACCATCTGACATAGTACCATGCTTCACTTGTTTATTGTCTGTAGCACATAACTTCTGGGGAGACAGGAATTCTTGTTCTGTTCCTTGCTTTATCCCCAGAGGTTTGGTACTTAGCAGGTGCTCAGCAAATGTCTACTGAATGGAGGAATGAATACATAGACGCTGTTCTTTGTATTTAAAATATTGTTATTGATTTCAGAGAGGAAGGGAGAGAGAGAAACATCAATGATGAGAGAGAATCATTGATCGGCTGCCTCCTGCACGCCCCCCACTAGGGATTGAGCCCGCAACCCGGGCATGTGCCCCGACTGGAGAATCGAACCGCAACCTCCTGGTTCATAGATCGAGGCTCAACCACTAGTCATGCCAGCTGGGCTTCCAGTCACTTTAGAATTTGGAACTGTATGTGTTTGTTTTCCCTGCTTATTTCCTGTCTTCCCAAGGAAATGACAGCTCCAGCAAGGCGCCATGTCCGTTTCACTCACTACGGCATCGCCAGTGTGGAGCACACACTGTAGGTGCTCAATAAACCATCATTGGATGGATGGATGGATGGATGGATGGTGTCACACGACCTGGGGAAAAGGGCAACATGGAAAACTCGGGCCCTCTCTCTGTTTGGTTATGTTTCTTGTAGGTGCTGGTGGAAGTGAGAGGAGGTGGAATTGCAAAAGCCTGGAGACAGCACACATGAAATCTGTGTGAAGTTTATGGCTTTTGAAACCATCTTCGACTCATTTAGATTTAGATCCTGCAGCCCCTGTCTCCTCCATGTTACCCCAGGTCCCCAAGGTCCCTTGACTGCTGGGTAGGGAGAGTTCCAGAACCCACAACACCGTTACTTCCATTTCCACAGATGAGGAGACAGAGGCTGTGTTTGATGAAGCAGTTGGTCCACAGTCAGGGGCAGGCAGAGCTGGGATTCAAACCCAGTTCAATTCAAGTCTGACTCCAAGGCCAAGTGCATCCGTTTCCAGCAGCCCACCACAGTCCACATACCACAAAGCTTGTAGAAACCACCGAGTTCCTCTCTTGTCGATCCATCCACATTTTTATGATTTCCCATCATATGGTTCTTGAAAATGCCTTCCTGTGAGATGACTTGGGCAAACATTCTTACTCATTGTAAAGATATGGAAGCTGAAGCTTGGGGTAATGGGTGTTTGAATTATTATTTAGGAAACCCAATTCTGCTCCTAAGAGAGAGAACAACAGGATGAAGGAAACTCAGAATCGTGTGAAGCATAGATGACAGTAAACCGGTACCATGAGGCTTAGATAAAACGCATAGGGACTGTCAGGGATAGACTGTGAGTAAACACACAGCTTAGAGACACAGGAAGAGATGACACCAAGTGTTCGCAATAGGCAGCAAGCAAGATAGTAACTGTACAACATACTAACAATAGAGTCCACACACAGAACATGGGAAGACCGCGGGATAAGCCATGAGAATGCCAGGCCCGGAGTGACAGCCACATCATTCTAAATTGCTCACCCGTTGGGAACAGCCAACATGGCCCCCACTATGTGTCCTTCCCAAAGGATGCTGACAAAAGTCACATCTACTCAGCAAGCTAATGAATGAGCTCCTGCGGGGCCAGGTGTACCTGGCGCTGTGTCTCTCCAGTGGAGTTAGTGTGCATGTTGGTTCCGGGCACGGTCCATTCATTGGAACCCCTCCCGTACTCTTAACCACACCAAGAGAGCTGCTGCTGGATGTGGCAACGAGAGGAGACATGTGACTATTGCCTGTGAGGCGCAGGTACGCATCTGCCACCCCTGGCACCTAATTCAGTGTGGGCGGACTTAGCCTTCTCTTTCCCCTTGCTTCTCGCTATGTTTTAAATGGGTTTAAACCAGCCGTGGGCAAACTACGGCCCGCGGGCCGGATCCGGCCCGTTTGGAATGAATAAAACTAAAAAAAAAAGACCGTACCCTTTTATGTAATGATGTTTACTTTGAATTTATATTAGTTCACACAAACACTCCATCCATGCTTTTGTTCCAGCTCTCCGGTCCAGTTTAAGAACCCATTGTGGCCCTCGAGTCAAAAAGTTTGCCCACCCCTGGTTTAAACCTTGTGACTAGACCAGTGATGGTGAACCTTTTGAGCTCAGCGTGTCAGCATTTTGAAAAACCCTAACTTAACTCTGGTGCCGTGTCACATATAGAAATTTTTTGATATTTGCAACCATAGTAAAACAAAGACTTATATTTTTGATATTTATTTTATATATTTAAATGCCATTTAACAAAGAAAAATCAACCCAAAAAATGAGTTCACATGTCACCTCTAACACTCGTGTCATAGGCTCGCCATCACTGGCTAGCTAGACCATCTTAATTTGGTCTGTGAGCCTGCTCAATGACATCCAGAACTCCTTGCCTGGTAGTATTTGGGGGCTATTCCTGCATCGGGTAATGTCCCATAGCACACACGGCTGATCTTGAACCTGAAACTTGCCTATGACCTTTGCCTTCTTCATTCTGCTTGTATGCCGCCCCATACTCACCTGGAGTCTCTCCATCGAAATCGGCTCCTTCCTCTATGGTTGGACATTCCAGAGAGGCCGCACCATCTTACATTCCCACCAGCAATGAACGAGGGATCTGTTTGTTCCGCATCCTTGCCAACGCTTGATGTGGTCACTATTTTCCATTTTAGCCAATCTGGTGGGAGTGTGGTGATATCTCATTATGATCCCTATGTGGTTCTGACCCTTTAATAGCTGTAACAAGATAACATAAGTGGTGCATAGACGGTATAATACATATCAACCCAGCAGGACACGGGAAAAAGAATTCCAGTTTGCACGCATGAAGATTTCTGGAGCAAACCTATGAACATTGATGTAAGCCAGTGGTTCTCAACCTGTGGGTCGCGACCCCTTTGGCGGTCGAATGACCCTTTCACAGGGGTCGCCTAAGACCATCCTGCATATCAGATATTTATATGACGATTCATAACAGTAGCAGCATTACAGTTATGAAGTAGCAACGAAAATAATTTTATGGTTGGGTCACAACATGAGGAACTGTATTGAAAGGGCCCGAAGGTTGAGAACCACTGATGTAAGCGCAATAAGTAAGGCCAACAGCTACCGTCATCCCAATTGCAATCTGAACACACCAACAAATGGGCTCGGGTCAGATCTAGCTGCCAAACAAGTAATGAAAACAGCCCTCCGTTTTCCCAGCTGCTGGCCGGGATATTGGAATTGAAGATAAGGAATCTCGCATCTGCTGGTGAATAAGTCCAGGTGGCCTATTTCATTATGGCGCTGCTAGAACGGATTCCAGGCGTGGTAGAAAGGATAAGCTGGGAGACGGCACTGTTCATCGATTCAATTTTTCACCCACCTGACAAATACTTGTTGAGTAAGTATTTACTGTATACAGCAAACAGGGCCTCCCGGGTGAGGGAGGCCCCCCGCAAAGACTGGTTGCCTTCCCCGTGATTTCTTGAGTGTTTGCCACGTGCCTGGCAGGAATTCCGTGTGTCCATCTCTAAGTGTGACAAAGGCCGTGCTCAAGGATACAGGCCACAGGTAAGCCTATGGTAATAGTACCCTGAGGGCGGAGAAGGTGTGGATGGAACATGGTGGCCACAAACATCCCTCAGAAATCAGTTGATTAGTTTTGTGACCAGACTTGGCTGGGACTGAACTAGGGAGCTGGATCTGTTATTCTGCAAACAGGATCATCTGCTCAAAGGCAGAGCATGGGGAGTTGACTCTCATTGGCCTACATATACCAGTGGGCCCTCCATGTGGCTTCAGGGAAACACCAAAGGCCTCAGGAAATCCTCCAGGCCCTACGTGACTCCCCGCCACCCCCCACCACACACACACACACACACACACACACACACACACAGCCCTCTGGTGCCCCCACTGTCCCCTGCTCCTCCTGTCCTAGTCGCACTGACCTGCCTGCAAAGCCCCCAAATGGAGACTCCAAATAGCCAGAAAGTAAACAGCAAAATGAAATCAGCTCTAGCTTGGGTTTTATCAAAGTCAGAGAATGAAAAAACTAAAAGGGAACCAATTTTATAAGTGAGAGCACCAGGGTCCAGAGAGGTTGGGACACTTGTTCTGAGTTCCCCAGCTGCTGCTGGCAGGTTTCGGGCTCATCTGGTGACCAGTTCAGCAATCTCTCCATTTCAGCTGTGTCGACTTTTCAGCCACAGAAAAGTCGACGTTACATTTACGTATGTGTTAACTCCCATTTTTTTTGAAATGGGAATTAACACATACGTAAATGTAAGATCAGTTTCTGTAGCTGGGTTGGCGTCCTTCCTCTCTCTTCCAATGGAATGGTTTTGCTCATTTTTCCGCTGCAACAATGTTCATGAGCCATCGCCCACTGCCTGGACCAAGAAGTCAGGTAGCGTCAACTTACTGCACAGCCACAGTGTGCACACCATTGATCCCAGTTCATTTATTTCATTTCTATAGTGAACCTTCCCGGTGGCCATTATCCCCACCCCCTGCCATCTTTTTCGGCTAAAAAAGCTAAGACTCGATAGAACTCAAGGGCACTCCTATGTAAAGCGTCAGGGCTCTACCTGGGGAGGCCCTGTCCCTACAGGAGAGGAGCCCCAGCACCTATGCCCAGGAGGCAGGCTGCAGGGCGGGGCCTTTTGAGTCACAAGCCCAAACCCTAGCTGGGCTCCTAGGATTGCAAAAGTCATACAGGATGCCCTGTGCTCTTGTCTCAGCTATAAAATCAGGGATGAGAGAGCTGGCCCGTGAGCCACATCCAGCCGGGTGAGAAAAAACACATCTCAGGTGGGAGGCGTTCGCCCCACCCTATTCTCTCCCCTCCTGGCTCTATTCACAGACCTGACCCACTCAGGCTACGGAATCAGCTTCATATTCCTTGTATTAGCCATGATTTTTTTATTTTTGTTTTCACATCTGTGACCCTGCTGATCCAGAAGGGACTGTCCCTGCCAGAGTGAGCCAGGGGCTAGCTAGAGATAGTAAACATCATCGACCTATGAACCAAGAGGTCATGGTTCACTTCCCAGTCAGGGCACATGTCCGGGATGAGGACTCCATCCCCCGTGTGGGATGTGTCGGAGGCAGCCGATCAATGATTCTCTCTCGTCATTGATGTTTCTTTCTCTCCCCCTCTCCCTTCCTCTCTGAAATCAATAAAAAAAATATTTTTTAAAAAACACACAAATAAAACAAAAACAGCATACCCATGAGTGGGCTTTCCACATGCAAACCAGCTGATCCAGAGCCCACACCTCCGAACACCTCCTCAGTCCATCTGTCACACTCCAGGCCACTCTCCCCGACTTAACCACCCACGGCCAGGTTCCAAACAACTAGGGACAGCACCTATGTCCGGGAGCCCCGCAATTATTCAAACTAGCCACCCCTAGGCCTCGTCTGTTCCTCCCATGGGAACCCTCTCCCTCTGCCTCCTGACCGGCCTGGCGCTTCCCCAGGTGCACAGGCAGCCCAACACCAAAGTAGAGAGCATGGCTTCTCACCCAGTTTCCAAACCTAAATCAGTTCACAGATCCGGAGCCCCTGATTGAAGAGGAGGCCAGGTCCCCTCGAGGAAGGAGTCTGCATTTCCCCTCAAGTGTTTGTATCCCACAAATCCTTCCTCCCAGACCTCCCTGCAGAGCGCTGCAGCCACTCACCAGAGCGACTGTGCCTGGAGGAAAGGAAACACAGACCATTTGGGAACTCCCCCATCCCTCCCCCACCCCAACACCCATCCCACATGGTTCTCTTGCTTACAGTTTGTTTTTTGTCATTTATTTTTGCATTTTAAACAATTTCTTAATTACAGTTGACGTACAATATTATATTAGTTTCGGGTGTACAACATAGTCATTACACATTTATATAACTTGCTAAATGATCACCCTGATAAGTCTAGTGCCCACCTGACTATATTGTTCCAATGTTACTGACTGTATTCCCTATGCTGTGCTTTACATCCCCCTGGCTGTTTTTACAATTGGCACTTGGCATGTCTTAATCCCTTCTCCTTTTTCACCCATTTTCCCAGAGCCCCTCCCATCTGGCAACCATCAAAATGTTCTCTGTATCCATGAGTTTACTTCTGTGTTGCTTGTTCATTTATTTTGTTTTCTAGATTCCACATATAATTGTGTGCCGCGCCAGCATGGCCAAGGGTGAACCTGAGTGGGGGCAGCTGAAAGGCATAGAAAAGACAGACAAGAGAATGAAAGCTGGGTCTCAGCTGGACGCTGCTTCTCTGAGAGACAGCAACTACGCCCACAAGCCGTGCCTTTGTTTTATAGCAGATGCCACAGGCAAAGTAAGGGCGTGATCAAGATGTTTACAACATCCTCGTGGGTTTCAATCCTACTCAACTACATGCACCTGAACTCTATCAAGCCTACATCACTCAGGCACATGGGGCCACGTGTTCAGACCATAGGTTCAAGCTCACAACTCTAGCTGTTGGCTATAATTGTGCTGGGAGGGCCCTGCCCTCCAAGCTGGGACTTGCACATGGCCATGAGAGGACTGTGCCCTCTCATTAGTCCAAGACTTGAACCTGTCCAAACACTGTAGCTGCTTCCCACATAATTGAAATCATATGATATTTGTCTTTCTCTGCCTGACTTCTTTCACTTAGCATAATACCCTCCAGGTCCATCCATGTTGTTGCAAATAGCAAGATTTCATTCTTTTTTATGGCTGAGTAATATTCCATTGTATATATGCACCACAACTTCTTCAGCCATTTGTCTATTGATGGACACTTAAGTTGCTTCCATATCTTTCCTATCTATACTAATAAAAGAGTAATGTGCTAATTAGACTGGACAGCCAAACAATATTCCAGACGTCATTCCAGACATCCTTTCGGACAAAGCCACAGTGGCGGAGGCCAAGGCACAGGTGGTTATGGGCGATCAGGCAGGAAGTGGAGCAGTTAGGGACAATCAGGCCAGCAGGGGAGCAGTTAGGAGCAGCAGTCCGGGATTGCTAGAGGGATGTCCAACTGTAGGTTTAGGCCTGATCCCACAGGAGTCCTGGATTGGAGAGGGTGTAGGCCAGGCTGAGAGATCCCCTCCCCCGCCCCCATGCACAAATTTTGTGCACCAGGCCTCTAGTTGTAAATAATGCTGCAGTGAACATAGGGGTGCAGGTGTATTTTTGAATTAGTGTTTTTGGACTTCTTCAGATAAGTACCCAAAAGTGGGATTGCTGGGTCATATGGCAGCTCTATTTTTAATTGTTTGAGGAACCTCCATACTGGTTCCCACAGTGGCTACACCAATTTACCATCCCACCACCCGTGTTCAGGGTTCCCTTTTCTCCAGTATTTGTTTGTTGACTTAATGATGATAGCCATTCTGACAGGTGTGTAGACACGGGTTCTGAATGGACACTGATCCCAGGACCAGCAGCGCTATTGTGGCTTCCCCTAGTCACAGTGGGGCTTACTGTGACCAGGTGACAGAAGAAGTCTTGCTCCAAGTCCAACTCACAGAGGGCCCGTTGGCCCATAAACTTGGACATCTGTATTCCTAGTTCCTGAGTGTATCACTGGAATAGGAACTTGGAAACTGGCAGCATTCCCACGTGGGCTCTGTGACCTAAGAGAGGAAGGGCATGGAGTAGAAAGGGCTAACTGAAAGGGCCTGGGTCTTCCCCTCCCTAGCAGAGGAAACCAGAAGCAGAGAACTGCACCCCCAGGGAACTGAAGAGATTAATGCCACCATAAAAGATGTACAAGAAGCACCTCGCACACCCCAACTGAACTCACCATGTTGGAATGGGCAGAAGTCGTCCATCTTGCAGAATGACTGTGAGGTCTCCTAGACTTCTGCGGTGACTGAGTGCAGCTGCTGTCCCAGCTGGAGCATCTCCATTGGAGCACACAAACCCAGCCCTGGCTTGGGATGCAGCCACCGACCTCCACCCCACCGTGTAAGGCATACCAGAGCCATTTGCCTTCATCTGGGAGGGCCAACAGTACACCTTCCCAGCCTCACCTCAGGGCTCTGTCCATCACGCTTTTGCAGGAAGTACGGTATATAGTGTGCTATCTACACGTATAAAGCTTATGGAAGTATAAAGTATACAGAGATCATGATCATGACATTCCACCAAACATCGCAGTGATGACATCATGCTGATGGGCCAGGTGAGCAGAAAGTAGCAAGCTCTCTGGATGCTGTATTAGTCAGGGTCCAACCAGGACACAGAAACAAGGAGTCAAAGGTCAAATGAACAGCCTCTTCTCCCAGGGCGAGACCTTATTACCAAGAGCATAGCCATAACTCACTGGAAGGGGTGCCAAGAGAGCCCTTCATAGGCAAATGCCTCACTAGTGGCACCTGCTGCCAAACTGCCTGAGTGGTACCAAGGGAAGCCCTGGCGCTGGGTGGGCGGGCACCGTGTGCGGCAGGAGCCAGGCACCAGGAGGCCACCCCCTGCAGGACCCGGGGGCTGGAGAACTTCATGCTACAGGAGTCCGGTTCTAGAGGAACTGCAAATTGCTGAGGAGCGCACCAGGACCCGGAAGATAACCCTGTCCTGTTCAATACCCTCCTGCAGCCTTTACTGACAAACCTTCACACCGCCCCAGGGGAGGGAGAGGCATGTAACGTGTGTCTCAAGAACTGTAATCTCCATCTGAGGTTTTATCCTGCTTGCAGACGAACACGTTAGCCTGTCCCAGTTCCACGGATACGTGTCAGAAAACATGAGACACTTAGCTCAGGTTCAACGATGAAGCAAACAGAACAAACCTCATGTTAGCGTTGATTCTCCCTGCCTCTGACGTCCCATGGAATGATACAGAAAAGCCCCGGTGGATGGGGTGCACACAGTAGGTTTGCATTAAATCTTTTACAAAGAAGCAAACTGGCCTGGCCTTTCCCATTGCTTTAAAAAAATTAATTAGCCCTGGCCAGTTTGGCTCAGTGGGTAGAGCATCAGCCTGTGGACTGAGTGGTCCTGGGTTTGATTCCGGCCAAGGGCACATGCCTGGGTTGCGGGCTCAATCCCCAGTGGGGGGCGTGCAGGAGGCAGCCGATCAATGATTCTCTCTCTCATCATTGATGTTTCTATCTCTCTATCCCTCTGCCTTCCTCTCTAAAATCAATAAAAATATATTTTAAAAATTAATAAACTTTATTGTTAGAGCAGTTTTTTTTGTTTTTTTTTATTAGTTAAGGTATTACAAATGTGACCTCATCCCCCCCATTAACCCCCAACCTCCCCCCCCCCCCCCCCCGCCCCGCACACTCATGCTCCCATCCCCCTGTTGTCCATGTCCATTGGTTCGGCTTATATACATGTATACAAGTCCTTCGGTTGATCTCTTCCCCTTACCCCCGCCCTCCCCTACTTTCCTTCTGGGGATTGATAGCCTGATCGCTGTTTCTCAGTCTTTGGGTCTGTCCCTTTTCATCAGTCTATGTTGTTCTCTTGTTAGAGCAGTTTTAGCTTCACAACAAAATTGAGCAGAAAGTACAGAAAATTCCCATAATCCCCTGCTACACCCCCCCCACACACACACACACACATACAACCTCCCCCCACTATCAGCACCCTGCACCAGGTGGTACCTTTTGTTACAATCAGATTGTTACCATTAATGAACCTACACGTTCTTATCAGCCAAAGTCCATAGTTCACAGTACGTTTGCTCTTAGCATTGTACATTCCATGGGTTTTGACAAATGTATAATGACGTGTATGCCATTGTCTTATCATACAGAATAGTACAACTGCCCTAAACATCTTCTGTGCTCTGCCTACTCACCCACCCTCCTCCCTAAGCCCTGGCAGCCGCTAGTCCTTTTACTGTCTCCATAGTTTTGCCTTTTCCAGAATGTCATAGAGTTGAAATCATATGGCACATAGCGTTTTCACATCGGCTTCTTTCACTAAGTAGCATGCACTGAAGGTCCCTCCATGTCTTTTCGTGGCCTGATAGTTCATTTACTTTTAGCTTTGAATAACATTCTATTATCTGGATGGATCACCGTTCATTTCACCTATTCACCTATGAAGAGACCTCTTGGTTGCTTCCAAGTTTGGCAATTATGAGTAAAGCTAATATAAACATCCATGTGCTGGTTTTTGTGTGAACATAAGTTTTCAATTTATTTGGGTAAATACTAAGGAGCACGGTTCCTGCATCACATGTTAAGAGTACGTTTAGTTTCGTAAACTGCCCAACTGTCTTCCGAGGGGCTGTCCCGTTTTGCATTCCCACCAGCGATGCATGAGACTTCCTGTTGCTCCGTCTCCTCACCTGCATTTGGTGTTGTCAGGGTTTGGGATGTGAGCCATCCTACCAGGTGCGTAGCGATATCTCCTTGTTGTTTTAATGTGCAACAATTAAACAAGCTTCCTCTTGCATCTATTCACTTGCTCATTTGCCATCTGTAGATCTTCTTTGGCGAGGTGTCTGTCTGTTCAGGTCCTTTGGCCATTTTTAAAATCAGATTGTTCTTTTTTTATTGTTGTTGAGTTTAAGACTTCTTTTTTCTATTTTGAATAGTAAACCTTTATCAGATGTGTCTATTGCAAACATTTTTTCCCAGTCTGTGGCTCGTCTTCTCATTATGTTGACATCGTCTTCACAGAGCAGAAACTCTGACTTTTAATGAAGTCCCACTTATCAGTTATTTCTTTCATGAATCCTGCCTTTGGTGCTGCATCTAAAAAGTCATCACCGCCCCCAAGGTCACCGGGATTTTGTCCTCTGTTATCTTCTAGGAGGGTTCTAGTTTTGCATTTTATATTTAGGTCTATGATCCATTCTGAGTTACTCTTGGTGAAGGGTATAAGGTCTGTGTCTAGATCCTTTTTCCTTGTCTTTTCTGCATGTGGCCATCAGTTGTTCCAGCACCATTTGCTGAAGATCCTGTCTTTCTGCATTGTGTTGCCTATGCTTCTTGGTCAATGCTCAGTTGACTATATTTCCCTGGGTCTGCTTCTAGGCCCTCTATTCTGCTCCATTGACCTATTTTCCTCTTCTTTCACCAATTCCACATGGTGTTGGTGATGTAGCCCTATTGTAAGTCTTCAAGATACACAGTGTCAGGATTCTGACTGCTCTTCTCTTTCAATACTGAGTTGGCTGTTTGGGGTCTTTTGCCTCTCCATGTAAACTTTAGAGAACCCATTTGCCAAAATCCACAGAATAACTGGCTGGCATTTTGACCAGGATTGCACCAAACCTATGGATGAAGTGGGGAAGAAATGGCATCTTGAAACTATTGAGTCTTTCTAATCATGAACATGGACTCTCTCTCTCCACTTACTTACTTCTTTCTTGATATTTTTCATCAAAGTTTGAGGTTTTCCTTATGTGGCTCTAGTACATATTTTTGTTAGATTTTATACCTAAGTATCTCATGGGGGGTGTAATATAAATGGTAATGTGTTTTTAATTTCAAATTCCACCTGCTCATTGTTGTGTAAATAGGAAGCTGCCTCCTGCATGGCCCCTACTCAAGCCCACAACCCACTCATGTGCTCTGACCAAGAATCACACCATAACCTCTTCGTTCATGGGTTGACACTCCACCATGGAGCCACATTGACCAGGCATGGAAAGCAATTGACTTATTTATATTAATCTTGTGTCCTGCTACCTTCCTGAAATTGCTTCCTGGTGTTTTTGTTTGTTGTTTTGTCAATTATTTTGAATATACTACATAGACCAGTGGTTCTCAACTTTGGCTGCACATTAGAATCACCTGGGAATCTTTTTTTTTATTATTAATTAAATCTTTATTGTTCAGATTATTACATTTGTTCCTCTTTTTCCCCCCATAGCTCCCCTCCACCCAGTTCCCACCCCACCCTCCTCCCTCACTCCCCACCCACTGTCCTCATCCATAGGTGCACAATTTTTGTCCAGTTTCTTCCCACATCCACCTCCCTCCTGCCCCCCCCCCAAGAATAGTCAGTCCATTCCCTTTCTATGCCCCTGATTCTATTATAATCACCAGTTCATTCTGTTCATCAGATTATTCACTTGATTTTCAGATTCACTTGTTGATAGATGCGTATTTGTTGTTCATAATTTGTATCTTTACCTTTTTCTTCTTCTTCCTCTTCTTAAAGGATATCTTTCAGCATTTCATATAATACTGGTTTGGTGGTGATGAACTCCTTTAGTTTTTTCTTATCTGTGAAGCTCTTTATCTGACCTTCAATTCTGAATGATAGCTTTGCTGGATAAAGTAATCTTGGTTGTAGGTTCTTGGCATTCATCACTTTGAATATTTCTTGCCACTCCCTTCTGGCCTGCAAAGTTTCTGTTGAGAAGTCAGCTGACAGTCGTATGGGTACTCCCTTGTAGGTAACTGACTTTCTTTCTCTTGCTGCTTTTAAGATTCTCTCTTTGTCTTTTGCTCTTGGCATTTTAATTATGATGTGTCTTGGTGTGGTCCTCTTTGGATTCCTTTTGTTTGGGGTTCTCTGCACTTCCTGGACTTGTAAGTCTATTTCTTTCACCAGGTAGGGGAAGTTTTCTGTCATTATTTCTTCAAATAGGTTTTCAATATCTTGCTCTCTCTCTTCTTCTGGCACCCCTATAATTCAGATGTTGGTATGCTTGAAGCTGTCCCAGAGGCTCCTTACACGATCTTCGTATTTTTGGATTCTTTTTTCATTTTGCTTTTCCTGTTGGGTGTTTTTTGCTTCTTCATATTTCAAATCGTTGACTTGATTCTTGCGATCTTCTAGTCTGCTGTTGGGAGTCTGTATAATATTCTTTATTTCAGTCAGTGTATGCTTAATTTCTAGTTGGTCCTTTATCACAACCTCGAGGGTCTCATTAAATTTCTTGTAGGTCTCATTAAGTTTATCGGCAGTTTCTAGAAAATTCTTGAAAAACCTTAAAAGTGTGGTTTTGAGCTCTATATCCAGTAGTTTACTTTCCTCCATTTCTGTCATTTGTGTCCTTTTTCTTTGTCTCCGCATTTTTTATGCTTCCCTGTGTTGATACAGTGGTTTTCTGTGCTAAGTGTCCTCTAGGGCCCAGTGGTTCAGCCTCCCCAATTATCTGAGGAGGACACTCTTGGTGCACCCCTTTGTGGTCTTTGTGCACAGTCTTGTTATAGTTAAGCCTTGATTGTTGTGGGTATCACTGGGAGGAATTGACCTCCAGGCCAATTGGCTGTGAGAATCAGCTGTGTCTGCAGTGGGAGAACTTCTGTGCTGGAGACACCCCTCCGGGGCAAGACTTGCTTCAATGGGGCTTTGGTGATCACTGAGTCTGCTCCCTGAGTGTGTCCTTTATGGTTCCACGGAGCTGCAAACTGGATGGTCCCACTCTGACCTCTGGGAACATGGCTCCTGGATGTCTAGGGAGGTGCTAATCTAGCCTCTGCCTGAGGCTATCCAGCAAAAGCCTCCCTGCAGGGCTTGGGTGAGGTGGGTCCCACGGAATCAACAGGGCGGGGTTAGCAGTTATGGCTGTTCTCAGAGGCCCAGCTTCTCAGTGTCTCGGCAATTGCTGCAAGCCCCTCCGAGAGAAAGCTGCCCTCGAGTTCCGACTGATGCCAGACAGTCCCGCTTCTCCCATATGAGTCTGGGTCCCCAGAGACTCGCCCGGAACTGGATCTCAGAACCTGAGACTCCCTCCTGATTGAAAACAACAACAGCGCCCTCAGCCGCCAGCCCGCTCCGTACCTTAGTATTTTACTTCCGCACTGCGCCTCCTCTGAGTCTCAGTATGCTTTTCTCTTTCCTTCTAGTTGTAGAATTTCCAGTCAGCCAGCCTTCCTGTGGTTCTGGATGATGTCCATTTCGTCTTTTAGTTGTATTTTTGAAGTGGTTGTTCAAGGCAGCAAACTCCGGTGTTTACCTATGCTGCCATCTTGGTTTTTCCTCAACAGCACTTTTTAAATTCTCTTCCCATCCTCCACCTGGGAATCTTTTTAAAATCCTGATTTCTGGGCCTCATCCTCCAGAAATTGTTTCTTTGTTACTAATGTTGTGGCCCTACCCCATAACAAAGAAACAGAATTTCCAGAGGATGAGGCCCAGAAATCAGGATTTTAAAAAGATTCCCAGGTGATTCTAATGTGCAGCCAAGGTTGAGAACTACTGACATAGATGATCATGTCATCTGTGAACAAAGACAATTCTATTTCTTCCTTCCCAGACTGCATTTTTTTCCTTATCTTACTGCATTTGTTAGGACTTCTACAATGTGGAAAATCAATAGTGAGAAAGGACATCCTTACCTCTTCCTGATCTTAGCATCAAGTTTCTCCAAATTTCTCACCATTAAGTATGATGAGAAACAAGAAATTGTCAAGTTTCTCACCATTAAGTATGATGTCAGCTGTAGGTTTTTTATCGATGTTCTTTATCAAGTTGAGGCAATTCCCTTGCGTTCCAAGTGTGCCAGGAGTCCTTATCATGAATGGGTGATGGATTTTGTCAAATGCTTTTTCTGCCTCTATTGATATGATCATCTGGTTTTTCTTCTTTAGCCTATTGATCTGATGGATTACATTAAGCAACTTTCAAATGTTGAACCAATCTTTCAGACAGTGGGAAAGTCCCACCTGTGGTTGTGGTGTATAATTCTTTCTTAGACATTGTTAGTTTCAATTTGCTAGCGTTTTGCTGGTGATTTTTATAGATATTTCACAAGAAATAATAGTCTGTGGTTTTCTTTTCTTGCAATGTCTTTGTCTGGTTTTGGTATTAAGGGAATGTTGGCCTCATAGAATGAGTTAGAAAGTCTTCCTTCTGCTTCTATTTTCTGTAAGAGATTGCAGAGAACTGGCTTGATTTCTTCCTTGATAGAATTCACCGGTGAAACCACGTGGGTCTGGTGCTGTCCATTTTGAGAGAGTATTAATTATTGATTCAATTCCTTCAATAGATATGAGCCTATTCAGAATGTCTATTTCTTCTTGTGTGAGTTGTGGCATCTTGTGTCTTTAAAGGAATTTCATCTAGGTTATCAAATTTGACAAAACAGCATTGTTCATAAATTTCTTTATTAGCCTTTGGATGTTCATGGAATATACAGTGATGTCATCTTTCATTTCTAATACTAGTAATTTGTATCCTACCTCTTTTTCTTAGTTAGAGGCTTATCCATTTCACTGATCTTTCCAAAGAACTAGCTTTTAGTTTTGTTGATTTTCTCTATTCATTACCTGTTTTCAATTTCAGGGACTTATGCTCTAA
The DNA here is from genome assembly GCF_014108235.1 of Myotis myotis. NCBI lineage: Eukaryota > Metazoa > Chordata > Mammalia > Chiroptera > Vespertilionidae > Myotis > Myotis myotis. The sequence continues at coordinate 6,214,617 of NW_023416324.1, read as the reverse complement.
TTTTTATGATTTCCTTTTTCCTGCTTGCTTTGAGTTTAATGTGTTCTTCTTTTTCTAGTTTCCTAAGATAAAAGCCAAGATTCTTGATTTTAGATTTCTTCTTTTCTAATATATGCATTCAATTATATACATTCCCCTACTTTCACTGTATTCTACCAATTTTGATAAGTTGTATTTTCATTTAGTGCAAAATGTTTTTTTTATAATTTCTGTTGAGATTTCTCCTTTGACCCATGTTTTCTTTTGAAGTATGTTTATAATCATCATGTATTGAGGACTTTTCCAGCTATCTTTCTGTTATTGTTCCTAAATTCTAGTTTCATTCCACCATGGTCTGAAAGCAGAGATTGTATGATTTCCATGCTTTTAAATTTGTTAGGGTATGTTTTTTGGTTTGTTTTTGTTTTTTATTGATTTCAGAGAGGAAAGGAGAGGGAGAGAGAGAAATAGAAACATCAATGATGCTAGAGAATCATCAATCGGTTACCTCCTGCATGCCCCACACAGGGGATCGAGCCCACAACTCAGGCATATGCCCCGACTGGGAATCAGACCATGAGCTCCTGGTTCATAGATCAATGCTCAACCACTGATCCATACCAGCCAGGCCTAGGGTGTATTTTTTGGCCCAGAATGTGGTCTGTCTTGGTGAGTGTTTCACATGCAAATACCTTATAATAACAAAACATTCCTATTGCCTCCCTGTCATCCTTTGTATCATTCCTGTCATTCATTTCATCCATCCATAATAATACATGATCAAATATGTTTTTGCTGTTATTATTTTGAACTAGTGTTATTTATTAGATCAATTAAAAATAAGAAAAATAAAAGTTTTTTATTTAACTTTACTTATTCATTTTCGGATGCTCTTCCTTTCTTTACATAGATCTGAGCTTCTAACCTATATTATTATTTTTCCTGTCCAAAGTACTTCTTTTAAAAAAAAATACATTTTATTGACTTTTTACAGAGGGAAAGGGAGAGGAATAGAGACTTAGAAACATCGATGAGAGAGAAACATCGATCAGCTGCCTCCTGCACACTCCCTACTGGGGATGTAACTGCAACCAAGGTACATGCCCTTGACCAGAATCGAACCTGGGGCCCTTGAGTCCTCAGGCCGACGCTCTATCCATTGAGCCAAACCGGTTAGGGCCAAAGAACTTCTTTTAACATTTCTTGTAAAGTAGGTAGGTCTACAGGCAATGTATTCCCTCAATTTTTCTTTGTCTGAGACAGTTCTAATTTCTCCTTCACCTTTGAAGGATAATTTCATAAGGTCCAGAATTCTTGGTTGGCTTATGTTTTTTTTCTTAAGCTTTAAGTATTTCACTCCACCCTCCTCTTGCCTGCTTGGCTTCTGAGGAGTTAAATGTAATTCTTATCTTTGTTCCTCTATAACTAAGGTATATTCTTCCTCTGGCTTCTTTCAAGATGGTTTTTTTAACCTTTGATTTTTCTGAAGTTCAAATATGATATAATTAGAGGTAGGTTTGGAGGCATTTATCCTACTTGGTATTCTCTGTGCTCCTTGGATCTGCAGTTTGGTCTCTGACATATTTGGGGGAGGATTTTTCAGTCATTGCTGCTTGTGTTTCTTTCTTCTTCTGTGTTATGCATATGTTACATCTTTAAAAGTTGTCTCACAATTCTCAGATATTCTACCTGCTTTTTTCAGGTTTATTTTTTCTCTTTGCTTCTCAGTTTTAGAAGTATCCATTGTCATATCCTCAAGCTTAGAGATGTTTTTCCTCAACTGTGTCCACTCTATAAATGTGCCCATTAAAGAATTTTTTTTAATTTCAGTCATAGTATTTTTAGTAACATTTCTGTTTTTATTCTTTCTAAGAATTTCCATCTCTCTGCATTTTCCATTTGTTCTTGCATATTATCTACTTTTTCCATTAAAGCTCTTAGCATATCAGTCACAGTGTTTTAAACGTCTGGTCTGATAATTCCCGCATTCCTGCCATATCTGACTCTGGCTCTGATGTTTATCCAGTCTCTTCGCACTGTTTCTAGCCTTTCAGTATGCCTTATAATATTTTGCTGAAGGGTGGACTTGTACTGGGAAAAGGAATTGTGGTATTAGACCTTTGGTGATGAATGTAGTGGTCAGGTGTGGGAGGAGGGGAAGCAGTCTAAAGTCCTATAATTAGGTCTCAGCATTGTGGTCAGCCTGTGCCCCTGGTGTGTGAACTTACCAGTGCTTCTAAGTGTGGGGGCCTTCCAATGACAGGTCCCTCTGGAGTTTTTAACTGTCTTGTTCATCCTGAGCCCCTAGCAATTTGTCAATTACAGTTCAGTTTTTCTTACCCCAGCACTGATTCACACAGAGGTTTGTATCCTGGGTGCATTGCAGGTCCAAGGTGATGTTTCCTGAAATTTATTTATTTGTTTGTTAGTTTAAAATATGTTTTTATTGATTTCAGAGGAAAGGGAGAGAGAGAGAGAGACAGAAACATCAATGATGAGAGGGAATCCTTGATTGGCTGCTTCCTGCACGCCCCCTCCCCCAACTGGGGATTAAGCCCACATGTGCCCTTGACTGGAATCGAACCCAGGACCCTTCAGTCCGCATGCCAATGCTCCATCCACTGAGCCAAATTAGCTAGGGCTTCTTAAATACTTTTAGACCTTATATGAGGCTTTCTCCTTTTAGGGGTTACAAGTCACTGTATTGGAAAGGAGAAAGGCAAGTTAATATATGGCTTCCACTCAGGAAGTATGGTCCTAGGGCACCTATGGAAAGAAAATGTGGTTTACAATGTGGGGGCTCACCCACTGTGACCTGTGGGGCGCAGCTGCAGTGTTTTGAACAGGTTCAAGCCTTGGACTGATGAGAAGGCACAGTCCTCTCATGGCCACGTGCAAGTCCCAGCTTAGAGGGCAGAGCCCTCCCGGCACAATTATAGCCAACAGCTATAGTTGTAAGCTTGAACCTATGGTCCGAACATGTGGCCCCACGTGCCTGAGTGATGTGGGCTTGATAGAGTTCAGGTGCATGTAGTTGAGTAGGACTGAAACCCATGAGAATGTTGTAAACATCTTGGTCACGCCCTTACTTTCCCTCGTGGCATCTGCTATAAAATAAAGACACGGCTTGTGGGCGCCGTCGCTGTCTCTCCATCAGAGAAGCAGCATCCCACCGAGACTCAGCTTTCATTCTCTTGTCTGTCGTTTCTAAGCCTTTCAGCTGCCCCCACTCAGGTTCACCCTTGGCCGAGCCGGCGTGGCACAGTGACCTACATCAGTTGTAGAGCACAGGTTATCAGTGCCTCCAAAGAACACTGAAAAGGAAATGTGGTTTACAGTTGTGGGTTCACAAAGTGAGACATCAGTCGTAGGCCACAGATTTGCCTGCAGCAAATGCACTGGCTGGCTGGTAGAAGGCAGCGGAGCTTCCTAGTGGCAGAGCAGCTTGGAGCACAGCTTACAGCTGCTACAGAGTTTTCTGTTGCTCTGGCCCTCACTCAAAACAAGCAAGCAGGCCGGATCAGCATGGCTCAATAGTTGAGTGTCTACCTATTAACCAGGAGGTCACAGTTCGATTCCGGTCAAGGGCACGTGCCCAGGTTGTGGGCTTGATCCCTAGTGGAGTGCGTGCAGAAGGCAACGGATCAATGGGTCTCTCTCATCATTGATGTTTCTATTTTTCTCTCCCTCCCCCTTCCTCTCTGAAATCAATGGAAGTATATTTTTTTAAAAAAACAATAAAACAAGCAAGCAGATTATAAGGGATTTTGTAGCTGGGTATGTTGCCTCCAAATTACAAAATAGCCTGATGAGCATTGTGCATTTTTCATACTAGGTGGTACAGCTGCAGCAATTTGTCATTTACCTTGGAGCTGAACCCCAAGAAACTTCATTGAGATGGCTGTCCCTCAATTGTTTGAGGGTTTATCCATCACCCTCCACTTTGCAGATGTCTGACTAAGGTATTCTAAGCTACATGCTTGCCAGGTCCAATAGTGTAATGCTACCGACCTAGTGGATTATTGTGATGTTTTCTGGAATGCCAAAACAATTGAGATCCCTAGGGACTACATTATGGCAGAAAGCATGATGGACAAAGCCCTGAGGTGAGGCTGGAAAGGTGTACTGTTGGCCCTGCCAGATGAAGGCAAATGGCTCTGGCATGCCTTACACAGTGAGGTGGAGGGAACCACTTCAGCCAGGCCAATGGCTGCCTCCCAAATGCCAGGGCTGGGTTTGTGTGCTCCAATGGAGATGCTCCAGCTGGGACAGCAGCTGCACTCAGTCACCACAGAGTCTAGGAGACCTCACAGTCATTCTGCAAGATCCACAATTTCTGCCCATTCCAAAATGGTGAGTTAAATTGGGGTGTGAGAGGTGCTTCTTTGACACCGTTTATGGTGGCATTAATCTCTGCAGTTCCCTGGGGGGTGCAGTTCTCTGCTTCTGGTTTCCTCTCTTAGGAAGGGAAAGACCCAGGCCCTTCCAGTTAGCCCTTTCTGCTCCATGCCCTTCCTCTCTTAGGTCACAGAGCCCACGTGGGAACGCTGCCAGTTTCCAAGTTCCTATTCCAGTGATACACTCAGGAACTGGGAATACAGATGTCCAAGTCTGTGGGCCAATGGGGCCCTGTGCGAGTTGGACTTGAGGCAAGATGGCCTGCGCAAAGGGGTGCTGAGGAAGCCACAGGAGACAGGCATCAGAGCAGCCATGTGCCACAGGATCCAGACAAGAGGAGCACGGGGGAGCCAGGGAGGGAAACCCGCCAGCTGACAAGGGAAAGTCGGTTAAAAGGCCCATCTCTGCATCCAGAGAGCGGGCAATGAAAGGCGGCATTTCAGCCGAGAGGCAGCTCTGGGTAGCTGGCACAGACAGACGCACATAGAAGTGGGGAGACACATTCCACCAAAACCCAGGAGCCGCCCCTCCGCAGACTTCCTGGACACTCAGCCGCCAGGCACGTACTGAAATTTTTCCTCCAAAGTGAAGGACAAGTTGCTGGACCTCGTCCTGCTGACTAGGAAAAAGAGGCGCAGAGTTTGGCAGGCCTGGGTTTTCAGTAGAGCATACAGTCGCGTCTTACTCTTCGTGGTACGGCACTCTGCGCCATGCTCCACTCCACGGCCCTGTGCTGCCTCCACGTGAAACCACCCTGCCTGTTCGTCTTCTTTCATTGAGTCAGCTCCATGGGGACCCTCCTTGCTCCCCAGTGTCCCCTGTACCTGGAAGACGGTCTGACACTAAGTACGTGCTCAGTAAATGTTAACCGAATAAGCCCTGGTTTTACTTCAGAAATAACATCATCGCTCTACAGAGGAAAGTCACGGTCCCAGCCAACTAATGGGGTGCTCCCGGGGGCCTCGGAAAAGGAAGAGTGATCTCAGACAAGGGTGAGGCCAGTAGATGGAACATAGTTCTGAAAAAGGGAGAGCAGCCCAAGGCAAATTCAGATATTGTTATTTCCACCACCAGGTGGCAGTGCATCCTAATCTCAGGGACGTTATGTAGCGGACGAAGCCGACCCCTTTCCATGGGTAAATTTTCTCACATGAGTCCATCCACCCATCAACCCATCCATTCATCCATCCATCATAAACACATCCTTTCATCCAATTAGTCACCCACCTGTCCATCTATGTATTCACACACTCATACAGTCCTTCAGAAATAAGAAGCCCGGGCCAGGCTCCTGGGAGATCCGGCAGCTACAAATTGGAAGTCTTCCCTGCACCCTGGGAGTTTCCATTTCTAGTTGGGGAAAGACAGATGGTAAATAAGGAAACACACCAAGGAAGAAGATAGGTCCGGGGAGTGACAAGAGCCATGGAGGAGATTTAAAAGGATGATGTTGCCCTAGCTGGTTTGGCTCAGTGGATAGAGCATCGGCCTTCGGACTGAAGGGTCCCAGGTTCGATTCCGGTCAAGGGCATGTACCTTGGCTGCAGGCACATCCCCAGTGGGGAGTGTGCAGGAGGCAGCTGATGGATGTTTCTCTCTCATCGAAGTTTCTAACTCTCTATCCCTCTCCCTTCCTCTCTGTAAAAAATCAATAAAATATATTTTTTAAAAAAAATAAAAAATAAAAGGATGATGTCAAGGCTGGAGGTGGGGGACCGGAAGGGGAGTAGAGTAGGCAGAGGGTTCTTCAGATACGATGTTTGGGAGGCCACTGGGGAGGGACATTTGAGGTCAGACTGGGAGAATGAACAAGGGGTGGCCAGTTTTGCAAAGTCGAGGGGATGTGGGTCCCTCTTTTGAGGCTAAGGAAACAGCAAGGCCAGAGGATGCAGAGAGGGAGGAGCCTGGTGTGTCCACAGACACAGACGGGCAGTGTGGCTGCAGTGGAGCGGGTGGCTATGGGCGGGGAAACAGCTTGGGAACTTGTGTCAGGGGCACATGGGGAGGTTATCCGAGCTGTTTCCTCCTCCCACTGTTTTTGGTCTAACTGTGACCTGACCTGAATTTTTTTTTTAATAAATGTCAAGCACAGGTTTTTAAAAAATATATTTTTATTGATTCCAGGGAGAAAGGGAGAGGGAGAGAGAGAAACATCAATGATGAGAGAGAATCATTGATCTGCTAAGTCCTGCACGCCCCCTACTGGGGATCGACCCCGAAACCAGGGCACGTGCCCTTGACCAGAATCCAACCCAGGACCCTTCAGTCTGCAGGCCAGGTGCTCTATCCACTGAGTCAAACCAGCTAGGGTCGGACCTGGATTTTTAGGTGTAAACCCAACCAGGCCAGTGGGCGCTGGGACCTACTTCCCTAAGAAATGCAAGACCAGGAAAACGGATCCTGCCACCAGGGGGAGTCTTGAGAGATGGGCTGCCCAAAGGCTCTGCAGAATCAGGCCCAAAGGCACCCGCACCTGGGCAGCCGAGAGAAAGGCCTCCGTGGCTGCATAGGCCACTGTGGCCTGATCTTTGCCTCTTAAGACAGGAGACCCGTGGCCAGCCTTCCTCACCGGAGCTTGGTCCAGGTGCACAAATCACGTCTCATTCCCCTCGGCTGCCCTGACCCCACTCTGATGCTCAATCCAGGCCGTGGAGAGAAGCAGCGGGGCCGAGGTTGAGAGCACCCACTCAGGTGCCAGGCCTGGGTTAGAATCCTGCTTTCCTGCTGTCTCAGTGGCCTCAGGTAAGTCATATCTGTTCTCTGCATCTTGGTTTCCTCTTCTGTGAGTTTGAGGGTTTGTTTGTTTGTTTGTTTTTCAGTGAATTTTCACCAGTTTTCCTTTGGAACCGTTTTATTGTGTGGACCATCTATATACGTAAAAGCCCAGCAACTGGAATAGCAAACAACCAGAACGACCAGAACAACCAGTGGCTATGATGTGCATTGGGGCAGCCAACCAGCCTGATCCGGGCCCTGATCAGGCCCCCACCGGCTGGCCTGCCCGCCCCCCCCTTCGGCCCCCAACACACTGATCAGGGGCGGGGCCGGCCGGCCAACCACACGCAGCCCCTCCCCCCCACTGGCCCAGCCCAATGGGCCCCCATCAGGATGGGCCGGCTGGACCCCACCGGTGCACGAATTTGTGCACTGGGCCTCTAGTATATACATATTTGGGTAAGTACACCAAACACCAGTGCTGTTCATGGCCTCGGCGGAGGCTCATGCTGAAATTTGCCAGTAAAACAGAGAAGGTTAAAGACTGGCAGGTACACCATCGCAGCAGTGCTGTCAGTATGAAGTTGTGGGGCTAAAGGAAGCTGGGTATTTTTCGCACGATGCTCATGATAATCTATATGCCTGGTGGCTGTGCTGCTGACTCAGCATAATTAAAATTCTCCTCATCCCACTGGAGTGTCTAACAGAAGCTTCCTCCATCAATCGGCAGACCAGTCCCTGTGCGGCCTCCACTTTCCGTCCTCGGTTCTCAGGGTTCTCTCCAGCTAGTCTTCAGTCGCTTATTCTGTGAGTTTGGGGTTTTGCCAGTTATCAACGGATTGCCTCTCGGTACCAAACTCACCCTTCCTGTCTGCTCTGTGCAAATGGAGCTGGAACCTTTCAATAGTTTTCGTTGGCCCCTGGCACGGAAGCACTGTCAGGAAAGGGCACTCGGGTGACAGCGGGGGAGAGAAGGGCTCAGCTTTCCTGGTTCCAGGGGCTCAGCACACATAGGCTCCTGCAGCACACGTGGCTCGGCACACGTGGCTTCATCAGTGTCCAGCTTCTGCAGTATATGGGGGAAAGTGCAATAGGAGGAATTATTAACTATAACAGGGTAAGGTATCACAAGAGACTGGCTAGCAACAAGGGAAGAGAGCTCAAAGAATGCAGGGACTGCAGGTAGGAGGAACAACTACTACCCCTAGGCTGAGAGGGCTGCCCAAGGAAGACCACCTCCCAGCCCCTAGGGCTGAGGTCCAGAGCTTGCTGGAGAGGGCCTAGCATGACTCACTGAACTGGCAAAGAAGTTGCCCTGCTGTTTCACCAGTGGGACTTGTTGGCATTTACCCTTCCCCACAACCAAAGAATTTGCTGGAAATCCCCCCTCTTGGGTGCCGGGTAAAACCATTTCTATACAGGGAGGTGTCTTGCTGGAGGCACCCTGGAATGGAGCTACCCAGGGGGCTGGGTGAGAAAGCGCTGTAGGAAGGAGGCCAGGAAGCCATCTGCCCTGCAGGAGCTTGGAGGCAGACAAGCCACACACACCGCAGGGTCTGAGGACAGGAGAAGCCACCCACACTTCAGATGCCAGAAAACCAATGGAGAGGCCTGAGGAGCAACGCGAGCCCAGGGGCATGATTGAAAACAATAGAGCAATTAGCCTGCAATTAGTGGAGGCTGACAGTTGGGCGTGACACCCACAGAGACAGACAGTGTAACAGACAGACCAGGGAAAGTCAGAGAAGCCCTAATGAAAACAGTGTCATCTGGCTGTCTGTACCCCGTCAGAGGCTGCCCACCCCCAGGAGTGACATCAGAAGCCAGCTTCGCGGAGGGAAATGGACAAGACTAAAACAGTCCTTCCAGGTCACCAAGCGAACAATGAGCAACAAGCCAACAAGCCCAGGGAGGAGTGGGGAGGACCAGTATCCAGCACTGCGTCAGTATAAGATCTAAAATCTCCAGTCTTCAACAGCAAAGGAATTAGGAGACACATAAAGCAACAGGGAAGTGTGATCCACACAGAGGAGAAAGCAGACAACAGAGCCCAGATGTCAGACTTCCAAGCAACTGTTACAAATATGTTCAAAGCGCTAAAGACTGGCATAAAGAAGGAAAGGAAAGTTGGATGACAATATTTTGAAGAGAGGATACCAACAAAGTGATACAAATTATTTTTTTAAATGACCAAAGTGTTGCTCGGCCAGTGTGGCTCAGTGGATGAGCGCCGACCTAGGAACCAGAAGGTCATGATTCAATTCCCAGACAGGGCACATGCCCAGGTTGTGGGATCGATCCCCAGTGTGGGGGTGTGCAGGAGGCAGCCAATCAATGATTCTCTCTCATCACTGATGTTTTTCTCTTTCTCTCCCTCTCCCTTCCTCTCTAAAATCAATTTTAAAAATATCTTTAAAAAATGACCAAAGTGGAATTATGGAATGGGAAAGTACAACACTGAAATAAAATATTCACAAGAGCAGCTCCACAGTGGATTTGAGCCGGCAGAAGAAAGAATCGGCAAACTTGAAGGCGGACTGATGGAGATCGTACCATCAAACGCACACAGAGGAAACGCATGAAGAAAAATGAACAGAGCCTCTAAGGACAGGGAAACACCACCCTAACACGCATGTAATGGAAGTACCAAAGGAGAGAAAGAGAAACAGGAAAATCGTCAAATTAATAATGGCTGGCGACTTCCTAAATTTGATGAAAAACATTATACACATCTAAGAAGCTCGGTGAATTCCAAGAGTGATCAACGGAAGGAGAAGGATTCACTGGGAGTTTCTCTCCAACAAAGAACAGCGAACTCAAATTCTTCATAAACTCTTCTGAAAGACAGAACACTTCCCAACTCATTCTGAGGCCAGGATTACCCGGATACTAAAGACAAAGGTATCCCCAGAGAACTTTAGATCAATAGTCCTTATGAATATACATAGAAAAATCCTCAATAAAATACTAGTCAACTGACTCTAGCAACATGTACAAGGGATTAATTGCCAACTGGGATTTATTCCAGGAATGCAAAGTTGGTTTAACACATGAAATTTAATTTATGTCCTATACCTACCATATCAATAGAATACAGGACAAAGATCGCATGCTCTCCCAGGGCCAGGAAATGGGGAATGAAAGGAGCTCAATTCAAAGAGGTCAGCAAACCTTTTGCCATGTTGTGTTCCAGAGAGGAAAGTGAAGAGGTTGAACCCACTGGAGACTAAGAATATTTGCTGAGCACTTACTATGTGCCAGGCACTGTGCCAAGTGCTCTAAGAATATCATCTTATTTACACATCAGTAGAAGCCTGTAGGGTATGTGTTATCCCCATGGAACAGATGAAGTAACGGAGTCTCAAAGAAGGGAGGCCCTGGACGAATAAGCATTAAAGCAGGGATTTGATTTAAGTACAGTGGGGCCTTGACTTACGAGTTTAATTCGTTCCGAGACCGAGCTTGTTAAGGAGCTCGTTAACTCAAATTACTCTATCAACTCAATGCAAAAAATCAGGGGAGAGACAGCTGGTATCTCAAAAAACTCGTTAGTCGGAACACTCATAAGTCAAGGCCCCACTGTAGTTTGATCTACAATCAATACTTAAATAAATCTTTTTTAAAAAAATCTTTGTAGCCCTAACCAATTTGGCACATAGGATGGAGCGTCGGCCTGCAGACTGAGGGGTCCCAGGTTCGATTCCGGTCGGGGACATGCACCTTGGTTGCGGGCTCATCCCCAGTTTGGGGTCTGCGGGCGGCAGCTGATCGATGTTTCTCTCTTATCGATGTTTCTGACTCCCTATCCCTCTCCCTTCCTCTCTGTAAAAAATCAATAAAATATATTTTTTTAAAAATATCTTTGTTGATTTCAGGAAGGAAGAGGGAGAGGGAGATAGAAAGATCCATGATGAGAGAGAATCATGGATTGGCTGCCTCCTGCAAGTCCCCAACTGGGGATCGAGCCCACAACCCAGGCATGTGCCCTGGACCGGACTCGAACCTGGGACCTTACAGTTTGCAGGCCGATGCTCTATCCACTGAGCCAAACCGGCTAGGGCCTGATTCCACAATCTTAACCAATATTCTTCCTTCCTCCCAATATAGGGACCCAGAGGACAAAGAGGACAAGGAGAGCTCTGAACTTTGGGGTTTTAACTCCCAGACCATTCTCTTCCCATGACCTCCACCCCATATGGCTTCAGGGAGGCTCTGGATTTAGCTTGGGTGGGACTTCAGACTGCAGGGAGCTGTGAGGACAGCGGTGGGCATATGCAATGTCATCCTGAAATTTCCAAAGCCGGAGGAGATACGGAAGCACAGGTCCTGCAGCACATCAGGTGCACTTGCTCCTGGCTAGAACTCTAGGTGCTCAAGGCAGTCATGCAACGGATAACTCATTGCCCTTTACTGCGGACTGCCAAGCACGTCTCCTACCGGTAGCCGGTGGAGCTGACCACACAAACATGAAACCGATTCTGCAAGGTTGTAGCCGCTTCCCCAGATCACCACAAAGTGGTTTCCTCCAAGTGAGTGAGGCTGTGTGTTAATTTCATGCAGGTTCCCATAGCAACATAATAATAGCAGCAACAACAACAATAAATAAGGTTCAACATTAGTGCTTACCAGGGGCAGGCACAGCTGTTCAGTGCCTTACCTGCATGATGTGTTTATGCTTGAAACCACCCCAAGACGTAGGTATTGATGTCACCCCCACTTTACAGGGGAGGACACCAAGGCTCAGGTTGCCTAACCTGCCCGCGTTTACAGAGCCAGAAAGCAGGACCCAGCCCATCTCCTCCGTGATGAACAGACAGTCAGGACAGATGAACCGGTGGACAGACAGGTGGACGGGGGCTCACCCTCCAGGACTTGCGAGGCCAGCGCCCACACAGAGGTATTCTCGGAAGCTGCCCCCACACACCTGAGCGGGTAGGTGGGCGCCTTTCTGGAATGAGACACTGGGAGACCCATGTGGGGCATCGCTGATCACAGCGGGGCTCTGAGCCAGAGGGAAAAGCAGCCCAGGGCATTCTGGGTGGCAAGTCGGTGCTTCCTGCCTGCAGCCAGTGAGGCTCTGTTGTGTCTGTCTTTTATTTTTTATTGATTTTTTAAAACCGATTTCAGAGAGGATGGGAGAGGGAGATAGAAACAGCAATGATGAGAGAGAATCACTGGCTGGCTGCCTCCTGCACGAAACCCGGGCCTGTGCCCTGACCGGGAATCAAACCGTGACCTCCTGGTTCATAGGTCAACACTCAACCACTGAGCCACGCCAGCTGGGCTCCCGTTATGTCTTGAGGACACGACGTCCTGCCCAGCTCGGGCCTCACAATGTTTCCTAAGACACCCTGAGTCTCCTGGGGACTCCAAGCACAGCAAGCTGGTGGCTTAGAATTCCAGCCGTGCTGGGGGTGATGTCGTGAACCCCATTTTGCGGGTGAGAACACTGGAGAGTCAGCGAGGGTCTCACATAAGGCCCTGGGCAGCCATCCAGGGACGCCCTCCCCTTTGGAAGGGTCCCGGGTCCCTACTTCCCTGGCGGGTCCCTCAGGAGTGGGGCTGCCTTCCCTGGGGTGTGCCCCGGCTGTGTGGTTGCTCCTGTGCCCCCTCCACCCACCCCCACACAAGGAGAAATTTTGGGACACGAACTGCTGGGGAAAATGAGGTGGGGACTGAGCCCCGCCAGGATGCCCTGGCCTCGAGGGACGGTGGGAATCCTTGTCCTGGTTCGCCCTTCCCACCCCACTCCCTGGGCTGCAGCCCAAGCCCCCTGCGCTGTCGGCCCAGCCCATGACCCAGCCCTGGAGCAGACCCCTTGGGGACACTCCCTTAGCCAAGAATTCCAAGCATTCAGGGGGCAGGGCCCTTGAGAAAACAGACATGTGACTTGCTATTTGGGCCAAAGAGGCGTTTCCATGCCTGGCCTGGGAAAGCTCACACCCCCAGGCCCATGCGGGGGGGCGGGGGGGTCGGGGGGTGCGTGGAGGGGTGAGAGCTGAGGCTCCCATCCACCTGTCTAAGATCCTGAGCAGCCTGCAGCCAAGAACCCTCCCGGGGGGTGAGCTGCCCTTCGGAGGCAAGCAGTGAAGAGGCAGTTTTGCTTCCAGTGGAAACTTGGTTGGGTTTCAAAGTCAAAGGAATGTCCTCCTTATCGAGTCTGACATGTATTGAACAGCCACACAAGGCTCTCCCAGCACCAGCATGAGCATTTACAAGCACCAAGGAGTTGTAGCACAGGGGACACTGTGCCCATTTACAGGTCAGGACACTGAGGCACAGAGAGGTTCATTAACTTGCTCAAGGTCACACAGCAAGTGAGTCACAGCTGCTGTAACAAGTTACCACCAACCTGGCTTACAACAGCAGCATGTGTTCCCCCCATTGCTAGAGGCCAGAGGTGCGGAAGTCAAGGTGCGGCCCAGCCGAGCTCCCTCTGAGGCTGGGGAGGAGAACCACGCCTCCAGCCTCTGGCGGCTCCGGTGGCTCCTCGGGCCGTGACCACATCACCCAGAGCGCTGCCTCTGTGGTCATGTGGCCTCACCCTCACCTCTGTGTGTCTCCTTTTATAATGACACATGTCATTGGACTGAAAGTCTGTTGGGATCATCCAAGATGATCTAGATCAGTAGTTCTCAACCTTCCCAATGCCGCAACCCTTTAATACAGTTCCTCCTGTTGTGGTGACCCCCAGCTTCATTGTTACAAATTGAACATAATTAAAGCATAGTGATTAATCACAAAAACAATATGTAATTATATATGTGTTTTCCGATGGTCTTAGGCGACCCCTGTGAAAGGGTCGTTCGACCCCCAAAGGGGGTGTGCCACCTGGGGGGAGGGCATTTAAAAAGCATAGGGCTGGCCCGGCCGGTGTGGCTCAGTGGTTGAGCATTGACCTATGAACCAGGAGGTCACAGTTTGATTCCCAGTCGGGGCACCTGCCCAGGTTGCAGGCTCGATCCCCAGTGTGGGGCGTGCAGGAGGCAGCCAATCAAGGATTCTCTCTCATCATTGATGTTTCTATCTCCCTCTCCCTTCCTCTCTGAAGTCAATTCAAGAAAAACATATTTTTTAAAAAAGAAAAAGCATAAGGCTGAGTGGGGGCACAAGTGCCCACGATGCCAGCCCAGTGGGGGGCTCTGCCCACCCCAGGTGGAACTTGAAACACACCAGACCTACCTCCTCAAGACGCCTGGCCACAGGAGAACAGCATGGCCTGGGCCTCCAGGTGTTGGGAACAGGGAGCTTGGGTGGTCTTTTCATCCCCACCCCTTTCCCTGCCCTGAGCAGTCCCCACTTCCCTGATGCGGGCGGCACCCTGCCTTCTCCTTCGGGCCTCCTTTGTCTCCAAATTTTTTAATTTTGAATCAGTAGTCATTTCATTCATTAGTCAATTCCTTCACCAACGACCTGCACACCTCCCCTGTGCATGCTCTGCGCTGGGCGCTGAGGACAAGACAGCTCAGACATCAGCCCGGCCCTCGCGGGTGAGGGAGGCCAGCGAGTGCGTGCACGTGCAGCACCAGCTTCCGGCCCCCCGTGGCCGTCTCCCCTGGGTGCAGGGCCCACAGAGTGCACGGTCGTGGGAGCCAGGCACAGGGCTCCCTGCGGCCCTGTGCAAAGTGAACATGCATTCCCTGTGTTCAAAAATCACGAAGGATCTCAAGACGCAACCATAGAGCATTGACCCCGTGTGGGACCTTCTAAGTGTGGGGCCCGCGTGTCTGCACAGGCCACGACCCATGGAGCCGGTCGGGCCCACACCTTGCGGGAGCTGCCGATCGGATGCAGGATTTGGGCAGCTGTTTCCCCTCTGCCTTCAGCGTCTCCATCTGTAAATTGGGTTTGTCCTGGCCTCTTCCATCAGGTTGTTCTGAGCATGGGGTGAGTGACACTGATAAATCCACAGAACTGACACCAGGAGAGAGTGGATCCCCCATAAATAATAGCTATTATTGTTGCAGTCGGTTTGAAGAAGGGGACAAGGGCCAAGGGGAGAGGGGGAGGGGGCAGTGCCAAGAGTAGCTTCATCAGAAGTGGGGGTGAGTCAACTGAGCCTTGAAACACAAGCGTGCGCTCCCCACAGACGGAGACGACTGAGGATCCGTGCTGACGTGTGGGGCTGCCGTGGCCATCGACTCCCGTCGTGCTGTGCTTTACGTGTTTGCTCACCTTAGTTTATCCCCTGGACACAGCCTCTGGGCCACAGACTCCGCCACCTTCTGGCTGTGTGACCTTCACCACTCCACGCCCAGCTTTCCTCGCCTGTAAAATGGGTATCATAATAGTGCACGCCTCCATGCGTTGTTCCGAGGACTGTGCGTGGAATGCCCTGAACAAAGGCTGGCACAGAGGAAGAGCTTTTGACTTTAGTTGGAGGAAGGAAGCATCTAGAAGTCTCTGGATGGCAAGAATGAGCTAAGACCAAGCGGAGAGGAAATTTACAAAATCACTGGCCTGTGTGTTACTCGGCTACGGCTGTTATAACAACACTCTATAGCCTGGGCGGCTCACACAACAGAAATGTGTGTTCTCACAGTCTGGACGCTGAAGGTTCTCGATAAAGGCTTGGTGTCTCCGGAGGCCTCTCTCCTTGGCCTGTGAGCTCACAGGGACTTTGCCCTGTGCACGCCCATCCCTGGGGGTCTCTTCGAGGCCAAATCTCCTCTTCTTATCATGACACCAGTTGGGTTGGGTTAGGACCATCCTAAGAGCCTCGTTTCGACTTACCCTTTTCAAGGTCCTGCCACTAAATATAATAAAATTCCGAGGTATTCGGATAAGGGTTCCAGCATGTGGATTTAAGAGCATAACAACCTGTGCTCTTCAGAAATGTCAAGGTCATGAGCGACCAAGAAAGGCCGACGACGAGATGAAAGCAGTCAAGGGCGGCTCGCCCACTGGGTTCCCCGGGCTCCTCTGGACTGGATCCCGGACCAAAAAAAACTTGTTTGTCTTTTGTTATGAAAGACGATCGTGACACAACTGGCAAAATCTGAATAGGCCTGTGGATGACATAACAGTATTCTATCAATGTCCGCTTCCTGATTTTGATTCTTAAAAAAAGTGCTGTCGTTACGTAATAGTTCTTGTTTTTGAGACATATATGCTGAAGTGTTTGGGACTATGGAGCAATCCAGTCTGCAATGTACCCTCAAAACAAGATGATAGATAGATAGATAGATAGATAGATAGATAGATAGATAGATAATAGATAGATAGATAATAGATAGATAGATAGATAGATAGATAGATAGATAGATAGATAGAGGAGAGACATAGCAAATGTAACATGTTAACTGACACATGAGTGAAGACCACACTGAAATTCGTGTTTCCATTTTTTTCACTTTTTAAAAAAATCTTTATTGTTGAAAGTAGTACATACCAGTAGGTCCTCTTTTTCCTCCCATTGACCTCTTCCAGCCCACTCCCATCCTGCCCCCTCCCCCAGGCCCTCACCACCCCATTGTCTGTCTCCACGGGTTATGCATATATGCAGTCAAGTTCATTGGTTGATCTCTTCCCACCCACCTTCCCCTGCCTTCCCTCTCAGGTTCAACAGTTCTTGGTTCAAATTTTGCAACCTTTCTGTAAGTCTTTTCAGACCTACAGTGTAAAAACGTTCACACACTGAGCTATGAAACCCTAGGCAGTAGGTAACCATCCAGGGGCAATGCAGTGGGGACGGGAAGGAATGTCAGGCAGCCCTTTCGGTCTTGCAACAGCCCTGTGAGGTACTGAATAGAACCCTCGTTTTCAATCTTAGGAAATGGAAGCACAGAGGAAACAACTTGCCCAAGGTCATTCCGGGCACCCACGCTCAGGCCCCGCTTCCAGGCAGGGCATCCAACCTTCCCACCCCCTCTGTCCCACTTTTGCCTCCAGCCCCCAGAGCAGCCCCAGAGAAGGCCCTGCCCCTGGGGGAGGCGGGTAAGTTATCGCTGCATTCACAAACTTGTGGTTTCCGCTGGAAACTCCAGTGGCTGCCTCAGCCCCTTCCCGCCCCACAGACGTGCAGCGCTCAAGTTAGATGAAATAGAGACCCAATGTGACCCAAACAAAGTGTTTCTATAAACTCATGAAAAGAGTCCTTATTAGCACAGCTCAGGCAGGAGGCAGGCGTGGGGGCCGTGACACGCTGATCACTTCTGCAGACTCCTGGCAAGCCGTGATCATTAGCAGATTTTGTTCTGGGCAGGCTCAGCGTCAGCTCCCCGATATGGGATTTTACGGGATTTGCGCGCAGAACTTGCCTACAAAGCAAGGTATTATAGGACGGATTAGGCAGTTCCAAACGCAAAGGTCTGGCTCCCCTGTCTGATTTTTTAGCAGCTTTTTAAAGGGGCCCATAGTCAGGGGCTCTGTGGCCTCACACCAGAACCCTTGCCTCCTGCTGACTCTAAAACAAGCAAACTTTACAAAAAGATCATTGAGTGGCTTTCTCTTAACATAAACTCATTCTAGAACGCCGGGACTATGTAAGAAGGCATTTGAAAGAGAGGAAAATACCTCTTCCACCATCCAGAGGCTGCCAGCGCTGACACTCTGATGTGTTCTTTTCTGCTTTCTTTCTGCGTGTACACACGTGTGCGTGTGCGTGTGCATATGCGTGTGTGGGGAGGGAGTGACAGAGAGAGAAAGACAAAGAGCCAGAGCAGGGAGAGAAGGAAGCAGAGAAAAGGGCTTTGGAGGAAAACAGAGCCAACTTTGAATTCCAAACCTGCCACTCACTGACTCCATGACCTTGGCCAAGCTGCTTGACCTTCAAGTCCACAGATCAAAATGGGGAATGTAGAGCCCACCTCAAGGGAGCCATTTTGATTAAATGAGATTAAATTAAATGAATCCGAAGCATTTAGTGAGTTGCCTGACACACAGCCAAATGGTAATGAAATAAATATGCATATAGACCATAGCCTTTTTCTTTCCAAAAGGGGGATCATACTGGCTCTACGAATTTGTATCCTAACACTTTAAGGGTTTTACTGTTAAGACTGTAGGAAAATAGAGCTCTTTCCCAGGAGCTAAAAAAAAAAAAAAAAATGTATAACATTCCCACTTGCACCCCACTCTTCAGCCTACATTGTGAATGATGTATATTGTGAATATCGTGCACATGTTTGGGCGGGGGGGCACGTTGTTCTTGCTCTTTCCCTTTGGAATTGACCGCCCCAGAGGAAGCTACAGGCACCTGACAGGCTGCATCACAACGTCCAGGAGGCCTGATTACTCCGTCCGTGTCCATCAACGCCACTTAAAACTGCACAGTGTGGACAAGGTACTCCTCTCTGAGCCTCAGTTTCCCCATCTGCTAAATTCGGATGACACCAGCTGTCCCTCAGCAGGTGGCTGGGATGGCCATATGAGATAATCCACGTGAGGCATGATGCCTACTAAGTGCTCGCTAAAAGGTAACGTAACAATTATTATTCAGTTTCTTACATTTAAGAGACATGGTGTCCGTATTAGGAACATCCGCACTTGCGCTACTTGTTTTGGTAAACTGGCGAGTGCAATGGGCAATGAGACACTGAAATCATCGCCCACAGAGGGTGTGTGTGTGTGGGGGGGGTGCTTTTCAACAGGGGAGCCAGGGCTGGCAGGCCCCCAGGAGCAGGAGGCCAGATGTGGCCAAGGAAACGGAGTCGGGAGGACCCTGGGGGCATGAGCAAAGCCAAGGGCCTCACGTCTGTCCGCACCCGAAGGCACGGCCCGGGCCCTCTTGGGCGTCTCTGAGAGCTCTTAGAGCAGTGATTCTCAACCTTCCTAATGCCGCGACCCTTTAATACAGTTCCTCATGTTGTGGTGACCCCCAATTTCATTGTTACAAATTGAACATAATTAAAGCACAGTGATTAATCACAAAAACAATATGTAATTATATATGTGTTTTCCGATGGTCTTAGGCGACCCCTGTGAAAGGGTCATTCAACCCCCAAAGGGGTCGCGACCCACAGGTTGAGAACCGCTGCCTTAGAGTAAATAACAGAAATGTCATAGATTTAAGGGTGTCCATTATTGAAAGGCAATGAAGGGGAGACACCAGGATCCCAAGTCAGACCCCGAGAGTTCTACCTCCTGCTTGAGTGTGTACCAGCCTGTAGCCTCAGGGGGGCAGGGGGGTCTCAATGTCCTCCTCTGTTAGGACCAAATTATCATGTTTGAGGAGCTAGAAACAGCACCCAGAGTGTGTGAGCTCTCAGTGAATGTTCGCTAATCGTGATGACTTCAATCTCTTGTTGGACTCTCATGTCTATTGCTTTCAATTTTCCACTTCTCAGTGGACTCAGTCTCCCCCGTGACCCTCTGCTGCTCACAGTGGACGGTGACTGGGCGGGTCCCTGTGAACACATTTCCAGAAAGAGGCAAGAAACAGAGGCTGCTTTCCCGGGGCTCAGGCTTCACTGACGTCTTAGTCTTGACAGATTGATGTGTGATGGCCCAGGGCGGAAGTTGGCAAACTGCAGTCCACAGGCCACGTCTGGCCCACCGCCCTGCTGCCCGGCCTGGGGTTCGGGACAGTAATGGGAAGGGAACCCCGGGTGTGCGGCGTGCGGCGTGCGGCGTGCGGCCTGCAGAGGACGGGAGACATGACTCCACGGAAAACTCTCCCCTGTCAGGGAGGATTTCGTGGTCTGAAAGGAGCCATTCTATCTGCTTTGGGTCTTTTAAAATATGTCCAGTCCTATTAGCCAGGCCTCACCGAGGAGAAAAGGGGCCCTTCTGGCAAATGCTCTGGGTTAGAAAGGGAAGGTGTTTTATGAGGTTTTTAAATGTCTCCAACAGGGGTCCTCAAACTTTTTAAACAGGGGGCCAGTTCACTGTCCCTCAGACCGTTGGAGGGCCGGACTATAGTTTAAAAAAAAAACTATGAACAAATTCCTATGCACACTGCACGTATCTTATTTTGAAGTAAAAAAACAAAACGGGAATAAATACAATATTTGTATTTGCATGTGGCCCGCGGGCCGTAGTTTGAGGACCCCGGTCTCCAACCTTGGCAGACCCGTGTCCCCTCCCCACGGGGACTTTCCATGCGTGTGAAGCCTGTTTTCCACTCTCTGTGTCTCACACAGCTCATGCCCCCCTGCCCCAGGCGTCCATCTTCACAAAGACACCCCCCCGCCCCCGCTAAGGTAGCCCATCTTGAACTTCAGGGAACACTGCTCTCCGCTAGACCAGGAGGCTCTCCAATTCAACCCCCTCACTCAACATTGCCAGCTTGTTCTGCCCAGGCAAGTAGCCAGCTGTCCCAAAAAGCCGTGCGTGTGTGTGTGCGTGTGTGTGTGTCCAGGTGTCCTGTCCACCCGCCGTGTACCTGGGAGCTGTGGCCATCTCTCCCTGAACATCCCAGGCTGCTCCCTCACCCTTGTCCCTGCGTCCACCCTTGGGCCCCCACAGGCTGTTCTGGACCCAGCAGCTGAACACGGCTTCTAGAACACGGATCCCCCCATCTCCCCTCCGCTCCTGTCACACTGGGAATGAAACCCACAGTCGTCCCGTGGCCTGCAGGACCCTCCCTCAGCACTCCTCCGACTTCAGTGTGCACAGAGCTACCTGCGGGGGGCGGGAGGGGGGGTGGAGGTCAAAATAAAAAGCAGCCACGGACTCCGGAGGCCTGGGCTGGGCCTGGGATCCAGCACCTCTCACATGGCGGGCCTGGTGCCATGATGTCCCTGGTCCCCGGCCACACTGACCTGGCAGCCCTGGGGGTGCCCACCCACCTCCTGCTCCCTGGAGCCCTGCCTGGCTGCTCCAGCCCACCAAGCAGACTCCTGCCCTGGTCCTTCCTTCCCCTCCATTCGGGGGTTCTGGACTCAGAGTCCCTCAGGTTCCACTCCCCACTTCAGGTCTCGCCCCAGTGTCGCCTCAGAAGGGCCTTCCCTGGTCAAACAGCTGCCCAACCCACCCCCATCACGCTGTCTCCCAAATACCCCATCACCCTGTGCCCCCACATCACGCGGGCCCCCAGGGACCCTCTCTCTCTGCCCCCACCTGGCACTCTTCGCCTCCTGCCAGTGGAGATGCCCTCCCCGTTAGGGCAGCGACTGTGCTGTTCCTCCCACTGCTGTCTTTCCAACATCCAGAAAGGGCCTGGCACATGGCAACCGCTCAGTAAATCTGTGTCAAATGAATGAATGAGTGAATGAGTGAGTGAATGAATGAATGAGTGAATGAATGAATGAGTGAGTGAGTGAATGAATGAATGAATGAATGAATGAATGAGTGAGTGAATGAATGAGTGAACACATGATGAGTGAGTGAATGGAGATATGTTTGAAAGATGTCACTGCCTTTGCTCGGAAGCTTTATCTCAGTGACTCAGTTTCTTCGCTGGGGCAACAACAGACCCGACTTCACTTATGAAAAACAAGTTAAACACACAATCACCAGTTGGGAGAAGGTGAGCATTAACCCACTGCATGGCCACACACCCACCAAACCCCTCTGCTCCCACCTCACCCCACCCGCCCAGCCACACTGTGAAAACCCGATGACAGTGTGGTTGTGCTGGGAGGGAAGGAAGCACAGGGCCAAGAGGAGGGACCCCGGGGACAGACTTTGGGGAGTGAAGGGAGGGGAGGGAGCTGGGAAGAGCTTCCTGGAAAAAGATACCACAAGCTAAAGGAAACTTTGCAAGATGAACAGGGGTTACTTGGCCAGAGAGAAAGGCCCCGGGGAAAGGGTGCTGGTGGGTGTGGGGTGGCAGGTCAGCCCCGCATCTCTGCAGGCAGAGGGGAGGCAGCTGCCCAGCAACACGCAAAGGACCTGGCGTGCGGGGCCCACACTGGCATTTCCTGAGCTCTGCTATTCCTATTGCCATTATTATCCTCCCTTCACAAATGAGGAAGCTGGGATTTGAAGTAAAGCTGCCGGAACCCAAAGCCAGAACTACCCCATGTCGTGCTTGCTAACACAGCTGGCCTTATCACCCCGCAGCCTCCCAGTCCCTAGAGGGCTGCCCGGGTGAGGACGCGACGGTGGCCAGTTGACTGACTGATGGATTGAATGGACGAGTGAAGGCAGCCCTGCTCCTCCCACTCGAGTTCTCTTCCCCGTGGAGCTGGCTAGAGGCACCACCCAGGCAGCCCATGAGTGAGAGCTCAGTGCCAAGACACATCCTCAGTGCAAAGGAGGGAAGGACCCATGCGGGATCAGGGAGGTAAGGAAGCCTGTGTGCAGGGCTGGAGATAAGGAGGGGCCACGGAGAGGCTGCACTGGAGGTTCCGGAACAATCACCTGTACTCGGATTCCTGCCCCCCGCCCCACCTTCCGCCAGGATGCTAGTCCCGGAAGTCTAGGCTGGAAGCCCAGGAACCTGCATTTTGGCGAGCTCCCCGGTGATCCTGTGTCCTGAGAGCAACCCCAGGATGAAGCAGAGGGCTGAGCATCTGACCAGGGTTCAGTTCCCACCTCCCTCTCGCAGCTCTGTGGTCTTGAAGGACTTTCTGAACTCCTCTAAGCCTCAGGTAAGAAAAGGCAGAAGGCAAGGCTTGAGACCCATTTATTTTTCCAGCTCTCAGCGGAGATGGTAATAAGGAAAGTGCCTGGTTAAAAGGCTACACATGTGTGTTTGGCCCTGGGGATGCAATAGTAAGTAAAAAAAAAATGGGGCTTGGCCCTGGGGATGTGAGGAGTGGGGTGACTGTTCACAGCCTGGTGACCCACCCAGGGCCAGTCAGTTCCCTGCAGGTCACAGGTGGCTCTGGGGAAGGGAGGGGGCAGCGGGGGGGGGGGGGGCGGCCTATAACCCTGGAACTGGTTGCCTGGCTAGAAGGCGGCTCCCGCCTGCCCTGCTGAGTCCTCACACCTCCCTGGGCCGGGAGAGCTGAGTCATGGAAACAGTTAGCTCCTCAGGCTGCACCTCACCTCCCTCCTCCTTCAAGCCCACAAAGGCTCCTTTCACGTTTGGGGGGTGGGGGAGGGGGCGAGGCTGTGGGGCCCTCTCCCCAGGCTGGGATGTGAAATTCAAACTTCACCCTGGAGTTAAATTCCCCACCCCCTGCCCCAAAGGAAACTGAGGGAGGAGGGGGTACCGAGAGCAAAGGACCTGGGGTGGGGGGAGAGGGCGCGAGGGGAGGGGCAGGAGGCCCCGGGCCCTTGCAGCTCTCACTCAAGCCACGTCCAGGGACCCTCTGTGCACCCCAGCCAGCACCCCTCGCCCTCATCTTCCTTGAGAACTCGGAATGGGGAGCTCGGAGGAAGTGAGAGCACCTCTCCGGGCACTGATGATGGAAGAGGCCTGGGGCTCACAGCGACTCTAGGCCCACAAAACCCACACCCTGGAAGTGCAACAAGTAGAAAAAAGGTGTCTGCCTCCCAGCCGCTGCCCAACCTCAGCTCCTTTTAGGGTCGCCTGACGTTCCTTTTCACTCTGATTTCACCCCGAACCTGATGGTCGGGAAAAGTAAGGGGAGCTCCCTGTGTGGCCTTGCGCGAGTTACCCCGATTTGCTGAGCCTCCGTTTCCTCCCAGCAAGTGGCACAGTGGCACCCACCTCCTGGGCTGCTAAGGAGAGTACGCGAGGCTCTGTGTACAAGACCCGATACGGTTCAAGCCAGTGTGGGTTCTCAACCTCCTTCCCACGCAGACACAGGCCCCGAGAAAATGTAGGACCCCGTGGTCACCAGATTGGTCTGGCATCTGAACCGGTTGGAGATCTGGGGACTTCGGTGAGCACGCTGCTGTGCGTATGAGTTCCTTAACATCTCTGTGCCTCAGTGTCCCCATAAAGCAGTGGGTGTGGGGGGCCTTTTTAGGCCCGAAAGGAAAAGGACAGCTTGGTGGGTTAGCAGGAAAGTGGGAGGCGGGAGGCGGGAGCAGTATCACACCCCGGCCACTAGGTGGCCTCGAGGATAACAGATGAGACCAGGCGGAGCGCACCCCTTCCAGCTCCACACTTTCTGAGTCCTCTTCTTGGCAGGCCTGGCGGACACCAGCCATGGCCAGGTAGGAAGGGCCCGTCTCCCCAGGGTCGGGATTCCTTTTCCATTTTTACAGACCTCCTTCCGAGGTAGGAAGCGGCAATCACTCTAACCAAGTGCTGACTTGAGCCGTGGCCTGGGAGTTGGATGAAGGCAATGGCCTGCCTTCCAGTCCTACTTCTGGAGGGTTGGATGGAGGCCGCAGGCAGCCTCATCCTGCCCCTCTGTCCTCCCTCCTGCCTGAATGGGGTGGGTGGGAATACAAATCAGGTCTAGATTCGGATCCGTCCCTCCTGCACTCCCTGGCAGGGTAACCTGGCAAATGGGGACAACGGTTTCCCATTGCATGGTCAGTGGGAGACACAGTCAGAAGGTAAGCATTCCTTTCTTTAAAATTTATTTTTTATTGTTGAGAGTATTATAGATGTGCCTCCATTTTTACCCCTTTGCCCCCCTCCACCTGGCTCCTGCCCCACCCCAGGCCTTCATTGGACTCTTGTCTGTGACCACGAGCTATGCATATATGCAGATAAATTCTTTGGTTACTCTCTTCCACCCACCCTCTGAGATCTGTCGGTCTGTTCCATGCTCCCAGGTCTCTGGACCTATTTTGTTCATTAGATTCCACACCTATGCTTTCAGGGTAGGACCCACAGTCTCTCATCCAACCCCACTTCCAAGCGCTCCCAGCTGCTTCCCGATGAAGTTTCCCAGTTCACCTGGGCGATCCTCCCCTGCAGAGCTTCTCCCGGGAACTCACTTGAGGGTCTTTGCAGCCGAGGAGGAGGTAAGCCCCAGCCACCTCTCCCCAGGTCGGCCTCGCTCAGAAAGACGTCCTCAGAGGATCTTCAGCGTTGGCCGAGCTGGTTCCAGCCACGGGAACGTGGGGCGGTGCGGCCTGAGCGCACCTTCCTGCAGACCCGCTGCCCCGCATGGCAGGGCAGCTCTCTGGGCCCCCCGCCCCCACCCTGGCCTGGACCCGTGGGGGCGGCAGGAAGCAAGTCCCATCAGCACTTTTCACCGGGGCTGCTTTTCAGTGAGTCACCTCCCAGACTTCCTGCAACAGACAGCTCTGCAGAGCTGGGTCCCACCCTCCAGCAGGGGAGACAGGAGGCTACAGGGTGGGTGCCCAGCGAGACCCACAGAGAGAAGGCGCTGCCAGCACGGCACAGGGGGCACGGGCTTAGGACGTTTTGTTTACAGGCTTTTGTTATTAAGGAAATTGCTGTCAGTCACGGTAATTCTAGCCCAGATGAGCAATAAATACGCTCCCACCTAATCTTATGGGGATTTTATTGGCACCTTGTGGGCAGAGTTCCTTTACCCTGCCCACCTCTTCTCCTCACAGCAAAACCCTGCTCCCCAGCTGTTTACCCCATCAGCGTGGAGCAGCTTTAGAAAGTGCACTCTAAGTGAAGACAGGAGACGTCTGGGCAAAGGCCGGGAGTGGCTTCCTGGTCCTACCTGCAGGCTGGGGGGGGAGGGGGGGCTGGGGGGGAGGAAAAGGGGGGAACAACGGCCTGAAATAAACCCTCGGCGACCTGGTTGGATCGAGGCGTGCGCGGGCTCCCCCGAACGCTGGGGCGGTCACCTGGTCCCCAGGCACCCCCGCTCCGGGAGACCGCGTCCAGGACCAGGGGGAATGTCTCGAGGAGGGAGCCGGTTCGCAGGAGTCGGTTCCAGCGCGTTGGAGTTACAGCTGCGAGCCCTCAGAGGCACCGCCGGCAAGTCCCTGCTTGCAAAGAGGGGAGCCAGCCCCAGGAGGACTCGCGTCGGAGCGAACCCGGGTGCGCGCCCGCGCGCGCGCGCGCGCCCCGCGACCGCGCAGGGGGAGGGGAAGCCGCGGCAGCCAGTCAGAGGAACGGGAGTGAAGCCTCCGACCAACTTTAACTGTCAATCAGACTTAATGGGGTATTAAAAAAAAATGGGGGGGGAAAACGGCCGCCTTCTAGTTCCGCGCCGCTGCCGCCCCGGGAGCGAATGAATAAGGCGGCGCAGACCCGGGTGTCCGACCCACGCGCGCTCCGCACCCGGGCCCTCTCCAAGTTGGGAAGGACAAAAAGAAGGCAATAAATGCTAACGAGGGAGAGAAAGGCAGCCGGATCGGGCGGCAACTCCCAGCCGCGGCTGGAAGACAGAGGGAGGGAGCCGGAGAGAGCGAGCGAGCGCGCGCCAGGGCGAGCCATGCACGTAAAGAAACTGACACCCGGACCCCCCACTTCTGCTGCACGTTGCTGGCAATCAGAGCGCGTTTAAGCAATTTCCTGAGCCCAAGAATAGCAATGAGTCGGGAGACTTTCGCGGGCTGAAATTGGGAGCTCCAAGCACTTTTCCCCCCACTTTTTTTTTTTTTTTTTTTTCCTGGAGAAGGGGTGGGGAAGCGCTACAATTTGGAAACAGCGCTTTTTTTTTTTTTTCATCTTGCACTTTGAAACCGCGGGCCTGCAGCAGGGTACGCGCGTGTGGTTGGTGCCCTTTTCCCCCCCTTCCCCTGCCTAAACTCCTCTGTCAGCCTGTAAACATTACCTGCGAATTCCCCAGCCGAAGCGGCGGCCGGGGCAAGAAACTTCTTGTTAGAACTTCCCACCTCCGGCTTCCCCTCCACCCCTCTCACTGTCCCAACCTTCGGAGACGCTTTTTCTCCTCCCCAAGAGGATTTCTCTTTTCTTTTTCTTTTTTTTCCCCTCTTTTTCTCACCCGGTGCCTTGCACTTGGGAAGAGGTGGTTTCCAGAGTGGCCAGGTGGGACTCCTGTCTGCCCCTCATTCCGTGTATTTATTATTGTTTGGAGGTGTTTTCTTTTTCGATTCCTGTTTTGTCCGGCTCGGGGAGTTTCGCCCCCCGCCCTGCCCGGCTCCGCGGCGCGGAGGATGGTGTGGAAATGGCTGGGCGCGTTGGTGGTGTTCCCTCTCCAGATGGTCTATCTGGTGGCGAAAGCGGCCGTCGGGCTGGTGCTGCCCGCCAAGCTGCGGGACCTGTCTCGGGAGAACGTGCTCATCACCGGCGGCGGCAGAGGCATCGGGCGCCAGCTCGCTCGCGAGTTCGCAGAACGCGGCGCCAGGAAGGTACGGGGGGCGAGGCGAGTCCGGCGGGTGGGGGCTGGAGTTGCTTGGGACCGCGGGAGCGGGGGGGGGGGGGGGGACGGTGCGCCCACCTGCCGCCGCCGCCCGAACCCACCCGTGCCCGCGCCCGGGATCTGAGAGTCGCCCGCCGCCCGACTTCTCTGCGCCACCCGCGAACGCTGAGCTAGTCAGTTTCACCTTGTAAATTTCCCGGGCACTGGACTGTCTGTTTTGGCAGGTCCGGAGCTGATCTGCTCCCAGAGGATCTGTGGCTTGGCTGGCTATTCACCCCCACCCCGAAACTTGGGAGACCCACCCATTTCCCACCCCATTCCTCCCTCCCCGGGAAGGTGTTGCGTTCCCCCTCCTCGCTTCCCCTCTTTGCAGCCACCGCGGCGAGTGGAGGGTGTGTGCGCTCCTGGGGGGAGCTGGGAGCCAGCGGCTGCTTGCTGGCGCTTCGTATTTTCCTTGGCAACCCGCTCCCCAGCCCCAACCTGGGCGGCTGCAGCGCTGGAGGCACGAAGAGAGAGGATACTTGGTTTGGGCTTGAAAAAAGGGGAAGTGGTCTTTGATGGTCTAGTCTGGCTTGACAGGCGCTGGGAGGCCCAGGTGTTTGGAAACCTGGAGAGAGGGGAACCGGCAGCTGATAAAGGGCCCTTGTTCTTACCTTCAGCCCTGTCCCCACCCCACCCCCCAATACAGCCTGGGAGGGGATCCTAGCCTCCCAGCGCTGCCTGTAACTTTTGGTAGTCCTAGCACCTCTCCCTCCAGCTTCCCCAGACCTGGTGCCGGGGAGTAGGGAGGGTGAGCCGGCTGTCACCCAACTCCGACCCAAGCCAGGCTGACTCACCCAGCCCTGCGAAGAGGAAGAGCAAAAACAGGGAATTCGTTTGAAACTTAAACTGTTGAGAGCCAGGGGGGGCGAAAAGGCCAGGGAAGCCAGCTGAGCTGACAGGGGGCCACATACCTAGGAGATTAAGTAAATATGTAGAAAACCAAACCTGCATGTAATTCCAGGTTGCTTTTGTTTTGTTAAATGCTGCCCTGAGATTTACAATTCCTCGGGGGTGGCTGGGACTGGGACTGAACTTTGGAGCCTGAGCTATCAGCCAAAGCTGATCACCATTTAACTCTTCCCTCGCCAGCCGGCGGGGGCGTCCTGGCCTGGCGAGCTGGGGTCTGCTGTCCGGGGCTCCCACTTCTCCTTGGGTGGTTTGGACAGCTGCTTGACCTTGCAGTTGGAAGGGGCGTTCAGCAGTGTTTTTAACCCTTGGACACACAGAAAAAGGAGAAGTCAGACTTGTTCTCGGCAGTTTCATTTCCTCGGGGTGATGCCCCCCCCCCCCCGAAGGGTTCCCCAAGCCCTTTTCGGAGGGGGTCAGGAGGGCAGAGGAGGGTGTCCTTGCAGGGGGACGTGGCGTTGAGCACAATCGCGTGTGATTGTCATTCCTTAGCTGTCTGCGTCCCACAGAAACTTTCTTCTGACTCTCCCAGCTGGCCCCAGTCCTGGGTCTCTCACTGCTCCTGTAACTGGCTGCAGTAGGCACATGAAGAACTCCTTTAGTCAATCTGGAAAAACTTGACTGACTATAAACAAGCCTAAATTGAAAGAAGTCTATGGCATTGCGGGGGGAGGAGGGAGAGTGTAGAGGGGGCCCTGCAAGTTCACACTCTGGGAACCGCACCCCACCTCACTCGGGTTGGACCGTCTCTTCCAGCGAATGAACCCAGGACCAATTGGAAATGTCTTAAAGTGGCACCAGGTCCCCAGAAACAGGATCCACGGGGCCTCCGGAACTCCCAGTGCCATTCGCCCTAGGTTCAGTCACCAGACCTGTCGGGATGACCAGGAACGCTCCCTGTAACTCATAATTATCCCGCCAATTACTGGAGCGACTTTTGGATGAGCTGTCCTCTCTCTGTCACACTGTCACGGTGGGAAATTTGGAATCTTGCCTGAGCCCATCTGGGCCCAGTGAGAGGGCCTTGGGACGCTCTCCAGACCTAGGAGTGTTTGGGGGCCCAGTGGACTTGGGGACCAAGGGGCAAGTGTGGTGGAGGGGTGAATTTCCAGGAGACTGCGGGGTGGGTGATGTGAGCCATGGGCCTTGGGTAGGTCCTGGAGCTGCTGGAGAGAGCTGGGAGGGCAGCGCCCCCTGCAGCCTGCAGTGAGGTTACACAGGCAGTAGTGTCAAACCACAGATGAGTGTCCCTCCTTTTCCAGCTTGGATTTGGGGTGGGCTGGACTCTGAGGGGGACAAGCCCCCAGAGAGAAAGAAAGGAGGAAGAGCAGTGTCTGCAGACAGCCAGCAGGGCCAGGAAAGGTCTGTTTACTTTTGGGGGCGAGTGCCTATCCAGTTTCACACAATGACCTTGAGCCCAACAGGATTTGGCAATATTTGTGGACAGTAGTGTGCCTTAGGCCGTAAAGGTGACCCAAATAAGGGCTTTTCTTAAAGGGACACAAAGGCTTCAGGAGTAAGAAAGGTCCCCACCATGTACCGAGGGCGCCACGGCAGGGCCAGGCAAGGTTAAGGTCTCTAAGGAGAAGGGTCTTCCTTTTTATTTTCCACATCCTCCTAGGGCTCCTCCCATGAAAGCATTTATAGAGCTCGGGCCCATCCCTCTTCCCCCCAAAGGCTCCTGGCCAGCTAGTCAGCTGGCCCAGCCTCCAAAGTCTTTGACCTTGACATGGTTTTTGCAGGAGGAGGGGGGGGGAGGAGGAGGAGAAGTGGACTGTTTGTTTGGAAGTATTTGCAGTGGCTGTTCCAGCCTTGGGTCCAGTACGAGGAAGTGGCTGGATCAGAGGCCTGATCCATGATGGCAGGCTTCCGGAGGCAGGGGCCACACACCAGGGCCTGAGCGCCCCATCGAGAAGGGGTAGAGCCGGGACTCAGGGACCCATTTCAGGGAGGTGGTGTGAGAACTGGCTCGCAGTTGCGTCTGCCTTGCTACTACTGAATGTACAGTGTGTGCGTCTCTAGCCCTGTTCCTAAAGCAGCTAACAGTGAATGAATCTCTGATGTAGATCTGCGAGTCCCATTCTCCATCACATCCATTCAGCAAATCCCATGTTCTTCTCCTTCCTGACACTGGGGCAGGCCGAGGCCCATCTGCCCCAGGACCGCAGCCTTCGAGAGACCTCAGCAAGCCTGCTGAGTGTCTGCCAGTGTTGGTGCAGCTCTGGGTCCAGGTTAAGGGGTGGATACAATAGATTTGAATAAAGACAGAGAGACGTGGCCAGGTGCTTACAGTGAAGGCGCAGATTACAGCGTGCATTAGTTTCCCGCGGCCGCCATCACAGATTGCCACAAACCTGGTGGCTTACAACAATAGCAACATATTCTCTCACAGCTCCGGGGGCCAGAAATCTGGAATCAAGGTGTTGGCAGAGCCCCACTCCCTCCAGAGACTCTAGGGGACAACCCTTCCTTGCCTCTTCCAGCCCCTGGTGACTCCCCGTGGCTCCTGGGTGGTGTCCTTGGTGTGTGGCAGCCTCTCTCCAGTCTCTGCCTCTGTCTTCACGTGGGTGTCTGCTTTGCCGCTCTGTGTGTCTGGGTCCTCTCATCTTCTTATGAGGACACACGCATTGGCTTTAGGACACACACTAAATCCAGTGTGACCTCATCTTGAGCTCCTTAACCAATTACCTTTCCAAAGACCTTTGTGGACGAAAAAGGGGCCACTTACGAACCCTGACAAGCTCAGGGGAGGCCAGCATGGCAGGCCCTGCGAACTCAGACGGAAGGTAACCACAGAGGGTGACCGGAACATGAAAATCCCTCAGGAAAAGTGAGTCATCGTGGTAGTCACATCCTGGGCCTGTGGTTTCCTTGACGAAGATCAAGCTTTACCTTAACGGAGCCTGTCCGTTGTCTTTTGCATCTAAGATAAGGTGCCTTTGAACTGTCAGAGGCATCTCCTTTTTCAGGCCCCTCAGGGCTCATCTAACCACCGGAGAAGAGACCAGAGACCCTTTACTGTTCCCTTGTTCCGTGAACACCATCTCTGCGTGCTGCAAAGATTAACTGCTAGCTTCCCGTACCCAGCGATGTAAGAGAAGTATGTGTTTCTCCATTTTTCTTTTTATCCAACCCCAGGGATTCCCTCTTCCCTTTGCGTCCCCCCCACCCCGCCCCCTTAATCTACCCGCATTGGATTTCATGTCACCCCCTGTGTCTCCTCCTTTGATTCTAGTGGAAAACGAGCTGCAAAACTGCCATTCTCCAGAGCGTCTTCTCAATTCATTGAGATTTTGCTTTCTGGCTGTTGTCAGTTTGGCTCAAATAGATTCATAAAAACATTCTCTACAAGTTTGGACATTTCCTATGTCAACACCCTATTTCCAAATAAGGTCACGTTCAGAGTTTCCAGGTAAACATGAATTTTGAGGGGACACAAAGCAGAGGGGGCCCCGTGGAGCTGTTAAACTAGCTCAGGGAAAGCTTCATGGGTGACATGGCATTTGAGTGAGCCTTGAAGGTCAACCAGCCCAGCCGGTGTGGCTCAGTGGTTGAGCGTTGGCCTATGACCCAGGAGGTCACGGTTCAATTCCTGGTCAGGGCGTATGCTTGGGTTGCGGGCTCGATCCCCACTGGGGGATGTGCAGGAGGCAGCCCATCAACAACTTTCTCTCATCATTGATGTTTCAATCTCTCTCTGTCTCCCTCTCCCTTCCTCTCTGAAATCAATAAAAATATATTTTTTTTTTTTAAAAAAGAGTCAACCAGAAGGGATGTAAGAAGGGTGATCTAGATGCAAGAAACCACCTGATTAAAGGCTAGGTTCGGGCTGGAATTGAAGGAGGGAGGAGGCAAAGAAGGAAACTATTGCAGAGCTTGAGAGGTGAGCAGGGACTTCGTACCTCACACTCAGCGTTGGGCCGGTACTGATGAGAACAGGAAAAAGGAGAGAGAGGAGAGGGGTTCAGACCGGTCATCTTATGGGACGACGCAGAGTCGTCAGGGCAAAATTGCTGCACTAAACAATCGGTATGTGATCAAGGTCACAAAGGCATGGGGAGCTGGGGAGATAGCAGCGCCATCTCCCCGACCCTCACCCCAAAAGCAGCCTTTGGTGGGAGTTTCTGGGAGAAGTACCAGGCTTCCAATTGGTAGGCAGGTAGGCAACCGTCCTACCTGCAACATGGAGGAAAAGCCTTTTCGCTCTTAGCATCCGGTCCTGAGGTTTCAGACAATGGGCCTCACAATTCGGCCTGTCCCATGAATAGACAAACACCTCCCTCTGTCCGCCCCACCTCCTTCCCCTGGGGAACAACAGCGGCCACCTCTAGGGTCGCGCCCCCTGCTGCCTGGCTCACCTGGGCTGGGAGGCCAGACGCCAGAGGGTTCTAGACTGGGCTCTGCTGAGACCCCGCTTCTGCTGCAGCTAAGAAACACACCTGTGAAATGAGAGGGGACACCGTGAGCACTAAGATCCTGGCCCGCTCTAAAATTCTCATATGTGGATCGGCCATCCCAGGAAAGGAACCGATCGCCAAGCTCCCTGCGTTGCCAGGAGACTCCTGCACAAACAGCTTGTCCTTGTGGCTGCTCATCCAGCCTTTCTTGTTAGCCATGAGATCCCACTTAATGAAAAAGCAGCAACTCAGTTAGGAAACACACCCTCGGTGGGTAGGACTGCCCCACCCCCACCCTCAGCAGCCACCCGGTAGCCATCTGCCATGGATTCATTTCTCCTCTTGTAGGAGATGTTACTATTTCCAACCTGTAGCTTTCAAGGTAATGCGTGGCCTACGTTTTCCGACTAGCATGTCAAGCACAACTTCCTGTTTATTGTCCTAAAATCACCAAATTGTCTATTTGGGCTTCAAAGAATGCTCCCTAGGTCCAGTAGCACTGAACCTGAATCAAAAGGTCCTGCTCCGGCCGGGCCGGCGTGGCTCAGTGGTTGAGGTCACGGTCCCTGCTTTGGTCGACCTAGCCCACTCCAGGCGCTTCTGAACTTTCAGCTTTCCTAAGCCCAGGACTTCTGTGGACCCCTGCACAGAGCCCTCCCAACCTCCTTAGCATGCTGGGCACTTCCACTGGTTCATTTCCATCTTCTTATTGTTTGAGGTATCACTGAGAAAACCGTCTCGACCATATTCAGGAGAAGTTAGCTCTTAGCTATCCTTTTCTTTTACTTTTTATAATGTACTAGAGGCCCAGTGCATGAAGATTTGTGCAAGAATAGGCCTTCCTTCCCCTGGCTGCCAGCACTGGCTTCCCTCCGGGACCTGGGCCGTTGCTCTGGCTGCCGCCTTCCACCTTCGCTCTGGTCCTGCCGCCCTCCTGTAGCTCCCTCCACCACCCCCCGCTGCCACCTCATAGCAGGCGACCCACCCTGTCCTGGCAGCTCTGTGTCTGCACGCCCGCGCTGCCCAGAGGTCTGGAGCAGCCAGGACGGGGCTGAACACAAGCATCCCGGCCCAGCCACCGCCATCTTTGGCGTATCAGTTTGCATATTCCCTCCTTATTGGCTGTGGGCGCTGACATCTTTGTCGTGGAGTGACAGTTAATTTGCATATTCTGTCTTTATTAGATAGGACTTTTATTGATTTCAGAGAGGAAGGGAGAGGGAGTGAGAGAGAAAGAGAGAGAGAAACATCAATGATGAGAGAGAACCATTGATCGGCTGCCTTCTGCATGCCCACCCTGGGGATTGAGCCCAGAACCCAGGTATATACCCTGACCGGGAATCAAACCATGACCTCCTAACTCATAGGTCAATGCTCAACCACTGAGCCATGCCGGCTGGGCTTAGCCATCCTTTTCTATCCTGGAAAGAGGCCTGGCAATCATTGCCACTTGTCCTCGAAGACCTGGTTCCCACCTGCTGCCGCCAAAACCCAGCATCCTTCTGGGCACCTGTGCAGGAAGCGCTCCAGACCCAACACCCTCTCCTTGGTCTCTGGGCAGAAGCAGGAGCACATTTAGCATGTGGTAAGGCGTGCTCCCTGTTGGCGGCAGAAGACACAAGCTGAGACATGTACCCCGTGTATAGGACATTCGAAGGGAAATGTGAGACGTTATTCAGAAGAAGCACGAAGGTCGGGAAGCAGTCGAAGCCAAAAGCGCAGGAGGAAAGTGAACCTCAAATGTGCGCTTGTCTCCCGTGGACGGGTGAGGCCCTTAGAATGAGTTATGAAGATGCGGGCCTGTCTGGAGCCCGAGAAAGAGAGTGGACAGGACAGGTGAGGCCACCAATGGTTGATGGCACTCATTCAGTCATTCAGCAAACCCGAGCCTGGACTCCTGCTTCCTCCTTCCCGCCATGGTCTCATCCGTGGGCCTTGCCTTTGTTTTCTCCTTCCCACCTACTAGTACTACGCTCTAACCGGTTATTTTATGTGTCTTGTTTATTACCTGTCTGCCCCTCACTAAACTGTCAGCTCTAGGTGGGGATGTTTGTCTGCACTGCTCACTGCCATATCCCCAGTGCCTGAGGAGGGAATGTGCCCTGCCCCCTAACCTTTCTCCCCCCACCCCCGCCTCTGCCCTGGCCCCCATCCCTTATCCAGCTCCCCGACCCCCGCCAGGCCCCCCTCACACACCACACTCTCACCCCTCATTCTCTGTGCTCCCGCCACACTGGCCTCCTCACAGTTCCCCACATGTCCTTGAGCTCCTCGTACTATAGGAGACCATGGTCGCCCTACATGTGACTACAGTAGCATATGTGGCTGTGGTACTGCACGCGGCTGTAGTATTGTCTGTGACTGCAGTACTGAGTGTGAGCGGTACTCCACGTGGCTGTAGTGCCATAGTGACTACAGTAGCATATGTGGCTGTGGTACTGCACGCGGCTGTAGTATTGTCTGTGACTGCAGTACTGAGTGTGAGCAGTACTCCACGTGGCTGTAGTGCCATAGTGACTACAGTAGCATATGTGGCTGTGGTACTGCACGCGGCTGTAGTATTGTCTGTGACTGCAGTACTGAGTGTGAGTGGTACTCCACATGGCTGTAGCGCCATCGTGACTACAGCAGTCACGTGACTGTAGTGCCAGACATGATGGATCGTGTCGGCCGGGGTGCGATATGTGACTGGTCCTCTGTGTGACTACAGGACCGCACGTGACCGTGCTACCCGTACAGGACCGGACAGGGCTTTCGCACGTTCGCTGGGTGGCCCATGCCCAGGGCGGGTACGATCACCAGCCCATTTCTAAGACGCAGCTGAAGTGAGTTGTCCAGGATGCTTGGCCTGAGTTAGACTTTGAACCCCAGATTCCGAGCTTCAAAAGCAGGGCCTTTCCTGCCAGAAGAAGTCACCTCAGCGGCTGCCTACCCCAGTCGGGGTCATGGGGAGGTCAAGAGACAAGCCGTGGCAGAGCCGGCCTGGCGCACACAGGGTTCTGCCGAGAGGGCCGATAAGCAGCCGGAGTCAACAGGATGTAGTTAACATTACTTTTACAAAAACAGTTTTTTAGCCACTGAGTAGCAGTATTTGCATACAATGACTGGGATGCTTGCCAGGGGATTAAGGTAGTCATTGGTTATCCGGCTCTGCTTCAAACAAGAAACGGGTAAGCAGAAGACCAGCAGCAGTGCAGTGTGGCACCTCAGACATGCAGGGAGCCAGCTCTCAGGGACCAGTGAGCGCTACTCCCTCCAGCTAGACCCGAGGTCACTCTTTGAAGTGATCCTAGGGCTGTGATAGGACGGAGAAGGGAGAGATCATTATAAATTAAGGGAGACCTTGGAAGACTTCTTGAAGGAGGTGGCCACTGAGGGGGTTACCGTGAGTCTTAATCTTTTGCTGGTTATAAAGCCCTTAGAGCAGTGGTTCTCAACCTTCCTGATGCCGCGACCCTTTAATACAGTTGTGGTGACCCCCAATTTCATTGTTACAAATTGAACATAACGAAAGCATAGTGATTCATCACAAAAACAGTATGTAATTATATATGTGTTTTCCGATGGTCTTAGGCGACCCCTGTGGAAGGGTCGTTCGACCGCCAAAGGGGTCACGACCCACAGGTTGAGAACCGCTGCCTTAGAGGATCTGAAGAACGCCCCAAGAAGAATGCACAAAGATTCACGTTTTTATATTTTTAAGGGACCCCCAGCCCCACCCCCGTGCCTATCTCAGACTCCAGGTTAAAAAGGCCTGGACTAGATCTGATCAAAATCCATCTAACTCCTTCTGGTTTGGATTTAGGTCCAGGACTGGAGCTCAAGTCAGTGGCAGGGGACCGCCTGGTGTCTTGTAACCCAGAAGCCGGGACCAAGCCCGGGGTGGACAGTACAGATCTGTGGCCTGGTGGTGCTTCATGCCAGCAAAGGCCACCCAGCCCAAGCCTGTCTGACTCCACTGCCGTCCCCTGCTTTAGGAAGGTGACCTTGAATTCAGTGGCCTTTCAGGGAAGGGGCTAGAAAGCATTTGGATCAATGAACCATGTGGTCATTTTGTCCACACTGAAAGGGACCCCTGGGATGTTCAAGGATAACTGTCCCCTGTCTAGAGACTCGGCCATCCGCACCCCGACAGCCCCCAAGGCAGACCCCAGCGCCAGCGGATGTTTATTTGATTTATTGATTGATTGATTGATATTATTGATTTCAGAGAGGACGGGAGAGGGAGAGAGAGATAGAAACATCAATGAGGGGAGAGAGTCATTGATTGGCTGCCTCCTGCATGCCCCACACTGGGGATCGAGCCAGAAACCAGGGCATGTGCCCTGACTGGGAATCGAACCATGACCTTCTGGTTCATAGGTCGACGCTCAACCACTGAGCCACGCCAGCCGGGCACCGGTTGATGTTTTAAAACCACATTTCCAAACTGTGTTCCAGAGTACCCGAGGGGCTCCAGGAAAGTGGACCGTGGAGGTGCTGCCCATGGGGTTCTGAGGGGCCCCCACCTCCATGGAACTAGACTGGCTTCCGTTCTGTCTGCTCCGTAGCTTATAATTCCATGTAAGATCCTGTTGTGTTTTTAAAGAATGCCATGGATTTAAAGAGAAGAAGGAATAGGCTGGAAAATCACTGTGTTAGCAAATCACCCCAGACACCTCTCCCTTACTTGGATCTGCCGAGGCGTCTCGCTAGGTCCTCAACCTTCGGCTCTTTACTCCAAGGTGAGGGAGCCGGTGGACGGAAGCGACTCCTCTCAGTTTGCGCCTTTGCTCCTCAGGAAAGGGGCCCCCACTCCCACCCCAAGCATGCGGAAGCCCAGGCCTGCTCAGCCCTCAGCCAGGGCCCCTCAGCCACCACTGCGGAGCCCTAATTATCCAGCAGGCCTGAGACAACCTCCCCACGGGGGCCCAGCCCAAATTCAGCTCCCAGCCTTGGGAAAGTGTGACGGGGCCACCCAGCCCCAAAGCCAGGGGCTGCCTATAGGTACAGCCACCAAGCTCTTCTGAATGGCAGAGCGCAGCCCGCCTGCCAGAGCACTCATGCCCTTTTGCAGGCCAGGGCTACTGGGAACCAGTTCCCGACCCCACAAATCCCAGGAGGCCGCCCAGTGACCTGCTGTGTGACGTTGGACAGGTAACTTGATCTCTCTGGGCTTTATTTGCCCCATCTGACACTTAGAGTGAGATAACATAAAACTCCTAGGTCAGCCCGAGAACACTGGCAAGAAATGATAGCTCCGTCTGGTGGGTGGCAGGGGGTCCAGTGGACACCCCCAGCCCTGGCTCTGCACCTTTTGCTTGTTGAACCAGATGCTCTGCTGGGCACAAGGGGCAAAAGGCAAAAGACAGGCTGGCTGGACTCGCCCTGCCTCTGGGATTCCCCCGGGAGGAAGGGAGAATGCTGCCCGTGCCACAGAGGCCTCAGGAATGTCGGCTCTTGACCCTAGAAATCAGTGGGAGGGAATCCCTCTCCCACAGGGAGGGCCCGCAGCCTGGCGAGATGGCTGGTGACAACAGCCTCTTTCTTCATGGGCAGCGGCTGGCCCAGTGCAGGTCCTTCTGTGGCCGAGGAGCGGAGGCCGGTCCAGGGTTAGGCTTCTGCTCTGTCCCTGCTGCCCACTCCCCTGGCCACCTCCCAACTTCCCCTGTGTGGGCATTAGTCATTTTCATCGCTGCGTCCAAGTAGCTCAACTGGTCAGGGTTGGGCTGTGGTGAGGTCAAAGTCATGGGTTACCATGGCAGCTCACCACGCTTTGCGGCTGCTTGTTGTCTTCTCCAAAAGATTGTAAGAGCCTCAGGGACAGGGGACATGTCCTTTTACCAAGTGTCCGGGGCACCTGGCACAGCATCTGGCACACAGTAGGCACTTTATCATCGTTTGCTGTCTGAGCAAATGCATGCCCAATCCATCAGAGCTAATTAGAGGCCATGTTTAGTGAGTACCTACTACATGCCAGGGACCATTCTGAGTACTTGACAATCATTTACTTCCCCCAGGCACTGGGTACTGTTATCACCCTCGTTTCACTGGTCAAGTTGCTGAGGGTCATGAACTTAATCATACAGCTAGTAAGTGATCGAGTAGGATTTGAACCCAGGGCATCTGCTCTTGAACCAGTGAGTTTTGTTGCCTCTCAGTCATCCTATGGAACAGAATAGACCATGTTGACATCCCCAAGCAGTCTGTGCAGCGCACGCCTTTAGCAGCCAGGCCGTCCAAGTGGGTCCAACGACATGAGCTGCAGCCTTTCTGATGGGCCCGGAGGTGTGCCTTAGCCTGGTGTATGTGGCTGGAAGGCGCCTGGTTGATCTCACTCTGGGCATGGTATTGTCAGGACTCGGTCTCTCTTTCGGCAGGCCCTGTCTGCCATGGGGCTGATCAGCTCTGTCCCCTGCTGCCTGAAATCCCCCCAGCTCCCATTCCAGTCGACAGAATGGTGTCATTCTGTCCTGCCGTTCCCGAGGGTCCAGGAATTGAGTCTCCCTGGCTGGGACTGCGTCAGCCTGAAGAAGTCACTTGTAATGGTTCAATGATTGATTGGCCAGCGGTGAGTCAGAGGCTCGTCTCTGAGCCAGGGGTGTACCAGCCCCGGCCCAACCACTGTGTTTGAGAGTGGGGAGGTCGGCTTTGTGGGTAAAATTGGGGTGCTGTTCCAGGAGCCAGGGGATTGGGAACAGACATCCAGACCTCCTTCTTGTGGGAGGACCAATCCAATCCTTAGGAGGGAACTTCCAGGAGATTCATGCCTGCCTGTGAGCTAGTCCTCCCGGGTCTAGTCCCGCAGACCTTGTCAGGTCATTTGCTGACACTCACAGGTAAAAAGATGAGACGAACTTTTCAGAGTTGAGCCGAAACATCCTTGCCCTCAGGAAATTTGTAGTTCAAAGAGGCGAAATGGGCAGCCACTCAGAGTGGCCTAGTCTGTTGTCAACAGACCTTCTCTGCAGTTTTTTGTCTAGATTTAAGGCCACTGTGATAGGAGAGGAAAAAGAAAGCCCTGCACTAAGTCACCATCCATGGTGGTGTTCCCTGGGTGTGAGAAGCCGGCTCTCCCTCCTCTCCCGCTGCAGGCAGATGAGCCGAGGGCCCTTCCAAGGTGGGAGGAAGTCTCTGGGGTCCCTTAGCGCTCCCAGGACCCCGGGGGGACACAGTCAAGCCCAGCCCACTGGCCCAGCTTGCTCTGACTTCTCACAGGCCCCGAAGCAGGTCGTGGGGAGCTGGGGCCAGCGTGACCAGGGGCAGCGTGACCTTCCTGCAGACAGGCCGTCCTGCCAGGCATTCCCATGTGCAGTCAGGCCACCCTTGGCTCCCACATCCCATGTCCTCACATCTCACTTGGCGAAGAGGGGGCGTCTCCCCTCACCTCTCCAGGCCACTTCCCTGTGAACACGCAGCAGAGGGGTGGGGTCCTCCAGGCCCCCAGGGGCAGTGTGGACTGGGCACTCTGTGTGCCCTCTGAGGGCTCATGCCTCCTCGGCTGGCAGATCGTGGTCTCGATCTGGGGGCCGCCTCTTGAGTCTTTGTGTTGACAGGTATGTTTATGTGTGCACGCACATATAGAACGAGGATTCATATTTTAAGCTCAGGAGTCAGCAAAGTTCATATGCTGGCTTTTCCATTCACTTGCTGAGTGGCCCAGGGCAAGTTACTAGACCTCTCTGAGCCTGTTTCTTCGTCTGTAAAATGAGGACTAATGAGATAATGTATGGAAGGTCCTGAGCACAACATGTGTGCTCAGCACAAGTTGGCCATGGTGGT
The DNA here is from genome assembly GCF_014108235.1 of Myotis myotis. Taxonomy (NCBI): domain Eukaryota; kingdom Metazoa; phylum Chordata; class Mammalia; order Chiroptera; family Vespertilionidae; genus Myotis; species Myotis myotis. The sequence continues at coordinate 6,174,413 of NW_023416324.1, read as the reverse complement.
GGGGCTGTGTCTCAGATATGACTGTCCACTCCAGCCCCTGAGTGCACTTCCTATAACAGTCTCTGGGGGACCTTTATGATGGAAAGGGCTCATTTTAAATGCTGAGGACTGCTGTGACATTGAGAGCCCGGACTTTGGAGGAGCTTGGGGTCCTTTTTCATTATTATTTTTATTTTTAATCCTCACTCGAGGGTATTTTTTTAAAATTGATTTTTAGAGAAAATGGAAGGGGGAGAGAGAGACAGATCCCTGTGAGAGAGAAACGTCTATCAGTTGCCTCCTGTAAGGGCCCCGACCACGGATCGAACCCGAAACCTAGGTATGTGCCCTGAGCAGGAATTGAACCCACAACCTTTTGGTGTATGGGACGATGCTCCAACCCGCTGAGCCACCAGGCCAGGGCCATCCCTGGGTTTTCATCCCAGCTCCTCTGGCTGGAAGTGTTGGACAAGCCCCCTGACCTCTCCGTATAAGCTTCCTGTGGCTGCTCTAACACATTGCCACGGACTCAGTGGCTGAAGACCGCACACATCTATTCTCTCACAGTTCTGGAGGTCAGAAATCCGACAGGTTTCATGGGGCTAAAACCAAGGTGTCACAGGTGCTGGAGGCTCTCGGGGAGAATCTGCTTCCTTGCCTTGTCCACCTTCTAACAGCCGCCCGCATTCCTTGGCTCATGGCCCCTTCCTCCATTTCAAAGCCAGCAAGGCTGCATCACCCCGACCAACCGGCTTCCACAGTCACGTCTTCCTCTAACCCCCTTCTTCCGGCTCCTTCCTCCATCGCTAAGGCCCCTTGTGATAACACTGGCCCACCCGGGGAACCCAGGATACGTTTCTATTTTAAAGCCAACTAATTAGCAAATGTAATTCCACCTGCCACCTTAACCCCCTTTCCCATGTCAGGGGACATAGTCCCAGGTTCTGGGGATCAGGATGTGGGCATCCTTCGGGGAGGCCATTATTCTGCCGGCCACTCTTTCCGAGCCTGGATCTGAAGTGACAATCTAGTCCCGTGGTCGGCAAACTGCGGCTCGCGAGCCACACGCGGCTCTTTGGCCCCTTGAGTGTGGCTCTTCCTAAGCCTTAGGAGTACCCTAATTAAGTTAATAACAATGTACCTACCTATATAGTTTCAGTTTAAAAAATTTGGCTCTCAAAAGAAATGTCAATCGTTGTACTGTTGATATTTGGCTCTGTTGACTAATGAGTTTGCCGACCACTGGTCTAGTCCCACCCTCCCAGGGCCCAGGGGGATTCCAGGAGACTGCTGCCCGCGCAGGCCAGCCGCGCAGAGAACACTGTTGGATCTGCCCCAGCACCAGCTGTTCCAGGTGCCACCCAGGGTCACCAGGGATGGAAGACGTCACCGTCCCCGCCGCAGCGCATCTGGCAATGTGGCTGGGGCAGTAGGACGTCATCGGGGAGGGTTTGCCCTTGGAGAGCAAAACAGCAACGGGAATCTTTAATTGACCCCGAGCTGGGTGGGCAGCTGCTCACAGAAGGGAAGACTCTGGGTCAGCTGGAAGGCTTCCCATGGGGAGGGGAGGGGCGGCGGGAAGGGCCTGCAGGGCCTTTCCTAGGTCACAGGGACCAGGTGGGCACCACAGGGGAAAACACTGGGTTCCAGGGCCCGTCCTGGCTCTCGCTGGGCAGATGGACCCGTGGCGGTCAGTGACACTATGGTGTGGTGGGCGCTTTGACGGAGCAAACCATGGCAAAGTATGAGCATAGGGCGTGGCTTCCAACCAGTCTTTTTTTTTTTTTTTAAATCTTTTATTATTAAATCTTTATTGTTGAAAGTATTACATACTTCCCGTTATCCCCATTGACCCCTTTTAGCCCATCCCCATCCCCGCACCAATTTTTGAATCATTATTAAAATTCTTCCTACACACTAAGTGACTTACAGGGATAATCTGATTAGGTCCTCAGAGCAACCCTATGAGGTAGGCACTATTACTGACCCCATTTTAAAAATGAGGAAACTGAGGCTCAGAGAGGTTAAATACTTGCCCAACATCACACAGCACACGCACATCATGGGATGTGAATCCAGGCAATCTCGCTTCTGGGAAAGAAAGGCTGGCAATGGCTAGGACTGGGGCCTAAGGCAGTGGTTCTCAACCTTCCTAATGCCGCGACCCTTTAATACAGTTTCTCGTGTTGTGGTGACCCCCAATTTCATTGTTACAAATTGAACATAATTAAAGCATAGTGATTAATCACAAAAACAATATGTAATTATATATGTGTTTTCCGATGGTCTTAGGCGACCCTTGTGAAAGGGTCGTTTGACCCCCAAAGGGTTCGCGACCCCCAGGTTGAGAACCGCTGGTCTAAGGCGAGGCACTGGGGATGAGGTGGATGTGGGAGGAAAACACCACAGGCAGAGGGGAAGAGCGTGTCTGGAAAATGAGAGTTGGGAGAGCTGGACCCCTTCGAGGAATCCCAGAGTTTGGGCTGGCCAGAACTAAAGTGTGAGCGCGGAGCAGTGGAGATGGGCAGGGCCAGGCCTCGCAGAGCTTGGTGGTCGTGAAGTTTGGACTTGATTTGAAAACACTAGGGAGCCAAAGCAGGGTTTCCACAGGATGCGTGGCCAGGCCGCTGAAAGGAAGGGGAGGAAAGCCTGATTCTCCGATGGGCAGGGCTGGGTCTCTGGGCCACTAACAGCCACTCTCTGCAGGGCTGGCGCTGAAGGGAAACCCCGGCCCACCTGGCTTCCTGGGCCCAGGCCCATTCAGGTTGGTTCCCAACATCCGGCCCTTGTAGGATGTGCTGACCAGGCCATTTCCCGTTGCGACGTACAGCCCTCTGGGCCCAGGTCCCCAGACTGATAGTGGATGCCAGCCACCAGCCAGAGAGAAGGGTCAACTCTGTGTCGTTTGACCTTCATCTGCAGAGATTGAAATGACTCCTAATTAATAGCCGTAGGATAGATAGTTACCCTGGCACAGTCTGCAAGTCATTTGAAGCTTGTCTTTGGGAGGCCAGTGCAAAATTAGTGGAGGGTCTCCCTGGGACACACCAGCTCGGGGACCTCCGAAAGTCCAGGTTGGGTAGGATGGGGATGCTGAAAGAGATACCCTGGTAAAAAGTCTGTCTGTCCTCTCCCAAACAACAGCTAAATTCTCCCCTCCGCCAGCACCTCCCGGAAGTGCTGCCCAGGATTGCGGTCCTGGCTCAGCCGATTCCTGGCTGTGCCCTGGACATTTCCAGGACCTCAGCGTCTCATCTCTAAAATGGACCCATAGCTCAGGTCCACAGCCCCTTGAGGACTCGCCTAAATGCATGGGTCAAATGAAGGGAAAAAAGGATTTTGGAGTTTGGGGGCTGTGGAGCCGAGGGGTAGGCGTTGTGGGTCACGGTAGCACTTGGGAGGCTCCCAAGTCAGTGCTCCCGATGGCGACCACTGCTCTAAGATAACTTTGCTCCTCCCTCTAATGTGCTTTCGTATTGACCGCTTTTGCCTTTTGCAGGGGTAGCAGGGGTATGTGTGCAGGCACCCCTTGCTTAGCCAGCTGCTGTCAGCCCTCCCTTTGGGGTGTGTGGCACAATGCTGCCTCACACAGCTGTCCTGCTGCCCAGGGAAGGGGTGGAGCCTTTGCCCAGGCATTCGCTCTCGCTGCCTATCGCTGTTGAGCCCCCTCTGCGTCATCGTCCTGGCCGGCGTCCTGGCTTCGTGACCTGTGCAGTCACACTGGACCCGGCTCAGAGGTGCCCTGCTTGTTAAGGCCCTGCTGTCGCCGCCTTGAAAAATTCTCAATAATTTTGGAAGAAGGGGCCCAACTCTTCATTTTGCGTGGGGCCTTGCACGTGAGGGCCCACAGGCGGTCCTCATCACAGCCATGACCCATGGGTGGCCGACTTTTTCCTTTCCAAGGTCCCCGTCAAGGGGCATTATCACCCATTCCACAGGGGAGGCAGGCAAAATGATTTCATTCATTCGTTCCCGTATTTACAGAAACCTGATTACCAAGCCAGGTGCTGGGGTGAGATTCTCCTCCTAGAGGTGTGTGTGTGTGTGTGTGTGTGTGTGTGTGTGTCGGGGGAGGGGGAGGGGGAGGGGAATAGACAAGAAACAAGCAAGTAAATGACTAAAAATTTCAGACAATGACAATAAAACAGGGTGACGAGAGGGAGAGGGATTTAAATATTAACTTCAGTGAAAGGGAAGCTGGTATTAGCTCTGGTGTTAAGCTGTGTGCCTGCTGCATTCCTGGGGCGCTTTTTAAAGACTTGGGGTCATTTCTAGGTTCCCCCAACCCCCACAAGGACCTGAGTTGGTGGGTTCCAGGTAAAGGAGCCAGTGTGTGGGCTCCGTGGGCCCAGGGGACTGTTCACCTGTCTCCTCCGCCCCAGGCTTTTCCCAGTGAACCCTGAGGCCCAGTGCGCGAGGCAGGCAGGTGAGTAGAGAACCTGCCTTCGCTTTTCTGAGCATCTCCGTGTTCTCACTGCCGGCCGCACAGGAGGCTGTGATTCACCCTCGCAGCCTGGTGAGGGTTTCTTGCACTTGTGACCTTCCCCACACCAGCATCCGGAGGCCACTTTCAATTCTCCCCACTTCCCAGGAGGAGCTGATGAAGCCCAGAGATGCCAGGTGACTCATCCGAAAGTCACACAGCAAATCAACTCCAGAGCAGAGCGCTGGCCTGCCTGGCCCCAGCCCGGCTGCTTTCCATTCCCAGGGGCAGTTCAGATGCGCCGGGCCTGCCAAGGGTATGCGGTCCAGGACGCTCTGGGAGAGCCCTGGAATAAGGGGTGACCCCCTGCTTGGTGGGCGGGGGCGTGGCTGGTGGGGCACTTTGGCATCTGCTTCAACCTGGAGGCAGGGCCTCCAGCATTGGCTTCTGAAGAGAAGGGAGCTTCCCGGAGAGAGAGCCGAGTGGGCAGGCCGGCACTTCCCCAGGGTGGTGGGCAGAAAGCCCACAGCTGCCCCGGAAGGCCGGCCCTGGCTCTGGAGGCCTCCTGGGGAGGCACAGGACCGGTCCCCCTTGGAGGGGCTGACCCCAGATGGGTGGAAGCTGCCAGCCCCCGGGATGCTCCGGAGGAGGGCGGCCGGCTCCAGCTGGGCCGGTGCCCGCCAGGGGGGCGGCGGAGGGCGGGCGGCGGGACGGTTCACGCCGCGGCCAGCAGACTGGCTGCGTGTTGCAATGTCTGGTGGCGTTTGCAGCATCCTGTCCGCGTGTGCAGCTGGGGTAACCTCAGGCCGGCGGAGGAGCGTGTGTGGCTGCAGGCTGCCGGGCGGCCCGAGGCTGCTGGCACCTTGCATCTCATTTACAGCTCCGGGTTCAGCCGCAGGTCAGCGGCGCCCGTGACATCACCGCGTTTGTTTACCGCTCCGCCGGAGGGAGGAAGCGAGGGCGGTCCCGGCGCGGGAGGGGACGCTCACCCCCATCCGCGCCCGCCCCCGCCCCTCCCGCCCCGCCATCCACGCCCGTCCTCGCCCCCACCCAACCCCGACACCTTCCCGGTCCTCACCCCCACCCCAACCTGTCCCCCCTCCTCCTCCGCCTCCGCCGGCGCTCCCACCCGCGCCCAACCCCAACCCTAAACCAGCGCCCTTTCCTCTCCCCTCCCCCCCGCCCCGCCCCTCCCCTCCCCATCTGCGTCTAGATCCCGAGCTGGCCTCCTCCCCACCTCTAACCCCTCCCCACAACCCAATCCTGGCCCTCGGCACCCTCACCCCGCCCCGCCCCTTCCATCTACCTACCCTTCCCATCCCTTTCCCAGCTGCCAAATGGGACTCCAGCCCCGCCACGCCCCAGCCCCTCTCGGGACCCCGCGGCCCCCACCCTCCGCCCGCCCTGGGCCCTCTTTCCCAAAGACTTCCTGGAGCCTCCCGCCGGCCCCGCTGAGGCTTCGCCGGGCGCTCCTCCTGCCACCCCCTCACCCCATCATGTGAGCGCAGGCTCGGGGCTGAGCAGGCGCCGGCTCTTCGCCGTCGGGGGCAGGGCTGGGCCGTGGGGTTGGGGGGGGGGGGGGGGAGGCAGGGCTGGGCTGGCCAGTCAGTGCCCCGTGGGGTTGGGGTGGGGGGGAGGCAGGGCTGGGCTGGCCAGTCAGTGCCCCGTGGGGTTGGGGTGGGGGGGAGGCAGGGCTGGGCTGGCCAGTCAGTGCCCCGTGGGGGTGGGGGTGGGGGGAGGCAGGGCTGGGCTGGCCAGTCAGTGCCCCTTGGGGGGGGGGGAGGAAGGGCTGGGCTGGCCAGTCAGTGCCCCTTGGGGGTGGGGGGGAGGCAGGGCTGGGCTGGCCAGTCAGTGCCCCGTGGGGTTGGGGTGGGGGGGGAGGCAGGGGGCTGGGCTGGCCAGTCAGTGCCCCGTGGGGTTGGGGTGGGGGGGGAGGCAGGGGGCTGGGCTGGCCAGTCAGTGCCCCGTGGGGGTGGGGGTGGGGGGAGGCAGGGCTGGGCTGGCCAGTCAGTGCCCCGTGGGGGTGGGGTGGGGGAGGCAGGGCTGGGATGGCCGCTCTTTGCCGCCGGGGGCAGGGCTGGGATGGCCGGCCACTTTGTTATTGGAAACTGGTGTGTTTACCAGCGGCGCTAGGTGGGTAGCTGGCCTGCTTGGCGGGCCTCCAGGCACCTATGCTTGGGGAGGCCGCCCTGGCCACCTGGAACTGCTTCCTCACTCAGGGCCGGCCCCCCCCCCCCTCTGTTCCAGCCCAGTGTTCTGGAGGCTGGAGGGACCTGGGGTCTGAGGCCGGAGGCAGGATCTCTCTCTCTCCCACCTGGGACTTGCCAGGCCTTCCCTAGAGAGCAGCTCAGGGCCTCAGAGCCCTTCTTGCTGTTCTCAGGCCACACCCTGGGGTCCTCCTCTCTGGCAGCCCAGCCCTGCAGCCTGAGGCTCCTTCTCCATCACCTCCACCCCAGTGCCCCAGCCCCCCCCCCCCATCGGCCACATCTGTCACCTGCCATGCAGCTCCCAACTGGCCCCTCCACCCTGGCTCCCACCCCCATTGCACACCTCACTTCAGCAGTCAGGACGGGTTCCAAACTGCCAGGCAGACACTGTTATTTCTCTGCTCACAACCCTCCGAAGGGCTGCCCACCACTGGGAGTAGAATCCCAAGCCCCCACCCGTGGTGACAGCCCCCACCTCCTGTCTCCCATTCGGCTCAGCCACTTGGCTTCCTTGCTGTCCCCCAACACCCCACACTCATTCCCACCCCAGGGCCTTTGCACTGGCCGGTCCCTGGGCCTGGAATGTCTGCCTCGCTGCCTCCATGTCCCTCAAGTCTCTGCCCAAATGTTCCCTGATCAGCGGCTTTCCCTGTCCCTGCCTCCATCTGAATACACTCCCAGCCCCACGAAGCTCCCTGCTTCTTCCATGCACGTTTGGCCACCTTTATATACTATGTAGTCAATTGTCCCTGTGTTTATTGTTACACATCTCCCACGTATACACAGGAAAGCAAACTGCAGGAGGGCCGGGTGGGTTTATTTCCTCCAGCAGTGCCCTGAGTGAGCGAGTGAGCAAATGAGGCAGGGGAGGGAGTAGTGACGGAGCTCGGCTTTGGAGTCCAGGTTCAAGTGTTGCTTTGACACTTGCCTGCCTCAGCCTCACCCATAGGCTGGACTTACGCTCCCATTTCTCAGGATGGTAATACTGAAGGTGTGCCCACTGCTGGAAAGTGGTCTCCACGCTGGCTGTCCTCTCCCCGGGGGGGAGGGGGCACCCCCATCTCCTGCTCCCTTGGCTTCTCCCACCCAGCCAGATGCTGGGACAGAGGTCATGGGGATCAGCCAGGAACTCTAACCTGAGCTTCCCCACCCCCGTATTTTGCCAAGTGCAGTCTGGGCGGTTCATGTTTGTGGAAAGAGACGCCAGCCCCTGGGTTCCTGGCTGGAAGGGAGAAGTTGGCCCTGCTGGCCGTTCCCTGCTGTCCCAGAACCAAACTGAGTCCCAGGAATCACACCCAGGGAGGAGGTGCGACTTAACCAGTTGTCACCCTTGCTTTCTGAGCACCTGCTCTTGGCGGGTGATGATGGTGTGAGGTTTTGAGGGGGGTGTCCTCTCTCCTCGGGGTCACGAGATGTCCATCACAGAGGGAGGCCTGTGCCTCGGCCACGGGAAGAGCCTAAAAGAGCAGGGACATGCCCGCGGATGTTCCCAGCAGCTCTGTGCGTAACTGCCCAGACTTGCCACCGAGTGGCCCTTGAGTAGGTGGATGGCTACATGAACTGCGGCCTCCAGACAATGGGATGTTACTCACTCGGGGCTCCAAAGAAATGAGCTATCAGGCCAGGGAAAGACCTGGGGGGGACGTCCATGCCCATGACCAAGTGAAAGAGGCCAACCCGGAAAGGCTACCTGCTGTGTGATTCCAACTCCATGACCTTCTGGAAAAGGCAAAATTATGGCGACAATAAAAAGATCAGTGGCCGCCAGGGGTTGTGGGAAGAAGGGTGAGTAGGCAGAACACAGGGCAGAACACAGTGAAACTGCTCTGTGGGCTCCGGCTGTGTGGGCGCATGTCATTACGCATGTGTCCAAACCCACAGGATGCGCAACGCCCAGAGTGGGCCTGGGCTTAGGTGATAATGGCATGTCGGTGTAGGTCCGTCGGTTGTAACAAATGTACCATCTGGTGCTCGTGTTGATCTTGGGGGAGGCTGTGCCGGTGTGGGGACCAGGGTTATGTGGGAAGTCTCCGTACCTTCTACTCAGTTTTGCTGTGACCTTAAAACTGCTCTAAAAAATAAAGTCTATGAATAGGAAATTATTTTTGAAAGGCAAGGACTGGGTTGGGAAGCGAGTGTCTGTGGGGTTGGGGAGCGAGTGTCTGTGGGGTTGGGGAGCGAGTGTCTGTGGGGTTGGAAGCGAGTGTCTGTGGGGTTGGGGAGCGAGTGTCTGTGGGGTTGGAAGCGAGTGTCTGTGGGGTTGGGGAGCGAGTGTCTGTGGGGTTGGGGAGCGAGTGTCTGTGGGGTTGGAAGCGAGTGTCTGTGGGGTTGGGGAGCGAGTGTCTGTGGGGTTGGAAGCGAGTGTCTGTGGGGTTGGGGAGCGAGTGTCTGTGGGGTTGGGGAGCGAGTGTCTGTGGGGTTGGGGAGCGAGTGTCTGTGGGGTTGGAAGCGAGTGTCTGTGGGGTTGGGGAGCGAGTGTCTGTGGGGTTGGAAGCGAGTGTCTGTGGGGTTGGGGAGCGAGTGTCTGTGGGGTTGGGGAGCGAGTGTCTGTGGGGTTGGAAGCGAGTGTCTGTGCGGGTGGGGGCCTTTTGCATGAAGGCCTCTCGGGGAAAGGCACACTTGAGCAGAACCTGTAAGAAGAGGGCTGGGAAGGGGCTGCTTGGGGGAAGAGGACACAGAGGAGCTGGTGCAAAGGCCCTGAGGGAGGTGGCCCCTGAGGAGGGATGAGCGAACCAATCAGGCCGGGGAGGTGAGAGCTGAGGGCAGGTGGTGGGCAAGCGATCACGGTAAACACTGGATTTCACTCTGGGTGAAATGGGGAGCCGTTGGGAGTTGTGAGCATGGCCACAATTGCTTTCTGGAAGGATCTCTCTGGCTGCTGTGTTGAGAGCTGTCTGGGCAGAGGCAGGGGCTCTGGGGTGAATCAGGGAGAGCCGGTTGGGCCTTTGCTGTGGTCCACGTGACGGATGACAGGCTGGGCCCAGAGCGGCAGCGCAGAGGAGGCGGGAAGCGGTCGGCTTCTGATTCCAGAGGTCAAACCGGCGGGTCGGGTGGAAGATGAGAGAAAACAACTCATGGGGGACAGTAGGGTGTCCAGGGGGAGTAAAGGGCCTGGCATCTGCTGCCCTCGCCATTCCCGCCTCCCCACCTGCCCCACTGTCAGCCTGTGAAGACCCCGGGATCCTTACACGGGGTAAGGTCATCACGGTCACCACTCAGCAGATACTTGGTCAGCAAGGCCATGCACTGGCCCAGGGCGGGTCAGCGGCCTTCTTTCCGCCCCTGGGAGGTGGACGCCTCGCCGTGCAGTGCTTGCCATTGGCGTGTGCTTGGTTATCTGTGCAATGAACGGACGTGTCCCTGACCGGGGTTACCTTGCCCCTGTGGGTGGGGTACAGCGGCCCAGAGCACAGGCTGGCCTGGAGGTTACTCCTGTGGCTCCCCGGGGGCTGGCTCCAGGCTGGATGTCAGCCGGGAGGAAGTCTGTCCGGCTCCAGGCTGCGGTCAGGGGCCTGTGGGAGGAGATCTAATTTGAGGACCTTCAGCGCAGTCCTCTCCACCAGCCGAGCCAGCGGCCGCCAGACATTGTCAGCAGGCTCCACGGGACGCAGCCAGGATGCGCCCACCACGCGTGGCTGCGTGGGAAAGCCCTGCCTGCTGCGTGGGCAGCTCGGCGGTGCAGGGACAGGATGGGGAGGATGTGTGCAGCCTAACAGGCCCAGGAGGTGTCACCCCTGGTTCCCTGGGAAGTGGGGGAGCGGTGGGCCACAGGCGGCAGGCCTGCGGCTGCACCAAGGGCAGATGCAGGCAGAGGCAGGGGGAGTTTGGAAACGGCTCCCAGGAGGAAAGGGGGAAGGTTAGGAAGTCCGAAAGGTCTCAGGGTGGTACCCGACCGCTGTCATCGGTTCTGAAGGGCTGTCTTGGCACGAAGGGCTGGCTGGTAGGCTTGTTGTCGATGACAGGCCGCACCCCCAGCGAGAGCTGGAGGCACCGAGAAAAACACAGCTTCAGGGGAAACAAAACAAAACAAAACAAAACAAGCACCCCTGCCCTGAGAGGAAAGCGTGTGGAGGAAGAGGGCAGCAGGCAAGCCTCAGTCTTTTTAAAAATATATGTTTTTATTGATTTCAGAGAAGAAGGGAGAGGGAGGGAGAGATAGAGACATCCGTGATGAGAGAGAATCATTGACTGGCTGCCTCCTGCAAGCCCCACACTGGGGATCGAGCCCACCACCTGAGCATGGGCCCTGACTGGGAATTGAATCTGTGACCTCCTGGTTCATAGGTCGACGCTCAACCACTGAGCTGGTTGGGCCAAACCTCAGTATTTTTTAGCAGCAGAGCCTTTGTAGAAATGACTGGTCCAGAAGCCTAATAAAGGTAGCACTGCCCTGGGTGACCGGGTCCCTGCCTACCCGGCCCCAGCTCTCAGCAACCCCCGGGGGTCTTCAGCGGACCCCCCAGAGTTCAGCTTGAAAACCTCTTCTACCGAGAAGTCCCCTTGATGGGTGATCTGCTGCCCATCCCGCAGTGGGGGGGGGGGGGGGGGACGGTTCTGTCGCTGGCCTCCACCTTCCCGGGCCAGGCCCGACCGGGGTGTGGACGGAAGAGGCCGGCTCAGTCAGGGGAAGGATAGAACAGGGGTCTCTAAGAGTCCAGAAGCAGAGGCCCCAGGCCTCTGTCACCCCGATGGCTCCCGTTCTATGAGGGACAGTGGGAACTTCTGTGAGCAAGTGGTGAAGAGGCGTGTCTATCTCTGTTCCTGAGTTAATAACAATAACAATAGCTAACATGTATCCTGTCCCTGTTTCACCCAGCCAGCCACCCTTCAAAGCGGGTGCTCGGATAACCGTAATTTATAGCGCGGCTAAGTGGGGTGTCCACGCTCGTGTGAGTCCTGAGTGGCAGATCAGAGAGCTGAGCCCAGGCAGTGGCTCCTGAGTTCTGGGCCACGCTACTCACGCCGGGATCTCCTTTTGGAAATGGACGGGGATGGGGGAGAGGGGGAGCTCCACGTTTAACTCACACACGCGTGTACCTCTAAGAGTGTGCGTGTCCATGTTTCAGGTGCCACCTGCCCACACACGGGCACCCACCGTGCACTTCCCGCCAGCACCCTGGTCTAACCCTCGATGCTTGCACTCCCTGCTGCTTGCGTGCTCTCATCTGGCCACGGGATAGATTTTTATGAGCGTCCTCCTGCTGGAGGAGTTGGGCGGACGAAACTGTGCACCCTCCACACCGTGACCTTCCACCCCGCCCACCCTGCCGTGGTTTGGGGTCTCTGGTGGGCATTTTCTTTGCTTCTGAGAAGCCAACTCAGCAGCGCTCCGATCCAATACACGGCGCCCGTGGGACACGAGCTGGCCTCCAAAGACCTGCCCAGGGACCTGATCTTCCCAGAGCTGCCAATTATAACCAGATGCTCCTCCTGGGACCCGCCCGAGACCACCCAGCTGACGTCCCTGGGGGAGCTGTGCTCTGCAGCTGAGCTCTAGCCGTGAATGTCAAGTCCAGGCATTCGTGTGAGCCCCTCTGGGCGAGGAAGGCAAGGCTGGGTGGAGAAGGGCCTGTTCTCTGGCCAGCAGAGCTTTCTGGAGTCCCCCTGGGGCCAGGGCCCTGTGGCAGTGTTAGCTGTGCCTGGCCCGTGCTGGGTGCTGAGGTTCTGAGATGAGTAGGACAACCCGGAGGACCTCGTGAACTCGGGAGGCAGGGATGCTCACAGACAGGCCCAGTGCCCAGGAGAGGCACGAACCAGGGTCAGGGCTGACGGTAAGGAACATGAATTCTGAGTCACACTGCTCTGCTAATTCTGAGCGGTATGAACTTGGGTGAGTCAGTTTATCTGTCTGAGCCTCGCCCATAAAATGGAGAGAGTGGCCACCCCCACGTGGGACTGTGAGGATGAGAGGAGAAAGCACGTGGATGTACTCGGCACAGCACCTGGCCCACGGCGAGTTCTCCCAGATGTTAGCCTCAGTGTCGTGTTGTAGGGAGGATGGAAGGAGCAGCCAGAGAGGCTTCAGAACTGAAGGGGCATTCTAGCAGGGTTCTGCAGGATGAATAGGAGCCCACAAGTACACTTGGCATTTAAAACAAAGACTCACAGCCGGTGCTGGGCAGTAGGTAGGGCCACAGGGAACCCACGATGGGTGAGATTTAGTCCCTGCCTTCCGGGAGACAGGATGTAGACTCAGAATGGCGATGACAGCACAGAGGGCCAAGTGCGCTGGGTAAGGAGCAGGTGCACGCCGGAACCCTGGAGCCCAGCACTCCCTCATCCATGCACTCAGCAACGGGAGAGAGATGCAGACAACGGGTGGGAGCCCCGGACAGGCGCTGCCAGGGACGGGAGCCGCAGGGGTTGGACCTGCACGGCTGAGTTACCCGTGTGCAAAACGTCTAGTTGGGGTCTGACTTGCAGGGGAAGCTTAGTTCTGCCTTCCGTTCTTAAGATCATAAATAAGGGTACTTGCCCTTTAGACACTTCTTGTACAGACCAGCAGAAGGAAGCGGACGGAGCCAGCCACGATCCCACGCGGCCTGGTGACGTCCATGAACCTGCTGAGCTGACGGAGCTGAGCTGACCCTCTGGCTAACGCCGCACCCTTTCCCTGAACCGTAGGCCTCTGAGCGTTTCTCCATGTCGTGAGCATTCATCGTTCTAATGCAGCGGTTCTCAACCTGTGGGTCGCGACCCCTTTGGGGGTTGAACGACCCTTTAGCGGGTCGCCTAAGACCATCGGAAAACACATATATCATTACATACTGTTTTTGTGGTTAATCACTATGCTTTAATTATGTTCAATTTGTAACAATGAAACTGGGGGTCACCACAACATGAGGAACTGTATTAAAGGGTCGCGGCATTAGGAGGGTTGAGAACCACTGTTCTAATGGCTGCAGAGCAGGGTACATTGAGAGGCTGTGTGTGTGTGTGTGTGTGTGTGTGTGTGTTCTGTGATTTTTCTCAGCTCTTCCCCCTACCTCCCCGCCCCCCGGGAAACAGTAATGAGAAGCTTACTGAACTCTTAGCTTCTGTGTGCTAATCCCCACGAGACCGCCTGAAGAGAGGAAATGGCTCTTCTCCCACTGGGGGAGGGAATGATGGTGAAAAATCTCCGTTCCAAGCTCAGCTCTGTCACTCAGTTGCTGTGCGGCTTCAGACAGGTTGCTCAGCCTCTCTGAGCTGCAGTTTCCTTATTATACAAGGATGTAATATGGCAGCCCCATACCGCCCCCACCCCCATTTAATACAAGTTCCCCATTTATTCGTTATCCTGCTCGTGGTAATTTGCGTTCAATGGTTTTCTCCTTCCTCTGGGTCTTCCTCCGCTGGAACATGGGCTCCGGGGACAGGGGCCATGTCTGTTGTTCTCTGCTGGCTGCCAGGCCCCAGGCACAGCGGCCGGCCCGCAGCTGGCCCTCGGCGCGGTCCTGGCGCACAGATGGACGCGTGGCTGTGGCCGTGGAGCGAGACAGAGCTCAGGAAGGTCTGGTTGGGAATGAGCGCCGATTGAGGGCACCCGGCACTTGGGAGCAGAACTCTCAAAGCTCACAATATCCCACGGTCTTGGGGTTCAGGGGGGCTTCTGTGGAAGACAGGGCTCTGGGTTTGAAGCCTGCCTCCGCCACTCACTGAGTGTGACTTTGGGCCTTTATTTCCTATAAAAAGTGGACAACTAGAGCCTTCAACTTTGGGGCTGGCTGTTGCCTCGGTGAGGACAGCTCTGGCGGCGGGGGAGGGGGGGCGGGGAAGGGGGAAGGGGGAACAGGCCCTGGCCAGGCGGGGCGGCCGTGGCCAGTGTGGGCCCACCGCCCGGGAGGCCACAGGTCTTTGTCCTCTTACCCCCGCGCCAGTCACGGGCGCAGGAGGACAGAAACTAACCGTCTGCCCCAGGGGGAGGGAGGCTGGGAGGTGTTGAGCTGCCCTGAGCCCTTATTTGTAAACCCAGCTTAGGCATAAATCCTGGGCCACTGACCCTGCCCAGCTGCTCCCCATCGGGGGAGTCAGTGAGGAGGAGGCCGCACTGGGTCCATGGGCTCATAAATCTGTCCCCTCCCCAGCCTGCCTACCCCGCCTCCTCTAAGACCCTGCTCCTGCCCGCCTGGTCCTCGCCCGCGTGTGGCGCTGGGTGGGCCTCTCCTGTCAGCTGTCCAGGGCAGACAACAGGTGGCTCTGGGCACGGGCCACCGGGTGGGCCAGCTGAGCTGCACCAGCCAGCTTCCTGGTCCGTGACTCCGGGTCCCCACAGGGGCCTGGGCAGCGGACTGGGGGAGGAAAACCCCAGGGCTTGCTGGCTCTTGGTCTAAGTAGACTCTGTTGAGGGTTCTGAGACCCTAAACGACTTTTAGTCGAGGAAGATGGGGTGGTCTCGGGCTTAGAGAGGCCCTTTCACCCAGCAGTCGCCAGCCAGTGGTCTGTGAGGTCGGAAAGGCTGGGCACTGGGCTGTGAAAACGGACAAGCCAGAACCCAGGCTCCCAGCCCTGTGGGGTGGGGTGGGAGGGAGAAAGCAAAGCTGTCGCAAAGCCCCGGGGCTGTGAGGCTTCGAGCACAGACCTGAGGAGGCCAGGCCCCGCCACCAGGGGCCTCCTCATCAGAGCCTCGAGAGGAAATGGCCACACCTCAGGGCCCACCTGGCTGCATCCCCCACCTCGGGGAGCATGGGCACAGCCTTCACTTCCCTTCCTGATGCCACCTCCAGCTTGTCCTAGCCACATACACAGGGCTGGCCTCCCAGGGCCCTGACTGCCAGTTTCCTGGGCAGACAGACCACACTGGGGCGTTAGACCCCTGCCCTCCTTGCCATACCTGAGAACGTGGGGGTCCAGGAAGAGTTCATCTGGCCCAGCAGCCTCCAGGCCCTCGGCACCCCTTTTGCAGGAATCCCGTGCACACCTGTTTGTGCTGAGAAGAACCCAGGGTCCCCAGAATGAAGGGCACCCATCTGGGATGCTGCTCTAGACCCTCGGAGGTGACCACTTGTGCTCCCAGGCATCTAGACCCCTACACCTCCCAACAAGACCCCCCCACACTTTAAGCTTCCTCTCCTGTCAACTTGTCCAGAAATCTCTGAGTCCCCAGAGGCACCTCTCCCGGCCTCACCAGACCCTAGGGAACCGCGCAAGCCCCAGGGTCCGGTTTCTCTTATGAGCTGGAGGTGGGATGGGGTTAGGCAGGGACAAGAACAGGAGAAAGGGGGCCAAGGGTTACCTAAAGCTCACTCGGACGTACTCAGAAGATGGATGGATGGATGGATGGATGGATGGATGGATGAATAGATATGGATGGATGGATATGAACTGATGGATGGAGGCAGGGTGGTAGAAGGAAGGAATGAGGGATGGATGGATGGATGGATGGATGGATATGAACTGATGGATGGAGGCAGGGTGGTAGAAGGAAGGAATGAGGGATGGATGGATGGATGGATATGAACTGATGGATGGAGGCAGGGTGGAAGAAGGAAGGAATGAGGGATGGATGGATGGATGGATGGATGGATGGATATGAACTGATGGATGGAGGCAGGGTGGAAGAAGGAAGGAATGAGGGATGGATGGATGGATGGATGGATAGGTGTTGGGGTGGGTAGAAGGAAGGAAGGAGTGAGGGGATGGATGATGGTGGACAGACAGATGGAGTGACAAGGAAGGATGGAAGGAAGCTGGGTGACAGTGGCTACAGGCCGGGTGGCCTGGGGGGTGGAGCATGCCTGCACCGAATTGCCTTCCTGGAGGAGATGTTTGGGTCTAATCTGCTCCATGCAGTGACGCTCCAGCCTCTCCTGGGGACGCAGGTTAGTTCTGTTCTTAGGTCAGCAGACAAGGAGGTGTCCCTGGAGCCTGCCTCCTTGCGGTCCGTTTGCCCTGGATGCACTTCTGGGTCACAGAGCCACTGGTGGAGGCCCCCTCCCAGCCCTTCCTGGTGTCAAGAAAAATTTATTTCTTTTTTAAAATATATTTTAGTGATTTTTTACAGAGAGGAAGGGAGAGGGGATAGAGAGTTAGAAACATCGATGAGAGAGAAACATTGATCAGCTGCCTCCTGCACATCTCCTACTGAGGATGTGCCCGCAACCCAGGTACATGCCCTTGACCGGAATCGAACCTGGGACCCTTCAGTCCCCAGGCCGACGCTCTATCCACTGAGCCAAACGGGTTAGGGCGAAGAATTTATTTCTTTAAAACAAAGAAAGTGGTTGGACAAGGTGGGCTTTCAAACCAGGCTTTCCCAGAGATGTGTAAGTGGTTGAGAAAACACTTCTATTTTCTTTCTGAAAAACGAGTTCAGACATTTTAAAAACTCAATAAAAAAATAAAATTCATTGGAGACCACCAGCCACACTTTCTCGGGGCGCTTTCCACTGGAGGGCAGCTTCTGAGATTTCAAGGTAAATGGTTGATAAACTGTAACTGCCAACAACCGATTATCGGAGAACCTTTCTATCCTGTTTCCAAGTGCAGAACCCTCGGGGCCCTGGTCGGACTGATCGCCGCTCCATCTGTAACCCCCTTGGCAATGTTTGCCTCCCGCACAGCCCGTCTGTCCTCGTCCGCTGCTGGTGGAGTGAGAAGATGTGGACTTGGACATGGAATGTGATCTTTGTGCTGGTTTTCACGTGGGGTTTATTTCTAAAGGGGCATTTCATCGATAATTTTAAAAAGCAAGAGAAGAAATACACATAGAAACCCATTAAGCTAATCCCAGGAGCCTTCGCCTCTTCCTCTCTCCAATGGCGTCCAGCCCCCGCCTTCCCTCCCTCTGCGATAAGTGGAGTCTTCCTTGGGGTCCAGTCCCCCCGCCCATGACCCTTTGGCCGACAGGGCCTGCCTCTCTGGGCCCAAGGGCAGGTCATGAGTGTGTCCTTCTCGCTCAGGTCAAATGTTGAGAGACAGCCAGGCTTCTCTGCTGAGCCGTTATGGCCGGCCATTCATCAGTTTGTCCAGCCCCTTTAAGAATCCACCTTCTGGTCCTGCCAGGGTCCCCTCCTGGCGTGATGAGCCCCGAGTTTATGAACTTGTGGGGGGGGGCCGTTTCCTTCTCAGCAGGAGCCTGGCTGCCTCTGCGCCTGGCCCTCCTTCCGGGTGTGACCAAGTGTGACCGCAGCCAGGTGGAGGCTCGGCTTAGCACAGGCGCCTCGCGGCCGGAACCTCCCGGTGCGATCTAACCGCCGTGTCCATAAACCTGGCTCCCGACCTCGCTGGTGAGAAGGCCAGCTTGTTCCCAGCTGAGAACATTCTGGAACATTCTGCAGAAAGAGCTCAGTGATTGCTTCGTTATAGCTGTGTGGGATGCCTGGAATGGGGCTGGCAGGAGGGGACCTGCTGGAAGGAATGGCTCAGGCTTGTAAATACCCCGTCAACGACTGAGGTCAGAAATGGGCCCGGAACCTACTGGCTCACTGCGGCTTCGGCTGTGTCTTTTTTTTCTTTTAAGAAGGTGGTGGTTGTTAAAAAAAATATATTTTTATTGATTTCAGACTGGAAGGGAGAGGGAGAGAGAGAGAGAGAGAGAAACATCAATGATGAGAGAGTATCATTGATCAGCTGCCCCCTGCACGCTCCACACTGGGGATAGAGCCTGGAACCTGGGCATGTGCCCTGACCAGGAATCGAGCCGTGACCTCCTGGTTCATAGGTTGGTGCTCAACCGCTGAGCCACGCCGGCCGGGCTGTATCCCTTTTTAAAAAGCCATCTTGTTCATTTGCTTTGCATACTCCCTTTGGGTGGAACCGGGAAGTCCAGTCCCTGGGCAGATTCCGTAAATACTGAATGTCTGGTGGCGGTCCTTGAACTGCGATGGCTTGCTCGGCGACCACCTGTTCAGCGCCTTATCCTCTCCTTCCAGATCGTCCTCTGGGGCCGCACCGAGAAGTGCCTGAAGGAGACGACAGAGGAGATCCGGCAGATGGGCACGGAGTGCCACTACTTCATCTGTGACGTGGGCAACCGGGAGGAGGTGTACCAGACGGCCAAGGCCGTGCGGGAGAAGGTGAGCCGCCTGGGAGGGCTGTCCTCGCTCAGCTGCAGGGAACCGCCCTGTGTCCTGGGGCCCAGCATTGCGATGGCAGAACGGCTGTTTCCAGAGCCTTTCTGGGGACTCTCCCGTGAAGCCGGCCCGAGTGTGTATGCACATGTGTGTGCATGCATGTATGAGTGTGCATGTGTGTGCTGCGGGAGCAGGGACCAGGGAGGGGTATGGGTTGATGAATGACAGGAGTAACCATCTCTTGTCCCCTTTGGCATTTAGACCTTGTGTCTATTCTAGCTCCCGGGGCAAATGTCCCGTTGCCCTCTGGGAAAAGGTTTCTCCTGGCTCCAGCTGTCATTTCGACCGAGTGAGTCAGTGAGCTCCCAGAGGGCAAAGACCACCTGTTAAGCCTCTGGCACCGGTAAATGTTCCTTTTTATGTAACGATAACCTCATGTGTGGTAAACGCGCTCTGTGCCACGTCTGTGCTGCGCCATAAATGACTTCCAATCCTCAGAACATCTCTGGTGTGGTCATAAGCTCCATCCTACAAATCAAGGCTGGTGCTCAGCGTGGCGGCGTGGCTGCCCAGGTCCCATGGCCGGGGGGAGGGGGCCAGGCACGGGGCTGCCCTGACAGCTGCGGCCCCTCCCACCTGCAGGTGGGTGACATCACCATCCTGGTGAATAATGCCGCCGTGGTCCACGGGAAGAGCCTGATGGACAGCGACGACGACGCCCTCCTCAAGTCGCAGCACATCAACACGCTGGGCCAGTTCTGGGTGAGGACTGTTGGGCACAGACCAGGCCTGGGCGTGGCAGGGACAAGTGTCTTCCCTCCAGGGCCTGGGGGCCGTGAGGGAGGTAGGGGAGGCTCACCAGGGCTTGGGCTCAGGCCCAGGGGGACACCCACCGACAAAGTGCTGGACAGGAGGAACAATGGGCCCAGGAAGCGTCTCCCGGCTCTGTGGGTGCAGGGCAGGCCGCCCCGGCCCCCGCTGTCCCAGGAGGCTCCATCGCTGGGCAGCGCGTGCGTGCAGGGTGGTCTGTGCCCCCTGAGAGAGGGGGAGAGGGGCTTTGGGGCGGTACAACCGCTCCACACTGACCCCCCCGCCCCGACCACCCTCAGACCACCAAGGCCTTCCTGCCGCGCATGCTGGAGCTGCAGAACGGCCACATCGTGTGCCTCAACTCCGTGCTGGCGCTGTCCGCCATCCCCGGCGCCATCGACTACTGCACCTCCAAGGCCTCGGCCTTCGCCTTCATGGAGAGCCTGACCCTGGGGCTGCTGGACTGCCCGGGCGTCAGCGCCACCACCGTGCTGCCCTTCCACACCAGCACCGAGATGTTCCAGGGCATGAGGGTCAGGTCAGTGAGCAGGGGACCCCCTCCCCCGGCCAGGCCCCCTGCAGGCTGGGCCAGGAGAGAGGCTTATGCACAGAGAGAGCACAAATAGAAAAAGCACTAGAGCCCGTTCCCTTTGGCTTTGAGCCCTGGCCCCCAACTCTGTGAGACAGGGGGGCGCTGTGGGGGGTAGGGTCCTGCTTCTCAGGCCGGGAGCTTTTACAAGTCCCGCTGCGCGCAGTGGAATGTCACCCACCGTGAGAAGAGAGCAGTGCGGACACTGAGGCTCTCAGTGTTAGTGGTGTGGGGGCAGGTGTGCTCAGTGGTTAGAGCATCGCCTCCCGCACTGAAGGGTCATGAGTTTGATTCCCGGTCAAGGGCACGGGATGGAAAAGCATTTCGTTGAGCAAGAGACGTCAGAGGCAGAGAGTGCACTCTGTGTGGTTCCGTCTGCGTGACGTTCCGGAGCAGGCAAGACGGGGCCATGGTGATAGAAGTCAGAACCGGGCACCCCTGGAGCGGGGAGAGCCTGCCAGGGAGCACGAGAGAACCTTCTAGACCAGTGATGGCGAACCTATGACACGCGTGTCAGAGGTGACACGCGAACTCATTTTTTTGGTTGATTTTTCTTTGTTAAGTGGCAATTAAATATTAAAATAAATATCAAAAATATAAGTCTTTGTTTTACTATGGTTGCAGAGATCAAAAAGTTTCTATATGTGACACGGCACCAGAGTTAAGCTAGGGTTTTTCAAAATGCTGACACGCCGAGCTCAAAAGGTTCACCATCACTGCACTAGACGTTCAGGAATGTTCTCTCTTCTTGATCTGGGCGGTGGTTACAAAGGTAAAAGTTAATCCCGCTGCACACTTACGTTGGATGCCTTTTATTATCTGCAAGTTATAGGCGTCCAGTGGCGCGTAGGTGCCATGTGGGATCACTCACTGTCCCTTCGCGATGGTGATTGAGGATGGTTTTGGGGATCAGGAATCAAAGCGCCTGGCTTTGAATCACACCTCAGCTGCTGGGCGGCTGTGAAATCGTGAGCCAGTTTTGTTACCTCTCTGAGCTTTTCACTTTACTTCGTCTGTAAAACCGTGGGAATAATAATTCCTTCGTGGGATTATTAGGAGAATTAAAAGCAACACATGTAACATCTAGAGCAAAGCCTGGGGCATGCTCCAGGCTCAGTAACGAACCACAGCGCCTTTTTGTTGTTGTTCATCCTCACCCGAGGATATTTTTCCCATTGCTTTATAGAGAGAGTAGAAGGGAGAGAGAAGGGGCGGGGGGAGGGCGGGAGAGAGAAACATCCATGTGAGAGAGACGCATCCATTGGTTGCCTCCCTCATGTGCCCCACTGGGGGGCTGGGGATCAAACCTGCAACCGAGATACGTGCCCTTGACCGGGAATCAAACTCATGACCCTTCAGTGCGCGAGGCGATGCTCTAACCACTGAGCCCACCTGCCCACGCACCACTAACAATAAACTCCTTCCTAAAGGCATCTGTTATGAACCTTCCTGGAGGCCCTGTCTTCAGTGTGCCACAGAGTGTACATTCCCACCTGACTTGCATACAAATGATCATAGATTCTGAATGTGGAGGGGGCTGGATTAATGCCTATTGCTGTTCCTTGTTGCTTACTCCCCCCCCCCCCCCCGCCCCCCGTGAGGTCTTGGTTTGGTTCCTTGTATCTGGCCATACAGGAAGTGCTCCGTAAGTGCACAGGGGGTGGAGATGCAGCGGCGGCAATCACAGTTCTAGTGGGCACCCTGGGCACAGACCTCGCCTTGCAGCAGTTTCCTCTCCATCACCTTAAGAAGGAAATGCAAGGTTTTCCCAAGTCATTTTCCCACAGTCGTGCCAAGTGTGGGTCCAAACTGCCTGGCACCACATCCCAGCTCCGTGCCCCCATCTGGCCTTCTGTGCCTTGGGCTCCTCCTCTGTAAGAAGGGGTGGGTGAGGGTGCCCTGCGCCCTGGGCCCCATGCTCCTGTGTGGGGATTCTAGCTCGCTACCTGGCGTCAGGTGAGGCCCGAGGGCCGAGGAGAAGAGTAGTAAGGGTGATTGGTCAGCACCACCTTTCCAAAGAGGAAAAGGCGGAAAAGCACTGGCTTCCGCCCCAGCCAGGCCTAGCGGCTCCCCGGGCTGGAGGGTGGGAGGCGGACGTTTAGGAAAAATCAATGGGTTTCCCAGCAGCAGGGCCGTAGCGGTGAGTGCTTGCTGTTTGTTAATTGCCATGGATTGATCTGCGTTCCAGCCACAGCAGATGCTTTAGAAACATTGTCCCCGTTTAGCCCCCCCCTCCCGCCCCCCACCCCGGCGAGCTCTCTCCCCATTTCACAGACGAGAGAACTGAGGCTCAGAGAAGCAAGCTCACTGCCCAAGGCCACACAGATAGCAATTGGCTGAGCAAGCTTTTTGCAGAGTGGGTGCTGCCTCCGTGAGAGTTGGAAGCCCTGTTGGTTCTGTATACCCACCCCCACCCCCCCAACGGAGAGAAAGGAGCCGGTTCCTCCCACTGAGGGGAACTGAGGCCGCCTCAGGCCCTCCTGCAGGGGCCCTGCCCGGAAGGGCCCGCCCTCTCCAGGCCCATGGAGCTGGGTCTCTCCTCTGTCTGCCCTTCCCCCAGGAGCAGGATTGGCCCAGGTGAGGATGGAAAGCCAGACTGTCTGCCGTGTCTGTGGGGCTCCAACACCAGCGAGCTCACTGAGGAAGCCCAGGGTAGGGTGGGGGGGTTGGGGGGGGGGGAATCCCTGGACTCTCAGAGGCCAGCCAGTCGGCGTGGGGGGCCCAGGAGTTGCCCTTTGCTCAGGGTGACATCAGACCCAGGTGACTCACCCGCCTTAATCCTCCTGGTGCCAGGGCAGCTCACAAGCCCTTTGTGGGATTGAGGTCAGAGCCAGAGGCATCAGCGCTGTGGCTCCGAGAGCAGTGAGCGAGGGCGGGGTGGAGCCTGGGCTCTGGGCAGGCCTCACCCGCCACCCACTCCCCGGAGCCTCCGTTTCCCTCTCTGGGAATTGGGGTGAGTGATTCCCGGTGAGCACTTAGACCAGGCCTGGCACTCAGGGCCATCATCGGTCTATGGGTCTCAGGCCGGAAGCCGGTGACTGGGCATGAGGAGCCCTGATGTTTGCTTATTCAATCATATATCCATCTGTCACCCCACGGAAAGGACTCTAAAGGTTTCAGTGCATCCGTGCGTGAGTGAGCCAGCGGGGGTGGGGGGGGGTGGGCAGAGAAGGCCCTTCTCCGCAGAGTCCCTGCCTCCAGCGGGACACACCTGGGGAAGAGCAAGTCACTCATTCACCCAGCCATTCAGCAAGCGTTTATTGAGCACCTGTTATGTGGCCGACACAGCACATGGGGGATCAACAGGCAGCAAGACCCAGCAGACCTCTGCCCTCGGGGAACGCACACCCGGTGGGGGAGACAGGCCATTCATAAAGAAACAAGCCGGCAGGCAGGCCATGCGGGGTGAATGCGGGGAAGCACATTAGCAGGGGGCCGAGGTCAGAGGCTGCTCTGAGTGGACCGGCCGAGACGCCTCCCTGATGGGAGAGCTGTTGAAAGACCCTGAGACAGGAAAGGACTTCAGTGACAGGAACCAAAAGACTGGCCAGGACTGTCGGAGCAGAGGAGGGAAGAGAGGGGGCCAGGCAGCAGGCAGCACCCCCTTCCCCCCCCCTCCCCGCCCAGGAGTGAGCAGGGCTCTAGAGAACATGGGGAGCCTGGGGGTTGGGGCCCTGGTGGCTGGGCTGCGAGTCCTTGATTCTCAAAAGGAGACTCAGTGGGCAGAGGGAGGGAGTCGGGATCTTCTGACACATCTGGGGGGCGACGGGGGAGGAAAGAGGTGCCCAGCAGGTCTTGGGTCTCCCAATCACAGGTCTTCTCACGGAGAGGCCGAAGGGATGACCCAGACCTGTCAGCCACGGGCACTTTCCGCAGTAGCACCTGCTTCCTTGGGGAAACCCACTGTGTCTCTCCCTGCGTTCAGGTTCCCCAACCTCTTCCCCCCCCTGAAGCCGGAGACGGTGGCCCGGAGGACGGTGGAGGCCGTGCAGCTCAACCAGGCGCTCCTCCTGCTCCCCTGGACGATGCATATCCTCATTATCTTGAAAAGGTACGAGGCTGGGGAGCAGGCACTGGGCCAGGCTCCTGCCAACCACCCATGGACCCCGTGGGGAAGAGGCCGCAGGCAGGAGAAAGTACCACGGGATCCATTAGTCATGTTTGCTGTGGGTGTGGGGACGAGGAGTGGGGGCTTGTGTGCCAAGGGTGTCCTGTCCTGAATTTGGGGCCATGGTTCTCAAACTTGCTGGTCGCAGGACCCCTGTACAACCTTAAAAATTATTTCTTTTAAATTTATTTTTATTGATTTCAGAGAAGAAGGGAGAGGAAGAGAGAGAGAGAAACATCAATGATGAAAGGGAATCATTGATCGGCTGCCTCCTGCACATTGGAACAAGCCCGCAACCCAGGCATGTGCCCTTGATGGGAATCAAACCTGGGACCTTTCGGTCCGCAGACCGACGCTCTATCCATTGAGCCAAACCAGCCAGGGCTGCAACCTTAACAATTATGGAGGTGCCCAAAGAGCTTCAGCTTATGTGAGCTGTATTATTACTGCTTACTGTCTTAGAAATGAAAACTGGGAAAACATTTTATAAGATTTATACACTTGCTTAGATTCACAATATTCATTCAATCAATTCCGTGTTAACATCAATGATTTCTTACGAAAAGTAAGTAAATTTTCAAAAGAGAATAAAGAATGCAGTGAGGAGAATGGCATTGTTTTCCTTTCTTGCAAAGCTCTTTAGCATCTAACGCAGTGGTTCTCAACCTTCTGGCCCTTTAAATACAGTTCCTCATGTTGTGACCCAACCATAAAATTACTTTTGTTGCTACTGTTATGAGTCGTAATGTAAATATCTGATATGCAGATTGGTCTTAGGCGACCCTGCCAATGGGGTCGCGACCCACAGGTTGAGAACCACTGGACCCTAACGTAATTGAAGACAACAGGATTCTTCTATCTGCTTCTGATTTTAATCTGTTGTGAGAGGATGCGTGAAAAGGCAAATAACATCTTAGTCTGATTATACAAGTAGCTTGACCTCGCAGACCACCAAAGAGACCTCAGGTACCCCAAGGGTTCCCGGGCCACACTTTGAGAACCACTATTCTAGAGCCTACTCGTTGGCCGCAGCCTTCAGGAAGTTTAATCTGGTGGGGAAGACAGAGCTTAGGATGCTGCAGGGTCCACAGAATGTCACGGAGCTAGTCAGGTGCGTTTCCCGGGGCAGACCACCTGGGAGTGGGCTGAGGAGGGGAGATGGGCTGCCTCCAGGATCCGCCCAGCATCCCAGTCCCTAGAACCTTCCAGACCTTGGGCAGCAAACCCTTCCCGTGGAGTCCCAAACCGCAGGGGCCATTCCCTGCCGCCGACGCAGGTTTCATGGCCACGGACTCCCAGCTCCTCTGGGCCCCCTGCCACGTCCAGCCCCCAGGCCCTGGCTGGCTGCACCCTCTGCCCCAGAGGCTCTTATGGGAAGTGAAGCACCCAAGTCCCTTTATCAGACACCAGCTCCCAGGAAACAGCTTCCCTCTGGCTGTGTCCCGTGGCTCCAGCTGCAGGCACAGACACCTCACAGCAGAGGGGTGTCCACCAGCCCTTCCTCCCCACACTCAGAGCCACAGAGCAGGGTCGGGGCTGGGGGCACCTGAGGGCACTGGGGCCACACCGCGGCCCCCTCAGGCCATGCTGCCTGTTGCTCTGAGATGCTCCTCGGCTGCCTCCGTGAGCCCCGAGGAGAGCAGGCTGCCTCCTTCCACCCCAGGAGCTTGTCAGCAGCCTTGCAGACATTCTAGAAAAAGGATAGAACGTGTCAGTGCTCTCACAGTAAGCCCCCAGCCTACGCTTTCTGTTCTGTCCCCTGCTACTTTCCCACAGGACACAGAGGCCCCCCTCCTCCCCGTGCCCCGCACTGCACCCCGTCTTCACCTTCCCCAAGAGAAATCTTTACAGGCTCCACGCCATTGACACCGCCCCCAGGAAGCCTTCCAGATTGCTCTCTTCAGAAGGGGGTCTTTCCCATGTTGCACCAAAGGGGGTGAGGGCCCTTCAATTTGATTCAACAAATGGACTGAGGCCCTCTCATGCCGGCCCTGTGTTCGGGGCCAGACGCAGATGTGAACTATCTGGGCCTGGCAAGTAGACAGTCAGGACCACAGCAGGGCTCGTTGGGGAAGCAGTGCACTCTGGGAGCCCAAGGAGAGCCTGGGCGTGAATGTGGGGAGTTTCCCTGGAGGAGGTGACACCTAGCACATAAGCCCTCGGCCCCACATAGTAAATATTTGTTGACTAAGTGGCATTTGGAGTTACTTGAACTCTGAGATACCTATGGGCCCTAAAATGCCAAGAATGTGACTTTGAAAGTTTATTTCCACCACCCAGCCTTTGCCTTGTAAGCAGCGGTTTAGCCACTTACTTGAAAGCCCTTCCTCCATGGTGGGTGGGTGGGGGGTGGCTTGTGGGCTTGTGAGAGGGGGTGGGGAGAGTTTAGGGACATCCCTCTACTGCGCCATCTTGTGTGGCCACAGGGCGACCCAGCTGCTGGGCCCCCACCCGCTGACCATCTTGTCTTCTCTCTCCTCGCTGGCCCCAGCATACTCCCACAGGCTGCGCTGGAGGAGATCCACAGATTCTCAGGAACCTACACCTGCATGAACACTTTCAAAGGGCGGACATAAAGGCAGGACGTAGACCTCCTCGAAAGCCACGGGGCCTGCGGGGGCTGTGGCACCTGGGCACACACCCGCGTGCCTGCCCCTGGGCACACTTCTGCTGGGTGGGCAGGCCTGTCCTCTCCTGGGGAAGAATCCGGTGCCCCCCGCCAGCCCCAGGACCTTTGCACAGGACTTATGGGCGTAACTCTGGCCCCCGGGGGCGGCAGGAAACCAGCCAGCAGCCGCCTTGACACTTTTGTACATTTCTGATTCTGTAGAGTTTATTGTTAAATTGCTTCTCAAATCTAACCAGCCTGGGCAGTGCGCAAAGACTATTTCTGGGAGGGTCGGCGCCCAGATGACCCTCCTTCCCCTCCAACATCCACTCAGCTTCTGCAAACTGGTTGAACGGCAGGAATGAAAAATAAAGAGAGATGGCTTTGCGAGTTGCTTTGTTGAAATCCTTGGCCCTGGTCCTTGGTAGCAGCGGGGAAGGGACCCGTCCCAACCACAACACCCCGTCCTTTGAAGGAGAACTGGTCTGTGTGGGGACCCAGCGGATAGGAGTGAGATGGGCGAGGGGGGCGGGTGGAGATCGGGAGGGAAATTGTAGCCTGGGCCTGGACATGCAGGGTCCTTGCTGACTCTGCCAGGCCCCTCCCAACGCCATGGGTTTGGGGGCACTTTGCTTCCCCACCCGCTTCCCTGAATGGCCGTGAACTAGGCTGCAGAGCAGCCCTCTGCGCTGCCACGGCCCCACCCGCCATGAAACCACCAACTCAGGAGAGCAGATCAGTCTCCATTGAGCACCGGTGTCCACTGAGCACGGGCTGGGCACCCAGAGGGGACTGTTGCTGAGAAGCCAAAACCCTGAAGACACCAGCACCACCAGGCCCGCGCTAAGGGGTGCCCTGGGCCCCGCGCCACGTTGGCTGCAGCGGGTAGAAGGGAACTAACACAGGAGGGGGGCTCTGCACCGCAGAGATGGGCACGGGCTCCGTCAGCGGGAAAATGACAGCCAGGAGGAGTGGGCACAGGTGCCCGGGGTCCCCAGGTGTGTGTGCTCCGCTCCTGCAGCAGCTTAACAAACCTGACCTTGGGCACGGACAGTGGGCCCTGGCGTCTACACAGCTCCTGGGGGGGGGGGGGGGGAGGTGCACTCACAGCCGAGGAAGGCGGTCCCGCAGCCTGGGTGGTGGCAGGTCTGGTCTGTGTGCAGAAACGCCAAGTCCTGATGGCGCCCACCGTTTTCTGAGCACCTGCTGGGTCCCGAGGCCTAGCATCTCACCGAGGTTACCCACTGCCCCCAGCAGCAGGCCAAGACCGGAAACAGCCCCTGGGAGCCCCTGACGGACTGCCAGCAGCCACGGGGTGTTACCAGCCAGGACGTGACCCCCAGGTCTCAGGCCACCTGCCCACCCGTGGAGGGTGGCTGCTGCTCTGTTCTGCGCCGTCGTCATTCGGGGACCCCAGCCGACCAAGGAGCCTTCGTGGGCGTGGACGACGTCCTCTTGACAGAGGTAGACCCACCTGGCCGCCCGCACACGGCTCTGACACTCTGCCTGGAAGCAATGCACGGCACTGCTGCTCACATTTCATTGGCCAGAGCCGGGCACGTGATCAAGCCCCCCCACGGAGGCAGCTGGGTATACCATCTCCATGGAGGGGGGGTGGCAGGACTTTTAAATACATTACCCTCTGCCATGCAGCAGGAGAAGGCGCCCGTGAGGATGGAAAAACCCAACTGTGGGCAGTGGATGCAGGAGGCAGAGGATGCGGGGGGCAGAGGGTGCAGGAGGCAGACAACACTGAGCTGGGACGACATGGTGACCTCTCGGTGGCCCACCAGGTGCTGGGCAGAGGCTCAAAGAGGCACTGACCATTTTGCAGGTGAGGAAACAGGCTCAAAGCAGAGAAATGGTGGGCCCAGGCGTGTGCGGCTGGTGAGCGCCCACGTCAGAATGTGAACCGGACTCTATCCACCCCATGAGCCACCTCTCCTCCTGCACCACCGCCATGGAGGTCCTGAGGCCGTGTGTCGCCAGAGTGTGGGGCAGGGAGAGTGTTGCTGAAGGGGTCCTCCCGGCACCCTTGCCGGCCCGGGGAGGTCGAGCCTGGGGTGTCCGCTCCTCACCCATCCTTGGTGTCGGGACCACACCGTGGGCACCGGGGCTCGGCCTGCCCGCTGCTGTCCCCACCACAGCCTGGGCCTGTCGCTGGTTCTCACAGGGAGCCAGGCTGGGCAGACCGGGCTCGGTGAGCTGGGATGGAAGAGCAGGAAGAAGTGGGGATCCTGCCGGCTGCGCCCCGACTTTTCTGACCGTTCTTGAGTGGCAGGCGGGCTCTGTGCTCCCAGCCTGGCTCCGGGCCGGCCTTCGGGGAGGCTCTGACTCTTAGGGTTCCATGAAGCCGCACTTGGCCTGCAGGCCAGGAATGTGAGGACCCCGGGAGTCTGGAGGATGCCAGCCCCACCAGCCCCGCTCAGGGCCCAGTGAGAGCGGAATCGGGGTCGTGGCTGCGGTGGGGCCTCGTGGCTTCCCAGGGCCCCAGGGGCTTCTGCCTGCCGGGCCGGCCTGGTCCCACCCGCCTCCCTCCCTCTCTGCTTAGACACTTGCAGGCTTTTTCTGGATCTTTTCCCAGAGGAACCAGGGAAAAAGTCTTGGGCAGGTTCCCAGGAGGCCCATCCTGGTCCCTCCCCGAGATGGCCTGGCAGCCTGGAGCCTTGGAGAGTGAGAGTGGAGAGCTAATTCCGTCCCCAGGCCCAGCCAAGCGCCGGAGAGTGACAAGCACTCCGCCTCCCCGAACCCCGAGGGGCAGGACAGGGTGTGCCAACCCTGGGAAGAAGGCTCGGGCCCTGGGAAATGACCCAGTTGCCATGCCCGGGGGCCTCCCCATCGCCAACGAGAACCAAATTGGAGCTGGGCCCCGAGCCCCATCCTGACGGGGGTCCAGGCGGCCGGGCTATCTGGCCTGAGCAGGTTCCGGATGGAGTCCCGTGGCCACCGGCCGCCCAGGGCCAGAGGCTCTGAGAAGTGGACTCCCTTCTCCTCAGGCCACACTGATGGCCAGAGGGGCCAGAGTGACAGAGCGCTGCGGGGCTGACCACAGTGCCCTGCCCCAGCCCTTCTGACAGCCACGCCCCTGGGGACGTCCCAGTCTCAGGGACAAAAGGAGGAAGCCGGTCACTAACAAACCAACCCGCGGCCCAGTGCTGAGCAGCGGGCGGGCAGGAAACACACGGGGTGGACGGGGCGGGGTCATGTCAGGGCCCGTGTGGGGCTCTCCCGCCCACCACAGCACCCCCGGGACGTCTCCGGCTTGGGGTCTGCACGCATGCCCAGGGCGGGGATCAGAATAAGAGCCCAGAGGGCTGCTGGGAGGAGGCTGTCTACACACAGAAGCCTCTCGCTCCAGGCAAAGCCAGGAGGCGACCCGCCCATCCACCCACCTACAGTTGTCCAGGTTGGAGTGGGAGGAAGCTGGGGTGGGGCGGGGGGCGCTGAGGAGGGCAGAGGAAAGGGCCCGAAAGGGTGGGGGGTGGAGAATGGGGACGCTGTCCTCCCACACTCTGGCACCCGTGCCACTGCTGGCTCCGGGCGGGCCCTTTGCGCCCAAGTCTCTCTGTGGCTCGGGGTGAAAATAAACGCAGAAGTCCCCTGGGCAGTCACTGCTGGGAGCGGCGGGATGACCACTGCCCTGCTGGGCAGCTGCTCTGGTCCAGGGATCTCTCGGGTGCGTGGCCAGTCTCAGGCAGGGCCCCCAGAGAGCCCCCCAACCAGCAGGCAGGGAGGGCCCAGCAGGGCCGGCGGGCCTGCCCTGATGTTGGCCACGTGCACAGCTGTGCAGCCAGGGTCATGACCTCTC
Source organism: Myotis myotis (assembly GCF_014108235.1). Classification (NCBI taxonomy): domain Eukaryota; kingdom Metazoa; phylum Chordata; class Mammalia; order Chiroptera; family Vespertilionidae; genus Myotis; species Myotis myotis. The sequence goes on along the minus strand of NW_023416324.1, from coordinate 6,143,888 downwards.
TGGAGCGAAGCAGCTGTGGGAATATTTCCGCGGGGCCCTGAAGCCTGGATGCCCCTGGATGATGCTCACCTGGCTGAGAGCCCACACCACCCATCCCCGCCTGCCAGGCTCTCACCTGAGGCCAAAGCCCAGCCTGTCCCCTCCCCACCTGCCAGGCTCTCACCTGAGGCCAAAGCCCAGCCTGTCCCCTCCCCACCTGCCAGGCTCTCACCTGAGGCCAAAGCCAGCCTGTCCCCTCCCCACCTGCCAGGCGTCTCACCTGAGGCCGAGGCCCAGCCTTCCGTCTCCCTGGGCTCACCCTCTGCCACTGGGACCACAGAACAGCGTCACTGAGCTGCAATCCACACAGCGTCCGAGCCGTCCATTCAGAGTGTGCAGCGCAATGTGCTTCGTACATTCCCGGCTGGACAGCTGTCCCCACAGACGCCTCTGGGAGCACACACAGCGGGCGGGTCTTCTGGGAGGATAATGTCGTCAGGGTTCATCCTGCAGGCACCAGAGCCTCTTCCTGTTCAGGGCCAGGCGGCTCCCAGTGCGCGTCGGCACGCCCAGGCCTCCTTCCGAGGGACATTTGGGCATCAGTCCTTCCTGTGCTTGTCCCACACGACACGCTCCGTGCGCACAGGGCAGGTCCGCGGTGCTCGGCACCCAGGCCGCGCAGGGCACGGCGGCACCGGGCAAGTATTTGCTGTCAGAGGGACAGAACCTTTGTCGGCTGTGTCAGAGGCAGCCGACATCGGCGTGTGGCCCTCTCCCCGCCACCTTTCCTTCCATGCGCTTGCCGAAGGGCCCTGCATACAAAGCCGCTTCTAGGACTGCATGTGTTTCCCGTGGGGGCACCGTGGACATTTCAGTCGGGATGACTGTTGGGGCCGTCCTGTGCCCTGAGGATGTTTGGTGGCATCCCCGGTCTCTGCTCACTGGATGCCTTTCCCTCCTAGTTGTGACAACAAAAACTGGTCCCAAAAATGTCCCCCAAGGAGCTAACTGGCCCCTGGTGGACAACCCCTGGCCCATACACAGGTTCTCATTCTTTCCCATCACAACCGCCCCAGTAGGACTTGGCCTTGAACAGCAGAGGAGTCTGAGGACCAAAGAGAGGGTTAGTGTCCTGGCCACGGGGAGGGGACATGCCGGTCCTGCCCCCAAGGGGGTCCCTAAACCCCAAGCCTGGGCCAGAGATCAGGAGGCCCCTGACGACCCGCCCCGGGCCTGCCAGGTCACCTCCAAACGTGGCTTTCTCCGTTTCAAACTCCCTCACGCCGCCCTCTTGGTGAGTTCAGCCAGCACTGCAGCTTTCTGGCCTCCCCACCCCACCCCGCCCCCTGCCCCCAAATCCTTATCATTCCTTTCATTTTTCAATGTTCACGGGACAAAGGAAATAAGCACTTGGAGGCAGACACAAGCTGTGTTCGTTCCTTAGCTGCCGCTGAGACGTAACTGGATCCGGCTTGGGGAGGTCACGCTGGGACCGCGAGCAGAGCCTGGCTGTGGGCATGTTACGGCCACAGCCCTGGCATGCAGAGGGGAACGAGGCAACTGTCCCCCAAATGCCAGGATGGGCTACGGGGCGGTGGGCTTCTCCTGGGGGTGGTGGAGGACCAACCGAGGACCTGGGGCGGCCCGCTTGGCCCGTCCAGCCAGGAACGGGGAGCCAGCGGGAGGGGAAGAGGCTGGACTCGGGTCCCCGACATCTGGCTGAAATTCCAGATGCTGGCTCTGCGGGCCCTGGAGCAGTCACTGGACCTCCCTGAGCCTCAGTTTCCCCGTGTGTAGGATGAGACCGATAGCCTTCTCCTCCATGGAGTTTTTTGTGTGAAAATTAAGGGAGTAACACACATAAACTAATGATGTGTACTTGGGCTTCATAAATAGCAATTCATAAATTAATAAATTTATAGTTATATTTATTTTCTAATCAAAGTTATAAATTTATTGTTGTGTCCTTGGTACATGACAGACCCTAGGTGCTTCATGTGTGTTTAATAACTCACCCCCCCCCCCCCAACACTTCCAGGAAACAGAGGCAGTGAGAGGTGCAGTCACCTGCTCAGGGCTCACGACACAGCTAGCAACTGGCAGAGCCAGGGTTCGAACCCCTGCGTCCAGTGGCAAAGCCCCTTGGGTCTCGTGGTTTCTTGGGTAAGAAGCCTAGTATGGAAACAGCGTGGAATATAACACTTGACATTAGTCACCAACGTTGCTATTGGCCACGCAGCCGGGTCTCTTCCTGGCCCACCCATGGCCATGGCACTGCCGGGTCCCAACCCCATGGCCACTGCTCAGTCCTGGTTGCAGGTGGGCCAAGGCAGGCTGGCCTCCGGCAGTCACCAGAGGTCTTCCTGTGACCAGACGTATTCAAGATGTGTTCCTTTCAGAGTTTTCTGAGATTTGCCCTGCCTCTGCCCTGTGGGCCCAGGAGGGAGGGAGTGTCCACTCCCTTGGTGCCCCAGCCCATCCTCAGACACACACACTTCCAGTCCCCAGGGCTGATGCAAAGCCGGTGCCCATGCAGATGGCTCCCCTTAGCCAATTTCTAAGCCCCTAAAATGTGCCTAGCACTCTGCCAGGTGCTTTAAGAAACACTTCACAGGGTGCCCACTGGGGGCATGAACAGTGGTGAACAGGAGTCTGCCAGGCCCGAGCTGGGAGCTGGGTTTCCTTTGTGATTTCTCAGCTCCGCCTTGTCTCAGCCCCTCCCTGAGGGCATGAGGGGCTGGCAGCTTCTTGGTCCAGGTCCCAGCAACAGGCACTGACTAGACGGGGGAGCTCAGAGTGGCCGGCAGACCAAACACCAGGCTTGGGAACTGGGCAGAGGCTGAGCAATATGCCTGGACCACAGCCCCCCATCCTACCACAGGACAGTCTGGATCCTGGGTGCCCCTGGGCCCTGGGCATTCCCTGCTGCTACCACCACTGAAGAGGACTACCCCTCACCCCCCCTTCCCCCCCCCCCCGCCCTCCCCCCCCCACGTTGGTATCACTGGTTTGAGTCAAAGGCTGGGGGAGCATCTGATTGGTGAGATCTTGATTGCAGGCCCTGCCCCTGCAGCCAGGAGCAGGGAGAACAGATGAGGAGCCTGCTGGTTAATGGCTTTCAGCCGGGAGTTCCCCTTGAACCACCCTGAGACCCCCGACCAGCAGGCAGCTCCCCATGGGACACTGGCAGACCCCCTGAGTGACGATGGGTCTCACCCACAGCAATTCTTGCTTAGGCAAAAGGAAGGAGTTGTCAGTTCGCATAACTGGACAACCCAATGATAAGTGGTTTCAGGTATGGCTGGATCCAGGGGCTCAAGCAGTGTTCCTAGGACCTGACTCAGGATCCACTTTCTCTTCCTTCGTCCTTCAGTTCCACATCCTCTGGGTTGGCTTCACCCTCAGACACCTCATTCTAGCAATGATGGCAGCTCCAGCCCCACACCCTCCCAGGCTCAAGGTCGGCAGGAGAAAAGGCCCTTCTTTTTAGTCATCCAGAGTTCACTCTGATTGGCTTGATTTGAAGCACATGCCCACATGTGAACCAATCACAGTCACTAGAGAAATGCAATGCTCTGATTGGCCAGTCCTGAGTCATGCGGTCTGTTTTACAGCCTGGGAGGGAATGACCCCTCTGAAACACACCACTGCGAGTTGCGGGGGGGGGGTTCCCCAAGTCCGGTGGGGTGCCTTGGCCAGGAGAAGGGTGAAAGGAGCCTGGGTAGCAAAAGCAGCTTCACCAGAAGGGCCGGCGGTGGACCTCCTGCCTTGCCGCCGGGCCTTTCAGAGTGACAGCTGGCCATGCGTTGATGGGCAGCCCTGAGTTCCCAGAAGGGGACCTTGGCCTCTGTGACTGACAGTTGGCCAGTGTGGTGACAGGCGGTTGGCGGCCCTCCTCTTGACTCCTGGCCCCTCCTGATTGGCAGGCAGTGGGTGCCCCGGGGGGCAGTTGGCTGGTGCGGTGCTTGGCTATTGACCAGGCCTGTCTGGCCGTCCCTCGTGGGACAGCCCTGAGGGAGGGAGGGAGGGAGGGAGATCTGCTGGGGGCCCCCCGCCGTTGTCTCTGCCTCTGCCCCTCTTGGCCACACAGCTTATAAAAGACTTTTGTCCCCGAGTGGTAGCAGGAGCTCCCCCTCAGGGAAGCAAGAGGCCGCTCGGGGCCAGCAGTGCCCTCCGGGAGCCCAGGCAGTGGCTCGGAATGCGGGGATTCAGGAAACATCCTGCTCACGCGCTGCCACTCAGCTTCCAGCAAATGGCCTGAGAGGCCCGCCATGGGCAGGCACGGAGGGAGGGGTGGCCGTGAACTCAGCAGGCAGAACACTGGCTCCCTGAGATTTCAGCCCATCAGGGAAGCAGGGAGGAGGGCCCGCTCGCGTGATGACATGTGAGGTGTGACATGTGCGGATGGGGGTGTGGGGTGGCCCCCCCAGAGAGTGATATGGGAACGGAGACCCGGTGAGTCCCCCTTGGGAGGAGCGGAGGGAAGGCCCAGCTCAAGGAGTGCTGCAGGCAGTGGAGACGGTCCCAGCGGCTGGAGGGTCAGTAAGGCCACATCGCCGGGGACACGATGGGCCTGGCGAGGACCTGGGACCTTCCGCCATCGGCAGTGACAGGGTCAGGTTTTCACTGTGGAAAGGTCATTCCGGATCGAGACAGAACCGATCGTGGGGGACATGGGCGGACACAGGGAGCTGGCCCGGAGCAGGAGGAGCGGATGCAGAGATGTGGGCGATCTGAGGGGTGGCTGCCTGTAGGACCCACGGCCTGGGCGCTGCCCCACGCTGAGCTGTGAGCGAGCAGCTGCTAGGGGATGTCGGCACTGGGATCGGGTTCGTGTACAAATGGGGGCTCCCCTGTGTGCACTCCGCCCGCCCGTGCACACCCACCTGCCCACATGCACCTTGTTTGTGGGGGACAGTCCCCTGAGATGCGGAGCAGGATGGGCTGGGACTATGCATTCTTTTTTTTCAAAAATGTGTTTGTGTTTATTTTAGTGAGAGGAAGAGAGAGAGAGAGAGAGAAACATTGATCGGTTGTGCACTGGATCACACTCAACCAACTGAGCCACACTGGCCAGGGCTGGGCCAATTCGTTCTTTATGCGCCTTTGTGTCTCCACTGGTCGCTGTAACCGTGTTACTCTTAAGGTTCCGAAAAGGGTTTTCAGGAAGGAATGAAAAGTGAAGGCAGCGGCTGAGAGCTGGCTCCGGTCGGGGCGCCCTGGGCTAGAATCCTTGTTCCTGGGAGACCTGAGGAGGGTGACCCGGCCCATCCCAGCCCCGTCTGTGGGCCATGAAATGGGGCTGTTGTGTGGACTGTGGGAGATGGCGCCTGTCAAGTGCTTTGCACAGGGTCGGGGTGCTGTCCTCTGCTCTCCACCCCTCTCCCTCCCCAGCCTTCCCCCCCGCCCATTCCCTTCCTCCATATCCCCGCTGCCTGTGTCCAGCAAAAGGAGGCTGAGACGAGGAAGTCTGCGTGATCAGCTGGAGTGGCCGGGACAGACGGAAGGCCGCCCCGGGGCCAGGGAAGGAGGCGGCCTCGCCTCAGGGTCGGCTGGCCCATGCGTCGGGCTCCTGCCCAGGCCAGGATGACAGATGGCCCCGAAGGCGAGGTCGCCGTCTCGGGAGCAGTTGTGTGTTTGGCGGAGGCCGGCGGGTGGGGCGCCTTCTGAGCGCTCGCTCGGCCCATGTCTGGGGCTTGGGGCCTGGACCTCGCCAGCAACCGGACTTTATTTTGGTTACTGAAGATGGGAAGGTTCAGCCATAAATTACTGCCTGGCAGGGCAGCCGCCTCTCCCCCGGGGCAGCCCGCGGGCCTGAGGCCTCTTCAAGGCCAGCGTGGCCCCCGCCTCTCAGCATGAGCGGGAGGTCTGGTGGCGGCCTGGAAGCCCAGTGGGGAGGCGGGGGAGGGAGGAGAGGGGTCTGGGGGCCTGGGTTCAGAGCAAGGTTAGCCAAATAGTGGATAAATTAGGCGAGGGAAACAGACAGCTCCCCTTGCGGTGAACTTTTCACCCAGCGAACCTGCTCCTCGCCCACTCTCAGGTGGCGGCAGCGCCCGCGTGGCTGTCACCTCTGGGGGTGTCACCTGCCTCTTCCCGGGCACCGTCACTGCCGCCCCAGGGGAGGGGCTGAGGCCGGAGGGTTCGGGACAGGGCTCCGGGTCACGGGGTCTCGGGTGGACACTGGGGATTTGACCCAGCCTGAAGTTCAGACTTTCTCCTTCCCTCCTTCCCCCAAAGCCCTCTCCCCAGGTGCTGGCAAACCCAGCACCTGCCTTTGACAGGGCCTGGCATCGGCCCTAGGGGGCCGGGGTCTCCAGCGGGACCCTGTGCCCAGCCCCCCGTCTCTGCTTGTTTCTGGCCTGAGCAACCCCCTGGGCCACTGCTCTGTCTCCAGGCGGCAAAGGCAGGGCCTCCCCTGGCAGCGTGGGGGCAGGGGGCTCCCAGCCCCAGGCTCCCTGCCACCGCCAGGCCGGCCCTCTGGTCACCCGGCCTTCGCTGAGCTGGGCTGGGGCCGGAATGGCCTCAGGCCACAAGGTAGGTGCCAGAGGGTGGGGGGGGGCTGGCCAACCCCAGGGAGGGTCAGCAGGCAGGGGGGCTGCAGAGGAGCCGGAGGACTTCCCGAGACCCCGTCTCCCACCGTCTCCCCCCACCGCCCGTTCACCGGAGGCGGCCCAGCCTGGCACAGGCCGGTGCTCGGAGACAACCTGTGACCGAAACGAAAGCTGGGGGAGCCGAGCCAGGAGGGAAGGGCGCGCGATCCAGTCGGGACACGCAGGACACCTGGGGGCGGCACTGGGAGTCGCCTGGTATTCGCGCCATCGCGGGCACGTCCAGACGGAGGCCTGTTGCGTCCTGAGCGCTGGGCCTGGTGCCGGGAACACAGACAGCGAGCGGGCCAGGTGCCGTGAGCTCTCAGAGCAGCGCGCCTGGTGTGGGAGGGACGGCAGGGGAGACAGATGTGGACAGACAGACAGGTACCCAGACCAAGCACAGGCAAATAGCAGCTCTGACAGGGTGGTCGGTGAAGGCCTGAGGAGGAGGTGACATCTGAGCAGAGGCCAGAATGATAAGGAGGGGACAACCTCGTCAGGGGAGTTGTGTGGGCCAGGCGGAGAGCTGGGTGGGCCTGAAGCCCAGGGTGATGGGCAGTGCCAGAGGTCAGGCTAAGGTCACAACCTCACATGTGACCTTGACCCTCCTAGCAAATGGTCTCGTTGCCTGCTCGAGGCATCCTGCCTCCCGGGCAGGGCCACCGTTGGTCCTACCCACCAGGGGGGCGGAGAACGGATGAGCCCTGTCGTCTGGATGGAGCCTGGGCTCTGTCGTTGTCTCCTGCATGACTTGGGCACCTGACTCCAGCCTCGGAGCCTCCGTTTATGTTTCTGTGAAATGGGAACTCACGCTGACCTTCCCAAGGATGGAGGGAGAGGGAAGCTTCCCCCAGGGCGGGAGGGGGAGGAGAGACTGAGCTCGCAGCCTGGCAGGAAAGCTGAGCAGGTGGCCTCTGCTCGGGCCACAGGCGTGGGGCTCAGCGGCCTGAGGTGTCTGTGGGAAGGCCAGCGGATCCTCTCTCCCGCCGGCTCCCTCCAAAGTCCGCGTCTCCGTGGAGAAGCTGCGGGTCCGTCGAGGGGCCCAGAGCCGCCTTTCCCATCAGACAAATGTTGCCCATTTCGGCCAAGTGATGTCGAGAACCTGTTCCCCTGGAGCTGTGTGCCTACGAGGGGTCTGCCGCACGGGTCGCCATCTCTTCCCACCGGGCCCTTCTGCGGATCAGGAGCCTGGCAGCCGGTGGCCAGGGACCACTGGGCATGGACCCCGGGGCCTCGCCCTGTCACCCTGGTCTGGGGCCTCGGAGGCAGGACGTGGGCCCAGGCCGGGGAGGGAGGGAATCTGCTGCTCCTACAATGAGAACCCTGATCTCAGACTCTTCCCGGGGTTCCATACACCATCACCCTGCTTTTGTCTCCTACCATGAGATTGGCTGTTTCCTGATTGGAAACAGAAGATAGGCTTATTATTATTATTATTATTATTATTATTTAATTGATTTCAGAGAGGAAGGGAGAGGGAGAGAGAAATAGAAACATCAATGATGAGAGAGAATCACTGACTGGCTGCCTCCTGCACGCCCCCCACTGGGGATCGATCCCACAACCCGGGCATGCGCCTTGACCGGGAATCAAATCGTGACCTCCTGGGTCATAGGTCGATGCTCAACCACTGAGCCACGCCAGCCAGGCTAGGCTCATTATTTTTAAAAGTTAAAATAACGGTAAAACACACTGCGGTCTCGGGAGCTCTCTGTCTGTGTGAGGGCTGCCTCCCTGACCACCCGCGGACAGCTGGACCTGTCACCGGGGAAGTGCCCATCCTGAGGGCTGAACGAGGGAGGGAATGAATGAATGAATGAATGAATGAAAGAGTGGGTACCCTTACGGGAGCCTTTAATGACAGCTGACTGCTGCAAGAAGAGGTCCTCGAGGTCATCAGCATCCTGCCCTCCCCCCCCCCCCCCCCGAAGAAGCAGGGTCTCCTCAAGGCCGAGCCTGGCACAGTGGGGTTCCCCTGGGGTGCGGCGACCTTCCAGCTTCCTGTCTTTCCCACAGCTCCCGGGCCAGGGGCTTCCCGGAGCAGATGGCCTGTCCATGGGCTCATTGTTGTAAAATATTTATTTAGTATTATTAAAAAGACGGTGTCGTGACAAGAAAGAAAAAAAACGAAGAAGAAGAAGGAAGCAAACCCCTGGGCATTCACCGACTGCCCGCGCAAGGACGTTCCTGCCCGCAGATGGTCCCGGGACCCAGCTCAGCACAAATCGGTCCGAAGCTGCAGTTTTTTAACTGGTGTTTACAGTGCAGAGCTTTTACTGAGCACTTTAATAGCTGTCCTCCGTCTTTCCACGTAACCTTTACAGCTCTCCCTGTAAAGGCCATTTCATGGCCTTCCCGTATGGATGTATGGGTGGTACCCAGATTTTTTTGTTTTTTTTTTCCTGCCGTTTTGACAACAATGCAACTGCGCATATTTTAGCAGCTGTGGCTTTGGCGTCCTGTAACCCTTCTCCTTGGGGTGACTTCTAATAGAGGGTCATAGAGACCAGGAACATAAGGGGTGCTATGGCTTTTCCCCCACAGTGCCCCCAGCCGCGGTGTGAGCATCAGAACTCCTCTGCACTCCTGCCAACGCGGGTGGGGCCTTACCAACGCTTTTTTTGCTCATGTAGTAAATATAGAAGTCTCTCAGTGCTGCCTTCATAGCTCTTCTTGGATTGTTAGTGAGGATCAACCTGCCCCCCCCCCACGTCCCCCCATGGGGGCAATGAGCAGGAGAGCTCGCCCAGTTCATGAATCTTTAGCGCCAGTGGTCAGACGTAAAGGGATAATACCACCCCCTCACGACATCCCTGTGACCATTGTTTTCCAACTCAGCCCGCCATCGTCTTTCTATTTGCATATTTATAGTAGCGTGGGCCGGGAAGCACTTTCAGAGTATATACTAGTATATAGTAAAGAAAAGATCTCTTCCCCAGGAGCTCACAATCTATTTTCCTGTCTCCATTACTCCTCAGAGCTGCCCCCAGCGAGTCTTTGAAGAGTAGCTTGAATAGACAACAGTAATTCCATTACCTGCAGAACCCAGACCAACTCAGCAGTAAATTAATTTTCCTCCAGACACGGTCGGCAGGGTTGTGAACACAAACTACCGTCCGGCCTCTCACACCTGGGTGAGCGGATCGGATGCCGCAGACACCTTCTCGGTGGGAGACTGAATGGAGACAGCAGTGCGAGAAACTTCTTGGAACAAGCGAAAGGGGCACAGCATCTCACAGGGAATAAAGAAAAAATGAGGAACAGGTCCCAGCCCCCAACTTCACATGTCTGGGCTGGACTTCCTCGCTGGACTTCCTGCGACAATGACACGAGACGTAAAGCTCTCAGTGTGACGCCCATCACAGGGCACACACCCAGTGAACACCGACTGCTTCACGCCGGTTTCTTTGCATGGAAACGAGCTTTTCATGCTCTTTGTTCACATATATCGACTCGTGATGTTTTTCTTGTTTATGGAAATGCGCTCTTTATATATTGTAGGCATTCTCCCTTTGTCTCCTGCTCCCTGACATTTCACTGTGGTCTCAACATTTAGAATATTGGGAAGTTTGGGGGTTGGGACGTCTGCTCCTCCCCAGAGCTGTCCTGGGCTACACTGGAGCCACCCCTCCCGCTCCCCTGTCCAAGGCGAGTGGGCAGAAGTAGAGTCTGGAGTCTCACCAGTGGAGGAATTTAGCTGATCTTGTCTTAGGCTCAATCAGCTTTCCCTGATGGCATGGATCCCCGGGGGTTGGCTCACTGAAGCCGGAGAACGATTCTTCTGAAACAAGGGCTCAGCATCTCCCGGCTCTGAGAGGCTCTGGCCCCAAACTAGCTCAGCTTTCTTGATTTTGCGGTGGCGGTTCTTGCTTTCTCTTTTCTTTCGTGGCAAAGTCTCTCAGGTATTAAATATCCAAGGAGAGCCTTCCCTGTGTAAGACGCTGAGTTTGGGGCTATAGCGGTGAACAAGGCAGACGTGTCCCTGACCCATCGGAGTCCACAATTTATTGGGAGACGCACACTGGCCCGCAGCACTAGTCAGTGAGTCTTTATTGAGCATCTACTGCAGTGGTTCTCAACCTTCCTAATGCCGCGACCCTTTCATACAGTTCCTCATGTTGTGGTGACCCCCAATTTCATTGTTACAAATTGAACATAATGAAAGCATAGCGATTAATCACAAAAACAATATGTAATTATATATGTGTTTTCCGATGGTCTTAGGCGACCCCTGTGAAAGGGTGGTTCGACCCCCAAAGGGGTCGCGACCCACAGGTTGAGAACCACTGATCTATTGTGTGCCAGGCTGTCTGCTGGGGGCCGGGGACACCGGGGTGAGCAGAGATGAGCCATCATTAACCCAACAGCCACATAAGTAAACAGAGGGCAGCATGTAGCACGCGTGAGCAGGAAGGAAGTGCTGGTGGAGCTGTGCAGGCTATGACACAGGGGCCCAGAGGCCGGGAGGCTGTGTGCTAAGGAAGGCTCCCTGGAGGAAGCGGCATTGCAGGTGAGCCCTGAAGGCTGACTGGGACTTAACCAGGCAAAGAGGGAAAAGACTTTTTGAGACAAAGGGAACAGCACATGCAAAGGCCTTGGAGACAGGAAGAAACAGTCATGGGGAACCAGGGTGGGGCACTGGGCCAGGGCTGGAAGGCAGGGCCCGCCCCTCTCCTGGCTCCGCCCACCCCAGGGCCCCAGCTGCCCCTGCCCACCTGGCAGTTCATCTGTCTGATGGCAGGAGGGGAGTCAGGAGAGCCGAGGGCAGAGCCCATGTTTGAGGACACCCGCCCGGCAGAGAGCGAGGGAGGGCCTGTGAGCCCCGCGGCCGCCCTGCTGCTTCCTCTGACTGCTGGGGCCTGGCCTCCGCCTCCGGGAGTTCACGGGGAGGTGACGCTCCTCTGCTCTGAGCGGAGGCTGGTGCCGTCCTCTCCCGGGAGGCCTGTGAAAGCCCAGGCCATTGTCCAGCTCTGTCCCCTCCCCTCCCCAGCTCTAAGGACCAAGCCTTGGGGCTCCCGTGACATCCTGTCCGGGGCTGGGTGGGGGACCCCAGATCTGGGGACCCTGGGGCTGGGCCAGACCACTGAGTCCCCTGGGCTGGAGGGGCTGGTTCCCTGGGTGCCCTGCTCCCCATGAGGGGCCGGGACTGGCTCTGAGCTCCAGTTCGCCCTGTGGCAGCAGGATGATGGTAAGGGCGGCCACCTGAGCACTGGGTGGGCACAGGGTGTTCCATCATTGAGGCTTGGATCCCTTCCCTCTGCAGGGCCGGGGCTGTCGCTGGCTTCCCTCTGTCCTTCCAGGGAAATTCCAGCCGTGATGTGGGCCTTGCAAACAGACTTTGGAGCCAGACAGCCTTGGTCAGGATCCCTGATCCGTCTCTGCTCTCTGAGGGACCCTGGGCAGAGGCACCTCTTGGGCTTCAGTTTCTCCATGTGCAAATGGACGCGCCTTCCCTGCGGGGCTGCGGGGCCCATGGTTTGGCTCCTGGTGACGGTTCCTGGCTGTGGTTGGGGGAGAGGGGACTTTGCCACCACTGGCTGCTCTCAGCGAGTCATTCGACTCGAACCCGTGTGCAGGGGAGATGGTAGTAGACAACCAGGTACACTGAGGCCCCACTTGTAGGACCCCGCGTTCCAGCTGGGAAGCTTTGCCAACAGGTCTCATTTCATCCGCACAAGAACCTGGGGTTGGAGATGTAAACAGTATTAGCCTCTTACCGAGGCGGGCTCTCCGGCCCAGAGAGGTGGTCAGACTCACTCAAGGTTGCACAGCACGCAAAAGGCCCAGCACAGTCAGGAGGGGCGTCTGCCGAGGACCTGGCCCAGGCTTGGGCCCAGAGGCTGGAGCCCAGAGGAAGCGTTTCCCGCACCAGCTCTTCCTACAAGCCCAGAACCCCCACCCCCTGCACCACCCCGGGTTTCTCCGGCCTCTGGGGCTCCGTCCAGAGGGACCGGGCCCCTGCGAGGGAGCTGCTTGTCATTCCTCCCCAGCCCCTGGAGGAGCCGCGGCCAGCAGGGCCGGCCCGGCCCTTTGTTGACGCTGACAGGACGGTGCAGCAACCTCACACTTGAGCTGCCAACTCGCCGCGGTCACTCAATCCATCACCGAGGGCGGGGGCTCCGGGCCGGCCGCTCGCCTGCCGTGTTGTTCTAGTCCGCCTGGAGCTGTGAGATAAACGGGGCATGAACTGGGCCCCTGGCAGGGGTCAGCCCCTTCTGCCCTCATTAAAGTGCCAATCAAGAAGAGGAATGGAGATGAGCAGAGTGAGCGCAGACTCCCAGCCACCGCGGGACGGGATCCAGACTCTCCCTCCACCCAAGCGCGCCTGGCGAGTTCCACCCCAGGCCAGAGGCCTGGCTGCCACAGTGCCCTTGGTTTCCCTATGGCGGGAGAGGCTGGGGTGGGGGCTGGGAATCCAGGCAGCAAAGGCCACTCGCATGGGCTGGCGTGAGTTGCTGTTCGGTTACCTGCTGCCATGTAACAAATCACCCCAAAATGCCGTGGCTTAAAACAACAACCAGCTTATTAGCTCTTGCATCTGGGTGTTGACTGGCTCAGCTACGTGCCTCTTCAGCTCTGTGTGACGTCGGCCGGGGTCCCGCTAGGCCACAGAGCTTCCAGGTGGCTCAGGCACGTGCCCGGTACCCTTGTGGGGAAGGCTGGCCTCACCTGCCGTGCCCCTGGCTCGCACAGGAGGCAAGAGTGGAAGCAACGAAGCTATGTAGGGGGCGACTGCACACATCCAGGAGAGCCTGGCCAGAGTGGCTCCGCTGGTTGAGTGTTGCCCTGTGCACCGAAAGGTTGCAGGTTCGATTCCCCATCAGGGCACATACCTGCACTGTGGGTTCAATCCCTGGTCAGGGTGCACACAGAAGGCAACTGATTGATGTTTCTCTCTCTCTCTCACATCAATGCTTCCCTCTCTCTTTCTTCCTCTCTCTAAGCATGTCCTTGGGCGAGGATGAAAAAACAATTATTAAAAAATCCAGGAGGGAGATGATGGTGAGTAGATTTCTAAGATTTTATGGTGGATGGGCTGTGGAGTTTGAGTAAAGAGAAGTTTCAAGGGTGACTGCACAATTGTCAGCCTGAAGAACTGGGAGATGGGAGTTATTTAGTAAGATGGGTAAGAGCAAGGGGGAGTTAGGCTTGTGACGGGAAAAGGTCATGAGTCCTGTTCTAGACAAGCTGCTAAGCTTGGGGTGCTTCTTAGACTTCCAAGTGGAGAAGTTGAAAAGGACGTTGGAGCGCCAAGCCTGGGTTTCAGGGCACAGATCCCGGCTGCAGATAGAAGTCCGAGAATGGTGACTATGTCCGCGTTATCTGAAGCCTTGGGGCTCCAGGAGATAACCAAGGAGAGTGTGGATGGAGAAAGCAAAAGATCTGATAGTGAGTCCTGACATTTTCCAGGATTCGGCGGCCGAGAGGGGGAGGGAGAACTCACAACGGAGACTAAAGAGGGAGCTGTCGGTGCATCGGGAAGAAAACCAAGAAGCGATGGTTTCCTCGAAGCCAAGTGGGAGGAAATGTGTTTCAGGAAGAAGAGCCGTGATCCACAATGGAGAAGGCGGCTCACTGCTCAGGTTAGACTAGGCCTTGTCATGAAGAGTAGAGACACCAGGGCAGAGGTCATTGCTGACTTTGAGCAGAAAGAAGGGTTTGAGGATAGAAGCCTCATTGGAAAGGGCTCAGAGGGGGGAAAAAGGAGACATTTCTGGTTCTACTCAAGGCAGAGTAGTTGGTATTCGGCCAATCTGCCTGTCGTACGTAAAACTGGACAAAACACATGAAACAGCCAGTATCGTTGAACCACAGGTAACGCAAGGCTATGGTCCTTGAGAGGAGGGAGGCCCAAAGGCCGAGCTGCACATTCAGCTTGACTTCCTGCCGAGGGCCCCAGAGAAAATGGCTCCAAGCAGAGAGCTGCAGTCTCACTTGATGGAGAAAAGAGAGTTCAGGGTCTAGGACTGCCAAGACAGCTAGTGACTGTGGCAGATCACCGAAGAAGAGGGGTTTGTCTCGGTCTTCTAAAACAACACTAAAGATGCAACGGTTTTTACAAAGTCATCGGTTCACAGACAAGGAAATGGCTCTTAAACATCATGTCTCATAAGAGAGAGAAGCACGCATGAACACTGTGCTCAGAGACTCACTTCCCCCGACACGCGATATGGGTGAGGGCGTGGGGAAATGCATTCTCATTCATTTCAACTCGTAAATTCTTTATTTTTTATTTTCTCTGAGCTCATAAATTGATACAAACTCTATAGGAGTAATTTGGCTATATTTGTGAAAATTACAAACCTGCAAAGAATCCAGAAATGCCTCTTCTAAGAATTTAACTTAGACATCAAAAAATCTGGTCTGTACAAGGCGATTCTTGCTGGGAATCGCAAGGAGACTGGAAACAAGCTAAGTGGCCGTCTGTAGGGGGTTGCTTACATAAATTACTGTACATCTGTACAATGGAAATCGTGCTATTGTCCAAGAAAACTAGAAAGCTCTTTATGTGCTGGCATGGAATGGTCTCCAAAACATACTATTAGGTGGGGAAAAAAAGCAAGGACTAGTATGCTAAAACTGTAAAAAAGTATTAAAATTCAGAGGGAGGAAAGCATATAGATATACAGGGTGGGGCAAAAGTAGGCTTGCAGTGGCGAGTACACGAAACACAGAGTTTATTCTTGTACTGTTATTTATTTTTGTATTATTTTCCATGCAAACGACTGTAAACCTACTTTTGTCCACCCTGTATGTATATATCATCTCTAGCTTATATCTTTATCTAGTCTGTGTGTGCCTGTGCGTGTGTGTGTATGTGTATCTCTCTGGAAAAATACACAGGAAACCAGGAAACGGGTTACTGGTTGATAGGAGTGGGAGGGCAGAAAAGATAACGTAACCATCAACAAAAACAAACACAGGCGGCAACACTGAGCAACACAATGCCGTCTATCCCACTTCCTGTTCCCTTTCTGAAGGCGGCGTTTGATCTTCTATACAGACATGCTCCACGCATCCCACCAGGAAAACCTGAAGAACATTTAAACCCAACAACTTGACCATAAACTAGGCCAGTGATGGCGAACCTTTTGAGCTCGGCGTGTCAGCATTTTGAAAAACCCTAACTTAACTCTGGTGCCGTGTCACATAGAGAAATTTTTTGATATCTGCAACCATAGTAAAACAAAGACTAATATTTTTGATATTTACTTTATATATTTAAATGCCATTTAACAAAGAAAAATCAACTAAAAAAATGAGTTTGAGTGTCACCTCTGACACGTGTGTCATAGGTTCGCCATCACTGACTAGGCTGTAAGTCGACAAGAGGTGAGTTGTAGATAAGTCACAGGTCACATTGGCTAAGTGCTTACGCTGTGCCTGGGATGACAAAGCCACACTCCACCACTGGTAGAGGTCGCATACCACCAATGAGCCACCGTTCTTGTTTTCCATCTGCTGACGTGTTTTCGACACTATGAATTATGTCACTAATATTCACAGATATTCTCTTCAGAGAATGTGTGAGGGCCCTCTTGGTGCAATAACTAGATTAACAGAACAAAGCCAAGGGCCAAAATGTGAGCTGTGAGCTGGTAACATGCCTCCTTCCCCCAGTACCTGTGCTTTTGTGAACATAATTGGCATCACCTTCTGAAATAAATTGCCTGGAGTTTGTTAGCACTGACTCCTGTGCTGGGCCTGGAGCTGTGGGTCAGGCCTGGCCACCGAGGCCCTGGGTTGGTTAGCTCTTACCCGACTGTGTCCCACGCGGGGTGTCCACGTGCACACCTCCTGCCTGTGCCTTTAAACGCCCCGGGCGCCGGGCCAGGGGCCGTGGTTTTTGTTTGCAGAGTTGCCCAATCTGATCCTGGTGTTTGGCAAACAAAGCTCGGCTCCCAGAGCCCAGACAAGGAGAAGCAGATGACCCTCTCACCTTTCCTGACCCCCAGGGAACTCCAGGGGCTCCAAGGACACAGAGATGCTCCCCACTGTCATAGCCAAGTAGGCGTGCCCAGCGGCCCCAAGGCCGGCTCCCGGGCTGCCTTTTCCCCGCCCACACCGGGCACCCAGCTGTACGAACGGTCACTCCCGACAGCCTGGGCCTTGCCTTCTTCCTGTGGAGTCTCGCTTCCCTTCTGGACGGTTCCTCACCCTCCTCTCAGCAGATGGTGCTCCCACAGAGCTCCCAAACGAAACAGGTCTGTGACCCCCAAACCGGTAAGAACCTGCCCTCCACCCACCAAGAAACTCCCCAGTGCCAAGGCCTAACTCAGAGGCTGAGTCCTCATGGTGGCCTATGGCCATGGCTGAGGATGGGGGTTGGGGGGCAGCGGGGGGACTCGGGGGAGGGGCCTTCCCACGTGGCTCTGCCCACAAACAGGTTCTCCCCATCAGGCCCAGACCCAGACACGTGCCCGGGCACTTCTCTTGCGTCTCTGCGTCCCAGCCAACAGAGGGTCGTCCTTTTGTCCCTTCCCTCCCGTCCAGTGTGGCGGCCACTGGCTCCACCTGTTGAATGTGCCTCATCTGAGCTGACCTGCTCAGTCATGGAAAACACACCAGATTGGGCAAAGGTGGCTCAAAATAAGAACGCAGAGTATCTGACTCATTATTTTTACATCGACAGCACATGACGTGGTCCTATTTGGGCCCCGTTGAGTTAAATGTATTAAGAGAATTAATTTCCCGTTTCTTTTTCCTTCCTGTCAGATGTGACTCATGAGCTTTTAATGACATGTGTGGCTTGTGTTGTATTTCTACAGGACAGCGCTGGTCGACTTGGTGACACTAAGAGCTACGTGTCTCAGAACCCCTTCCTGGCGGTTCCAAGGCAGAGCTGCCAAAAGGGAAGGGGCATGAGGTTTGGGGGCAAAGGTGAGCCCCGTTGCTCTGCCTTGAAGGTCATGGCGAGAGGCAGACATAGGCGGGCCGGTCAGGTCCAGTTTTCCCTTGCTCTTGCCCTGCAGCCAGCCTATTGCAGATGGCGGCCTCACTGACCAACACTGACCACTGCGCACCCCCTGCCCCCGTGCCCCAGAGCCTTTGCTGCAAACTCCCACAGGGCAGCCACACGGATGCCCACCCTGTCCCCTCCTCAGTCTTATTCATCCATCCACAGGAAGAGATCAGTGACCTTGATCTGACCTTCTAATGCCCTTCAGCCCTCACCTCCCGGCTCCTCCCATAACTGCAGACAGTCTGACTCCTGTAACTCAAACTCAGTTCCCTGGCGGCCCTCCTGTTCCTGCCTTTTGATCCAGCCCCAACCTCCCGAGGCACTTCGTCTAGCTTGATTGGGAATAAAAAGCAAAACTGAGGACTTTCAACAAGATACTGGTTAACGTGTCAGATACGACCGGCCACCTCGGAGGCAAGAGGCCCGCTCCGCGCTGTCAGGCCTGCGGCCCAGGCCTCCAGGCTCTCCTCGCACCCACCCTGATCCGCTCTCTCCTCCACCGTCCCCCTTCCTACCCACTGGTTGCGTCTTTCCTGCCCAGCTCCCTGCAGTTTACAAACACCTAAAAGGCAAAAACAACACCCTCCCCCCTCTTTCTCTGCTACCATCAAATTGGCAAGAGATTTCCACATTCACTTCTTCACCTTTGGGTTCTATTTCTCCCAGCACCGCCGGGGAGAAGGTCGCCGCGGCCCAGTTTCCAAGTCTGAAGATCTCAGTCTTGCTCAACTTGACCTCGGAGCTGACACCACTGCCTGGCCTCGCCCTCCTCAGCCCTTTCGCCCAGAGCAGTCCCTTCGCCATTCTCCCCTCCTGACCCCCTCCTTCCCAGATCCTCCTCTCCCAACCCTCCGTCTGCTCCCCCAGGATCCTCCCTGAGCCCACACGCCCTCTCTACACCTCTTCGGGCAGCGTGACAGATTCCTTATTGAAACGTTCATCTTCAAGGGGCTGGCTCCCAAATCTCTCTCTTTCTAACCCTGCTGACGGGAGGTTGCAAAGGGCCCACGTTCAACGTGTCCAAAATAAAACTCAACTTCCCACCCTCTCTTGCTTCTCCATCTTTTTTTTTTTTTTTAATTCCAAGACATTTAATTTAGAAGTCTGGCATTTCAATAATTACCCATCTTGATTGACAGGGGCTGATGCACATGGCGCTGTCAGGATACACAAGGACAATAGCCGAAGGGTTGCAAAAAATCAATCCATGATTCTTAAACAATCACAACCAAAAAAAAGTTACAGGTATCAAAACTTGAGGCGCCCTGCATTTAAAAGAAGGTTTGTGCACATCGTAATTTAAAGAGGCCAAACAAGGCGCTACTGAAACCTCACGTCAACAGTTTACATAAAGCTGACGGAAGGAGCAAGTGTCCTCTTTCTACCAGCTTTCCTTAAGTTTCCCATCAGCCGAAGGAAGAGGAGGTGGGAGGGATGAATTCTTTTTAAAAAATATATATATTTTTATTGACTTCAGAGAGGAAGGAAGAGGGAGAGAGAGATAGAAACATCAATAATAAGAGAGAATCACTGATTGGCTGCCTCCTGCATGCCCCCCACTGGGGATCGAGCCTGCAAGCCCGGGTTTGTGCCCTTGACCCGAATAGAACCTGAGACCCTTCAGTCCGCAGGCCAATGCTCTATCCACCGAGCCAAACCGGCTAGGGCAGGGATGAATTCTTCTTTGCATGCACAAGATGTACTGCTTACTAACAAAACACTATCGGCTCATTTTAAATGGGTCCTTTAAATATCACTGCAGCCTGTGTTGGCCGATTCTCCTTTCTAAACCTCCTCATAGCTTCCACCTGGCTTCCACGACGACAACAGGCAGAGTAAAATGCCTCACTCAGAGCACACTTGTCTGCGCGATTCAAGAGAAAGCTCCCGCGGGCTCAAAGCAGCCATGAGCCCAGCAATGCCCGTGAAGATGGATCTGAAACTGCTTCCCGGGGGGGCGGGGGAGTCGGGGGAGCAGAGCTGGCGGTGCTGCCAGTGCAGACAGGTTTAGCGCCAGATCGTTAGTGACCGTGGCGAGGAAGAGCCGGTGATGGTGGGGGCGGTGGTGAAGGAAGGGCCGGTGCTGGTGGGGGCGGTGGTGAAGGAAGGGCCGGTGATGGTGGGGGCGGTGGTGAAGGAAGGGCCGGTGCTGGTGGGGGCGGTGGTGAAGGAAGGGCCGGTGATGGTGGGGGCGGTGGTGAAGGAAGGGCCGGTGATGATGGTGGGGGCGGTGGTGAAGGAAGGGCCGGTGATGGTGGGGGCGGTGGTGAAGGAAGGGCCGGTGATGATGGTGGGGGCGGTGGTGAAGGAAGGGCCGGTGATGATGGTGGGGGCGGTGGTGAAGGAAGGGCCGGTGCTGGTGGGGGCGGTGGTGAAGGAAGGGCCGGTGCTGGTGGGGGCGGTGGTGAAGGAAGGGCCGGTGATGATGGTGGGGGCGGTGGTGAAGGAAGGGCCGGTGCTGGTGGGGGCGGTGGTGAAGGAAGGGCCGGTGATGATGGTGGGGGCGGTGGTGAAGGAAGGGCCGGTGATGATGGTGAGGGCGGTGGTGAAGGAAGGGCCAGTGATGGTGGGGGCGGTGGTGAAGGAAGGGCCGGTGCTGGTGGGGGCGGTGGTGAAGGAAGGGCCGGTGCTGGTGGGGGCGGTGGTGAAGGAAGGGCCGGTGATGATGGTGGGGGCGGTGGTGAAGGAAGGGCCAGTGATGGTGGGGGCGGTGGTGAAGGAAGAGCAGGTGATGATGGTGGGGGCGGTGGTGAAGGAAGGGCCGGTGCTGGTGGGGGCGGTGGTGAAGGAAGAGCAGGTGATGATGGTGGGGGCGGTGGTGAAGGAAGGGCCGGTGATGATGGTGGGGGCGGTGGTGAAGGAAGAGCAGGTGATGATGGTGGGGGCGGTGGTGAAGGAAGGGCCGGTGATGATGGTGGGGGCGGTGGTGAAGGAAGGGCCGGTGCTGGTGGGGGCGGTGGTGAAGGAAGAGCAGGTGATGATGGTGGGGGCGGTGGTGAAGGAAGAGCAGGTGATGATGGTGGGGGCAGTGGTGAAGGAAGAGCAGGTGATGATGGTGGGGGCGGTGGTGAAGGAAGAGCAGGTGATGATGGTGGGGGCGGTGGTGAAGGAAGGGCCGGTGATGATGGTGGGGGCGGTGGTGAAGGAAGGCGGGGACCCTAACCTGCAGCTGTTCAGTGGCCTTCTCCTGCTTCTTCATCCTGCTGGTCCCTCGTCCAGAGGGTGAGCTTGTCTCGCAGCAACTGCGTGATGAGCGTGGCGTCCTTATGGGAGTCCTCGGTGAGTGTGTCCCGCGCAGCCAGGGCGCCATCGAAGGCTGGTCAGGCTAAGAGGCAGGCCGGGGGCGCGCATGCTGGACCCCACGTTAGCACCCGGCGAAGGTGGGGGCCGGCCCAGCGTCCCGGGTGCGTGGGCTGCGTGGGCTCGGTGCTGATGTCAAAGGCTTCCGTGTAGGCCCCAGGAAGCTTCGGCCACACCGTGTTCTCCCCCCGAAGCCACTCTGCCCGGTGGCATAGGAACCGCCTTTCACTTGCAGGTAAAACACCTCGCTATCCACCTGGAAGGCGCTGCCGTTCTCGAGGAGGAGCTCGTCCGGCGGGGCCAGGACGTCGTCGCACACGGTTTCCGGCTCCTTCTCCATCTCCTCCCGGAAAGCTTTCACTTTCTCCAGCTTCTTCTCGTTCCCGTTGGCATGGCTTTCTGCTCCGGGCGGCTGCTGGCCCTCCAGGAGCGTCGCCTGGCACCAACCGCATCCTTGGAGGCCAGAGAGGGGCTCCACCTTCACTGGAGAGAGGGTCTTTGAGCTCTGTCCCCGCCTTCATGGCGGAGGCCCTGTCGTCGTCGCGCTCCGCCTGCTGGGCCCGCCGTGCCCGCCGTGCCCGCCGTGCCCGCGGCAGCAGCTGCTCCCCGTCCCCCATGTCGCCGTGGCTCGGCCTCGCCTGCGCCCTGCACCCCGCAACGGATCGCTAACTCCCTTGCCCACCGCTCCCCAGTCGGAGGCCGCCGAGGGAGGAGAGGCTGCTCGATGCAGGCCCTTCTCACCTGCCGCTTTCCCCTCCCTCCAGAGCCGGCTCCAGCCCTGCTTCTCCATCTTTAAAGCAGGGAGGTGGGCCTCCCTGTTGCAAGCGACCTGCGGAAGTAAATGGAACTTAGGACCGGCTGACGCCTGGCCCAGGGCCTCAGGTGCCGTCCTCAGGACCTGGCCTCCCTGCGCCTGGCAGGTGGCCTCTCTCCGTTTTGCTTCACTCTGGCTCCCTGGTCCCGGCAGCTGCAGGCGCCTACCTTCCAGCTCCAGTGGGAAGAGAGCATCTCTTCCTGGGAACTTCTGCCCAAGTGCCTGGGTGCCATCCACTCTCATGGCCCAAAGGTCCATTCCAGAAGCAACCCTGTATCCCGGACAGGCTCTCACGGGTTGGCTATGGGAATATGAATAAGCACAGATATACGTAAAGGTCGTCTCCCAAAGGAATTCAGGGTCTAGTTCCAGGAGTGAGGACTGATGTCCTGGACAGGCAGCAGTGGCTCCTGCCCGCCGCTCCAACCACAGAAGCACCAGCCCGTTCCCCTCCCTGTCACACCCGCCAATCAACGCACTGGGCGACCCTTCTCTTCTCTTGGCCGGACCATTTCAGCAGTCCTCTAAGGAGAACTCCTCCCTTAGTCATCCCCATTCAGCCTCCTCCACACCCAACACCGCTCTCTCTTTAAAGCGCACATGGGACAGCACCCTTCTTTTGCTCAGCACCATGCCAGGACTCATCCACGCGGTTCTGTGTGTAGGTAGTTCGTTCACGTCCCTTGCTGAGTGGTGTTCCATCCTTACGTGACACTCCAATTTATTTATCCATCCAGCTGTTGATGGGCCTTGGAGTTTAATCCAGTTTTTGGCTATTGTTTGTGTACAAGTCTTTGTGTGGACATGGTTTCATTTCTCTCTCTCTTTTTAAAACATATTTTTTATTGATTTCAGAGAGGAAGGGAGAGGGAGAGAGAGAGCATCATTGATCGGCTGCCTCCTGCACGCTCCACACTGGGGATCGAGCCCACAACCCGGGCATGTATGTGCCCTTGGGACCTTTCAGTCTGCAGAATCTAGCCACTGAGCCAAACTGGCTAGGGCCGGTTTCATTTCTCTTGATAGCTTCGAGGAGAACTGATGGGTCACAGGGTGGGGCACGTTAACTCTGTGAGAAACTGCCAAGCCGTTCTCCAAACCAGCACCGGACGAGAATTCCATATGCTCCGCGGCCTTGCCGATACTTGGCTTGTCAGACGTTTTAGCTTAATTATTCTACAGGTGCACGGTGATATTTCATTTTGGTTTTAATTTGCATTTCCCCGAGTGTGATAGTGCACATTTTTTCATGTGCTTCCTGGCCCCTGGTATACTTCTTTTATGAAGTGTGAGTTGAAATGTTTGCTTCTTTTCAGTCGGATTCCATAACTCTTAACCCTCCTTTAGCATCTGCTCCCCCAGTGCCAACATGGCTCTGCTTACCGGCCATGTCCTCGGATTGCTGAATCCGCCCGACACACCTCGCCTGACTTTTCAGCACCCCTCGAGCCCGCTGACCACCCACGCCTCCCGCGCGCTTCCCAGTCTCCCTCCTGGCTCGCGCTCCTACACCCACCCAGGCAGTGCTGAGCGCCCGCGCTGCGCCCAGGCCTCTCATGGGCTCACACTGGACTCTCACTATAATCAGATCGGGTCCCCGATGAACCCTGCTCCCAGGCAAGGCAAGGCGCTCCCTCAGAAGTTCACTGCCCACCTACCATCCTGCTTAATAGGTCGCTGACATTTCAAACCCCCAATGCCCGAAGCCTCAGGCATTCATCCATTCATTTAACATCAACACTTATTCAACAGTCAGTGAATGGACCCCAGCCACAAACAGCCCGCTCCTCCCGCCACGCCCCCATCGCGCAGTCACACCAGGCTCCTGGCTACTGAAGCTGGAGCTGCCCTCACGCCTCTCCCCTGAATCCTCTACATTAAAGCAATTCCTCTGTCTCATCTCTTCTTTGAAAACATATCCCAAGTCCTCTCCACTGCCCTCTCCTAGACTGCCCATCGTGTCTTACCTGGAGCACGGCACAGCCTTCCTCTTTTTGTGTTTGTGAACCCTCACCTGAGGATATGTTTTTTCCATTCATTTTTTTTTTTTTTTGAGAGAGAGAGTGGAAGGGAGGAGGAGAGACAGAGAGAGAGGAACACTGATGTGAGACACATCAATTGGTTGCCTCCCCGACGTGCCCTGATCAGGGCCAGGGATTGAGCCTGCAACCGAGGTATGTGCCTTGACCAGAATCGAACCCAGGGCCCTTCAGTCCCAGAGCCGACACTCTATCCACTGAGCCAAACCGGCCGGGGCACAGCCTTCCTCTCTTGACTCATTCTACCCATTCCCCATTTTTATGTCGATTTTACAGTGAAATCCCCTGCTTAACACCTTTCCTATACAACTTACAAAGCCCAACATGACCTGGCCCCTGGCCACCTCTCTCCAGCCTCATCTTGTTTACACTCAGCCTCATCTCGTTCACACTGACCGCCTGGACTTTGCGTGTGCACCGCCCTTTCCTCTTAGCCTCACTAGCTCTTCTCAGACCTTCTGGACTCAGCCTCCCTGCCTCCTCCCCCATGAAGTCTTCCCTGCCCACCCTGAAGCCCACTATCCTGAGGAGGGCAGCGAGAGTGCAACCCTGTTTATTGCACCGCCCTGGTACCCAGGCAGATGCCTGGCGAGGGCTGGCAGAGGCTCAGTGACTGTAGTCAGCCTCCTGTGCTGTCCGGAGCCTCTAGGGATGGGTGGCCTCTGTGGACAAACCACGACACAGCATGGGGCTGCCTTTCTGCAGGCTTGGCCGGGCTTCCCAGGGGCCTTGTACCCCTGAAGTGAAGTATCTTAGGGAAACATGCCCGGAAGGCAGCACTCCGCCCCTAAGTGTCGCTGGGGGTCTCAGAACCTCCCCACTGCCCCTCCCCACACACCCCCTCCCTCGGGGCCTCACCTGCCCAGATTCCAAGGGTCAGGTCAGCCCAGACCCACACGTTCCTCCAAGGGAACGGGCACCCATGACTTTTTGATGCCTTTAAATATATATATATTAATTGACTACAGAGAGGAAGGGAGAGGGAGAGAGAGAAACATCAATGATGAGAATCATTGATCGGCTGCCTCCTGCACGTCCCCTATTGGGGATGGAGCCCACAATCCAGGCATATGCCCTCACTGGGAATCGAACCCTGAGCTCCTCGTTCATAGGTCGATGCTCAACCACTGGGCTTTTTGGTGCTTTTGAGTCTGACCAGAACAAGCAGGAGGTGCCGAGTTTTATTGCCCCTCGGGAGCTATTTACACCATGAGTGCTGCGTGGGCGAGGCCCATGGGAGAACGTGGCCTGGCTCCTCTGAGAGCCACGCGTGGGGGGAAGGGAAGGCAGCTCCTGGTGCCATTGTTCCAGCATCCAATGCTCTACAGCTCCAACTGCCTTCCCAGGAGGCCAAGGGACTCATGAAAGCTGCTGTGTGTTCTTTCTTCTCGCCGTGTTTACTTCAAGGACTTACTGCCGTTTCCGAGGCGAACAGCGGAACTGAGACATCGCCTCTCTGGCCACTTGAAGATGTAGGTCAGAGCTCTCTTAGACACAAAGCTAAGTGCGAGCGTGCAGGATTTGACAATGTTGCCTGTGAAGTTGTATCTGTAAGTACACAGGCATCCGTCTATCCATTTCCCTACCTGCCTATATTTACATGCCTCAAAAAGAAGAGAGTTTTGCTTCCTGTGTTTATGGAACATTTATAAAAAGTGGTCAAGTATTTGGGCAAAAAGAAAACCACAGCAGACTTTTAAACAAATGTGGAAACCTTCAAGTTACATGAACTGATTATAATCCACTATGTGAAATAACTAATTTAAGGAAGATAATTTTTGAAAATATTTAGAAATTGCAAACATATTCCTAGGTAGCTCCTAGACCAAAGAAATCAAAAGTAAAATTAAGTACTATGTAAAAAGAAAATGAAAGAATGCTTAATACCAAAGTTTGTGAGATAAATAAAGCTGTATTCAAAAGAAAATTTATAACCTTCAAATGCTGTCCTTATTCAAGAATGTGAAAAAACTAAAAATAAAACTAAGTGCTTATCTTAGCAAGCAAGAGAAGAACAGTGAAATAAAACAAGCCAGGTACGGGGCATCAGAGACTGAAGATGCGATCCATAGAATAATGAAGACAAAACAGTGGCCGGAAACATCCTGAACTTGTTCTAGGAAGAGAACAGTAACGGCCTCAAAAACTCAGTTATGAAAAACAAAGAGTAAAAAGATGCAAGCTGAGGAGAAAGGAAAAATAACCAGGAAGAGAGGATATTAAAATAATCCTATGAGAACATGTGCAACAAATTAACAGACCTAAGAGAACTGGGTGGTTTTTAAAAACCAAATATGCCACAAAAATAGACCCATGAAGAGAGGGGAAACTTGAATATCCAGTTAACGGAGGGCACAGTGGGGTGATGGCTGAAGGGAACTACTGAAAAAATTATAGAACCTGACAGGTTTGTGGCCTACTTTCATCGAACTTTAAAAACTAGAACAGGGAATTGTAATGTAACTTAAGTATTGTGGGCCATCGAAGACGATGGAAATCTCCCCAGTCCATCTTATAAAGGCAGCATCATTTTAATTTTAAAATATGATGAAGAAACTAAGAAAAAAAGAAAATTATAGACCCCCGTCATTTAATTTTTTATATTTTAAAAATTTATATTTTTATTGATTTCAGAGAGGAAGGGGGAGGGAGCTAGAGATAGAAACATCTATGATGAGAGAGAATCATTGATGGGCTGCCTCCTGCATGCCCCACACTGGGGATCAAGTATGCAATCCAGGCATGTGCCCTGACCAGGAACTGAACCATGACCTCCTGGTTCATAGGTCGGTGCTCAACCACTGCCCCATATGGGCTGAGTGACCTCCCTCATTTTAAAGATGCAAAGACTTGAAAATTAGCAAACAGAACAAGAAAATGTATCAAAAGAATAACAAATGAACACAGTATGACCAAGTGGGGTGTATTCCAGGGAGTAAGGGTGGTGTGGAATCAGGAAATTTATCAACATAATATTACATTGAAAAAAATTAATGGAGGAGAAACAATACAGTCGCAATAATAGATGTTGTAACTCAGCAGCCATTCCTAAGTTAAATTCCTACCAAGGAAAAGATGGCCCAATGCTAGGGAAACTGAGGCACCACTTCGTACCCGTCTGACGGGCAGGCGGAGGCGCTGGGATAGGTGGCTCCCGCCCGCCGCGTTCCCACCAGCATTTGGGAACGTGATCTTGCATGTACCCTCTAGGCCCCTGGGAATCGCATGGAAATAAAATTAGTGCCTATGTACATTCAGGGGAGGTTGTTCTTGGTGGGAAGGGGGGTGGCCTGAAAGCCAAGGGAAGGCCCACCAGGGAGGAATCGTCTGTCTAGTAATTACAGAACTTTAGCATCAAAAAAATATATTATGCAGCGTCGAAGAGAAGACAGGTACACCAACCTAAAGGTGACACTGAGAAGTTGTAAAAGGGTATGTAGGATTCCAACTTCCTAAAAGCAAATGTCGGGAATTATACGTGAATGTGTGTATCTGTGTACACGCCTGGATGCAATGACTACAGGAGTGTAGTGAGCACATGGGTGAGAGGCTATTGGTCTTGAGGGGGTGATATTGGGGGGGGGGCAAGAAGGGGAAAATGCAGCAATAACTGCCCCAAAATATTCTAGTGGGCGCTCTCTCATGTGGGGGTGTTAGCCACACCTCCACCGTCTCCCCATGTAGAAAGGGCATTGGTTTGGTTTGGGACATGTAGGGTTTGTGTGACAGTTGGTTCTGACTGGCTCTTCTTGGGTTCTGGGGGCATCGGTGGGTGGGGTGTCGGAATTAGATTAAATCCAATTCTTTGCCTAATCTGTGCTGAACAAGGCTGCCTGGTCTCATTTTAATTCATGACCCCCAACCCCAAATGGGCCCTCGTGCTTCTGGTCAGCTCCCTTCCCAGGCCTGACTGACAGCTGCACATCCTCTCCCCTCTCCAAGTCCCCTCCCCCGCCCTGCTCTCTCTGCTGATCTCCCAGGAAACAGAAGCGACCACATGAGCATCTCCTGCCGCTTCCCCACCTGCCCGCCGGCTCCCTCTCTCGTTACTGCCTTCCTTCATCGCGCCTTCTCCCCTGAAGTGCCGGCCATCTGTCCTCCCATGAACAGCTCAGTCAGTGTCGCCCCCGATTCCCCCTTTTCCCTGGAAACCGCTGCCATCGGCTTTCACCCTCAGGAAGGTGTCCGGGACCTGCTCGCTGTACCCGATAGTAACTGCTGGTCTCATGCGACCTGACTTCTCGGCAGCGCTGCCCAGTTAATCCCGCTCTCAAACCATCCTGGTCGGCTCCAGGCCCCACTCCCGGCTTCACACGCACGTCCCCCACGGTCCTGCTCGGTTCCCCTCACTGTTCCTCTCCATCTGCCTGACTCTGCACTTGGGGGACCCCTGGGGCTCAGCTCTGGGGCTCTTCTCGCTGCCCCCACTGTCCTCTGGGGCTTCCCTCCAGGGTCCACCTGTCACTTGTGCACTGATGGCTCCCAAGCGGCGCCTCCAGCCTGGACGCGATCGCCTCAATTCCGGACTCTCAGGCCACTGCCTTCCTGGCTTCTCCCGCGGGTAACAAGCAGGACCCTGAACTTAGCATGTGCTGAGGGAGCCCCAAACCTGCTCCCCCCGAGTCTCCCCTTCTTGGTAAGTGGCAACCTCCCGCTGCCAGGCCCAGCCCAGCAACCTCGGCGTGGTGGGGCGATGAGCAGCCAGCGGGACACCCTGACCCCAGGCCTGGGGGCGGAAAGTGTCCAGTGCGGCTCAGGGGCAGGACTGGCCCGAGTGATGTGCCTCCGTGGAGCAAAGGGAGAGGGGGCGTGAATGTGAGCGCTGTAACACGCTGGGCATTTGTCACTGGAGATCGTTCTAGAATCTGCAACACCAAGAAAACCACAGGCCTGGGAAGTTAACAAAGCATTTTATTCCACAGGAAGAACAAGAACGACCCCGACATGAGAAGCGAGTGGAAGAGCCGGACGGACTGGCGGCTGCGGTGGTGTTTACACACAGAACCGGGTGTCTGTTCTCGGCGTTGCCTCAAGCAGCCACGGTGGCATTTCGAGGCACAGATGCCACTTAAAAACCAAGTGGCTCTGGAACCTTCTGAGCTGGAGGTGGGTACCACCCAGCAGCGAGACACTGGGGCTGGGAGGCTGCTGTCCCCTCTCGGCGAGGGTGGCCGGGCCCAGCGGTGCCCTCTGGCTGGCCTCTCCATGGGCAGAGAAAGCAGCTGTGGTTGGGCAGCGGCCTGGGTTGGCCAGCTGGGCTGGGTCAGGGAATTAGGATGGCTTTGGATTTCTCCTTATCCGATTTCTCTTTCCATTTACTTCACTTTCCTCGGGGAGGAACCGCGACTGGAGGCAGCATGAGAAGCGGTGGAGACGGTCCTCACCAAGCCTTGGGCATCGCTGGCTGGAGGCCAGCTCGAAAGGAAACAGGCATCCATGGAGCCAGGGCCAGAGCTGCTTCCCCCAGAGCTTCGGATTCTTTCCTGGCAAACCAGGAACCTGCGCCCAGAGCCCCCGAGGTCTCCTCGCCACACCTGGCATGCAGGCGGCGAAGGCAGGGCGCCCGGAGAGCTCTCGGTGGTGCCCACCTGCCCCCACCCAGCCCCACCCCGTTTGGTCTTTGGATCCCACTGGAACATTCTCAGGCGCAAATGTCAGGGAGGCGTTGCGCAATTGGGGGAGATGGACAACTATTTCAAGGGCCGATTAAATTAGAAAGGAGGGTGGGGGGGCCTGGGCCGGGAAGCACCGTCCTGCAGGAGGCCCTTGCCCGCTCGGCTTTCTGCCGTCAGAGCCCAGAATATCCCGTTGCTGCGGGCGGAAGGCAGACTCGTTCTCTTTAGTAACACTAAGCTCCTCGCCATGGCACAGAGATTCAGGGACTTCATTCCAGAAAGTGACAGAGGCTCTGATGACAGCCCTTCCCAGGGCCTCATCTGGAAGAGGTCGTGATGGAGGCGGCGGGCTGCGGAGGCGAACGTGTGGGGTGCAGGGAGGGAGGCCAGGCCCCAGAGCACTGCGTGGCCCGACTGCCTGCCAGCAAAAACCCACCCACCCACCAACCAACCAACGGCCCTGCAGGACCAGGTGGCAGCTCTGCAGGTCCCGGAATCGGGGTTCAGTGACACCAGACCCTGGAGTGCAAGGCCGCCCTTGCGAACACCCTCAGCTGAAGTGCCTCTTGCTTCTTTGAGGACCACCCCACACCCCGGCGGGAGGGAGAGGCGAGATCAGTGCCATCTGTATCTTGGAAGGGCCCGGGTCATGCGTTGGAAGCTGTCTCCACGCCCACTGGCCCACCGAGTCGTTTCAGATCTCGGCTGCATGTGACATGGTGGTGGACACTGATTAGCTTTATGAAAATGAACATTTTAAATCACAAGGCTAGTCATTCATTTTACAGTGAATCCCTTCCCCCAACCCCGCAACTTGTCTCTTCTTCACAGAAAAAGAGAACACAATGAGGCCTGGGAAAGGGAGGCACTCATATGGCCTTGTGGCGTCGGAACCGAAAGCCAGGTACAGGGAGGTCTGGCCACATCTCGGTACCATGAAGTGACCCAGCCCGTTAATACTCATACTTCCTTCCCTTTCCTAGGACACGCCCTCTTGGTGCCCCGTGTCCCCGCCACTGCGTCCGGCCGGCTGCGTGGGGCCCTGGAGCTGGTGCCTGCGGCTTTATTCCGAAGTCCTCGGCCCTTCTTTGCTGCTGCCCAGGAGGAAAGCGTCCTTACCGTGGGCCTCAGGAAACGTGAGGATTTTTGATTTGTTAAAACAAGGATTTCCACGGACTTTTTCCTTCGAAACCAAACGGACTCCCCGATACTCACCCAGGGAAAGCTTGGAGCTCGTGTGGGCGAGTGCAGTCACAACACCCAATTTCCCTCAAAGCCCAGCTAAGCAGGAGACGGGCAGGAAAATAACCTGTCATAATCTAACACCTGCCTTTAAAATGGGGGAGAGAAATACAGAGAAGATGGGTTTCTGGGCCATTCCCTGCCTCTGCGAGGGCCGGCTCCGGTTGCGGCCCGAGATCCGCAGGTCCGAGGGGGCTCTCCAGCACTGCCCACCCACCCACAGGCCCCTGCGCTGGGAACTCGCTGGTTTCCGGCCCTGAGACCTGACACACTCCGGCTTTCGAGTGCCTTTCAGAGAGTTCCCTGAACCAGACGCGTGGAGTTAGTGCAACAGAAGATCCAATATAACTTTATATTACTTTACAGTCAATAAGCCTTTACACACATCACAGGCCCTGCTGGGAAATACGCCTACATATTTACAAACACAGTTGTACATATATACATGGTAACAAAATACAGGGCAGTCCAAAAATTAGGTTCATCTCAGACACTTTTTAACGTTATTCAACCAATACCTTTAAAAAATTACTTCCCCATAATCTAAAGTGACGCCTGGCCCACAAATCAATGCGGTTGGTTTCCATTAGTATCCCCATCAGCATCTGCTTCCTCTCGTTCCTTGAGATCGTCCCCCAAACCGTGCTGAGGCTTGGCCTCTACCTCTCAGGCTTCCGACTGGCAGGTGGGTCCGAGCCCGGCGCAGTCTCAGCCTCAGGAGTCCAGCTCCAGCTGCTCCTGATTCTCACTGAGCCTCAGCATCAGCTGCTGTTCATAGTACAGGCTCTTCGCATAGTTTATCTCCTGGGATAGCTTGACCGCGAGGACCTCCGATTTCACGTGGACCTGCAGGACAGAACGGAGTGAGCACCTGCCCCGCCCCGGTCGGCGGGGGGTGGGGGGGTGGACAGCCACAGGGCCCAGCTGTAGACACCAGGACGTGCATTTTAAGAGACGGCCTCCAGGGCCCTACTCCCAGTTAATGTTGATTTCGGTGGTGGTGGTGGGGGGGTGGGGGGGGCACGGAATCTGTGTCTTTTAATAAGTTCCCCGGTGACTGTGCAGCCAACCCTCAGTGACCTGAGGTTGGGGACTCCCTGTACCTGGGGACCAGCTTCGGCTCCTGCAGGCTAAGAGCACGAATAAGGGACTGCACCTTGGGATTCAAACCCACACCCGGCCCACAAAGGCCTCCGGCCTTCCTCATCCAGAACGCAGAGTGGCTCACTTGCCTTGAAAGGGGCAGCCATGCAGCCGGCCAGGCTCCCCATCTTGGGAGGGAACTTGTGGAAATAACTCATGCTTTTGGGTGTTAACTCTGTTAATCTACCAGCCCTGACTTAAGCCAATGACCCCAGGGGAGCCTGCACAAGCCAAACCAAACCCAAGTGCATTCCTGGGCAGGAGAAGGTCAAGGGAAAGAGGCCCCCCAAGGCTGGTTGCTATTTCTGATCTGTAGAAAGACCCAGAGATAAGCAGGGGCATTTAATGACGCACCCTTCCCTCATGCGGGCCTGAGAATGCCGGCATTCGGGAGGAAGGAGCAGGACTAGCCCTGGGCTTCATGGAGACCGAGTCGGGAGAGGGCCAGGACGGGCTTCCTCCCACGTGCTCCCGGAGCCAGCGGTCCCTCCCAGGAGACGGCCACGTGGTCTGGGGTCACACGGCACCTGGGTTTGAACCCCAGCTCCTTACGGCGATGGCTGGTTATTAATAGCAACATCCTTTTTTAAAAGTCCTGCCATAGCAACATCTTCTAGCCTTTTATACTTAAAAATGTAAATGTTATTTATGGAGCACTTACCCTGGGTAGAGGCCTCTGCTAGATAGTGCATCTTTGCACAGAAAAAGTTAGTTTCCGATTGTTACACAGGAGAAACGAGAGAAGCCGGTGTGCTGACACCGTCCTGGACCCAGTGCGCCCAGAGTCACAGCTGGGAAAAGCCCCGCATCATGTCAGTGAGTCCCCACTGCTAACATCCACGGGCCCTGCGGCACAGGTGCTGGCACGTGCCGGGCCCCAGAGGCAGAGCTGGGAGGCAGCACCCCTGTGAGCACGCAGCCAGCTCCTCTGTGTGGGAGGAGGCAGCACCCCGTGAGCACGCAGCCAGCTCCTCTGTGCGGGATGGGGAGGCAGCACCCTGTGAGCACGCAGCCAGCTCCTCTGTGCGGGATGGGGAGGCAGCACCCTGTGAGCACGCAGCCAGCTCCTCTGTGCGGGAGGAGGCAGCACCCCGTGAGCACGCAGCCAGCTCCTCTGTGCGGGAGGAGGCAGCACCCAGGGAGCACGCAGCCAGCTCCTCTGTGCGGGACGGGGAGGCAGCACCCCGTGAGCACGCAGCCAGCTCCTCTGGGCGGGACTGGGAGGCAGCACCCCGGGAGCACGCAGCCAGCTCCTCCGGGCGGGACGGGGAGGCAGCACCCAGGGAGCACGCAGCCAGCTCCTCCGGGCGGGACGGGGAGGCAGCACCCAGGGAGCACGCAGCCAGCTCCTCTGTGCGGCACGGGGAGGCAGCACCCAGGGAGCACGCAGCCAGCTCCTCCGGGTGGGACGGGGAGGCAGCACCCCTGGGGTAACAGCCCAGCCTGGCCCCACAGAGAGCTCCCAGGAGGAGAGTGAGCAGGCAGAGGTGCCCGTGGGCCTCGCTGTCTCGCACACTCTGACCACGCGGTTCAGGAGGGCGGAGGGGGGGCCGTGTGCACTCACCATAGGCTTCTGCTGGGACGGGCCGGGGATGGACACTCCGCTGCTTGTGTTCACCGCCTTCTTGGTCACCTGCACGTACACCTTCCCGTGGTCTTTGGAGACGAGGCAGTGGTAGAGATCGTCGTACTTGACTTCCAGGAAAATGGCCTCCCGGTCTACGTAGTCCCCGCTTTTCAGGAAGTAGACGGCCTTGGAGGAGATGAGCACGCAGTAGCTGTCGATGTTCTCCACGGCGATGAAGCTGCCAAGCAGAGGGGACATGAGCAAGGCTCCCGGAGCTCTCTCCCTGTCGCTGAGCCAGCGGGGGTGTGTGTGGGGGTGCGCCCTGGTGTCCAAAGGCCTGTCCCCAGTTCAGGCTCTCCCCCCACCCCCCGTTTCCTTGTTTATGAATTAGGAACAAAAGCAAGGCTGACATCGCGGCCCCTTCCACAGGCGGCTCGACCAACGTTAGCGCATGATGACGGCCAACAAGAGAAACCACTTGACCCTGAAAGTGTGCTGTGTGGGCGCCTCCAGGGAGACCTGTCAGGTAGCGAAGGGCTTGGAGAAAACTAACAATGCTCTGCTGGATGAAACAGGAAGGAAAGAGAATGTGCTGAAGTGTGGACGGAGCGGCTGAGGAAGCTCTCAGGGCGCCGGGAGCCACGCCGGCAGGCAGGCCGGGGATGGAGATGGACGGAGGCAGTGGAACCAAACAGGTCGCCCAAGGGGCCCGAGGCCCTGCGTTTGCCCTCCGACATCTACGTCCTTCCTGCCTCCGTCCTAAGAGGAGGCCGCGCGGCCTCTGCTCAGCACCTCCAGGGCCAGGGCCCCGGTGGGACCCCCCTCCATCTGCAGAAACGCCACCGGCAGGTGCTTTTGCTAGTCCAGCTGCAATCCTGACTTTCTCAACTTTCAGCCATTGCTTCTCAGGGCTTTAGGGCAGCTCAGAAAAAACCTCCTCCCTCCCCTCCCCGGAGCGCCCAGATGAAGGGAAGGTCTGCAGGGTAAGCCTCGCTCAGCCCCCGAATGCAGCGCAGTGACCCCGGGGGCTGTGGCAGCTCCGGCCTGGCTGCCTCCCGCATCTGTGACAGCCTCCACAATGGGCGGCCAGCGACGGAGAGCGGCAGCGGCAGGAACACTGAGAGCTGACCGCAGGCTGGCTGTCAGGCTGCGGCCCCCTGGGCCTTGATGTCCTGAGAGGAATTTGCAAACTGTTGCTCAGAGCCCAGGCTGCCCTCGGAGCTGCTGGAGGACCAGGTCCCAGGACGGCTTTGTCTCGACGTCAGGGAAGGAGGCCTGCCTGCTGGTGACAGGCGGCTTTCCTCTCAGTCCCAGCATGTGCCAGGCACTTGCCACCCTGCATTCAGGACACACGGTCCTCAGCCACCTCCATCCTCCCTCTCAGCCACCTCCATCCTCCCCTCAGCCACCTCCATCCTCCCCTCAGCCAACTCCATCCTCCATCCTGAGGTCTCACAAGTCCCAACCTCTCGGAGTTTCCCCATGAGGCACTCCAACCCCACCCCACTTTTGAACACCTAACTGCTCACCTTCAAAAGCACCGTCAGACACTCACGTGTCCTGTCTCTGGTTCCTGGACAGGACTCAGCGCTGACTATGCTGATGGAGCAGTGGGTCCACATCCCCTCTCCGTCCCCACCACCGAGCACTCGCTCGGCAAGGATCGCCTGCTCCCAGTCGCCATTTAATCACGGCCTCATGGCAAACTGGAGTTTATTGTTCTATTCCAACTGGTGGGCAATGCCAAGAACGCAGACTTGTGACGTCTCGATGCTCAAATGAAAACTACCCAGCAGCTTTGGGGTCCAGGCCGCTCAGCACACAACCCTCACCTCCTGGGCCTGCCAGTCCTAGGACAGAGCTTGACCACTTGTTGGAACTACATGGGATCTACATCGCTGGTCCAGGGGGAAGGAAAGGGACAGAGAGGCAGACAGACAGAGCGGTAAACACTGCTTCCCGACTAAGAGGAAGCACCACAGGGCCAGCCAGGCCCTGCTGGGGAATCAGGTGCAGGGGGAGTACGGCCATGGCTGCCGGTGCCGGTGAGGGGCAGGTGGCTGCGGAGGCTGGACTGGCTCTCGAAGGAGACCCCCAAAGCTGGCCCGTGCAGTTGGGTGAGGGCAGGAATGTGCACTAAAAATCCAACTGAGATGATTTCTGTTCTGGGCCCCTCTGCCCCCCACCCCCGCCCCCACGCTCACCCCGGCTGGCAGCCCCTGCGGCTGACGTGCACAGCCCTGGAAAGGGCCAGCCTCCCTTCCACGCCCGCCCAGTGGCTGGCATTATTAGTGCACTTTCCACTGGAACTTTTATAGGCTTTAAAATAGACTCCTTTTCAAGATGCCACAGATGGCGCAAGTCCTGGGTCAGGCCAGAACCCTGGGGGGCAGGGCGGCTCTGAGCTGGGAGGCCGTGCTGGGTGGCACCTCCCACGGTGCGCACTCTCGGCAGCAGAGGGAAACCCTGTGGGGTGTGGATCCGCCAGGCCAGCTGCCTTCTCTGCGGTCCAGTTTCTTCATCGGACAGAGATGATACTACCTGTCAGCTTCCGGCACAAACTTAGTGAAGTCAAAAGAATTCAAGGCCATACAGATCAGGGAGGGACGGGAGCAGTAAAGGGCACAGATCTCGACTCTGGAGTCCTGGGGCCCATTCCCAGAAATGTAGTCAGAGTTAAGCCTCGGACTGACCTGTGGCAGAGCCACAAAGAAGTCCCAGCTTAGAGGGCAGAGCCCTCTTAGCTTAATTAAGCTTAACCTTATACCCTCCCTAGTTCCTTCCTTGGTGGCTAATGGACTGTGGGAGGTGCAGCAAGTGCTGCCCAAACAAGTGAAACTCACAAGAACATTGTAACTATGTTGACCAGTACCTTGTTTTTCTCTGACTATAAAATAAAGCCTCGGCGAAACGGTTTGGCTCAGTGGATAGAGCGTCGGCCTGCAGACTGAGGGGTCCCGGGTTCGATTCCAGTCAAGGGCATGTACCTTGGTTGCAGGCACATCCCCAGTAGGGGGCGTGCAGGAGGCAGCTGATCGATCTCTCTCATCGATGTTTCTAACTCTCTATCCCTCTCCCTTATTCTCTGAAAAAAATCAATAAAATATATATATTTTTTAAAAAATAAAGCCTCAGCTTGCTGGCTGGATCCTTCTCTGTGGCCTCATCCAGGCACAGGAGATCCACCGAGCCCCAGCTATATTCTCTTTGTCTGTCTTTTCTTTAATCGTTCACCGCCCCTCCTCAGGCTCACTAAACCCTTGGCTGTGCTGGCACAGCACACAGGAAGGAAGACAGTGAGCCACAGCAGGCAGCTGGAGCACAGGATCCCCATCCCGGATGGCACAGGATCCCCAGCACAGTTGCCACAGGAACCCCACCCCAGTTGGCACAGGAACCCCACCCCAGTTGGCACAGGATCCCTACCCCGGATGGCACAGGATCCCCTCCCCAGTTAGCACAGGAACCCAGAGATGGACCTGGCAAACCAATCTCCATTTTCCTCCTGCCACTTCCTTGGCAGCGCCCCTCTCACACACACGTGCACGTGCAAATACTAGTACACACTTGCAGGCACATGCACACATACACACGTGTGTGTGCATATACACACAATGCACACACATACATGCACACACACTTTTTTTTTTAATTATAAAATCTGGAAACCACATCGAAGAATAAATGAAACTGAGCTCAAGATGAGGGGTTCTCTCTTGTAATGGAGACCGACCCCAAACTCGTCACTGCCAGAAAGGAGCCGAAAGTTGGGGTGTTAGAGAAGCAGGGCCCAGCAGTGCTCCGGGCAGGCTCCGCTGCCAGCACCCTCCCTTCCTGGCCATCCCCCCGCGGAGGCCTGCCTCCCCAGGCTTCACTTGAGGGGCTCAGGGCTCGCCAGCGGAGCAGCCATGGCTACCGCTGTGTGCCTGTTGAGTCAGACGCTGGCTTCCTGCTCTGTTCCCCATGTAACCGCGCTTCTTCACGCAGGGCTGCTCTGGCCCACGAAGGCGTGGCGCTGGGACACCGCAAGGCTGACGCAGAGAAAGACAGCCCCCGGTCTCAGGTGGCCCTGAGTGCATCCCGCTAGTCTCTGACCTGCTGGGGACTCCGAGGGATGGGGAATAAAAGCACGTGGTAGAAACAGAGCTCGGGACCAGGACATCCCTCAGACACGAGCACCGGGAGGCCACCGGCTTCTGGAGCCTGCCTCAGGTTGCTGTAGGTGCTACTAATCCTACACAAAGCAGGGTTTTTAGACTTGGGTTAAAAGGTTTACTTTAACTCTCCTTTACGAAGAGAAAGAGGAACGCTGACTTGGGATAGTGTCAAAGTTTCTTCAGAGAGAAAGGAAGGCTGAGCACACGGCGCATACCACCCTGGGAGCTCGGGCACCCGGACAACACCCCAGACCACGACCACCTCGGGGGCTTTCTCAGCAGCACCGGTGGCATCACCAACGCCAGTCCGGGCTCACACTCGGTGGCATGGAACGCCTCCTCCAGGCCACATGGGCAACGGGACCTTCTCCCTTCTCTCTGCAGCACATCTCTCCTCCGCCTGCGGGACCAGGATGGCCCACAGCCTTCCCCAGCTTTCCAGGCTGCATTGATCACTTCCTGGGGGCCCATAACACATGGCTCACACTTCTATTTTAAAAGCAATCCTGTGTTACAGATAGTTGGTGATATTGTCTGTTACCCCTGCTAGACTGTAAACGTGTCGCGGAAACAGCAAATTCCTTACTCGTCCTTGCACAGTAGGATTCAATAAATGTACATGCTTGGTAGTCTCAGAAAATGACAATGAAATGACATCGTAAGGTCAACGTGCCACTTCGCATGCTGGCTGCAGTCTACCCTGTGGTAAAGGTAAAACATCCTCTCAGATCTCCTGCGTTTATGGATTAAAGACTTAGCAAGTCCTTACCCTCAGTCAGGACAGCTAGAAAACCCGCCACATGAAAGTTGTAATTCGGTGGCATATCAAAGCATGTCAATTCCCTAGGTGTCAATGCTTATGATAGATTATTTCCTGGTTAAGAAAAGGAAGCCACTGAACTCTATCCCTTCCTCACGAGGACCTGTCTTGTTTTGACTATGAGGTTTGTATTTATAATTACGTGCTACTAGAATCAACACTATGACCTGTGCTCAGACAAATCTTCCTGCTCTCTCTCTCTCTATCTGCAACGGCTCAAGAAGGACAGGTGAGACACAAATACCATAAACATTACGTTTACAAAGAGGGTAAGGGGGGAGAAGTTTACTCTGGGTTTTATTTCTTCCTGTGCTCTCTGAACTTGCTAACCATGCATGAGTTTATTTCATCAAAAAGAGAAAGGACTTAGCTCATTGGTGGGTCTATAGGCTATGTTTGTTTTATTTTTTATATTTTTTCTGTACGTAACTTGGTCTGCGATGAAGGATTGGAAATAAAATAGCCACTTTTATTATTTATTTATTTATTTTTTTTTAAAGAAAATGAGGTTCCTGGCTACAGATAGACACCAGTCATAAAGAAAAGTCAATTTAATCAGATAGGACAAATTTTACTTTGACATCAGCTTAAGCCAGAGGGATCCTATTTCAAAACCCAAATTGAGAAAAATGGGAAGCAATGGTAATTCTGCAACATACCAGAGAAATATTCGATTCATTCGAAACTAAAGCCTCCGCAGCTGGCCAGACCTTCAGTCGCATGTCAGTAACTATCTTTTTAATACTAATTAATTAAATAAAATGAAAAAAAAATGGGATGAAACTTGATCTGGGAGCACAAAGTTGAAGTAACCATGGCACTGGGACTTTGTGGGGTTTTCACTGCATCAGGAAGTAATTACACAATATTTTCCAGAAGTGAAACAGTGAGTCTAACTGGAAAAAAATGTGGAAACATTTAGTTAGAACAGTAGAGCAAGGTATTAAAGATCCTTTTAAGGGGTTAACTCTGAAGGAAAATATGCAAATAATTAGGTCTGTAAACATGTTCTTAATTACAATTCTAGGATAAAAGTCAGAGGTATAATTGGCACTCGTGTGCTTTTCCTGAAAACCCTCTCTTGCAAAGTGACGATTCTAATGCTCATGTCGCCGGGAGGACCCTGCCTGGCAGCTGAGGACCCATCAGAGAAACACCGCTGAGTCCCTGGCGGCGACTCCTCGCACACGGAGGAAGGCCGTGGGCACCTGCCTCCTTCCACACTCACCGGCGAGATTTACCCCACATGCGTGGAGACACATGGTTTTCATCTTTAGTCAAACTTCACTCATGCCAATCTCTTTCCCCAGTTCACATGAACTTCAAGAGTTTCAGGAAATCTATTTTACCGACTCCACTCGGATTCCCGTTTTCAGTTTGCCACGGTTGTTCTCAGGGGGTGCGGCTCACTTTCTCCCCGAGCTTCCGGCACATGTCATTCTACCAAA
The DNA here is from genome assembly GCF_014108235.1 of Myotis myotis. NCBI lineage: Eukaryota > Metazoa > Chordata > Mammalia > Chiroptera > Vespertilionidae > Myotis > Myotis myotis. The sequence goes on along the minus strand of NW_023416324.1, from coordinate 6,104,211 downwards.
AATGAATTTCGCAAGGACTAGAGATGGAATTAAATGCACAATGTACAGTAATTTATAATCTCAACCTTTGATACCACTCCAAAGAAGGAAAAGTGAACATTAATATGTTAAACTGCAGCTACACAAACATTTCCTGAGTGCCCATGATGTGCCAGGCACTGTTCTAGGTGCCGAGGGCTCTTCCGAGAATGGAACAGACACAGCTCCCTGCCCTCCTGGGGTCACCACTCTAGCAGACTCTGCCCTTGCCAGGTTGAACCTGAAGGATGACTTCTGGGCCTTCTATCCAAAGGCCAAAAGTCCCACCAGAAAAGTGGCACAGCCTGGCCAGCGTGGCTCAGTGGTTGCGCGTTGACCTATGAACCAGGAAGTCACGGTTCGATTCCTGGTCAGGGCACAATGCCTGGGTTGCAGGCTTGATCCCCAGTGTGAAGTGTGCAGGAGGATCAATGATTGATGTTTCTCTCTCTCCCTTCCTCTCTGAAATCAATAAAAAAAAATAATATATATATATATGTATTTTAAAAAGTGGCATAAAGAGCAGTCACGTCACCAAATCCTCACCACAAGGAAGCAGGAATATACAGTCATCCCTGGAGTGAGACCCCATTAGGATTCTGGATACTGGAGTGATGGCCAGGGCTGAGGCTGGACTAAAAGAACAGAATGTACGAATGACTCCTGCCATGGACTGAATTAAGTCCCCCTTCATTTCCTATGTTGGAGCTCTCACCCCAATGTGACTGTTTGGAGTATGAAAGTAATTAAGGTCAAATGAAGTCCTAAGGGTGAGGCCCTGATCCTACAGGATTAGTGTTCTTATGAGAGACACCAGACAGAGATCTCACTCTCTATCCTGTGCCACGTGAGGACACAGCAAGAAGGTGGCCACCTGTAAGCCAAGAAGAGAGCCTTCACCAGTAACGAAATCGGGCATCACCTTGACCTTGGACTTCCCAATGTCCCAAACTATAAGAAAATAAATCTTGTTGTTTAAGCCACTCTGTCTGTGGTGTTTTGTTACAGCAGCTGGAGCTGCCTGAGACAATGTAATGCACCTCCATCAAGAGCCCTCCCAGGAACACTGCAGAGGGTGCGGGTAACACCAAACACATCCAGGGAGGCGCCATCCTATCCAGCGGGCAACAAATGGATTCTGGATTTGACTGCTGATGCCCCCATTCAAATGCTGCTACAGAAATACAAGATGGAGTCAGTTCACCACTGTCTCTACCAATGACACTGAAGGTTACCCTCTACTTTGGACACTTCTCCACCAACCCAAAAGCAGCCACAGCCCTCAGAAACTTCCCTCGTCTGCTTTATCTTAAAGCGGTACATAACCATTGAAAGAAATTAAACTAGCGCTGGCCGGGGGCTCAGCTGTTTGGAGTGTCATCCATACACCAAAGACTGTGGTTCTATTCCCCGTCAGGGCACATACCTAGGTTGTGGGTTCGATTCCCCGTTGGGGCACCTATATGAGGCAACTGACCAATGTTTCTCTCTTTCTCTCTCTCTCTCTCTCTCTCATCAATAAACATATCCCTGGATAAGGATAAAAAATAAATAAAAGAAATTAAACTAGCATTTGCTACTCATCAGGCATAAATAACTGCTTTCTCTGGGCTGGTGGCTCTAACACTTACTTAGGCTAGTGAGCATATTATATGAAAAGTCCCCACAGAATACCCTAAAATAGTGATATACTGAATTCTATCCTATCAACTCGGGACAATTTCACTAGTTTAAAATACTACAAGAGCCCAGGAATAGAAGGCTCCTCATTCAAAGAGAAACAAAACAATCCTAAGAAAACTGCATTCCCCAAATTTTCAGCTACTAGTTATTATTGGTTTATCTGCTTTGTTTCACTAGCTTTCAGCAGCAAACACTAGAACACTAAAGTTTAAGACAATTTTACAGGGTTTTGGAAAAAACCCTTAAAATTAAGAGTATTTTATTATCGTCTCTCTTTGATCTAGAAAGAAACTGCCACTTTCTAGAAATAAAACATGAAGGCCCCGCTCTGAAACTCAGTTTGAGAAGCACAGCTTTAAGAAAAAGGCTGTTTTCAAGCGGCTAATCTGAACCTCTAAAACATTTGGGCCCAGGAATCTCTGACCAGTTCCAAGGTCTAAGAGTCATGATGATACTCGGGTCAGACGGGAACTTCTCAGACTCAGAGACAGAAGAGACAACTCGGCAACCAACAGGCCGGTTCCCCACTTACAACTCGTCCTGTATGTTGTCCGTCAGCTTGAAGAGCTGCTCCTGCCCTTCGGCCTGGCTCTCCGAGTAGCGGGGGAGCAACCCCTGGGGCCCCGTGCAGCACCGCGGCTTCCGCACCCTCTGCGCCTGCGTCCTGCGTGGGGAAAGGGACAAAAACAGAGGTTAGGTGTTAAAATGATTTCCCAGCTTCATCTAAGACAAACCCACTACTTACTACCACACACACTCTACGTTTAGTGACTGGAGTTAAACCACAGTATTCACTGTAATGCACAATGAGATTGGGGTTGAAGACACCAATTTTGAATTAGAACCTTGCCTTTGCCTTCTCCTAGCTATGTGAAAATGGACAAGTCGGTTAACTTCTTTAACCCTCGGTTCATTTTCTCTGTAAAATCAAATCAAATAATGCCCGGCACGCCTGTGCCTGACAGAATGTGGCTGTCCACCAGCGGTGGCTGTGCCTGCTGTGGTCATCACGGCTGGACTTCGATCCGGGCACCTCCAGACTTGCAGGGGTGGGGGAGAAGGGTGAGGGACAGTGGGCATTTAAAAGCACATGCCCAGCTGCTGGATTTCTTCTGCGATGCGCTCAGCTGCCTGGGGACAGGGTGAGGGGCCCAGGAACCACGTGAGGAGGAAGAAAGGCTCCGTGGACGGGCCCCAGGCCACAGCCTGGGTCCCGCAGTGGCTCTCACTCAGGCCACTCAGCTGTCGGCTGCCCGAAGGAATCTGCTTTGCTATGGCTTTCGGGGCAGTGATGTTGTCTTTGTCCACAAACCACATACAGGATAACTGATAAGTGCTTTTTGGTGTTTTCCTAGAAACAGGAGTCCGTATTTGTCTTGGAAAGGCTGTGCATATTTCAGATGACTGATAAGAGTGCGCCGGGTCTGTCCGCGGCCTTGTACTCGCTGTACTTTTCATTATTTGTTCCTGGATTCCACCAAAGCACAACACCCCTCTAGACACATCGAAAAGGGGCACAGGCTTGCACCCCGAGTCGGCGCTTCAGAACCAGGTCCTTGCAAGGGGGATGAGTGCCCCAGGGGGCCAACTGGGGTCACGATATGGGCAGAGAGAGTCACCAAGTTGCCACTGGCCATGCAATAGGCTACCTGCAAACCTGGGGCAAGTGCAAAGCCTCCTGGACAGGCCTGCACTCCACTCCGCTCACCAGGCCAGGACGTCCGAAGCCCACACCTGGGGGATGCTGTTTTGCTGTGCTGGAAAGCCAGAAATCCAGCGAGGATTTTTTAAAAGCTCACGAATAAGAGTGCCCTAAGAACTACTAGTTGTGCTCTTCCAGAGTGATGTAAAGAGACTGTAAAGTAGTCCCTACGGTCTGTGCTGAAGGAATGGGTAAAAGGTAATTTTATTTATATCATACACTCCCACTAGCCATAGTCTCATGCCTTCTTCTTCAAGACTCAGGCCTCCTGCTGGCTGGTTAGATCCCAACTAGTGACTGAAGGGTGGAGGGCGGCGGAGCGGCTGCTGCTGACCCATCGGCGGAGAGGTGGGCAACTGCTGGTGAGGACGCAGCCATCAGGGCGCGTAAGGAAATCAAGGGAGGGAGCGAGGTGGGCTTTCCTGGCAGCAGAGCCCCGTTCTCGTCCCCACCTAGTGAAACACCCACCGTCACTCCCAACACTGCCAAGTGTCTGTTCCCCATAGGGGTCCTACCATTCCGTCCCCAGGAAGCTCCTGGGAGAGGTCTGGCTATTGGGGCAGAAGCTCAGAGGCTTCTCCAAGAGAGATGTGACGGGGCCTGTTCCTCACCGCCTTTCAGCATCTTCCCCAACACATCGGGAGCTCTGCAGGCTCGATGTCCATCTACATGCCCCATCCAACATCCCTCCGTCTCTGTCACAACTGATGATGACTTCTGGATTGGTAACGGATTATTACAATAACCTTACGCCTTATTCTATTTCCATCCGGGTCCACTCTCCTCATAGCGATGGGAATGACCCCTTCAGAATGCAAGTTAGATCAGTCAGTCACGTGCTCAAAACACATTAGCTTCACATCTCACTTAGATCAAATATTTGCTCCCTGCATGGTACCCCATCTGGAGTGTCAGCGCCATGAGAAGAGAATTTTGTCTCGTTCCTTCTAGCCAGGGAACTAGAACAGAGCCTGATTCATGGGGGAGAAGCAACGCATCTTAGATGAGTAAATAAATGAATGTGTTTGTGGGTGGGGGCATGCCGGAAGCCGGTCCAGCCTTGCTGTTTCAAGGGACCTGGCATATATGGCATACTGTTCTTAATATGTTTGCTCACCTTCTTGGCACTATGTGTTTTAACCAAGGTCACCTCTCTGAGAAAGGTTGTTTCCCCAGGTAGGGATTTTCCCCTGAAGTTAGGGAGGGAATAAAACCCCTTAACTAAGTGCCAGGTAATTAATCACTTTAACTAGGAACAATCATGCTTAAGCTACATAATCTTTACTCCTTGGAATGGAGATAAGAAACGCCCTAACCTTTGGAATAGAGATTGATAGGATTGGAACCAACTGGTATAAATACAGATGTAACAAGACAACAGGACACAGAGCCTACACACAGAACCTAGACACAGAACCTACACAGAACCTAGAGACAGAAGAACTTCGCTGGAGAGAACATGGCAAAAGATCCTGGACAGAAACTGGACTCAGAATCTAGAGACAGAACCTAGAGACTGAACATGGCAAAAGATCCTGGACAGAACCTGGCTACAGAACCTGGCTACAGAACCTGGCTGGAGAACCTACAGAACCTGGCAATAAACCAGGCAAGAGAACCCAACCATGCTGATCAACTGAACGCTGCCTCTGTGTCATTCCTTCTTCGCTGACTCCGTCCACACCTTTGGGGACCCCAGCAGGGGCAGGGATAGGGCCACTGTGACTACTGAACTAAGAAAGGAAAGGTGACACGCAAATTGGTGCAGAGCTAGAAGACTGGAGTCTGGGCTCTGAAAGTCTACAAAGTCAAGGCAAAATGAAAACCAGCTAGAATCCCAACTCCTGACAGAAAGGGCCGGGGTGGGTCTGTCCCGTTCACTGATTTTCAAAGCAAAGGAGGAGCCTGGAGGCAAAGTCATGAAGCTATGCCTCCGCTGACACATGCACTTCCCTCAGAAGAAACGATCTTCCATTAAAGTAGGAAAAACATGCCCCCAAGAGAGGAAACTTACTCCGAGCCCTAACCTCCTCTGATGGACCCAGGGAGCCCGAGAGGCCAAGGAAAGGCGCTGCGCTCTGGACCTGAGCCTTGGAGCCCACATCTTGTACAGCCATGGACTATGGGAGATGGAAGTAAGTGTGCCTCACAACCACATCGCCACCAGCTTTCGGCTGCATGAATGGGTATAAAATGGCACCTTACTGTCCTCTCATTCCCACCCTCTCTGCTCTACCTAAATGGAAATGGTGTCCAATGAAAAGGCAGAGTGGCTGGCGCCTGCCCATGGGCACCAGAACTGAAAGATCCCTGCCAAGCTCTCATGCCCACCGCTGGGGGACCCCCCGGGACCTCCCCGGGCCTCCTCTGCTTGCCCCGCTCCCCTCCTCACCCTCACCTCTACTGTCCAGACGGGCTGCTTCTAGGGCAGGTCTGGCACTACATCCTGCGGATAACAGGTCATTAAACAAGAGGTGGCAACACTCCACCCACTCACCTCTCGGCAGCTGACAGCACCTCTTGCTAACTAACCTGGACATGAAAGGTAGTTTACAACACCAGTCTGCCTAGTGCACATGCAGCAACTCTGACGCCACAAACCTTTGTTTAGCCAGAGGTCTGTGGTGTACTTAATTGCTGCCAGCTGGGGGCTGCTCGGCCATTTTAAGCCCTCGGCGGCTGCGGTTTACAAATTTCACAGTGTATAGAAAGAAGCAGGCCTTCCAGTCAACCAGCTAATCCAAAATGTCAGCACCAAACCAACCCGGGCTTTGAACTCCACGAACACGTCAGGGAGTCGGCTGTGCAGCACGGAAGGGCCTCCCCGGGGAAGGGCTGCTGATACAGTGGCTGATACACTGCAGATATCCGCCGGCGAGAGAGGTCCATGCCCAAGCCTGCGCCCGGCCACTGCTCTCTGACACGCACTGGAGGCCCCAGCCAAGGACCAGAGCAATGAAAACAGCCCTGTCCTTCTCCTTAGGCAACAACAAACCCAAACAAGGTGACACAGGAAGACCTAACCAGTTCCACTTGGCTGACCTCGCCTTTCAGCCGAGGGTCAACAGTTGGCCAGCCATTATTTGTTCTTCGCTTACACGATGAGTAACTATGTCATAGTGCTATTAGTTGAAGACAGATGTTGTACACACATACACATGCCCCTGTATAGCTTAAGCTATCAGTCGGTTGAGAAATCTGTCATGGCCAATGTCTATCAACCCCATGAGTTTCAAAAACAATCGCAGAGGAGGAGAAAGTGTGTGTCTAACAGGGGACTTCCCCGCGCGACAGACTGTTTGTTCTGCTGACAATGCCATCTTCGTCAGGGCCCTGTGTACTGACCCCACAGAGTGATGGATTGTGCCTGCATCTACTTCACGTGCGCGTCCCAGACTTTCGTTGTAATTAAATCTCCTGCTGATACATATATACTGTGTCTGACAGCACAGACAAGCAGGCAGAGAACAGCAGGTCAACCCAGACCATCGCTTCACATGTGGCTAATGGCTAACAGTTCTAAGGCACCAAGATTCTCGACTGAATGGGTCCATCAAGCGTTTGTCAGTCTCTAAAGGAACTCAATGGTCTAAACCAGGGGTGGGCAAACTTTTTGACTCGAGGGCCACAATGGGTTCTTAAACTGGACCGGAGGGCCGGAACAAAAGCATGGATGGAGTGTTTGTGTGAACTAATATAAATTCAAAATAAACATCATTACATAAAAGGGTACGGTTTTTTTTGTTTTGTTTTGTTTTTAGTTTTATTCATTTCAAATGGGCCGGATCCGGCCCGCGGGCCGTAGTTTGCCCACGGCTGGTCTAAACAGTACTCTACACGGAGTGCGGTGGTTAAGCTTCCCCTGGTAGCCACTGCTGGACAGCGGACAGCAGCTGAAAGGCGAGAAGCCTGCGGCCCACCAGCTACCTCTGACCTCTGGCCTGCAGGCCCTCTGCCCTGCTGCAGCCCCACCCCGGGCGTAGGGGGAGAGCACCCCCTCTCCACACCGACACCGCTCCTCTCAGCGCAGGGCATCCAGGATGGCTCTCCTGGGGGGGCAGCCTAGAGTTTGGCTCGGTTTACATCAGAGCCCATGACGAACAGAAACCCACTTTCTAGACCCTATCCAGGGATGGCACTGAACACGTAGGGTTAATAACTACTGAGCTCTGACTGTGTTAAAACTCGAACCAAGAAATCTACCAAATACCTACGACAGTTTGGATTTTGAACACAAAGCCAGGCTGGGCAGAAAGGAACCCTATGGCAGTCGAGGTTGGCTCCTAAATGAAGCTACTGAGGATCCAAACCGAGCGGCCAGAAAGCAGCCCTGCTCAGAGCCTGACAATGGCTTGTGCCGCCTCTGCCCCAGCGCCCACCCCATGCAGTGAACGCTTCCTGAGCATCATAGGCACAGGCCAGCGCCAGGCTCTAGGGAGACAGGCAGGAACCACATTGCCAGGCCTTATGGAGATGAACAGAAACAGGCAACAAGGGCTGGGAGGACAGGCTCCGGAGCCAGGCTGCCTGGGCTGAATCCCAGTTTCCCCATTTACAAACTGGGGCCTACGGCAAGTTGTGTAACCTCTTGGAGCCTTGGTTTCCTCATCTATAAAATGGGGATAGTAATGGGTTATTGTGAGGAGTAAGTCCACACGTGTATATGTTTATAACAAACAGGACTTGGTACGTAAGGAACACGCGGTAGAATGCTCCCTGTGATGAGGATAACAATGACGCTCCCCGGTAGAGGCTGCCATGGGTACAAGAGAAGGGCCCTAACCTAGCCCAGGTGGCTGAAGCCCAAGGTGGGCTGGGTCCAACGTCCAACATAGTTTTCTTATTGGGGAACCGACTTCAAACTGAAATATTCCCCTTTCCCTTTGCTTTCTTGTTAACAACATTCTCCTTATCTCTCCCTAGAGTTCTGAAGTCATTGCGTAAAAACACATAAACTCCCACATTGTATGGTCACAATTCCGAATGTGGGAAAGACGCTGAATCACGTTAGAAATTCTATTACTGTCGCTGTAAGTTTTGGGAATTTGACATCCTGCGGTGGGGGAAGACATTTCCTGGGCTGAATTTTCTCCATCAGTGGGATTCACACCTGACTTGTTTATAGGGGTTAAGGCTTCCTATAACCTAACACATATTTTGGGGACCCCATGACATTGCAACTGTGACAGCGGGTAGGACTAATGCCACAGATACGCCTACTGGGATTTAAAATCTAAGAACAAAACAACTACTTGTTAACTAACTGCCTTGAGGTGAGCCTGCCTGTTCATGGGGCTGGGGGAGGGGCAAAGCAGACTGGCTTCATAAAGAATTCCAACAAGGGGACAACGTTACAGTGAGGTTACACCTGCTTGAGTTGGATTTCCAAAACCCTCACTTCTGCATGCATTCTGGGGAGGCTGTGCTTTAAAAAAAATAGTAGACAACTTATAAGGTGGCTTGCAACTTTCTACACTATCACAAAAATGAGGTATTTTACAAATGCAGGCAAGCTTAATTTGTGTTCTAGGTCCACCACTCTGAATCAGATGCGTACAGGAACCCCTCCGCCATGGCCAAGCTCCCTGCTGAACTGTCACTTTTAATGCCCATCCGAAGATACTTCACATGGGCCAAAATACACAATTTCTGGTAAACCTGATTCTGTGGCCATTAAGTACAAATTCTAACGACAACAAACTGACTAAAAAACCAGGTATTTTCAGGTCGATTTCTAGAAAATGATTACATAATTAAAAAAAAAATCATGTTATCTATCTTCCCCCAAAGTTGATCTCTCTCTCTCTCTCTCTCTCTCTCTTTTTTTTTTTTTTTAAAAAAAAAAGATTTTAGAGAGAGAGGAAGGGAGAGGAGGGAGAGAGAGAGACATTGATCAGTTGCCTCTTGAACGTGCCCCAACTGGGGATCGAACCCAAGACCTAGGTATGTGCCCTGACTGGAAATCGAATCTGCAACCCTTCAGTCACGGGATGACGCTCCAACCAACGAAGCGACACTGTCCAGAGCAACAGCTGATCTTTTTAAGGAGACAGACAGAGTTTAGGAGTGTGTGGTACGGAGGAGAACAAGGCTTCGGAAAGGAACCAACACAGAGGGAAACCCCAGTCCAGTCGCTTGTTAGCCGAGTGGTCCTGACGAAGTTGCTCTCAGCCTGTTTCCTTATCAATAAATGAGAATATAATACTTATTGACCACATTGAGAAGCTATATGAAAAGGGCCCAGCACAGTGCACACAGCAGGCATCATAAACGCTGTCTCCCTTTCTCCACCCTTATTCACAATCATTGTATGTCAAGTCCATTTAAAACGCCTGAGTGCAAAACTTAAACTTAGGTGTGAGGCCTGAGTCTGAGGGCTCACTGTGAGCGCTGACTTCTGGACACTTGGGCCCTTCTAAGGAGCCAGCGCCTCGCTCATAGGCGCACACTTGCTTGGCCTACCCCACCCAGGGCGTACTTGCTTCAACTTTTTTAAAGAGCTAGAGCTAAGCAGCCTAGCAGCTCAAGAAATGATACCAAATGCTCAATTCCTAGGGTTGGAATTCCCAGAGCTCTAGCATACTGCCATTCATAAATTCACCAGCGCAGAGGTTTCTCCAGGGAGAGCACCTGCTCTGAGTGGAGTTGGAAAGGCAACCTGAAGCCATCTACCCCTGAAAGTGGAGCTGCTGACTGCGGGGCTGGGCTGTCTGTCCTCAGCACCCTGCCCCGGGGGCCTCCACACTCGGTGCATGAAGGGCCCCCCTCAGGACCGAGGTTGAGCAGGTCTGGGGATGCTGCAGCCCCCAAGGGGCCTGCTCTGTGATTTGTTGCTTTTTCAAGACCACCTACCCATTCATTCAGGCTGGACTTTTTACTCAGGTTTTTACTATCAAACAGACGAGGTGCAAAAGGAGAAGATACTTCAGAAGGGGCCAGGCCACTGAAACGTACAACCTCTCTGCGAATGAGAGCGTATGCACAGCCGCCACACTCACGGGGGTGGACAGGATCAGTGTCGGCCCTGAGGTCAGGCTTTGGGTGGTAGAAGGAGAGGCTGAGACCCTGGGAGGAGGCTCACAGAGCCTGCCAGCGGCCCGCCCTCTCCAGCCCCCAACTTTCCCCAGGGAGGGGCTCCCATTCTGAACTGGGCGAGGCCTGCAAAGTCTGGTGAGAGCGGAATGGAGGCCAGGTGAGGCCAGGGTTCTATCTCTTCTCTGCATTGTTGTGTCCCAGCACCTAGAACGGTGCCGGGCACACAGCGGGTGCACAGCACACACACGAGAAAGGAACGGACCAGCGGCCACAAGCCTGGATTACAACTGGGGGCAGAAGAGCCCCAGGGGCCGCCTCTGAAGCCTAGCGAGTGGAGAAGGCAGCCTGTCCTGTCGTGGGCTCCTCCTCCTCCTCCTCCTCCTCCTCCTCCTCCTCCTCTCCCGAGACAGGTTGGGGGCTGGGACTGACCCAGGAACCCCTGGAGCATAAGCAGGCTGGTCATTCCATGGAGGAGCGACACTAGAAAGTTACTGACCGAGGCCACAACTAGGTCGTGTTCCCCCGGGACAACTGGCTAGCACCCCGGCTGCACTTCTCCAGGAAAGGAAAGGGCAGTGGGGCCCAGGGGCCCGGCTCCCTATGGAGGGTCCAACCCCATCTTGACACTTAAGCAGCTCAGAACCTCCCGATGATGGATTCTCTGCACTGGCTCAAACGCCACCAACTTCTTCCAAGGGTTTTACTGTACGGCTCTCATTCTTTTAATCCCAACTTTTGGGTTCTTTTTGACCTAGAAACATAAATCCACCAATCCCCGACTCCTTATCTTCCTTTGGCCAGCTGGTGCCTTCTTATTCTTTGTCTTCAAATTTAACCCTGTCCAAGCTTTCTCAAGATGCCAAAGCCACCACTAGTCAAACCTGCCCCTCTGCCACCAAGAGATGGCACCTTCTTGACCTTGGCCATCCTGGCTCTGGCCCATCACCCTAATGCTCTCAAGAGTATCTTGGATTTTTCTCTTTGTTCTGGCTCTTGCCACAGAGCCCGGGTACCAAGCCAGAGCGAGAATGAGGCCAGGAGCACGCCCATGTGTCTGAATGGGGACTGGCTCAGGGGTGGCCTTTCCTTCTGGACAGGAAGGAAGCGAGCACAGGCTGGCAGCGGTGACACCTGCGGTGCCTCTAAGTGGGCACATCCCTGCCCGGTGCCATGACGTTCAACCTGGTGACAAAAGATTATTGTTCACCTGGTGACAGGAAGGCCGAGCTGCCTTCTAATTAAGGGCCCCAGTGCAAACATGAATGGACTGCTTGCCACAGTCCATCAACCCCTGGCAAACTGGTTTGTTTGGTCTGGACAGCAAACAGCCCGAACTACTGGATTTTTTCCCCCCAGATCCCCTGAGGCCCCATCACCCCCTAAACCTTTTATAAAAACTACAATCTGTTCTGCTGTCTCGAGTTACATTCTGTAAATAATAAGCAACGCTGATGAAATGCAAAAAGCTGAAAATTCGCAAAGCAGAAAGATCTGCAGTATGTCCCACATCTGTGTCACATTACATGTGCGCTCAACAGACTTGCTGATTCCCGTCTAATCAGCACACAGGGTGACGTGGGCCAGAAGGGCTCTCCTGCTACGTGCCACAGCGGGGCCACCGAGGCAGCCACGGAGGGGCCGGCGCTGCACCATGCAAGGGAGATGCCGAGCCCACGACGCAGAGACTGAGCGGCCTGCTCAGTCCTGGGACATGTGCACGGCAGACTGTGGGTCACTGCTGTGGTCAGGCCGGGGACAGCTACGGCTCAGAACCCTCCTTCCCAGTCCTCAATGTGGCTGAGCTGGGCCCGTGGCGGTTAAGCTAAATAACATGTTGTAATGACAAAATGTCTCATTTGAAGGGGTTGGCTCCCTATACATTAAAATGCCTACAAAATAAAAATAGAACAAAAGGAAACCAATTAGAGTCCACTTGGCAGAATGCTTAGGGGCTACTAGAGATGTTAGTTGTGATGCCAGGCAAAATTTGATCCCATCTTTACTTTTTCCAAACATTTTACACGCATATGCACACACACACTCACACACACATGCACGTGTGTGTGCACGCATGCAGGCACTCATACTCCCATTTAAGAAACATTGGCAGAGCCTACGAGGGAACTTGGCATGCTTTAAACTTGTGGTGTCATACTAAGCCCCTCAGTGATTAGAAGGCTCCGTGTTGGGGGGAAAAAACAAAACAGATTCAGACTCCACAGGGTCTGTAAGCAGAGGGCGCAGAGCCTCAGGGACACTCTTGGGAAAACTCAGGGCACTGCCACCTCAACCAGCTCCCCTAGATCTGTATGTTCCCATCAACGTTAGTGAGAGGCGTCAGAGCTGAGACTGGGGGCCACCGAGTGTCTCTACAGCTGCGATTACTGGGCTGACTGTGCCCCGGGCACTGACCGGCACAGCACTCAATAAGGAAGTGTGTTATTAGCACTGCCTTTCATGGAGGAGGAAGCTGTGCCTGGGAGAGATGGTGAAGTTCGTCCAAGGCCATTCCGCTGGTAAGTGGCAAAGACAAACCTGGTCTTGGGTTTTCCTGATTCTCTTGGACTCAGCACGCTTATTGGCGGCATGACTGTGGATGGAAACCTAACTCTGAGTCCATCACTGCAGTACGCATTCTGGAGATGCTGGAGGCCCCCAAAGAAGGCACTAGTGCAGTGGTTCTCAACCTTCCTCATGCCGCGACCCTTTAATACAGTTCCTCATGTTGTGGTGACCCCCAACCATAAAGTTATTTTTGTTGCTTCTTCATAACTGTAATGTTGCTACTGTTATGAATCGTAATGTAAATATCTGATAAGCAGGATGTATTTTCATAATTAAATGGAACATAATTAAAGCATAGTGATGAATCACAAAAGCAATATGTAATTATATATGTGTTTTCCGATGGCCTTAGGCGACCCCTGTGAAAGGGTCATTCGACCCCCAAAGGGGCCGCGACCCACAGGTTGAGAACCGCTTCACTAGTGTGACCCTGGAACGCTTACAATCCAACTGAGAAGCTGAAACTTACATCCTGGCAATGACTGTGGAAGAAACCTAGACCCTGTCCCAGGGATGAAAGAGCAAAGGAGGTGTGGCACCCACACTGCTAGTACAGAGGGTAGGATGGGCTTCCTGGGAAGGCTGGGCTTCACATAGAGCCCCGCCTAATGACAGAGCGAGATTTCTATTACTAAGATAATATACAGCATCAGTACCAACCTGCCAAGCTTTTGTTGTTTTAATCCTCACCCAGTGATATTTTCCCATTGCTTTCAGATAGAGTGGAAGGGCAGGGAGAGAGAGAGAGAGTGAGAGAGGGAGAAACACGGATGTGAGAGAGACACATTGATTAGTTGCCTCCCGCATGCACCTTGACCGGGGCTGGGGAATGAACCTGCAACCCAGGTACATGCCCTTGACTGGGAATCAAACCCTTGAACCTTTGGTGTGAGGACCAATGCTCTGACCACTGAGCGACACCAGCCAGGGCCCAACCTGCCAAGTTTTAACAGGAATTAATGTTAAATACTAAGAATGAGAAGGAAACAAATAGCAAGATAAAAGCCAGTTAACAGACCACACCACATACAACCTAAAAACATGTACTGAAGCCCCACTCTTGATGCTAAAGCAACCAACTGAAGAACCATGAACAGCGACAGCTTTCCTTTATTAGTCACGATGCAGCTTTAACTCACATGAGTGAAATACTCCAGGGGACTAATCTCACTTTCATGAATACCTGGAGATATGTACTAAGATGGGTACTAATATGGATGAGATAGTGAGGAAATGACAACTATTGGAAGTACAGGACCAAGGCAAGATGAGAATAAACAAAAAACACACTAAAAAGGAAGATAAATTCTGACCTCAAGGGGGTTAAAAGGATTGGGGTGAAGAATATGCAGATAATTCACAAAAGAAGAAATCCAAATGCCAACTAAAATAGGAAAAGATGACTCAACCCTCCTATTTATCAAAGAAATCCAGGCAGCAACACAGACATGCTCTCACACTGGCAGACTTCACAGAGTGACAGACAAGGCCCTGCTCTTAGTACCGCATCAAATTCACAAAACTCCCGCTGGATTCTGAGTGAAGAGCCAGGACTGGCAGAAACAGGCCTCCCAAGCCTGTGGTGGGAGGTCAAATTGCTCCGATTTCCTAGAAGGTGATTTGTGACGTGTTTCAAAACAGAAAATGTATACACCTTCTAACCCAGCAATTTTATTTTTAAAATTGAGAATTAAACACATGTGAAAAGATATATGGAAAAGATGTTTACAATAGCAAAATATAGGAAAGCAATAAGGGACCAGTTAAGTATATTATTGTAATATAAATGTTAAAAATGATTCACTTTTGGGATGGAAAGATGTTGTAGAGTCACTGTTAAGTGAAAAAAGGTTAGGCATCAATGTCCGTGCTCCTATTTATGTGAAATCGTATATAGGTATTTCTTGGTGTGTGTACATATATACAAATGCACGGAACCTGGCACGATTACCATGGTTAGCTTTTTGATGATTATTGACCAGGGATGCGTTATTTTCTTTTTAAAAATGGGAATAATAGTAGCGATCTACTCAGTGTGCTGTAAGAATTAAAGAGAGAATTAGTACAAAGTCTTTGGAATACTGTCTATACACTGTACGTGCTCATATGTTGTTTACCTTTTCAGAACCGTTTCCATGTGTACACATCTTTAAGCTCAGACAACAGAAACACGGTTTAAGAAGATGATTCAGGGAGCAGTCAGGCACAAATGCCAACATGTCTCAAGCACACTTAGGAAGCAAAGCATGAATGAGGACACACTCCTGCCATCACCCGCTGTGCACAGCGCGGCGGGGTGCAGGCTGGGAAAGGAGGAGCCTGCAGGGCCGGGCCTCACCTGGAGTGGCTCTCGCTGGGCAGTGGAGTCCCAGTGGAGCTCTCTCCAGAGGCAGCCCCCGGATGGGCCATTCCTCTGGATGCTGCTTCTCCCAAGACTGGAAGGCCGGCCCCACGCTACACTGGATGGAGGTGGCCGTGGGGGCTGCTGTGTTCACCTGAGGGTGTTCTGCAGAAGGCTCCTCCCCAGCCCGGCTGACTTACTTTCCCAGCACTGTTGCTTTTTGACCCTGAACAGCGGGAGAGAGGGCTTCTCTTGCAGAAACTGACCAGCTCAGAGCAGCATGTCCTGACTGACCAGTGGGAGGGGCTATGCACAGCCAAAAAGGACCCAGGTGCCCAAAGCACTTTCCCTAAAGAGCCCAGGGAGGCGACATGAACTGCAAAGGGGACTCTAAGAGTAGGTAAAAGCAAGGGCACTCTGCCCCCAGCTTGCCCGAAACCCCCTTCCTGCTAACGCAGGGGGAGAACATCTGGAACTGGTTTTGAGGCTTTCCAGCTGCAGAGCCACTCGAGTGAAGTTCGTGTTTCTTTGGAAATTGCATTTCAGGGGCTTACAGACTGTCCTTCCTGATTCTCCTCAGGGTGAAGTACAACCTAGAAGACAAGCTGGTTCAGAGACCAAATCAGCTTTGCTTTGAAATGTTCTCCTCTCCCCACCCCCTTTGACAGTAGAATTAATGGTCCAGGTGGTGAGAAGTCAAAAATGAAAGAGAAGGACTTGGGGTCATCTCAGGTGCATTTCAATGTCTTCAGAAAAATCAGACGCACTCCGCGGGCCAGAGCTGACACCAAGCCTTCAGAGCACGTGTCCTCCTCGGAAGCAAGATCCATTAGACTGAAACCATTTAAATTGCTGGACCTGGGCTTGCCTCTATAGGACTAGGGAAAAACTGTGGATTCAAAATGTGCTAGAACTCATTGAGAGCCAAGGAGGCAGTGAGGGAAGATACTAGACCAGCCATGGGCAAACTACGGCCCGTTTGAAATGAATAAAACTAAAAAAAAAAAAAGACCGTACCATTTTATGTAATGATGTTTACTTTGAATTTATATTAGTTCACACAAACACTCCATCCATCTTTTGTTCCGGCCCTCCGGTCCAGTTTAAGAACCCATTGTGGCCCTCGAGTCAAAAAGTTTGCCCATCCCTGTACTAGACCCTTGCAGACAGAGGGGGCGGCACATCCAGGCCCCCCACATCTGGTGCCAGGCCACTGCTTGTGCCCACCACGTGCTTTTGGCAGTTGGCCTCCGGGCACTGGGACACAGGCTTGCGAGCAGCCCTTCCACCTGAGCCCCACTGTGCCTTTGGGAAAGGTAGGTGCACCGGGAGTCTGTCCAGGACGGAGGCAACAGCATCTCTTCCCACTGTGTTAACAGTGAACACAAGACCTCTATTCTAGCCTCTGCCAGCTGAGGGTTTGTTCCTCCCTCTGGACAGGGTGCAGAGGCAGTTAGGGAGGGCAGGCATGTGGCTTTTCAAAGACCAAGTTCCTTGGGGTGGAGAGAAGCAGACAGTCCTAAGACACCACTGATGCGGAGGGTGAGTCACACAGGGCACAATGTGGCTCCTCGTGGCCCCTCCCCCAAGAATCACTGACACAAGAAGCTGGGACCAGACCTCCTTCTGCGTGTTACATAAAGGGCTGGAATTTTCTAGTCCTTTCTGTCCTAAGATTTTTGCAGATAAGAATTTCTATAAATCCCAGTTAGTGGATCATCTGGTTTCCTCATGGCATCTTATTAAACTAAAAAAATAATTCAAAAGAGCAGCAGCACTTCTCTCTACAATTCAAGCACTCCCTTAGCATTTCTCTCTGCATATCCCAAAAGACTAGCCATAGCATAGCTCCTCGATGCCAAATGAGCTCAAATACCGACAAAGAGAACCCCAAACAGGTGGCCCATGAAAAGACACCCCAGGTCTGCTAGACTTTGGGGTGAGCAGTCATTGCATGGAGTCCTCCATCCAGGGACTCGCTACCTGAGCCTATTTCAGGCCTCTCAAGCATCCGGACCCTGGAGGCATGACTAAATAGAAGCCGACAGCCGCTGAGCTGGCCAGCCCTCAGTCTCTTCCACTTCTGGGAGCCTTTTCCAGGCCCCACCCCACAAGATAAACAGGAGTTATCCGTGGCCACCGAAACAGGCAAGCACAGGGACTGTCTCCTTCCGAGACTTCCTGTCCTGTGCATCGGGCGGAGTTCCCAGGTAACCAGCTGGTGGGATGGACCCGGCCGGACGGCAGAGCAAAGACAAGTTGGGAACCAGGATGTCTGACTGCCTTTTGGTGAAACTGGCAAACTCTGAACTTGGAAGGCTGGCGTGGTTCATCGTTGGGGGAGGGGGTGGGGGAAGGATGGTGTGCAGAAGAGAGGACCAGACAGCACAGCTCCTGGACACAAAGCTCAGCGACTGGTTCTGGGTTAGGCTGGTAGGTGGGAGCCAGCAATAAGCAGCCTGCACGCTGTGAGGTTCAGAGTTTACAGTATCTTTCCCCAAATCTTCTGGTTCACAGGCAGATATCGGATTCCTCCCCCTCCACATCCAAGAATCAAAAGGAAGATTGAAATCACGGGAGCTTCTGATGGGAGAGACGGAGAGATGACCCAGAGGCGGGACAGAAGTCAGGAGTGCGTGCTCTGCAGTTGACTGCCGGGGTTCAGGTTCTAGTTCCTTCTCTCGCCACCTTTGAGACCTTAGGCAAGTTACGCAACTTCTCTGCGCCTCAACTTTCCCCTCTGTAAGATGGGGAAAAGACAGCACCCACCACACTGGGCCATTGTGAGGATTAAGTAGTCATTCATGTAAAATGCTTAAAACAGTGTGTGGCTGTGTAAGCACTCCAGGTCTGGAGCATCGCCATCCAGAGCACGGGGATCCACCTGCGTTGGAAGTGACAGCAACCCAGGTCTTGCTGGCGGCATGGACAAAGGACAGGCAGGTCCCCAGTCTGGCCAAGGGTGAGACTAGCTGGTGGACAGAGCTACCCTCACCCACTTTTTCCCCAGGGTCCTCTGACGAGCCTTACACCAAAGCCTGGTGCCTGTCCCTATACTCGAAGCAGGTGACTGCGAGCACCTAAGCTTCCCCACGCCCTCCCCGGGAGGACGGTGCCCCGACAGGCAGCACCCTGGTGGACAGGCCACTCCGGGGGTCAGCCCTCCACCTGCCCTGCTCTAGCGTTTCAGCTCGGCTGTGGGAAGCCAGACAGCGAGGCCATTCACCGCCTGCAAGGAGGCTGGGCGGCAAGGAAAGGAGAGGGATCATCGGGCCTCGGCAGCTCGGCAACAGCGCTCCAGCGCCGGCATCCCAGCAGCTCTGCCACCGGCGCAGCCTCCTCGGAGACGGGTAGGTTTCCTGTTGTGTCAGCCCCGTTTCCTTCGGCAACATTATACTGCAAACACAGAGCTCCTCTGACTGCAGCGCGAGGGTGTCCCGTTTCTGGCCGGGGGAGGGGGCAGACTGCCTTGCTGCTCCGGAGGGAAACATTACCGAGCCGTGACCCTCCAGGCAGCGCTGCTTCCCGCTCCCCAGTCCTGAAAGGCTGTCTGAAGGGAAGGGGCGTGCAGGCTTTCCTCTCTGACCTCCGATGGGCGAGCTCTGAGTGGCAGCTGGGTCTATTACATGCAGTGTGAGAGGGTTAAACAGGACAGCCTCAACTCTTTATAAACTTTTGCCCTGTGGATATGTACTCATTGGCGGCAGTACAAGACTCGAGCTGTATTACACGCCTTAACGATATGGTTCAACTGTCGGTCAGGCTTGGGCCTGGCATCGGGCCAGACCGCAATCAATGGGACACAGAACCTCCCCCTTTCAGATCATCACGAAGGCTCATATTATCTCCTTTTCGTCGTGCTGGTTAAATTTATGGAGCAGAACCCCGAAGCCGCATTCCTTGGCCTGGGCCGGCCCACGCGGCCCTCCCTCCCTTTGTTCGGTACTGTAAGCGAGCCGTGCTTCGGACGACTGCAGGGTTGTTAGTTCAGGCGCTGACTGTTTGCTCACAACTGAAATGAAAAGAGTTCAGTGGAAGGGCAAGAGGACAGCCCAAGTGTAAAACCCCATCCCAGCAGGCCCTGGGCCCCGACATTTGGCCCCGAGCTGCTCCTGAATGTAGGACTGCACTGTTCTCACAGAAGCACAGTCTTCAGGCTGATTACCGACTAATCTTCTATGAATCAACGACCACGTCCTCCCACATGGCGCTGCCACGTGAACTCGTGGGTCTGGGGCACTGGCCCATCATACAGCCAACGGCTCCGTGGCTCTACGGCCATCTTCCAGCCTCCCAGGTCCCACGGGGATGGAGTGCAGGCACTGACTAGGAGCTGGTCGTGTTTTCAGTGTTAATAAGAAAAGATTAAACTCATTCTCAGGCCTTCTCATCGGGTCTTTGGTGAGATTTCCTTATCCACTGCGTTGATGGTCAGATAGAGTTAATGGATTTGTCATTCCAAAGCCACAGGTGGGATTCGTGGGCAGTGCATGGGATCACGCGTGTGCGTGTACAGAGTCTGGGAGGGAGCGTGCACAGCAGCGTTAGTCCCCTGGAATCAAGCAGAGGGTCCCCTGCATCAGAACCTCCGCGCTGCTGTTCACTCTCATCCTCAATTTTCATATCTGACTAGTGCCCAAAGCACTCAGAAGCAGCCTGATGGCAGGGCTTATGGCGTGAGGGGTGCCCTGCAGCTCACCCCAGAGGCTGCCCTGATGGCCTGAGAGTGGAGTCATCCAGAGCTGAGTCCAGGGCCCCAGGGGCCGTGAACCCAGGGCCCATCGTGTGTGTCTGTGGTGCCTCGGTGAGTCCAAGCGGAACAGCGCAAGAAGGAGTGAGAGGAACAGAGAGAAAGCACCCCAAACCCAATCTCACCAAAGGCACGGTGAGAGCACCGGGTCTCTGAGGGGAGTCATGGTGACCGCGAGTGGTCGCCCGCCAGCTTGGTCCTTCAGCCACTGTTGGGCAATACCAGACAAGGGCCTGAGCCTGCTTGAAAATAAAACCGGCAACCCCTACCAGCAGCAACACGCACGCAGGCTTTCCAATTCCGGGAGAGGCCGGCTTCTCTGGTGGAGCCGAGGGAAGCCAGGGATCTGTTTTGAATCAACTCCTGGTTCAGCCTGAAGGTGAGAGGAGCTGCTTCCTGAAACGGGTGTTTCTGAATGGAAGCTGCACACGTTCTCGCCTCTTCGCCTCTTCCTCATCCCCTGGGCTGATGGTCCGACAGGAGCTAGTGGACTTGTCGTTCCAAAGCCAGAGGCACCTTTTTGGGAGTGGCCAGGAGGTGCCATGGGAGGAGCGGATCACAGGGAACTGTAGCTTGCTACTGAGAACTGCTTTCCTATGATAGTTCTTGTATACGATTTGTTCTCATTTGTGAAAAATAAGCCACTCTTAAGTCAGAGAAGAATAGGCAAGAAAAAGTTAGTTGGCCTAATTTAGGAAATTCTCGAGAAAAATGTGTAATCCATTCAATCTGTCTCTAGGTATTCATATACGAGTTCAGGGTCCAATTAAATCTTTAGTCATAACAAGGCCTCACATCTCCCGGGACCATCTACACAGCACTTGCACACGCATTATCACACAGGTTCCACTCAGTCATAAACGAATCCAGCCTCCGCGAGGTGTTGGTGCGTAATGGAAGGGCTCCTGGAGGCTTAGCGTGGCCCGCGCGTGCGCCCAGACGCACCGACACTCTCTGACACACTGAAATTTGAAAAACTGGACCCATCCCTGAGAATGCGACAGACTTTGAGAATTTACAAACAGCCACCTGGATGCCCCACTTCCTGCTGGAAGTTCTCCATCTCAGGGTCACTCTGATGACCACATTCCAAGGACATACAATCACAAGAGGCCAGACTCCCAAAGGGCAGGAACCAGGCTGCTGGCATCAGGACGTAGCAGCCACTGCTGCCCACTTCTCCCTGTGCTCTCGGGATCGCCTGCTCCACGAGCCACCCAGCTCTGCTCTCGACGCTGGCACTGCGGGCAGGGCTGAGGACGACTAATTTGATACGAGTTTGAGAACTAAAAGGAAATATGTTTTGGGATCTGCTTTTTCACACCAAACATACCCCTTCTTGGTGCAAAATGGCCTCAGTCAAGGCTTTTTTTTGTTTGTTTTAACACCGATTTCTTGGCCATCAGCTAATGGAACTGTGAACACTCAGGCGCCTCCACCAGGACCGAGCGAGGGGAAGTGGTCCACGGACAACAGCTTGCCTGGCTGTTGTACGCTATGCAGGCTGTCCTCACGGCCTTCCTCCTGTGACCCAGCCTGTCCCGTCTGGGCCACTTTAGTTTTCCCAGAGGTGAGGTCAGAGGGGGGGCTGAAGCCACAGATTCAACCCCTCGGCGGATGAGATGTAACCAACTTAAATGGAGCTCAGCCCGGATGAGGCTCGGCAAGGGCCGGGGCTGCTGACGCTATTTTAGGTGCACCTGCCTCAGATCAGCCCACTGCCTTGGTACTGTGCGATAACATTATCGAGCTTTCACATGCCCTGCCTGGGCTTTCTGCTTCTGGATGCAGACCCAGCCCCAGGAATGCCCCTCCCCGCCCCCCATTCTTCCAGGGAGTTACCCCACAAGTTCTTCACCTCAGCCAGGGGAGGGAGGACCTCTGTCCTTTGGAGTGGGGAGGCTGACGTGAGGGGCAATAAAAAGCTGTTTGCACAGGGCCACAAAACAAGAGCAGTGTCGGCTGGACCCAGGGCTCTGGTCTCCCCATTTGCAGTCCTCTTGTCATGCTGCCTCCGCCTCCGATACCAACGGGAACAGCCAGATGGGTTATTTTGACCATGGAGACCTGAGTTGAGGAGGAAGTGATCCTCCACTGATATCTTAAAAGAATGTGAACTGCTGCCCTGGCCAGGTGGCTCAGCAGGTTGGAGCATCGTCCTGTGCACCAAAAGGCTGCAGGTTTGATTCCCACTCAGGGCACATACCTAGGCTGCGGGTTTGATCCCTGGTCGGGGCATGTAAGGGAGGCAACCGACCAATGTTTCTCTCTCACATCAATGTTTCTCTCTCTCAAGCAACACTTCACAAAAGACATAGACAGCCCTAGCTTGTTTGGCTCAGTGGATAGAGCGCTGGCCTGTGGACTGAAGGGTCCCGGGTTCGATTCTGGTCAAGGGCACATGCCCAGGTTGCAGGCTCAATCCCCAACAGGGGGTGTGCAGGAGGCAGCCGATCAATGATCCTCTCTCATCATTGATGTTTCTCTCTCTCCCTCTTTCTTTCTCTCTGATATCAATAAAAATATATTTAAAAAAATATATACAAAGGGCCAAAAAGCATATGAAAAAATGTGCACTATCACTCTCAGGAAAATAGAAATTAAAACTAAAATGAAATATCACTGTACACCTTCCTCTTGCTCTAAAAAGCAATCAGTCAAACACACAAATAAAAAACACATACAAAAAAACATACCCTCGGGTGAGGAGTAACAAAAGAGGAATGTGAACTGCTGTCACTTCGCCACAGCACATCAGACGGATGCTCTGTGCTACTCTGTCAGCTCCGCCTCGGCACTCTGGGAATAATAAAATTCCACGAATCCTCCCCCTGCAGTTAAAAAGAATCTGTGATCTATTAGACCTCAACGACAGTTTCTTTAAAATCTCTCACTAGAGCATGTTGTACTCATCACCTGGGTCTATCTGAGTCCAAGTCCCACATGAGTGGCCGCGCCTGGAGGCCTCCCCCAGGAGCCACCTCCCTTGCCCGGTGACCCTGAGAATTTCCTAGGGGGTGCAGAAGGCAACAGGAGCTGCATTTCTGGAAACAGGACAAATGGGAAGAGGAGCTTCGGAACAAGCCACGAAATGAACATTTATAACCTAGAGGAAGCTCATTTTCAAAGGCCCGAAGCCTCACAATAATCCCGACATCGTACTTTCATCCTGCAGACCCAGGAACTACAGGGCTGGTGAAAGCAGCGTTTTAAAGAGCCCATCATACCTCGCTGCAAATGAAAGACATAGTTTTTCCTTTAAACTCTAGCCCAGAACTGAGAGCAGTTTGTGTGTGTGTGTGTGTATGTGTGTGTGTGTGTGTGTGTGTTTTTTTTTTTTAACAGACATTGGGGGCCCCGACCTACACGATAACATTGTTGTGAGCCGGTCCTGGCGGGAGTCAGACAGATAAGCCCTGGATGGTTCCAGCAGCCCCACCGAAGGGGGTCGGGTTCTACGAGTCAAACCCTCCACCAGGGCTCACCAGGGACTGTCATGCGTCTGGAAAGCATAACCGTTTTTGAAGAATGCTTTCCAAGCCACGTAATGCTTTTAAGCTGTTTATCAGAGGAGCTGGATGCGCAGCAGTGGCTGAAGCAGCGTGTCAGCTGTTCCAGGGCCACATGCCCCTGCCCGGTGTCCGCAGGCACTCCATCGTTCTCGGCCGCCCTGCCCTCGGCAGACTGCAGATGCCAACGCTTGGAGACATTCGCTACATAACTCTGACCCGACAAACCTGGCTCCGGGACAGATTTCCATGTCATGTGGGGCTTTTGGCTGAACTCTGCTCGAACCCAGAGGCATATCATTTACAGCAGACACTAACAATAGTTTGGGATCACCTGCTCTTCCCAGCGGGTTCAGGGCAAGTTCGTGGCCTCTGCACACCTTTTCCGGTGCGGTTCTCACACACAAAGGCGGACAGCCCAGGTGAGTTCCTCCACCCAGCAAAGCCACCCACGTCACTGTCACAGGTTGGCAGGCCTGAACTGAACTGTCTGCGTGTGAAGAAAGGATGGGAAGGACCCAAGCCCAGCAAAGTGTAGGAACTCCTCGTCTTCGCACTACAGCAAGTGGTCTGCAAGACACAATCCCTGTTTCACCCACGTCTCATATTCAGAGAGAATCCTGACACAGATGCCATTTCCTGAGCCCTAATTACACGCCACATGTCAGGCTAAGAGCTTCACATACATCATTTAATCCACATCGCCACCCACCGAGGTAGGCATTATTATTCCCAGTCCACGTGAGTCAAAGGCATCTCACCTCAGAGACACTAGTGGCGGAGGGGACGGCTCCAGGCCACAGCTAAGAAACAGCAGTGTGATGACTCAAGCCAGGCTGTCTGACTCCTCATTGCCCTCTGACCTCCTGCCGCAGCCGTGGGAACCAAACGGTGCCGTGGGAGCGCCCTCTCATTCCTGCACATGCCTGCTTGCTTTTCACACTGGCCACCACAGGCTCCTTCCATCTCTCCCCAGAACAGGGGAGACCTGTGATTTTATGTTCTTTCCACGTCTCCTTCTGAAACAAGCGCCGCTCTTTGAAGAAAGACCTCTTGCCCTTGGAGTGTCAAGATAAGAAAACTTTCAGCAACTTCCCTTGGAAACTACCAGACACCCATCAGCACCCAGGATCTAAGTACAGTCACTCCCCAGCTGCCGGCCCCTCGGAATAGCTTTTATGGTTCAATGAGGGGTGGTGACAGGGCCATGTCACTACTGTGGGGTGTGCTACTTCTTTCATGTTCCTGGGATCTGACAAGAGCCTTCTACAACCTGTTTCTTTACAACACACAGGATGGGAGATTAAAGACCAGTACCAGACGTGAAGCTGGGTTGGGACTCGCAACTCGCAACGACCTCTCTCCAGTCTAAATCTTCCTGGGAAAGAGGCCACTGGCTGCTAAGCACACTGCTCAAAAGTGGTTGTGCCAATTGAGCGAGATGATCCATGGAAAATACGCAGGACAGTGCCAGCATCACAGCCAAGGGTTAAAAACGTCAACAATAACGTTACTCTTATCTTTTAATGCCACCAAACTTCAAGACTGTTTTAGCAGAAATAACGGATTTCAGCGAAACCACATTAATTCGGAGTTACTAGCTGGATGTGGAAGGGAAAGGACACCAAGAAAGGCTGAATGAATCAGTGAAAAGTCTAAATTACAGGACTTGTGATTAAATATGACAGATTGAGTCCAGAGACCCCTCTGCAGGGAAAGCAGAGGGATGCAAATGGCACCAATCCAGAAGGATAAAGAGAAGGTGTCAACAATATTTTAGAAGCTGAAAAGCAGATGGGCAAGTGGTGCTGAAATGTAAGCCTGAGGGAGTGGAAGCCACAAGCAGTAAGCTAATTAGTAAGAAAACCCGCTAAATGTCAGAAAGGTGGAGGCACCGAGCCGCTCTGGAGGCCTGGGGCGCAGGAGAGGAACAGGGAGGATGGAGTGAGGTGGTGAAAAGCCTGTGTGAGAAGCGTTAGACCTGCAGGTCCCTCCCTCACCCCCAACCAGCCTGCTCCTCCTCCAGAGAGGAGAACCCACCCCCACCCCTCCCCAGCTGACCCGCCCCCAGAAAGGCCCCCAGCCCCTTCCACCCCCAAGTCCCACTCTGCTGGTCAGTGCCTCATCTTTACACGGGAGTAGACAGAGAGTCAAGAGTCACCAAACATCTGGGAACAGTCTCTGTTCATGAAAGAAAAAGACCAAATGAACAAATGAAAGAAACTCAGGAAGACTAGGGCACGAACAACACAGACCTAGAACGCAGCCAGTCCGACGGAGGAGCAGGGCCATCTAGAGAAGGAGTGTCCAAGAAACTGGCAAATTACTTAATCTATTTCTAAACACACAGAGGAGAGTTTATGGATAAATTAGTAATCGGCAGATAAAAAACTTTTTTTTCCCCAAGAAGTTACTGCCCTCGCTGGCCGGTGGCTCAGCTGGTTGAAGTTTCGTCCTGCACACCAAAAGATTGTAGGTTCGATCCCTGGCCCTGGTCGGGGCACATGCAGGAGGCAGCCAATCGATGTTACTCTCACATTGATGTTTCTCTCCCTCTCTCTCTCTCTGTTCTTCTCTTTATAAGTAAATAAATAAATATGTTCTCAGGTGAGGATTTAAAAAATACAAGTGTGGATATTTGTTTATTTTGATAAAGTAAAATTTAATTTGAAAAATATTTTTAAATTGTTATAGTGAGATAAAGTAAAAACACTATCCTTATTAATTGTAGATACTAAATAATATTTAGGAAATATGTATAAGGCATAAAGAATAATCGAAAAAAATCAAGAGCTCATTAGCCAATTATAAACCATTAGTTAAACTATAACGATTTGTTTTGAAAGATCTGTGAAGGGCCTGGTAATAAGACTGGAAAAAATACCTCTATGTACCAAACCTCCACAATAGCCATCATCACACACATGCAATTTTGTTGTTTTCAAGAACAAATGGCAAGTAAAATCACTAATAACGGGTTACTTCAAGAAAGCTGAAGGAAACTTGCTTTAACATGTAAGACTAAAATAGTTTGATGATGCTCAAGAATCTAGAAGATTCTTCAAAGCAGTTTGTTCTCAAGTATTTAAATATTCTCAGCACTTAATATCTATTACATGCCTGGAATACGGAAATAGGTCAACACTTAACCAGTTAATGAATTTCTACTGCCAATTTGCCTGCTCTTGAACCGGTGTGCTTACTAAGCAATTGGATCTAAATATCACAAGTTCAGAATTATCTAAATTGAATCAGTGGGGCCCCTCAATAGTTCAAACAAAGACATAAAAACTCTTTGAGGTTTGCATCTGCTCACAAGAGTATGAAGGCACTCTATAAGCAGCAATCTGGCCTTTAGCGCCTTCGGAGGGGGGCTCACCCTCCTGCCGGGGCCACGCTCACCCCTGCCCATCCCCGCAGCGCTCCGGGAGGTAACCCACCACCTAACCCACCAGGTTCGCCGGATTCCTGTCACCCGTCAGCCTCGTAATGACAAGTTTGCCCCTTTGAAGTTTTCTGCCGTCCTAGGATTTTATGAAAAGGCTTGGGTCACCTCTGCCATGATCTATGTTTGAAGTATGTTTGGGGAAAACCTACTAGGAGCTGGCTCTGGTGTTAACACAGAACAACTGCCTCATAAAAACTGCTTTCCACGGGAGTTCAAAGGGCTTATCCAAATACTGCAGGCTTGTCCCGCCCCACCAACTCGCTAGGGTAGGAAGCCGAGGTTTTGCCAAGTAAACTCTGACACAGATAAACCTTCTCAGTTTCCTGACGGAGCTCAGGGCAGAGCGAGCCATCAAGTGGGCTTTTGACAAGACGGACCTCGCACTTTGAAGTAATCGGCCCCGCACTTTCCATGCCGCTGAAGCTAAAATTTATTGGGACAGTAGGTGAAGGTGAAGGACTAAATTAGGTGAATTATTGTGAAAAGTCTTTCTGATACGTGATAACATCTTTCCAATTGGTATTTCAAGGAACCCAGTAAAAGTCAGGAGCAAACCAGGAGGGCTGACAACTGCTGGCAGGAAGCCAGAGCGAAGCATCACGTTACAGTGGCTCCTGCAGTTTAATCCTCATTAATCCACCACTGCCGATATGTGCCATCTATCAGCAGGATGAGGGGTCATCACCATATTCTCAAACAGAGCTGCTGGTTAAGCAAATTAACCAGGTGCAGGCTGCTGGTGGCACATTCGTGGAATCACAGAAGGTGAGACAGGGGCACTGTTTTCCATTTCTGCAAGTCTCTACGTCGCTGCAGAGAACAGCTGCATTCTCTTATCTGCCCCTACGTCAATCTGGTGCAGTATCACACATTGTTCAGCTTCTGCAAAACTCCACTGTGCATTGATTAGAGAATATTATAAAACAGTCACCTAATTGTATATGAGTTCATATCTAAAAATAGGTTTGACCTTACGGGTCCCTGAAAGATTTGCCCAGGGGTCCCCAGACCCTGTTTTGAGAACCTCTGTTCCAAAAGGGCCCATATGTGCAACCCATGCTCATTAGAAATAGTTTCCTCTAGGTATTAAAGTAAATCCACTGAGGACAGAGATTAGTCCCCTTGTTAACCGGATTACAGTTATATAAGCCAGATATAATAAAATTATTTCTTTTAGCGTAGATTGTGATTAAGATGTCTAATTCAATCTTATACCCACCCCACCCCACCCCTGCCCAACTTGACAAATTAGTGAGAAACTTAGTAAGAATCTGTCTTTGAGAGGCAGTCTGGCAAAAAGAGTGCAAGTGAAGGCATGGGGCAATGAGACAGGGTTAATTGTAACACCCAAGCCTACCTCTTCTTCCCCCAAAGATGACAGCCCTTCGCTTGTAATACAATACTTTGGTCTGCCATTCCCTGCTGGCCCACTGTCCTCTGTGTGTCTCAGAAGGGTCTCCTAGTCTGCAGCTCTCTGCGAGCAGGGGACCTGAACGCAGACCCAAATCCTCTCTGGAAGGGAGAGTCCTGCTCCATCCTGGCTGGAGGGATGGTTCTGTGAGGGAAAGCTGTGACAGACAGGGCAGTCGCCGAAACCTAAGAATCAGTCAGCCTAATGCCTCGGCAGAGAAGCCCACAGACGGTACGTGGCTTTTCCTTCTCCGGCAATGCTGGAAATGAGATGGTTTCTCAGACACTGTTCTGTTTCTCTTGAAGTTCAAACCAAACATCTCAAAGGCGTAGCTTATGTACACAAGACTGAGTGGCATTCCTGAGTTTCAAAAAAAACAAATCATAGAACAAGGAAGGAATTATAGATACACAATGGCATGATTGATCATTTAATTTTAAACGGAAGAAAACAAAATCAGAGAGCAATCACTATTTCTTTTCTTTGAGCAGAGAACTGCTGGCTGAGATATAAGGACTGTATTTTAAAGATGTACATGCCTAACATCCATTTATTTTTACTTTTGTGTTTCCATAAAGTCAGTCATCTCTGCATGCCAAAAATGGCAAAAAATAGATGCTCTCCTTTCTAGAAATGATTATAATGTACCATGACCAAAAAAGTGGTTTTTCCCTAACAGATAATCTTGCATAAAAATGAGTCATGGGATTTCAGAAATGGAAAGGCTTTTCTCAAATGTGTGTGTGTAGGAACACACACCTCCCGCTTTTTCAGCAACAGCTTCACTTTCCGTAAGTCATGTTCTAATGAGAACGGCTCTGTCTGGGGCCTGTGAGTGAAAGGGGAATAGAGTATTTAGAGTTCAGCAAGAGGGAAGAAGTCTGTCTGAGAAAATAAGATTTCTCTGCTTGTGTTCCTCTGGGACGGATTTTAACTTATAAGGCAAGAAGGACTGGTAAGATGTTTCTTAAAAATAACTTCTCTTGCAACTTCATTAGCTGAATGTCAGCCCGACTGAGGCACCCTATGCGCACAGCTCGGAACGCTGTTCCTCGGGGGCTCTCGGGAGGGAGGAGATGTCCCCTCCACCTTCGTGGGTCCGTGGGAAGGCTGGCCTGGCGAGATCGGGAGGGGAGAGTACCGGGCTCTCATCTCCTGCGCACCCAACGGTGAGCAGAGGGGTGATAAAGTGGCTGCCCCCCAGTTCTGTGCCACCTCTGGACCAGAGAAGAGTGACATGAACAGTCCCTTCCCTTCAGTTGGACACAACAATGTTCCAGCTTCACTGAAATCTAATTCCTTCTCATGATGAAGCTGACATGCCAGCCACCGCACTGGCTGCCCCAAGCAGCAGACAGTTACCAAGCCAACAGACATTCATGCTCACAGATAAGAAACACAGCCTCGGGGTCAAACATGCCCTGGACTCTGGCTTTTCACCCTTCCCAACACATTTCATACCAACACACAACTTCATACCAACACTTCCCAACACACAACTTCATACCAACACTTCCCAACACACTTCATACCAACACTTCCCAACATACAACTTCACACAAACACTTACCAACATACAACTTCATACCAACACCTCCCAACACACTTCATACCAACACTTCCCAACACAAACTTCACACCAACACTTCCCAACATAAACTTCACACCAACACTTCCCAACATACAACTTCACACAAACACTTACCAACATACAACTTCATACCAACACCTCCCAACACACTTCATACCAACACTTCCCAACACAAACTTCACACCAACACTTCCCAACACAAACTTCACACCAACACTTCCCAACACAAACTTCACACCAACACTTCCCAACACACAACTTCACACCAACACTTCCCAACACACAACTTCACACCAACACTTCCCAACACACAACTTCACACCAACACTTCCCAACACACAACTTCACACCAACACTTCCCAACACACAACTTCACACCAACACTTACCAACACACAACTTCATACCAACACTTCCCAACACACTTCATACCAACACTTCCCAACATACAACTTCACACCAACACTTCCCAACAAACAACTTCACAACACTTCCCAACACACAACTTCACACCAACACTTCCCAACACACTTCATACCAACACTTCCCAACATACAACTTCACACCAACACTTCCCAACACACAACTTCACAACACTTCCCAACACACAACTTCATACCAACACTTCCCAACACACTTCATACCAACACTTCCCAACATACAACTTCACACCAACACTTCCCAACACACAACTTCACACCAACACTTCCCAACACACAACTTCATACCAACACTTCCCAACACACTTCATACCAACACTTCCCAACATACAACTTCACACCAACACTTACCAACACACAACTTCACACCAACACTTCCCAACACACAACTTCACACCAACACTTCCCAACATACAACTTCACACCAACACTTCCCAACATACAACTTCATACCAACACTTACCAACACACAATTTCACACCAACACTAAGCAACACACAACTTCATCCCAATGCTGCCAGCGTCCAGGGACCCAAGTGGCGGAGGGCCTTACACTCGTGAATAAGTACGAGGGAGCCGCCACGGGAGAACATGGCCCATCTTTCTGAAGGGTTACTTTCATTGGGTAGCAATTAAAAGCATTTTATTAAAACAAGTGTGGGATAAAATTAATTCACAGTTTCAAGACAAAACAGAACTTTCCAAGGAAATCTTGGACTTGCTTTTCCCAGGACACACGGGGTCCCGTGCACCTCCCCGCCTCCGGTGCAGCATTGGTGAGAAAATTGAGAGCACTGGTGCAGCTAAGAAACACTTTAATTGTTGTTAGGTTTTTACCTTCGGAAGTTCCCTAATGGCTCAAATCAAGCCAGCTCTGCTGGATGTGCTATGTAATACTGAGGAGAGCACATGGTTGCTCTCAGCGTGGGATATGTGAAGGCTGCATTGCCGAACCAGGACGCAGAGCGGGGGAGCGCTGCCTACTTCCCTTTGCTGCCGGCTTTCTGGCCTCTCCCACCTGACGGGCCTCAGGCTCTGTGACTCAAGAGGGTCTTAACCCTTTTATCCCAGAGAGCCCTGGTAAGATGCAAACACTGTAACGAAAAGGGCTTTTCCCCGAGGAACACCATTTCCATTTCACATCTCAGAGGCCATTAACGGAAAGCGTCTTTTAGAAATTTTGGATGGTGACTTAGGAGTGTTTTTACTGCAGAAGTGGAATATGCCCACCATAAATCTTTTCTGTGAAGTCCACCCCAAGGTTACTGCAAAGCTCTCAGGGCAACTGGAATGTACACGTGCGTGCACCGCACGGGGCCTGAGGGCTGTGTTCTCCAACACTGATGTATCACTACCCTTCAAGCTCCCTTCCTCCTTATCTACCTTAAATACTGAGATAAGCTGCAACACTCCGGAGCTTTGCTAAATTAGTTCAAATATTTCAAGTTCTGCCAACTCACACTTCTCCCCGCTGTTTTGGGTCTTGACTAAAAAGGTAAAGAAATATTTTGGAGGAAACCTCAGGGCCCAGCTTCATCAATCTTCATGGGCTACGCTCCTGAAATGCCAGGCAACCCAAAGCCTATCACAGATGGATTTCAGAGAAATAAACAAGCAAATCAACAGCCCAGAGTCGAGCACTCCTCTCTCCTCAGTGGTGTTTTGCCTTCTATTGTGAAATGGCTGCTCCGGGCTCTCTGCAGCTTTCTACCAAAGTGGCTTTGCAAGTATTCCCGTCAAAACCCAGTGCACATGCCCAGAACTGAGCACGGCCCGGCGGGTGCCCTGCTTGGCCCGGTCTGTCTGAAGGGCGACAGGCTTCTCTCCATGGCTTCAATGGCACCACAAGTGGCTGCCTCTGTGCCATTTCCATAAACTTTACTTGGGAACAGACAAATGTGGCCCAATACACGTAGACGAGACGGTGCAACCTGAGCCAGCAGAACGTTGCCTTGGAAAAGGCTTCTTATTTCAGTTCCAAACCACACATACTTGTACAGTTAACACATGCAGCAGGGGATATTGGTCCACAACATTCATGTTGAGGCCAAAGGCTCTGCTGTCCTCCGCCCTCCTCTCCCCACCCCCACCTGCCTTCCCAAGAACTTGTCAACTGCGTGGGAAGTTCAGAGACCAGTCAGGGGGCTGTCTTGCTGGAACACTTGCATGCTCCAACCAGGAGCGGAACTCGGACGTATTTTAATCTAAAGGAACTCAAGGAGGGGGTTCCCTATAAATAACGCCATGTTCCAATAAACACCAAAAGGAGCCCATGTTTCCTGTAAGCTGCTTTTCAGATGGATTACTGGAAGGAGTATTCCTTCACAGTTTTATGGCTTACTTTACTGTCATCTGCTTAAAATTTGGGTCATTTAAAACATAGATGCTAAGATCTAAGTCTTTACTGGGATGAAATATTACAGAGGAAGCAGAAAGTCTCATTCCAAGAGCAGACTCAGAGGCAGAACTCTTGGACTCCTGGGTTCTACTCCTGGCTCAGTCCCTGGGCTCAGGTCAGCCCTCGGTCAGCATCTCACTTCTAATCCCTTCAAATCATTTGTTAGTCCCTGTTGTCTAAACAGTGGGGAAACCCTGCGTAACACCCCTGGACCCTGTTCAATCAGCGGGGATGGCTATATCTCACTTCCAAGAAGCCAGGGTGACGCGTCCCTGAGCACAGCTAGCATGCTCCTGAGAGATCACAGTGTCATGGAGCAGACCCTCGAGGCTCTGAAACACTTCTCCACCTGCAAGAATCGCTGCTCCTTTCATCCGTGACCTTCAAAAACAGTACCACCTGGCATTTTCCAGTTCTTTATGGTTTCGCATTAAGTAACTCTGGTTACTTGAGCCTCAAACCTCTGAGAGGCAGAATAAGTAAACAGGTATATTTATCCCTAATTTTAGATGAAAACTGAGGCTTAGACAGGCTAGGAGACTTGCTCAAGGGCCCAGCGCTAAGGAAAGGGCTTGGGAAGTGTTCTTTTCTCTCTAACATGTGGGTCCTCAGTAAGACCCTACTTTTGGACCCAGGGAAGTGGACTGAGGGGACTTGGTTAAAGGGTTTCAGGAGCCTCTGTGATGCCTTTCAAGTGCAATAAAGGGTGAAGGGCCCAGTTTCTTGGAGTCCCCTGATCAGCATGGGTCTAGCATGTGTCCCATTCACCTCTGATACCTTCAGCCATCGTGCTTCCACTCCTGGCTCCTCTGGGAATAGAGAGGTGATGCCGATGCTTAATTCCCCTTCCTTTTAGCTTCCAGGCCCACAAGTTCACGATCACCGGGCTGCTCCTCACTTATTACTGAAGCTCTGCTTCCAGGAGAAGTGAAAAGCTAGGCAGATGGCTGCTCTATCCAGTTAAACTTCAGTGAGACTGCCCAGCTACTGTTTGCTTTGAGGCAAACTACATACCTCCTCTGTCCCCTTTACCAGGAACACGATTCTCTCTTCACCTGGCCGACTCCTACTTATACCTCAGGCTTCATCGCAAATACCACTTCCCTAGAAAGGCCTTCTTGATCTGACCACAGCTCCGACAGCCAGTCTTTCTTTCCCCTTCATCTTCTCTAATCACACGGTCTCATCGCACCCTGTACATCTCCTGTGCCATTTATCACGTTAGCAAATCATTCTTTACAGGGTTACTTGGTTTATGTTTGCTGCCCGCCTTGACTGTAGCCCTTTGAGACCAAGGACAGCCTTGCTCTA
This sequence comes from Myotis myotis, assembly GCF_014108235.1. Lineage (NCBI taxonomy): Eukaryota > Metazoa > Chordata > Mammalia > Chiroptera > Vespertilionidae > Myotis > Myotis myotis. The sequence goes on along the minus strand of NW_023416324.1, from coordinate 6,070,010 downwards.
TATAGCTCTGCTGCATTCCCAACCCCGAGTTCTTAGGGAAGTTCCAATCAGCATTCACTGACTGAGCATGCCTGAATGGCAGGTCTATGCCGGCTGGCACCAAACTGAACCTTCTGTGGCCATGCTGGACAGCAGGGAAGAGCGACATGAACACCCTCCTGTCTGCAGCGACCATCTGTGCCTTTCCTGTGCTCCTAAAAGAATGCAACGTTTTACCGAGACTTCCAAACTCACGTTACAGAAAATGCAAGTGATTTCTTCCTGGTCGTTATTAAAGTTAACATCACAAAATAATATTTTTATATTTTAACACGTATACCTCAGACCCTTTTTGAAATCAATCACTCAATTCCTTGACTGCTTTGGGATTCTAAGAATAAGGATGGTTCCTTTGGAACACTTTACTTTCACTTCTTTAGGTCTCATTGTCCTAACAAAAAGCTGGAGGTAGACTTCTTGGGCTTTGAGCAGACAAGGAAAAGTAACTGGAAGTACTTCTGAAGTCTCCCTCCTCCCCCTAACTTCATAAATGCTTCAAAATATACTCAAGGACTGGTTGGGCTCTGTATCTGAGAATAGAATGTAAGTTAACTAACGTCAGCTCTACAGATCCTTTTAAAGAGCAGCTGCTTCCAGATGGAAGACCTTCTGGCAGAACACAGTAATGTGTCATTGGTAACGTTTCCTGGTGACAGACAAGTGAACTCATTTTAATTGGGGACAATTTTTCTTCAAATCCTATTTGAGGGAGCGAGAGGGTGTGGACATGGCCCCGGCCCTCGCATTCTAAAGGGCACGCTAATTCACTTAGGGACTATCTATTAAGCAGGCAGCGGCAAAATCCTTCTGGGCTTAAGTGGAGTCCAGCTTGCCTGAGAGCTGTAACATTCATTACTATAGCCTTTGTTGATAAGATCCCAAATTAGTCACTGGAAAGGGGGAGGCTAAAATAGGCCCCCCACACAAATAGCTAAGTTAGAGTAGTCGGATTCTTGGGATTTGGAGCCATATGGGCTGTGGCTGATGTCCTGTCTCAGCTGGTATCAAGGCAAGAAAGCACCCCTCAGCAGAACTGCCCGCCTCGTGGGGAGTTTCGTTATGAGGTGGGGACTAGCTGGCACTTTCAAGTGGAAGAACTAGGAAGGGACAGACCCACGTGGTGAACTGCAACTTCAGGGATTCCAGAACTACACCATGGGGCTCAGGAGCAAGACACAGCCGTCAGCCTGACAGTTTTCTGAACAGGCAGGCGGGGATCTAATTAGTTTGGTGAGCAGGGGAGGTTTGTAAGAATGCAATGCTATTTTCTAACCCCTCTAGAGAAGAAAAACAACATTGTGAGTGTGTATCCAGTAAATACAGATACAGACGTAGATGTGGATCTGCAAGAGTGCATGCCAGATTTTTGTGCCTTCTTTTCATGTATTTATATTAGGCAAGTCAGAAATCTCAGTTGTGTGTAATCAGATATTGAAAAATCATATCATTAAAGCCGATGAAACATAGCAGGATGGACTAAGAGAGGCAGCAGATCTGGGCTGGAAATTGCAAAAGCCACTCCCCCCACGATCACTGACCTGGGGCCACTAAGTGTGGCTGTGTCTCTCACCGCCTGGGCTGTTTCTGATGCAAAATCCAGGGCGCCTGCCACTGGCTTGGTTACAGTGCCAACAAGCCCTTTCCCAAGGCCAGATATGAAACCGCTGACACCCCCTTCTGTTTTCACACCTTCCACTGTTGAGGTTATAACACTGGTCAATCCACCAATGATACCTAGCAAAAAAGACAAGGGCTATTTGTAACTGGGCCAAGAACAAAAGCAACAGCATTTAAAGCCAAACCCCTCAGTTCCATGCACCTGGCGAGGTAACTCAGGGGTGTTCTCTCAGTCTCTTGACAGGCCACAGGCAGGCCAACTCAAGATGGAGAACCAGCAGATCTGCCTCTTCAGTTTGGAGTCAGAGAATGTATATTATATATTCGTCAGAAGTAAAGCAGGTTCCAGTTTTAAAAACCAAAGAAAAGCTAAGAGTTTAAAAGTGGTACTTTTCAACTCCAGAGCTTGGGCAGCATATGGGCTATGGAGAGGATGTAGACAGTGGAATTAAATCTAGAGACAAGAAACTAGGGCTCTTGGGGAGACTTGGGGTCCCATAAAATAACAGGCAGAGAGATAACTAAATACAGATCCTCAGTTTTCAAAGAACACTGTGTGACTTGCCAGCACCGCCAAACGTTTGAAATGGGGTAAAAGCTGTGGCACATGTGGCTGAAAGCAGGTGTAGGCGACCAGCGTAATGACAAAGCCTGATGAAGGGCATCCTTAAAAAGCTGCCAGAGCCAGCGGCAACCTCAAGGGAGCGAGTTTGAAAGATTAGTCAAGGTCAAAAAGATATTCCAAACATTTTGAGAGATGACAGCAATGACCTTAAAGAGGCTCCACAGTGGCCAGAAGTTGGCCGGGGCTGAAGAGGACATGGCCTTGCAGGGGAAGCGGGCCCCGTCCAGGGAGCATTTCCGGGTCCTGTGCCAGGGACACTCACAGGATGTTTACCTGGTGACGATGGGGGTGTGAGGAAGCTCTCTGGACACCTCAGCTCTAGTGAGACAAATTGGTAAAGGAAACTGCTTGGGTGAGAATGTACTAACAATGCACAGCGCTTCTGGATTCTGGTGCATTCGCCCCAGTGAGGCAATCTCCCTTTCCCGTCCTTCTGAACCAAGTTCATGCAGACAGGATATGAGTGAGCCTGGCCAAGCAGGACCTGCAGACAGAACTGAGCATGATCCCCGCTTTACACCAAGGGGCTGTTACCGGTGAAAGGAGGGTCTCGCTCTTGGCTATGCTCCACGGGTCGCCCTTGGATGAGGCCGCTGGTTCCTCGCCTCAGAATGCACAGCCTGTGCTCTGAAGGTGCTGTACATAGTACCTAACGACCCCTGCTTGGAGGGGAGTTGGCGACCTTGAAACGATTCCCCGTTTTCTCAGCACACTGGTGTGTCCATTGAAAAAGTGAGGACAGCCATGCTCTCTCTCTGCATCCCAAGGATGCTGGGTAAATAGAGGCGATAATGCACAGCAAAGCATTTTATGTTCATTAAAAAAGTCCTCTATTAGTCCAATGCACTGTCACTGCAGTTACTAGAAAGAAGGATTAAACCTCTAATGCCAAGGATTGCCCAATAAGCAACTTTTAAAGCACATAAACAGATTAATTTCAGCCAAGTTTTACTTCTAGCTTGATGTCTCCTTGGGGAACGCTCCCTTTCCAGTTGGGCAGGCTTAGGGAAAGAAAGGCATTTTAATCCAAACCTCGCCCTTAGGAAGCTGATAAACAAAAACTCTCCTAAACACAAAGAGACACATGATTTTTTATTATTGATATTCCTCCTCCTTCTTTCAAATGCTGATAATTAAAACTTCTCAGTCTTGACATGGCTTTCTGGTAGCTTCAGACTATTTCTAGTAATCTGGTACAAACAGTTCACTTTAGTAACCATTACTAAACATGAGCTCCATGCCAGGTGTCATGTGAGATAGCCAGTACAAAGGTGAATTCAAAGTGGTCTTCCTGCTCTCCTGGCCTCACAGCCTATCAGGGAAGCAAGATGCACACAGCTGGCTACATACACAACCACGCCCTCCCTGTGTGCGCTAATTATCATTAACTCTAACTGGGGACAGTGGAGCGGGGCAAATGTCCTTTGAGTTGGGACAGGCTGAACAGGGTTTTGAGAGGCAATGAAGTGAGGCAGAGGAAGGGAGGGCAGAGGAACGTGAGGCACAGGAAGCAGTAGGAGGCCGGGGTGGCTGGGGGGACAATGGTCGGGAAAGGTGGCTGAGTTAATATTTCCAAGGGCCTTGACGAACACCATGCCAAGAAGTTTTGAGAAAAATACAACAAAAGGCAAATGAGTCAGAATTAAAGTATTAAAAGTCAGAATTCAAACTAATTCAGAGAATGGGTATTTACACAAGAGTCAGAAACATCTGGCCCACAGACCTGGGGGCCAGGTTCACACCTCACTCTCTGTGGAAGGAATGCTCAGAACGCAGAGGGCAAGTCTAGAAGCAGCAGATCCATATGATACAAAGTGGTTTTGTTGCTCACACCTGGTGACACCTTGGGAACAGAAGCCAGAGCGCAGGAAGGAATGGTCGTGTGCACGACACTTTGAAAATAAATGAAGAGCTCTCACGGTTGGTAGCAATTTTAAGGGGAATAAAACAAGAGAGCTTGGACGGCTACCGGACCACGATGCCAAGCCAGGATTGACACTGTTGTCGGCTCTCTTTTCCCGCTGGCAGTCGGATGGCTGAACAGGCACCCCCGAGGACTGTGGCAGAAGAGCCACTGTCCTACAGCCAACAGCAGGCGACTTACCGTGGGCCAGGCCGTGGATGCCGGCCACCAGGTGCTCGCCACTGGTGGCTGCGTGGTATCTGATGTACTCCCGCTCTGACTGATGCCGGTTGTCCATCGTCTTTCCTAAGCCATCCGACAAGGTCCCCGCAAACTGCAATGAATTAAAAACAGAAGGAGAAGAGTTTTAAACCCGTAGCAGAATTTTTGTTACTTTAATTATCCTATCTAATAAAGAGGGAATATGCTAATTGACCCTCATGCCATCGCAAAGATGGTGGCACCCACAGCCAATAAGGAGGGAATATGCTAATTGACTGCCATGCCCTCAGAGATGGCAGTGCTCACAGCCACAAGATGGCTGGCAGGGGAGGGCAGTTAGAGGCGACCAGACCTGCAGTGGAGGGTAGTTGGGGGGGAACCAGGCCTGCAGGGGAGGGCAGTTAAAGGGTGACTGGGCCGGCAGGGGAAGGCAGTTAGGGGCAACTGGGCTGGCAGGGGAGGGCAGTTGGGGGCAATCAGGCCGGCAGGGGAGGGCAGTTGGGGGTGATTGGCCCAGCAGGGGAGCAGTTAGGCATTGATCAGGCTGGCAGGGGAGTGGTTAGGGAGTGATCAGGCTGGTAGGCAGAAACGGTTAGGAGCAATCAGGCAGGCAGGTGAGCGGTTGGGAGCCAGCAGGCCCGGATTGTGAGAGGGATGTCCCAGACTGGAGAGGCTGCAGGCTGGGCTGAGGGACAACACCCCCAGTGCATGAATTTCATGCACCGGGCCTCTAGTTTAAAATAAATGCCCTCCTTGCTCCTCGCTGGAATTCAGTGAATACCAAGTGAGGGAGAGATAAACTGCTGAATTATGTATACTGTGTGTCCCAGGAGAGTGGTTCTCAAGCATGGGACGCTTACAGGCGGACACATGGCCTGCAAACAACACTGACAATCCATCATGACATTTACCTTCCTTGATTCTACTGCAAACTTACCAAAAAGTAAAGGTCTAAATGGCCTGGGGAAGGAGAGGGAAGCTTTGGGGTTCCCTAATGTTAAAGAACAGAGGCTCTCTGCTCTAACAATCAGTGGGATACCAAATAGGAAATGTTGCAAATTTTGCTTTAGGGTTTGGCATCAAAATTTTTAGAGCAATCAAATGCCCTTAAGTAATGCCGTTTCTTTCACTTATTCAGTAATTACCGAATGCCTAGGTGCTGGCCCCATTTGTCAAAAGAAGAAAGAGAAGTATATGTAAAAGTTCACAGGGTAGGTCACCTTTTATTCAATGGCACATTTGAACTCATGGCTTCCCATGTCAACTCCATCCCCACCAATCAGAGGAGATTTTATTTATCCTGGCCTATTTTAACCAGAGAAGCTGTCCCATTCATCAAAGCTGGATAAAAAGGACATAAAAGTCTGTTTTGTCACAAGACAATTCGAAAAGGTTTAAAGTGACAGTTAATAAACCACAGGGTACTTAGCCTCATCGTTCAGGCATAAAAAGGGAAGGATATCAAATATATAATTAACCTTCTCGGGAAGGATCTACCAAAACAAGTGGTGTAAGTGCCAATGACCCAGGACTAACCTTTTAGAAAACACACAGGAATGTTGCTCAGATATAAAGCGCAGTGGGAAGACGTGAGGCAAACAGCCTGCCCCGAAGACCCAGGATGCTGGGTGGTCACCGGGAGGCCTGCCACACTGTGGTCGGGAGAGGGCTCACACAGATCTGCCCTGGACGCCCTCAGTCCTAGGCTTCTAGATGCCAGTGACAGGGGAAGGGGCGTTCTGGGTAAGAAGAGGGACTGGAGGCAGGAGCAGCAATTCCACGGGAAGCAGTGGTCCCTGCAGCAGGACGTGGGAGCACCCCTTTCCTTCACTCGGCCCAGATGCCTTTATGCTCTAGGGCAGTGATTAACAACCTTGCTAGAGAGGCAATCCCTATCATTAGTTGCTTTTTGCCTTCCCTTCTCTGTCACCTCTAATTAGAGAACTTCAAGTAAATGGAAATGAATTTTACAATTTCCTTTCGGATGAAGACCCCCTGGAATGTTTGTGAAGCCAGCGCTGTGAATCACTAAGTGGGGGTTTTAGTCAGGAACCCCATCTAAGAGCCAGGGGCCTGGGCATCTGACCAAAACAGATCCTAGTCCTCTCTCAACCATTCTGGCGGCTACATGACCCCGAGTGAGGAGCCTGCCCTGGGCCCCTCTTGGCACCTGGAGAGCAGTGATAGCACCGACACTACCAGGTGGCCGTGGCTCGGGGTGTGGCATCGAGTCAGCGTTCTTACTGTTATCACCAGTCACGACTAGTCCCAGGAGAAACACCCTGCATCACCTGAAGGACGCCTTTCAAAGATGTAGAATGATGGTCATTTGCATTAGGATTGACCATAACTAAGGAGAAAGCAACCACCAGCCCTTTGCGGAGTGAGCTTCTGGAGTGGCACCATCTGCAAAATTAGTGCTGGACTCGGCTGTTTCCAAAGCCCTTTCCAGCTCTGACAGCGTGTGACCTATGATCCGAGTTAGAATATCTTTATCAAGCACGTACACTGGGCCAGCGCCGGCCTAGGTGCTCCTGCGGGTGGAGGGTGGGAACAGAGGGCAGCCTGGTCCTAGTCCCAAAGAGGGCAGTCTCGGTAAGACCCCCACCTCCCCCCCCGTGGACAGCCAGCAGCAGGAGCAGGAGCCGCAAACTGGGAGCACCCGGGAACTGCAAAAGGAGAGGGAAATATGACCCTTGTTTCTGGAAAGGCCCAAAGAGCCCCTGCCATGTTCGTGAATTCTGCAGGTGCCAGTGTTCTTCACTCTGAGCTCGGACAACAGGGCCTCCAGGATGCCTTGGGTGGGGGAGGGGGGGTCGGGGGGGGGGTGTGAAGGGAAAGCACTGTCCTCAGAAGTGCAGGCTCCTCCCAGGGTCTTATTCCCATTCTCCTTAAACTCCCAATTTGCTTGAAGAGAGAGATTTCATTGGAAGAGATATGAAGCGAAGTCCCATCTACCTATTCCAGCAACTGACTAGGAAGAAGTTAAAAATGCCAATATACTGCCCCCTGCCCCCTAGAGAGAATATGGGAGAATAATCTAGGCAAACTGCCCTATACCAGCCCCTCTCCAGCACCCCCCATCAATAAAGCAAGCCTAACACCCAAGGTTTATGAGTGAGCCTGGGCCAAAAGCCTAATTGCCAACAGATTCCCCTGCAGCCGCCTCGGCCCCCAGCATGGTCTGGTCCTGGGTTCTCTACAGAAACCACTCTGGCCTCAGGAGGAAGAGATGAGGGGGCCCAAGAGAGCACTCTCCCCTTAAATGCTGGTTCTTCCATGTGCTTGCTTCTCGGGTGCCCACCTTTACCGTGGCAAGGTGCCTACAATCTAGTCAACTCACTCTCTGTCTCCCAGCTGAATTCCTATGCCTCTGTCTGTAAAGAAATTACTCATGCAAGCCAGCTGAACTTGTCCTTTGTCACTTTTGAGTAAAAGCTAAGGATACAAAGACACCAACAGGAAGTGATTATAAAATCTGCACCCCTGCCCTGCTGGCGTGGCTCTGTGTTTGAGCATTGACCTATGAACCAGGAGGTCACGGCTCAATCCCCAGTGTCGGGCATGTAGGAGGTGGCCGATCATTGATTCTCTTCATTATTGATGTTTCTATCTCTCACTCGCTCTCCCTTCCTCTCTGAAATCAATAAAAAATATATTTAAAAGATAAAATCTTCACCCCTAGAAATGTGGCTTTGAGAACTCAGAAAATATAGGAAGATGTTAAAATCCACAACTCAACCAAACCCAGAATGATGAGAGGCTAATCAGATTTTACGAAAAGAGCCATTTTATAGGAACTAAACTGAAGCCAGCCTGGTGAAGGGTCCTGTGGTTAAAGCCCGGGCCTGGGGCCAGCCGCTGGGGCTTCTGAGTGCTGAATCCGGGCACCACAGAGCCTGTGGCCGTCTCTCTCGCTGTGGGAGCACTTAGTCATCCTTAATTCTATCTCTCACTCCCACCTCAGTGGGAAAGCAAATCACACCGAGTATCTTATTTCTCCCTCAAAGACAGGGTGACAGCTTGGGCTGGAGAGGGAGGTGATTCCAGTAAGCTCTCTTTATGCTGCCCTCTGGCATGTCTTCCCTGAGGCTGCAGTGTTATTTCACCCATGTCCTTGACTTTGAAGATGATCGTCAAAACAGAGCAGGGACAACTCATGAGAGCTACCCCATCCCGTGGGAGTGACGGTGGAAGACATCCGTTGAACTTATTTCGAAACGTTTTCAGAGCAGATGCCCTCTGGCATGTCCGTGGATGATCCAAGTGGGAAATGACGGCTGGAGGTAGCTATTCAGATCATGCCCAGGGAAAAGGCTGAATTCGTCAGGAGAGGAGTGAATCCAATCCAGCTACGCATCAGCCAATCGACCCCAAACCCCACTGTGTGCCAGGCTAGCAAGTGAGAACCATAAATGAGAAGTGGTCCCTGCCTCTCGCCTTCAGGACCTCAGCCAGGAGGTATGTATGTGGCATAATGGAAAGACATTCATTCATAGCAGAGTTCAAATTCTGACTGTGCCATTTATTAACTGTAAGATCATGGACAAGTAACAACCTCTTTGAGCCTCCATTTCCTCATCTTCGAAATGGGAAAAGAATATCCACTTACAAGGATATACACGTAAAGCACTTGCACGGAGCCTGAAACGTCAATTTCTTCAGGTGCAAAATGGGAACAATCAGATCCCACGTGGCTGTTGTGAGGACTAAGTGCGATGCGGCATTTGGCTCCATGACTGTGGAGGGGCATACAGCACCAGGGCAGTGAGCACCTGCCAGGCTTGCACACTGGGAAAGGACTAGCAATTGGGAGGTAATTTGCAGATAATTTGTAACTCTACTCGGGATAAACATAACTTCAACACCAGAAGGACCATTTGCAGAGACTTAAGTCAATATAGTTCATTTTGTAGCAATTTCAAGTCCACAAAACACACACACACCAAAAAAAACCCCTTAAGGCTGCAAGTGAATACTGTCCTTGCTAAAATGAAAGGTTCCAAGGAACAGAGTGTCCTTCAGAAAACCTGCTATTACATTTGCAGACAACAGCGATCTCCGCACCCCACCCCCTTCTCTCACCAGAGGACGCTCAGAGCACACCACACTCGTGAATTCTGGCCACAGCCTGAAGTCATTGATTTCTCTGAAGCCATATTTTCAGCCAGGGGGTAAAAATGTCAGAAGAACTTCAAGATGTCAGTCCTACTGCCTCGCCAACACACAGTGCGTGTCAATACCCCACCTTCCAAAAATAATCCCATTGTCTAGAGAAACGGAGCCACTACAAATTAGGCTGGGTTTGGGGCTGGGCTCAGAACAGATGGTTTTACAAAACTGACATTCAAGTAGAGGCTGGAGTGGTGAGAGAGAAAAATATTCACACTGTGTCCCTCTGTTCTGTCCGATCAGTTTTCCTGACCCTTTTATGATATGCAGCAAGCCTGGGATGCCAGCGGCATTTGGCCAGTGTAACGGGAGCCTCGGCTTGAGTTTCTCCCCCTTCTCTGGGGTTCTTCTTTCACAGTTATTTACCTAATGGAAATTTCCTCTTTAATATTCTTGCTCACTGAGGAGTTGCTGGTGACGGTACTTTTCTTGTCACCAGGGGAGACGGTGAGCACGTATAACAGGAAAAGGAGGAGAAGGGACAGGCCCTGCAGTGTGAGGAGAGTCTGTGTCCTTCCAAGTCTGAGGCTGTCCAGCTGCGAGTCTCGGCCACCAGCACAGCTCCAGCTCTGCTCAGCGCTGCCCACAAGGAGCTATGCTGAACATTCAAATTCGCAAAACCCAGCTAGCTACATATTGTGTCTGTAAGCGAGGAGGACCTGAACTGTGTGGGGGCTGCCCCCTCTCCATCAATCAGGGCCCAGGAGTCAAATTCTCATTCTATCCTTTACTAAGTATGCACCCGGGGAGAGCTGCTAATTTCCCTGAACCTCAGTTTACCCACCTGCAAATAAACAAACAAACAAATATCCTCGCCTCTAAGGAGTGCTGTGAGGGTCGGGAGGTGACGCCAAGGACTCGGCACGGTGTCCGGCACCCACGGCCTCATGTTGCTGAGCTTCTGGGAGGCAGCTCCGAGGCTTCCCAGGTGCTGGCTCTCTGCCAGGCACCCTCCTCAGGTCAGGAGGACCTGTCCCTCGGGGCTAAGATGCCACCGCTTCTCTGCTTCATGTTGTCGGCATGGCCACGGCTCAAAAGGAGGCTGAGAGGGAGTTTTGCCTTGATGTTGAAAACCCCTTTTGTGATTCTTGTGAGCCAGGAGGGGTTAAAGGAAAAGGGGACCCAATGAGCAGTGGGTATTTGTCACCAACACAAGGCAAACCAAACAGCCAGTCCTCACTCAGCCAAATGGCGAAGGCGGCGGTGGGGGCAGGGAAAGGGCATTTAAAAAAGGCATGGAACAATTTGAGGTTTGGCAAGAAAGAGGCATTTTTGGACCCCAGATCTCTATCCAGTAGATGTGGAGCAGGTTTGTCTGTTTTCAGTTCTGCTCGGTTGTGACTGTGTATGTAGCCCCCTTAAGGCAGAGAAAGGAGAAAAAATCCAGAAAAGAGATTCTGAATGAGAACAATCAAGACATTTTCAAGCTCGGACTGACATTCTACTCTAGCAACATGCCAATGACCTTGCTTTTTTTGGGGAGGAGGAGGGTGTTCTCTGGAGAGCTAAAGGCCTCCCGCCCTAAGACATACACCATGTTGCTATTTCACGGATAAACACTTATCAGGCAACAGACACTCCGTTTCAGTTAAGAAACAAAGTCCTCCAAAGCCACCCAGAATTATCTCAGCGCACAAGGTCTAAACATAAGCAACAAAGTCAGACCTCAAGATGGTCCTCTTCTCAGAGCCCGGGACGCAGGCCTGCGGAACTGGCAAGGCTCTGCTGCTCTGACCCACTTGTGAACTCAGACGTGTTTCAGATTCATAGAGGCTTGGAGTGGTGCGAAGCACTCGGCACAGGGTTTGCTTTTTCTTTAATAGGGCACGGTGGCGTCTGCGATGAGGCTAAAAGCACAGAAATAAGCAGAACACCCACAGGAAGACTGATTTTCATCTCCAGACAAGTGTCATGGCTTAATCACGTCCTCTCTTCCCCGTTTCCTCCGTGTCAATTAGAAAGCATCATGTGCAGGATGAACCTTTAAACCCATCTGGAGACGGGATGGTGTCCCCCCACCTCCCAGCTCTTCATCAGCGAGGCCTTGTACACCTTCCGCAGAAGGGGTTGGGGCAGTGCTGAGGGTGCAGGCCTCCCTGCCTGCTGCGGAAAAGTCCCCGAAGTCGCAGACAGAGTCAGAGGGAGGTTCTGCACAGTTAGGGCTACACGAGGCGGGGGGGTGGGGGAGCCCTCCCACCCCACACGAAACCTCCAGTTTTGCCATCTAACAAGGTTTGCACTATGCATACACGGCCCACGCCTCAGTACCGAACCAGGAGATAAAATATGATGTGAAAGAAAAAAAAACAAGAAGAACCCTGTGAGGTGGTCACACCAGAATGCCCGACTCAGCAGATAAGCTATTTCAACACCAGGAAAGCACACAGGCTTGGAGGCCAGGAGTCTCAATCCCAACTCTGTCAATCCCGGCTCTGTCAATCCCGGCTCTGTCACTAGATCCAACGGGGTGAACGTGAGCAACACACATACATTCTCTTCAGATGGGTGTCTTCTTCATCTAAAGACAGGAGAACACGACCCACAGACGTGCTCATCCAGAGAGGCCTTGGTTTTAAAAGTACTTGGGAAAAACACAAAGAATGTGTACAGGCCAAGGGTTACTACTGCAAAGTCTATTCTTCTGAGTGTCCCACTGCCCCTCCCTCCCAGCTGAATGCTGTGTGTGTCTCAGCCTGTGACCGAGGAATCGCCTGTACCCATTCTGGAACCGAGAAGCGTAAGGAAGCCAATTATAACAAAAGAAAATCTCCAAATACGGAAATTAGAAATGAAACCAAACATTTTACAACAGAGAAGAAGCTCAGGCTTATCGCGTTCCCAGCCACAAGCACTTCATTCCTGTAAAGGACTTTGCATTTCAAGTGAATAGATATATCCTCTTTAATGCCAAAAGCCGGGAAGAAAGGCGACGGGTGATGTCACTGAGAACAGGCACAGATGCCAGGCTCCGGTACAAGCTGAACTTCTTACTGAAAAAGTCAGATATGTTTCAAGGGTTTGAAATATCTTGAGAAGATTTTCAGGAAAAAATCTCCCCAACTGGATGTCCAAATAAAAGAAGTTTTAGGTGAGTAAATAGCAAAATTGGTAAAGGAAAGCTTCCAACTGCTAAGGCCACAAGGTGACCTTTGGAACTGTAAACATAGGTCAGCAACGTTGCGTCTCAGGCACTGTTCTAAGGGCTTAACAGTTGGGAAATCATTTAATTCATTTAATCCTCACAACAAACCTATGAGGTAGGCTCTGTTATTATCACTGTTGTGCAGATGAAACGTAAAAGACCACAACAGTCTCTAATAAGAGTCTGCTAGGTATTACCCACATATGGTAGTGGGTAATATATAAAGGGAACCCAACCATGATTTTTGTTATTGTCTCCGTGGAAAATTCCTTCCTGAACGTCAGTAAAAATCTTATAGAGACACCAGGTAAGATGCCCTTCTTTTCCCAAGCAGTGGCGGTGACAAAGGAAGGTCGCTGAGGGAGTACGTAAATAACCCAGCTTCTGAGAAATTACATGCAATCCCTGGACAAGAAAGAGGGCCAGGCTCTGACCCCTTCTTGAGCAATACTCCAATCAGACACCTTACGCCTTCCATCACCTGGACTTGCCCTTAGGCATGCAGCCTGGGCTCCCCACTCTCTCTTCCCCAAGCTCTCACTGTCACCGCCTGAAAAAGCCCCAGAAAAAGAGGAGGTTCTGTAAACATTCATTAGGGGATCAATTACAACACATCTGATCACAGAACTCGCATGTACCAATGAGGCTGGGAAGAAAGATGGAGGCCAGCTGGGGCAGGGACCGAGACCAGCGATTTCCAGAGCTCCTGTCTGTGGAGAGGTCTGCTCTTCCTCCCCAGCTTCTGGCAGAGGAATTGCTGAAGGAGGTGGAGTGCCAAAGCCACAAAGCTAAAAGATTTAATTAATCAGAACTGGTCTGGTCAAGCAAACCAAACTCCAGAAACTACAGGGAGAGAATAGCACAAACCACCGTGCTCCTAGCGCAAGACACGATCTTGGAAGGGCACCCAGTTCCGCCTCCACTCCTCGCCTCTCCATCTCTGCCACTCCTCTCTCTCCCAGCACCGCCCAGCCATCCGGGAGCAGTGAAACTGTCCCGGGGAAACCAAGGTGCTGTTCCTACGAGCCTGCATTGGCAGGGAGCTAAAGATACAAAGGCCAACCCTTCATTCTAGGTAATGTTCAGGGAAGCCATGCCTCAGCAACCGTGACGAAGGCTAGATGAGACCACAGCCTGGGACCAGGTCTTCAGCATCTGGGAGGTTGGACCTCTTTTTGGGGGGCAATAGGGGATGGAAGGCAGATCAGATCCTAGGTACTTAAGTCCTGTCTCATTTCTCCTGAGCTTGGCTTGATCCAAGGCTCAAGTGAAAGGCCAAAAGAAGATTCTTTTTTAAATGGAAAATGTTTCCACACCTTCAGGTAGAAAAAAATTAAAATAAAAATGCAACTGGCTTAGTTCCATTTCCCAGTAGCTCCTCAGAACCCTCTGGTCTCTGCCAGGAGGCCCCTGGTGCCTTTCAGCGGGTATTCCTACCTCTGTCATCTTACAACCCTATGAGGGGTGACCTGGGAGAGGACACTGAGCCCATCTACTTCACACTCATCTACTTCCTGCAGATCTGGTGGGTTTTTTGGTTTTTGTTTTTTTCTTTTTAGCAGAATTAGCCATTCACTGCTGAATTAGCCATTCCTAGGTTAATAAATTTCAGGCCTAAAAAACAAGTCCTGGAATGAGGAAAACACAATTCATTGAGCTCAACAGCTGCCCTTCCTAAAGGTGACTCACTGGGACTATTCTGATGTGTTGCTTTCAAGAGAAAACCTGCAATTGCTAGAAAGAATAGAAAACAGGGGCTCTGGTTCAATATACTTCCTACTTCAGAGAGAGCTAATTAACCCTTGCTTATCAGAAAGATTCCCCCATTTTCTGATCTAAACAGAACTGATTCTTTAAGACTAGGTTTCCTTAAGGGCCTCTGTTATGATCTCAAGAGCTGAGTCTGATTCTCTAGCTCCCCTTCCATTGCCCTTCCCCAGAAAAAAATAATCCTTCCTCAAGATTCTTCCCTTTAAATACCGGCCTTTGATCCTTACTGAAATACAAGTCCCGCTGGGAAATTCTTGCCGTTATATACCCTTTACTGCAAACGAAAAGCTCAGAAAACAAGTTTTGCAGGGGAGGTACACATGGGAGGAAATCAAAGCACTGGGCACCAGAAGGAAAGAAAAAATACAAATCCTCTCTGGAGAAAAAGAACCTAAGTCAGAACCCCCATTTTTTTTTTTTTTTTTTTTTTTTACACAATGTCCAGCATACAAGAAAAATTACCAGATATGTAAGTGAATAAAATGACTGAAAACTGAGGGGGAAAAAGAAACATAAAATCACTCAGCAGTTATCCAGACATTAGAGCTATTCGATACAACGTTTAAAATAGTATACAATGATCTTCCAAAAGTTATAAAAAGATAGAAAATTTTACCAGAGAACTGAAATTAGGATTTTAATAAATGGCTGAAGAGCAGAGTGGATAGAGTATCAAAGAGGATTAGTGAACTAGAAAAAAAGTCAGCAGAAAATATCCAGATCAAGGTATGAATAAAAACAAGGGGGTGAAAGACAGAAAGGAGCTTAAAAGACATACGGGACATGGTTAAAAAAAAAAAAAAAGTTCAACTTCCATGTAACTGGAGTCACAGAAGGAAAAGAGAGAAAGAGGGCAGAAGCAGTATCTGAAGTGACATTAGCCAAGAATTTGTAGCAAGAATCAGGCTACAAATTCAAGATACTTTATAAATCCCAAGCCAGAGAACCCTGTCTAGGCACATTACTATAAACTAAAGACAGAAAATAGGCAGTCAAAGGAAAACAGGCATATCACCTTCACAGGAGCGACAATTATACTGACAGCTCTTTCAACAGAAATAATAGAACAATAATGGGATCATTAAAGGGCTGAAAGAAACTTGCCAATCCAGAATTCTAAATTCAGTGAAAATATCTTTAAAAATATGGGTGAAATAAATATATTTTCCGGGGGGGAAACCAACCTGAGAAAACCCATTGCAAAAGACCCACAAAAGAAAGTTCTTTTGTGAAAAATGACCCTATATGGATACGCAAAGAATGAATGATAACAGGACAAATAGGCGTATAAATCTAAATGAATATTGACCATTACACACACACACACACACACACACACACAAATGGGACGAATAAACACTCAATGACCCAGTATAATTCTGCGCCTAAGTGTATTTTGGAGAGACTCTTGTGCATGTGCTCCAGGGCCTTGAACAAGGTCACAGCAACATTGTTCATAAGAGCAAACCACTGGAAAACAGTCCAAACATAGACTAGACACATTATGACATGTTCAAACGATGCAGTATTAGCTAGCAGTGAAAACATGAGCTACAGATAAAGCTATCAATATGGATGGTTATCAAAAATGTAATGTTGCCCAGCCAGAGTGGGTCGGTGGTTAAGTATTGACCTATGAACCAGGAGGTCACGGCTCGATTCCCCGTCAGGACACATTGCCCGGGTTGCCGGCTCAATCCCAAGTAGAGGGCATACAGGAGGCAGCTGATCAATGATTCTCATCGTTGATGTTTCTATCTCACTCTCACTCTCCCTTCCTCTCTGAAATCAATAAAAATATACTTATAAGTAAGTAAATTAGTTCTACACTTATTGCCACCCCTGCCTATTTTTCTGTTGACTGCAGGTTCTGAGGCATGTGCCACAGTAAATAACACAAGACAAGCATCAAAACATCTAATGGTATCCCTCAATACCCACACGTGCGGACGTAATGGGAAATGTAGGAACATATCTAGTGGCAGCTGATGAGATTTTTTAGCACCTCCCAGAGAAGCAGGAGCCCAGATATCACTTGCTCCTGGGCTGCCGATAAAGACCTGAAGGGCGTATCTGAGACCAGCATCTAGGGAGGAAGTGCTCCAGGACCTTGAACAGGGACCTTCCAGAGTCCCAGGCAAAAAGGAGGAGGACGGACAGGAAGGACTCCCTGAGGCGGGTGGCACACTATCGCTCCTTCAGCGTGCCTATGGGCTGGCGGGCGGGCCAGAGGATTCTCAGAGGATCTTGAAACTTCCTTACCTAAGTCTCCCAAGGGGTCAGAGGCCTGGGAACACAGGAGTTCATTGCCCTGACGCTTCTTCATCTTCAGGTAAGTGCCACAACCTCCCATCAGCAAAAGAAGAGTGAGTGCAGAAGGGACTGAAAACGAGCCTCAGAACTTCAGAAAGGAACAAGATGAGAAAGTAAAGTTGGAAGATAGTTCCTTAAAAGAAACCCAACAATGACACAACCTGAGTTATGTTTCGACAGGATGGCTCCCAATGCTGTTGAGAGCATTGCCGTGAGAAGGGGAGCCAGGGTGGAGACAGGGGCTGCTTCAGTAACACAGCCAGACATCCCTGGGCAGCGGGCAGCAGTGGGCAGTGGGAGGCAGGCGTCCACACGTTTGCCACGCAGCCCCAACTAAGTGCAGGCTTGAGAGTGAAAGGACCCAAGCTGTCCCCACCTGCCCTGAGATTCTGAGTGTAGGGGACTGTTAAGGCTCAAAATTCCAAGAAGCCAACAGGAAACCGACACAGCCTTCCTTTAAACACTGGTAGAGAAACAGTAGCCACTGCTTCTCACAATAAATGTCCCCTTTGAATTCACAAAGTAAAACTAAAATCCGACTCAAAATCCCAACACTGTTACCTGCCTTGAGAGGAAAGAGGAAAGGAGGGATTTTCAGAGAAAACCTCCCTGTTTGGAGAGGATGGGGCAAGGGAAGGCTGGAGGTACAAGAACTATGAAACACATGCCTGTAGAATATGTTCTTCCCTCTCAAACCGAGGGCATCTCTAGGTTAGCTTTGTCTAAAGAAAATGGTAAAACAGTTAGATGGACGGATCGAATGGAGTCAGGTAAGTTAATTTCCCAAAATGTGGTCTGGAGCTCAATGGCAAACATTCCATCTACTGTGCTCCAGATTATGCAAAAACGCACTTCCTCCTGCCTTGCCAGCCCGCTGGTTTAAGAGAGGGCTAGACCAGTGATGGTGAACCTCTGACATGCGAACTCATTTTTTTGGTTGATTTTTCTTTGTTAAGTGGCATTTAAATATATAAAATAAATATCAAAAATATAAATCTTTGTTTTACTATGGTTGCAAATATCAAAAAATTTCTATATGTGACACGGCACCAGAGTTAAGTTAGGGTTTTTCAAAATGCTCAAAAGGTTCGCCATCACTGGGCTAGACCAATGCCTTCTTCCCCTTTAACAGAACCCGAGGCAGTCTGCTCTGGCTCTCGGCGGGAGATTTTCTGCTATCTATATGGAGACACTATTAGCTAATTGGAGATGCTGCTCTCTGCCCCGGGGCCGCTGCTGCTGCTCTGCACGGAGCCTCTCCGCTGGGGCTGCCTTCGTGTGCCCTCTAGTCCCCGCCACATCCTGTCCATGTGGCAACTATCTCCTTGGACTTCGAGTTCCTTCCTCTGTGTAGACCTCCCTTGCCCTGGGTAGAGAGGTCTGCCCTACCGAACCAGACTTCTGTCCTAGCGCCTGGGACACTTTCTCCCTGAAGCATTGGTTACAGGACCTTCTCTGAGCTAGACTGAGACCCTTGGGGGAGGTGGCGGGGCGGGGAAGAGGAGGAAACTTGATTTATTCGTCTCTGCTGCCCTGCACCGAGCACAGGGCCTGGCACCTTTAACTGTCCACATGCTGCTGTGGCCTTATTGTGTAGACACATGAACAACAGAGGAATATGAGGTTATGGTTCCTGCACACAGGTCTATATTCAGACAGCTCTCATGTGGCCTGGAACCCCGTTAAATCACCACTAAGTGTGTGGGACGGGGAAGAGCATTTTCTGGGTCTCAGCCTACACTGTGGCTTGGAAGGGCGCAGAGCATCAACAAAAGAGCTACAACAGAGGATGCTGCAGGAAAGCACTAACCTGTGACTCAGACCCTCTTCAGCCTCTTGGCATACAGCCTTACACAGTGAATCCTGCAAACATGACATCACTCAGGGTCCAAGAATGAGGCCCACTCGACGGGCTCTGACCCAGACAACCCAGGTTCCTATCCTGGCTCTTCGTAGCCTTGGGCAAGCTGCTCGGTTCCTCTGAGCCTCCACGTCCTTGTATGTGAAGTGGGACTAGGGTCACTGTGAGGACTCAGCAGGCTGATCCGCGTGAGACGAGAACAGTACGTGGCCATGGGGAAGCGGTCAGTGAACACTCGCGAGGAGCATTTTTCAAGTCCCACTCGGCCACTAGCTCGAATTCAAACGCCCTTCAGTGTGCAGTCCTCTGTTTCTATACAGCGATACTGAGGAATAAAGCTAATAAGGGTAATTAACATCTTTAACACTTCAAGCTAGTGTACACAAACATATTCCACATGGTCAACCTAATTGCTCCGCTGTAACTATTTCACAGACTGCACAGTGAAGAAGCCTCCTGTCAGCTTGGACAACAGACTTTGTGAGACAAAAGGCAAGGAAATACAAAATTAACATTGTGGTCACTCCTTATCGGAACACAGACAAAGTGAGCAGCCAGCAGTCCGGAATGAAGGAAACAGGTTGTTGGCTTGATTGGAATTTCCTAGGATTGTTACCATGTAGCACGAGATTAAGCCAAATGTTTCTTTGCACACAGTTAAGTTTATGTGAAATGTATCAGAAATGATATAGTTAGGGCTCTGGGTTTGTGTGTGAACAAAACTGCTTTCAAGAAATGTAGAAATGTATCATTAGGAGGTTGATTAAGAAAATGCCATAGATTTGGAGTTCCCGAGATCTATAAAATAAGTTCATTCAGCGCTGGCTGGAGTGGGGGTGGGAAATCTTCAGGCTAAATACACAAAGAGCAGGTAAACCAACACAGATGACCTTTCTTCTGAAGAGGGCGTGACTGTCAGATGAACTATATGCACCAACACACAGCATTTTCAAGACAGTGCGTGCTCTGACATTTCAAACCAGGACACCACCACCTCAGCAGCTAAAACTGAAGAGCATCATGGTGTATTGATTTACTTCTTCCTCCTAGAAGTACCCCCCGCCCGCCCGCCCCCCCCACCCCACCGCCCCAAACACACACAGCTGGCAAGTGGGTTTTCCAAACCAAAGGGAAAAACCTGGAACACACCACAAGTAGGCACTTACTGCCCAGATGTGTCAAAGTGGGGAAAAGGACAAAAGTCAAGCAGCTGACCTACAGTGTTTCAAGAACAGAATGTCTCCAGGGAAAATGTGGCCAAATACGTCTTTGATGATAAATGTAATTCCAGTAAAACTAGCAGCTAAAAGAAGCACCAGGCAGAATGGATGACAATTTAAGGTTAGACATAACCAAATGTTCAGACTCTTCCATTTGTTTTCTTCTGTTTTGAGGGATAAAAGAGAGGAATAAAGAATGTGCTGGAAATTTGGGGCATGTGCTCCAAACCTTCCCCGCGCCCCGCTCCTCCTGCTCTTCCCCCTCCCCCCACCTCCTCCTCCTCCTCCACCTCTTTCTCCCTCTATTCCTCTTTGTAAAAGGCCTTTAATTAGCTCACATCCTCTCCTGACCGGGCTCCCTAATCCATTCTGACACAGCCTGTTGGCCAGGCAGTGGGGACTGAGTGCAGGCCCTATTAGCCGGCTCCCAGCGGATCCCGCTGCTCTTATCTCTGCAGATGCCTGATGAGTTTGGTATCTTCCCTCCCAGCCCTCCTGGGAAGCCGCCCCAGCAGGTGCCCATTGGCAATAGTTTTGTGTTACAGGCCTGAATGAATGATCCCCGCAGGAGCTGCAGACTGTTTTCACAGACTCAGAAGGCAGTCAAAAGTCCACCGCGTGAACTTGAAATGACCCCAGCTGCAGAGTCACTAGCGGGTTCACCGGGAGGGCAGGCACGCTTTATTAAACAACTAATACTCTTCACAGATAACTTTCCAAAAAAGCAAAAGTGTTAACTCTTTGCAATCTTTCTGGCAAGTGGAGGGGCTCCGCTGTGTGACTGACTGTTTGAAGGCAGGTGAGGATTCTGGCCTGGAGGAGGGTCAGGCCAGGCACCCTTTGGTCTGCTGCTTTGTTAAAGTGTTCCAGATTCCAGTAAAAAGGCACCTATTCTAGTGAGGACCGTGACAGCCTGAAGCCAGGGCATCCCCAGCGCCATGCTGGAAGCTGGCTCGCTCGCCCCTTTGCCTGCACACCACTGGGACACGCAAGAGGAAAGGGTGACCAGGCTGTGAAGAAAGTGGCTCCTCGAACTCCCATCACCAGCAGGGCCGGCGTGGAAATCATTTTGTTCATGGCAGCCAGAGGCAGCACAGTTAATTCCTTTTGAAGGAGGACTCAGAAAAGGCACAAGTTCAGATCAAAGTGTTCTTATAATCAAGTTCTTTCCAGCTTGCTGGACAGATGGCAACAGAACATACCCAAATTTGCAGGATTCACTGCGGGGTGGCCAGTGGCCTCTTCTTCCCTGGATTAAAATTAGTAAAAGATCCACTTTTTCCTTTTCTTTCTCTCTTAACTCATAGACTGTAGGAGCCCAGTGACAATAATCATAATTGATAACATGCAGATAATCATATAAACATTAGAAGAAATTTTAAAAATTCAATTTAACCAACAAAGTTTCATTCATTTTGGCATCAACCAAGAACTGTGTCTATCAGAATTTTACCTCTATCCCATCTCACCAACTGCCCTCCAAATCTAATTTTGGAGGGCCTCCCCACACATTTGGGGGAGATCCTGTCTTGTTTTCAGATGGGGTGCCCTTGCCTGGGTTTATTCTGTGCAGGAGATTCTGCTGAAGGATGATGACATGCTTCAAAGGAGGCACCCCCCCCCCCCCCCCATCCAGGGGAGCCGACCTTCACACAAAACACAGCTCTGCTGCACGAGGGCTTCCTGCATGCTGCACACAGGGCTTGAGGTACAACCACCAAGGCGGACATGACTTAGTACCTGGCCCTCAGGAGCTAGTCTCCTATAAAGACCCGGATAAAGAGCTAAACCGCATGAAGGATGCTGAGAAGAGGCACACTAACTGCGTCAGGGCTGTGGCCACGGCTTCCTTCTCCCTCACCCCTAGAAGGACAAGAAGCAGGTGCCCACAGCTGCTGGCTCTACTTCAAAGACAACAGCAGGCCTGTAGCCAGAGGCCTGAGTTCTTGTGCTGGCCCCGAGGCAAATGAGCTGTGAGAACCTTCCTGGGCCTCAGTTTCTCCATCTGCAACCTGAGAGGGCGAAAAGCTGATCTCCGAGTTCCTTCCCAGATCTGTGTCCCGAGTTTCCACTCAAGGACCAGGCGGTGCTGAGGGCCCAGACCTGGGGCGAGTGGCTGCCACGCTCGGCTGGAACGAGTGGGAAGGGTGTTAGGGTTGGGGCCTCTCTTGGGAAGAACTCGAGATGGGTTCAATGGAAAGACAGATTAGAGAGTTAAGATACCATATTAAATGTTACTAAAACAAGGTTTCTCACAGAACTCTTTTTTTTTTTTAAAATAAAATTTCAGTTAGACACTGGTCACTATTGTGTTCTATCTTTTAAAGAAAAACAGTGGCAAATTCTTCCGTGTGTTTAATCTGAGATTTTTCTCCTCCACATAGCTCCCTCATAAAGAGACCTTAATTTGTCTTGCCAACTGCCATGGAACTGTGGCAATCCTGCGAACTCGTCCTGCTGGTGTGACTGGACGCAGAGCCCACGCAGGCGGCGGCAGGCCCCGAGACAGGCTGACAGCATCCATCCGCTGCCCCGTGTCTCCGGGACCGTGAGCCTGGAGGTCTGCAGGCCCCTGAGGTCGTCCGGCCGACCGCTCACACCCCCAGCACGTGGCCGGGACAGTGAGGCCCTCTCCGGGGAAGGCCTTTCCACAGCTGGCTGCCCCGGCAGGACGCTCCTCTGAGGGGACGCTGTCTGGCAGGGACAGCAGCGGGCTTAGCTGGGAGGCCTGGGCGCCAGCCCCGATTCCATGATTTTGGCAAAACTATTCAATCCGTGTGACTGAATGGCCCACCACGAAACAGGAAGTGATTATTACACCTGCCCTGCTGGCCCCATGGGACGCTGCAAGGTAAAATAATAATTTTATTTAATTCCTGAGGGAAAATGGGTGCTTTCTGGAGCAGCAGTGAGGTCGATGGGACAGCTGGGGTAGAGAGGAGCCCGGGGCCTCGCCTCTTCTAAAGAAGTCAGTTACCTTTGCTGTGACTCAGTTTCTCCTTCTGTCAGGTGAAACTAACAACACCTGCATTCTTTAACGCCTACGTTGGGGAAAATTAAGCAAGGACAGGAGCATGCTACAAGGCTGCATTTCTATAAAGCTCCCAGGAGCTGTCAGTAGCTCTTCTTTTAGAACCGACTGGCATCCTCCTTGCCAATGTCCAAGTTACTAGTAAAAAAATAACCCCGCTGGCCACAGCCTCCTGCTGCGAAACATCACAAAGGCCATAAAGCTGAAGCGATGGGCTGTTTCTGGAAGTACATTCTGCATAATTTTCATTTCAGCAAAAACACGGAAAGTTATTGCTTCCAAAACAATGTTTTCTTATATAAATTCAATAGCTTGCAGGAAATGTTTACTTAAATATCTTCCTCTAATAAAGCAAACAGGTATTTCCCATAAATATTATTTTAATTCATTAGATTGAAAGATGTGCCCTAGCTGGTTTGGCTCAGTGGATAGAGTGTCAGCCTGCGGACCAAAGGGTCCCGGGTTCAATTCTGGTCAAGGGCATGTACGTTGGTTGCAGGCTTCTCCCAGGCCGAGGCAACCAATAGATGTGTTTCTCACACATCAATATTTCTCTCTGTCTTTCCCTCTCTCTAAAAATCAATGGAAAAATATCCTTGGGTGAGGATTTTTTTAAAAAGATGAATGAACAGACTGGAGGAAGGTCAGTTTCCCAAGCCTTCCTATATCGTAAGCAGAGCCCGGCCCGATCCAGTAATGCACACCTGTCCTCATTCGATCCAGGCCAGTATCTCAGACCTGAGGGATGGGAGGGGCAGAGTGGAAATGGTACCTAAAAGTCACCCGCCTTTTCTATCTGCATTGCTACACATACAGCGTGATTTTGGATGTAATTCAGCTTACGTGTGGGAGGAAAGTCATGAACTTTTAAAAAGCATCTTGTTTATTTCACATAAAAGCCATAAAATAGTCAGACAATAAAGATAAATCCAGCAGGTATTTCACTTATTTAACAGCTATTTGTTGAATGTACAACATGTGAAAATGACAGACTGGATAAAGGAGAGTCCATATGGGCACAACCTGGATCACTTCAATTTTTCCTACAACAACTATTTATGGTTAGTCACGGGGGAAACTGGCAATAAAAATGATGACAGATAAGATCTTTGCCTTCTAGGAGCTTTAAGTCTCCTGCGGGATGCAGATGAATAAACAGACGCCTGTGTGGTGCCTCTCAGCTCAAGGCCATCGCCTCCTTGAGGAACAGAATGGAGTGTTCCTTCTGTGGGCCCCACAGCTCCTTATCTCGTGGACTGGAAACCTCTACACAGATTCCAGCCCCAAAACTTGTTCTCTCTGTACCACGACTACTTACAAGTACTTCTTGTCCGCCTGACCTGTCCCACCTCCCTCAAAAAACCGTTTCTTTCAGTCTTACTTTCCTAAGCCTCTGCCACAGCACCTCACACCTAAGTGACACTGTGAGAAGTTCGCTGAGGGCTGTTGGGAGATGTGCACAAAGGTTACTTTCCAAGGAAAAATGCAGTCACTGCCTCGATGCAAGCACCAAGCGCCCTGGGAATCCAGAGTGGAGAGAACCGCACAGGGCGTCTGGGTTAGACACCTTACAGGTTTGGAGCCATCTGGCCAGAGATGGGGAGGAGGGCATTCCAAACGCAGGGACAAGTATGAGCAAAAGAGCAAAGGTGCGAGAGAGCCGCATGGCTGGGGACACAGGAAGTGACCGGAGGGGCGGCGTTCTGCCACTTTCTCTTCACCCTTTCCTTCACTTCCCCAATTTGGCTCCTAGTGTTTGAGCTTATCCCCAACCTCCTCATGAGCCCAACTAGGACATTACCTTGTTCTAAGAACTGGCACGGGAGGGCTTTCCCACTGGTATTTATAGAAAAGAAAAAAAGAGATGCTGTCTTTCCCATTTGCCTGTTTGAGGCTAGGGATTCCCAGATGATAATGATGATTCAAAAAGCCTAGAAAATCCAGGCCCAGCACGGAGATGTCAGATTTGGGAACGAATGGAAAGCTGTTTGGGCTGTACTTGGAAATGGTGCTGTTTCCAACTGCTTGTGATTTTGCCTCTGAAGCTGGGGGTTTGGTGGAGAACTACATCGGAGGGGCTGGGGAGACATACAGGCAGACTCCCAAACTCACTTTGTTCTAAAATCTCTGGCTCCCACACTCACTCATGAGTAAACGTCAGGTCAAGGTAACTGGGCATCCCAAGCCCCACCTTCCTCACCTATAAAATGGAGCTGACACCGTTCTCACGGTCCATGTGACAATGAGGCAGACGGGAGGCACCTCGTCCACCCCTGACACAGAGCAGCTGCTCCATGAAGGAGGCGAGGTCTGTCACCCACAGCCCTTCCTGACCATAAGCATGGTTTCGACCAAGGAATCCCTTCTTTCTCCTCAGAAACACTTTGATTTAGCTTTTCCTCAAAATGGAAAGAGACTTAGAGAGATAATTATAGGGAAGAAAAATAAAGGCAAACAGAAAGGACCTTCCAAGCAGTGTTTTGACGTCTCACTGCCAAAAGAGAGTCTGACTTGCCCTTCAGATGTTTATAAAATCGGGCTAGAGTTCACCTCGCCTTAGGTTGTCAGTTTTTCAGGAAAGGCCAAGGGCTGCTATGAGTGATATTACAGTGCCACACCCCTGGGGTAACCGGCCAACCGAAGAGAGCCTGAACTGGCTGTTCTTCTCACCGTGCTTTCACCAGGGTAGAGAACTGCTGCTCTTTGGAGGACACAAATATTTCCTGTCTTTTCAATTTAGCAACTGGACATACTTTCCCACCAAGTAGACTGCAGTTTTGGACCATGAAGTGAATTCCTCTGAAACGAGATGTTTGGTCTCAGAAGATGACTTAAGGCCCTGACTTTTAACTGAGCTACTATTAGGAAGTGAAGAAAAGTTTAAAATTTTCCCCATCTTTCTGTTTCAAAAATAGAGCTTCGGTGGTGTAGGCCCTGCTCTTTGACTTCTGGCTGAGCTGCCTGATTAGGGTGGAAAGAAGGGAAAAGCTAAGCCCGTCCACTGAATCCTCAGAAGCAAGGCGGCTGCACAGGGCGGGTGGGGCAGCCTGGGAACGCTAGTCACCAATGTGATTCTCATGCCACCACTCAGCTCCCACCCTCCCTTCCCCGCCCAGCACACGCCCACTTCCCACAGATAGCTGAGATATGACCAAGTTAGGATGGGTCACTGATGGGTCATTCGGCATCTGAAACTTGCCTCTAACCTAAAGGAGCTCAGACTAAAGGAACCATTTTAGTACTCAAAGTTATCAGAGGAAAATAAAACAGAAATTCTGTTGCCAAGAATTTGAGTCATTTCTCCAGATACGACAACGCGAAGGCACCTCCTCTTGACTGGAAAAAGAAATCCCTTGGGTGACTTATTTAAGATCAAAGTCTTTTTGAAAAGAGAAAACTCTACATTCTCTGAGGGATAGATTACTGTCTGAAGTGAATTTCATTTAACACAAAGTTTTGTGCCAACTTAAATACACTAAAAACCCCAATGCTTGTAAGAAGGCATTCACCTATTACTTGCTTATAGGTACATGGAAAAGCTATTATGGGGATAATCAGCTCAACTATAAAATGGAGCAGCCATCCATAATGACAAAAACAGATACAAGTCATAAACTGCCTTTTCCCCCTCAGAATCCACGCAGGCAGCCACTCAGTGCATTCTTTGTGCAAAGATAAAACTTTTGCCTTGACTAAACAGGGCTTTTAGTCTTGTCTGAGCCTATAAATACACTCCCCAAAAGACAAACACAAACAAATGCTGTTTCTTAAACAAAAGGCAGATGGACCCCTCTGCCCTCAAGCAGGCCACCGTACACACGATAGGAGGTTGGCTCATGGCAGGGCTGGCTGAGACTCTCGGGGGCAGGGACATGGAAGTCAGTTCCCGCTGATGGCCGCTATTGCCTGAAGGGAGGCAGCTCCCCCGCATACCGTACCCCAAACAGAGACGAGCTCAATCGAACAAAATATTACCTAAAGTCCTACCTACGTTTTCCCCTGAACTATCTAAACAGTCTCAACTTCTCCCTCCCTATTTCTCTTTCACAGTTAACTTGCTTGTACTTATCATCAGTTCTCCTAAGAGCTATGAAAGCTCATTCTGAGACCAGGCAGGGCTTTTTGGTTGTCTGCTTTTTGTGTTTTTGTTGTTGTTGTTTTTATGTTTTAATATAAAGAGGCTTGTCTAGAACAAACCAAGCAGTTAGCAATGTGTATCTAAAGTGTCACTAAAGCCCAGAATCAAGACACTTAGTGCAGAAGATCAGGTCTTGGTTCTGCAGTGACCTGGCTGACCTTGGGCAGCACACCTCACCTCTCTGGCCTTAGTTTTCCATTTATATAATGGGGCTCAGGCCGCCGACCCTATCTGCTGACCAGGTAATTATGATGATCAAATGATGCCACATGAGTCAAACTATGTTTGCAATCACCAAGGTTCTAGTAAGAACCTACATGCCTAAAAGGAGATGGTGATGGTCACGACCAATCCAACGTAAGAATGAGCACAATCACCACCATTTCTTGACATAAACGATACAGTAGCAGTCACCTTGCCAGCTAACAAAGTGATGTCAAATTATAAGCTTCTGGTGTGAAGTTAGCAGTCATTCATTTTTTATATTCCCTATAGTGTGTGGAAGAAAGCCTTATGACAAACAAAGGAAATACATCATATTGGGGGTGGGGGGAAGGCCTTTAGAATTAGCTAGACTTGGTTTCAAATCCATCTTGCCATTTCTAGTTGTATGATCTTGACAAAATTATTTAACTTCTCCAAGTCTCATCTTCCTGGTCTGAAGACGACATTAGCACACATATTACACCCAATGAATGGATGTAACGGATTTACCACAAGGGCTGACAAACAGGTGTTCAATAAATATTTACAAATTGGTACGTGTTCCCTAGTGAAGAAGGGTGTTCAGCCCTGTTCATTCATCTTTTTCCTACTAATGCTGTTTATACCAAGAAATATTAGGTCTTTATCCAGTTCATGACTAACAAAACTTACTAAAAACAATAAAACAATTAACTACATAGAATAAAATGTATTAAGTAAAAACCAACAGAAAGCTCACATTGCCTTGACAAAAATTTAGATCTGCAGAATTTGAGCTGGGAAATTTGGGCTCGTTAGAAATAAACACCATAAAGAAAAAGAGAGAAATAACCCTACCATACCTGCCCATACCACTGCAAAAGGTATCAGTAATAGGAACATGCAGTGAATAATGAACCATGAATTCTAATTTCCATGAACAACAATTGACTTTGATGAAAATGATTTTGGTTAAAAATAGGGAAAATTATTAAAATATCTGCATTTATAAGCACAGAGTCAAAACATAGCTGGGATCAAAAAAGTACCCGGGATCAAAAGCATCCTATACGGCCTTGATAATGACACAAAGAGAAAATGGGAAGCAGCACAGAACAGAGCAGAGGTCCCGTGATGATCAAAAGTGCTTCTCCCCTTTGCTGGAAGAAATTAAGTCTGCTGCTGGCTTTCTTCCCTTAGGAAGACCAGGTGACAGCTGTAGAGAGCAACCCCTGAGTTTTTACAGGGGCAGCAGAGAGAATGGGATCATTTGCTCTATTGTTAACATCTGAGGTTTTCCTAGTTTGAAAAGAACTTGTCTTTTTTTTTAGAACTATGTAATTTTCCTGCAAGTATAAGAAAATATTACACAGTAATTACAGACAGAAGGGGAACTGGGGTCTATATAAGAGAGGGAATTTGTTCAATGGGCGTCTCCCCAGAACTCTGGCTTTGAAAGAGGTCAGAGGGGCTACAGGTAGTCACATGACACCCACCTAGGAAAATTCATGCTGCAGAGAGGAGCCGTTTCTCTGACAGGGTTTTAGGGTTTGAAATGCTGTGCTTTTATTAAATAAGGCGTATGCCATGAAAGGATTTCAGGAGTGGCGGGTTTGCCATGGCCTTAGGAATGGGGCCAGATCTTTGAGGTTCTACTCAAAGGGTTGGAGTCATTTTTCCAAGATCCAGGCAAGTGAGTTGTGGAACAGAGGCCCCCAGCATGGTGGCTAATCCCTGGGACCTATCATCTTAGAGCCGGAATCCTGAACCTGATTTCTGAGGGTTGGGGGATGAAAGGAAAAGGATAAGAGAAATAAAGGGCACAGATTATTTTCTAGCTATAGTTCCTTGAGGCTAATATTAAATAAATTAAGTAACTGTTTATGTAACGAGAAATTCCAGAAGTGGATATGATAGCCCTGAAATTAAAAATCTGCTGTGAGTAATTCACAACATCTATCCAAGATAACTAAGACCTTAAGTGACAGAATGAATTCCCTCTTAACTTCTCACTAGATTTTCACCTACTTCATCTCTTTTGCTCCTCAGGGCAGAGGGTCAGGGGAAATGACCATCACCTTTTCATAGGTTAAAAAACAGCTTTCAAGGTTAACAGAGAAAAGGATTCTTTAAAGCAGAGGTGGGGAATGTCCGACCTATAAGGCCCACAAAATCATTTGTTCTGGCCCTGCCAAGGCATTAGGAGTGAGTTAATTAAATGTTTGACCAAATATAGCAGGCTCATTTTTAAGTTGATAGTTTTGTATAGCCTGAGAATGATGTTATAAATATCCAAATGGCCCTTGGCAGAAAAAAGGTTCCCCACCCCTGCTTTAAAGGGAGGAATGAGACTGGAACTCATCAGCCCTAAGCTCCCCTTAACACACAACCCTATGTCTACAAAAATGACAATTTTGGGGGAGGCATGAACCTCTCTGAGAATCTAATAAAGACTTTACATCCTTGCTCAGGAAAAACACACACACACACACACACACACACATAATATTTATAATTAATTTCAAGAGGTTTATGAGTTTTTCCACTCCACACACAGCCCATGGAACCAAGGTCTACTCTTCGCAGCCCTGTGGGGCTGGCTGGCTGCTGGGGCTCTGTGAGGTGCAGTCCCGTCATCTCTGACCCCTTTCTTTAATCAAGGGAACCTAGGCACTCTTTAAAGGAATACTTCCCACAGGCCAACAGTTGATTATTGTGGTCATTTGCACTTCCTTAAACTCCTCTTGTATACACAGAAAAGCAAACACAACATTCCCCCAAAGCAACATTAAAGGTCTGATCTCAACCCACAACACTACAAGAAAATGGAGATCTTTAGCCACACTACATACATGCAGAATCACAGATTACT
Organism: Myotis myotis; assembly: GCF_014108235.1. Lineage (NCBI taxonomy): Eukaryota > Metazoa > Chordata > Mammalia > Chiroptera > Vespertilionidae > Myotis > Myotis myotis. The sequence goes on along the minus strand of NW_023416324.1, from coordinate 6,039,902 downwards.
TGAGTTGGTATTCAGTTGATGGACCTGGCATTTAGAGCTATCATTGCTGATATGAATAGTAACTTTAAGTCTCTTTGTTTTCTTATCTTAGAGATATATGGACTAACCTTTATAACACATCCAGGGATCTTGGTATCAAGATAAATTACACAGCAATTCCTCTGAGTAGCAGCCTGTGGCACCAATACTGACGAGCTTACTAAAGGCAAGAGAACTGCATGCAGAAGGACCCACCCACTTGGGAAGCTGGCTTCCCATTCGAGAGCCCTTGGGGCCTGGAAAGCAGTACCTTTATATGCAAACCCACCAATAATACAAAGCATGAAATCCAATAAAATGCATGACCATTGTCATCAGGGGTCAGGAGTATTCTGCCCTCTCTCTCTGCTTAAGTTATATTCTCATGCTGACTCTTAAGCTTCAAAAAGTTTCCAGGGGAAACAAGAACCAGAAAATAAACAAGACTTCCATAAATGAGAAAGAATAGAGAGGCCCAACCTTCTTCCTCAGGATGCAGCGGAGGACTCTGGGAAAGCCCACAGGGCTCACCTGTGGAGTCTCCACCTTCTTCCTTCACATCCACAGGTTAACTATGGAGGGTTCTAAGAGCCACACTGGCCCAGATGGAGCGTGACTCTCCGCTCTCTGCGCCCGAGGCCCCCTCCTCTGTAGACTGTAATGTACAGGCTTTCATTTCAAGGGTATTAATAGTTTCCTGGTGGCTACAGTCTAAACGTTTTACATTGATGCACATATAAGAGTCAAAGTGAAGCCCATTTCTCAGTCTATATTTTTTATGACATCATATCTCCTTTTATTCTCACAGAAAGCCAGTAAAGGTGCATTTCTATTCTAGGTTGAGAAAGGCCTCTCGGTACAACACAGTGCATTTATTTTCCAAATTAAAGCAAAGCCCAGATACAAAAACAAAGAAATTATAAAACCGAGGACACTTGCTATGCTGATTAGAATTTAACAAAATTAAGTACAATCTTTAAACTGGCGCTTACAATAAACATTTACACACACCTGCCCACATCAAGTCCGTGGGAGTCTGTGCCACGGCGGAGCAGGGCTGTGCTGCCGTCGGGTGAAGGTCCACGGGCAGCGCAAGAAAGAGTTCAAGGATGGAATGCATGTGCTCATTCGACTCTGAATCCAAGTCTATTTCCAAACATGATTACAAAATCTCCTTCTCCCATCTCCAAAAGCCAGAGTTGCCTATTTTGAACCACAAACCAAACTATACACTTTGGGGCTGGTTTAATAGAACTATAGTATTGAAAGAATGGATCAGCTCTAGAAAATAGTTTGGAAAACAGGAATGCGTTCCCAGCTTCCACACATTACCAAGAAGGCTGTGCAATACAGGCATGCCATCAACTCCGCTTTCCACCTGCCCTTCAGGATAAATTCCTAGGTGGCGCCATTAGCGTCTTCTCCGGGAGAGCCACCTTTACACCTGGTGGCAGAGGGCACACGTGCCCCTAGGGTTTCCCCGACAGCAAACGCTCTACAATGAATGAGCAGAGGGCACAGGAGCTCTCTCCAACCTGCTCCCTTGTGAAAAGGTCAGCCTCTGGAAGAAGTCTGTGAAGCTGACAGGAAGGGGAGGAGAACCGAGACCTTTAGCGGCCTTTTGTCTATTGTCAAATAGCAACCCCCTTTCAACTGCCGGCACCTTTCCCAGCTTCACACGTAAAATCAGCTCCTGCCCAGAAGTAACTGTGCAATAGCAAAATGTCCACCAAACAAGAGGCCAGTGAACGAAGAGCTGCTGAGACAGCAAGGCTTGGAGGATTACCCCGCTGTCCTGTTGCTGAATGCAGACAACTCAAAGGGTCGCTGCATTCTAGAAAGCCGTATTTCAGTTTGGACTTCATCGTGTAAGCTGTGAGGAGGAACTGGGAGATTCTAGACAGGGAAATGGCACAATCAAATCTCATGTTTTCAAGTTCACTCTGGTAGCTCTGGAAGATGCAGTGAAGTCCAGGGGCAGGGGGACTGCAGTGGCCCAGGGAAGAGACACCAGAGTCTGGATGAAGGCAGTGGTGATGGGGAGAAGGAACAGGATGTATTTCAGGGGCGCACGCAGTGGGCCGGTGCCAGGTTATCAGAGGTGAGGGGAAGACAGAGTACATGAAGCGAAGATCATGTATGTAACTTCTCAAAACCTCGTACTATCCCAGAAATTACAGAAATGTAGAGGACTCACGTGGTGGATGACCATGGAACATCACCTGTATTTCCTTACCTTGGCAGCAGAGTTAGATACTCCATGGGTAACATTTCGGATAAGGCCCCCGACATTTCCATACTTTATCAGTCCAGTGACCCCCTCAGAAACGTCATTCAGAAGCCCCATGGGATTGCCAAGGAAGTCCACCGACCCCAGGATCCGCGCTGCCTGGCTGAGGAGTTCCTGTCACGTGGAGGAGGGAGACAAAAAGAAGAGCAGCCCCTGTTTATACTGCAGTGTCCCAAGCACAGAGGTTAGAAATCAGCCTTGTCCCCCATCCATCAACACCAACAACCACCTTTCCATTCTCACCAACTACAAGCTCCACCTAAACTTCTCCCAAATGCACATATCCCAGAGGTTGCCCCCAACACTCATAAATTTTCCTTAAAAATAATCCTCAAAGCCATTCAGAAGAATAAAAAAAGGTATGAAACAGGATTCTTTACATGTATGTACATTACTATGTGCTCGATATTCCCCTTTCCGTTGTTCCCACAAATAGGGAATTAACCAGCAGCAGAGAGAACGTGAAGTGAGGGAGGAGGGAAGATCTGGGGTCCCTCATGATCCAGGCCCCAAAGAGGACACGTTCGGACCTATCAAGAACCCCTCCATTTTCTGTGCACCTCCACCGCCTGGGTCCAGGTTCCGGGGACACCTGCCCTATCACTCTCCTTACAGTTCAGTGGAATTATCACCAATTCGGAAGAGCAAGGAAGGAAACAGAGGGAAAGGAGGAAAATGGGGAGGAGGAGGGAAGGAAGCGAGAAGAGGGCATCTTCTGACTCTGACAGCGAATACATTTGACACGACCATGACCTATCTGTTCGCTGAGGAGTAAGCCTCGGCTTTATGTTGTGGTCTTTGCAGCCTGGATAATAAGTACAAATGGAAAATGTCCAACTTGATAAAAAGGTTTTTTTTTAAAGTTCAACTCTAGGGCAGGATCTCACAGGCTCTAATCACATCGGTGTGGTTGTTGAAAGGAGGCCCAGGCCTGGTAAATAAAGAGTTCACAGCATTTTGTGTTATCATTACAGCATCAGTTAAAGTCTTGAGAGTTGTGACTAATCTCGTGGAGGCCTCTGAGACTGGTTCTGAAGGACCAGACTCATGGCTCATAAATCAAATGCACTGTTTCGGGGTTTTCATGATGTGTACAGGCTTCGTGGGCCATGACCTGACCCATAACTCAACAACCTCAGCTGAAATGTGGGTTCTCAATAGTAATGTCTTAGTAGCCAAATTTCCCAAGCAATCAAAGCAAACACCCTGCATATGCTCCAGCTCTAGACACCTCTCCAAAGCTCACCTCCTGGAAATGTTTGAGGATGTCATTGATGATGAACTCCTTGGTCTCATAGGGATGGACCCGAGTGAATGGATCCAGATTAATCACAGCATCTTCGAACCGAATCAATGGAAATCCCAAGGTACTTTTTAGAGCCTAGTTAGGGAAGGAAGAAAAGGACATAGTTAGGCTATACGATGGCCTTCCAGGGCACTTAATTCTGGATTCCATGAGAGTTACAAGTCATGTCAACTTTCCCACGGGAATAGGGCTCTGATATTTATAAACAAGGAATTTCCCTGTAATTATAAGAGGAAAATATATATGTATCACCCAAAGTAACGTGTATCACATAGAAATAAACACTATTGGCTTCGCAGCGTAATTCTTCCTGATGTTTTGTATCTGTGTGCTTGTCATACTTTACTTTTTGACTGAAGTATACCAAATGTACAGAAAGGTGTACTGATCAAATGTACAGGTCAACAACTTTCCCAAAGTGAACACAACCGTGGAACCATCCACACTAGAAAATAGATTATCCTAGAAGCACCCCCTCCCTCCCCATCTTCGGACTGCCAGTCACTACTCCCTCTTCCCCTAAGTCACCACTAATCTGACTTCTATCACAGCAGATTAGCTTTTCCTGCTCTGAATTTTATCTAAATAAAATCATTGGTCTGTACGTTGTTGTATGTGGCTTCTCACAGTCAACATTGAGTTTGTGAGATTCACTAGGTTGCTGCACATAGCTGCACTTTTTTTTTTATTATTACATGTGTCCTTATCCCCACATTACCTTCCATCACACCAACTCACACCCTCACCCCCCTGCTGTCTGTGTCCATTGGTTAGACCTATATGCTTGCATGTAAGTCCTTTGGTTGATCTCTCCCCCTTACTCCCACCCTCCCCTACCTTCCCTGAGGTTTGACGGTCTGATCGATGCTTCTCTGTCTCTGGATCTGTTTTTGTTCATCAGTTTATGTTGTTCATTACATACCACAAATGAGTGAGATCATGTGATATTTATCTTTCTCTGACTGGCTTATTTCACTTAGCATAGTGCTCTCTAGTTCCATCCATGCTGTTGCAAATGGTAAGAATTCCTTTTTTACTGCAGTATAGTATTCCATCGTGTAGATGTACCACAGTTTTCTAATCCACTCATCTACTGATGAGCACTTAGGCTGTTTCCAAATCTTAGCTATGGTGAATTGTGCTGTTATGAACATAGGGGTGCATAAATCCTTTCTAATTGGTGTTCCTAGTTTCTTGGGTTATATTCCTAGAAGTGGGATCACTGGGTCAAATGGGAGTTCCATTTTTAGTTTTTTGCGGAAACTCCATACTGTTCTCCACAGTGGCTGCACCAGTCTGCATTCCCACCAGCAGTGCACGAGGGTTCCTTTTTCTCCACATCCTTGCCAGCACTTGTCGTTTGTGGATTTGTTGATGATAGCCATTCTGACAGGTGTGAGATGGTACCGCATTGTTTTGATTTGCATCTCTTGGATGATTAGTGACTTTGAGCATGTTTTCATATGTCTTTTGGCCTTTCTTCTGTCTTCTTTCGAAAAGTATCTATTTAGGTCCATTGCCCATTTTTTGATTGGGTTGTTTATCTTCCTTTTGTTAAGTTGTATGAGTTCCCTATAAATTTTGGAGATTAGGCCCCTATCAGATATGACATTGGCAAATATGTTCTCCCATGCAGTGGGCTTTCTTGTTGTTTTGTTGATGGTTTCCTTTGCTGTGCAGAAGCTTTTTATTTTGATGTAGTCCCATTTGTTTATTTTCTCTTTAGTTCCCATTGCTCTAGGAGCAGTATCAGTGAAGAAACTGCTTCAGCATATGTCTGAGATTTTGCTGCCTGTGGATTCCTCTAGTATTTTTATGGTTTCCCGTCTTATGTGTAAGTCCTTTATCCATTTTGAGTTTATTTTTGTGTATGGTGTAAGTTGGTGGTCTAGTTTCATTTTTTTGCATGTATCTGTCCAATTTTCCCAGCACCATTTGTTGAAGAGGCTGTCTTGACTCCATTGTATGCTCATGCCTCCTTTGTCAAATATTAATTGAGCATAGTGGTTCGGGTCGATTTCTGGGTTCTCTATTCTATTCCATTGGTCTATATATCTGTTCTTATGCCAGTACCAGGCTGTTTTGAGAACAGTGGCTTTGCAATACAGCTTGATATCTGGTATTGAGATTCCACCTACTTGTTCTTCTTTCTCAGGTTCGCTGCAGCTATTTGGGGTCTTTTTTTATTCCAGATGAATTTTTGGAAAGTTTGTTCTAGGTCTGTGAAATATGCCGTTGGTATTTTAATGGGGAGTGCATTGAATCTACAGAATTGCTTTGGGTAGTATGGACATCTTGATGATGTTGATTCTACTAATCCATGAACATGGTATGTTCTTCCATCTGTTTGTTTTCCTCTGTCTCCATTTTTAGTGTCCTGTAATTTTCTGAGTAGAGGTCTTTTACCTCTTTAGTTAGGTTTATTCCTAGGTATCTTATTTTTTTTTGGTGCGATGGTAAATGGGATTGCTTTTTTAGTCTCTCTTTCTGCAAGTTCATTATTGGTGTATAGAAATGCCATAGATTGTTTGGCATTAATTTTGTATCCTGCTACATTGCAGAATTCATTTATTAAGTCTAATAATTTTTTGATGGAGTCTTTAGGGTTTTCTATGTACAGTATCATGTCATCTGTGAATAAGAACAGTTTTACTTCTTCTTTTCCAATTTGGATGCCTTTTATTTCTTCTTCTTGTCTGATCGCAATAGCTAGTACTTTCAGTACTATGTCAAACAGGAGTGGTGAGAGTGGGCATTAGCTGCATTTTATTTTTATTCTGCATTGTATTCTAATGTATGAATAGAACACTATTTAATCATTGCCGTTAATGAATAGTTCTGTTATCTCAAATTTTTTGCTATTATGAATAATTCTGCTATGAACCTACTTGAATATGTCTATTGGGGCACTTTTGCATGCATTTTTCTTGATATAAACATGGGAGCAGAATGGCTGGGTCATAAAGAATGTATAAAACAAACAAAGAAACAAAACTGAAACAGACTCAGAGACACAGAAAACAGACTGATAGCTGTTAGAGAGAAAGGGGTATGTGGGCTGGGTGAAAAAGTTGAAGGAAATAGGCAAAACCAACCAAACAAACAAACAACAACAAAAATCAGACACAGACAGCAGTATGGTGATTACCAGGGGGAAAGAGGGGTGGGGGAAGTAGAAGAGTGTAAAGGGGGGATAAATGGTGACAGAAGGAGAATGACTTGGGCTGGTGAACACACAATATAATATACAGATGGTGTATTATAGAATTGTACACTTGAAACCTATATAATTTTATTAACCAATGTTACCCCAATAAATTCAAAAAAATAAAAAATAAATAAAAAATACCCCCCCAATAAAGAATGTACACATTCAACCTTAGTATACACTACCACGCAGTTCTCCAAAGCACTTGAACCACTTTACATTGTCTTCTGCAGTCTATGAAACTTCTTATTCTATATCCTCATCAATACTTGGTATAGAAAGCTTTTAAAATACAAATATTCTGATGAGTGTGCAATGGTATCTCAGTGTGGTTTTAACTTCCATTTTCCTCTTGAGGAATGAGATTAATTATCTTTTAATATGCACATTCTATTTAGATATCCTTTTTTAAAAAGTGTCTATGCAAGTCTTTTGCTCATTTTTGTAGTGGGTTGTCTGTTTTTTCTTTGCTTTGTAGGAGTTTTCTTATACATTCTGTATACAAATAGTCTGTTGAATAGATATATTATCAGTATCTTCTCCCATTCTGTGACTTGTCTTATTACTCTTGATAGTTTTGTTATGTTCACACATTTTTAGTTGTTGTTGTTTTATAATGGGGAGAAAATTATTACTTAAAAATATTAGAATGGAATAAGATTACTTCATTGAACAGAAAGTGCCATCAGAACTCTAACATGCTATCCCTGTCACACCTCACAGAGCATCAGTGTAACAATTCAAATCATCTGACATTCTTAGTTTTAATGAAATCCATCTTTGTGTCTGGGTTACTATCCACACCAATTCATAAAGGTATTCCCATATGTTTACTTATAGAATTTTTATTATTTTATTCTTCATGTTTAAATCTAAAATCTACCTGGACTTGATTTTTATATATAGTGTGAAGTAGATAGAGCTCAAGAGCCATTTTTTTTCCAAATGGACAAATTGACTATTATTTATTGAAAAGCTCATCCTTCCCCCTATTGCAGTACAGTGCAAACTCTGCCATCAGTCAAGTGACTGTATTTATGTATCTGTTTCTCTTTTCTGATTCATTTTCTCCTGCCTTCTGTCAATACCACACTGTCCTAATTACTGCAATTTTATAACAATTTTTAAATCTAATAGTGTAGTTTCTCCAACTTTATTATTTTTCTTCAGTATTACCTCAGTTACTCTGCACTTTTTATTTACAAATATATTTCAGAATCAGCCTATTAATCTGCCACATAAAAATTGCTGAAATTTTCAACAAGATTGACTAAATCTAAAGATCATTTTTAGGAGTAATGACAACTTTACAATACTGAACCTTCTAATGTCCCTTTTAACTATTTAAAATTTCTCACAATAATGTTTGTTTTCCAGGTAGAGGTCTTATATACTCTTTGTTGGATTTATTCCTAGGTATCGGTGGTAGATTAAAAATGACCATACACCTAGCCAGTTTGGCTCAGTGGAGAGAACGCTGGCCTGCGGACTGAAGGGTCCCGGGTTCAATTCTGGTCAAGGGTACATACCCAGGTTGCGTGCTTGATCCTCAGTGTGGGGCATGCAGGAGGCAGCCGATCAATGATTCTCTCTTGTCATTGATGTTTCTATCTCTCTCTCTTCCTCTCTGAAATCAATAAAAACATATATTTCTTAAAAATGACCATAAATTCTTTGCATTTCCTACGATTAGTGGAATTTATTTCCCTTCCACTTGAATCTGTACTGACCTTGTACTTTACTTCAACCAATAAGAAGCAAAAGAAGTAACACTGTGTGACATCTGAGCCTAGGCCTCAAGAGATCGTGAGTTTCTGCTCTACCCTTTTTGATGCTGCTACCATGTGAAGAAGCTGAGACTGGCTTCCTTGAGGAAGAGTGGCCATGTGGAAAGAGGTTCTGTTGACAGCCAAAAGCAACCACCTGACCTGTGACTAAGTCTTCTTACATCACTCAGTGCCAGTTGACCACCAGATGACTACAGACACATGAAAAATCACAGGTGAGTGCAACAGAAGCACCACTCAGTTAAGTACAACCCTAATTGCTGACCCACACAATTATGAACAACAAAAAAATGGCTGTCTTAAGCCACTAAGTTTTGGGTGATTTATTTACACAGTAATAGATAATGATTCTGTATTTGATGTTTTCTTAACACTATGATAAATACATTCTTCGAATTTTCCTTTTCTCAGTAATTGGTGCTGACATGTAGGATGCAACTGATTTTCGTGGCTCTGTTTCTAGTGTCTGTTTTTTCTCTTGGTAGGCCTGGTCATTTGTGATTAACTGTAACATTTTGTATGAAAACTTATAGAGACTTTGGATGAGTCTTTAGCTTCTGGCAGGCAGTTAAAGGGGTGTAATCCAATCAGGATTTGTGTTTTATCGAGGCTAGATTTCAGTCTTCATAAAGGCCTGGTATAGTTCTTCAGTGATCTAAACTGAAAACCAATTCTATTCCTCCATCTTTACTCTCTCCAGCACCGTAAACTGCTAAAAGGTCTATTTAGCTCTTCAGTCTCTTGGCTGTCACTTTTTGCCTGGCTTCTGTCCGACTAGGTTACTTAGAAATTGGCACCTGCCTCGAGAAATAAAGCAGCTCAGGTTATTGGGGTCTCTTTTGTGCCTATCCCTTCTCTGTAACGTATTAGCCCCTCAATTACCAGCTCTCTTTGTAGCAATGAAGCCCAACTTTTGCTCTGCCAGCCTCATGAGACTGCCAAAAGCTTTCCTCGGATTCTCTGCCTTCTGGCAGCTGCTTTCTGCCTAACTGCCCTACCTTTGTCCCCATACCACTTACAAATTAGAAATGTCTCAAGAATAAATGCAGAGTAAACAGTGTGCTCACCTTATCGAGTTTCCCGCCTCTCATAAATCTTGGACCCTTGAGTCCTGGCTATCTTGGTAGCTTTCCAACACCTTCAAACAGACTTTGTGTGTTTTTTTTAATATCTAGCTTTTCTTGTAGTTCTCAGCTGGTTTGGGTCTGCTATAAGCCAGTTAATAATTTTTGGATGTAGTCTATTTTCCAATTTATATTTTTATTTAACATGATTGATATTTCAAGGATTTTAGAAAGCATCCCAAATTCTCTTTTTTGGATGTGAAAACACTTGCTCATGCTAATAATAGTACATCTCTGATCCACTTAGAAGTTATCCTTTTGTAGAATATGAATAATAAATCTAATTTTATGTTTTTCTATATGGCTAACTAGATAGTCTAATAGCACTTATTAAAACACCTGTATATTTCCCACTGAGTCAACATGTCTTTACAGTAAAATCTCATGTGAAATTTAATGGACTTTCTATTTTATTTTCTTATTTATTTTTTAATCTTTTAGCATGTATTTTCTTTTAACAAGAGTATGTTCATAATTGAAATGACACCACAAAACTGAAGATGACACCGTCTAAAACCAGGGAGTGGGAAAACTTCTTTGTGACTCAAAATTCAGATTCAAAGACACACAAGACTGCTAAGTTTGACAACATTAAAACAGAAAGCTTTTGTATGATTTAAAAACACACAAACACCAAAAGCAAAGTAAAAAAAAACCAAAAAACCTGCAACTTATATCAAATACAAAACTTACATAAAGAGCTTCTAAAGTCAGATAAAAGACCAATCATATGATTTTTAAAAATGGACTAGTGATATAACCAAACAGGTTAGTTCAGAGGGAAAAAAGAAATGGCCTTTAACATAGAGATTAGGAGACGGAGGAAGAGAGTAAAAGAAAACGGAAAAAGCCAGAGAAGAAACAAACAGGAGAGTAAGAAGAACCAGAAAGGACGGACGTCAAGAGGCAGCAATGCCAAAGTCGGCGAGGACCCTACAAAGAAGGGAAAAAGCCACTGGATTTGGTGCTGTGGGAAGCCACTTGTAACCTTTTACTAAATAAGAACTGGAGAACAAGACATTTTAGAGATTAAGAGCATCCTCAAGTTAATTCAGACTAACACTCTCCTTTTTGTTATAAGTAAAACTAAAGAAATGCTAAGAGGATGGCCAAAACGGATGGAGATGGTTATTACCAGGTCTCAGACTTGACCATGCTAATTTTCACAACAGTAACTACCTATTAGGTGGAGAGCATGGAGACCAGAATGGAGGATTATATTATTTCTCCTGGAAAACTTTCCGCTGCTCATTCCTGCACGTCTCACCCACCCTGGGTGAGTGGTGATGAAGTAATAAACAGGCATTATCTCCCTCATTTCATTGACAGGGAAACTGAGGTCCTGAAGGCTTAACTGTTTTGCTTCAAGCTACACAACAAATGTGCTGGGGAAGCCAGGTACTGACAGCAGCTCAGAGTTTGTTTTGTCAACACAGCTCAGAGCACTGCTTTCTTCTCCGAGAAGAGGAAATGAGATCAAAACAAAGGCTTAAGGCAAAAAGCTTTTACCCCAACTTCCTCATTGCAACCAAACATTGAAGAGGAGGAACCACACAGAGTAGCGAAGGCTTTGAAACCTGTACTGAGTTGTCAAACCCTCACCCACTGGAGACACTATCCCCTTTCTGAATGGCTGCTGTGCTTTGTCTGAACCAAGGAAACACTAGTATTCTGGCCCTTCAATAAAATGACCTGCCCTTGTCATTTACTGCTTTGGGGCCTCCCGTATTGGAAAAAGCTGCCATACAGCTATTGGTATGAGTAATCCTGCCACCTTCAGGCTGTTCTGGTCGAAGTAGAAGGGATGAGAGGGAAAGAGCCAAACAGGGCTTTTTCTTAGAGTAACTAGAGGACTAATCACATACAGTAGTATACTAAGTTGATGCTCATTTACTCAAGTAGCAGTTTCCTGTTATAAAATGGATTCTGGGGAAAACAATCTGTGCTCATAAGTTCCTAATAAAAATAGGAAAGTGTCTACTCCGACCTCTGCCAGACAAAAACTGCTGAAGTCTTCCAGAAACTTTATAGAGCTGAAAGGAGAAATACCTGTCCATACGCCATAGGTCTCAGATCGCAAGCCAGCCCCTGGGCCACGTCCTTTCCTCTCGGAGTTTATCCTGCACTAAACAAAACTGTCTGGAATTCATTCTTTAAAGGTTTATTTATGGTGCATAGAGACTGTTTATGTGAAGCAGGGTATCTGCCCATTTCCCTCTTGGGACAGTGTTTAAAACTACAGGGATCTTTCCCTCTCTGGCACTTTCTGAAATACAATTAACAATACTGGATCTTTTTTCCTTTAACAAATCTGGTTTTTATTTAGGAAGGGGAGGAAAAAAGTAAAGGGTCTGAAGTTTCCCAACAAATTATTTCAAGCCTTTGAGAAGACAGTTTTAGGCTTTTTAAATAGTGTCTTTGTTTGAAATTCCCCCTCACCCCCACCCTCTTGCTCTCTGACCATTAAAATGTGGGTTTTCTTCCAAACTAGATTGCTCAATTAAAGCCCTGCTTTTGTAATACCCCCATGCTCTAAATGGGAAAAGAACTGCTGTAGGCCACCTTGTGAAACCTTTTAAAGGCTCCTGGCTTCTTTGATCTTTAAAAAAAAAAAGAGAGAGAGAGAACATATAAGCTACCTGGCATTCTCCATATTAGTCGGCTACTCTAACTTGCAGACTTGGGAGAATAATGGGGAGACTGGGGGTGGGGATGCTGTGCTTTCCTCTCTGCATTTGTGAAATGGAACTTATTACCTCCCCCTTCTCCCATCACAGAGGAAGGAATCCAATTGAGATAGCAGATGTGAGACTGCTTCGAGTCCTTCTGAACAGAATCCATCTGCAATAACGTTCCCTCGGTGTAAACCTGAAGAGACTTCGCTCTGAGATTCCTGACAGCCTCACTTCTGGCCTGGCGTCAAGGGAATCAAGATAATTATTCCTTCAACACCAAAGACACGGTTACCTTTTAGTCAGACTCCTGTGACTCCTGCGCTGGGACGGGGCTCCATTTCCTAAGCACATACTCCAGCCATTACATATCGTCGCGAAGAGCACGCTGCTCTTCCTAAGAGCGGCTAATAAAGGGATATTACTCTCGGTGGTAGTTTTCCTCTTGAGTGTGGGAGCAGCCCTAGGCAAGGAGGCTTTTAACTCATTGAGATGAGCCAAGAGCTAAGCAGGGAGCAGGTGAGTTAGGAAACTCTTTGCGTAAATGACATTATTTTATGAGTCCCAGGCTCCACTAGGAGAAACCAAGACACGGTAAAACGGTGACTTCCACAAGCTGTGAATTTCACTCTGAAGTCCCAACTCCCAGCACCCTGCTGGGAACACGGACGGACCCCACTCAGGGTGGCCGCGCCCGCACCTCATAATGTGGCCGCTCCACTGAGTTTCCTTAACAATTGTTGGAAAATGCCTTCAAATGCTCCCGCGCAGAGTGCCTGCCAATGAAACGTTCGCCTGAACGATTCCCGGCCACTGTATGCAGGGCGCACATGCGGCGGCAAGACCGGGGACGCACAGGGAGCCAGTTCCCCTGGAGAAGATCAGGCTGCAGTTGTCAGTCTGGGGGAAAGTTTTCTGCTGGGAGCAATCTGAAAGGCATATTTAGGTGTCTGTGTTTCTTAGTAAGATGAATTTAAAAACAAGAAGTTCTTAACTCTCAGGAAATGCTTCACATTGGCCCGCTGGGCGAGTGCCAAGTGCTCGGGGGAATATACACTTTATCAAACAAACTCATTCCGAAGGGTCACAGAAGTCAAGTGGATACTTGTGGATATTAGCAAGATAGTGGTTTTCCCATGGTTTTCCCCCACTCCCATGCTAACTGTAAGTATCTGCAGTCTCCTGGGAAACATGAAATTAAAGCAAATGAAGCAGATGGGACAACGGGCAGTGCGTCAGGAAGGGCACCCTTGCCGGTCTACGCTGCAGGGCAATCCCCCACCCCTGGACCTGACCCAGCAGCTCAGCCCCACTTTGCTGCCTTCATGAAGCAGCCACTCGGCCCTGTTCTTATCCAAATATGATCTGATGTTGACCAGACTAATGAAGAGTTTATTGCAGAAAATGAAGAAGCTGCTCAGACTGTGTCAGGTGCGTATCAAGATGATCGCGTTGCGTCTGGTCTGGGGGTAGGCAAGGCCACGTCTCTGTGGGGAGTGGGGATGTGGCCACGTCTTCCTTGAAGTGGCAGGCGTTTCTAGTGTCACCCACTCAAGACGCGGAAGACGCAGAGAGGAGGAGAGAACCAGGAGGGGCAGGCAGGTCTTGGGCACAAAAGGAAGAGACTGTCTCGGTGGTAGTTTTCCTCTTGAGTGTGGGAGCAGCCCTAGGCAAGGAGGCTCTTACCTCACTGAGATGAGCCAAGAGCTAAGCAGGGAGCAGGTGAGTTCTAACGTACTTCTCTGTCTACTCTTTTGTTACTCCTTAATCTTCGGCAAAGTCATACTTAAACATTTTTAAAAAAATGAACACGTACGTACATGTACACACACACACACACACACACACACACACACACACACGTGAGTCAGTAAACCCCTAAAGAAGGAAACCTGTAAAAATGTCTGTTACAAATGGTGCTGGACAGAAAAAGCAAAGAGTAAACACACTCACTCTTTTCTGAGGAAAAGTCATTGTTTAAAATGTATCCAGCTCTCAGCTCACCTTCAGGTCCAGGGGTAACTTGTTGGAGGTGAACACGCTCAGCCTGATCTGGGGAATGCTGATCTTGAGATTTTCAAAGTAGTAGCGAATGGGTGTTCCCCCTTGCTCATCTGTCTTTTCGTGGAGGTTTTCGTCATATTTTTCAACCTCTGGCACAAAGATAGAATTGTTTTATAAAAAATGAATCTCTGAAGCCTTATGATTCAAACACTTGATTCACATATTTAAAAACTCACAGAAAAATGTAAACATCGATTCCCTCTACACTTAGTTTTTCATGGTTCAGAATTATGCACAGTATCCTGATGCATTTCCTTGTAAAAGCAGATCTGTTGCATGTTGTTGACCAAAAAAGCACAATAGCTTAATCTTTGGTTTATGGCTCTGTACTCCCTGGCAGAGCACCTTTGGGGAAAAAATCCAGGTGGGTAAGCGAGAGCTCAATGGTGTGTTTGTTGGTAATAAGTTTTCTAAAAACCATGTTGCTGTTGTCATTATTATTATTATAAATGACCTCGATTTTCTGAATTTATTTCAGAAGATGACATCCAAGTAAGTACTTGGAGTGTGTTTTAACCAAATCAAAGTAAACAATGACCAATAAATAATGAATCGGAACAAAACATAATGCCTTAGAAAGAAACAGGCTGCAGGCTATGCAGAACTGATGTCACAACCAGCAGCATTCTCTCTCCCAAGCGGTGAGCATCCGTTTGCACAGCAGAGTCAAGGCCTATTTTTTACTTATTATCTCACGAAGTAAAAAGGTTAAGGGCTAAGCCACAGCAATGTGCCCTTTGACTCGATGTTGTGCCCACACCCATTTGGGCAGCTTATGTTCACTTGGCTGCATGTGCCTTAGAAATAAGAACAAAGATATTATACATATCTACTTACCAAATAAATTAATGCTGTACCTATTAGAGTTCTATTTATAGAAAAAAGGGGTAAAAAAAAAGATATTGCAACAGAGCCTAGCTTATCTGTAATCAGGACACAGAAATAGGAAGCAGAGAAGATATTCCGGTGAAAGGCAGGCCAGGCCTTTACAGAGTCTAAATCCACAATACAATGCTTGGCAGAGTGGGGGGAGGGGAAATTATTTAGAGCAGCTTACAGGAAAAGCACATCCAATCAAATTTAAAGTAAAACTTCTCAGGAAGATACCAAAAGGAAACAGATACCTGCCAGGCAGGTTCCTAAGTGACTGTCTAAGCACAAATAAACACCAGCATTCCAACCCAAACTGAAAACACAGCACTAAACAGACAGCATCTTGTTCTTAATCCCAAATACACGAAAAGCTTCAATTCCAAGTCTGGAATAAAAAGGCAAAAATATTTTGCTTGCATGGTGTTTATGTATGTGCATGTGCACACATGTCCCGGGGATTCCTTTTTTCCTTAGCAGACAGGGGCAATAAACATAAATGTTTCTATTGTATCATTTCTCCAGGCTCAGCTATGACTGTAGTCTTCCAAAGACTTAAGCATTACTGGTTTTCTCTAGTATACAGTCTTGCAAAGGCCACGATGAGGAATTAAAACAAAATGATTTCTGTAGCTGGAAAACTGTAGGTTTCTCAACAGCTTATCTCACTCCCCTCTCCAAAGAAGAGTAAAGTAATTAAAAGCCTTTGTAAGGCATAAGGGGGTGAATGTAAAAAGTTAAGGAGTTGAGGCTAGCCAATTTTTTTCTTCAACTAAACCAAAAGAACTGCCGAAGGGATTTCTGATTCTTGGCCGTCAGTCTGCTTCATAAACAAAGGTTAGGAAACAAAGTGGTTTGCTAAATAACTAACATCATTTCTGTTAGCCTAGAGTAGAGGAGTTAAAAAACGCAAAACAAAGAGGAAGAGTATACAGCTTCCCAAAGGCTTAGCGCCTGGCATTCCAGGACACCTCTGAGCAGCCTCCTTCACGCCCAGATGTACTTCAACCTGTCAACAAGCAATACTTTGAAAACTGAAACACAAACCTTCCTAGTTCAGGCTACGACGTGGAAAGAGAGCTTATATCCAAAACCTTATTTCCACAAGCAGGCTAAAAAATGCCGTTCTCGGGTCAATTCCCAGACACAAACCTAGAACGTTCACCATTACCTGATTCTGCTTGATCGTAGCCAAAGAAACTCAGCAGCTTGAGGAGCAGCTTCTCTTCAATTTGCACCGTGAACCTCTGAGCCGTGACCATCAGGTGCTAGGGATAAAGGAATTCTGACTTACAGCGTGAACCCCAGAAAAAACTCCCATTCAGGTTTTCTGTGCCAGTGTGAAGACCCCAATGACAGGCTATGGATTCTTTACTCACGTGATTTTATAGTCATACTAGTGGCTTGGTGCACATTGAAAGGAAGTTAGTGCACATTGAAAGGAAATTAATTAGAAGAAATATTTTAATATCGCTATTTGCCCTTTCTCTATAATAGAAGTGTCAACCAAATTCATGATTGACAATGACAGATTGAAACACACGCGTGCGACTGGCACCAGCAAGAGCTTTATATATATGTAGACTAGAGGCCTGGTGCATGAAATTTGTGCACTGGGGGGGGGGGGAGATCCCTTCAGCCCAGCCCACACCCTCTTGCAGTCCGGGAGCCCTCAGGGGATGTCTGACTAACAGCTTAGGCCTGCTCCTTGCTCAGTCCTGATCAGCCGAACCCCAGCAGCAAGCTAACCTACCTGTTGGAGCATCTGCTCCCTGGTGGTCAGTGCACATCATAATGACTGGTCAACTGGTTGACTGTCTGCCCCCTGGTGGTCAGTGCATGTCATAGCGAGTGGTTGAGCGGCCTTAGCATATCATTAGCATATTATGCTTTGATTGGTTGAACGGACAGCCGGACACTTAGCATATTAGGCTTTCATTATATAGGATAAACTTGCTTAATTAGACCTGCTTTCTGATTTAGCTAAACTTTTTCCAGCCCAGTGGAACACCCCAATTTCTCTTTCGGGTAATTGTCAGCAACACAGCAGTAAATACCAACACGAAGCAGATTATTATTGTAGATCACTCAGGGAGAACAAAAGGTAAAATATTTAACTGCAGCAGTGTTTGATTATATTCTGCACTGTGAGAAAACCTGAAGTCATTTTCAAGGTCCACCATTTCTTACTTCTATTCAGTCAGGTCAAGTTTCTAAGCTTTCTAAATCTCTGTTTTCTGGCTAATCAAGAGAAAATAGGATTCCACCAAGTCTCCTATCTACCTACTCGAGGACTTCTGAAAGGATCAAATGAGATGAGGCACAGGAAAACGCTTCAGACATTTGGTTACAGTGTGAAATGTTTCCACCTGGCTATAAAGCAAGTCATGTTCCTAAGCTGACGAAACTGCAAGGAGGCTGGTCGCTAGGGAGAGGAAGCCAGGAGTTGCTACATGATGTCATTACCCGGACGGTCGGACACCTAGCATATTAGCCTTTTGTATATATAGATTGCCAAAGTATTTCTGGCTCATCTCTCTCTACATTGTTACAATTAGCCCCAAATTCCACGTTTAGACAATTCACCGCTTGATTGTTTGGTTCCGAGGGCACCTGGGTCTCCTTAGTCAGCATGACACTTTCAGATGCACTGCGGTGGGTGAACTTCACGGTGCTGAGCTCACATGGCTGGCAGCTAGTTTAAGGAGCAGCAAGTGTGGACTAATAGATAGATGTGAGGCCTGGCCTCATCACACCAGTGACAAAGGACCAGAACTATAGGAAGCAACCTCTTTGTCAGCTCCTACTTTTCCAGGACTTGCTGCCATACAGCCTGCTTATGCATGCAGATTCTCCAGGAAAGAAAGTTTATTTCTGAAGGGTCCACTTTTAGCAAACAGTTTGGCAGCTTCCATAGGAGGATGTCAGTCGCAAGGTCAGACCCCTCCTGCCCCTTTTCCAATAGTATTCTGGATTATTCTCTTTTAATAATACATCTGGATCATGCCTGGGTCCCGATCAGTCTAGAAGACAGTATGCTTTCCCACCAAGACTTCACGGACTCTGGCCCCCAATGGAGTCAGAGCTACCACAGGCACGGTCAGCACACACACAATTGAGAACACAGTGCTAAGAGGAGTTCCTGTCAATTCCTTTCCACGGTTTAATATGCCACTGTGCCTTCACCCCACAGGACTATTTCCGTCCACACCCTGCTCTGCTGCTCAGACACTTGGCCGTGAGAGAACAAACCCGGCACAGCTCAACCCCACCAGCCTACCTTGTAGATGTTGGTCAGCGCACTCTTACTGGGGAACTTCACCGCATTCACCTGCACGGCAGGGCCTGTCTCAATGACCTCATTCTCATTGCTCAGGGGCGTCACGTAGAGCATGAAGGGCTGAGTGGTACCAATGAGCTGATTGTCCACCTAGGACAGGAAAAGGCAAAATAAAACAAAAACAGCCAAGTGGCTCGGTTCTCATTTTTACCTTTGACTGGGGTCTCACTAAATATGCAGGCCACTCAGGAAGTACCCTTGCCATTTGACTCTGTCTAAACAGCAGCTGTAAAAATATAGTCTCATTGAAGACCCACAATAATAGCATTTCAAGCTTGGTGAAGGCTGGAGAGGAGGATCCCAGGAATGGTGTTACAAAGAGAATTGTCTTGATCGCATCACAACAAAACTGGCAAAAATAGTCAAAATCTAGTATTTCAGAACTCTGAAAGTTAAAGGTCTGCAACTATCCAGGGATCATTTATTCGAGAAAATTAGCTAAAACTCGAGAAGAACAGCTCTGTGGCATTTTCACTTGTCACTCCCACTCGTCCTCCCCAGGTCCACAGAGGCCTCAGAAACTAATGGCCCTGCAACCACGGTGAACACACAGGGGCCTGGCAGGCCGAGGAGGGGCCATGATGGGCTTGCAGCTCCCCCGAAAGCTCCATTCCCAGAGAGACATCAATTTTTTTACTTGGCTGGCACCTCCCCTTTCCTGATATTGGTAATTTGTGCCTTCTCTTTTTAGACCTGGCCGCACTGAGCTCAGAGAACCAGCTTTTTATTTGATTTTTTTTCTACTGTAGTTGCTGGTTTCTACTTCATTAATTTCTGCTGAGATCTTTATTATTTCCCTTCTTCTGCTTATTTTGGGTTTGTTGTTGGAGATGTTTAGCAGCATTCCACAAATTCTGATATGTTGTGTTTTCATTCTCATTCAGTTCAAAATATTTTCTAATTTCTACTTTGATTTGCTCTTTGATCTATGGGTTATTTGGAAGTCTACTATTTAGTTTCCAAATATTTTGGGGATTTTCCTAACTCTTTTTCCATTATATCTACTTTAATTCCATTGTGATCAAAGAGCATACCGGGTGTGACTTAAATCCTTCTGAATTTGTTGAGAATCATTTTATGGTCCAGAATGTGTTCCATCTTGGAAATGTTCATGTGCACTTGAGAAGAACATGTGTCCTGCTGTTGCTGGGTGGAGTGTTCTATAAATATCCATTAGGCCTAGTGGGTTGGTAGTGCTGTTCAAACCTAGTATATCTTTCATGATTTTCTGCTTATTTGTTCTACCAAATATTCAGAGAATGGCAATGAAATCTTCTTCTATAATTGTGTATTTGTCTATATTCTTCTTTCAGATTTTTTTTCTTCGTATATTTTAAAGTTCTGTCTACATATTCAGGAATGTTATGCCCTCTTGATTAACTGTCTCTTTTATCATTAGGAAATTACCTTTCTAACCCCTGGTAATGTTCTTTGCTCTGTAAATTATTTTGTCTGATATAATCTAGCCATTCCCACTTTCTTATGACAAGTGTTAGCCTGGTATATCTTTTTCCATTATTTTGTTTTTAACCTATTTGTGTCTTTAATTTTAATGTGTGTGTTTTTGTAGGCAGTATATAATTGGGTTGTGCTTTTTAATCTAACCTGTAACTTTTGTCTTTTAATTGGAGGTGTTTATAGCATGTACATTTAATTAACTGATACAGTTAGGTTTGAATGAGTCAACCATCTTCCTGCTCTTTTCTGAGTTTTCCTCTTTTGTGTGCCTTTTCTTGGATTAATCAAGTACTTTTTATGATTCCATTTTATCTCCTTTGTTAGATTATTAAGTGTAACTCTTTTGGTGGTTGCTTTAAGGTTTGTGGTATTCATCTTTAACAGCCTACATTCAAATGACTTCATAATACTTCATGTATAAAAAAATTACAATAATATAGTTCCATTTCCCCCCTTCCAGACAGTATGCCATTATTGTCATTCATTTTACTCTAATGTATTATAGATCCCAAAATATAGCGGTAATTATTTTTGTCTAAACGAGTTGATTACCTCTTACAGAGATTTAAATAGAAAATTATTTTATGTATTTACCCCCGTAGTTATCATCATTTCAGGTACTCTTCCTTCCTTTGTGTAGATCCAGATTTCTATCTCGTACCATTTCCTTCTGCCTGAATGATGCCCTTTAACATTGTCTATAGTGCAGATCTGCTGGTAATGAGTTCTTTTAGCTTTTGTTTGTGAAAAAACATCTTTCTTTCACCCTTATTTTTTGAAAGGTATACTTGCTGGACATAGAATTCTAGGTTGACCATGTTGTAAAACAGATGTATTGTCATCCAGGCTTTGTTGTCCATTTATCGAGCACAGAGAGAATAGATTCTGTATATTATTAAGGACCCTAGGATTTTCAGATGGTAAATAAGAATTGGCTTCAACTTAAAGTCACCAGCTACATTAGCCCTTAACAAGAGAGCCAGGCTGTCGTCTGAATCCAGGCACTGATTTATCCTCTGTGCTATGAAAGTCCAAGGAGGCGTTCTTCCAATAGAAGGCTGTTTCATCTGCACTGAAAACCTGTTGTTCAGTGTAACCACTTTCAATTACTATCGTAGCTAGATCTTCTGGGTAACTTGCTGCAGTTTCTACATCAGCACTTGCTGCTTTACCTTGTATTTCTCTGTGATGGAAATGGCTTCTTTCCTTAAACCTCATAAACAACCTCTGCTAGCTTCACACTTTTCTTCTGCAGCGTCCTCACCTCTTTCAGCCTTCAGAGAGCTGAAAAAAGTTGGGTCATTGCTCTGGATTAGGCTCTGGCTTAAGGGAATATTGTGGTTTGCTTTTTCTATCCCCATCATTAAAACTTTTTCCATATCAGCACAAGGCTGTTTTGCTTTCTTATCATTCATATGTTCACTGGAGTAGCACTTTTAATTTCCTTCAGGACCTTTTTCTTTGCATTCACAACTGGCTAACTGGTGCAAGAGTCCTAGCTTTCTGCCTGACTTGGTTTTTGACATACTTTCCTCACTAAGCTTAACCATTTCTAGTATTTGATTTAAAGTGAAAGACATGCAACTCTTCCTTGCACTTGAACACTTACAGGCCATTATAGAGTTATTAATTGGCCTAGTTTCAAGTTGTGTCTAAGTGAGTAGGCAGAATAAGGAAAGGGAGACGAGGAAATGGCCATTTGGTTGAACAGTCAGAATACACACAAGATTTATTAATGAAGTATGCATTCTTATATGGGAGTGGTTCATGGTACCCCCAAACCACTACAATAGTAACATCAAAGATCACTGATCACAGATCATAACAAATGTAATAATATTGAAAAATACTGGACTATTAATGAGAATTATCAAAATGTGACAGAGACACAAAGTAAGCAAATGCTATTAAAAAATGGCACCAACAGACACTTAATGCAGGGTTGCCACAAACCTTCAATTTGTAAACTCAGTATCTGTGAAACATAATAAAGTGCAATAAGAGATATGTCTATTTTCTATTTAAATTCAGACAGTTTCTATTGCTACATCTTCAAGCTCACTAATCTTTTGTTCTACAATGTGTCATCTGCTATTAATCAAATCCAGTGTACTTTTCATTTCATTTTAATCTGTAGAAGTTTGAGTTTTTTATATCTTCCATGTTTCTACTTAACTTTTTCAACATGTAGAATACAGTTATCCTAAGAGTTTTAATGTCCTCTGAAAATTCTAACATCTGTGTTAGCTCTGGGTCCATTTCGACTGATTATTCTGATTACATATTGTGTTTTCCTGCCCCTTTGCACACCTGGTACTTTTTGATAGGATGCCAGATATTGTGAATTTTACTTTGGCTGCTGAATATTTTTGTTTTCCATTACATCTTGAGCTTTGTTCAGGGTGCAGTTAAGTTACTTGGAAACAAATCTATCCTTTCAGACCTTCCTTTTATGATTTGTTAGGTAGGTCTGGAGCAGTGCTCAGGCTAGGGCTAATCATAGCTCAGCATGGAAGTAAGACTTGCTGGAGGACTCTTCCCAGCATCCAGTCTGGCTGGGAGGAAGCAGCACCATCTCCAGCTGGGGAGCAGCAGGTGCTATCCCGGAGATCCTTTCGGATGGTCCGGATGGCAGTTTCCTCACACGGATCACTGATCTGTCCTCTGCTGAATACTCGTAGGGCCCCTCTGTAGAGCTCCCATGTTTTCTTTCTGTGAAGCACGTTCCTCCCAGGTATGCTGTCCTCTGAAGTCTAGCTGCCTCAGTGCTAGGACTCCAGCTCTGTTTGTTCAACTCATCCATTCTAGTTCCTCCTCCCCTCCCAGTGCCACGGCCGGGAAACTTTCCCAGTAAGCTGAGCAACTGCAGGGCTCACCTCTTTTGTTTCCCACCTCTCACACTGTTGTCTGATGTCCAGTGTCTTGGACCTGTTGTCTCTTTGTTTTATCTGGATTTGGGGGTCGATTCACATAGGGGAGTAAATCTGGTTCCCGTCACTACATGTTGGCCAGAAGCACAAGTCCAGTTCCCTTGTTTTTCTTCCTATGATGAACTTCAATTCCTCATGGTTAGATGATTTCCTGTTGTTTCTAATATTGGCAAGATGGGAGCCCTGGATGCCTCCATGCAACATTGACTAAGTTATCTAAGTTACTGTTAGACTAGCTACTATATTCAGAATTCTGCTATATAGAAAAATTAATGACACAAATGTAGGTAGAAACAATTACTTTCATAGAATGACTTTTTGAAGGCCACAACAAGATACTTTGCCAAAGCACTGAAGTGTTCAGAACACCAAACACTGGATCTGGTTGGGTGTTCAGCAAGAACACAAGAAGATTAACAAGTTCTAAACTGTCCTGCCCCTTACCTGTACATCCTGTATGCTGAGCTCAAGCATATGACTGGTTGCCAACTGTGTATAGTGCACATTGATTCCTGTAAGACTTGCAAAGACCAGTTCTTCTGGGACTTTATTAATTAAGGACAACCCAATTCCACCTTCTAACTTCACAAGCACCTGAAAGGAAACCAAAATATGGCATACTGGCCATTTAAAACAGAGGGATTTCATCCCTGAGCAGATGAGAACCACTTACTTAGTCATATTATTCACCTTGATGCCTTTAAGTCCCATCACCTCCCTACCCCCCAGAACTCTAGTCTGATATGATAATGCCTCTATCAGAGTACTGATGACATTCTGCATTTATTTTAAGAGAATAATTATTTATAATATTTTCCCTATTTGGGATGCAAGCTCTTTATAAGTTATTCACTGAACTAGCATAACATCCAATACAATGCTTTATATATAGATATTTGATTTTTAAAGGTCACTGAAAAGAGTGTGCTTTTTCGTGTTCATCTCATGCTCCTTTTCAAATATTTTACTTCCTTCCCAATACCCAAACAGAGAGAGGGGAAGGGAGATATCAGAATCAACTGGGGCAAAAAAAAAAGGTCTATCTTATTTATTCTCCACCTTCATTCCTGTCTAAATCAAGTAGTTTAGCTTTGTTCACTGTCATCTTAATTTAGCAACATTTGTCACAGTCTTTAGCTGTCATTTAACTAAATACTCACACATTCGTGTTGTGGTAACATTAAACACTGAAGCAACACCTATATTTAGAGTTCACAGAGGGCAGAAAGAAAAGAGGAGGCTTAAATTGAGAACACCCGGAGCAAAATTCTAACCAAATTTATGATAAATGAATTTGCAATACTTAAAACTTACTTCTAATTCCTGCTCTGTGCCTGGGTTCTTTAATTTCTGTAGCTCTTGTTCAGTAACAGGAAGTTCATCCACTTCATATGATGAACGGTCACTTTTCCGTTGGGAGAAATCCGTTATCTGAGGTCAAATAAAACAGTGTACTAAGAAGGCTTACATTTATACAGCGAAACCCATTCCATATAGATTGTCTCGGTCAAAACTCGCTGTATGGTCAATAATCCTATGGAAGTTAATGGTTTCCAAAGCACTGCTAAGGTAAGATGTATGTAACAGTGAAACAAACTTGTTCCCCATATACACGGCAAAGGCCAAGCTATAGACCTGAGACCCTCTTCTAGCGGGGCTGGCATCTGTAGTGATCTAGAATTACAGCTCAAGTCAAAATATGCAAACCTCAATTCACCTTTGTCTAAAATAAGGAGGTTTTTTAAAGAGGTATTATGAATTATGATGACTATCTCAGGTTACATTGCATTATCTTCAATTATTATACTAATACTTTATTTTTTATATCATCTTATATTTACTTATTCTTTCATTCTTCTAACAACTTTGTGAGGTTGGTCTTATCCTCACTTGATAAATGAAGACACTGTATCTTTATAAATATTTGTTGAATGACTAACCATTAAGGTCGGGTACTAGGATTCTTTCATGTCAGTTTTTAAGATAAATTATCACCTGCAGTGCTCTAGTTGGTCCATCTGGGATGACTCTGATAGATAAAATTCCAGAACCAGGCCTCAGTTTTTGGTTAATAAACTGCTGTTCAGGTGGAACTGGCCCCAAAATCTCCATGGAAGTGTCAGGACCAAGAACGACTTCAGCTCCATCAAACAAACCAGAAAGCCCTCCTTTGGCCTAAATGACACAGGAAAGATGTGTAAGAAAAAACGAAAGTAAAGGCATTGACTTTGACAATTTAATGTGTCATTTGAAACAAGTTATCAAATTTAAATCTTTTGAAGGGTTACGGTCAATGTACAGTAAAGCATTACCTATTTTTTTCAACATTATAGATGATATAAAACAGTAGAATTACTTGGGCAAGATGAAAAGTTATGCTCTATGACTTTAAGGAATTCTGAGTAAGAGAGTTCCATGAATAGAGTATTTTGGTTTAGTAATAACTTCTAATCATTAAAAACGGCTTTTTAAAAAAGAACCAAAAGCCCTGTTTCTCTGAGTAGTCTCATTAGGGTTGCTTAAAAATCTGATACAATCTGAAAATGAAGGAATTATCACTATCACTCAGCTTTCCAGTAAGAAGCATATTCTAGAGTTGAAAACCTCCCCAAACAGGCCTATGACTGAACAATCAACCCAAAGAGTCAAAAGATGGTGCCTCTTCTGAAACAGGAGGCTGGGAACGTCGTCTGATCCTCAGTTACTCAGGCCTTTGCAGAAAAGGACTGTACCTCCTGCTATATGCGCCAAATAAAACGGAAGTCTACAGGATGATGCCTATGGCAGAGCAAACACAGGGCTAGAGGAGACAATGGCTAGTCTCTATATCCCCTTTGTTAATATTTAAACACTGAGCAATGAAAAGGATACTTTGAACTGGGTTTATAGGACAGATTTCAACATGGAGAAAGCTTTCATGACTGTTGTAAGTTTAGAAAGAAAGTCATACACAGCTTTATAAAGGCAGTGTCATAAAACATCAAAATGCCTATAATAAACTTTATTCTGAATAATATGATTGAAACAAGCTATTTCCCTACTCAAAACACATTCTGCTCAGCTGAACACTATTACAGGGTCATCCACAACCGGAGAAATGATACCATAGATTCAAGAAACAAACAACACCCGACCAGCGTGGCTCAGTAGTTGAGCGTTGACCTATGAACCAGGAGGTCACGGTTCAATTCCTGGTCAGGACACATGCTCGGGTTGCAGGATCAATGATTCTCTCTCATCATTGATGTTTCTATCTCTCGCTCCCTCTCCCTTTCTCTCTGAAATTAATAAAAAGATATTTTAAAAAAAGAAACAACAAACACCAAAAAAGATTTTTTGGGGGGGAAATGCTCTAAGAGAATCACAATTACAAGGGCTTTAGAAACAAACGAGAAGTAAATTCAGGATCAGACTCAGAATCCAACAATTATAACAAGCCCCCTTTTGCCTCTAGAAGTCTGAATTGTATTGCTAATTGAAAATCACAAATCCATTCCAGATGTGCGCTTCATATAAGTAAGCAGCTTGCCTTTGATGAAAAAAGCTAAGGGCAATAGAGATAAAGAAAATAAATCTCAGCAAATAGCACTCAGAGGCTCCTTGCAGTTTTGCTCGCTGCCCTGGAGAACCGCCTCCCATTAGGAAGGAAAGTCTGGTTTCCACCAGCAACAACACACTGAGAGTTCCCCAGCCAGGGTCTACTGTGTTCGTGTTAACCTCTTGGGTAAAACCCCAGGCAGAGGCAGATCTGCACGCACAGTCACACATGCTGTTCTGCTAATGTCCAAACCCCCGAGACACCTTCCTATCTCAGATCCATGGTCTCATTGCCGGCCTGAAGCCTGAGGGAAGAAAATCCAAACTCCCGGTAATTTTCCAAATGTATTTGCTTATAAAGAACTTGGGAGTTCATCATGGGCAGACTGGCTGACTAGAGGACAGGGGAAACTGACCACAGCAATCTTCACCCTGACATTTGCTGCAACAATTAAATGCTATTTGGGCACCACTAAGAATGTAGAAATAAACAGAATCAAGAGCCCATGATGACTACTCACCGTCTCTGAGAACACTTTACCAAGCACTGCTGCAGCTATTATATTAACCTCACAGGCCTCAAACCAATCCACCTCACTTAGTGGTGGGCTTTTTCAGTAGACATTTTTCTTTCCTTCTTCTTAAAATTACGTAAGTAATTTATGCCAAAGAAAAAAATCCAAATAAGCCAATAAAAAAAAATCCCATCACCTTGGAGGCAACCATTCCTCACATATTTCTTATATATCACCTTCAAGAACATTTTCCATATAAATACACACAGGTGCACAACAAAAGTTCCCTGACTTTCCTGATAAAATGAGACAATACATATTTGCTCTGTAATTAGTTCTCTCCATTGAACATGTAATGTATCTCCTCACTGAGACCTTGTTTCAAAGAAGGCTGAACTGCTGCTCCTCACCACCAAGGATGTCAAAACTTACAGACCTGGACCACCAGCCCGTGTAACCCGCAGGTCAGTTTTCCTTCACGGAAACTCCAGGTCTGGGTTGTGCTTCTCCTGCGATCAGGCTTCCTGAGCATCAGCGGCTCATACCTGCGATAAAGGGAAATGCAGTGAGTCCTCTGAGTCACACAGTTCAAGCCTGAAGGAAATACTAGGACCACGGTTTTATTCTCCATCCTTCCAATATCCTCTTCCCTTAAAATCTAATGGGCAGTTAGCTTGAACCCTATGGCAGCTGGTATCTCCTAATGAGGAAAGGGGAATAAAACAAAATGGAAAGCAACAAAAGGGTCATGGAGTAAAAGTAATACTTTAAGGATTCATTTTATCTACACTAATAAAAGAGAAAGATGCAAATTGACCATCCCTCTGCGACACCCACCAGCCAATCAGGAGTGAATATGTAAATTAACCTGACAAAGATGGCGGGTTAATTTGCATCCGCAGGCGCCGAGCAGCTGGGATGGTTGCTTGCGCACACGCGCCAGTGCCAAGAGGCCTGGGCCCCGGGGACAGGTGTCCTTGGGACCCAGCCCGCTCTAAGCCTGTAGGCCCGCGCGTAGCTGCCAAGCAGCCAGGGGCGGGGCAGGAACATCCCTGGGATCCAGGCACTCCAAGCCAGCACATGCACAAGCAGCTGGGGGCAGGGCGGGAACGTCCCCCATAGCGAGCGAGCAGACAGCAGGGCCCTGCTTGACCCTGACCATGGCAGCAAAGGGCAAGCAGTCCCCCACAGAGAGCAGACACCAGGGCCCTGCTTGCCACTGCGGCGGCGAGCCAGAGAGCAGACAGCAGGGCTCTGCTTGCTCCTGGCCCTGGTGGCAAAGGGCAAGCAGGCCCCCAAAGAGAGCAGACACTAGGGCCTGCAGTGGCATCAAGCAGGCAAGTCCGCAGAGAGCAGCGAACCACGGGGAGCAGGCCTAAACCGTCAGTAGGATATCCCCTGAGGGCTCCCAGATTGGAGAGGGTGCAGGTCAGGCTGAGGGACCCACCCATCATTTATAGAAAACTAGAGGCCCAGTGCATGAAATTCGTGCACTGGGTGGGTGTCCCTCAGCCCAGCCTGCCCCCTCTCACAGTCTGGGAGCCTTCAGGGGATGTCCTACTGATGGCTTAGGACCCCCGGCTCCCCACAGGGCGCAGGGGGGGGCCTAAGCCACAGTCTGGCTGCAGAGGCTCGGAGTACACCCCGCTGGGTGGTCCACGGGTCTGCTGGGGGCCTTGGTCCTGCTGTGGCGCAGCTTGGGGCATGCCCCCCTGGGCAGGTCTGCTGGGGGCCTTGGTCCTGCAGTGGCGCAGCTCGAAGCACGCCTCCCTGGGCAGGTCCATAGGTCCACTGAGGGTCTTGCTCCCAGGGCAGGCGGCATGGCGTGCCTGCCCGCGAACCCCCGGCAGGAGTGGCCTTGGAGCTGGGTGGCACCGCACTCCCGCCAGGGGCCTTGCTCCCAGGGCAGACTGCGCGGCGTGCCTTCCCCCAAACCCCCAGCAGGAGTGGCCTCGGAGCTGAGTGGCGCCAGGGCTGGGGGCGGGCTCTGAGCTGCGCTGCAGTGGCTCGGAGCCCACCCCCAGCCCTGGTGGTGGTGGGGTGTCCGCTGGGGTGGAGGGCGTGCTCTGAGCTGGTCGTGATGCAGCCTCCTGAGCTGGTAGTGATGTCCCGGCCTAATCTGCATATTTCTCTCTTATTATATAGGATATTTATTATTTACTTATACAATAATATAGGTTCTTGCATTCTCACTAGGACTAGCTATCATGCAGTATGAGAAGGGTTGTCAAACACATTTTAAAATATTTTCAGTAGTCTTTGTTCTGTTTTATTTCCAAATACATTTATTTATAGTGGGTTTCAACTTGTAAGTCATCTGAAATCATTCTGGAAGAAAATAAGGTATTACCTGAAAACAAATACACTGACTTCACAGAAACACTAAGGCACAGCAAATAAAGGAATTTATTCAAAGCTAAAGAGCTGATTTGAACCCAAGGAGTTAGCCACAACTCCTCGATTGTTCTCTAAATAATTTGTTTCTGCTTTCAAAAGAGTTAGCATAATTTTTTAAAGATCTTTAAAAAGAAACTGTTCACTTCTAGGGGGTAATGATGAATGGAAGTCTGGGTGAAAGAAACATTCACTTTTTATAATATATCCTTATTGTTTGAATTTTAAACATCTCCATAGCTTAAAAAAATAAAATAAAGGCCCAATGCTCATATTTGGGAA
This sequence comes from Myotis myotis, assembly GCF_014108235.1. Taxonomy (NCBI): domain Eukaryota; kingdom Metazoa; phylum Chordata; class Mammalia; order Chiroptera; family Vespertilionidae; genus Myotis; species Myotis myotis. The sequence continues at coordinate 6,010,107 of NW_023416324.1, read as the reverse complement.
CATAAGAGGTTTCTGTCACTGAAGAAAACAACAAATATAAAAAGACAAATTCCTACTTCATTTACAGACTTGCTTTTTGGTATAGAATTCATCTGAGTGAATTTGAAAGCAATGAACTTGAATAATATTACCTGTTGTCAGTTACAGCTGCTAGCCCAGCAATATCTAAGATGGCAGAGCCCTCGGTGGAGCGGGCTGCTGAGGGCTTGTTGGGGTTGTGAGGCACTGACGAGCCCTCATGGGCCAGCATGCCAGTCCCGGTCATCCTCCACAGCTGAGAACGCTTCCCTGGTTCCTGTGGGCAGACCAGAAAGAGCGGTCATGTGCAGCCACAGCTCCGTGTAAGGGAGAAGTTCTCAAGTAGGAACTACACTAAGAGACATTTGCACACCACATAAAGGCTTAAATTCAAGCTTTCATAGTTTTAATCCCGAGTCACTTAAAGTGACTTCTGCAACTCTGTTCTGAAACTTCTTTTATTTTGAAGGTTGAACTATTTAATACCAGTTCTTCTGTCATTTGTAATATTTCTAGCCAAATTTTACTGTCTTTATATCTAGGTCTATTAGCATAAACATTTCCCTAAATTGACTTGAAAATAATGTTAGCATAAAAAGGGGAAAAACTGTCAGTTTGATAACTTTTGCATTCTGTTTAGGAATAAGTAGATTAGGGGAGTACTACAACAGAAAAACAGAGTAATGAAAATGATATCACAGATTTGAAAAAAACAAACAGAATTAAGTTTTCCAAAAAGGGCATCAAAGATGGGAGGGTGTGCCGAAACTGGTTTGGCTCAGTGGATAGAGCGTCGGCCTGCGGACTGAAGGGTCCCAGGTTCGATTCCGGTCAAGGGCATGTGCCTGGGTTGCGGGCATATCCCCAGTGGGAGATGTGCAGGAGGCGGCTGATCGATGTTTCTCTCTCATCGATGTTTCTAACTCTCTATCTCTCTCCCTTCCTCTCTGTAAAAAATCAGTAAAATATATTTAAAAAAAAAAAAAGATGGGAGGGTGCTTGGGACTCCGAGTGCAGGTGTCACGGGACAGCGGGAAGAAATAAACCAGATCAAGGCCTTGAGCAAGTCACTCAGCCTAAGTCTCCTCTTCCTCCGCTTAAAATGAGGGGTTGGACCGGAAGAACCGAGTTTCTTCCAGCGTTAACAATCTTTTATTCTAAACTCCAAATTCTAAGCTCTCTTACCTTCTTCTTTAAAATGACTCTCTGTGTCTTTGGCGAGACATCTAAGACGAGCTCTGCACAGGTAACGGCCTTGTTGGAAGCCACAGGCCTTCCTGTTCCCTCCTGCAAACTAGAATTTTTTAAAATTACATATATAACTCACACATACGTATATACTCACACATGTATTTAAGTGCTCATAAGCAAACGCCTAAAACCTCCAGTGCATGTCACTGGAGGCAATTCTCTTTCTTATTTTTTGTTTTTAATGATTTGTCATAAAACTAGAGGCCCGATGCACGAAATTCGTGCAAGGGGCTCGGCCCTCGCAGTCCTGGCTGCCTCAGTCCTTGCAGCCCCGGCTTCATCCAGAAAGTCGTCTCTTTAAATCATAGAAGAAAAAGTGACTCGAGCTGCAGAAAGATCAAGGTTGTGTTGTTTTCCTGTACAATTTAAGATTCATTTGTCAGAAGAGATACTCTGATATTTCCCCTCTCCTAATAATTTTAGTGGCTTAAAATTCAGATATAATTTTAGTGATTTAAAATTCAGGATAACTATATATCTTTGGAGGCCAAAAAACTAAGCCAGACATTCCAAGGGTCCAAGAATTAGCGCTACTCCTTGGCAGGCAGCACACCAGCGTCACAGAATCCCCAAGTCTGGGCAAGAAATCAGAAGTCCCTCTGGGAGGAAAGGAAAAAAGGGCTCACACTCACCTTCCTGCAATTCAATCGTGTGACATTTCTCTGTGGCTCAGGAATCCTAAGCTTTATGGAATACTGCAGCCTACCTACACTTTAGGGTATTTCGATGAATGTATTTAGATTATTCTCTTGTTCCCATTAATCTTTTTTTTTAAATTCTTTTATTGTTTAAGGTATTACATATGTGTCCTTATCCCCCATTGCCCCTTCCCCCCATTAAGGTTTATCATAAAAAAGGGGACTGATAAATTCAAAGTTAAAAACTAGTTTTCGTGGCATCAAAAGCACAAGTAACCAAAAAATAGGTAAGTTAGATTTCAACAAAATTAAGAACTTTTGCCCTTCAAGGAACACCATCAAGAAAGTAAAATGCTGGGAGGGGCAGGTGCAGGGTGGAAGGGGTCAAAGGGGAAAAATAAAACAACGTGGACATCTGTAATACTTTCAACACTAAAGATAAGTTTTTTAAAAAAGCAAAATGACAATCCACAAATAGGAGAAGATATTTGCTAATAATATATCTGGTATAGTATGGGTATCCTTATTATGTAAGGAATGGCTAAATTTAAGAATTATAAGGCAAAAGTTAAAATTTTAAATGAGCAAGGGCTTGAATAGACATTTCCCAACGATATACAAATAAATGGCCAATAAGCACATGAAAAGATCCTCAGCATCATTAGCAAAAAGGAAACGCATACCAAACCACAATGAGATACCGCTCTACACCAGGAGGATGGCTACAATCAAAACAATAGAAAATATCCAGTTGCTTCGGATGAGGAGGAACTGGAACCATTGTACTTAGCTGGTGGGAATGTACAATGGTTCGGCTCCTGTGGAAAACAGTATAACGGGTCTTCAAAAAGTTCCACACAGAATTACCCTAGAACCCAGCAATTCCCCTCCTAGGTGTACATTCAAAAATTTGAAAAACAAATCCTTAAACAAACACAAGAACAGGCATGTGGATCGTGGCGGCACTGTTCACAATAGCCAAAAGGTAAGATAACATAGTATCCATCAGTGAGCGAGTGGATAAACGAAATGCTCTATGTCCACACGATGGACTATCACTGAGCCATAACAGGAATGAAGTACTGCTACAGCGAGCCTGAAAACGTTATGCTAAGTGAGAGCCACCACACACAAGAGATCACACATCCTTCCTATGTAATAAAGAGCTAATATGCTAATTATACCGGATCCTATGTAATAAAGAGCTAATATGCTAATTATACCAGATGGCAGAACAAACGTCTGGAGACCTACCAGAGGACCTTCTGGATGAAGCCAGGGCTGCAAGGACTGAGGCAGCCGGGACTGCGAGGGCGGAGCCCCTTGCACAGATTTCATGCATCAGGCCTCTAGTTTTATGATAAATCATTAGAAACAGAAAATAGACTGGTGATTGCCAGGGGCTGGGAGAAGAGGGTAATAGGGAGCAACTACTTAATGGCACTGGGGCTTCTTGATGAAAAGCTGTTGGAACTAGATAGAGACTGGCTGCACAACATCATAAAGGTACTAAAATGCCACTGAACTGTTCACTGTAAAATTGTTGCTTTTATGCTATGTGACTTTCACCACAATTTAACATACAAAACTAGCTTCTTCCCCATCATTAGTTCTCTTCAAAAATGCAAAGAAATAGAATCTGATATGCTCCAGAAGATGGTTCAGCCCTTAGCACACCAAGATCCTCTTTTCATCTGCTCCAGAGCTGTTCAACCCATAGTCCTCCATTAGGATTCTTCAGTTAAAGAGCTTAGTCACGGCGGGAACTTAACATAAGAACATTAAGGGAAAAACATGATTGGCAACCAGATTAAGAACTGGTTTTTCGGGCACTAAAACTGTAAGCGTGTCATACTGTTGTCTTAATCTTTAAAAAGAAACAAACAAACATGTCTGACTGAACTATAACGAGATAAGCATCCTGCACCATCACTACCAAAGAGAACTGCAACCAACAAAGGAAAGTAGCTAAGCCAAGATGCCCTTCCGTCCATTCCCAGTGACATTTGGGCTCTAGGAGGGTGAGAGCACTACCACAGACCTGGAGATTCTTTATGGGCCTCAGGCCCGTACATAAATATGTAAATTATTCAGAACATTTCGGAAAGGGCTATGACTTTACATGTCCCGTTGATCCAATGGTGTATATTTGCAATGCTGAAGATTCAGCGATTTTCCCTGCTTCTTCACAGATAAACTTTAAAATTGGCCCTGTAACCAGCACATAACAATAAAATTTACAGGTTGGTGCAATGATGTTTTGAAAGCCCAATGTTTTGAATCTCTATGTGCCAATCTACATACCATTCTAACAGGAGAACTGGAATAAACTCTCTGTCCTTCACCTCAGTTTTTTAAATACAACTAGTCAGGCGTCAGAGAAGACTATAATCCTAAGGCAACTAGAACTACTTCCAAGGTAAGCTACTTTGCTTGGCTTTAGGTGAATATTAAGATAGACCCTGAAGTGTCTGTCTAATTAGTATTCTCAATGGAAGAGGGAGGTAAAAAATGATGATTTGAATAATTATGATGAAAATCAGTCAGTTTCAAAAGAGGAAAGAAATAAAACAAACTTAAAAATAGCAGCAATAAGTTTTAAAAATACATAAAAATAATACCTTAAAGAGTAATTTAGGATACTATAAGAATAACATCTTATGGAGGACTTATTAAACACTAGGATGAATTATTGGGGAGATCTTTTGAAAGAAAAGACTCTTGCCTCTTTGGATAAAGTTTAAACTAGGCAGAAGACAAGGGTTTAGACCAGTGGTTCTCAACCTTCCTAATGCCGTGACCTTTTAATGCAGTTCCTCATGTTGTGGTGACCCCCAATTCCATTGTTACAAATTGAACATAATTAAAGCATAGTGATGAATCACAAAAACAATATGTAATTATATATGTGTTTTCCGATAGTCTTAGGCGACCCCTGTGAAAGGGTCGTTCAACCCCCAAAGGGGTCGCGACCCACAGGTTGAGAACCACTGGTTTAGACTAAAGACTTCTCAAGATCTCAAGATAGATCTTGAGCCTAGGATCTGGCAAAGAATGAAAGGAATCTTCCTTTATCCTTCGGCCTCCTAAGAACTGCTTAGAGTTTAAAACCAGTTAATAATCAGAGTGTTCTGCTTTATAAGGATAATACTTTAACCCAGAATTACCCGGAGAACGTGTATGTAGCAGCAATGTAAATGAAATTTTCATAATAAAGCTGTCGGTTATCCTGGAAATCATTCATGTTGCAATTGATCTCAGAGGAGCCTGCCCCTTTAACAGTCAGAGTGATAAATGGTGGCAGGGCGGGTTCATCCCAGGCGTAATCCAAGGAGGTCATGGGCTTCACTTCAGTTCGGAGCCTGGGCTCAGCTACACCGTGCTGAGTAAAGACAACCGGGACCTACAGCGATGGCAAGAGGAACAGGGCTGTCACTCAGATTGGTGTTATTGCAACATGACTTAGCACTTCCTAGGTTTAAGTTCCAGATCCTTCCCAAATGAATCCTACTACACACACCACAAGCACGAGTGAGGTTCATCATCTTGCCTCTTGACTTTCTAATCACCTTCCAAATTATAAAAAGCCCACCAATTAAATGACACAGGCAATCGCCTGTTGGACAAAGGGCTTTTAGAAGCTTTGCAGCAAGTACCAAGGGAAGCAATTCTCCCCTTTCAGTGGCATCTCTGCCACCCTCACCCTTGTGATATACTCTAAACACAGAAAAGCACAAAAATGTTTGAACTTAGCTACAGAAAGTCACATTCTAAGACACTGTCATTCAAAGGCATAATTTAAAACAGAATCTAATGGTTTCCAATTTGGCTTTATTTGTAAGATTTATAAAAATGCTCACTGCAACTGAGCAATGGTATAGCTGCCCCTTCCCACTATCATTAGACAATCTGACTCTCTCCTCTCTCCATGTGGAATGTCCACAGGGCCACCATGTTGACCCAACAATCTAGTCACATAAGCACTGGCGACTGACAAGTCACTTCTGGGTATAGCTGCCCAGCAAGCAAAATAACCAGCAGAAACCACCTCTTAAGGGTGAAGATTTATAGGTTGTCCAGCCACAGAGATTCCTGTATGGCTTCTTTTAAACCCACGTTTAAAATGCATTTCATTATCTTAAGAGCAGTACATACTCCACCCTCTTCAAACTGGCTCTAAACTCCACTTGATACCTTAGAAAAGTTGTCAATTCGGAAAGGAGGGGGCAGCTGGTCTGTGTCACTAAAGGAGATCCTATAGGTAGCTCCTCGGAGTGTAATTTCCACGCGCAGGAAGAAGCATTTTCCCAAGGTATCTCTGCAGAAAAAGGAAACAAAAGAGGCTGCATAAAATAGAGAGAACCAGTCACAGTTCACTTTCCGCTCATACTTCTCACAATCACAGTACTGCTTAGATACCAATCAATGCTGCTGTGTGTTCTTTGATCACATTAAAAAGGTAGGAATTGACAGTATAATCACACAATGAAAAAGAACTTATTCAAGCAATGTTTGAATAGCATGTTGTAACTGGGCAGCAAGATCTACAAATTTTACTTAGTGGGTTTGTTTGGGATAATGGTGTCAGTGTAGCAAATGAGTAAATGTTGGTCGAATAGAATTGTTGATACTAGAGTACTTTTGACATGGACACAGAGCAATTTCACATGGTTCAAACTAATATATTGATGTTACTGATCACCAGGGTGCTCGCTTTAGGACAAAGGCAGGTGAGGAAGAATCCTCTGTAATGGAGGTACCACTATGTGATCATAATTTTTATATATTTTTATGTGTGCACGTATGTGTGCATATTTAGATAAAGACATATCACTGTAGAGAATGAAAAACTGTTCTTTACAGAAGACTATCATCAGTTAATAAATGTCGAAGAAATGAGAGAATCAGAAAATCACCATTTTGCAACCACCAATGTAATAATTGATTCAGATAAGAACCATCCAACCATTGAGTGAAAGGATTTTAGGAAACAATATACACACAGTCTCAAATTATCCCCAGATGGATTTTTTTGTTTACAAAGAAGAAAAGGTAACTCTGTAAGAAAAACCTGTTAGACACCAGCTTAACCTAGCAATGATGCAATTTAGCAACATCAGTAATGGGACAACAGCTGTCACAGCCCAGGCCTCCAGATGTGACGCAACAGGAAAAATACAATACCATAGATGTATTCTTACCAAAAAGGGTTTACCCAAGTCTATGTTAGGAAACTATCAGGAAAATCCAGGAAATAGGACATTCTACAAGAAACTGTCTTGACCTCTTTAAAAATGTCAATGTCAATAAAGACAAAAAAGGAAAAGTGACCATTCAGATGAAAGGAGATGAGCTAAATGGGTCAAATAAAACTCATAATCCTTGACTGAATCCTAGACCAGGAGGAAGGGGTTCCTATGAAGGACATTTAAAGAACTATTTATTAGAAAACAAATCAATATTAAATCTATTCAGTGTGTAATATTAGTATATTTATTTAGAAAAACGTCCTTGTCTTTAGGTGATGAGTGAAGTTTTTACGGCTGAATTACCATGATGATTTCAATTTACTTTCAAATGGTTTAGAAAAAAAATGTATGTATGTGTATGGAGAGAGATCAAGAACACAGCAAAATGATGAAATGTAATAAATCCAGGAAAAAGATGTAGGGATCTTCATTGTACAACTCTTAAGTTCTCTGTGGGTTGACGCTGTTTCCAAATGACATGGTGGGGAAAGTGGGGAAAACAGCTGGCATTCGTCTATGCTCAGTACTTCAGGACGTCATTTCAAAAGGGTTACCAAAGGTAGAGTCATTTCCGCCCCACACCTGGTACTTACTTTCCTTCTTTTTCTTTTTTTAAACGTAATCAGGAGTAGCTGTTGTATATAATCTCAAATTGGCTTCCCCTTCTAACACAATAGAGCTGGACAGCCTCCTCCTCAGAGATATATACACCAACAGTGGCTTTAGCTGCAGAACTTCTCCTTTTCCCCCACCCCTCTGCAGACCCCAGTGAAATCTTGTGAGAAACACATGATATTGACAAAGAGTTCTGATTGAAGAAGGGATGAGGGCACTGAAGACCTGACCACTTGGCTCCCTGGGCCTCTAAAGTCACCAGTTTAGACCCCCAACTACTCTTAGGAACAGAAACTGAAAACCACTAACCAGATGTAATTAATTCTACTAAGGGCTATTGACAAAATGAAGGAAAATAGAGCTCGCTCGCTCTCTCTCTCCCCCCTTCTCTCGCTGTCTCTCTCTCTCTTTCTCACCTGTGCCTGTCCTCTCTAGCTCATGCGCCGCCCCCCTCCCCCATCTTTCTGGAGCACTCCAGCACCTTTGCCTCTCTCTCCCTCTCCTAAGCTCCAAGGGCCTCTTCTTTTTCCCCTGTAACTTATTTCCTGAGCCCACACAGCCCAGCTGGCTCACTGTTTCTAACTCTGTGGCTTTCTAAATAAACTTTCACTTGTATTAGTGGGGGAGAGAGGGAATGAAAGAAAATAAAACCCCAGATAATGCATTGTTTAAAAGTCAACTATAGGTACTGCTGTATATCATCTATTATTTTTCTGTTCCCTTACAATGTTGTTCTCAATGAAGAACTAGCCATAACTATAAAAGATTAAGTTTTGCTTATAAATGTGTTGAAATAGCACTGATTTCAGTGTCTTCAGCTTCAAAAGCATTTGATAAAAGAAACTGAGGAGGATACAAACAAATGGAAAGGCATCCATGGTCGTGGATCGAAAGACTTAATATTGTTAAAAGATCAATGCTACCCAAAGTGGATTTACAGATTTAATGCCATCCCTATCAAAATCCCAAGGCCCCCCCACCCCCCAAAACAAAAAATTTCATCCTAAAATTTAGATGGAATCCCAAGGGACTCCAAATAGCCAAAATAATCTTGAAAAAGAACAAAGTTGGAGGTCTCACACTTCCTGATTTTAAAACTTATTATAAAGCTACTAATCAAAACAGTGTGATACTGGCATAAAGACAGACATATGGACGAAAGAGGCAGAAAGCCTTGAAATAAATCCTCACATACAGAGTCAAATAATTTTTGACAATGGTTCCAAGACCATCCCATGGAGAAGGGAGAATCTTTTCAACAAATTTTGAGATAACTGGATAGCCAGAAACAAAAAAGTAGTGTTGAAATTTTACCTTACACCATCTATATATTTAAAAGGCTAATATGGAAAGAGCCCCCTCAGGAGTTCGATTGGGAGACTGGGAGTTCAATCACTCACTATGACCACCAGGGGGTGACGCGGAATGAAGGAAGGCCCCAGCTGGCAGCCGGAAGGCCCCGATCAGCCCTGATTGCCGGCCAAGCCTAGGGACACTACCTGTGCACGAATTTCATTCACCAGGCCTCTGGTATACAAATATCAACTCAAAATGGATCAAAGACCTAAATATAAGGGCTAAAACTATAGTGCACTCAGAAGAAAACACAGGGTAAAGCTTCATGACGTTGGATTTGGCAATGATTTCTTGGCTATAACACCAAAAGCAGAGATAATAAAAGTTAAAATAGATAATTTGGACTACATCAAAATTAAAAACTTCTATACAAAACACAATCAACCGAGTAAAAAATGGGCGAAAACATATGCAAATCATATATCTCAAAAGGGGGTTAATATCCAGAATATACAAAAGACTTCTGTAACTCAACAACAAAAAAACAAACAACCCAATTCAAAAATAGGCAGTACAAATGGCCAGCAAGCACATGAAAAGAAGCTTAATATCACTAATCATTAGGGAAATGTGAATTAAAACCACAATGAGATGTGACCTCACCCATCAGGTTGACTACTATCAAAAAAAGCAGAAAATAAAAAGTGCTAGCGAAGATGTGGCGAGATTGGCTATGCATAGTTGGCTGAAATGTAAAATGGTGGAGCTGCTATAGAAAACAGTATGGCAATTCCTCAAAAAAATAAAACTGGAATGACCGCATAAAGCAGTAATTCTACTCTGAGTATAGACCCAAAAGAATCAAAAGCAGGGACTCAAAGAGATATTTATACACCCATGTTCAGAGCAGCACTATTCACAACAGCCAAAAGACAGAATGCACCCCAAGTTTCCCTCAACAAATCAATGGATAAGCAAAATGTGCTATATTCATACAATGGAATATTATTCAGCTTAAAGGAAGGAAATTCTGACACATGTGATTATGCAGATGAACCCTGAGAACATTATGCTAAGGGAAATAAGCCAGTCACAAAAAGACAAATACTGTATGCTTCCACTTATCTGAGATACCTAGGGTAGTCAAATTCAGAAAAAGCAGAGCCGGGGCTAGAGAAGGGGGAAATGAGGAGTTGCTGTTTGATAGGTATAGAGTTTCAGTTTTGCAAGATAAAAAGAGTTTGGAGATTGGTGGCACAACTATATGAATGTACTTCACACTAGTGAACTTAAAAATGATTGAAGTGGTAAATTTTATGTACATGAAGCCCACAAAACAATCTCTGGGCCTTTGCGTTATCTTTCTCACATGGTATGTGTATCTTACCACTATTTTTAAAAAACTTAGAATACTTTTTAAAAAAGCATTTGATGAAAGCAGAAGGAAGAGTCATCCTGGGCTAGTTGAGGCTAAACTTGGTTGATTTTTCTTAACAAGGACCTGAATGTCACTGGGTTTGGCAAAGAAGGGCAGATAATTACTGAAACAGCATCAAACGAAAGAAGATTTAGTAAAAGCATTTATAATCAGTGTTAATGTCGAAATGCAGAGTTTTCAGACGTGCTACCCCTTCAACTTGACACCTAAGACCACACCAGTTGCACCATGGTCAAAACTGCTGACATTCCCTTTAACTCACCCCAACAAAAAGTTCACTCATACATACCTGGTCTTTGCAAGTTTTAAGAACTTTGTCTGAGCCAGAAACATGTGCGTCCATTTCATGAAGAGTAGTATTACTACTTACTATTTATAGCTTTATAAATATTTAAAATTTATATGGTATTTATAGCTTACTATTTAATGCACCTCAAACAAAGCTACTTTTTGTCTAAATGGAGTCTCTGAACTTACCTCATGTTGATGTGGAAAGAATTATTCTTGTTGACCTCAAAGCCTCCAGACCAAATACAATTGGGAACATCCATTAATCTGACACACAACAGCTGATCATAGTCATTCCGAGGCCAATGGAACACCACACTGGAACCAGGAAGGGTAGAAATGTAACCTTCGGGATTGGCTGTTCCCTAAAACACACAGAATCACTGGCTTTGGTCAACAAGTCAAGTCAAGACAGTAAATGTTCACTAAGTACCTTCTCTGAGCCTGGTCTTCTACCAGAAGCTATTTAGGGTACCAAAGGCAGGAAATGGTTACATCACAGAACTTACAGCGTTGAAGGGGAGATAAGCCATGACATTAAAACTCCCTGTGCTATTAAACACTAGTAATTCTTCAAAAGTAAACTGCTTACCTGTCCCCTGGCAAATTCCCTCTGTGCGAATGCAAGTTTGTGAGATGATTTATTATCTAACAGGTATCGGGGGGCAAAGATGACCATACAGGTGTCAATATATCGACCTCGGCCTTTCTTGACATCAATACCTACAAATAACAAAAACCATGCCATGAATTAATCAGAAAAAAAGATAATCCATGGTCTGACAAAAATAAATAGCCTTCAAAATTACTTTGTTTCTCTAAGAAAACAATTATATCACTCAAAGAGGCTGTCAAGCCTTCCAAGAATGGAATGAAAACAGCAAGCACACTCGAAGTATTATTCTTTATTCCCACTTAGGCCTTAAAAAGTCTCAGTGGCAGTATCGATATCCCCATAATTCCTCGCTTCTTCATAAAGTGTGTATCATAATAACAGCAACTAAAAAACACAGGTGTTCAGTCATAGACACCTTTGGTTTCCATTTATGAAGCTGACTACATTTCTGCTCACATCTGGGACACAAAATTCCCACTAGAGAATTTGCCCCTTTTACAGGATACAGTAGAAATTTCAGATTACTTAATTGGATTCTGACTACCCTGAACTCAAAGGACTTTTCTCTAGTATTTTCTTTTAGCTGTTGGCCCAAGAATCCAGCTAAAACCGAATGTAAAATATAGAATTCATTCATTCGTAAAATACATGTTTTCAGCACCCACTATGTACAGGGAGAAAAAGGCAAACAAAACACATAGCATGGAAAGACAGTCATAATCAAACAGAAGGAAATCTCAAAACACTCTAAGAAAGGAAAAAAATAAACAGCACTGAATTAGCTTTAAAAATATGATCATTTTTTAAAATATGAAACTCAGTGGGAATGACTATTTGTTCATTCACACAATAAATATTGCAACTGGGCTGGACTCTGTTTATACAATGATAAAAATATTTATAGTACAGATAATGAATATAATAATATTAATTGACCTCTTAATACAAGTTACACCCTCTACCAAAGGCTCCACATTTAGTTCTCATAACAACCTTACGAGTTAGGTATCTTCATTCTTTCCATTTTACAGATGAGGAAACTAAGGCATGGAAAGCAAGGTAACTTGCCCTAGGTCACACAGCCACCTACCTCAGAAGCCCTCACTCACATCACGATGAGACATGTAAAAGGACCCTACTCAGCAGTCAACAAGAGAACCATAAAAAGGAAAGAGACCTTAGGATACGACAACTAAGTGCCCTGGATGTCCTAACATAACCCCAATTATAAATATTCCAATCTGTTAACTCTGTAAGTCATCTGTGCTGGCTTGAGAAATTGGGTGTGCCTTCAATATAAGTCTTCAATATAAAAGACTGAGCAAATCTCAGAAACAACCATCTCTGAAACTGGATTTAAGAAATGTTCGGGAATACTGGGACAGAGAGATATTCCCTATCACTCATATTTCTGTAACACACACAAAAAAGCATTAATTGTCAGAAACTGACATTATCATAGCTAGCTGGTCTCAACTAATATAAAGTCTGTCCACAAAAGATGTGTTTAATTTGACATTATGAAAAAAACCTACAGTACTGAGACTCAATTTTTGGAGAAAAAAAAGTAGGCTTTTTTTTGTTTCCCTTTTCATCTTAGATTGCTCTGGCAACCCCCCAGTAAATGAATAGCTGATAAGATAAAAATGTACAAAATCCCTCTTTTTGGAGGTACATGTGAGGCCTCCCTGAGCTTTGGGCTGTGTTTTAAACTTTCCTGATAGGGAGCTAGTTATCTATTGAACTCTCCAAAAATATTCAAGTAAGAGATTCCACAAATTCCCTTGATATTATATGCCAAGATTTCATGAACCTTAAGAATTATAAAGTCCTATCTTAGCCCACTCCATCTATTGCTTTCTTTGGTATAAAAACAAAATTCAAATCATGGTCTTGTCCCTAGAAACATATGTAATAAGTTTTAATGAATGCTCCCAGCACAGCAATTTTCAAATAGTGTGCCACAAGAATTTTTAAAACATGCAATACCTGACAATTTAGTCAGGTGCACAGACCTCTTTTCCCTTAGATCGTCAAATAAAAAAATGACAACTCGACACAACAGCCGTCCAGTGTGAATGCCCTGTCTTGAACCATAAATATGTAGTTCACATAATAGAGTTGTAACTTACTGGTCACATAGCATAATAAGGTTGTGTCTCATTGGTTAATTCTTGGCACCAGAAATCTTTATATACAAGTATAGGCACCTGATTTTTTTTAAAGTCACTTTGGAGTAAAAAGGGTGGGCGATTATTTTTTCTTTTTCTTCTTTTTTGTAAATCAATCAAAACTATATCTCTGTTTTTTACTGGCAAAAAAATATATTCTTTGGTGTGCGACAGAACTGTAGTAATTAGTTTGTGTGCCAAGCGATGAAGGAGGTTGAAAATCGCTGTTCTAGCATGTAAGTTTACACATGCACTCAATGCATAGTTCTGATTGGCCAGCTCGATTTGCCTCCCTGAAAGAATTCTGTGATTCCTTAGCGCCAGCTGCTAAGAGCTCCATCACCCCACCCCACAATTTGTTCCAACTACAGTTTCTAGCCAACCTGCAGTAGCTTACTTTGGAAAGTGTATCAAGGACAAGATACCCCAAAAGAAAACCAAACACAGCATGAAACAGCCTTTGCCCGTTCAAGGGGCAGAGCAAACAATGTGAACAAAAGTAAAGAAAATGATCCTCAGCTGGAGGGTCAAATTAAAGTTTGTTTCTTCTGTTAAAAATCTTAATGTCAACTTTAAAGGAGGCAGCCCCAGGACAAGGGAGAATGCTCACAAATTCAGGTTTAAACAACACGGAAAGCAAACTCTACTTGGAGGAGAATCTATTACTAATAAAACCTCAAACACGTAAGTCCTTGAGTCTGCGTGGGCCCCAGGGCAAATCGCTAGATGACACCACCTTAGGCTCTCCTTCTACAACATGGCTATTTCTGCCCTGTCCGATATGCAGCCACTAGGCATATGTGGCTATTTAAATCCATTAACACTCAATAAAATGAAAAGCTCAATTCCTTGGTCACACTGGCCACGTTTCTTAGTAGCCAAGTGCTCCCAAGTGCTCGGCAGCCACGTGTGGCCAGTGCTAACCCACTGGACAGTGCAAAACAGAACATTTCCTTCATCGCAGAGAGCTCAATGGACAGCACAGTCTGAGATGGTTTTCCAACGTTTAACAATGAATGGTGCTTCGATCCTTGGAAATTATACACTAGGAAGGACGCACAGCTAACATTTTAAACCTGAAGCGTTACTTAAATAATCAAATTTATCGTAACTCTGCAGAAAACCTTTTGAGAATTCCAGGTGGCTCTGAGTTTATAGGTGCAGTATGCTCCCCTCATCACCCCCCACCTCTGTAAGCAAAGCTTACAGTGGGCTTCTAATTATTATAACCACCAAGTGCATTTTATTACATTTTCTGCTTCAAATGTGCACACTGCAATCATAATCCCACTTCTGACCCAGACTTCCCCTTTGCATCTGGGCAAGTCACTTAACCTCTCTGCTTCAGTTTCAAGGAGAACAATGCTTCTTACCCTCTTAGGGTTTGCAAGTTTTAATGAATGCGTGGGAAATGCCTGGAGGATGAAACAAGCATTCTAAGTGTTCCTATTATCCCCATGAAAAACAAGGATTTAAGCCAAACTGATACTTTAAGTTAAACAGAGCCACAGACCTCAAAAGGGGCAGTGTTTAGGTAGCTCCTTAGATCCCTAGAATAGATCTGTGCTGACAGCCATCAAGCATTCCGAAGAAAGATACCTCACCCAATGCCAAATGAGAAAGTCAGCACCTGCGGCCAAGCCTAAAATGTATGGTCAGCTTATGGTCCTAAACTGAGCTCAGGGCCAAGGATCTGATTCCCCCACTGCCCCCCGGGTAACCCACCAATGTTATAGATCAGCCCTGGGCGGTTTCCGTGCTGGATGACTTTCAGAGCTCGGACACCACTCCCACCATCCAGGGAGAAGCCCTGACACCAGCCCGGCATGCCTTCAGGATGAATCCCCCTTCCGATTCTCATCGTGCAGCTGTGGGGCAGAAAAGCAAAGGTTGATACATTCATCCATAAGCAAGTCTTGTCCACCTGTTCTAATCAGGAAACAGTGCTGTAGCTAACACCCCAAATTACAACTCTAATGCTGACTCTTCCTCACTCATGTGATTCCCAAACACAGAGAGGCAATTACAGGCGGTTAACCCCGTATCTTACAGGCAGCCACAGTACAACAATGTGTGAAATGTATGGACTTCTTCAACTGAACACTTTAAGAAAAAACATTAAGATTCTATAAGCATAAGACATACAGAAAATGCTAAAATATCTATTATTCCTCTGAAAAATAAGGATTTGAGTCAAACTAATACTTTTCCTGACTGAGATGTTCAAAGGTTCACGAAATACCCTAAACGTATAAGGAAAGTATGCCCACAATTCTGTAGATGCAAGGCAGCATGTGCAGAAGATGTGGCTAAAGGTACGTTCCCTCCATGGTCTGGTACTATTACAACAGCAAAGCTCTGTTTAGTTGGCCAGTATCTTATCGTGGGCCCTAGAACCATCATTCCTGAATGTGTGTTCCAGTTCTGCCACTAACAAGCAACATAACCTTGGGCAGGTAACTGTCTCTCTCTGAGCCTCAGTTTCCACATCTTAAAATAAAACAGTATTTCCTGCCTTGCCCAATCCACTGGGATGCTGGGAGAATCAAATGAGATGGTCTATATGGAAATGCTTGGGGAACTACAAATTCCCTGGATAAAATAAACTGTTATAAATGTCAGAAAGAGTGAGACTGGGCTAGCGTCTGTATGACCCCCACGTCCAGACCCCAGTCAATCCTCTCCTGACTCCAGCAACAACCTAGCCTCCAGCCCTCCCTGGAAGACGCATCTGCACCCACTGGCCTGTAGTGCTCCCTAAACCTTCCTCTTAGGCTTGTAGGAAGCACACTTCTGCAGATACCAGGGTATGGCATCTTAGGAGTATCAGATATGCCATTTGGATTACTGCTACAAATTAAGACTCCTGTAAAAGGCAGAATGTTAAAACAGAGAACAAAAGTGAATTAATGCTCATACCATACATTAGAAGGACATGTCATCTAATCCTCACAACTGTTGCTTCTCCCTGCCTTTAAACGTGCAAGGAGTGCTTGAGATCTTAAATGGCACCTTACACAAAATGACCTGGCTTGGATTAACGGGGCAGAGGCTTTACCAGAGGTCCAGTCACCCCCACACACACCCCCATGCCAACTCCTCTGCCTGTGCTGAGCTGACAGCAGAAGGGAGCCATGCAGAGCACAGAACATGTGGGTTTCTCTTCATTGGCAGAGTTATGAATAGAATTACTCCAACACACGTAAAATAAAACTAGCTTTCATTATAAACCAACCAAATGGTTTATTTTCACTATCAAGTAACACAGAAATTAGAGCCGAAAGAATCCCATTAGGTCATGGTGCTGCTCCCCTGCCAAGTCAGGATTGTTATCTACAGTACAATTCTACTCACACGGATACACTCTAGCCTTTGCTAATTTTTCCCTTCCCTAGGAACTTATTTCCCCTTCCCATACATAACTGTACTCACAGGTTTGGCTGCTCTTTGTCAGCGTAGCAGAATAGGAGGGGGCTCAGGCTCCGGGCCAGCTCATGCTCCTCGAACTGGCCTGCAGCATCTGTCTTTGTGTTGTCCTGCCTGAAGATCAGCGGTAACCCTTTAGGAAGGAGAGGGAAGGTACACATCAATCCCACCCCGTCTCTCCAAGACACATAAATGGTAAAATTAATTTTTTTTTTTAAATAATCAAGGGGAAAGAGTGAAAACTGAATTAATTTAGTGGGCTCATTTTGTTGTCTAAGAGGACATTTCTGACCATGACAGAGCACTAATTATGGAAGCAGGAAAGTTCTAGCAGCCCAGACTGTTGGAGTCAGTCTCTTGGCTCCATTTAGTCAGCTGAGCAAAAACCTGAATTCCCATGGCCAAAGCCAAACGCCCACTTGAGCAGCCTCTCTCTACCAGTGATGGCGAACCTTTTGAGCTCGGCGTGTCAGCATTTTGAAAAACCCTAACTTAACTCTGGTGCCATGTCACATAGAGAAATTTTTTGATATTTGCAACCATAGTAAAACAAAGACTTATGTTTTTGATATTTATTTTATATATTTAAATGCCATTTAACAAAGAAAAATCAACCAAAAAAATGAGTTCGCGTGTCACCTCTGACAGGCGTGTCATAGGTTCGCCATCACAGCTCTATCCATACCTGTTTTGTTAATCAACCAATATGGAGCAGAAATGAAGATCTTTAGGGATCCTTCTGCTCGACACACAATCCGGATGGTGAGGTTCAGCTGCCGCCGGTTGGTATCATAGAGACGCATTCTTACCATATAGTTTTGGGTTCCAGGTGGAATGAGCAATTCTTTACAGAGTGGAAAATTCTCCAGTGATACCCCTAAGGGAGATATAAGCCATTGTCTTTCTAAGCTCTCACGTTAGTTTGTTAAAATACCCAGCAGTCAAACGAAATTGGATTCCTTTTGGAAAAATCAGTAACTGTCTCTTACTAGCAAAAAAGATCTCATTAGAATGGCCATTTTCCTCTAGCTCAGGTGAGAATACACATGAAGCAAACCAGATGGCCTGGAAGCCACACTAGGGAGTCTGAACTGCATCGTTAGAAAGATGAAAATACCAGAAAGTACCAATAACAGCTATGAGTATTAGGAGCTTACTAGACATCAGGCCCTGTGCTGGGTGCCTAGACCACAATAAAGGCAAGGACGGGGTCAGAGTCAAGGTTTCTGCAGCCGAATGCCTGGCCTCAGGTCCCGGCCTGGCCTTCCCAGGGCACGGTGCAGGGTGAGCGATTTACCCTTGCTGTGCCTCATCTCCAAATGGGGATAATGACAGTATCTCCATCGCAGGATTGCTGTGAAAGTGGTGGTCCATGGCAGACTGGGAAGATAGCGTGGTGGTGTGCACAGAGTGGTGGTGGGTGGGAGGACGTGTCCATTCCACCCAGGGGCTCATAGACATTTGTTGAAGAAGGACTTAAATGTCAGAGCACAGACCTCTTTTCTTCAGAAGGACACCTAGCACTGTACCACTTTTGTGTTCTAAATGAAGCTCATTGACATGTAAGTTTATCGCTGTGGGACACAATTTCAGTGAGTTTCAGATTCCTATCTGTACTAAGGGGGATAGCAGCTGTCTCTCTACCCGAAACGTGCCGTTGTGAAGATCAAATGAGAAGATATATAAAACTGTAGAAGATAAATATCTAAGGCATCATTTTTTCAGCATTTCTAGAGCAGCATTAAAGAAATATACTTCCTGCCCAAACTCCAGCAGCTCCTCTTTGCTGTAAGTGCTACAAATAGGATAATAATTCTAATGATTCTCTACCTCGAGTTCATTCATCCCTAAAACTGAACGTACTTGATGCATTCAACATGCAATGTCTTCACCAGGAATGGGACAAATAACTATTGCTTAAGGATGACATGAGCTCATGTGTGTGAAGCACCTGACATAATGCCTGGAGGACAGTGCATGCTTGGCAAATGTTTTTTCCTCCTGAAAAGAGAGGGAGAGAGCCCTGACTGGTTTGGCTCAGTGGATAGAGCGTTGGCCTGCGGACTGAA
Source organism: Myotis myotis (assembly GCF_014108235.1). Lineage (NCBI taxonomy): Eukaryota > Metazoa > Chordata > Mammalia > Chiroptera > Vespertilionidae > Myotis > Myotis myotis. The sequence goes on along the minus strand of NW_023416324.1, from coordinate 5,991,032 downwards.
AGGTCCCAGGTTCGATTCCGGTCAAGGGCATGTACCTTGGTTGCAAGCACATCTCCAGTGGGGGGTGTGCAGGAGGCAGCTGATTGATGTTTCTAACTCTCTATCCCTCTCCCTTCCTCTCTGTAAAAAAAATCAATAAAATATATATTTTTTTTAAAAAAGGGAGAGAGATATGATTTTGCTCCTTTTATAGCTGGGAAAAGCCTGGTCTGAAAAGATGAAGTGATTGCCTATAGTCATACATCAAGTCAGCAATGTAAGAAAAAAGGCTCCGTTGAGTGCTTCCTCTGGGAATCTTTTGAATCTGTTCAATTATTTTCTTTTGATAATTTTCTACTTTAGAAGTTTGACATTTTTTAAACTACATAAATCCTTTGAGCTGGTTTACTGAGATAGTGTATAGGCTATAATTTCTCCAAAATGTTTACCAAATAGTCACAAAATACTCACTGACATTTTCATAGAATTGCTACCAATGATAATTTGACTAAACCCTTACCCAGTTCAATGTTCTGGGCCGTGTCAGCGGTGTGGAGAGCCACCTCTTTGCCAGGTTTCAGGGTCCCATTAATGGGCATTCCTTTAACATAAAAATCCAGTTCGCAAGGGAGCAGGTTGCAGATTACCACAGTTGGCAGGAGATATATGGTATGCCCTGGCTGCCTGAAAATCTGTTTTGCACTATCAGAAAATATGTTTGAGGGCATGTAATCTGGATAATTCTCTTTCTTTATGGCCACACAAAACCTATGAAGACAAAATGGTATAAAAACCACCAATGAAGAACTTGAATTTTTTCTCCTTAGCTGAGTCTGAGAGAGTATAGCATTAAAATGGTTCAATAACCCAGTAAGATACCTACAATTTAAGTCAGAATAAAATGTATAGATTTTAAATGTTCCGCTTTGTGGGTTTTGATAATTATATACATCCTATAGCTACCACCCAAAACCAGTGATAGGATATTTCTCTCACTCCAGAATGTTCCCTCATATCCCTTTCCAATCAAAATCCTCTCCCCCATCAGAAGAGTAACAATCTCTGATATTTGTATAGATTAGTTGTGCCTGTTCTTGAACTGCATAAACAGGGAATGACAGCCCGTCCAGTGTGGCTCCGTGGTTAAGCATCGACCTATGAACCAGGAGGTCATGGTTCGATTCCTGGTCAGGGCAGTGTCTGAATTGCAGGCTCGATCACCAATGGGATGCATGTAGGAGGCAGCCAATCAATGATTCTCTCTCATCACTGATGTTTGTATCTCTCTCCCCCTCTTCCTTCCTCTCTGAAATCAATAAAAATATTTTTTTAAAAAAGCGAAAAACTTTAGGGTTTTAAATAAGCACAACTGAATCATTGAGGGTCCTTAGAGAAAGAATAAAGAAAAAATACCCACAAATACACATTGCAGTGCCATGCATACCTGAAGAATCGGTTTTTCTCTGTGTCCATGGAATGGCACTCTCGTTTGCTGCTACTAACCTCTGCCGTCTTTACTACATTCGTCCAGTGGATAGGAGCCTTACAGAAAAATACGCCCAACCCTTTGGGCCGGGCCTGCAGCCGCCAAGAAGTGAGGTGTAAAGGCACAGCAAAGGAGTCCCCCGGCATGACAGCGGGAAGTACCACGGGCTCTGCCACAGAAATAAGCGTTAGCGCTCTCAGTGGGGGTCTTCTCCCCAAAGCTGATTTTCTCAGAGTAAAAGGAGGACGGACTATGTCAAAGCTTACTGTCCGGAGCTGATGGGCTGTCCAATCTTAGTTCCATTGGTGTCTCGAGTCTGTTCTTCACAATGAGGGCAGACCGCACAGTGATCACTTTGCGAGCACTGCCTTCCATGGTCACGGCAAAGACCACCCGGACAGGCGGGAGTGCTGAGAACTGTGAAAAAGACATTGTAGTAGAGGGCATAGCTGTGATTTTGAAAATACACACAAAACTACAACCATACCAACCAGAATGCCTAAATCACAGCATCTTATTATTGCGATAGCTCTTCGGTAAAATTAATCATTAAGCCCTAAGACCACTCAGTTTTAATAGGAATGAATAGCCTATAAATATGCACTCTTAAAAGAGCCAATTCTAAACATTCCTATAAAAATAATATATTCAGCCCAGCCAGTGTTGCTCAGTGGTTAAGGGTTGACCTATGAACCAGGAGGTCACAGCTCGATTCCCGTTCAGGACACATGCCTGGGTTGAGGGCTTCATTCCCAGTGTGGGGCATGCAAGAGGCAGCCGATCAATGATTCTCTATCATCACTGATGTTTCTATCTCTCATTCCCTCTCCCTTCCTCTCTGAAATCAATAAAAATATATTTAAAAAAAACAGTTAATCTATTCAGAAGTGACATCACAAAGTGTGTCACAAAGAACAATCCACCGTAGGCCTCTGGACACATTATAAAGAACTTCACCTAAGACTGGTAACAGCCCATCAAATTTCCCACACTTGTGCTGGAAGTTACCCTCGCGCACAGTGTCGCAAACCAGCCCTCACATGGAAACGGACCAAGACTCGCTGTCAGCTCCGCCGGAGGGGACTACAGATCATGCACAGCGTCTCAAAGTTCAGAAGCACTGAGGTAGGACTTCACTTCGTAAAACATTAAGTGATTTACCTTCTGCGGTAGTTTCCTCCCAGATTAATATTAAAGTGAGAAAACATTCTTTGAACACTAACAATGGGTTGGGAACTGTCCAAAATATACAAAAGCAGAAGGAAGTCTTCTGAGGTTATAACTTGTCTTTGTAAAAGCCAGAGAGTGTATAATAAAGAGTTGTCTACATTGGAATGCCTTTCCCAAGAACAATAACTTTTTTCCTAATGTCATAAAAATTACTCTCTAGGCCCATACACCATTCGCTGACATGCCTATAGAAAAAAAGCCAACATCTGTATTTCAAAGAACTTCAAAAACCAACTTCTCTTTCTTCACAATAACTTTCTAAGTTCCATTCAATGATCACTCTTTCATAAACAGGACACTGAGTTTCAGAAACTCAACATAATGGAGGGAAATAATTTATGTTTGGTCTTGGGTTGCAGCCACTACTTCCTTTTTCCATACATTCATTCACACATTCAGCACAGTTTGTGCCCCAAAACTCTTTTTTCTTTTTTAGTTTAAAACCCCACATCAGGTAAACCGAAGAGGAGGTCTCTGAAGCTATTATTCTCAGCAGGAGTGTCCAGCACATACTGACAATGCTTTTTTATTGGACAAACAAATGACACCACGTCCAAGCTTCCCATACTGCCAACTTTTTTATTAAAAACAAACAGTATGTGAAACCAACCTAATAAACAATAAAATGAAGAGCTCCATGTTTTGAGCCAAGGCTTCCAGGAAGCCCAGTGAAAAGGCAAACTAGAACTGTCTGGAGTGTTTTCAGAGACAATCCCAGGCACAGTCAGCACCTCGGCGTCCACAGACCCAGCCTAGTAAAGCCCCGCTCAGCCAAGGCCAATTACAATTGTTTCAAATCTTGATCTTAACGCCTCCAAGCTTAGCTAAAATTTCACAGTTCAAAACTTACTATCCCTAAGGGAGAAGAAAATTTAAGCAAAGACCTAAAAATAGTTTTTTAGTGTCATCTTATGATGATGTTTCAAAAGCCAAATGGGAAGAAAAAAAAAATCTTACTATTTTTCATTCTTATTTACCTTCACGACCTATGGATCCCAAATCTATGAAATATGTATAGCCATACAAGGGTTAATTTATATTTTAACTTAGAAAGAAAAGGAGACATTGGCCCCAAACATTTGGTTTTTTTCTTTCTGTTGCCTGTAATATTCAGTCTGACATATCAAATTAGGTGAAAATATTTTCTTGCAAGTTCTTAGAAAATGAGGTAATCATCAATAGAAAAGCAGAAAGATAAATTCCAATCGCTCACAGGTCTAAAGTCCTCTGATCATTAAGAAATAAACATCTAGCCCTAACCGGTTTGGCTCAGTGGATAGAGCATCGGCCTGCGGACTCAAGGGTCCCAGGTTCGATTCCGGTCAAGGGCACATCCCCAGTGGGAGGTGTGCAGGAGGCAGCTGATCGATGTTTCTCTCTCATCAATGTTTCTAACTCTCTATCCCTCTCTCTTCCTCTCTGTAAAAAATCAATAAAATATATTTTTTTTAAAAAAAGAAATAAACATCTATGTATGGTTCAGGCGCAGTGTCAAAACTCAATACACACAGTGACATAGGACAATCATACTCACATAAACCTGGGGATGGATAATATTTGTTCTGCTGCTTGGGCTGCCAATCTAAGAAAGATTCCAAAAGTCAGAGAGTCAGCACAGACCTAAGATTACAGGCATCATTAAGTTCAATGACAATGAAATGTGCCTGAAAGGGTGGTGTTTGCAAACACCCTTAGCAAAGTATGGTCTACCGCTAAGAGAAAGCATCTTAACTTAGAAGGTATGGGGAAAAAACCCTCATTTTACCACCATTCCAGGGACACAAATTTCCAGAGCACATCATACAACAGAAAAGTATCTCTTGGGGGGATTCATTATTTCATTATCAGATAAGAATTTAGGCAGAAAATTAATCTTGAAAGTGTCCTTTCCTAAGAATCTTGGGGCACAAGAGAAGGAGAGTAGAAGGAACAGGGTTTCTCTATGAAGAAAGCATGATGAAAGCCACAGTCTCTGCAAATCTGCACTTTCCCCCTCATCACTGGTTACCTAACAAGTGAGTCATCGTGGGAAGCACGTCCGAGTCCTGGGCAAGAGCACCATGGCGGACACGTGGGCTGGGAGGCCAGCCCTCACCTGCACACTTTAGTGAGGGATGCTCCCTGCATCATCCCCAGGCTGGTCCCTCCTAGCCCTAGAGCTGCAGGCTGGGTCAAGTTCAGGCAAGGATGTGTGAGAGGTTCTGTGATCAGATAAATAGCAGTGGCTATATGTCTTCATGCTAGAGAGGAGAAATTGGAGAAAAGGAACTAGAAGGATCAAGGAGTAGCACTGTAAGAAACTGAAAGAAGGCCGAAACCGGTTTGGCTCAGTGGATAGAGCGTCGGCCTGCGGACTGAAGGGTCCCAGGTTCGATTCCGGTCAAGGGCATATGCCTTGGTTGCGGCCACATCCCCAGTGGGAGATGTGCAGAAGGCGGCTGATCGATGTTTCTCTCTCATTGATGTTTCTAACTCTCTATCTCTCTCCCTTTCTCTCTGTAAAAAATCAATAAAATATATTAAAAAAAAAAAAGAAAAGAAACTGAAAGAAGACAGTATGTGGAGGAAGCGTAACAGCATGTGAAGTAAAGCCAACACATGTTCGGCAGCCTAGCAAATGGGCAGGTGGGCCAGCTGCATATGAAATGGGTCTGCACAGGTGAGGTAACACGCATTAAAGTCACTTTTATTTACTTATTATTTTTCATTAAAATCACCTTTAGATCCTGTTTTTTTACAGAAATTATCCATTGGTTGGATCATCTAAATATTGATTATCATTGCCTATGATGACTTCTATAATCTTACATATTCCTAGAGCTCGTGTACTAATAAATGAAGAACAAGAAACTTTACTAGAGCAAGGCTATTACACTATGTGAGTGCCTGGCTTTACGGGAGTGCGGCCAGGACACAACGCACACCCATCCCCCGCCACACACCGTAGAGGAAGATGAATTCTTATCTGGCGCTGCATATCGGAAAAAGGTCCCAACTTTGTCCACAGACACAGGGCTCACTTGCTCCCAGCCATTTACTCTCACTTGCAGTTGGTGAATCCGGAGGTCATGGGTGTGTCTGTCAGGCAGAACACGGAAAAAGACATTACGCCCAATCTTCAAAAGCAAAGAAAACCAGGAGCAAAGACTCAAATTCAATTTACTATCTAATGACATAAAAACCCAGTTGTCCAAGCCTTTTGGTGATTGCCTAATGCAAGAGAAATCAAGAGAGCATATTAGCTGGGTTTCACATTTAAAACTACAAGGTTTATAGCTTGGGCAAGAGTAGCATTTGTCCTCCCTTTGTATGAACCCCGCAAACTCTCCAATCTAGCCCAGGCCTTGCCCCACCAACCCCAGCCAAGCTTTTACAAGACAGTGCCATTCGCTACAACCACTTCTGTGGGCAGTAAAAATGTCCCACTAGCAATCTGATCATATAACCAAACTCTGGAAGTGCGTGACACGGCATTTCCTCCTGGTTCTTTTGCTGAATACCCTACTTCTCTTAGACCCCACTCAGTTGTTTGGCTCCGGTCCTACAGGCCACAGACAGGTTAGGCATTTTAAGGCTGAAGGCTTGGCTGAAACAGCAGAAGGCAGTGGGCAGAACAGGAGGAACAGGAGGAAATTGCACATTTAATTCTATTTTAGGTTTCGCCTAATTCAAGCCAGAAGCCTAAAATGGGGAACTGGATTTGAGGCTGACAGGAAGGAGGGAGAGAGGCAGGGAGTGGCCATGGTGTGCCAAAGGGGGGAAAGCCAGAAAAGGCATTTATATGTTGATGAATTCAAGCAGAACAGTGGGACTTGAAATGCGCCGTTACAAAACATGGAAACTAAAATGGAAGTGATATAGAGGTCAAACCCCTTCTGATATAACAGAGGCCGTGCTTATTAAGACATACAGCCAACAGTTCATAATTAGCTCCTTCAGGAACTTTGTGGAACAGAAAATGCTCACCACTCATCCCTGGAAATGCTAACGTGGCTTTCAGGTACACGTACCCCGCTTAGTGATTTTTTTAAACCCTATTTTTCCTGTACAATCACTGGCCCACAGGTTCAGACATCTGCCCCAGGGAGAAATGTGTGCTGGCAGAAAGCTGTGCAAAGGGAAGAAGTATCTGACTTAGGAGCGGGTTTGCACACAAAGACTTAGAGCATCATGAAAACATAAGGCGGAAGCCAGTCTCCCACACTTCAGCTCAGCTTGCAAACAGATATGAGGCTGAAATCTTAACCTATTCACTGGACAGCCTTTCCACTTAACAATGTCTGCAAACACAAGAACACTTTGTTAGCTATTTTGTGACCGCTCAGTGACAAGCCACAGGCTTCTCTCGCGTTCGTCCCAGGCCTCTGGTGCACCATGCCCAGAGTGAGTGCCAGCGGTCTCCCTGGACGAGCGGTTCTGATCGTCCTCAGCGTCCGTGTGCCTCCTCGTACGGCTCTGCTTCCTGAAAACACCTGCCTGCTCCAAGTGCTATGTGACACGTGTGTGTCTTAACACTGAAATCGACATGCTCTGCCAACCTTTCAGGAGTACCATGTCACCAGTGCATCATGAAAACCAGGCTGGGAGGCAATGAACTTGAGTGTTATGCTCTGTCTATGCTTCAACCAAATTATGTGAAACACACATGTCAAGTAAAGAGATAATTAATGGGGGGAAACTTTATTTCCAAGATAGTAAGAAAGTCATTATTTTTTTTTTTTAAAGGAAAGGAAACACTGATTTTTTAAAATATCCTTTAAAGATAAATCATTAAAATCTCTAATAAAGGAAGGTGAATAGGCGAAACACTAGGGACAGTCACATCATATATATAAATTTTTTTTTAGAAAAAGAACGAGTTTTACCTGTGTCTTAGCTTTCCACGTGCTTCAAATTCAAAGGGAATCTCTTCACCTGTGAGGACTTCCCGCCACTCACTGACATTGTGAGTGTCATCGAGAAATGTCCCGTCCCCTTCTGGAACTCCCCCTGGGCTCCCGCTGTGAGACAGTGCAGCCCTGGAACCAAATCAGACAATACCAGCCTGTGCCTCTCTCCCAGCTCCTTCTCACACGGAGCTGGTGCTGGGAACAGAAACCCTCCCGGAACGCAATTCACAGCAATAAGGCCGTATAATTTGGCTCCAAAGGGTGACCTACAAGGTCAGTAACTAGAGGTATCTTCATGATCAAACGCAGCTCATGTGACACTTTAGAAACAGCTGAAAGCTATACTACACACTCACCTGCCTCAACAGTAGAGCTGCTACATACGTGCTATGTAAAGTGAGTCATGACTTTTAAAAGTCGTGTTTAAGTGACTACCAAGAACTTAACAGGCCTGAACTGTTTTTAAAAAAACAAAACCGCCTCCTGTAAGGCATTATCGTACTTCGTGGAGGCAGGGAAATGTGGTTTCCAACCAGCTGATGCTGTTACTTGTTTCGTGTTCTCATTTCCTAAGCTGGAGAGATGAGCGTGGATTCGGAAAGTCCAGCCAAGGTCTGAACAGGCTGAAAGCTGCTGAAGAACCTTCTCACTTGGCTTAGGTAAATTCTCACTTGTTCTCCGAACCCCACCCAATTCCATCTGGATTGAAGTGTGCTTTAGGTTGGAAAGCAATTCTTAGGGGGAAGAGGGGGGGAGTGAAGAGGAAAGATGGAATGATTTTTCTTTCACGCTTCCCACTCTCAGCCTTAATTTGCTGGACTCTGACTTTAAACGTAATGTCTACCGGGATCAGAATCATTTGGAATTTCAAACTCGGGGCCTACTTCTCTGGCTACAGATTCCACAGAGGACCAGAACCGCCACCATAAACCTCAGCAGGACAGCACGTGATTGCTTCGAATACAACCTAAGAGCCTCAAGAAGGGGCCCACTGGGCTGGCACGCAGGAGCCTTGGGTGGCAGAGATGGCTCGGTGACAGATCAAGTGCTTCTTACCTGGTGGGTGTGGTGGTCAGGGTGGCGAACCACAAAGTGCAGCCTGTGTGATTCCTCAGAGCAAAAGGGACAAAGGGCTGCCGGCGTTTGGGGGTCTTCACCTCTGCTACGAACAAACAAGGTGGCTATTAGCACCGCCTCCGTCTGTGTGGGAGAGCCCCCACCACCACCACCACCACCTGGAGACAGTGCCCAGAACAGTCTCTTGGCAAAGGGACTGCGGGGGAGGAAGAGAGGACGAACGGAACCTCCATGTACTTTGCTGCCTGCTACGGGATGACTCGGTCCTCCCTGACAAATGGCTGTGGCGTGTGACTGCCCAGCCCCCAATCCTCCCACAATTCTTAGGGGCCTCATCTCACAGAAGGCATCGGGACCTAACTTGGTTGGAATCAAAAGAGGGAAAAAGAGAAATGGACCCTCGCTACTCCCAATAAATATATTCTAAATAGGTAGCACAAACTGTAGCAAGTTTATCACACCGACTTGATTAAACTTTGTCCAAAATGCCTGTGCTGTAACAAAGCCTCCCTTTATGCAAAAGTTACACTTCAGTCGTATTATTCACATTATAACGAAATAAAAACATTCTTTCCTATGCTCTTACACTAATAGTTGGGATATTTTTCTCCCGGAAAGATCAGAAATATACTATCCCAGAGCTTTTTAAATGAAAATTTTAGCCCATCTCTGACACAGATACCACCACCATAGGTACTATAGAGTCTACAAAAGGAGCATAAAATATGATTTCTTTTCACAAAACAGTTACTAGTCAGGGAAACTGGAAACACTGATCAATACAAGACTATAAGTAATCAAATTCTAGAAAGAGTTGACCTGACAACAAACACTTTAAAAAGCCGGAGAAGTGGGAGACCACATGGCCAGAAAGCCGACAAAGGCTGTAAGTGCCCGCCACTGCCCTGCTCCGGCTGCCCGCACCCTGCCTGTGTTGGTGGTCTGGCACGGAACAGAGGCTGCCCAGGGAGGGACGTCAGCTCCTCTGACCAAGGGCCTGAGTCTCCCCTGTGGGCCACAGGAAGAAAGGAGGAGGGGGCAGCAGGGACCACAAGGGCAGCAGCAACCCAGCGCTGGCGCCTCCTGGCTGCGGTGCTCATGCCACACGCACACTAGCAACAAAGGGGGTGCAGCCCCGTCCTCCTATGCGCACCCCTTTAAAGCACAAAGACAATCCGAGCAAAACCGGGACCCAAGTGGCCCGCAGCTGTGGAGAAAATGACATCTCGGGGTGACTGCACATGCCGACTGAGACACTACAGCGAAATTAAACTCGTCCTCCAGGCCCACGTGTTTCCTGCCAGCAGGACAGGAAGGCAGACCGCACCAGGCCCTGCCCCTCCCACCCCGAGTAAGGCGTGGGGCCGCATCAGTCTGCCGTGATCACTGCCTTTAAAAGGAAGCACTTCCTTTTTCCCTCTTTTTTCAGGAGTTAGTACTACAAACACTGCCAGACAAGCACTTTCAGGTTAAGGCAAGTTCTGCTTTGGTAACAACAGTGGCTCAGGGAAGTCTGAGAAACGGCAACACGCTAAATAAATGAGTGGATACTACTACGTATTCCCTCAATTCCGTGGACAGTCTTTAGCGACACCCTCCAAATACTTCTAAAGATACTCTCTGCTCAAAACATCCCCATTTCTCCTCCAAATGGCCTCACTTAGTTCCCAAGGTTTGCTTTAAAAAAATAACGTTCATCAAGTAGAAAACCACAGAGTAGCTGTGAGGCTGCCGACAAGAGCAGAGGGGGAGTAAAAACTTTAAGAGCTGTCTGCAGGGTAAACAGTGCTGACTGTGGCACCTTGAGAGGCGCCCCGCTCCGTGAGTGCAGCGAGAGCGGCTTTATTGCGGGAGATACAGGGCCCGGAGGAAAAGCAGCCAGCTGCGCGTTCATATCCCACTGCAGGCCAGGCCGTAAGTTTCCATTTGCAAATTAGATTTAAACAGAACAGGTGGCAAGTGGCTTTGATCACACTGTAATACGGAATAAAGTGCTAGGAACCCATATAAAGACATTCACAAGTATATTACTTTGGAATTAAATAGCCTGGGAAGGCACTGCTGAGGTCCCCGAGCCTCTTGTTTTGATTACACATACCGACCGAGATGTCAGCAACCGACTTCTCCGATAACAGAATCCATGGAGTGCTCACAAGTCCAAACCCAGCACCCGGGGACACACCTGACATCTCCTGCGCTAGTGTCCAAATCGGCTATGGATTTGCCTTGGCACAGCACCAGAGAGCAAAATCCCCAAGTCCATCAAAGAGCACCGTGGCCGAAACCGGTTTGGCTCAGTGGATAGAGCGTCGGCCTGCGGACTGAGGGGTCCCAGGTTCGATTCCGGTCAAGGGCATGTACCTGGGTTGTGGGCACATCCCCAGTGGGAGATGTGCAGGAGGCAGCTGATCAATGTTTCTCTCCCATCGATGTTTCTGACTCTCTATCTCTCTCCCTTCCTCTCTGTAAAAAATCAATAAAATATATTAAAAAAAAAAAAAAGAGCACCGTGTTCCCTGGTGGCCTCAGAAACTCTGCCTCCAGTGACCAGACCTAACTTCTTCACGGGCTCCGAGAACCTGAAGCTCCTCCCGTCCAACTTCAGCGTCAAGTGGCTCCAGCTGAGACATTTCTACCCCTTTGGGCCCATGTCACAGAGTAATTTGGCCATTATAAACCATGCGGGTTTCCATGCTACAGAAGCAGCTCAGCCTGTCACATAGGACCTGCTTTGTAAATCATAAGAAATAGATTAACGTCCCAGGCCTGCTACTAGCTGGTCAGGTGAGTGAAGGCCAAGTACTTAATCTTTCTGAGGCTCTCTGGCCTCATCAGCTGAACTGGATAAATACTCTGCTTACCCTGAAACATGAAGTAGCAGACGGAGGAAAGCTTAGGGTAAAATCCCTGAGTAAATGAAGGCTCCATGGGCTCTTTGTGAGCCATCCCCTAAGCACCCACCTCAGTGAAACCTTTCAGAAAAACCCACAGTACTACCCCGCGGACTACTATCCCTGCTCTGAACTCCTGGCAGAGGAAACTCAAAGACCTTTTTCTACAAAAGATGTCATGGCCCAGGCAAGACCCGCTGTTAGCCAAGTACACACACAAATCATTCCGATTACATGCACATCCGGGATGCCACTCCCTGCATGTTTGTGGTGTATTCTATCATATCACTGACCAGACAAATTCCCAAGGAACCTTACATGGTCAGAGTTAGAAGGACATTTGCTTTTCTATCTCCTAAGCAGCTCGAGCCACAGCTACAGAAGTTGAGGCTTGTGTCTAAGGGCAGTATTTCCTTAGCTCTATTCCCGACCAGCAGAGCCCCTTGCGTTCCCGGTTAAATGTGCACTGAGTACGAAACCCAGACTAGCAGCACTGCGAGGTGGAGGCTGGGCTTCTTCGACTTACTTGCTTTTCAGTCGGAGAAACCACCTCACTGACCGGGGTATGTCTGCACCCCACACGGTGGAGTTTTACCGTTTCCACCGAGGGTTAAGGCAAATGCAAGAGACAGCATACGCCAGCCCATCGCTTCCTTCTGATAGAAGGCATCTCTGTTCATTCGTTGGAAATCTCTTTCCTGCTACTAAACCAAAGTACTCAAAACGTGGCATGCCCCCATTCACAGAACACTGATGGACATGGCAGTTCTTACGGTAAAACAGGAAAATAAAGCAAGCCCTCGCTTGGCTGTACTGTACCTCTAGCATACATCTGGTGCTCTAGGTTAGTCAGACTGGCTGTACTCCTAGTTCTAAGGTAGACAAGGGGGAGGCCTGGTAGACAGGAGAGACAAAGTTAGAAGTAAGAAAAAACACAGTGAATAAGACTCACCTCCAAAGCGTAAGCACAGAGTACATTACAGAGACAGCAAGCACCATGCACCAGTACGATCATTCCCCTCAGTGATGTCTAAGAGCTATGAAGGTACCCGACAGCGTGAGCAGGACGGTTTTCCGCCGGCATTTATTATGGAGGCATTGTCAAAGAAGCAAGCGCCTTTTTTTCCTCAGTTGGGGAAAGAAAATGTATTCAACATTCTTTTGAACAGAATGGCAAGCCTTTTGAGGATTTTTAACTTAAAGCCCCATGTTCTTAGATGGCAGAGAAAAGTCACCAACACTCCGCTACCAGCTAGGGGAGGTGCTCGTTCCGCTGGCAGAAGCAGAAGCAGCAGGATGCTAATCCTCTGGGGTCTCCACACTCCAGGCGAAGAGCCCGTCTGTGCTTCAGTTTTCACCGTCTTTACTAAGGCATTACCTCAAAGTATTATTTACATTATAAATTAAACATGGACGTGTTTAGAATATTTATATTTGGTATTTCCATCCAATGTCTTTGGAATACAAAACTAGTCAGTTCAATAAGGTGCCATGCCATCCAGGTTTACCTGCAGAATCTCAGCCCTTACTGAACAAAGCCAACAATTATGTCAGAAATGAGGCTATTTTCTTTCCCCTGCTAAAGAAACAGTGGGAAGTCAGCAGGTCCCTTGGGCTGAATTTCACATTATTCCAAGGGCTCCCATTGAAACTGCCCGGAATAAAATGTACAAATCTTGGGGGAATGTGACTAAATAGTCATGAATAAGACCTGAAAGTCTGTGGTCAGTTCAGCAAGGTTCAAACCGAATGACTTTCGGAACCAATGCCCAACAACTACCTCAGTAGGTCTAAAACAGAATACAATCCCGTTTGATTTACTGCCACCCAGGAATTTCCAGTCAGAAAAGAGGTTTGGAAATTTAGGTATATTCAGTTACGTCTAATTAAAAAGAAATATTACACCTTTATAAACCTAAGTAACCATAAAAATCTATAAGTAAATAAAATCCGGCTTTAATTTAGCAGAGGCATTTAACATAGATAAGGCAGCTTATTAACTTTAAAGAAAGAGGAGAACTTTTTTTCTTTCTTTTTTTAAAAAGGCAGAGAGGAGAGGGACAAAAGAAAACCCTTCGCTAGAATCCTAAAGACTGGGCCTTCCTGGTGTTTGCACTGACTGGATTTAAGATCCTCCTGTGTGAATGCTTTTAGAAACACACGCTCCCTAAGACACAAGACATATTACAGAAGATTATTCAGTCCTCTTGGTAGAATTCTATGTCACATTCTGTTGACACACAAATGGGGAAGGTTAGGGGAGGAGCCCACATTGAGCTGATGGTATCTGAAAAGCCCTGGCTCCGAAGCAATGACCTTGAGTCTCAGAAGCAACAGCCTGGGAACAGAGAGCAAGCAGAGCTGACATTTCCTGCCCCTCGCTCTAGAAGTACAAGGCAGAGAGACAGTCCATTTAAACGTCCTGAGGAGAGACGGACAAGTTCAAATACTTCATACACTACGAAAATCCATCTCCCCGTGACACGTTTGCAGACCAGATGGAATATTTATGTATTCATGAGCTATGTGAAGTCCAGCCAAGACTCCCAAAGAAACCACACTCAAAGAGCTGGGGCTGAGCTGAATTTGAATGACAATGGCTGTGGAACAACTAAGAACCGTGCAGTTGGCCATCACAATCTCCCCAGCTCCGAGGCAATCAGAGCTCCATGGTGAAGCATTAAATAAGGAAAGAAAACATCGTTAACAGAGAACAAACTGACTCCTCCCTCTTCAAGCGGCTGGGCATTCAAATCTTTTATATGTTATGAACAATACAGGGCCCCCCTAACAGTTTTTTCCACATGGGATAACCTGCCCTCCCTCTCTTCAAGAAAATAGCCAGTCTCTAGATTTAGAAGACTGAAAAGATGTTTTTAAAAAACTAGTCAAAAAGTTCCACCCACAGGAATGTTTGGCTGAGTAAAACCCAAACTGAGCAATGGCTGGTCTCGATGCACTTCCAGGGCACCTGTCTGTGCCACGTTGCCAGAATTGAGGACCCGTATATTGTAGGTCCTCTCTCCCACAAAGGTGAGACTGGAGCGCATATTAAAAGTTGAGTATTTTGCGCCAGAAAAATGTCTCTCACAAAGACTAAAACAGAACTGTAGAAGACAGTCAGAATTTCCTGTTGGTTTTTCCACTGAAACTGATTTTGGAGTTTTCAATGAAACATGGGTCTGTAGGTCAACAGTGACAGTTAGATATTTGTAGAGAAAACCCTTACTTTGTCCAAAGCAGGGAGGATCCACTGAAGAGCCCATCCAGTCTTCTGTTGTAGTTGAGTCTATTTCCTTGTCCTCTTTACAGTAATCTGCCATCCATGATTCCTTGGTACTCACATACTGATCTAGAAAATATTCCCCAAAGACATTCAGAACAGAAGTAGAAAATATGAAAGGTTCAAGTCAGATAATGTCAATTCAGCAAAACAAGCTTCCATGGGACGCCTCACTACATGCTGGGCAACCTGTAGATTCCGAGCAAGTCTGTCCCCTGGAGAACCTCATTCTCCACTGGAAGAAACCAATGTTAACAAAACAACCATTAATTACCACAAAACAATACCACAATGTGAGAGGAACTAGAACAAAGATAAGAGTGAAATTCTGAGGGAGCACAGAACGGGAAGATTTCGTCTGCTTTGGGAGAAGTGGAGGGCCACACATGGGAATTTTGGGCCGGGGGTTGGACATCTTTGTTCTAGGTCTAAAAGAATGAGTAGAAATTACAGTTTACCGATGGGATTAGGATACAGGCACACTCCAGGCACAGAGAACAGCATATGCAAAGGCTTCAACATGAAAGTACATGGTACAATCAGTGAACATTAAATATTTCAACGTGACTTCGGCACAACATGCTGGGGTAAGGACAAAGCAAAGATGATTTAGTGTGTGTGGAGCATGGGATCCCATGCTAAGTGACAGGGTTTAGAGATAAAATTTAAAAAAGACCAATTTGGAGGCTGTTAGAAAACCACTAAATTCAAGAGGCTGTAATCCACCTGACAGTCCTCCAGCTGTTTTTTTCACTCTTTTGAGAGGAGAATTACAACGAGGAGAGCAGGTTAACAATAATGTACCGCACCCAAATAAAGACCTTTTATACTAATTAAGATATACTTCCTAGAATAGGCAGAGTGGTTAGGGGCCATCAGGCAGGCAGGCAGAGGGGTTAGGGGCGATGAGGCAGGCAGGCAGAATGGTTAGGAGTGATGAGGCAGTCAGGCAAGTGGTTAGGGGCAATCAAGCAGGCAGGCAGAGTGGTTAGGGGTGATCAGGCAGGCAGGCGAGCGGTTAGGAGCTAGCAGTCCTGGATTGTGAGAGGGATGTCCGACTGCCGGTTTAGGCCTCAGGGATCCCTGCGGGATGGGGCCTAAACCGGCAGTCAGACATCCCCCAAGAGGTCCCAGATTGCGAGAGGGTGCAGGCTGGGCTGAGAGACCCCCCCACCCCTCCCACCCTCTGCACAAATTTCATGTACCAGGCCTGTAGTAAAAGAAATAACATAAGAAGCGAAATAAAATAGTATAGGAGGATCATGAGATCAATTTACTGTTACATAGGTAATAATATCCAGGCAAATTAGTGAATGAAATCTGATCATGTAAAACAATGATTTTAAAATTTGAGGATCATTACACTTATGGTCTTATTTCACTATGCATTCTCTCCATCTTACTGACATAGAATAAGCCAATGGACATTCTGAGAGCCTCAATACACCACACACACTGAAGAAAGTTCACAGATTTGCAACAGTGTGTGTGTTATCTATCACTCAGAGATAACTACAGTTGTCCCCACAAATCAGATCGCTAGATCAGTAATTCCAAAAGTGTGAGTTGTACGATAAATAATCATGTATGAGTTTCCATGATATAAATACAAGCATAGAGTGGTTCTGATTCACGACACTGAATCCAGGAATGTACACTTCCATGTTGTCAAAGAAACTCTCAGAGCATACACCATTAGCTTGGCAACTCTTTTACAAAATGACATGATACCTGATGGGAGACAATATAGTCAACTTATCCTGCTATAAAGACAAGGTCAAAATTATACCTTTTAAGAATTATTCAGTGAATTGCCGGAGAGAAGTGAATCTAAAGCCACTTCTACACCCCAGTGACCAAGCATGATGAGGAGGAAGTTCAGCATGAACATTCATGTTTCCTAAGCAGGCTAAGCTCTTGTTTGATCGCTGATCGCATTAATTGGGATGCTAACTCTGGAGCACTGGGTTGAGAAGAATCCTGAGGCTAGGTTAGGGGTTTTCAGGAAAGAGCCACGATGCCTAAGTGATGTCTTGTACAGGCCCAAGTATTTGCTAAACCAGGATTAACAGTCTTCCAGACAAGAGACCTATGTACAGAAATGTACCAACCTTCTGAAGACAACTTTCCACTCACCAATTAGTACTGAAGTGATATTGACGTCCAAACGGGTTTTAGCCTTGGCTTCCAGCTTCAGCCGAGGAGGATGGAGACGACTAGCTGCCTGCTGTTGCCAGGATACAGTGCACGGCCAGGGCTCAAGAAATGGCTCCCAGCCTGAGAGAGAACAGGAAATCAGACATCTGTTCAGCAGATACTAAGAGTTTATAGGGGACACTGCTCACAAATGCTCAGCAAGGACAGGCTGTAGCTTAATAGCTTTCTATTTCCAATTTAATTTCACAATGAAAGCACCATCTTTAGCCACAGGTCGCCCTACAGATGCCTGTGCTATGGAGGGGATATAAGTAGAAAAGCATGTCTGTGCTGACCACGGTCTTCCAGGGGTGGAGGCGATGTGCCTCTCCCCTTAAAGGGCAGGCAGAGCCTGTTTTTGATCCTCTCAAGATAAAAACGGAGTCTCCGAAAAGTAGCATCGCTGTTAATGTAACTATTAAATTTGATTCCCTTGCTTACATCATGAAACCATTGGTTAAAGAGATAGGTATACTTGTAAATCCATTAAGATTTTCCAATTTTTTAACTTAAAATGTCATATGTACAAAGGCGTATAAACCACATATATGTATAGTTTAAAGCAGGGGTCCTCAAACTGCGGCCCGCGGGCCACATGCAAATACAAATATTGTATTTGTTCCCGTTTTGTTTTTTTACTTCAAAATAAGATATGTGCAGTGTGCGTAGGAATTTGTTCATAGTTTTTTTTTAAACTATAGTCCGGCCCTCCAACGGTCCGAGGGACAGTGAACGGGCCCCTGTGTAAAAAGTTTGAGGACCCTGGTTTAAAGAATAAAATTACTGCAATACTCATGCGCGCACTATTCGGCTTTAAGAACTAGAAAACCACGAGTGCCTGTGAAGCGCGAGTGCTAGGCCCCACCTCCGCCCCCTTCTCCCCAACCCTCTCCCATGCAACTCCAGTGACCGTGCTCTTGGGTTTCCAATCACTTCCTTGCTCTTCGTTACAGTTCCACCACACATGGATGCATTTCTCAAGGGCATACTGATTAGTCTGTCCTGTTGGGGATCTTTACTTAAATAGAAGCCGACTGCATGTATTCTTTTGCAAGTTTCTATTTTGCTTAACAACATATCTTTGAGATTCACTCATACTGATGCCGCGTAGCTGTGATACATTTGTTCTCACCACTGAACTGTAATCCATTTAGGACTATGCCGTATAATCTATCCGTTCTACCGCTGAAAGATAGGCATGGACTCGTTTCATTGCTGTTAGGAAGCCCAGGGCTATCAGCCGACTGTGCTCATTTTCTGGGACACACAGTCAAGAGACTCCCCGAGCACAGACCTAGAGGCAGCATAATCTTGGGCTGTTGGGATGCTTACACTCAACTTGACTAGGTCATGACATATTATTTTCCAAAGCGGTTGCACCAATTTACACTTCTAGCAGCAGGAAATAAGAGTTCTATGGCTCATGTCGTCACTAATATTTAATAGTGTCACATTTAATTTTTGCCAGGCTGGTGGGTGAGAAAAATGGTATCACACTGTGATACTTCTCAAGGCCAGTTAATTTTTAACAGTTCTAAATATACTCAATCAGCCACAGGTGAGCTGATTTACTAATATAAATCCCACCGTCAGCACACTTAGTGACCTGCCTGTGTTCATACAACTTTAAAAGTAAGCCATATTTACTCTCAAAAAACAAATGATTCCCAGAAAAATAGCTACCATATGCCCTGTAAGAGTTTCTCTCAAATAGCAAGACTTGGGCCATTGTTCTCCAGTTAAAACATTTTGAACAATTAGGAAATGATTGTTACTCTGAGTGAATTTGAAACGGAAAGGAAAACGTTAACTAACAGAGAATTAAATGAGTCAGGCTCTAGAATAGGGGTCGCCAACTGGTGGTCCATGGACCACTGGTGGTCGGTGAGGTCTGAAAGGTTGGCGACCGCTGGTTTAAGGAAACCTTTGGAGCAGCGGTCGCCAACTGGTGGTCCATAGACCACTAATGGTCCGTGAGGTCCAAAAGGCTGGCGACCGCTGCTCTAGAACACAGCAGCAGCGCAACACACGGAGGCTCAATTTTCCATTGAGAGCAAACGGAGCAACCCCTCACCGAAGCTCAGCCTGCACGGCACCCTCTGTTTACTTGGTCCACCGCTACTAAAAACTCTCTGAAGGTAAAGAATTTCCCAGCCCAACCCGCTCGGCCCTGGTGCAGGACGATTCCTGAATGTCGATCCGTGTAGGCCAGCGGTTCTCAACCTGTGGGTCGCCACCCCGCTTTGGGGGTCGAACGACCCTTTCACAGGGGTCGCCTAAGACCATCGGAAAACACATATACAATTTTACACACTGTTTTTGTGATTAATCACTATGCTTTAATTATGTTCAATTTCTAACAATGACATTGGGGGTCACCACAACATGAGGAACTGCATTAAAGGGTCCCGGCATTAGGAAGGTTGAGAACCACTGATCTAGGCCCTTAGCTTGGTCCCTCCGTGGAAGGAAAGACCCTGGAAATGCATTGCAGGATATGCGGGCTTTCTGACCCCAGAAAGAGAGAGACTGCTCTGATGAACTGTGCTTTACTTTAGGGAGTAGCTATGGCAGATTA
Organism: Myotis myotis; assembly: GCF_014108235.1. NCBI lineage: Eukaryota > Metazoa > Chordata > Mammalia > Chiroptera > Vespertilionidae > Myotis > Myotis myotis. The sequence goes on along the minus strand of NW_023416324.1, from coordinate 5,971,423 downwards.
GACACGATCACTGACTCAGTTCTCTTCTAATAAAACAAACAAGTCCAGCAGGGAGTGAGGAGGCTTGAAATTTAAAATGATTATGGCCATAAATCTCCTTGGAAATTTAGCTACTATCCGGGCCAGCCAAATGATCCTTCACTATTGAGCAATTTCATGTTCTAGAATACGTCAAACTTCAGGGTCAAAAAGACTTAACTAATCACAACACCTTTTTAAATAATTCAGTTGAATTAGAAAAAGGAAAAACCTCTATCTTTTGTGCTTATGTAGTCACTTGTTTTTTTATCTTTCCCTGCCCTGGCCCACCCCCGTTCCCCTCATGTAAAATTTATGTAGAAATAGGTCCAGGCAAATATTAGTGTGAAGTCCCACAATCACCTCTGCTTACACTGACCTGACAGAGCCCGGTTGTAATAATCTCCAGAAAGGGTGAAGTGGGCGTGGCCTTCGGGGCTGGTTCTTATGCGCTGAAGAAAATTCAGACCTGCAACAAAAGCAACGCTCACTGCAGAGCCACAGCGGAACAACCAAAACTTTCTTTTGCAGACAAAGCCCTTTAGAGAGATGTTAGTTACAGCTAAGACTGATGATCTCACAAGAAAGCACATAAAAATCTGATACTTTGTTCATCGCGGAGTTCTTTGCATGGTTTCTGATTTTTAAAATACTGCATTAAAATACCATTTCTCTTCATTACTGAGTTTTGGGCACCCTTTAAAGGTTGTGACTGAAGTCAATGCCTCCTTTGTCTCCCTCCAGTACCAGACCCAGGCCCAGCACCCAGGTGTATTTGAAGCCTGTAGGGACATAAAAACATTTCTAACTGAGTATCTTACAAGAAGGTACAGTGATAGGAGCAGTCATGTCCTGATAAATATTAGCTCAAATTTTTAAGATTACCATAGAAAAATAAGGAATAATGGCGCTCTGCAGAAAAGATACTCATGGAAACAGTCCAAGTCCCAGTTGCTAGTTTTAATCACGTGGCCCTTGTAAGTGCCCAGAAGCACAGGAAAAGGAAAACCTCTACAACGGGCAAAAGGTCAAGTTAAATCCCCGGAACCAATTTTCTTTGAAGGGAATAGCGGCTAGCAAGATCAAAACAATGGAAAATTAAAAGTAAACACAGCAGGGAGAGGTTCCTTTACTCTCTGCAGCAGCCGAATGGAACACAGTTTACAATGGCGGGACTTAGGCTAACGCACTTCTACCTTAGTCCCTGTACAAACTTCACCTCTTCCCTGCCCTATGAAGGGGACTCTACTAGGACTGTGTTTTTTATTTTCAAAAGATATTTAGAGCAGGAGCATTCTAAATGCCTTTAATACACTACAATCACTACAGTATTCAGATACATTAAAAAATAAGGTGGAGAGATCAGGAATTATTTAGTTAGAGCTGTTAATATAACAGAAATTTTGTCAATGACAATTTTGATTATTCCACAGCTATAGGCTGAAGGCCACATATGGCAAATAAATACACATTTCTTTAAAATACAAATGATGAAGAACATATGTAAAACCATTATCTAAATATCCATCCATACTACTAAGTAGAGGGCATGAATAACACAAAAAGGCCCCAAATAATTCAGCAATCACGGGAAATCTTCAAGATGAGTCTGGAAACCAGGAGAACACTCACGGGAAAAGGTGAGCTCGGCAAGCGGAACGTCACGGTCCATGCAGTCATCGATGAAGCAGATGCACACACTCTCAGCCTTAATCTCCACGCCCGAGATCAACTGAGCTGGTGCGGCCCCCTGGCTCTCTTGGCTATTAGAGGCCAGGGAAAGAGACTTCAAAGGTTCAGCATTCTTAAACAACCAACTTGCTGCCTTTTTTAACTGGCCTGCAAAGAAATTAAAAGGGGATCAGTTCAACCAGTTCCCACAGCGACTCAAGCAACTCACAGAGGAAGTAGAGAAAGTGTATGGGGACTTACTGGACAACCCAAGAGAACCTTGATCCAACTGTATTCTTAGACATAAAAAAGAAAAAATTGCATAATAATAGGAATTCTGCTTTTAAGCATATAACAAGGCCCTCTTTGTTGCATGTCTTCCACTCATTTTATTACACCTTTTATGTATTAAAGCCATCTTTCCTCTACTATGACATCCGTTGAAGGAGAGGAAAGAAGAGAGAAAGAGAAAGCGGAGTTATGGAGACACATTAATTACCTTGGCACACCAAAAGAGCCTTGCGACAATCGTCCATGCTGAATCCCAGCTCCTGCAGTCGAGCCAGCTGTAACTCTAGAAAAAGGGGTACAGGATTTTTATTAATATCTTTGTTAATTAATCCATAGACTAATTTAAGGAAAAAGAAAAAATACAGAAACTGGTGACTAAAACATTTCATTTCTCTAGGCAAAAATGGCCTCCTAATTAAAGACTTTTGTCATATGTACCCTGAAAATTATAGGAGCCTTTTTCTGTATATTGATTGTGTCTTTAAAAGTTTAAAACTGAAACTTAGTATTATCTACATAACTTTGAAAGAAAACTCAAAGCTTAAAACCAAACCTTAGCATTTGCCATATAACTCCAGAGAATACTGCAAAAGGAAACACAGATAGGCTAGAACAGTTGGTTTGGGGTGTTAAAATTTTTAAAAAATAGAGAAGCATATTTAGGCTCCCAATTATACTTAATGACATACAATTATACTCTGAACAATTAAGGTGTGTTAAAAGAAAATCTTAAAAGTAAACAGAAGGAAAGTTATTAGAAAGACTAAGTGGGTTTAAAGTTAAACACCTACCCAAGACAGGATCTAAGGTATGTCTTGTCCCTTCTCTGATTTCCTCTCCAACTCGAGTCGCACCAGAAAGGCCACTGCTCACGGAACTGGCCTCCGAGGCCACCGTGTCGGGCACTGCAGTATTAGCTTGCTCAGGGATGGATTTTGCAATAGCAAGAAACAGCTGAACATCATTATAGGAGAGTCTGATATCCAGGGCTTGTAACTGAATCTGTCAAAATGAAAACGGTGGCAGGTTTTAAAGTTTCATTTTGCATCTACACCTCTTACAGATACAATTTCCTAATTCAAGTTTCAGAGGTCCAAAAGACACTACATTTCTCATTTTGAAAACTGGAAAGCTCACTATATTAAGCACTAATAGCCATGAAGGAAGGCGTAGGATGACTTTCATAAAAGAACATTAATCATTAAAGCAGAGGATCAAAGATTGGCTGTAGGGGAGATAAGATCACCTATTAGCAACATTTTGTTAGTCCATTTTGCTTTGATCTATTTTTTTAAAATCTCTGAAACAAAATGACCAACCAAAGTATCTTTTCTTTATTTAAACAGAACCTAAAATGATTCAAGTTCCACATGAATATTTCCTAAACCTCTGGTCTTCCTCAGAGATTAGCAATACAGTCAACACTAGTAAAAGCCATACAGACACCAGCCCACTTTAAAAATCGGATGACTGTTCAAATGTCTGTGTATGATGCTTTATTTACTTATTTTTAATTTTTTTAAAGACTGAACATCAGAATTGCTTTTCTCTTTCAGGCTCCTATTCCCCCTCCACCAAAGAAATAAAACATCAAATTCTTAGGCCTTCCTTGCCAGGCCTCGCCCTCCCTGCTTCACCATACATCCTCCTCCTCCTCAGTTCCCTACATGCCTCCTTGTTCTAGCGAGACTTGTCTGTCTCACGTTTGCTGAGCCATGTGCACCCCTGACCTCAGGGCTTCCTAACATGGAATGTTCTCCCTCTCTGCCTATATACCCTCCCCTCCTCTCAGACTCACCTGACCTGGAGTTCCACTCACAACCAACAGTCCTACCTGTGTGGAGTTGTGCTTTCCATAAACCTTTATAGAACTTCAAGGTTACACTAGACAATTAAAAGGTCTTACATCCTCCACAAGACAGCAAGATCTTAGGACAGAGATGATGTTATTTGTATTTTGTTGCTGAAGGACCTAAAATGTTGTTGGGCCCAGCAGAGGCATATAGTCCCAGCTCAGGCAAGTGTGTGAGAGTGCAGCAACATGTCACAGGTGTTCATCATTACCTCCAGGATCGGTGGGAAATCTGTGCTGTTGAACGCATCCATCAGTCCTGAGCTGTTCTGATAAGAAGAATTCCCCACCAGCTCCACCTGAATTTGTACTGGATCAACAATTGAAAGAGCCGTATCATGTTCATTCCCCAGTCGGCACGAAAACACCTAGAGAATGAAATATAATATGCTAAGAATTAATGTCTGATTTAGAAAGAGCCTGACCATCAGCTGAAAAAGAGACGAGCTCAGAAGCAACACCCATGACAACTGCTGAAATACTGTGAGGAGTGAGGCTGGTACTTCCCGACTGCCCACAGCATGTTCAGCGGTTCATGTGAAAGGCAGTTTAGCAACACATAACAAAAGACTTAAAACTCTCACACCTTTTAAGCCAACCACCCTACTTTTTTCTAGGAACTAGCCGAAGGAAATAATGCAAAATATAGAAAAATTCACTGAACCATTATTTAATAGCTAATAAAAACAATTAAGAGCAATCAAGGTTAAAAAATAATAATAATAAATTTAAAAAGAGCAGTCAAGGTTTAATCACTCAATATGCATAGCTACTCAATGGAATATTCTGCAGCCACTTAAAGTGACAGTTAAAAAGAGCATATGGAATACAGGAAGATAGTCACAACATAGGTTATGTGAAAATGCAGCCCAATAAATAATGATTACACCATGACTTTAAGGAAAGAAACACAATGAAATATCAAGAGATTATTTGTGGAGGGATAGGTGTTTTTCCCTCCCCTGCCCCAATTTTATATACTATAGTTGTTGCGTTCATAGTTAAAAATAACTACATTGATTACTGAAGCTGGGTAACAGCTACATAGTGGTCCATTATATTATTGTTTCCTTTGTACATGTTTGAAATGTTCTATTAAAAAGCTTTAAAATATATTTTATTTCTGGGGAGAAAGAAGAGAAGGGAGGGAGGACTCCTATTCTAAGATCAAATTATTCTGCACACTCAGGAAAAGTACAGAAGAGGAAAGCATTCATGTTGGTTTCCCTTGCTCCTTCCCCTGCGCTTTTCTGACATTTCTTAGTGCTACTGAAAAACAGGTCTGACACCGGGGTCCTTTGCTATATGTAAAATTAACGCACTTTGCTTTCTTTCTAAGTGCGACACTGTACCAAGCAGGCTCACAGCTCAGATTCCACCATGCTGCCTAGAGAACAAGACGGCAAGCAGTTTCCAGGAAGCTCAAATACTGTACCGTGCAGTTGTTCTAAGGCTCTGGAGCAGGAGAGTTGCATTTTCCCTTTTTCTCCAGGGGCTTCTGCTACACAAAACCCAATTGTACCTAACAGCTCATTAATCAATCACCAAGAGTTTCCATTCAAAGCTGGCATTGTGGTGGCTTAGAAAGCAGATGAATTGCAATTTCATGATCAACTCACATCACACAAGCATGTAAATCCTTCCTCTCAAACTGAGGTTTCTTTACAGGAGAGAAAACAAGTGGTCAAGAAGTGAAATCTCTACAGGTTTTAATCAGCTATATCTGACCAGAGGGGGGGGGAAGCACCATATGCGGTTGACAGTGAAAGTAAGTTTTGCTCATCAACTTCTGAACGATATCACTGGAAAGAATAGGGCATGGAAAGTTCAGTCGTGAAAGGAAAGGAGATGATGAGTAACTCTGACCCAACATTGTAGCACTTATAACATGAGGAATGTTAGCCGAGATCAGGGAATGAAGAACTTTTAATAGAGATAATAATCTGCCTCATTTCCCTCTCTCTCCACGAGCCCTGGCTTACAAAGAGGAAAGCATTTTTATTTAATATTGTACAATATAATTTCCAGGCTACAGAGGCCACTTCAATGCATATCTCGTTAAGGAGATTAAACCAGGGTCTGGGCAGCACTATTCACTCCTTTAGGTAATGCATGACTCTCCGGAGCTGCCCTTTTATAGATCAGATATTCCTAAAAGGATAATACACGAAACTCTTCACACCTTTTATAACTATGTTTCCATGACCCCAAAGCCCTCGTCTTCATAGAGACAAGCAGTCACTGTGGGGAAGGGATGCAGGGGAAATGAGGGCCACTTCCCCACCTTCACGAAGGTGCCAAGGACTAGGCCTGCAGAACCAGAGGACACAGCAGGGAGCCCGGCCGGTACTGGGGAGCCTGACGTTCTGAGGAAGGAGGGTGTAAGAAGGAGGTAAAGTCCCTCCTCTCATACACGGCCTGACACTGGAGGACTCAATTCACACATCAGAGTAAGCTGGTAGCTTTGAGGAGGAAACAAAATGAGGGGAGGGATCCTCCAGTTCTGCTAATTATTTCTCCTAATGAAAGCTTAGGAGGTCAAAGTCTCTTCCAGCTGCTCTTCTCTTGAGCCAAACATGCAGTCTTTCGATCAACTCATAAGCTTCTTACCTCGATACCAAACAAACTTCCTGAAAAGGGGCGATCCACAAATCGGGGCTTGTAGGTAAGCACTGTGGTGCCTTTGAGAATAATGGCGTTGGTGTCGAAGCAGGACACATCTTCCACGACCACAAACTCTGTACCTGCAAGGAGAGCAGCGTTAACCACGCCCAAGTGGGAGGCTGGGAAGCACCAGGCTGCCGGGAACTAGGCAGCACGTGGCCACTGGGAGGGACGTGACCGTCAGACCTGTGCTGCAGGGTGTCCACCTTCTCTCTCCTTCACGGTCACCGTGGACAATTCTGTGCACCTGGCCAGGCACAGCTGAGCCAGCAGAGCCTGCCCAGGCGGAAGAAACTGCAGTGCAGTTTCTCTCTTTAGAGCGTGTTTTTAATCTAGGTCTCCTGGGAGGACTAACATATTCAGAAGCTCAGGGAATCATCCCTCCTCCAACCGATGACCTGCTTTAAAATCCCAGGAAGTAGATTCAGATAGGAACGCTGGGCAGGCAGCACTGGACACTATATCATCTATGTAGCCGTTCAAGTTGTTTTCAAAGAATGAAGAACAATCCAGTGTAGAGATTTTTGAAATCAGTGCCTGCAGTTTCCTACTCATGTGTACATGGCAAATTTACTTTGCTTTATATACTGTGTGTCTTCATCAAAATCCATGGATAGCGTGATCTTTCAAAACTAAATCCACTTAAAATGCTAGCTGCTTCCAACCCACTGAATAGTTCATAGGGAATATCACAAACAATAAATACACAAACACATACAGATGTACTAGAGTTCATGAACTAGAGTTCAATGGTTAATAAAAACCATAATAAATCTATTCGTAAAAAAATATATATTCTTTTTGTAAAGAGAAAACAATCCCTACTTATTATAAAATGAAATTTTCACATACCAAACTTGCCCAAACTCAGTAAGGCACATCTGTTGGGGCCCTAAAGATCAAACAGAAAATTGAAGCAGACTTTTAACACTGGGGGGGCAAAGACCACTGCCCAGGTAGTACTCAAGCTGGGATGTGCATTAGGTGAGCAGAGGAAAGAGACAAGAGACCCTGAAGCCTTCACTTCAGGCCAGGTAGTTCACACCCACACACAGAGGTCAGGAACGTTGATGCTTACTGTTGGTCTTGAAAGACTCCAATGTATAAGTGCTCATGTCAAAAAATGAAAGGCAATAGAAAGTCACCCTGCAACAGACTGAACCTAACATTTAAACTCAGAGCAGTGGCTCACACCTATGAATACTCACCTGTTACATTGACCTTGACCTCCAAGTGCTTTTCAGTGGACACAGGAAGGGAAGACCGCCTGGTAACTACTCCACTCTTCACAGTTTTGGGAACTACAGCAGATTCACTGCTAGAATTCCGGTGGCGAGAAGGGGTAACATTAGCTTGTTTCTTAATGTCACTGGGAGTGTGGAGAAAATCATGGACTAACAGCAGCCAGTCAAATATGAGAAACACTCGGAGATTGTTGAGAACGACCGTAAAACAGGAGGAATCCTTCGTAGATCTGCATGAAAGAAGACCAAAAAAAAGACATCAGAAAGGAGAAACATGACATTTCATTAGCCAACAAATGTATTACCCAGTTTTGGCAGATGGTATTCCAGCATTTTCTACACTGACAGCTATATCAATAAACTCTGAAAACTGGTATAATAAAACATTAAATGTATGTTTTCAGAAGTTAATCATATTTTTAATAAGAAGTAATCTATATCTATAAAGGCTAAGCAACCGTCTGACCGGTAGCTATGATGCGCAATGACCACCAGGGGACAGATGCTCTGACTGGTAGCTGTGATGCACACTGACCACCAGGGGGGCAGACACTCAACGCAGGAGCTGCCAAGCTGCAGTGACTTGGCAGCGGCAGTTCTCGGGTGACACACCCCAGAACCAAAGAGGAGGGAGCCTGATTCCAGGTGCATCAGCCAAGAACCGCCCTCTCACAATCCAGGACCCCTTGGGGGGGAATGTCAGAGAGCCGGTTTCAGCCTGATTCCCGCAGGCCAAGCCAAGGGACCCCACCTACCAGAGGGATCCCGCTCATTCTGCAGATGCCCTTTGAGTCATGGACCACCCCAAGTGCAGCTGGCCATGGAGGGACTGTGCGAGGTTGGCTCCAGGGCGTGTCCGGCCCATCTCACCCAGTCCCGCCCAGCCGGCCACCTTCTAATTAATATACTTTCAATGTGCATGAATCCGTGCACGGGGCACTAGTATGCTATAAAAAACAGTACAGTGTAGTCCAATGGTTCTCAACAAGGGTGACTGTCCTCCAGAAGACATCTGGCAATGTCTGCAGGTATTTGTGGTTGACACAACTGCGGGAGGGGGTATTACTATCGGCATCTTGTGGTTAAGGCCGGGGATGGTGCTAAACATTTCACAATGCACAGAACAGCACCCACAATAAGAAATTATCTGACCTAAAAATGTCAACAGTGCTGAGGCTACAGTAAAAAGGGCACAGGCTTAAATCCTGTCATTTAACAAGATGTGTTATCTTGGGTGAGCAGCCTACCTTCTCTGAGGCACAGAACAGGTTATTTGATAAAAGTCAGTTCCCTTCCCTAAGGCTGTTTCAAGGAGATCAAGGAGGATCTCTTTCCTTGATGTCTAGAATCGCTTCTCTACAGACACACATTTACACACCAGCGCCAGGTGGTTTCTCTACTGGAACTGACCTGAGAACCCAGATCTTTTAGCCTGAGCAGGAGGACAAGTAAGATAGCGTTTATTGTGGGGATGACCCCAAGCACCCTAGAAGTGGAATGGGGGTGTGAGGGGGTGAGGGGGAGAGAGATACTCATTCTGTAGTCCCTTTACCCCAAATTCTACATTTGAGGTGAAAAGTCAAGGAGGACCCTCAGACCTGGCCTGGCCCATCGGGGCAGCAGGCAGACGGGTAGCACAGAAGGACAGTGGGCTGGGGACATCTCTACAGCGTTTTCTGGGTTGAACTTTGTTCTGGGCCTCTAGCTAATGCATGTACCTGGTTCTCTGCCCTAACAGGGCTCTTATTCTGGAAGAAGTGATTCGGAGATATCTGGAAGACTGGCTTCCCTATGCTCATATTTCTCCTAAACCTGGCTCACTGCCTCTAGAAAAGAGGCACAATGATGTATGTCTCCTTCATACAGACACAGCATTTTTCACAGAAACACTTTACCCTTTTGTAATGGAGAAAAAATGTTGCCCTCAGTGAAAATTTTCCACCCCATTTTGAACACAGATCGTCAGAGCTATGCACTAACTGGAAAGTCAAAGTGTGTCTGATCCCTTTTCTGGAAAATATTTCAAGCCTTTAAACACTGTGAAGTGATTTATATTTGACACACAAAATCCCAACAAAAGAGCAATTCTTCTTGAGACACAGAAAGCGTTCAAAAGTTCCAATCAAGAGAACATGTTAACCCTCTCGCTAACAATGGCACCTCTGTTTGCAAGAGCCAAGGTAAGACTTCATTATTTGGCTCCAAGAAATTATATACCTTGAGTATATAAATAGAACAATATTTCAAGGCTGCTTATATATCAAAAACATGATAGGCTGAAAAGCCAGCTGATAGTTTAGGAAGCCAGATCGTTATTAGATCAATACTATTAAAGCAAACCTAAAAAGAAACTGTTGCTGCAGATGAACCAAATATATGCAAGCTTCCTGCTCAAATAAACATTGTCTTCAAACAAAGGAGCTGCAAAGCACGGCCACCTGTCATCTGACCACAATCAGCCCAATCGCCCGCAGACCATCAGGAAAGAAATGGACTTTGAATCAGTGGCTCAGGTTTGAGTTCTGACTACTTCACTCACTAGCTGTGTGACCTGAGAAGAGTTACTAACCCCCTCCATGCTTCTAGCTCTGCATCTGTCCAATGGGGAAGAAAGTCACCCACCTTGCAGACTTGTGGGAACTAAAGGTGGGTAGCGTGCCTGGCTCATGTTAGGCTCAATAAGAGCCAGCTAGCATTCCTAGTACTGAGCTTTTAAAAAGTTCATACAAAAGCTGAAATGTCTACTTTGCTAGTTTCCTAAGGCTTATGGAGAGACCACAACCTCTCTCTAAAAAACAGTGCAGTCCTGAGGAATTCATTGAACAGCATACTGAAGTGTCATGCATATTTAAACATATAAATACAAGGATAATCTTGGTGACTTTTTTTCTTTTTATGCCTAACCAAGAAATTTTCACTTACTTCTTCTCTCTTAACCCAGCCTTTTCGTTACTGGTCTATATTTACAACATATCTGATGATATTATGCACGAACAGAATGAAATTGATATTGCTGCGACAGGTCTCCTTTTGGATTTGCATGAAGAGATTTCTTTACGTCAGATTTAATTTTTCAGTTTTCAGGCCAATGCTCACTTAGTCATCAAATCTTTCTGTTGTATATTATAAAATAACACAAGCTACCTCAGGAATAATAATGGCTTCCACCATCTGTGCCAAACAGTATGCCAGGCAGGTACAGTTGTGCTTTTCTGTCTTATACTGTAGAAGAGGAAAATGCAGCTCAAAAAGGTTAAATAGCTTGCTCTAGGGACACATAGTTAGAAAGTGTAAATGGAGTTTTTGACCCCAGATCTGTATGATTCCAGAACATTCACACTTTCCACAGACACAATTGCCTCCCATAATACCAAAAAGAAAACATAATCTAGGTTGAAAGCTAAAGCTTTTTAATGACAAAGTGAGTCAGCAAGACTTGCAGAGGTAATCAGTAATGCAAGACAAAACCACCTTCCCCTATCATCAACAAACAAGTGCTGGCGAGGATGTGGAGAAAAAGGAACCCTCGTGCACTGCTGGTGGGAATGCAGACTGGTGCAGCCACTGTGGAAGACAGTATGGCGTTTCCTCAAAAAACTAAAAATGGAACTCCCATTTGACCCAGTGATCCCACTTCTTAGGGATATATGAAAAGAAATCAGAAACACCAATCAGAAAGGATATATGCACCCCCATGTTCATAGCAGCACAATTTACAATAGTTAAGATTTGGAAACAGCCTAAGTGCCCATCAGCGGATGAGGGCATTAAAAAACTGTGGTACATCTACACAATGGAATATTATGCTGCTGTAAAAATGAAAGAACTCTTACCATTCACAACAGCATGGATGGACATGAAGAGCTTTACGCTAAGTGAAATAAGCCAGTCGGAGAAAGATATACAAAACATGATCTCACCCATTTGTGGAATATAATGAACAACATAAACTTATGAACAAAAATAGATCTAGAGACAGAGAAGCATTGAACAGACCATCAAACCTCGGAGGTACGTGTGTGTGGGTGTGGAGGGGGTTAGGGAGGGAGGGGGGGTAAGAAATCAACCAAAGTTCTTGAATGCATACATGTAAGCATAACCGATGGACACAGACACTAGGGAGGTGAGGACATATGTTGGGGGGTAGGAGTGGCCGGGGAGAGGTCAATGGGGGGAAAAGGAGACATATGTAATACTTTAAATAAAGAATTTTTTAAAAATACACATACGCACACACAAAAAGAAACACTTTCCCTTCTGTTATCTCTATAGACAAAAGTCTTTCTTTTTCCTTAAACAAACATGGTACCCACCCCCCTCCCCAAGTTGCTTTGCATATTAAAACAGCCTACAGCAAGCATGTCAAACTCACAGCCACGAGTTTGACATCCTTGGTCGATAGCAGATTGATTCCAAGAATCTGGTGTAACTCTAAATTACTTTTTTTAAACAACAGAGACACCTTTTGGCCAACAAGTGAAGCTGCAAGGTTACAGGAATACTAAGTCAATACACATTTCATTGCACACTGAGGTGCCATTATGTATTTATCTTTTCAGTGATTCCTTGGTCCTTTGCTGCTCTACAGCCAACATGGCCATGGCCACAAAAGGAAATATCTCAATGACGAAAGGCAGACCAGGGGCTGGATGTACTACCTGAAATGCAACTCGATCTGAATGGATCCTTGGGCTGTGCTGCTGTTCTTGGAGGGCTGAAAGATACAGCTGAAGACGTTGGTCGTGCCAGGACTGGCCTTCTGCCCAGCATAGCGGGTGTCAAAAGCCATCATGGAATGGGAAACCAAGTTAACGGATTTGGTTTGGTTGGAAAAGCTCTCAAAGAGCAGTTTACATTTCTTAAAGTCAAATCTAAAAGGAAGAAATCAGACAAGATGTTAAACTCTTCCCTTTTACAAAATTATGTAAGTTCAAAATTAAAAAAAAAAAAAATAATAAGTATGCTTAAGTTCTATGAAGGAGGATAACATTTATTCTGAGATCTTTCATTGATTTTAACAGATTCCTCAAAATGGACTTAGTATCACTAGGCTCTGCATCTTACTTTCTATTTCCAAAGAGATGATCTTGTCCATAGGAATCTCATGAGGAGCAGCAATACCACACATGTATTATATTCTTGGTTCATTTTCATCTCATTTCTCATCTCAAGCCTAAGAAGACTGAATACAGGGTGGGGCAAAAGTAGGTTTACAGGTTTTCGGATGGAAAATAATACAATAATTAATAAATAATAACACAAGAATAAACTCTATTTCCAGTACTCACAACTGTAAACCTGTTTTGCCCCACGCTGTATATGCGATAATCCACAAGGGATGTCGAGGATCCCTTTAGTCCTTCACTTGTCAACTTCTAGCCTGCCTAGAGGAGTCTCTCTCCAGAGTTTGCTTAATTTTTACCTCAGACACTATAGCTTAATGGAAACTACCAGAACAAACAATACCTTTCATTACAGAAAAATAACGCAACTCGCCCACCAACAGGAAATGCATTTGGGACTGACTTTTTTTTAATAACAGAGAAAACTGCAATGGACAACTCATAGTCACTCAGTACCATCACGACAATCTGTACAGATACTGGAGAAAACTAAGGGCATAGCCAGTCATCAAAAAAATTTGCAACAAAACAATCAGCATGGAACTCCAGCTAGTTAGATACAGACCACGATGGATTTTCAAGGGAAAAACAAAGTAGAATATAAAGTGCTTCCGTGAGGAAATCACTAGGCTGAAGTCCTGTTTTCAAACATCGGAACACTTTTCCAGCCATATAACCTTACATTAGTCAAAAACTCTATCTGGAAACCAGAGAAAAGTAATGTCTGCACCACCTTACATGGCTGTCAAGATATCTACATGAAAGGTGATCGAGTGTGAAAACACAATGCATTCTTAAAGGCCCCCACTGCTAACAACAAATTCCTGGTCTACACTGACCACGCAGACGATATAAATAAGTGAATGGCTGCGTAAACACATGCCCTTTCGAAAGGTTTCCCAAGTTGCCACTAGCTTCTAGGGCTCCCAAATGAAAACATGGGCCAGCACTGCCAAAGCTTCCAATTTTTCAAAAGAAACTGAAATCCCAACTTTTTGTGTGAAAACCCCCAAATTGTAAATGTTGGCCAGTGAGGGAAACGTCAGTGCTGCTCACCCAACAGTCCGGGTCTCCCCTGTGCAGACACAGGACGCCTCGTGCTGACTCGGCCGTGCATGTGTGGGCCCGTGTTCTACCCCATGGGGTTCGCCAGGGCATTAACTGCCTGTAAGACCCTCCAGGGCTCTTATTTTTCTCGCTGGCATGTCAACACTCTGTCTGCTCTGTCAGCCGCGGTGACTGCAGTGAGCAGAGACTCCCGAGACCCCTGTAGCAGGAGGAAAAACTCTCCCCTGTTCTAAGTCACTGGTATTTTCGAGAGCCTGCTACCAGAGCGCAGCCTATGCTATCTGGACTTAGACGGCGGTGAACTTGAACTTTTGAAAAGCACTCTGCAGACCACATTCCGCTGTCAACCAGCACTCCGGAACCTCTGCTCTCTGCTAAAGCAAAACCTGTGGGTTACTTGTATCAATGTTACTGTATTACTGTTGTTATAAAACAATGCAATGTAATGAGAGCCACACCTCGCCAGGGACCCGGCACCTTCTCTTCCTTTTGGATCCTTCAGCTCCAGACTCACGTTTACCATGTCCATGAGGAAGCACATGCATGTGTACACCTCTCCACTCAGGACCGTCTGGAAAAGAAAACGCTGGTCAGTCCACACTTGATGGTGCCAATGAGGATTGGGATTAGGATGGCGAGAAATCTAATTTGCTGATTGTTCCATCTTCTTTCCCGGGGTGATTTGAGGCATGTATGCACAGGGTGACCATCCGCTGAGGCAACGGGAGTTACAGAAGAACATGAGGTCTCACTCACGTGAATTCTTGGGTCTTGTAAATCATAAGGCCGCATAAATTCCTCTATGGGCTCTCCCAGGTTGTTCTCTAGTAAACCACGGATCAGCTTGTATTTGTACAAATCCAAGGAGCAGTGGACTGAGGAGAGGTTGCCATGGATGGATATGTCCGGCACAGTATGACTTATCTCCCTATGAAAAAAGGGGAAAATTTTACAAACCAAACTAACTTGACATTGACATAGTTCACACCCAAATATAAGAGCTAAAAAGTACCCACCTACATTATCAAACAGTTAATTTCTAACTTCCAATGACAAAAATGTCATGTGGCTCCAAACGAAGCAAGTTAGTATGACTGAATGTCATGCTTCAACTACAAAAAGCCCCTTTCTTCCAAAATATATATTTACAAAGTCCCAAATTTAATGAGTTGACTAACGAATATATTAATAAGGAAAAAATCTCATGAGACTCAGAAATAGTTTAAACATTATAGATGGAAAAGCAATAAAGACATAATGACAAGCTCTTTATTTAACTCTTCAGATTTAGTGATAACTGAAGGACGAAATCAGTGTTTTATCCCAAGCCCAGCGGGACAATTAGGATAAAATCTGTCAGTGACATGTCTCAGTGGAGACAGGCAGGAGTAAAGTGGAAGCAGCCGGGTTGAGGAGTAATACATCTCATCCCCACACTGAAGACCTTTTTCTCTACCCTCCTCAGGGCAAAGTGAGCCTGCTAGGTCCTGCAGATGCCACACTCCGAGTACATAAAATAGAGGGTCAGATTTCACGTGGAAGGGGAATATAAAAAGTGACGTTGTCTATAGAGAAAAACCTACATGCAATAAAGTGAAAGGGACCAGTGATGCAGAGAAGCTGGAAGGGATTACCGAGTGCCCTCCTGGGTTCCTGTTTGGGTGGAGTGAGAAGCGGATCGGATGCCTTATGTTCAGTTATCACCTTTTATCTGGGCTAACAGAGTATAACCATTTGCACATAAACACTGATGAAAGTGGGTAACGTTTAGATAAGGAGAGTAGCAAAGCACTTTTTTTTTTTGGAAGCATTACTTGAAAAGAAAACACAGTGTTCGATTTCTAAATAATGAAGCTCCTCTTAAGTCTGCTAAGCCAGTAAAACCAAATATAGCCCATGCCAACCATAACTGAACACCAGCCAAGGAGCACTTGAATAACAAGTAAGAATGAAATGCAAAAATCCCAGTGAGAGCAGCTAAACTCTTTCATTAATCCAGACAGAAACGAAAAGTGACATAAAAGGACTTGCCCAAACCCAAGGACTGCAAAGGGTGTGGCCAAAGAGGGACTCAAATCACGCTCTATGCCAGCAAGGAGACTGCTTTTCAGAGCATTACTTTACAACCACTGCTCATCTCTCCCTGGAGTTGAGATGCAAATGTTGCTGCTTCTCCAAAACTAGGGCCTCACACTGAAGGCCTCACGCACTGAGGCCAGCAGCCTCCAGTCGTGCACAGGCCCAGGTGGGCACCAACACCCCAGACGACCTTGTTAATATACACCTGAGGCTCTGCCCTGAGAGTCGGCTTCTGGTGGACTCAGGTAGGCTCTGGGATTGCCTATTTTCAAGACCTTTCCCAGCCAGGCATGGCACTAATGACAATTAAAACAACGTTCTAAACTCCAGAAAGAAGCATCCTGTGCTTTGAGAGACCAATGAAAAGGTAAAGTCAGGTCATTAATGTTTACGGAGTACTTTCAGATTGCTCAATAGAGTGAAATGGGCAAAACTGCATCTAAACAGTTATTCTGATTAAATGGAGCTCCAGGGAAAATAGCAATACCAGGCCCAGAGCCTACTGTATTTGGAACATATAATCCTAATGTCACCTCTTCCAAAATATTTTCCCTGCCATCACCACCTCCCTACCCACACCAAAATCCATGCTAAACGTATGTCCCTTCCTGTCTCCACGGCACCTGCTGCAATCCTAGCAGTTTATAACACTGACTCAAACACTAAATTAGAACCATCGACTTGCCTTCCTATATCCCTCAGCAAAGCTCTGTGAAGGCAGACGTTTTTTCTTTCATCACAGCAGCCCTCATGTCTAGAACATTTATTACATGAAGAAATAAGCCAACACCGATTATCTTTCACACTTACCTAACAGCACTGATTTCCGCCTTATTAACATTCTACTTGTGATAGTTATTCAGATATAAAACACTCACCTGTCCAAATTCCTTTCCACCTGCAATTTCAGCCGGCAAGGCTCAGTTAAGAGGCTGCCTCCCGTCTGTCGCACAAAATAGGAGGGAAAGACCAGATCTCCACTGCTGTCGTCTGAGGCCTTCGAATATTCCCGGGGACGTCTCTCGGCAGCAAAGATGTCCATGTCTTGCAGATCCACGACAATGCAATCCAGCAGGCACACATGGTCTTCTATGTGGACCCAAGAAAAGAGAGAGAATGAAGAAAATGAGACCCAAAAAAGGCTGGTCCTGAGCAAAACTAAAAAGCCAAAGAAAGTTCATTCTGTCTTTGGGAAAACGTTGAGAACTGCCTGCTTCAGGAAACGGGGTGCCCAGAAGTCTCCACACGGGCACCTGGACCTCCCTGCGCAACGCTCTACGTGCTGACACTTCCTGCCTGCTCACCTCCACTTCAGGTGTATACTGTGCCACATTCCCTCAGCGCCTCACTACTGTCCAGAGACACTGGCTGAGACTAAAAGGTTTTGATGAAACTCATTTAACATGCATCCCTCCCAGAAAATCCAACAGGCATCTCCTGTAGAGATAACATTACCCAAAGGTTGCAAAATCTCCCAGCAACAAAACTCTTTTTCTAACATATACCACATGTGCCATTTCCACCACCACTGATCTAATCCAAACCACCTTCGTTCTTGCTTAGATCACCTAAACCCCCCTCCCATATACCAACAAATTCCCTCCTGGCCCTCACAAAACCATTCTGCCCACAAAATACCAGTGCCATCCCTTTAAAAAATAAAAAAATGAGACATAACATACATTCTCTTCCTTCACACACTTTAATGGCTATGTTTATTCCAAATTTTTTTCTGTAAATCTCCCCTAAGCCCTGTAAGACCCTGCTTAAGCCCACTGCCTACTTTTCCAGCCTCACCTTAAGCCAGTGATGGCAAACCTATGACACACGTGTCAGAGGTGACACGCAAACTCATTGTTTTGGTTGATTTTTCTTTGTTAAATGGCATTTAAATATATAAAATAAATATCAAAAATATGTCTTTGTTTTACTATGGTTGCAAATATCAAAGAATTTCTATATGTGACACAGCACCAGAGTTAAGTTAGGGTTTTTCAAAGTGCTGACACGCCAAGCTCAAAAGGTTCGCCATCACTGCCTTAAGCCATTCTCCACTTTGCTCATGAAGACTCAGGCTCACTGACCTTTATTTCCCCAAAGGCCAAGCTCTTTGCTGTCTGAACAGCCTTACCTATGATGCCGCCCTCTCTTCTCCATCTCACCTGGGTCCTCTCTGTTCTTCAGTCTTTCCTATAACATTTATCTTAGTCTTCCAATATTTAGATGCTTATTTAATGTCATGCTCACATTTTTCACATGGTGGCAGGAACCATGTCTAACAGCATACACCTGGCATTAAGCAGGCACTAAATAAATTAGTTCTTGATTTCTTGACTATACTGATAACTTGGTGAAACAGATAAAAGTACAGCTGATTTGGAAGAAGGAGGGATGGGATAGGAAGGAAGGGCTTCAGAGAGTCCCTGGGGTCATCATGGAATCCTAGAGTAAATAGAAGAAGTATGAAAACCACTGCCTTAATCCAATCTTATACACAAATAGAGGAATCCCAGAAATAAAAAGTAAGTCAGGAGAAATATTCTTGGGAGAGATCTTTCTATATCCCAAATCCCTTCCTATATGTAAGGCTGCCCTCATTCCTCACCAGCACTGTCACCATAGCGACAGAAGACAACATTCGCTGAGGGTGCTGTGAGTGCACCCACTCCTGTGCTCCAATGTGCGACATACATAGATCGACAGGCAACACCACGTGGGTTAAGAATTCAGGTTCTGGAGTCAGACTGCCTAAGCTCATAGTCCAATGCTACCATTTACTATCTATGTAACTGGGCAGGTTAAATTACTTAATCTCTCTTAGCCTTTATCTCTTCATCTGTAAAATGGGGATAAAAATGAAACTCTATAGGGGTGTTATGAGGATGAAATGTGTGTGATAATTTACATAAAGAATGTGCCACAATGTCTGGCACACAGTTAGTGTTCAACTACTACTATTATGATAATCATATAATGCCATTAATCACCCAAGTAACCACCCTCCTGTCACCTCGAGGGCTGTAAAGCGCTGCAGGGCATTAGCTCTTCCTTACATCTAACAGAAGATGCTCAGCAGTCTCCCCCAGCTTGAGTCCCATAGCTCCAGAAGACAGACCACGATCAGCTGGTTTTTGTGGTTAATCATACCCCGCTTCCCTCTCGAGCTCCTTGGAGCAGCATCTCACTCATGCAATCCATCACCCAACCAGAACCCATCTGAAAACTAAAAGGCCAAAATCAGGCTCTCAACTGGATGACCCATTCTTAAATTCCAGGGAGGAAACCAATGACTAGATGGTCCATGTCTTTTAAAAATTGTTATTTAAAGTATTTCTGTTGTTACCTAATTCACACTGACATTTTATGAAAGAGTTATGTTTCATTTTTTAGAATTAAATAGTAACTGGCAAGGATGGTGTCTGAATAGTAGGTGTGTCTAAGGAGGCAGGAATCATTCTAGTTATAAATATACCATCTGGTGGCAACTCTCTTGACCTATAAGAAAAAAATCCCAATAAATGATCTAAATATCTTTATTTACCCTGTGTCTTGCTAATTTAACCCACTTTAGAAGTCACCCAATGCTAAGTCTACAACCTAAATTTCTTAAGCCTACTATGGCAATGTCAAAATTCCATTAGCACAGAAGACATGCTATTGCTTTGCCAGCATCTGCCCTTTGCCAGGGTGCAGCCTCCTCTTTCACTCCCACGACACCCCCACCTACAGCCATCTCACGAATTCCTCACCTTCATCACACAGTCCCTTTCTCTTCTCTTACCTGGACTACTGGAAACCTGGCCGACAGAGGGTGTGGCTTGCTGCCCTTGCTGCTTGGTCGAGGCACTGGGCATGAGCTCACTCTTCAGGACGCCCACACCCACTCCAGCAGGCGGCGCCATGAACAGCCCCTCCGTGCGGCTGTCCTTCGGGTCCTCCGTGCTCGTCGTCTTCCTCATGCTGTGTTTGGGAAAGCTCACCGGGGAAGCTGAAGGCACTGATTCCTGGAAGAAACAGAATAAAGCTAAAAGGCAAGAATGGGGGTGGTCTCTTTACAGTCCTGGAAATCCCATCCAGTCCCTGGGCTCTTCCAAGACCCTATCACTTGGCGCTTCCCAAGACAAGCTGATCCCATGAGCAAAGGGTAGTAACAGGATCATGACATTCACATCACATGTAATTATCTGCAGAGATGGTACATATAATTCAATACCTGCTGAAAACGGTAGCAATTTTGCAGGACGATATTATCTTCTGTCTTAAGAGCAAATGTTAAGATCCTAAAGGCCAGTGGTTTGTTGAATCAACGTAAAATGAAGCAAAAGCTAATCTCTCAGCCATATGATATATTGTCACTGTACTGGAGGGGAGGGGCTTATTGTTCTAAGAAATGTATCTAACAGAAAGTATGGTTCCAATGGAATTAATTAATTATGTAACGTGTTTGCATTTTCTGGAAGTCTCTCCTCATGGGTTCACATTTCTTATCTCTCTCAGTAACTGTATGCCAATGGAGAAAAATAAAAAAAGGAAAACACAGGCGGTTGGCCATTCCTATTATGTTTCTGTTCAAGGACATAAAGATTAAGGGCTAATCCCAAGTAAAATAAATTCTATAAAATACTACACCCTGCTCTTACATACTTAGTACCTTCAGTTAACTGCCAACAGGGATAAATCTTTTCACCAAAATGATTCAGTAACTGACTTGATTGAAAACCTCCCGTGACTGCTTTGCCCAAGCCTCAGAGCCCTGCATCCCTACGACTTGTGCCTCCCCAGCGTTCTCATCTATCCATCCTCAACAGCGGACTGGAGGAGGGGAGAACGGTCTTCCGCTAGCGCAGCCTTGCATGTCATTCCTCTCAGCCTTCGAGGAGGTAACAGCGCTCTCCTTCCCGGTTCTCTTGGGTAGCAATTACACGTAACAGTGAAGGAAACCAGTTCTTACTTTCCAAGATGTGTTTTGCAAGTCAAATTACTAGGTAAATGCTATTACTTAAGTATTTCAACATTAAAAACCTTCCCTCTTGCTTAGTTTATTTAAACTCTGGGGAGTATTTGTTGCTCTTTCATTTGCCTCATCTCTACATCCTCACTGTAGTTGGTCTAAGTAAATCAATGGCTTGAGGAGATTAACTCAAAGCTTTTGAAAGGCTGACTTAGAAATTATGGTTTAAGCAAAAGCTATGATTGAGAAAAATGAAAGGAAGAGCATATGTAAAAAATTCAAACCTGCACTCATTAGGACATGGATTTATGTAAAACAATTCTAAACACACAGGAGTCATAAAGCTCAAAGGCAAATAACCTCTCCACAAGCTTTGGTTTCAGGATTACTTCCTGTTCTTCAACCACTGGGATGCATGCTAGACAAACCTCACACGTGCAAATATATCCAAGAGCAAATGGAAATGCAAACTGATTTCTGGTGAGGAAAGTAACTATCCACTTTATATAGGCCTAGGTCAACTGAGCTTGGCTGTACACGTCGGAGGCAAGCTTCACAGATATGTTTATCTGATTACAGATACTTTCACAGGCAGCACACTCCAAGCAGCCCTTATGGAATTCTACAGAACAACCACTAGTATGCCACAAGATAAGGCTTTTCTAGGGCTTAAGGAAATAAAAATACACCACCAAGAACTTACATACTACCTAGAGCAAGAGCGAGAGCGAGAGCAAGAAAGAGAAGAAAAGGAAAGGAAAGAGAGATAAAGAGAAGAAAAGCAATTGCTTTTCATGGTCCTTAAGAACTTCTCTACACAGGAGGAAAGTGAGACACAGACACAGACACACACACACACACACACACACACACACACGATAAGCAGACTTTCCCAATGAGATACTTCAAAGGGTTAATTTTTAAAATTTTCTTTTTTTAAGCATAAGAGTGTGAATTGACTGCTGAATCCCATAAGGTCTTTCAGAATAACCAGGAGGCAAAAAAGCATATTATACCTTGAAGAAACAGCGATCCTTGTATGCACTGCCACTTAAAATCAAATCCTCAAAAACAAATACAGAGGAATTTTTTCATTAAAATGCTGCAAACTATATACAGTTATCTGGCTTACTTAACAAAACTTTCTTGAGATAGTTGGCAATTCTTTGTTATGCTAACTTCAGTGTCAGCTTGTGAACCCATATATAGATACTAGAGGCCCAGTGCACAAAATTCATGCATGGGTAGGGCCCCTAGGCCTGGCCGGCGATCAGGGCCGATTGGGGCCTTCCTTCCCCCAGCTGCCGGCTGCCAGCCAGGACCTTCCTTCCTCCGGCTGCCAGCTGCCGGCTGGGGCCTTCCTTCCCCGGATGCTGGCTGCTAGCCAGGACCTTCCTTCATTCTGTGCTGCCCCCCGGTGGTCAGCACACATCATAGCGAGCAGTCAAACTCCCAGTCAGTCGAACTCCAGAGGGGATAATTTGCATATTAGCCTTTTATTAGATAGGATTATATAGGATATCTGAGAACATCAGTCCTTCACTGAAGGGTAGAAAAACAGAAATGGTACTTATTGAACTTAATGACCCATTCTGGCTCTAACTGACCTTTTCCTAAAAATATGTAGGTCTCAAAACAAAGATTTACCACTAAACAAATATGTTCCCAAAAACTTACTGTAAACTCAAAAGACAGTTCCCAAGGAGATCTCCCTGGGCAGTAATGGCAGTGGAGTTGGAACAAAGATGCAATATCCAGAGATGATGATGGGGACAATGTTCTTGTGCAAACACCGGTGCTGATACTTTTGTTTAAAATCTACTCATGTTAATTATAAACACTTCATACTAAGGAGAAGTGAATAAGAAAGTTTAGAAGCAGTTACCAATCTTTCCTTTTATGAACGAACCTTTCTTTTATGTTCTTTAAATCAGCAAACAGCAAAATGCTTACATCTCAACTATGAAAACCGATTTACTTCATTATGGCCAAGGTTACTAGTTCCCTAGTGGGCTTATTGTGAAAAGACCAATGGTGGTGGATCTCACTTTTACTGTTGCAAAAAATACACATAAGTAGTGGCTTGGCAGTTAGAGTGTCGGCCGACTCAATGGAGGGTCATGGGTTCAATTCCTGGTCAACGGCAAGTACCTGGGTTGCAGGTTCAATACCTGGCCCCAGTTGGGGCATGTGCAAGAGGCAACCAATAGATTTTTTTTTTTCTCTCTCTCTCTCCCCTTCCCCTCCCTTCCTTCTACTCTCTCTAAAAATCAATGGGACAAATATCCTCAGGTGAGGATTAACAAACTAACAAAAATACACTTGAGTGGGAGCCTGTTTCTCCCAGTTAAAGCAGCCTCTGGCGGTGAGGCCTGTCACCCACAGGAGGGCTGCTCGCAGCTCTGCCTGAGGGATGCCTATGAGCTGGGCGAACCTGGTGCTGCCCACCCCGTGCATCACTAAACACTGCGGCCTCCGCTCTGATCACTAAATCTGGTTTATCTGAGCGAGTGGCTATAACTGAGATGATACATGGACAACATGACCTCCAGCCCTTTGTCCAAACACCCCCAACTCTGGGTCCAGAGCCCAAGGTTACAACACATGGACGTGGTTCCTATGATTGTCACTGTCCCATCTTCACTCTTCTCCTTCCTCCACCCATTCCCACTCACTGAATCACATATCTTCGGTTCAAGATGTTTACGTGAATAACAGTGAGTAAATGAATGAGTGAAAAATAAAAGAAATAAAAAATACAGAGACAGTAATTTGAAAATCATAACATTAAGCATTGCCAACAAATATTATCTTCCTATTACTTCCTGAACTGAGTTGCTGTCCTTGGCAACATCCTGGTAAGGACTACCACCCACTCATCTCTTTCATCTTCTTTTCTTTCTATACCTAGAGAGGCAAACAGTAACTGCTCGTTCATATCTTTGCTGTCATAATCTTTCGAGTTCTTCCATCTAAGTTATTTTAATGAATTCACTGCCCACCCTTCAGAAAATTCAAAGAGCTCTAGCTACTCAGTAAGGGCTACTCAAGACACATAACAGGAACAGCGTTTGTCAGCTTATTTTCCCCATGTTAACCTAATCCTAATCCCGGGAGGTAAAATCAAATCACAGCTAAGAGAGTGGAGTATGGGAGCCAGACACATCTAAATCTAAGGTCCACATGTCCTCCGTACTACCTGTATAATCCAAAAGAAATGGCTTAATCTTTTTAAGTCTCAATTTCTTTATCTGGAAAAATGGTGTTAATAATACTAGATACCTCTTAGGTTACTAATGAGAACAAAGTGAACAAATATGTAAATAGCATAGGCTGACGTATAATAAGCATTCAATAAGCCTTCAATAAGCATTCAGTAATAGTGCTATTATTGTCAGTCATAAGATCTTACAATTAAATCAAATTTTATGTACACCCCCCTTCAAAGGCCATCTCTCTCCCAGTGTTATTAGCTGTTAGACCAAAGCAAGCATAACTAGCTGGGGTTTTCAGTAAGTGCTATTCTGACAAGCTAAAACGAGTTTGTACTGAATAAGAAGATAGACTGAAAAGCCACTGTGGAAACTATCAAGGTGCCATCAAAACACACAGGGGGAAAAAGAACAAGACACCTCTAGTTCCAGCAATGGTACCAGTCTCCTCAGTGCAAATGTGAGTGGGAGGGGCTAATTAGACCACCTCCACGTCCTCTTGGCACTAAGTCTGTGATTACTAGGTGCTCTCTCTCTCTTTTTATTTTTTTTCCTTTTTGTTTTGTTAATCCTCACCCAAGGATATTTTTCCATTGATTTTTAGGAGAGTGGAAGGGAGTGGGAGAGACAGAGAGAAACATCAATGTGAGAGAGACACATCAATTGGTTGCCTCCCGCCCGCACCTGGACCAGCCCAGACTAGGGCTGGGGATCAAGCCTGCAACTAAGGTATGTGCCCTTGACCGGAATCAAACCCGGGACCCTTCACTCCACTGAGCCAAACTGGCTAGGGTGGTGCTCCCATTTTTATCATTTATTCTCAATGAGTCCCCCTTTTTCCAAATGTAAAATGAAAACAACAGCAATCCTCATGCCAATTACCTCCAAACATTATTGTAAGAAATAAATAAGTTCTAACATAATTTTAAACTATAGAGCAATATCTGTATAAGACTTTATTATAAGAATATTTTTTAATGGCTTCAGATAAACCTTGGGCCAAATCAGGTCCCCTGAAAAAGCCAAATAGTGTAAAAAGTTGATTATTCTGAGGTCAAACAGTGAGGAAAGCATTATAAAGATGGAAGATTGGTTCTGTTGGTTGGTTTGATAAAATTACTTACTACATACAGTTAGTAAAGGTTACAATTTCTACTATCTCTATTAAAAGGTAAATTAAAATGTCAATAAAATGTCAAAAATAAATCTTCAAGCCCTAGTCGGTTGCTCTATGGTTAGAGCATCAGCCCGAGGGCTGATGGGTCGCAGGTTCAATTCCCAATCAAGGGCACATACTTCAGTAGCAGGTTTGCTCCCTGTCCAGGCTCGGGGCGCATGCGGGAGGCAGCCAGTCGATGTTTCTTTCTCTCTCCCCTCCTCCTCCCTCCCTTTCACACTCTTTAAAAATCAATGGAGAAAATATCCTTGGGTGAAGATTAAATAATAATAATGATAATAATAATAATAATAATTCTTCCAAGTCACATACACTAACAGCAGTTAGGACCACCTCACAGCAACACGTGAATTTTTCAATTAGTGTTCAAATGCCAGTTCAGTGACAAGGGAATGGGTACTAACTGCTCACCTTATCTTGTAAGGAAAAGGTCCCAGGAAAACCAGCAAAGAGAAACCTGTTCTTGACTTTCAACTTCCCCAAATTTGCTACAATCAGATTATTTGATCTGGAACTTTCTGGGATAAGGAGAACAGGAGCACCAGCCTCGATATCCAGGAGAACCCGTGAGCAGCGCTGGGCTTGATCTCTCACCTGTAAGAGAAAAGAAAATGGACTCAGAGGATCAATTAATTCCCTAATTTTACAGGTCTCCACAAAGTTCCATAAATTTATAGAACCAAAACACCTAAAATCATACAGAGTACTAGTATACCCTATAACCACCATGGAGTTAAATTAGAAATCAGTAACAAGGAGATAATGAAAAACCCCAAATATTTGAAAATCAGACTACACACTTCTAAATAACCCATGGGTCAAAGAAGAAATCACACGGGAAACAGAAACATATTTTGACCTTACTGATAACTAAATCACTGCATGCTAAAATTCAAGGGATGTGCTTAAAACAGTAGAGAAAATGTTCAGTAACTGTTTATTTTATATTTAAAAATAAAGATTTAAGACCAATGTTCAAGGCTTCTATCTTAAGAAGCTAAAAAAAAAAAAGAAAAGCAAGATAAAACTAAGTAGAGGAAAGAACATAATAAAGAACAGAAATTACTTAATTAGAAAACGAACAATAGAAAAAAAATAAAACGTTCATGGAACACTACACCAACAACCACAGAATTCACATTCTTTTTAAGTTCTAATCTTTATACCAGGCTTCAATAAATTGGTTCTTTGAAAAGACTGATGAAAAATGATAAACCTCTACTTATAATAATAAAAAGAAAGAAATGAAACAAAAATCACCACTAAAAGGAAGGAGTGGGGGACACTGCTACAGAACTTACAAATATTAAAAAGATAAGGGAACCTATGAAAAATTTTATGCCAACAAACTGACAATTTAGATGAAGTAGACAAACTCCTTTAAAAAAACTATCTACAGTTAACATCATATTTAATGGTGAAAAACAATGTTTTCCCACTAAGATAGCAATTTTCAACAGGTATACCTGACTTCTTTTCCCTTAGATTGTCAAATAAAAAAAAAATGACAACAGCCAATACAACAATATTTGTCTGGTGTGAATGAATCAAAATTATTCCTATTTTTTGGCCAGATCCACAAAATACGTATTTTTTGGTGTGCCACAGAATTTTAGTAATTAGTTTATGTGTGCAGTGGAATGAAAAAGGTTGAAAATCACTGCCCTACAATAAGGAACAAGACAAGTATAACCACTCTGACCACTTTTATTCAATATTGTAGTGGAAGTCCTAGTCTGGACAAAAAGGCAATTCGGTTGGAAAGGGAAAAATAAAATTCTCTTATTCTCAGACAACAATCATCTACAGCAAGCATGTCAAACTTGAGTTTGACATGCTTGATCTACAGCTAAAGAATTTAAAGAAACTGGCATGCGTGCCAAACATGGCACACCAGTAACTTTTGCTGGCACGCGAAACCCTCTCTTATAATCTTCCATTTACAATTTTTTTCTTAGTATCGACTTTTTTATTTTTCAGATAAATTCAGTGTAGGTGCACCTTAGATAAATAAATAATTTTATATAGCATGTATACATTAAAAAATAAATGTATTTTTCATCATATACTGTGTTTTTGTCGCTCAAATGAATTTTATTATTTCTTCAAGGTTCTTCACATACGTACACCTTAAGAGATATCAAGTAGGCGTAACATGTTCTCAAAAAATTAGGGTTGGCACGCAGAAGAATTCTGAGTCAGAGATTTTGCTGGTTTTGGCACGCACTCACAAAAAGGTTGCCCACCCCTGAACTAGAATAAGGAACTTCATTAAGATGACAGGATATGAGGTCAACATATCAAGAGATCTTTTAAATTCATATCATTTACAATAGCATCCAAAATTGGAAATACTTAGAGACAAATATAACAAAATAATTGTAAGATCAGTATACCCAAAACTATAAAATATTGCTGAAATTGAAGACCTAATTAAATGGAGAGATGTACCATACTCAACGATGCAAGGACTCAAGATTGCTAAGGTGTCGATTCTCCTGATACACAGATTCAATGCAATCTCAACCAAAATCCTCAGTGACTTTATTGTAGAAATAGACAAGCTGATTCTAAAATGTATAAGGAAAAACAAAGAACCTAGAATAGCCAAAGCAACTTTGCAAAAAAAAGAACAAAGTTGGAGAACTTAGACTACTGGATTTCAAGACATACCACAAAGCAACAGTAATCAAGACTAGGTAGCACTGGCATACGATTAAATAAAAATCAATACAACAGAATAGAGAATGAAGAAATACACATAGACATATATGGTGAATTGAATCTCAACACAAGTGCCAAGATATTTCAATGGGAAAAGAATAGTCTGGGGATATATATGGGGGCAGGGAGGGGAGAGAATCTCAGTCCTTACTTCACAAAAAACCCCACAAAAGTCAACTAAAAATGGAAGAGGTCTAAAATTATAAAACTTCTAAAAGAGGCTAAAGGAGAAAATGTCCGCCACCTTGTGGTAGGCAACAGTTTCTTTAATAAAACACAAACAGCACTAACCATAAAGTAAAGAAATTGGACTTCATCACAAGGAAAAACTGCTTTTCAAAAAACAGTGTTAAGAAAATATTTTTAACCCTCCAGTTCCCTTTCCCATCGGATCTGAACACCGATCTTGGTGGTCGCAGAGGAGGAAAAGTAATAGTGAAGCTGGCCTCACAGTGCCTACAGCCTGTGGGCTAGTTTCAAACAGGGTTGAAAAAAATGAAAAAAAAAAAAAAAATTGAAAAAAAATGGAAAAAAAAATGAAAAATTGAAAAAAAAAAATTGAAAAAATTGAAAAAAATGAAAAAAAAATTGAAAAAAAAGAAAAAAAAGAAAAAAGAAAAAAAAAGAAAATATTTTTATATATTAGATGAGCCACTGCCTAACCCAATAGGGCCTCATCAGTTATCATCATAACTAATTATCTTTTTTTCATGTTTCTATCTTCCCACTAACAGATAAGCTCCATGCGGTCAATGACCATGTCTTTCTTGTTGTCCATTATATTCCCAGCAGCTGACACAATGTACAACACATTACTCCACAATAAACATTCACTAAATAATTGAAGAAATGAACAAATAAGGTTGTCATAGGATCAAATGAGGTAATATATATGAAAGTACTTTGAAAACTCCAAAGCATTGTTAACATAAATAATTATTAATTGAATGTAAAGCACACTTATTTTTGTTATCTCCATTTTCCTTCTACAACTGAGTCAACAGAAGAACAAGAAAAATAACTTGCCGCTGGTCACACAGCTTATAGCGGCAACACCCAGACTCCAGATTCCTATCCCAAGATTTCTAAAGTGAATATCTTAACTCCACCAAAATTCTGTACTCCAGTTCCTCAGTGAATAAACAAGTTTAATATGAGAGACACCATGTAAAGTAGAAGACACAGGATATCTATATCATACTTCTGGGGTAAAAAATAAAGGAAATCACAGCTATATTTTTGGCCTATTTTGCTCAGTGGTTAGAGCACTGGCCCTTGGACCAAAGGGTCACAGGTTGGATTCCCAGTCAAGGGCACATACCTGGCTTGCAGGCTCAATCCCCAGCCACAGGTGGGGCATGTGCAGGAGGCATGTGTCTCTCTCACATGGATATGTTTGTCTCATTCCCTCCCCGCCATGTCTCTTCCTCTCTCTTCCTCTTCCTCCTTCTCTTCCCCTCTCTCTAAAAATCATGGCAAAAATATCCTCAGGTGAGGATAAACAAAAAAAATTAAATTAAAATAAAGAGCCCGGCTGGCGTGGCTCAAAGGCTGAGCATCGACCTATGAATCAGAAAGTCACGGTTAGATTCCCAATGAGGACACATGCCCGGGTTGTGGACTCGATCCCTAGTGTAAGGCGAGCAGGTGGCAGCCAATCAATGATTCTCTCTCATCACTGATGCTGCTCTCTCTTCTTCTCCCTTTCTCTCTGAAATCAATAAAAAAATGTATTTTAAAAATTAAAACATTTCTCTTTGGCCCAAATTAGGTAAATGATTTAGATAAATGATGTTCTAATTTCAAGCATCAAGATTAATCCCTTCCTCCTTCCCTCCCTCTCTCCCTCCCTCCCCTGCCTTTTCTCTTTCTCAAGTCAATAAAAAAAAAAAATGTAAAAAAAGATTAAAAAGAAATTTAAAGTCCCACTGGATCAGTATTTGTAGACATTAGAAAATGTATGACTAGAAATTCAGGTACAAGTCAAAGGTAGATAATACCACCTGTCATCAGTACAATATTAGGAGAAAGGAATTTAAATTTCAAACAAAATAACCTCTTAATCTTATCTGCAACAAAGTAGGTCTTTAGCTCTCTCTGTAAATCTAAATAATTCAAACAGCTAGGTTACAAATCCTTGAGAAGATTGGCTTTTCTTCAAAGGCCACACATTTAGCACGATTCAAAACAGAAAAATATGCCATTACCTTCCGCTTGTCTTGTATCATTTAAAACTTACCTATTTAATTTCTTCCTCCCCAGGAAGTTAAACCCAATTACTCTGTAATGCACAGTGTGTACTTTCCTAACCCAACTGGTTCTTCACAATTACTTATTACAGTTTAAACACATGTAAAAATAATTGTTTAAATGTACATAATTCTAACAGACGTTTAGCAAAGTTGAACTGAGAGTCACAAAAAATGTTCCTGACTTTATAGGATCCAATCCTATAAAATAATACCACTTAGGTATTCAATACCATTTACAGGATTCAAACCTATAATTCAGAAGCATTCAAAAATAAACTACGGGCACAAAGATATTCATGGAAGCATTATAAGAAAATGGTTAAGTAAACTAACTTGCTGGACTACATAGTTATTATTAAACAGAATTGCTATGAAAAATGCAAAGCAAAATGGAAAAAGATTATGAAAAAGGGTTAGTCCCAAAGTGTATGCATGAAGGTAACACACTTTCTGTACTTTCCTATATGAACTATATGCTTTCCCTCAATTTAAAAGTTTTTTTTAAAAGCATATGTAGACCACAATACCATTTTACACTCCGTAATGGCCCAAAACAAAAAGGTTGACAAGTGTTGGCAAAGATATGAATGACAAGGAATTCTTACACATTATCCATGGCAGTATGTAATGGAGGTGCCATTTCTGAAAACAACCTGGCATTATCTTATAGAGAAATATGTGCATCTCTCTGGCCCAAAAATTCCACTCCTAAGTATCTCAGAAAAACTCTAACACATACATGTACATTGGGAGGCACTGTAAACAACCCAAGTGTTCAACAGGAAAGTGAATAAACCATGTGTGTTATTATATACAATGAAATATAACAGTGAAAATAAATTAAATGCAATCACATGTAATAAATCTGAATGAATCTTATTAACACCAAAGAAAGCAAGTCATAGCTCGGCCGGTGTGGCTCAGTGATTGAGTATTGACCTAGGAACCAGGGCACATGGTTCAATTCCGTCACGGCACATGTCCAGTTTCAGGCTCAATCCAGTGGGAAAGGGGGTGGAGGGCGCAGGAGGCAACCAATCAATGATTCTCTGTCATCATTGATGTTTCTAGCTTTCTCTCCCTCTCCCTTCCTCTCTGAAATCCATAAAAATATATTTTAAAAAATAGAACTACATTATAATTGTTTTTCTGTGGTTCCCAAACTGCACCAGGACACTGCAGGGTGCTGCTGCCCACTCACAAATGGGCTCACTCATGGCCAGGCCATGTTAAAGTTTTAGGTAAACATGTCATCTGTCAGACACCGCAAAATGCAAACCACTAGCTTGAGCTAGTTCATATTCAATACTAAATCATGTGACATCCTTTCAATGATGTCTCATCTTTGTGAAGCTAGGTCTTAAGCAGCTGCTGTGACAAAAGCAAGAACCATGAGAAAGTAAATGCAGAACAGGAAATGAGGGCTGTCATGTCCAATCCAATTCAAGTTTGAGAAGTTGTGGTTATTGGAGAATGAAATAAAAATATTATTCTTTCACTTATGTGTTATTATTTGTCAAGCAGCTACTAAGTGTTAGGACATATGTACTTATTTAATTGTTTAGTCTTAATTACTTCGTAAATGGGAAGCCATTAGGTGTGTCTTTTGGCCCAGGATGTGCCATGGAAAGACTCCCAAGACACTAAGGGTGCAAGAAGCAGTTTGGGAATTTCTAATTCTATTTGAAAAAAACCCTCTTTATATATGTTCTTCAGGACCACTTTCCAGAAGAATCCTCACTAAAGTCCCAGAAGGGCCAGAGTATTAAGTGTTATCCATAAATTTCATGAATCGTTCTTAGAGAAAGTTAAAGCTAAACTTTAAAGGTAACTAGAACACAATACAATGAATAAGAAATGTAAGTCTCAGATTACAGCAAGATTTCTATAGGTAACCAGCTGCATGGAGGACATCAGTAAGCATTAAGTTATCTAATTACCTTTAGTGAAATGTTCCAGGTTTAGCTTTAGAGGCTTAAAAGTTCCACTGATCAGTCAAACTGAAAAGGCAACTTGGAGAAATGAGACTACCTACCGTCTGCCCCTCAATCGCGGCCCGCTGGCGCCCCAGGACGTCCTGCAGCTGCGTGAAGTGCTGAATGAAGGCCACCACCTCCGCCTGGAAGCGCTGCGTGTGCACGTACTGCACCGAGGCCATCTGGAGGCTCACGCGGATGTCGTGCTCCCTCCGCAGCAGGGGGTCGGGCCGTCCATACCTAGAAACGGCAAAAACGTGACTCAAACGGCAGCCAGATACAAGTTCGTATTTGAAGACAACTTGGATTGAGCTAGGGGTTTCCCTAGAGAACACACTTAATGATTAAAATGGAAATCCACATCAAGTTTTACAAAGTGAACTCCAATAATCACTCCCTTTCTGAGCTTCGTTCGGCAGGTGTTGAGAATGTGCAGCAAAAGGCTGGTGTGAGACAGCCAGGGCTATACACAGGTGGGCAGCTCCAGGCACTCACTCTGGATTCCAGAACTCACTCACAAGCCACCTGTGGTTCAGACCTTTCACCTGGGCCTTTAAGGAAAAGCAATTATTCCTGCTCACTCTGTTCTAGCAACGATTGTGACAATATGGGTTTAAAAGATAATAAAAATAAGACATGAAACAATGTGTAAGAAAACTGGGCAACCAAACCAACGTTCCTGGGGAAAACTCTTCTGGAGGCAGAAAGAAGTCTTATTTTAACTCCAGTGAAATGTAGGCCAAAGAGGCTTAGCATCTACATTCCAAGACAAATTAGAAAACCTTACTAAGGATTTTGAATTTACTGGAGTATGGAGCATGGTGTCATAATAATAACTTAGTATACAGGATACAGTCACTGGGGAAAGGATCTCACATTAGCTAAGCACCTATTCTGTGACAGACAGAGAATTAAGAGTTTTATATTAATTATCTCATTTTTTACAGAACCACACCACTGTGGCAGGTAACAATAGAAACTAATCAATCTAAATCAGGGGTGGGCAAACTTTTTGACTCGAGGGCCACAATGGGTTCTTAAACTGGACCGGAGGGCCGGAACAAAAGCATGGATGGAGTGTTGTGTGAACTAATATAAATTCAAAGTAAACATCATTACATAAAAGGGTACGGTCTTTTTTTTTTTTTAGTTTTATTCATTTTAAACGGGCCGGATCCGGCCCGCGGGCCGTAGTTTGCCCACGGCTGATCTAAATGCTCAGTACAGTATGACATACTCCCCTTGAAAATGAAAGAAAAAGTTCCCCGATACCTTTAGAAACAGGTTTTCTCAGTTCTGGTTGAACATTAGAATCACTATGGCAAGTTGGGGGGCGGGGAGGACTGAGCATTACCCTACACCAAAATATTAGGGGTTATAGCTGGATATTTCTATTTTCTAACAGCTTTCCAAAAAGTTAAAAAACCACCATTTTAAACTTTCTGCCTTTTAATAACTATGTAGGCCTAAAGATGCCTTCTAAATTATAAAACTGAAAAGATTCAATATAGACTGTTTCTACAGAAAAAAATGCACAATGTAATTTAACATTATAATTGTGCATATCTATATGCACAATCTATATCTTCAACAACTTTCTCAGGCTGCAATCATTCTAGAATGTTTACGGCTTGATGGAAACTGATCTTAGTCCCTCAACATTTAGAGACAAAAACAGATGCACAGAGATGAAATGAGTTGCCTAAGATCACATAACCAGTTAGTGGGAGAGCGGCATGAGCCCAGGGATTTTAGTAATCAGAAGTATTTCAATCATGCCCATCTGTTTATGAAACCCGAGGAGCCCACGTCAGCACAGATCCATTTCAATAGGAATCAGGATTCCTCACCACTAGATCATACCAGTTTTGTGTAAGAAGGTAAATTTTTTAAGTCTTTTCTTCATTGATGAGTCAACACGAATTTGAAACAGCCAGCAATAATGACAAAATGTCAAGTGAGAAAGATGGAGGTTTTTACTTAAAAGTCTGGAAGATGAGTGCTTCTTCCCCACTGGTGGTGAACCGCTCCCTGTAGAACTCCCCGTGGGCTGTGAGGTCACTCAGAGACAGGCTCCCGATGCTGCCCTGCAAGGCCAGGTCTCCTTCTAGGGGTGTGAGATTAGAACACGTTACGTACCCTGTTTTGTCTCACACCTTCAATGTGTCTGACACACACATGCCTCAGACTTCCCACCATTTAATCAAACTACATGGCAAAAGCAAATTTTTGCATCCCAACACACCCAGAAAAAATGTTTTATGCAACTTTTCAAGTAGTCTCAGTGCAAAAGTCCGCAGGGGACTGAAATGACACAGCAACATCACACTTGAACATTTGCAACAGGAAAGAAATAAAACTAAATGTGTACACAATTTAAAGAGAAAAGCATTTACAACTACAGATAGGGAGCGTGATCCATTCTGAGAGTAGACTCCTAATTAGAATTAGTGAAATAGCCTCAGTTCTATTCACTGTACTATGGATAAAAAAATGAAAAAGGAAGTATTAGACATGTGTCAGGTATTCAAGCAACCTTAAGTGGCTTTTGGTATGATTTAATAAAAAAATAAATAAAAACAGCATTAATGAGATAGACACTAAAGACTCTGACACTGCAGCAGGGAGGCCCCTGGAAGGTGGGCAGAAAGAAGGTTGCTGAAACTCGGGCATCTGAGCAGTGAACCTCTACTGAGTCATTCCCAATAGGGGTGAATAGTAAAAAGAAATATGCTGAACTGTTGCTTCTGTAAAATTTTATCATCATAATTAGCAATATAAAACTAGAGGCCCAGCGTGTGAAATAGAGCGTGGTAGCCCACCACTG
This sequence comes from Myotis myotis, assembly GCF_014108235.1. Taxonomy (NCBI): domain Eukaryota; kingdom Metazoa; phylum Chordata; class Mammalia; order Chiroptera; family Vespertilionidae; genus Myotis; species Myotis myotis. The sequence goes on along the minus strand of NW_023416324.1, from coordinate 5,936,294 downwards.
CTCGCAGTCCCGCCCACCTACCTGCCGCTGCCTGCCATGTTCACTGCCCCACCCGCCCGCCACCCACCTTGCTGTGATCGGAGCCTGTGGGCCGTGGGGGAGGGACCTCAGGGTGACTGGTCGTGTGATCAGCCTGGTCATCATGGACACTGGCTTTTTATATATACAGATGACCAGTTCAGCTCCCAATGAGTCAAAAGCACATACTAATTTTTTATTAATTTCCTCAAAGAAATACCCAAGCTTCTCCAATTTCAAAGAACTATCTCTGCTAGGCATCTTTTAGACACTGATTTATACCAGGCAAAAACACCTCAACTTCAGTTCATTCCTCCCCCAAAAGACATTCTTGTTTTTAACTACAGGGTCAACATTTGAGCCTTGTAGTCGTCCATATTTCATTACCTAGTCCTTAAGGAAGGAATAGTTTTTTATTCACTTTAGAGATCCCTACTATTTAAAATTTGATGTAGCTGATCACAGTTTTTCTGTAAGAATTGCAACTTACAGAGTCCCACTGGAAAGAATGCCAAGGCCCTGGTCGGGTGGTTCAGGCTGGAGTGTCATCCCGTACACCAAAAGGTTTCATCCCTGATCATACGGGGCAACCAATTAGATGTTTCTCACATCAATGTTTCTTTCTCTCTCTCTCTCTCTCTCTCTCTCTCTCTCTCTCTCTCTAATATCAGTAAAAACATATCCTCAGGTGAGGGTTTAAAAAAAAAAAAAGAATGCCAGGTTTGCTACAATATCATCCTGCCTAAAATCACACCCCCTGTTGGTAACTCCCCCTCTTTACTGCAATAAATCGAATGAACATACGCCCTAGTTTCCCAGAAACAGCCTGTTACACACCAGGTGTAATTAGCGAATAATCGTTCCCCAGATGTAATCATTAATAATGCCTCCTTTCACTCTCAAAAATGTCCCAGTTTAGACAAAAAAATTATATAATCACCAGACAGAGTTTGTTAAAACCACAGACACCAGGGCCCCATCCCAACCTACTGAATCAGATTCTTGAGATGGGGGCGGGAGTGGGGTAACTGTGCCAGACACCTGCATTTTTAACAAGATGAGCAGATGATTCTCATCCATAAGGAAGCATCGAGAATCAATGTCATAAACCATGGCCAGGCCTATAAGCGCAATCAAGCCATTGATTCCACACCTTACTCAGCATGTGAGGACAATTAGATTTGTGAGCAAGATGTTCAAATTCTTACCAGATTTTGCAAGTTTGATTTTTCCCCACTTACCAATCATTTCCAGGTGTGCCACTAATTTGGACACATTTGCTTTAGCAAGCTCACTGGTGGTCTTATTCAGCACGAGAGAGAGTGAATGAACCTAAGCACACAGAAGACAAAGTTAGACAAATGTTACTAGGAGGGCGGGGAAGGGTGTCCTTTAACAGAACAACAGAACAAAGTCAAGGAAGAAGCAGAAAGGTAAAACTTCAAATTGATGCCAATTTCATTTCAGCTTTCTTCAGCCAGTCAAACCATAATCTAAGGACTAAGGAGAGAGCTGATAAGATAGGAACTCAAAGGGGCAATCTACAACGCAGGCTCTGCAGTGTCTTCTCTATGGCTGCTTGTCTATGCTGTCACCACCTGAACCCTCTATCTTAGCATGAATTGGAGCATCACTAAGAGACAACCAGATGTCTTATACCTCCTGGCGTAAAGTAATAGGATGCACTCAGCACCACCTAAAAAATGTTTTTACCAAAAACTCGAACCTGAATCTGATCAAGTCTCTAGAACTAACTTCCATTTCTAAAATTAGAAGATAAAAGAATCAAATGGCAAATCCGAGATGTGGGACACCCTACAGCACACTAACCCAGTTTCTACAAGTCAACTACATGGGGGAATAAAGAAGAAGGAAAACCGGCTTACTTAACAGATTTCAGAGACATGACAGCAACTGTAACATGTGAACCTTATTTGAATCTCCATTCAAAAGATTCAAATGTCCTTTTAATTCTCCTCATTTTGTAGGTGAGTAAACTATGGCTCAGAAAAGCAAAGTATTCCACTGAATTGTAGACCTCAAAGGAAAGACATGAAGCTTCTTAAATCGTTCATTCCTCTACAATGCACAAGTAAATGAGCATTTTTGAGAAAATAAGGGAATACGTAGTACCAAGAAATTCTTGCTAAGGTAGTTAGATGTAACAATGCATTGTAGTTATATTTTAAAAGTCTATATTTTTCAGGAATGAAGACTGAAGTTTGTAGAGATGAAATGATACCTAGAATCTGTTTTAAATAATTCAGCAAAGAGCAAAAAGGAGAAAAGTAAATGTGATGATTCCCACAGATTTTGGTACATGGGCATTCATTATACTACTAGAGGCCCGTTGCACAAAATTCATGTATGGGTAGGGTCCCCAGGTCTGGGCAGCAATCAGGGCCAATAGGGGCCTTCTGGCTGCTGGCCAGGGCCTCCCTTCATTCTGCGCCACCCCCTGTTGGTCAGCGCATGTCATAGCAAGCGATCGAATTCCCAGTCTCCCGGTCAAACTCCCCAGGAGACACTTTGCATATTAGCCTTTTATATATATAGACTAGAGGCCTGTTGCACAAAGAGATTCGTGCAAAAGGCCTTCCTTTCCCCTGGCTGCTGGCACCAGTTTTCCTCTGGCACCTGGCACCTAGACCTTCGCTCTGGCCGGGCTCCAGCTGGAGCCGGCCCCGCGGCCGTGAGACTTTCGCTGCTCCACCGGCCCCAGGGCTGTCAGGCTTCGCTCCACTGCTTGCAGCAGCCATGGGCAAACTACGGTCCACGGGCCGGATCCGGCCCGTTTGAAATGAATAAAACTAAAAAAAAAAAAAGACCGTACCCTTTTATATAATGATGTTTACTTTGAATTTATATTAGTTCACACAAACACTCCATCCATGCTTTTGTTCCGGCCCTCCGGTCCAGTTTAAGAACCCATTGTGGCCCTCGAGTCAAAAAGTTTGCCCACCCCTGGCTTGGAGTCTACGTATGCAAATTAACCGCCATCTTTGTTAGGTTAATTTGCATACTCTCCTGATTGGCTGGTAAGCGTATCAAAGGTACGGTCAATTTACATGTTTGTCTATTATTAGGTAAGAAGATACTCTCTGTTTGTGATATATTTGAAAATCTTTACATTAAAAATTTTTTTAAAGTTCTTATTCTAAAAAAGTCTATTTTTGAGGGGCAGTTATAGTCCTGTTGTCTTATGAAACCAGCTACATCTGTTATCTTACTTAGATGATGGAAGATGAGAAAACTGAGGCTCAGAGGAACTAAGTAATTCCACTGAATTACACAAACCAAAGGAAGTTTTTTAAACCGTTTACTTTCCCTGCCTCCAGATGGGATTTACACTCAAACCTTTTCTAAGCCATCGTCTACCCTTTTGTAACAGATATATACAGCTCCCCTGCCAATGGGTGATCGCATTTCAATAAGCAAACTAAAATTCATTCTTAGAACTTCAAGGAGTGAAAGGGAGCCGATACCTTGAGATCCAGCTTGGTGTTAACTGGATCCTGAAGTTCAGGCTCTGGCAGAGCATTTGCTTCTGACTTCACGTTTTGTAGAAGATCCTCAGGCGTAGGTACCTTCATTGCATGGTTGTCTGCAGTGGAACCAATTCCAAAAAAATCCAGTATCACGACCCAAGTTTGCAGTGTGATGAGCACATCCAAGCAGTTAAAATCAACATCAATGCTCCGGTTAATTCGGTTGTAAATGGAAGAGAATTCTGGGTGTTTCTTATCCACTAAGAATATATTGATGTGGACCAAGGAATCATCAAATTTACTCTTTCCAGCAAGTGTCTTGGGCTCATCTACTGTTGGAGAAGGAGGTGGGGTCAAGGGACAGTCCTGGTCTTGGACTTCCTTTGGCTTCTTCTTGGATGCCGAGGTAGGTCTCTGATACAGCTGAAAGACATTAGGAGCTTCTTCCATGTGGGAAGGCAGAGAGCGAGGCATGTCAGGATACTCCACATTGGATATCGAAGGGCAAGACTGAGAAAGATATTCTTTTTGTGCTAAACTTGACGGCTTAGGGGCTCCCCGAGACACCATCAGGTTCTTATATTTAGAATCCGGATTTTTCTCCAATAAGTCTTCCATCAGCAGAGAACGCAGGGCAATCTGAATGGATAAGGTCTGAGGATGGTCTTTATTGAATTCCACCTCAAAATCCTGAAACTTCAAGCTCACAAGCCCCTGGGCCCCCAAGGTCAGATCACCACTTAGCTGAACTTGAAGCTCTGATATACAAAAGTTGGCTTGAATCTGGGTAAAAGATCTGACCTCCTTCACAGATGAGGACTTCTGAGAAGAGTTAGAAAGGCTGGAGTGGCTGAACAATCCATTCTCCTTCCTTTCAAGGGAAGGTTCTCCACAGGTACTGAGGGAAGGCAGAGGAGAGTTAGGGCAAGGTGAGGAGGCCGCACTGACTGGAAACTTATTCAGGTCTTCACTATACACGAGATTGTCCAGTGTTTGTAAAACCTGCTCATACACATGCTTCGCTAACACCACCTGTATGCAAAGAGAAAAAAATCAGTTATTCTGTTACCATCATTAATTGCACTCAGCTGCACTGCCCAAAAATTACCCAAGTTGCCTTTTATGGGTTTCCAAAGAGGTTATATGGCAAGAACTTTCTCTTTGTTTCTTTTCTGTCCTTGCCTCTCTCTGACCCTGTCTATTCAAAGGCCTCCCCCAGTACCTCATGGAATAACCTATACATAATAAGTGTTCAATAAGTGCAACTGGTTGTAGGCCTGAATCACTCTTCCTAACCACACAAGAACAACTGCAGAAACTGAAGGGAATGCTGCTACAAGTCCAACGTGGTGGTACCACAGGGCTGAGAAACAAGATCCATGGTTCTAAAACCACTGATCATCACCAAGCAGCATAACCACCTGTGTTTACAGCTAAACAAATAGAGAGTGCAGTTTAATGGTAATAGTAATGATCTATTACTACCTATGTTTCCTTTCTCCCTTATTTTGTTTTTAATTACAATTTCTCATTTAAAATACTTTCAAGCAATTTTATTTACTTAAGAGCAAATTTTAACAGAGGAATTCCAAACAGATATAAAAATGACAGAATTAGAAAGTTATCATTTTGTAACCTCTAATTAAATAATTTATCCCATCACGGTTCATCCATGTAGAATAAGCTCTTCTATGAATGAATGAATGAGAATTTTGCAATGAAGTGATCAGGTTCCTGCCACCGGAACACAATCACCAATCTTAGCATCACTGAGGGACAATCAAACATTACATGTCTCCTGATACAATGCACTATGAAGTCCACGGCACTACCTCTGAAGTGTCTGGCCTAAACAAAACAAAACAACAAAAAATGAACCTGAATCCAGTTAAATCTGTAGAGTTAAGTTACAGTTTACAGGAAATGTGGGTGGACAAGTTAAGTAACACACCAAACAAACAGCTAATCCAGAATGTGGGACATTCTACAGGGCAACTGACCTGGTTTTCACAACAAAATAATAGCCTGGGGGGGAAAATGAGAGGGAACCTAAATTAATAGAGACCCACAAATGCAACGTGCAGACCTTGTCTGGACCCTGATTTGAACAAGCCTAAAGTGAAAAGACATTTTTGAAAAATGGATTAAAATTTAATGATGCTAAGAAATCCTCATTTATTTCACCAGACATGATAACATTATTGTAGGTGTGTCAAAAATGTATGTAGTCTGTAGAGATACATTCCAAAAATATAGATAAAAATGGCATGGGGTCTGGGATTTGCCTTAAAATCTGAGTGATGGGTGCATAAGGTTCATTAGATATTCTACTTTTGTGTATGTTTAAAGTTTTTCATAATAAGATATTTTAAATTACTTAAAATTATTTTTAATAATTTAAAATCATTTGTAATAAAGAATATCAAAAACTATAGTAAAGCAATAACAACTACAAGAATAAGTCAATATAATTCAATAGAATTAACATTATGTGCTAGATTTAAGATGAAAATGCAGAGAAAAGCTTTGGGGACAGTTCTATCACCCAAAGACTTATATTCAAGAACCACTGATACGAAAAAGTACACACCTTCTGTTAGCACTCCTGACAGACTGATGACCAATTACTGCCCAAGCCTAGGATCCACTGTCCTAAGATCCTGCCTGTCCTTGCTGTTTTATAATGTTATGCTCTTTTCTCTCATCCCTATGAAAGCAGGAAAAATTACACTTTTAAAGGAAAAGGGATGACAAATATATGTACACACACACGTAAGTAATCCCCATCCAGGCCCATTTCATTTCAAAGCGGGCAAGACTAAGTCTAATTCTCCCCTGAAAGGATCTGTCAACAGCTTAGATATCATCAGATTATTTTATAGGCTGGGCCACGTATGCCAGAGTGAGACTAGAATTATGTCCTCCTGGGAAAGAGACACTGCCTTTTTAAGCAATAATTTTCCTCGTTTCTGAATGGCAATGGAATTCAGGATCTGCTCTCTTCCTCTATAAAACACACCCCTCCTCCACAAGAAGACGGCTGATAAGACTGATTCCCCAGGGATAAAAGGACACACTAAAAGAACTCCATGTTGACTACAACAAAGTTATCAATACTGATATGCATTAATGATAGCTCCTTGAATTTATAGATTTTCCTTCCAATAGTTTATATATAGTATGAAAATATATAAATATATATATTCTAAATATAAAATAGGTGACTGTAACTGTCTGGCATGAAAATTAACAAGGTATTTACCTGAACTGGATTGACAAACTTCCCTTCGATCTTCATGATGCTAGAAGTTCCCAGGTCATCTGGACTAAGGGAGAAAGTCAGTTCAGATTCTCTCTCTATAGGGATCTTCTCCAGTTTAAACTGAATGGTGGTGTTGTTCAGGATGTGAAAGGCTGGCATAAGAGAGAGGAAATGACAGTCTGAAAACACTATTACATACCACGTTATCGCTGATTAAGAGCAGGATATAGGAAATAGAGCAGGAGGTCCATGATTGAATACAAACTTTGATGACTATCCCAAGATCAAAACTCAGAGCAAGCAGAGGCACAAGATCAATTTATACACAAAAAGAAACAATATTTTCATGACATGCTCCATTTGGTGGCTTCAAAATACGATGTGGTGAACATGCATCCAGGCCAGGGTTTACAATAAGCTTCTCGTAGCCCCGAGCTGGCATTTTTCAAACCAACTTGCTCATCCTTACCCAGCTTCCAGACATAGATGGATTCCTCTTAATGGGCCCAAGTCAGAATCGGGACAATACAAGGTTCTAAATGAACAGCTTTTATACCAAGCAGAGAAAGCAATCGTTGGGTAAGCATGTAAATAATCAGCGAATTAACATCTGAGAAGCACAGAGGAAGAATTCCTCAAAGGCATTATTTCTTCACCAATGAATAAAGCCATGCTCCAGGGCTTACCTGATTTCCGAGGATGCCAAGACCAACAGATTGAACCGTTTGGTTTTAGCATATCAGATTGGGCATATTATTCCTAGAACCCTGAACCAACCCATTACAAAAGATGACAGGACACTTTTAAAAAGAAGACATAACATCCACAGGCTAAATTTCAGATTCTTATTATGTCAATCCCTCTAGCTGCCTTGGACTACGATATTTAACCAGGAAATACCGACAGCTTAGAAATTAAAAAAGCAGATGTATTTGACCAAATTAAACAGTACTTTTCACAGAATCCACTCCTGAAACATCCCTATATATAAGTACTCACCCAATTTCAAAGGGGGCCACTTTAAAAAATTATTTCACCAAATATGGCATTGGATGGAAAAGCTGAAAACATATCAACCTAATATGAAGCATTCTATTAAAATTCCAGTGTGATTTCTTAAATAGTAACTGGGGATAATTCAAAAAAAAAAAAAAAAGGTTTTTGTTGTTGCTTTAAGCAAAGTATACATGAGCTGGGTTTGGAATCTATAATAATAAACGCATAATATGCTAATTAGACCAGACGACCATCCAGAGGAAGACGGAGCTGCGAGGGAAGCCCAGGTCCCGGGTGCCAGAGAGAAGCTGGTGCAGGCAGCCAGGGGAAGGAAGGCCTACTCTTGCACAAATTTCATGCGTCGGGCCTCTAGCCTTTAAATAAAATGAGATATGATTAATACTCCTCACCTTGACCTCTATGCAAAGATTCAAAGAAATCATGTCGGGTGAAATGGGCTTCCTCCTGGCTGTTGGTACTGGCAGACCCAGAGGGAGGGTAAGACGTCCGGCTTACATCAGACCCAGGACCCTCTCTGCCTGCCAACTGGGTGCAATTCAAAGAGTACAATTTGATGTCTTTGATTTCCACCTGCAGACGGTCGCTTCTGGATTCATCATCTCCTGCCACAAAATTTTGGATGAATATCTGTCCCAAGTGTCCTACCAACAACTCCGGGCTCCCGGGCTTCCGAGGGATAGAAACAACTGGCGATTCAATGTTTATGTTCAAGATTAGCTTTACAGTGTCGGCATGAGAGGCAGCTGGGCTAAACCCATAGATCTCATTGTCTTCCAAGCTAAAGGATTCCCGCGTCTTCCTTGGAGTTTCGAAGAGTGACACCATCTCACTGTACTCGGCTGTCTTGGTAGCGAGCACGGTGGTGACTTTGGTGGCTGCGCTTTTCAGCATACTTCGAAAATTCTCCTCCAGTTCATCCATGGACAATGTCAGCTCCTTCAGAAATTTAGCAGAGTGGTTATAATGCAGGGAAGCCATCTTGAGGTTGAGAAAACATTCCTGCTTCGATTTCTCCACAAATGTGAAACTCAACGCTTCATGGAGGGTTGCCTCTTCCATTCTGACAAATACAGATTCAAAGTAACTGATATCGCTGACGATATTTTCATAGCCCATGGAATTCCCGATACTGACAACATATTGGTTCTTAATATTATCTTGTGTCAAATCCATAAGCTGCAAACAACCGAGAGAACCATTCATGTCAAACGTGCTCCCCATTGAGACGTTGACTTTGGTGCCACCTATACTAGCAGTCGCAATTTTTCTGCCATATTTCTCTCCATTCGCCATTCCCACTGTCCGGAGGAGCAGTAAGTTAAGTCGGTGGATCTCCACTGCAACCTCGGTGTTTTGTTCATATGTAGCTTGGTAAGTTTCTTCTTCCCTAAAGCTTCTTTCAAAGTCAGTCATTAAAGGTTGGGGACTCAAATCATCCTTTTCCTTGGGAAAGGATTTTTGAAGAAAACCAATCAGCTCCACAATTGTCTCTGGATTTAGAATAATATCCAAATTATTTACCTGCAATGAAATCACCTGGAGAGTGCTATCCAAATTCATTGATGGGCACTCTGAACTCACAAACTGATACTCCAATTTAATGAGGGACTCCTGTTCTTTGGTGAGAACTCTGTCAAGTGAGACACTAGCCGCTGACGGGTCGCTCACAGTGACAACATTAGTGAAGGGGGCCACATTGGATCCAGAGACAGGAGACTGGGACCTGCTAGCCCGGAGGCTTCCTGTTGGGATATCAAAGCTCAAGTTCTTGTGTGACGCCATCAAAAGGTCAAAATCTGCACCATATGTCTGCATGGTGTCCACCAGGAGCAAACCATGAACAGTTAGGGAGACTTCGGCATCGTAAGGCCTCTTCACAAAGTGAGCGTTGGTCCCAAACACCTTGAGCACGGAAATGTACTGGCCATTGCTCTCCACACCAAGCTGCATACAGTTCACTTTAAACTCGGCCAGGAGGAGCTGGGACTCCACCAGAACCTCCCGGGTGTGCTGCTCCAACATCACGATGCTCTGGGTTAAATTCATTACAGAGTCTTGCAAAGTTCCCCGCTGACCCTCTTGGGGGAAAATCTTCTCTTTGATCTGAGAGTCAGAAGTCTTCATTTCTGGCATGGTGAGGAGAGCAAAGCAATTCTTTAGGGCGGATATCTTATCTTCATTGATGTGGATCTTTAAGTCAGGCAGGTTACCTGAAAGCACGGCTCCGGGGTACTTGGGATCTGAAGTATAAATCAATCGGCGTTCTAACTGTAGGTGAACATTGAATTTCTCGACCACGTGGGTTGGCCCCACATCAATATCCTGGACATGCTTCCAATTGTCCTTCACTCGTCCCACCATGATCTGGAGGTCCATAAACGACAGGGAGTACCTCTCATACATCTTTGTGCTCAATAGATGTGCTTGGAGCTGCTCTTCGCTGATAGAAAATGGAGGTGTTTTCTCCTCATTGCTGCTGCTCGTCTCGGGGGGTGGGGTGTTAGGAGGTGTGGCAAGAGGGGTCATATACTCGTCATCACTAAACTGATTCTCTTCAGAGGCTGACTCATCCACACTCTTCCTCTCGGAGTCATCTGCAGGTAGAAAAGAGAGGATTCAAAGTCTATGTCTGCTCTTGCCTTCTTTCCTTTAAGGTAATGATCAAGAGAAGTAGAGAATCAACCAACCCCCATTTAATAAAAATAAATGGACAAAAACTTGAAGCTGATATTCTGTATTTACCATTTTTCTCAGTGTGAACTTACCTATTATTTGGAAATCAAAACGCAAAGAGAAAGTATATAAACATGAGAAAACATAGAGACCTGCTGTATACATAGGGACACATATCGGGGTGCACAAACCAGCAAGCTGCTACCCCAAACTGCGTCCCCACCATGAGCTGCACTGCCCTGAGTTGCTATCCCCAACCCTTTTTACATCGCTCTCCACAAGTCTTTGCTTTTTCCTGTTTTTGTCTGTGTGCTCATTCTGTTCCCCCCGCTAGAATGTTCCAAAAGAACAGAGGCTTCATCTGTCTTACTCAACACAGTATCCCCAGCACCTAGATCAGTGCTGCGCAATCAGTGATTTCTCAATATTTCATGTTCTAGCCCCAGTGTTCACATTCTCTTGTACAGCCGAGCAGAGCTAAGACAACTACAATAACACACCACTGGGGCCCTGGCCAGTTACTCAGTGGTTAGAGCGTTAGCCCGAGGAACAAAGGGTCAGGGGTTTGATTCCCAGTCAAGGGCACATATCTCAGGTGCAGGTTCCTCAGCCCTGATGGGAGTGCATGCAGGAGGCAACCAATCGATGTGTCTCTCTCACGTCAATGTCTCTCTCTCTCTTTCCCTCTCCTCCCTCCCTTCAACTCTCTCCAGAAATCAATGGAAAAAATGTCCTTGGGTGAGGACTTAAAAAGAAAAAAACCACTGGGTTTGCTCCCTTAATTTCCTTAACACATTGTTTGCGGGTAGTTTTTATCGCGCGCTAACAGGTGGCGCGGGCCATTTTTGCTAATTTTTTGCGCAAATGGCAACGTTCAGTAAAATTACGATAACTTTAGTTTTACATATTTTTTTTCAAGGAAACTTTTTGTGATTTACTATAAAATGTATACTGAATTATTTTTCTTAGAATCGCACTGAATGTGTGGCGAGGCAGAGAATTGTGTGAAGGGATGACTCTACGCAGTTGAATAGATTACCGTTATACCTGGAAGTACATACATAATTCACCATTGTATGTGTTAGAGACCCAAATTTTGTCCTTTGGAATTCGTATATCTGCATGTTAGCACCCCTTTAGAGCAATAAAAAAGTATAAAAATAAACGTATATATACATTACCCGCATTCTACTGCTAGTCTATAAAAAACGTATTAATACGTGTCCCGCGCTCTACTACCAGTCAACGTAAAACGTATAAATACGTTTCCCACATACAATGTGTTAATCTATCTTATGCCATGAATCCTCTCTTTCTTCCCTCCCATCTCAAGATAAAAATGACTATATTGGGGATTTTATAATAGCATGAAATTACCTTCCAGGAGTCTCTCTTTATTTTTTATTTATTTACTAGAGGCCCAGTGCATGAAATTCGTGCACTCAGGGGGTCCCTCAACCCGGCCTGTGCCCTCTCGCAGTCTGGGAGCCCTCGGGGGATGTCTGACTACCACAAAGGCGGGAGAGGCTCCCACCACCGCTGCTGCGCTCGCTAGCTGTGAGCCCAGCTTCTGGCTGAGCGGCACTCTCCCACCAGGGGCAGCTCCTGCATTGAGCGTCTGACCCCTGGTGGTCAGTGCACGTCATAGCGACCCATTGTTCTGCCATTCAGTCAATTTGCATATTAGCCTTTTATTATATAGGATTTTTAAGTCTCACCCAAGGATATGATTTTACTGATTTTAGAAAGAGAGGGAGGGAGGAAGAAAGAGAGAGAGAAACATCAATGTGAGAGAGAAACATCAATTGGTTGCCTCCCTTAGGCACCCCAACCAGGGATCGAACCCACAACCTGGGTATGTGCCCTAATTGGGAATTGAACCCTCGACCTTTCAGTGTACAGGACAATGTTCCAACCAACTGAACTACACCAGCCAGAGCCAGGAATCTCTTTTTATATATGTCCCTAATATCCCTAAGTAGATTAAATCTCTATTCCTGAAATTAAATGCTGAGAAATAATGTTTATTAAAATATAAAATGTTACATAAGAAATACAAATAAAAATCACAATGAGAAAAATAAATAAAATAAATTTTAAAAAGGCCTGGCCGGCATGGCTCAGTGGTTGAACATCAACCTATGAACCAGGAGGTCACAGTTCGATTCCCAGTCAGGGCACATGCCCTGGTTGTGGGCTCCACCCCCAGTGTGGGGTGTGCAGGAGGCAGCCAATCAATGATTCTCTCTCATCATTGATGTTTCTATCTCTCTCTCCCTCTCCCTTCCTCTCTGAAATCAATAAAATATATATATATTTTAAAAAGCACAATGAGATATTATGTCACACCCATATAAATGGCTATAATCCAAAAGACAGATAATAACAAGTGTTGGCGAGGATGTAGAGAAACTGGAGCCCTCAAACACTGCTAGTAAGAGAGTAAAACGGCGCAGCCATTTTAGGAAACAATTTGGCAACAGTCACCATATGACCCAGCAATTCCACACTGAAATATACCCAAGAGACTGAAAATAATGTCTACACAAAAGTCTACCCATAAACGTTCACAGCAGCATTATTCATAATAGCCAAAAGTGGAAACAACACAAATGTCCATCATACAAGGAATATTATTCAGCCATTAAATGGAAATGAAGTACTTATGCATGATACAACGTGGATAAATCCTGAAAACACTATGCTAAGTGAAAGAAGCCAGACATAAAAAGCCACCTATTGCATAACTCCGTTCTTATAAACTGTTCAGAACAGGCACACTCCCTGACTCTCAGGAGCATACCCATGCCCGCCCCCATTTCTTTCCCCAAAGACATGCACCTCCTAAACGCTAAGGGACCCTGTAAGGCTTGCAACCAGGGCAGCAAAGGGCAGCGGCAGTTCATCCCAGGCAAACCCCCTGAGCCTGTCCCCAAGGCCCCCTTTTCTCTGGACTTCGTAGTGAACCAAAGCAGACCAGCCTAGGCTCATTTCCCCAGCCCTTCCTTGTCCCCAGCTTTAATAAACATCCTCTAAAATCCCCCCCCCCCCCGCCTCCGCCGCCGCCTCTTGTTCAGAACAGGGAAATCCACAGAGATAGAAAGATTAGTAGTTGGCAGGGTCTGGGAGAGGGGGTGATGGAGAGTGACTGCTAATGGGTTTAAAATTTCTTCTTGGGATAATGAAAATGTTCTGGAATTAGGTAACAGTGACAGACGCACAATTCTAGCAATATGCCAAAAACGAATGAATTATACATATTAAAATATATCTTAATAAAGCTGTTATTTTTAAAGTAACAAATGAACTTTGGAGTTTTAAATGTTAACAAACCTTTTTTTAAGCTTTACTTGGTTAAGCATAGACAGATTAACCTACCAAGTTATGTTTTCAGTACTCCCATTCGCACTATACCTTGGGTATTTGTCAGTAGCATTCTTCCTAGATCCACAACAACTAACACGGGATTCTTGAATTTGAAATCATCGGGAAATATCACTTGAGGGGCAGAAATATCTAGTCGTACAGTCCACCGTTTACTGTCCTCCTGTAAAAATAAAATAAACTACAATTAAATAACTTTTAACTACATTGCTGAAACTGAACAGCTTGATAAGTCAGGGCTCAAGCCTTTCTTTAATTGTGACGACTGATGCTTTAAGAAAGATCTTGTTGCCGAAACCAGTTTGGCTCAGTGGATAGAGCATCGGCTTGCGGACTGAAAGGTCCCAGGTTCGATTCCGGTCAAGGGCATGTACCTGGGTTGCGGGCACATCCCCAGCAGGAGATGTGCAGGAGGCAGCTGATCGATGTTTCTCTCTCATCGATGTTTCTAACTCTCTATCCCTCTCCCTTCCTCTCTGTAAAAAATCAATAAAATATATTTTGAAAAAAAAGAAAGATCTTGTTCCTAAATCTACATAACTTAGTACTATAAAGTATTGCAGAAATGATGGAACTAAACATAGAAATCCAAATATTTTTACTTATTCACTAGAGGCCCGGTGCACATGCACTGGTGGGGTCCCTCGGCCTGGCCTGTGGGGATCAGGCTGACACCGGCTCTCCAACATCCCCTGAGGGGTCCTGGATTGCAAGAGGGCGCAGGCCAGGCCAGGGACCCTACCAGTGCACAATCGGGGCTGGGGAGGGACCACAGGAGGGCTCCAGGGCGTGTCCGGCCCATGTCGCCCAGTCCCAATCGGCTGGACCCCAGCAGCAAGCTAACCTACCAGTCGGAGCGTCTGCCCCCTGGTGGTCAGTGCACATCATAACAACTGGTCAAACGGTCAAACGGTCGGACACTTAGCATATTAGGTTTTTATTATATAGGACAGACAGTAGTAACTATGGACTTTAAAGCCAGAGTACATTAATGAAAAACATAAGGTTTGACATTTGAAACATATTTAAAAAAACAGAACAACTCATGAATTTGTCACCTGTTCTTCCCTGCAACTAAAACGGTCTCAATTACACGTATGTAATAAAAGATAATGTGTATGTTATCAAAAAGAAATCTTTGTCTAAGAAAATAGGACACTAATTGTAATTTGTGTTGAAATGCACACACAAAAACAGAAAACAGTGCTGATTTTCCATCCCATGCTATGCACAGACTCTGAAACATTTTACTTAGAACAGGCCTCCCACCCCTTACACCCCAACAGGCTCTGCACTGTCCAAAAGAAGCCACACTCTAACTGCGCCATCTACTGCCTCATCTCGGCAGTGCACCTCCATGCTGGCGTTAGGAAACGGTTGGGCGGGACTGATGTTTTTTGGCTCTCCCTGGCTATGACATCCTTGCATCAGCTGGTCGCTTAGCATCACAAAGTGACCATCACATCCTGGAGTGGAAACTGAGGGGTAAATCTGGTTATTTTTCTTCTGGTAACAGTAAGTGAAAAGGGGGTACTCTTAAGTGAAACATTTATAAAATATCAGGTCTAGAAAATGGAACAAAGATGAGTCTTGAGAATGTTCCAAATTTGGTACAAGGAAGAAACATGATCTGGTCACAAACATTCATTTTGATTTTTGATTTTTTTAATTCACTAAACTCTGACTGTAAAAGACATAAGATTTTTTTTGCTAGCTGATAAGGATTTCATAGTTTCAATTTAATCAGTGTAACTGATACAAGCATGCCCATCCAAAACAGGTAAAGAACTTGACAGAGCACCTACCTGCCCTTTCCCCAGCCCCGCAAGAGTGTTTACATATAGCCACTTACAATGAAGTCACCCACTAGCAGACGATCGAGAGTTTGACGGATTTCTGCCTTGGTCTGCATCTTCAGTTTGTTATACTGCCTTCGGGCAGCTTCAGCCACTCTCAACTCAAGTTCAGACTGATAACCAAAGCCTGCAAGATTGGAAACAGACAGGAAAATCAGACCCTTCAAATGGCGTGGTGGACGAAAGCGCTGCGACATCTATTCTCACCAAGAATTTCCACCAAAACTAAAAAACAGTCTATGACAACAGCTCCTTCCTCCAGCCTGGCCTGGCACTATATAGGGTAACAGGAACGAGGCACAGATGGGTGAGGGACAACCCTGAGGAGAAAGGCAGGGAAGGTACATCAGGTACTAGAATTTCTTAAATTATTGTCTGAAAGAGTCCAAACTATTTTATTTCAAAACCTTAAAAGCCTGACATTACGTTGAAAGAGGAAATGGGCCCTAGCCAGTTTTGCTCAGTGGACAGCACGTCAGCCTGCAAACTGAGGGTCCCGGGTCCAATTCCGGTCAAGGGCACATGCCCAGGTTGCAGGCTCGATCCCCAGTAGAGGATGTGCAGGAGGCAGCCAATCAATGATTCTCTATCATCATTGATATTTCTCTCTCTCTCCCTCTCCCTTCCTCTTTGAAATCAATAAAAATATTTTTTTTTAAAAAAAAAAAAGAAAGAAGACATGGAATTTAGAGGGAAATGCCTTCTATATTCTACCAGTGAAGGAGCAATGAAGCCAAGACATGTATGGCTAGTATTTACATGAAAAGAATTCAAAAAGTGACCCAAAACTAAAACAGCTTCATTAATTATTATAAGAGGGAGGGAGAGGATACATTCAGCCAAGTAATATTGTTTTACCAATTTCCCTTCAACAAAAGTACCTTTTCTTCACCTACTGCAGAAAACAAAGGAAGACATTAAGGCAGTGATGTGGGAGAGGGCAATGATGAACTTTGCAGTATTTAATGCTGCACCAAGCACGCAAAACAGACATTCATCCTCTCTGCCACCTAGAAGGAAATTCTTGGACATGCCTCCTAAATTCAAGTGATCTAAAATATCCTGGGTAGCCAAGGAAACTGCCATCCGAATGGAATGGGAAGTATTAAAAAATGTTTGCTAAATAGAGGCAAAGAAAAAGAAAATACTTAAGGATATTGATTTAAGGCCTTTTCTACCACTACAGGCCACCTGAATGTGCAATAAGCCTTGTCCAGAGTGCCAGAAATGACAGGAAAGATGTCTTGAGAAAGGAACATTAGAGCAAACAAACAAAAAAGTTAACCTGAGGTATGAACCTTTCCCTTGTAGAAAAAGTCAGCTACTTTTTTAATAGCCTGGGGATTATAGATGATGTTCAAGGGCCTGGTGCTGACGTTCAGCCGCCTCTCGAAGTGGCTGTGCACTGGGTTTCTTTCATACAGCATCTCAAACACGGGAGCCTCTGGGTCTGCAGCTGGAGGAAAGAACCGGAGTGAGAAAACGGAACACGGCAAAATCAACCACCGATTCTTAACAGACCCAGGAGGCATTCGGGAAAAAAGACATCTCCTAAATTATTTTCCAATTAGTTCACACTTACACACATTTTATGACCCTTAATAAGGACTGACCCTTAATTATGACAGGACTCCTCAAGAAAGATGGTTGCATTTTTCTCCCATTATGAAAACCAAGAACTCTGAAGACCTAGGAGGCTGCCCCAGAGAGCACCAGGCTGCCTCCAAGTCAAACAGGGCTCCACACAGCAAAGCACTGGCCACACAACAGGACACGCCCCCTCTTTTACGGGTAACCAAGACTACTGATCTGTAATCATCGTATTTTCCAGGATTAGTTTTAAGAACATATTACAAATTACCAGGGTAGTGATCACTTCTGTCTGCAGATGTTGTTTGGAGACCAAAAGACTGTGAAACTCTGCCAACTTCTTTTTGCTATTAACACACACAAAATGAATAATGTCAGCGAGAGAGGGCACACATGCTTTGGCATCGCTCTCACCGAGCACAATCAAATCAAAACTCATCTGACATCAGATCACAGATGACTTGCAGAACGATCCCTCTAGTGTGTGCCTTTTTCCCAACCTAGTGAAAACACGTATTTTCTTCTGCATTGACAATGCTACTTGGCATTCCGAGCATTTTATGAATGACTGCTAAATAAGGAATATTAACTGTGTACAGCTGTTCAAACTCTCACTCTGCACTCCCACTATCTCCACAAGTCCACACACCCCCCAACAAAAAATATCATGGGCAGAGTAAGTGGCTAAATTTATTCAATTATTCTGACCATATCTTGGACAATTTGTTAAGACTGAAGATCTAACTAATAAATAATATTCTATGTAAAAATTAGCATATATAGGGAAATTGAGGTGGTTTTTCTTGGAACTCTAGAAAAAGAATAGGTCCTATCAAGTGACTAAGAGTCAGAATGCTTACAAAGGTCTGTCACACACAGAGGAAACTCAAACATTAACCCTGAAATGCAGAAAACAGCGGTGCTAATGGCATTTTCTTCCAAATCAGAGCAAACTATTGCATGTTTGCTACAACACAGGGGAGGAAGAGGGCACTGCCATAAATCCCACCAACATTTGCTCTCTAACAAATGTTAAAAACTTATCTAGCCCTAGCCAGAGTGCTCAATGGTTAGAGCTTCAGCCCGCACACCAAAGGATCTTGGGTTCAATTCCCAGTCAAGGGCACGTACCTGGGTTGCAGGTTTGATGCCCAGCCCCAGTCAGGGTACATGTGGGAGGCAGGCAATCAATGTCTCTCACATAGATGTTTCTCCCTCTCTCTCTCTCCCCCCTCCTTCCTTCCATCCTTCCCTCCTTCCTTCCCTCTAAAAATCAATGGGAAAAATACCCTTGGGTGAGGATTAAAATAAATAAATAGATAAATAAAAAATAAATAAAAAACTTATCTAACTCCAGATTGTCTAATTGGCCATGTCTCAAGATGATCAAATGTCAAAGTGAATCAAGTTACTATTAACTATTGCTTGCCTAAAACAGACCCAGATGGACTCGCCACCCCACCGCTGTACATACTGGATTAGGGAAGACCAGCAGAGGAAACATCGTTCCTTCTGTGGCCAGGTCTCGAAGAAACAGGCCACCCAACCGGACGAGAAGCAAGGAAGAATTTCTTCGAGGAAGGGATTCTGCCAAAAGCTTTACATCTATAAAAAAATAAATATAAGAGTTGATACTACGCCATGACAGCCTAAAGTGCTTTATAAGCATTAGGTATAATATTTTACAGAGGACTATTAGATATCATGAACTATTTTGCCCTGAAATAGGAAAAAAAAAAAAAACCTATCTGTTTATCTATACGTCTATGTGTATAAATCAACCTATACAAATATATAAGGACTATCAGACACTTCATAGCAGAACAAATTTTAAATAGAGCACTTTACAATTAAATTCAAGCAATAGGCTAATCCAGTGGTTCTCAACCTTCCTAATGCCGCAACCCTTTAATACAGTTCCTCATGTTGTGGTGACACCCAACCATAAAATTATTTTCGTTGCTACTTCATAACTGTAATTTTGCTACTGTTATGAATCATCATGTAAATATCTGATATGCAGGATGTATTTTCATTGTTACAATTGAACATAATTAAAGCATAGTGATTAATCACAAAAACAATATGTAATTATGTATGTGTTTTCCAATGGTCTTAGGCGACCCCTGTGAAAGGTCGCTCGACCCCCCCAAAGGGGTCGCGACCACAGGTTGAGAACCGCTGGGCTAGTCCATATTACATTTATAAAATCCCGACTCTCAAGATTATAAAGTCAAACAAACTGGCTTTTTTTTGGGGGGGGGGGGGGGTCATTTCTAAGCTACACTAGAAACTTCAGGTAAGTGACTATCTTATGAAATGAAGTATTTGTGAGATGTAAAAACCAACCTCTGTATTTATTTATACAACTATAATTCAAAGTCACAAGAAGAAGTCAAACACAGCTGATCTTCATCATTGGCCGATTCTGTATTTGCGAGTGTGTCTATTCACTAAAATGTATTTGTCGCCCCCAAACCAATGATCGCGATGCTCTCGAGGACATGGGCAGGGCAGCAAAAAATGTGTGTTCCCAGCTGAGACTGAACAAAGCGCGCTCTGCCTTCTTGTTCCAGCTCTCACACTGTACACTGTGCCCTCTTCAGGGTCCATTAAGTGCCGGTTTTTTGCCTTTTCCTGCTCTTTGTGGATTTCACTGCTCACAATGGCCCCCACGCATAGTGCTGAAGTGCCGTCTAGTGTCCCTGAGCGCAAAAAGGCTGTGGTGTGTCTCACAGAGAAAAATCTCTGTGTTAGATAAGCTTCACTCAGGCAGGCGTTACACTACTGTTGGCCGTAAGTTCAGCATTAATGAATCAACAGTATATTAGATAGGTGTCTTTAAACGCATCACAGGTAAGACAAGGTTCTGTACTGATCGGTTAATGGGTGTTACAGCCAGAGGCTCCCAGGCACCTAACTGTGCGCTTCCCCCTGGGGACAATGATCGAGGTGACTTTCCAGAACGTAACTACTCAAATAATGAGATTCACGTGGACACGGGCACCCTGAGAGATGAACACCAGCCGGGGGTTCTGGGGCAGTACCTGAAAACTCAAGCTGCATGAAAGCACTTTCCTGGGTCTGAGGAGTGCCTGGCTCCTGGTGTGATAGAGTCACGGTGCCCCGCTGCAACTGCAAGTTCAGCTTGGCGAAGACGTGGTCCCGCCTGGTATATGTGTTCATGCAGGAGGCGTCCGCAGCGGGGTCAAAAAAGTCCTCGGTGCCTGCCCACGAGGAAGAAACGACGTTAAGAAAATACATGGAAAAACTTCCGAAGCAAAACCAGGCACACCGGTCAGTCATGATGGCATTGTGTACCCATTGTCCCTTTCTTTGGAAAGAACTCCAGAGCTGAGGGTGACTGTTTTCCTTCACTAATTTAAAACGACCCAACTGCTTCATCAGGCTCTACCTTATTCCCAACCAGGAGGGCGTTCCGGCTCACAGGCAAGTACAGGAGAAAGCCGAGCTGCCCAACATCGTGAAACGTTCTCCACCTGCACTGTCCAGGGCCGTGGGCACACCTGGCACGTGTGGCTAATGTGGCTAGTGTGACTGAGAAAGCCAATGTTTTGTTTTATTTAATTTTAATTAGAGTTTAAACGGTCATGTGGGGCTATGGAAACCATACTGGGCGTTGTGGGTCTGAAGAGCGGCCCTGGACTGGGATTGGAGCGTCAGTTTAAAATTTCTGAACTTGCTCACATTTAGTTCTCTCACCATCCCTGTCGCTAAGATCTACCTGACAAGGTGCTAATATTCAAATTTAGTAGCAGAGTTGCAAATGAAGTGTCTCCCAAAACCACCTCGCTCTGCCTCTATGAACATGAGACAAACAGCTTTACCAATCTCTACTTCTTTTTGTTTGCTTGAAAATATCATGGATTGTTTCAAAAGTAGCAGACAAATTATTATGAACCCAGCATCTCCCTTCACTGCCACCCAGGGGCTAAGGGGAAGGAGCCGCCTTACCCAGGATCTCTTCAGGAGTCCACTGCTCGTGCTGCTCTGCAGACAGCCCCTCGACTGGCTTCCCAGACCAGCCGCCCCAGCCAGGAAACCAGGACTGAAGGTACTGCAGCATCCCACTGCCCGCACCGCTGCCTGGGTCTCCAGGACAGTCTCCTGGAGAATCAAACTGAGGCTCTCGCAGGCTCTGTGCCAATCAACAATGAGCAACATGAGGACCCATAGACAGAACCAGCTGTGGCTGCCCACCCCCCGCCCCCAAGCATAAGCACACCCATGGGGAAGCGCTCCATGAGTGCTGAGTCCGAGCACGTCTCCTCACAGAGGGCTCCTTACCTCTGCCAGCTCCTCTTGCTTGTGAAATCGTTCGTGCACCAGCTCACGAAGAATCTTTAATTCCTCAAAGCTCTGTTCCTCTTCAATCCGACACATTTCCTCCTGTTGGGGTGAAAGCAAAAACAAACAAACTGAACAGGTGTTATAGCTCCAGAGAACTGGACACTCTCGCACACCACTCACTACAAGGACTGTGATGGGGCCTCTCCGGTCCCCAACATCTCCACTGAAGGCCAAGAAACAGTGAAGACAAATAGCTAGGTCGATGGTTGCTGTGCTTCCGTTTAAACAGCTCTTCCACATAACCCCAACCGTACTTGGTCCCTGAGACCAACAGTAACTACAGAGGAAGGTGACTAGTTATTCTTCCCACTTCAATGGGGAAACTCAGGACCACGTTTACACAGGAAGTGTGCAGGCCTCTAGCTCCTTTGTTTCACACGTGCATTTGCAAGGAAGCAGTCATTTAAATTTGTTTCATGCTAGTTAGGAAAGACCAAGAGCAGCCAGCTACATGCAAATATGCAAAAGACAGAATTCGCTGTCCTAAACTGTTCTTATACCCTAACATTAGGAAAAGGAAATTATGTGTGTTTCACATAATTTACAACAAAAAAATGTCTGGTTGACCCCATCATTTCCAGAAGTTTCCCATGTCAGTAACCAGGCCTGATACTGGTGAAAAAGTGAGTGGGCCATGCCTCAGGGTGCCAGCAGGAGAGGTGAGAACACCTAGGGGTTCAGCACTGAGTGGTTACCACATGGTGGGATGCTCTCATGGAAGGAATGTTTGTGCCCCGCTCAGTTCAAATGCTGAAGCTTTAACCTCCAATGTTATGGGCTTTGGAGATAGGACCTGGGAAGTAATTAGGTTGGATGAGGTCGTGAGGGTGGGATTTCATAATGGGATTAGTGCCCTTCTAAGAGAAAGGGGACAGATTTCTCCCTCCACCAAGAAAAGGCCATGTGCACACACAGTAAGAAGGCAGCCAGGAGGAGGAATCTCACCAGAACCGGGCCAAGCTGGCACCTGGATCCTGAACTTCCCAGCCTCCAGACTGGGAGAAATAAATGGCTGGTTTTTTAAGTCCAGGCTATAGCATTTTGTTAGAGCAGCCTGAGTGAAGACAGGTGCTAAAGGGAAAGTAAGATTCCTTTTTGCTTGGAAGGGTTTACTAAAGAAACAGTTAATTAAGAGATAACACCTGAGAAGAAATATCAGAAACAGTCTAAATCGCTTTGCAAAAACTGATGCTCACAAAACGGAAACAAATCCAGGAGCAAAGCAGTCAGCAATCCCCCCTCCCTCTCCTAGGAGAAGAGGAGAGGTACTAGAGCAGGCTGGGGTCCAGGCCAGCACTCCAGGCCTGATGGTTCTAAGAGGCTCTAACCCTACAATTAGCAAGAAAAGCTGACCTTCACCACCTACTTCATCCCCTCTGCCTAGCTTCTACCTCAAAACCTCAAGCAAATCAATTGGGCTTAGGGAAAGTTTAGGCCAAAGCCTACAGAGATGAGCTACAGACTCAGAGAACAAAATCAATAACGAGGAATGGGCTTTGAAGAGATGCAGGTGACTAGCTGAAGAGTCTCTGTGAGCCCTGCACAGAGCACAAGGGAGGAGGGGATGGGCACGGGGAGTGGGCACGAAGCGCGGCTGGACCACAGCCCCTTTCCCTCCTTCAGCCCGTGGCCCGCTCTCCTCAAGCAGCAGGTGAAGGATGCTTCTGGTCGAGGTGAGGCCGTGGCCTTCCAACAAGCTCTCACCCTAGTAAGACCCACTCTAGCCCGTGAAATGAAATTCTGTAGCAAGGGACTTGATTCCTTCAGAGATTCCATTTTCGTCAGCCTTTGAGAGAACAGCATTCTTACCCTCTGATGACAAGAAACACAAGGCAACGGCCGCTCACCGTGTCGTCTGCAGACAGCAGGCCTCCTTTCAGTTTGCTGAAGTACTTGTCGGTGTAGGACACGGCGTCGCGGGCGCGGTGCAACAGGAAGTCCCAGGTGCAGCGCTTCCTCTGCTCTCTGATCTCGTGCAGGTTAGCATTCAGGGCAAAGTACCACCATTCTCGGCAGCTGAAATATTTCGTAACAATGTCATTATTTCTTACCTTGAAAGCACCTAAAATGCTGTCCACCAAGCATTTTAAAACTCATTTTATTTTTATTTTTTTTATTTTTTTTTTAACATATTTTATTGATTTCTTACAGAAATTTCTTACAGGGAGAGGGATAGAGAGCCAGAAACATCCATGAGAGAGAAACATGGATCAGCTGCCTCCTGCACACCCCCCACTGGGGATGTGCCCGCAACCAAGGTACATGCCCTTGACCGGAATCGAACCCGGGACCCTCGAGTCCGCAGGCCGAAGCTTTATCCACTGAGCTAAACCGGTTCTGGCTAAAACTCATTTTAAAATATTGGGCTGAACTCAACATGGGGGGAAAGCAAATCTTCATCATATAAGAATAACATTTCCCTCAACTGGTTTGAAGGAGCCATATCAGTCCCCTCCACCAACAGTCAAGTGGTGACTGGAAGGTAAATGCCATCATAAGATAATTACCACGGATTTGACTACTGACAATTTTAAGTGGAATACTTCAGAAAAGATATGGGAATGCACAGGATCTAAGAGAATTTTAACATACTGGGTTGGCCCAGTTTATCCCTGCAGCATGAACAGATTTCTTTTCGCTATAGGAGTTAGAAAGTGCACTATGTCAGTGTCGACCAAACAACAACCTGGGAGAAAAGACATAGGGAAGCAGATTCAAAGAATCAGGTCCCATGCGAGCAACCCCAGCCTACCTGCTGACCAAGACCAAGAGGGCCTTCTCACTTCCCCTACACCCAACCTAAGGCTAACGCATCACCAAATCAACAGATGGTCAGAATATCAAGTGATAAACAACAGAAATGGCATTTAAAGGTCAGAAAAATCGACTCTACTTTTACTAGTATCTCCAGCCACGTGCAAAGAACAGTGAGGGATATTTCTGACCTATATACAAAAAAACCAAAATGTACTTCATATACAACAACTGGCGAGCCCTTACTTCCCAGAGATGGCCACTTTGGGTTTCCATTTTCGAAACTTCGCCTGCCTCTCCTTCCGTTCCAGCTCCTTGAGGAATCCCATGATTTGCCGGTATTGCAGCTTTTAATAGAGATTAAGAGATGCTAGGTTAGAACTGATTTGTTGCTTTTACCCAGTGAGGACATGGTTCTAACAAGAACAATTCACATTAGTCAATCCACCTAATTGAAAACCAGTGCAAACCGGAAGACCAAATTTCCGCACCAAGTGGCACTTCTCCCGGGACTCTGACAGTTAAGTATTGACATGACTGTGCTCTTGGGCTCTGCCCAGCACTTAAAAACCAACTCAGAACTAACCTGAGATCAGCCCAATCCGACCGCACTACAGACAATGGATTCTACACCTACCACAACTGTGGGCACAACTTCCTGTGTCCCTTCTTTCCTACTGGGGTGCTGTGAAGTCTTGCGGCCCTTCTACCAACCTGCTCATTCACCCCAGTTCCGAGTCTGACGGTGAGAGCACAGGCCGCTGGGGGAAGGGGGGTACCTGAGAGAGTTTCAAGGGGATGGTCTCCAGCTGGATGTCGCATTCAAAACGGGGAGTGTGCCGAGACCGCAGAGGCTCTTTGGAGCAGTTTCTCCTCAAAAGGGCAGATGCGCACACCGGCTCCAAGATGTAGTGATGATCGCGGCTCTCCATGCTCTTGCCCATGGCCTCCTGAGTGTCACAAGAACCTCTGTCAGTTTTCTGGTTTTGTAACCATTCTTACATAAATGGTGTATGTCCTGTTTTGCCTTAGTTTATTAAACAGAATACTTAATACTGTGTCTTAGAGACTAATGGTCTTTGCCCTTATTTTATAGTTGCATTCTACTGTATGGAAGCACAGTATTTATTTAATCAAACTAACAAAACAAAGCCATTCCATATGATAGCATCAAGCCAAAGATAATCTTGGGTGGGACAAAAAGCGAGTCCTTTTTCTCTATTTCACTTAAATCAACTACAATTACTTTAGAAAAAGATTAAACAGATTATTTTGTAAGCCTTCACAAACAGTAATACTTTCTGTACAACTAGAGGCCTGGTGCACGAATTTGTGCACTGGTGGAGTCCGGCCGGCCTGCCCCGATCAGGGCCGATTGGGCTGGGCTGGCGGGAGGGGACTCCGGAGGTTGGCCAGCCAACCCCACCCCCTGGTTGAACTCCTGGTCAAACTCCTGGTGGAGGGGACAATTTGCATATTAGCCTTTTATTATATAGGATGATTTATAATGATCTTCTAAGTCAGCGGTCACCAACCTTTCAAACCTCACGGACCACCAGTGGTCCACAGACCACCGGTTGGCGACTGCTGATCTAAGTAGTTCTTAACGGAATTCCACCAAAGGTGAAGTGTCAACATAAACATAAGAAAGCTCTTCTTAAGAATCTCATCTGGTGCTTTGTTCAATGAAAAACTGAATGCCTAGTATATGGTGGCTAGAAGAATGGATAACCATATGTTTGATGCATACGGTGGATTATGCAGTAGTCAGAGCAATCAGCTAGAAGAATAAACAGCAACACTGATCCATCTTAAAAGCATAGCCTTAAGTGAAAAAAAGAAAACAAGGAAATCTAAAATGCAATGTAAATGTAAAACATACACAAAACACTACATATTGTTCAGTTATATACGTAGCAAATACCTCAAGCAACACACTTGAGAGTGGGTACCTCTGGAGGGGGGATGGGAACAGTAATCAGAGACGCAGAGAACAAAAGCCTACACGAAGGTGACCCTGCACCCCTTCGCTTCAGTGCAGTGTCGCAATGAAGCCCTCTGCCAGAATCATACCTGCAACTCCAGCTGAGGCAAATCCCCCAGTAAAGTGCAATCGACATCCCAATAGATGCTAAACTCTGCCACATCTAACTGCTTTTTCCGCATTAACTTCTGCACCTGAGGTAAGACAGGGAAGAAAACAAGATGACTCCATATTCATGACTTTATTCATTCATTCAACAAGCCATTTGTGAAGAATCATCCATCAGGCACCTTTGCAAGGTGCTGGGGATACAAAACTAGACTAAAGCATGGTTTTGCTCTCCCAGAGTTCAAGTCTCGCTAAGTGGGAATACAAACATGCAAACAATTTTAATTAAGCAGAGGAAAGCAGAGGAGAGTATTTAAGATGCCATGAGCAAACAAAGAGAAAACAGCACTGCATGACTCAGAGATGTGTAAGTTTCAGGCATAGAGCTGGTAAGAGGAGAGGACGGGGACGCATTGCAAAGGGTAGGGCCGATACAAAATGCCTGATAACCTCAGAGGACAGTGAGTTTGTGTGACTGGAGCATGGCTCATGTGCTGTGGGGGCAGTAATCATACATGTGTATGGACATATTTGGTATCAGAGTTAGTTAGGTGTTGAGATAAGTAGATTGGATGTTACTAGGTGTACTGGGTTGAATAGCTCCCTCCCCCAAAATATTCATGTCCTCCCAACACCTGTGAATGGGACCTTATTTGGAAACAGGGTCTTTGCAGATGTAATCAAATTAAAATGAAGTCATATTGGATTAGGGTGGGCCCTGTGGTGCCCTTAAAGAAGGAAAAAAAAAAGACTCAAAGGAGAAGGCCATGTGAAAAAAGAGGAAGATTGGAAAGATGCATCTATAAGCCCAGAATGCCAAGGCTACACCCTGAGGCAAAGAGAAAGGCATGGATGTTTCTCCCTCAGAGCCTCCAAAGAATCCACTTTGCCAACCCTTTGATTTTGGATTTCCACCCTCCAGAACAAGAGAATACATTTCTGTTGTTTGAAGCCACCTATTTGAGCTTATTTGTTATGGCTGCCCGGACACTGACACACTAGGAAAGGAAGTATACACCACACCAAGGACTCTGGAGCTCATACTTTACGTGACAGGGAGCCCCGAGGGTTCTGATGCAGGTATGCACCAGGACCGGGTATGTGTTTTAGAAACAAAACTCTGGCAACAGTGCAAAGTAGAGCTCCCCCTGGGGTGCCAGAGAAAAGGAGCCATGAGTCACATTAAGATAATGAGCAAGCCCTAGCCGGTTTGGCTCAGTGGATAGTGTGTCAGCCTGCGGACTGAAGAGTCCCGGGTTCAATTCTAGTCAAGGGCACGTGCCTGGGTTGTGAGCTCAATCCCCAGTAGGGGGCGTGCAGGAGGCAGCCAATCAATGATTCTCTCTCATCATTGATGTTTCTATCTCTCTCCCTTTCCCTTCCTCTCTGAAATCAATAAAAATCTATTTTTTTTAAAAAAAGACAATGAGCAAGTTTATAGGATCAAGTTACTTTTTAGAAATACTTGGTTACTCTGAGCTAACCACATCCTTTTGCCCCCGTGTCCCGTACAAATACTCCTTGTTTTCTGTGTGCCATGGCGTGGAAAAGGGTGGGAAGCATTGGCACAGAATGAATCAAGAGCCTGGGGTGGCAGCAAGGAGGTCACCGAGCAGGATGCTTTATCAGCCCAGGCAGAAGTTGACAGGATCCTGAACTCAGACAGGTGTAGTGTGACTAAGAGAAGAGCTACATTTGAGGCACTGCAGGAAACATTGGCAGGACGCTATGATCAAATGGACATGGACGTTGAGGAATGAGAAGTGGAAGGATGAGCACGGAGCTTCTAGAGATTAGGGGAGTGGGTAAGAACACATGATCTGGAGCAGGGATGGCAAACGTTTTCTGAAAAGGGCCAGAGAGTACACATGAAGGCTTTGTAGACCCTACAATCTCTGTTGTAACGACTCAACTCTGCCACTGTAGCACAAAAGCAGCCTTAGACAATACACACAAAGGGCACAGCAGTGATCCAATGAATCTTTTTTACAAAAAACGGGTGGGGGCCAATCTGCCAACCCCAGATGCAGAGCTGATCCGCCCTCCCGTCAGCGCTCTGCACCTCAGCACCTCAGCCACACCAGGAGGACAACAGTGGTGGTGAAAAGCACGGAGAATTCAATGAGCAATCGTGCAAAGCACAAAGAACAGAGTCTCGCACATAAAAGCGTTCGTAAGATGCTAGTTTTCATTTGCTTGTTTGGACCTTCAGTAACATGTTAGAAAATAAAGGGGAAAAGTTAGTTTCAGGGGAGCAAACTGGACAGATGGGACATAATGGGATCGTTTTGGTTATAAGCCTAAATGCCCTAGCGGCGTCTGTATCCACAGGGAGATGGATATGAATATAATGGTCAGTCCAGAGGGGGAGAATGGAATGCAAGTGGAAGCCATCAGCAAATATCCCAGGTGGTCACTGAAACTATGAAACAGATGAGTTTACCTGGGAGGGCACGTGGTATGAGAAGAAAACCAAAGATGAAAGCCTTTCTACACCTTGATTTCTTTGTGGAGAAAATGAAAGGGGCTGCACCAACATTTAAAGGATGAGTGACAGAACAAAAGGTCAGAGAAAATTAACTGTTTCCCTAGTCCAGCAAATTAGATGTATTACATACAGGCCAGAGACATACAGGGAAAGGCCCGGTGGAAAGAATGCAATCTCATTCACATGAGGCAAGATGACAAGAGCAGAGCCCAGACTCCCCACAACTACTGCTTTCTTCCTGGCTCAGTCATATTTCATACTCACAGGCTCATTCACCGCATTTTGCATCGACACATTCTTAATGCAGATGCCAAAGGCAAAAGGGTGGGAAGGATTGGTAATACCGTCTTCGAAGCGCAAGTGAACATCTTGAATTTTTAACTGCAAAGGGGAGAAAAAATAAAAGCACGTTTAGGCAACTGCTACGGGTGGAAGACTAGAGGGAGGAGTCACACTGCCCTGAGCCTCATTACGTAAGTCACAGCTGGCATTGTATACACACATCACAGAGCCAGTGCTCCCCAAGCCCCTCAGCGTTACACTCACAAACTGGACACACACAGAAGAGAGCTACAGAAGAGAGCTACAACACTTTCATTAAGTCAGCTCAGAAGACACCATAGAGATACATTAGAAGAAAGTAATACCGCTGTATCCAGGTAACTGGCCCTCCCTCTATGATAGTGTTGCCTGTGTCCCCACACCTAGATACAGGAAATCAGCAGGACATATACACTTTGTACCTATTTATTTCTTTACTTCCCTCTGCCCCTGAAGACAAGCTAGCGAAAAGGCATGCTGCTTCAATGAATTAAAAAATAATAATAGAAAGTGAAAACACAACCCACAAAATGGGAGAAAATATTTACAAATCATATGTCTCATAATGGACTAGAATTAAATATTAAAAATACACTTACAACTTAATAATTAAAAAAACAATAAACCAAGTTCTAAATGGGCAAAGAATTTGGATAGACATTTCTCCAAACAGGACTTATAAATGACCAATAAGCATATGAAACGATACTCAGCAACATTAGCCAAGGAAATGCAAATCAAAACCACAGTGAGCCGGGCCAGCGGCTCAGTGGTTGAACATTAACCTATGAACCAGGAGATCACAGTTCAATTCCCAGTCAGGGATCATGCCTGGATTTTGGGCTCAATCCCCAATGTGGGGCGTGCAGGAGGCAGCCGATCAATGATTCTCTCTCATCACTGATGTTTCTATCTCTCTCCTCCTCTCCTTTTGTGAGGTCAATAAAAATATATATTTAAAAAAATACACAGTGAGATACCACTTCATATCCACTAGCGTGGCTATAATCAAAAGAGAGACAATAACAAGTGCAGATGAGGATGAGGAAAAATTGAAGTGCTCATAGATTATTGGTACAATTGTAAAACAGTTAGGCTACTTTGGAAAATAGTTTGCTAGTTCCCCAAAAAAATTAAACATATAGTTACCATATGACTCAACAACTCCACTCCTAGGTATATAATACTCAGAACTGAAAACATACGTTCACACAAAACCCTATACCCGAATGTTCACAGCATCACTATTCACAATAGCCAAAAAGTGGAAACACCCAATGTCCATCACCTGATGATGGATAAACAAAGTGTAGTACATCCTGAGAACTGCAAAGACTCTTGCAAGAACATTCTGTTCAAGCTCCTGCCCTAAGAACTTGACCCAATTTTGATGTGGCTTCCTGCAGCCTAAAGCTTGTCCCGGGGACAATCCAGCCCCTCTCTAAGTTCCTCTCCGGAAAAGCTCAGGGCTGTTTGTTTGTTCTAGCCAACACCTGACAATCAGCTCTGACCTCCCTTTCTTAGAACATTTATAATTGCTCTAAGGGCTTAAAATTGTGAATCCTTTCTCCATCCCTCTGAAGTGTGTGTGTGTGTGTGTGTGTGTGTGTGTGTGTGAGTGTGAGTGTGTGTGTGTGAGTGTGTGTGTGTGAGTGTGTGTGAGTGTGTGTGGTGTATGTGTGTGAGTGTGTGTGAGTGTGTGTGTGTGTGTGTGTGTGTGTGTGTGTGTGATCTCCTACAACTCAAGGGCCTGAAAGCCATTCCTTTGAAATGCGATCATCATGCTCAGTAGTTGGCATCGATCCATGAACCACGAGGTGGCTCCGGTCAGAGCACATGCCTGGGGTGTGGGCTCGATCCCCAGTAGGGGGCGTGCAGGAGGCAGCCAATCAATGATTCTCTCTCATCATTGATGTTTCTATCTCTCTCTTCCTCTCCCTTCCTCTCTGAAATCAATAAAAATATATTTTTTAAAAATAATAAAATAAAAATGATGAATTTTCAAAAATCAATGACAACTTAAAAACAAAAAGAACTTTCTGAAACAGAATTCAAAGCAGTCACCTTAAATGTAACAACCTTTTCATCAAAGTTATGAAACCAACAACCTCAGACTATTTTGGGGGAAAGTGATATACCTGTGTTACCCGGGCATTGCAAGAAAACCCTGGAGACAGTAAGTACGGGCTGGCAAAAAGGGCCTCTGATCTAGTTTTTTGAGGACAAAACAAATTTGTAATTAAAGTGGAAAAGGCGGCCAATAGCCCTAACACTGATACTCATCAAACTGCCACCAGATCCATCCGTGAGAGATTAAATATCTTAGTGAGCTGTTCACAATTCACTATCTAATCAACCAGAAACGGTGCATCCGACCTCTCTCGTTTTACAGATGAAGAAACTGAGATCAGAGAGCTTATGTGATTTACCCTGAAACAAAAGTCATGAAAGCTTACTGGTAGGTGATGTGGCTAAATCCTTTACAAGTGGGGCTCCAACATTCAAAAAGAAAGTGAAGTGAAATGTAAGTGAAACGAAAACTCCTACTCACACTAAGCGAAGCAAGAAAAGCCTGTGCCCAAAGCCTCGCCGCGGGACTTGCTTTTCAGGCTCTCCCCTGGGCACCGCCTAGAGAAGGGCACGCCTGAACAGCCAGTCCTGCCTAGGTACACCCTGTATCAGCGAGGCCCTGAGAAACAGGCAGCTCAGAAGTAAACACATGTAAGCCTGAGAAATAAACCCCTCCCCTGTTTCTGCTTTATAAAAGTCAGTAGGACTTACTTCAATATTCTCCACAATCCTCGTAACTACGGAGGCAGTGACGGAATACCAATAGGATTCCCCTTTCTGCTGGCGTTCACTCTACAAAGAGAAGAGCCAGCGTTAGCCAGAGCTAGTGCTTTGCTCACGCCTCACCACGACGCCCTTCCGGATCAAAGGACTTCTGCCTTGCCTTCCATTTTTCCTCCAGGGCTTGGAGAAGAGCGCTCTTGCGTTCCCTTTCCAACAGTTTCTCCTTTTCATCGTTGAAGTTTTGTATTTTTTCAGGGGCTCCAATTAAGTGAAGGCTGGAGATGGAGATCACCCAAGGGTCCACATGGGGGCGATAAAAGGGAATCTGAAGGGTTACTTTCCCAATTAAACCTAGGAAAAAGAAAAGCTTGTTAAATGTCTTTACATATTTTCAATTCCTTCTATTTTTCTGTATTCTTCTCGTTTTCTTAGGGGAGCATTATTATTTTTACCTTTTTCAATTTAAGAAAACAGGCAACAGGTCCTCGTATTTGGGAAGCAAATGTTAGTAAGCTGAGATCGGTAATAATTGGGCAAAATAAACTGGAAGCTAGGGAAAGTTCAGTGTGACTTGACCATAGCAAATGCAAGAGCTCTCTCCTGGAAACTACCTGTCCCCCACCTGGACTACATCTTAAATTTCTCTGGGGTGTCTTTCTGCCCATGGAACCTGCACAAGCCCATGGGCATGAACCTCATTTCCTGCTCATTATTAACCTACTGGCTGATAAGTACTTATTGGGCATTATCAGATTTACAGTATGCCCAATCTTGCACATACCCCAACATATCGGAGATGCTGCAGTGGCCTCTATCAAGGAAGAATTGATTCTTTATGAGAACTTGGCCTGATGGGAGAGCTAAAGAGCCTGGGAGAATTGTGATACTTATTTCCTAAGTTCTACCATTTCTAGTCAAGCCTCCTAGAACTCAAGCCTTCTTTAAATTCAATTAATTAGAGGCAAGTCACCACTGAGGAATAATGCATAAGAACATCTGACCTGTCCTCATGGATCTCGCAAAGATCCACCTCTGAAAGCCCAACCTCTGAAAGCAGCACAGTTTTCAGGGGGCAATCATCCTATATAATAAAAGGCTAATATGCGAATCGACCTAACATCAAAACGACTAGTCACTATGACGCGCACTGACCACCAGGGGGCAGACGCTCAACGCAGAAGCTGCCTCCTGGTGGTCAGTGTGCCAGAAGTCAGGCTCATAGCTGGCAAGCATAGCAGCAGTGGCAGGAGCCCCTCCCACCTCCATGGCAGCACTAAGGATGTATGACTGATGGCTTAGGCCTGCTGAGGGGCCCCCTCCCCCCACCAAGTGCATGAATTTCGTGCACTGGGCCTCTAATTACCCTGTAAGATCTAAAATTCAAGTGGGATTGATCAGTTATACAGGGGTGGGTAAAAGTAGGTTAATAATAAGCAATAACCCAAGAATAAACTATTTCACATACTCACAACTGTAAACCTATCTGTGCCCACCCTTGTATTTAACATAAAAGAATATCATTAACAATAGCATTTTTAATGATGACACCAAGTGATCAACTGTGTAATCCAGTACCAAATTCAGATATCTACAATAATGGAAAAAAAAAAACACATTTTAATTTGGATTTTATCTAAAACAATGTTTCTTATATTTAATAAAGTTTATAGTAAAACTGAAACATACCACTTTTCACAGCAAAGAATTTTAACAATAATTAGTGCACAGTTGCAATTCTAACCAAAATTAATTGGGGAGAGAATATGTAATATTCTAATAACTATATGACTAAAATATAAATGATGTTAGGTTTTAATTTTTGCAGAACAAGCATAAAAATGATCATTTTTGCAAAAATATCAGAAGACATCAACCTTTCCTAAGAGCTTTCAATAACTCAGAAGTGTCATCATTCTTGAAAGTTTTCCTTCAGAGTCTAATGAGTCAGTGCCTCTGCTTCTGACTGGCAGATCACCCATCACTTGAATTGATTTCAAGAAGGCCTAAATCTTTTGCAAGGTTTTTCATTTGCATTGTACTTGCATTTTATTGTAATACTAGAGGCCCGATGCATGAAAATTTGTGCAAGACTAGGCCTTCCTTCCCCTAGCTGCCAGCACCGGCTTCCCTCTGGCACCTAGACCCAGGCTTCCCTCTGGCCGCCGGTGACACCCAAGACCCGGGCTGGCTTCCCTCCTGCCCCAGCTTCATCAGGAAGGACGTCCAGAAGGACATCCTGTCTAATTAGCATATTACCTTTTTATTATTATAGATAAGTACTCCAAAATAAAGGAAAGACTGACTGATATCAACAGGCTACTGTTGAATGATGAGGGGTGCCTAAATAGAGACCAATTTTATAATTGATCATTCAATGGAGAATATTTTATTCCAAACAATTCTTGCTTCCTCACCAAACCTCACAACTGCAGGACTCCTATGTAGTTGCAAACATCTATTGAGTGTGTCGGGCATCGTCCTGAGTAATTTAATGTATAACTCAGGCATTCTCCTTTGCTGTAGGTACTATTATCATCCCATCTTAAGGATGAGGAGGCACACACAGAACTGTAGGAAACTTACCCAAGGTCACAGAGCCAGAAAATGGCACATTTAGAATAAACCCAGGCATACTGTTCCAGAGCCCACTTTCATGCAATACAGTAAACTCTCTCAGTAACATTTATAATGAATTATGTAAAAATAAAACCCCCTGTACCTAGAACAGAAGGTCTCATACTCCAGTAAACATAAGAATCACCAGAAATATTTATTAAAAATGCAAGTTGAGCCCTAGCTGGTGTTGCTCAGTGGAGTCAGCCTGCGGACTGAAGGTTCAATTCCAGTCAAGGGTACATACCCAGGTTGTGGGCTCAATCTCCAGTGGGGGACATACAGAAGGCAGCCAATCAATGACTCTCTCTCATCATTGATGTTTCTATCTCTCTCTCCCTTCCTCTCTAAAAAATCAATAAATATATATATATTGTAAATACAAGTTGAATGACACATCCTTGGAGATTCTAATTCAGTAGGTCAGAGGCCACGTGACCTCCTCCACCATTTCCACCCCAAGGTCATCCTGATACTAGTGGCCTAGAGACCACATTTTAAGACGGATCTAAACTCTGTACTTCCTACCCTGCCTCTTTCTGGTCACAGAGAGCCCAAGTCAAGGACTCTCAATTTCAGGTCCCACACAATGAACACTCAGCACTGCCTCCCTCTCCTTCGCTCCACGTACCAGCTTTGACTTCAAATGGTAACTCCAGTTCTTTCAAGGCATCTTTCTTTAATGGCAAGTTTTCTAATTCGACTGCACCTAAAAAATAAAAACAACATCATGTGGTTGCCAGAGGAGAGGGGGCTTGGGAGACTGAGTGAAAAGGGTGAAGAGATTAAGAACGCCATATTGGCAGTTATGAAACAGCGCTTGGATGTAAAGTAAAGCATAGGGAATATTGTCAATATCAGGGGATCACTTTGTAAAGTATATGATTGGCTAGCCACTATGCTGTACACCTGAAACTAATACAAAATAATGTGGAATGTCAACTGTAATTGAAAAATAAAATAAAAATAATTACATAAATAAAATATCATGAAGTGTTCATCCAACAAATGCGGCAGATGCCTACTCTGTGCAAATCATTGAAGGTTGAAGGGAAAGTTTTACAACTAGACCAGAGCGACAAAAAGCCAAGGGAGGCGCCACCACCAGCCTATGTGCTTCCCCTATACTAATTTCCTGGCTCCCACTTGGACATGTAAATAACAGCTGGAGTTTACAGCAGATGAAGTAATGAGCCAGATAGTAAATATTTCAGGGTTTATGGTGTCTGTTGTATAGTCTCCTTTTGTTTTTTGGGGTTTTTTTCACAAGCCTTTAAAAATGTAGAAGCCATTTTCAGCTCACAGGTGGGAATCTGGCCAGCTGGCCAGTTTGCAAGCCCCTAGTTCAGGGTAATGTTCACTAGAGGACCATTAACATCCGAA
The DNA here is from genome assembly GCF_014108235.1 of Myotis myotis. Lineage (NCBI taxonomy): Eukaryota > Metazoa > Chordata > Mammalia > Chiroptera > Vespertilionidae > Myotis > Myotis myotis. The sequence goes on along the minus strand of NW_023416324.1, from coordinate 5,900,191 downwards.
TCTCCTGGGATGAAATGCAGGCTCCTGGGCCCCCTGCCAGACATCTCTGGGATTGAAACACAGAAATTTGCAAATTTTAACAAGCTCTCCTTACCAACACACACCCCCCAAAAACAGGTGTACTGCACACAACATCTGGGAGCCTGGGAGAGTTAACGAAGTTGGTCATGAGAAGGAATCAGACTCTCTCTTCTGGAGGGACCAGCTCCGCAGGTTCTCCTCGGCACTTCCACCTGCAGGTGTAATAACCAAGCAGAGGGCAAAGGAACAAACAGGACCCCCGCTGAAGGCCTTGCAGACCCCGCTCTGACAATGACTCAAACCCCAAAGTACAAGACGCCTCCAAGGAACAGTCTAGATCTCTCACCTCCCCCCCCCCCGACTATGGAAGTCAGTCATTCACATATATACACACCAATCCCTGTCCTTGCTGGACACTATACTAACCACTGAGGTTACAAAAGGAGAAGGCAGGATTCTCATCCCCAAAGAGCTCGGGAGACAGCCCTCATTTTACAAAACTGTTTGCACCACACAAGGCAATTTCTGAGTCACGGAAATCTGTCTGAGATGCATTATTTTCAAGAACAAGCAGTACAGACAGCCGCTACCCAGCAACCCTTAACTGGTAAGGGAACCCAGAAAAAAGGCAAGCAAGGCTTTTCCTGCAAAGGCCACTAATGCAAGAAACTTGATTACTTTTCCCTGATTGTTCAAGACCAGTGCATAATTGGCTTCTAAGTATTCAGGTCTAGCAATGTGGCAGATTCTGAGCAAATGTAGCCAATTTATTTCTCAGACTTTTGCGGGAACAGCTGTCTATATGGGGAATCCACATACCTTAAGACTAACCAAAAGGAGAAGTTAATAACCCCAGAGAGCCCGGACAAACCGTATTTCCACATTTGGGGAGAAAATAATCTTAAGGGGAAAAAATATCATGAGACATATTCCTTATCAGTTGAAAGTGACTGAAAGGGAGGAAAGTATGTAGTCTCTTCTTTTGAAGAAGCAACATCTGCCCTATTTTTCAGTACCCAAACGAGGCTGACAGCCCTACGTTTGCTTGGCTGCTGTATAGCCTGGAGAAGTGGAACGAATTGTAGGCAATCCACACCATGAAAAATTAAAGAAGCTGCAGCCCAGAGAATGAAGGAGGTGACCTGGAAAGGAGCGGAAACAGAAGAAAGGATGAGAACTGAGGACCCAGGCAAAACCGCAGCAGCCATGCGTGGTTCAAGACCAAAAGCCTCCTACTGCCCCACCCACTCACACAGGTACCCACAACTGACGCTGCTGGAAGAGGTCCCTCCAAGGGGCCAGGCCCGAAAGCACAAAGTGTAGGCAGGTACTTTATAAATGATACTTCATAAATGATAATGATGTTCATTTATTTACAGGTAAATAATACGCAGGCATAGTCATGGATGTCTCTCTCATCCAAAAATGTCTCATCTCAGACTAGCAGCAAATCTAGTCACTTGGAACTGGGGTGAATTTAGAGACGGATCATTTCTCAGTAATTGTTAATGACTATTAAATCCTCTTCCCTCGGCTCTAGGTCATTAACAGGGCCGATCTGAGATTCAGAGCTTATAGAAGGAAAAAGGAGGGGGATCTACGTTTTGGGTTACAGATACACAGATATGCCCCCAGCCCGAAGTTCAGACGCCGTGGCATGGCACTGGCAGCCACTACCTTCTGGCTCCAAGCATGCCCTGCAGTTTTCTCCGTGCAAGTTTTCAGCCTTCTGCCTCCACTCATACGCTTCACTCTCCCTGGAGCCTGGTGACCCACCTGCATCCCTGTCAAAGCCCTGCTAAGGTCCACTCAAAAGTTCCCTCCATACCAGCGTTCCCAGAGTCCCACAGGCAGGAGGAATGGCTCCCCTGCTTTGTACCCCACTGCATTATGCCTAGACGTCTAGTAATAACAATGTAATATATACACCCCTTGGATTACCATGTAATTTCTGTCTCCCCAACAGATTATCAGCGAGCTCTCCAAGGACAAGGACTATAAAGATGGAGGCGGATAAGTAACAATAATTTTTGTAGTAGTAGTACCTGCCATCATTTAGTGAGGACTCACTATGTGCCAGGCACTGCATATGCATGATCTCATTTAATCCTCACAATGGTATGAGGAAATATTATTATCTGCTCCATTTTTTTAAATATTTTTTATTGATTTCAGAGAGGAAGGGAGAGGGAGAGAGAGATAGAAACATCAATGATGAGAGAGAATCATTGATGGGCTGCCTCCTGCACGCCCCCCAATGGGAACCAAGCCCACAACCCAGGCACGCACCCTTAACCGGAATCAAACCCGGGACCCTTCAGTCCACAGGCCGATGCTCCATCCACTGAGCCAAACCAGCTAGGGCTGCTCCATTTTTGAGACAAGAAAAATGAAGCTTAGAGGACAAGCAACTCGCTTAAAACCCACAGACCCCGTAGGTGGTAGTGCCAGAGTTCATACCAGATCTGTTGACCTCAGGTGGCAAGAGGGAGAGGGGTGAAGGGGAGGCTTAAGTCACTTACAGTCACAAACAGCTTTCAAATGGTGAAACCAGGGCTAGCTCCTACGCCTGAGCTCTTAGTATCTTCCACTGTCCCCCCTTTTCGTATCGTTCCACAACACAGAGCCTTACCAAGGCAGGTGTGCATCAAGTGTTTATTGAATGACCGAACGAGGGAAATCTTACACAATGCTAGCTCTGTCCGTCAACCACTCACATGCTAACTTGGCATTTTTATTACTTCTAACATGGCCTTTCAAGTCCAACCCACCAGCCAGTCCTACATGAATGATCATGATGGTGGATGATGATAACCCCAGTTGAGGGGGTTCACTATATGCCAAGAACCTTTGACTTAGCGTAATGTGTGCAGCACTCAGAACCTTATGAGATAGTTACTATTATCTCCAGCTTACAGAAAGTGAAACTGGAACATGAAGAATTTGAGTAACTTGCCCGAGTTACTAGTAAATGGAGGAACTGGGGTTCAAACCCAGTCTGGCTATAAAACCCATACTTTTGACCACTACTTCAGTCTCCATGCATCTCCCAAAGCATCTAGAATAGTAAATATTGGCAGATAGATTAAAATAACAGCTAGTGTCCTCCACCCCTAAACACTGCAAAACTGTAACTGTGTCTTCGAGATCAACAAAAACCCTCAACTTCTTTACAAAGCCCTTCTCAGTACCCTGGGACACCCCAACACGCTCCGCCAAGCACTGGGTGTGCTTGGATCCATAAGGACGGGCAGCATACTAACACCGTTATGAAAGGAAAAGCAACTTTCAATTTCTCAGGGAAATATTCCTCAGACTCCACAGGTTCGTTAAAAGCCATAGAGAATATTTTTTAAAGAAAATAAGTATAGAAAAGCAGTTTAAAGCGTCAGAGAGATACGCACAGTTGTTACAAGATATATTCTGTCTAAAATTTCTGAGATTAGAAATCTGTTATTACTATAGATCCCATGATACATCATATGCCACAAAAATGTCTATTTATTCATTTCTTTGGCAAACATCCTCTCCCCATCCCCTGCTGAGAGAGCCAGCTCTGTTATCAGTAAGGCCACAGTGTACCGGTCTCTTTCCAGGCCCTCTACCTGCCCTGTTCAACTCGGTCAGCTTCACAGCGGGTCTGAGAACCTCAGTGAATGGCCAGAGGTGAACTTGGCACGGCCGCTGAACTTTGAACATAGCCTCTTCCCGGAAAGACTGGTCACTTTCACTTTGCATTTCAGCAGCTCCCTTCCAAGGACCGGAGGACAAGCGGCAGGAGGAGACTGGGAAAGAACCTGTTTCTGTTCCCAGTGAAAGGAAGGAAGTGGAGGTGTGACCCTGATAGCTCCCCACAGCCTGTGGCTGCCACAGTCCTTTCATGGGTTTAGATGGGTCAGAAAGACCCGGAAAGCAACTCCCCTGGGGAAGGGTAACCAGTGACCGGCACCCCATGCTCAGACTGCACCATCATCTGCATCACGGCTATGGCCACCACCTGTCCTGACCCACTTGCCCAAAGTCACGCTCCAGGAAGCTGAGATCTGACCGTACTGGAGGCCTCCTGTCCTCTCTCTAGGGTCCCACATGCTTGCGGACTGGCTTTATCTCCTTTCTCAGGACTTAGTAAAGGGTTACATTTTGAGATGAGCAAAGAGAACTTAAATTAAAACAGGGAGAAGGAGAAAAAAAAGCAGTTTTCCAATCCCCCCACCGAACCACAGGACTGCATTTACCGAGTAGAGACCTATATAGGCTATAACAGGGGTGGGCCAACTTTTTGACTCGAGGGCCACAATGGGTTCTTAAACTGGACCGGAGGCCGGAACCAAAGCATGGATGGAGTGTTTGTGTGAACTAATACATGTTAACACTGCTGCTGGTGAAGGAGCGGAGGGGAGAGCAAGAGAACCCTCCGCTCTTTCGGCTCCGCGGGCCGGATAGAACAGCCGAACGGGCCAGATCAGGCCCGCGGGCCGTAGTTTGCCCACGGCTGGGCTATAATGGCTCAAGCTTTCTGTACTCGACTACGAAGCAAGACAAGACCTCAGAAGTTCTGGGACACCTCAAAAGAACATCATGGAAAACCCTGACCGGGTGCCTATGATACCCCGGTAGAGGAGCTTCAACTGTCTGTCCCTCTGATCTCCACAGCAACCCTGGAGAAGTGTGTCAGCCTCGTTTTCTAAAGAAACTGAGGCTCCAAATTTCAATGACTTGTTTCTATGGCTAATAAGCAACACAGCGGCATTTAAAGCCAAAGCCAGTGCCATTATCAGTATATCATGGCTGCCTCCATAACCCTTCATAAGGCAAAAACAATAACTGGGGTCAAGCACAGTCACCAGTAGTATAGTATTTTTAAAAAATATATATCAATAATTCCCTAAAATCTACAGCAATACAGGTACATATTTAAGTTACCCGATAATAATAATCAGTGTCACATAGGAGAAAAAATTCCTTTTACGCATATCTAATAAAAAAGCCATCTGAGCACCATGTTTTATCATTCTCAATCCGACAAAGAGAATATAGAAAGGAGAAGTGCCATCTGCAAAGGCAATTCTTTACCAAAAAGAGATACATGGACTCACCTTTCAGAAGCGCAACAGAGAGCTGGTCAGTGTTCAGGTTATTGACGTATTTCCCCAGATAGGTATTGAGAACCCAGGCTACAAGCCCTTCCAACATGACTAGATCCCCAAGACAAGGTGTTTAAAAATCACGGATCATTCTTCATTTCTCTCTCTCATGATCACAGAAGAATCTACGAAAGAAAAGAAAAAAGGAAATCAACAGAAAAAAACAGATGATTTTTTAAGCTGATTCTTCCTACTCTACCTAAAGGTGGAGGAACGCAAAGCACAGGTTTAAGAAAACAAGGGGTGAGAAGCACTGTAAGATGCCCCATTAGTAAATGGAGGACCAAACCAATACGTCGACGTTTTGATGCAGCTGCAAGGAACAGTCACTTATAAATTTACCAAATATTCCCTACAATGCAAAGTTGCATGTCTTTTCAATGTAACTGATCACTGAACTGCTTGCTTTCAGTGACTCACCTTGGGACTAGACTGTCCTGACCAAAGGTTCTCCTCCAGGTGTGATTTGGCAAAGTCTAGAGATATTTTTGATTGTGAGAAGTGAGAAGTGATACCTTGTGGGTAGAAACCATGGATGCTGCTAAACATCCTACAATGCGTACATAACATCCCACAGCGAAGAACTATCTAGCCAGAATATCAACAGTGCTGAGACTGAAATTCTGTTCTAGATTAAAGCAAAATTGCACTAAGAGGTTGTATCAATGAACTTCATATTCTGCAATAATCCTCTTTAAGGCTCCCCTAATTCAATTTTGCAAATCTGTTCATTGGGATCATTTGTAAAGTAATATAAAAGGAAGGGAGAAGGCAGTGGTTGTTCACGCTTCTTAAATGTCCTGGAGGTGCATTACTGGGGCCTGATGTTGATACAATGAACTATCTTAGTAATTACACTCACCAGAAAACATCTGGTTCTGGCTACCGTATTTATATTCAGCACTAAATCACTACTGCCTATCACTATTATTATGAATAACAGGTATTTATTAGTACTACAAAAATAAGTATAGATTTTTAGTATTACAAAATGTTAATATTTGAGCCGGACCGGCATGGCTCAGTGGTTGATCATCGACCTATGAACCAGGTCAGAGCACCTGCGTGGGTTGCAGCCTCACCCCCTAGCAGGGGGCATGCAGGCAATCCATGATTCTCATCATTGATGTTTCTCTCTCCCTCTCCCTTCCTCTCTGAAATAGTTTTTTTTTAAAGTTAATATTTGGAAAACTTGAGACACCAGCGTTTCAATGGGTCCCCAAGTCGCTCAGCTAGCAGGGCCCAATGAGAACTGTGGGCACCAGATTTGCTATGGCAGGCGGCCCACTGGGAGCCAGCCCTCTCAGGATCCTTTCCAAGCACCCGCCCCTCCTCCGGTGATTCATCTCGGCGCCAGAAGATAGCTGATCCCAACGGAAGGCCTGCCACACCCAGCGCGGCCCCAAAACAAGGCCCGGGAAGAGTTAACCTCCAGGAAAGACCCGTCAACATCGTCCTGCGCTTCCACGCAAGACTAACTTCCCTTTGTCAACAAGGACAGTACACATTAATAAGTAAATAAATAGCGTTTGGTGAAGTCCTCATTTCTTTCCAAAGATTTCTTTTTAAAGCTACATTCTGTGTAAAACTGGGAATCTGCTCAAGATTGCCGGATGCATTTACTTAAAGAGCAGGTTTTCTAAAGTGGTGTTGTTTTTTTAAATCCTCACCAGAGGACATGCTTTTAAAATAAGAAGTGTGTAGCAGTCTGAGTAAAAGAAACATTTCTTTATTTTACCTTCAAACAAGCAGATCTGGGAAAACAAAATTCGAACCTGGCTAACCTCGTCTGATTTGTGCGGACTCCCAACACACTTGGGCAAAGCGCCAGAGTCGGCGTAGTCTTTATTTTTGGAGTCCCTCCCACCGACGTCTGCCCTACCTGCCAACAAACTCTCTCCCAAGTACCAACGACACACGCTCTCCCGGTAAACGGACACCGCGGTGGGTGGGTACACAAGATCCACCCCCCCCCCCCCGTGTCCACCCGGGAGGTGGAGGAATGCACAGCGCGGATTAAAAGATGGGGCAAGACGCACTGTCAATGCCCCGGCCGGGACACCGCGCCCCAGGCCAGGACGCACGGTCGGCTCTGCTAAGCATCCGGGCCGGGCTGGCGGCCACTCGGCGCATTCCCGGCAGGAGTCCGGTGTCGGCAGGGCCGCCAGCCGGGCCACCACCCCGGGTGTTTACACTCAGGTCCGTCACGGAGTCTAGGCAGCTGCGAGCCGAGCGCGAACCCCCGGCGGCGGCCTCCCCTTGTCGGCGGGGCAGGTGACACCGGGGGATCAGCGCTGCGCCCACGGGCGGACCAGGAGCCCGGCAGTGACCTTGAGCCAGGCCACTCCCTCGAGGGGCGGCCGGAGCCGGGGCGGGAAGGGCCGGCAGCTGGACCCCGGCGCCCCACCCAGAGGCTCCCGGGCTCGGTGCAACCCGCCCCCGGGGAGCTCGGGGACAGGGGGCGGCAGGGGGCGGAGGACGGGCCCGGGGTCCACACGGCGAGGCTCGCAGCCCGCCGGCCGCCCCCTCGGCTCTCACGACCCTACGCGCTGCTCTACGGGGCAGGGACCCCCACCTCCCAGATGAAGCCCGGAGGGCCCGGCGCCGGGGACCCCAGGCCTGGGAGGAGGGGCTCCACCAGGCGTGACCCCGGGAGGCGAGGTGCGCTGGCAAGTTGGAGGCCTGAGGTCCCCCTGCAGAGCGGGGCCCCGAAGGCTGGCGAGGGGGATGGTCAGGACCCTCCGGAGAACGGACTGGCGCCCCATTCTTGGGTGTCAGATCGAGGGGCTCGCACACTGGGGTCCCCACGGAGGCCGAGGGTCAGGGGAGAGGAGGTGGGGTGGCACCGCCCCAATCCCGGGGTGGCAGGTGCGGGGACCCCGGAGAGGGTGCCGGGTCCGGCGGGGGCTCGGACTCCCCAGCACCCGGATGCCAGGGTCCCAGGAGGCTCAGGCACCCCGGTGCCTGCGGGGACCCGGACGCGGGGGTCCCCGTGAGGGCGGCAGCTCCGCGCCGTCGGAGGCTCCAGGGCTCCCGGAGGGTTTCCGACGGTCGGAGGGCCGGACGCCGGGTCCCGGCTCCAGGCGCCGCGCTCCCCGCGGGCGGACCCCGACCCCCAGGTCGGTAGCGAAGCCGGAGCGGCCGGCCGCCAGCCCACGCCCGCCCCGCGGTCCCCGCTCAGCCCGGCGCCGCCCCGCCGCGGCCCGTACCTGTCGGGGTCCCGGCGCCCGCCCCGGCTCGGCACTGCGCGCTGCTTCCTCCCCGCCGCTCCTCAATGGCGCTGAAGCGGCGCTCCGGCCCGCCCAGACCCGACCAATCGAGCGGCCGGCGCGCCGGCGCCTCGACAGCCGAGCGCCGAGTCATCGAGGAGGCGCCCCCTGGCGGGAGCGGCCACTCCTGCAGCGCCCCGCGGGCCGCAAGTGAATCTGGCTGCAGGCCCTATGGAAACTCAGGCAGATCTCTGCTTAGCAGCCTCAGGGGGCTGTGAAAACGGAATAAAGACCACGCCGCTTCCCTGCCTCAAACGGCTTCCCCATTAGACTTAAAACCCACTTCTTCACTTGAGTTGACACCAAGATCCTATTGGCTGTGGCCCGTTCCTATTTCTGCCCCCCTGGCCACTCTGCCACAGCATCCGTCCAGGGCACATGCCTCAGGGCCTTCCTTTGCCATTCTCACAGCTTAGGGTGCTTTCTCCCTGGACCACTGCTGCCCAATAGAAAGACAATGCAAACCACGTGGTGATTTTAAATGTACTGAGTTGGCACAATTTTTAAAAAGAAAAAGGAAAGTGAAATTAATACTGTACTTTTATTTAATCCAGTATGTCCTGAATATATTATCTCAACCTGTAGCTAACAGAAGAAAGTATTAATGAGATACTATAGTAAGCTTTGAAATCTAGTGTGTTTTACACTTAAATCACACCTGAGTTCTAACTAGCCACATTTCAAGTGCTCAATAGACTTATATGGCTACAGAGCAGCTAGAAAGCTGACTCCTCTTGCTTCAAATGTTCCCACTCCGCCCCAGCCGATTTGGCTCAGTGGATAGAGCTGCAGACTAAAGGGTCCCGGGTTCAATCCTGGTCAAGGGCACATGCCCGGTTGTGGGCTCAATCCCCTATAAGGTGTGTGCAGGAGGCAGCCAATCAATGATTCTCTCTCATCATTGATGTTTCTATCTCTCTCTCCCTTCCTCTCTGAAATCAATACAAAATATATTTTTTTAAAAGTTCCCACTCCAAGAGGATTTCCCTGCTACCCTACCTCAAGTTCCCCTCATCTACTACCCTATTGTATTTCCTCACAGAATGTAATGCTCCCTGAGATTACCTTATTTATTTGCTTATACATGGCATCCTTCCCCATCCTGAACGTTCCCTGAAAGCAGAGATTTTCTTTTCACAAACGTTTCTATGAATGAATGAATGAACAAATGGACACTTCATTTTGCATCGTCCCCAGAAGAACAGGAAGAACCCTACAGGCTCATAAAAAGTCAGAAAATGCAGGACACAGGACGGCAAGGTGGCAGTAGTATATTTACCAAATAATTACCAGCCATCATAATGCTAAGCTCATGGGCTGAGTCATTCCTGTCAAGTGGAATCCACCTGTCAGAACCTCAACACTGTCCCTCAAGGCTGAGGTTTGGGTATAAAATCCCTGGACCCCACAGATGAAAAGCAGAAGGAAAGGAGCCAACACCTGGCTGTACCGGAAGAGTTTATTTAAAATGCAGGTGCCGGCCCAGCCGCATGGCTCAGTGGTTGAGCATCGACCCATGAACCAGGAGGTCACTGTTCTATTCCCAGTCAGGGCACATGCCTGGGTTGTGCACTCGATCCCCAGTAGGGGGCACAACCGATCAATGCAGCCAATCGATGATTCTCTCTCATCATTGATGTTTCTATCTCTCTCTCTCCCTCTCCCTCCTCTCTCTGAAATCAATAAAAACTTTTTTTAAAATTCAGGTGCCAGGGCACCATTCATTCAACCAATATTACTTAAAATGTCTGTGCCCTGAGTTTCTTATCAATCTAAACATACATTTACCGTACAGCAATCTCACACCAGGTACTTAACCAAGAGAAATGAAAGCCTATGCATACACAGACTAATACACAGGTGTTCATAGCAGCTTTCTTCATAATAGCCCAAAATTGGAAATAATCGAAATATCCATCAACAGGAGAAAGCATAAACAGATAGCAATTGACCCACACCGTGGAATGCTGCTCAGCAATGAAAAGGAGCGAAGTACTGATACAGGCATCAGCTTGGAGGAACCTCAGAAGTATTAGCTTTGGGGGGGGCGGGGCAGACCACAAAAAATGATATACTGTAATGATTCCATTTCTATGACATTCTAGAAGAGACCAAACTAGAACGGCACCAGCACATCAGTGGTGGCCAACGGCCAGAGGTGGTGGGAGGGGATTGCCGAGGGAGGGCCATGAGGGAACTTTTCGGAGCGATGGAACTGGTCCAGATCTGGATTGTTGTGGTCACAAGGCTGTCTACCGTTCTCAAAATTCCTTGAAGTGTTCACTTAAAATTGGTAAATTGTTGTTTTTTTTCTGTAAATTATTCCTCAAGCCGGGCTGGCGTGGCTCAGTGATTGAGCTTCGACCTATGAACCAGGAGGTCACGGTTCAATTCCCGGTCAGGGCACATGCCCGGGTTGTGGCTCAGTGTCCAGTAGGGGGCGTATAGGAGGCAGCCAATCAATGATTTACTCTCATCATTGATGTTTCTACCTCTCTCTTTCCTCTCTAAAGCCAATAAAAATAATTAATTTAAAATAAAAGAGACATCCCCTTGGACTTGCTTGTGAAATTCTATGGAAGCTGGTTATCAAGAGTCTCCCATAGTAACCAGGTTGCTCAGCCTACTTGACTCCTTCGATAAGCATCAAGCCCAGCCAGCCCTCCCATGCGATTCCTCCTCTGCAAAGCGGGGATAATGGGTACTTCCCTATCTCTCAGGGCAATTATGCAGATAAAGTAACTGAAGTTCAGTTTCCCAACTCAGACTGGCAGAGCTGCAGAGCTTCTCACACTCCCTGGCTGGGACTCCGCCCATCATGCTGATAATGGAACCGTCCCCTCCATCCTTCCCGTGGCTTCTGAAGCCACCCTCCCCAACCTCACGCTCTGTCCTACCCCCAGGTCCCAAGGGTGGCCGGCCCTCCCTTCCCCAAGGCCGCTCAGAGGCCAGCTCCTCAGAAAAGCCTTCATCCACTCACCTTGCAAACTAACAGCCCCTCCACCCTTTCTCTGTCCCCTTATGTTGCTTTATTTTCCTTCTTAGCACTGACCACCCCCTGGCATAGCCGACAGGTATTTCTTTTCATAGCCCCTCCTAGCGAGTCAGCTTCAGCAGCGACCTGGTCTGTCCTGAACTCTGTTGCACCCCCAGCACACACACACACACACACACACACACACACACACACACACACACTAGCAACTAGTATTTACTGAGCACTTGCTATATGCCAGGCACAGTTCCAAGCATTTTACATGTAGTAATTCATGTGGTTCCTTACCCTAAGGGAGGTGCTGTTTTAACCCCATTTTTCCTGATAAGGAGAGTGAGGCACAGAGACGTTCATTAACCTGCCTGAGCTCACACAGACAGAAAGTGGTAGAGCCAGGGTTCAGCCCTGGGCAGGTGAGATATGAGAGCCCAGGACGCCTGACTGCTGTGCTAGTCCATCCACTACTCTGCTCCATCGCGACAAGGAGTGAATGGAAACTAAAGAGGAATAATCACGTGGCTCCCTCCCCACCCCAGCTGGCCCTGCCTGAGCGCCACCCACCGATTGCTCCTGGATGGTTAAAGGAAAGAAAGTGGCAGGAGGGTTCAGCGGGCCCATTTGACTGGGCACCCCAACAGACAAGTGGCTGTCTCCCGTTGCTTTGAACTGACCCCCTGTGGTAGTGTGGTTGATACAGGCACACCTCGTCCCTTTGCGCACCTCTCCCTTGTGCTTCTGGGTGTTGCATTTTTTATAAATTGAAGTCAAGAGCCTCCACCAGCAAAAAATATGATGCCCCGCTTCATTGCAGTGGTCTGGAAGCAACCCCGCAATAGCTCCGAGGTATGCCTGCATACGTATGGTCACTTCACTGGGAGTGTCTTATCACTGATATTTTGTCCTAATATTTGTTCTTTTTTTTGGTTAATCCTTGCCCGAGGATATTCTTTTTTTCCATTGATTTTTAGAGAGAGTGGAAGGGAGGGGGGAAGACAGATTGGTTGCCTCTGTGCACTCTCCCTGGGATGGCGCCTGCAACCGAGGTACATGCCCTTGACATGGACTCACACCTGGAACCCTTCAGTCCTCGGGCCGACGCTCTAACCAGCCAGGCCCCAATATCTGTTCTGTGTCCTCATATTCTGGAACAGCGCCACAGCCACCGCGGGGAAACCAGTGTCTGTTATTCCCATCAAAGCCCTTTCCATCACAACGGAGTTTATGTTACTGGGTGACTTTCAGAAGCCCTTAAGGATGGGGACTGGTTGCCAAGGAAACCAACCACATGATTAAAGGTTGGAACTTTCAGCCAACCACCCCCCTACCTCTGGTTAGAGAGAGCAGCTGGAGTTGGAACCAATCACCAATGGCCAATGATTTAATCAATCATGCCTATGTAATGACGCCTCAAAAAACACCAAAAGGATGAGAGCTCCCAGGTTACTGACTCCGTGGAGGTGGTGGGAGGGTGTTGCACTGGAGAGAACTTGGACCTTTCCACCCCTCCCCACCCCCCCTCCACCCCCCCGCTCTGTCTCTTCCCACAGAAACCTTGCTCACCATCTCTTCTCTCTGGCTGTTCCTGAATCTGGTAATAACTGGTAATGGAGTGAGTAACTTGTTTTCCCGAGTTCTGGGAGCCGCTCTAGCAAATTGATGAAGCCCAAGAAGGGGGTCGTGGAGCCTGTGAGTTATAGACGATGGGGCAGGAGCACGGGTGCCCCCGGGACTGGTGACTGGCCTCTGAAGTGAGGACAGCCCTGCGGGACTGAGCCCCCGGCCTGCGGGATCTGACACCATCTCTGTTAGGGGCAAAAATGGAATAGTGGAGACGAGCCATAGTTATAAGAAATATTAATCATGCTCTATTAACCGTGATCGCCTCGTTCTCATTAAAGAAAGGACATTCTGACCTGGCTGGGAGTTGTACGCCCCCAGGGAGTCAACCTTGGTCCTGGCAGTCAACCTTGGACCTTGTAGTCAACCTTGGAAGACGGTCCATTCTCATTCAAAGAACTGCCTAATATCTAATATCATGGAAAGATGAACAACCTTGTTGCCCAAACAGTTGAGTCCTACCCCAGCCCATGCCTGTGAGTTCTACTTCCCCGTAATCCTTGTCCTGCCCTATATCAGCAGCTGGCTTCCGGGGGCTGCAGAGCAGGTGATTGTGGCTGACCTGCTGCTCCCCCACGCTGCCGGCAGTCTTGGAATAAACGCTCGTATATATGTTTCAACGCTGTCTCTGCTTAATTGGCTCAAGTAGGACAGGCAGCCCGGACCCCCTGGTTGTCTGGTTTCACCTCCAGGTAGATAGTGTGGGAATTGGATTGCTTGGTGTGTAGAGAGAAAACCACATTTGGTGATCAGAAGTGCCACGCGCAGAAGGCCGAGAGGAGACACAGGAATGGTTTCCTTTCCGTCCCCTCGCACTGAATCGCCTGTTGCTACCCCAGCCTGTAGATGGGGAAGCCGGACCAGGGACTGTTGGGGCAGGAGAGGGAGTGGGGGCAGCAGAGCACAGCAGAGGGTGGTCACAGGTAGAGACCACTGGGAGGGGAGTGGGGAGGACATACACCGCGCCTCGCTCCCCTCCCACCCCCAGTCTCCTGTTGGTGCCTTCCGGTGGGCAAACCCTGCTGGAAGGCTGAGGGCGGGGCGGGCGTGTGGCCTGCAGGGGGCAGCCTCGGGCTACAGAGCTGGGCGGACGGAGGAACTAGAGGGGTGTGTGCAGATCCGCCCGCACATCGCCGCTCTCTTTCACTCTGCCCTCCCTCGCCAGCGCTCAATGTAGCCAAAGGGGCCACCCCACCTCCTGGTAGAGGCCAGAGGGCCTCCCTCCGCCCGGCCCCCACCCCCGCCCCTGTGTCTTTGCAAATCACAGATCTGGCGGCACCTCCCCACTCGTCGCAGCTCCTCAGTGAATCCCTTTCCCATTGCCCTCCTAGCAGGAAGTCCTCTGGCCCTGGCTGCTCCCCTTCCCTCTCGCTGCGCCCGCGCCCCTCCCCCCACCCCCCCCCGCCAAGTGTCAGCGCCTCCTTCCCTTCTGCAGGCCTCTCCTAGTAGCTGCTGCATCCCAGCACCTAAGGCAGTGCCTGCCCTAACCACAAGCCCAGGAATACTCGTCCCTTCTCAAGGACCGAGATGAGAAGGAACCAGGGAAGGAGGCAGGACCCTGAGAAGGCAGGAGGCAGTCACGTGTAAAACAAACAGGTTTATTGATAAGCAGGAATGCTGACCAGCAGACAGTGCAAACTCTCATTGCCTTGGGATCCACACAAGCCGGGGAACCGAGGCTACATCCAGAAAGGGTCTCTATTTCATGGCTCCCCGGCTCTGTGGGGGGATGGAAAGGCGGCTTGAGGGCCTCCCGGAACTGTCCACCAGGGGGCAGACCTGCTCCATAACCACGCAGGGTCCAACGTGGGCAGAGGCCCGGGCGGGTCCAGGTAGTCAGTAAGCACATCTTGAATCCACCGAGGGAAGCCGCTCGTGTCTCCAAGGTAATGGCTGGGCTCTCCGGCCCTCTAAAAGTTCAGCTGCAAAGTTCAAGTCTTTTTCAACAAAGATCCAAGTACCACAGACTCAAATGGCTTCTCCAGGAGCCCCAGCCCCCTTCCTGCCACCCTCTGCGGGGAGTGAACAAGTGTGTTTGGGGGACTGGGCAGGCTCTTTAACAAGTAAGAATGCCCTGGCAAAACTGTTGGCTTCGGCTGCTTCACGGAGGCCGTTCAGCTCCACATCAGCTCCACAGACCCACAGCACACAACACACACACACACACACACACACACACACACACACAGACTGGCTCTCAGCATCTCACATCCACCTGGGATGGCGACAGGCACAGTACTAAAGTGGCCCCGCGGCTCCCCTGGGGCCTGGGACTCCAGGAACAGCGGGAGGAGGTTGGGGGAACAGGAGCACCCCTTGGGAGTCCAAAAAGGAAGGTCCAGGCTGAGGTAGAAGGAGAGAGATGGCTGCAGGAGCTGGGTCTCCAGGTCCTGAAATTCCCTGATACAAGGTGTGGCCCGGGAGCCCACACCAGACAGCGCAGGAGGGAGGGCGGGGCTGGCGCTCTGGGTAAGCGGGAGTGAAGGTCAAAGGCAGAGAAGGCACACGCTGGGACTTGGGCTTTGTTGTGCTGCTGGCTTGTTTCCATGGTGCTTAAGGTTTTTTGGTGAGTTTTTAAACTGCCACATATTGAAATTAGATTTCCTGTTAGAGGTTTGCCATCTTGCCCTGGCTGCCTGCTGGGCCTCTGGGGGTCCGATTTTCACACCACATACAGGAGGCGGAACCAGCAGGAAAGGATTTGAGGTGCCTCCCAAGGGTCCTTAGCTAACCCAGGGGACCCCACCTGCACAGAACCATCTGGCTGATGACAGCCCCTCCCCCTCTGGGACCACCCTGCAGGCCCAGCATCCAGGCTGACTGGCTGCCCCTTCTCCATGGATGACCCCCACAGCGCCCTCCTCCCCCACGGCCTCTCTGGACGCTGGCACCTCCCGGGGAGCCAGAGCCCAGGGATGAAACAAGGGTTTGAGAAGCCAGGGCCACAGGCCCAGTGAGGGGGCAGCTCAGAGTGGCAGGGACCCGGACCCGCGGGGCTGCCTAGCACGTCCAGCTAGCCTTGGGAGAAGGATGCCCATGACCGGAGGGGTTCTCTGACTCTCCCTGCTCCTCCCTGCCTCCTCCCTGCCTGCCAGGCTGTGGAAGCCACTGAAGGAACTTGGCCTAGAAGGAGCCAGAGTGCTGGGCGTGGGGGCCAGGGAGACCCCGAGGCCAGCCCACTCAGCGGCGACTTGGCCCCTCCCGGCCTGGTTAACTGGGCTTCATGCCAGCGTCAGGCACGCCCAGGTTCAGGGGCTTCTCCTCCAGGCTCTGCAGCAGAGTCTCGGGGGCCCCGCGCGGGGACCGCACAGGGCACTCCTCCTTGGAGAAGGGGACGTGCTCGTCCTTCGGGGAGCCGGAGGGGCTGGAGTCCGCGTTCCCGGTCGTGGAGCTGGCCTGGGAGGAGCACCGCGAGCTGTGGTCAGAGCTGCTGCAAACGTTCACGATGCAGGTGACATTGACGTGGGTCCCGTGGCCGCCTGGGGAGGACTCTGCAGAAGAGGAGAGGGTGGTCAGCCGGGGTCTTGCAGGGGGGAGGCCATCATGGCCTGTCCCCTGCCCAACGGCCGGTTATGACATGTTGGTGGTTGTGTTTTTTAAGAGAATTGGCTGCCAACATTTAAAATTCAGGAATTAAAAATCAAATCAAATCGCACCTTTTCCAGGACTGGCTTCTCCCAATAAACTTTGGTTCCATTAAAAATAAAAAATAAATAAAATCCAGGAATTTATGGCTTCCCTCGGGAGCCAGATGTGGGAGATCTGGCCATGGAGGGCCCACGTACCTGAACACGGCTGGCAGGGAGGGCTTCCGCCCACCCCCTGCGGGCATCTGAGTTTCCTAACTGGTCAGCGTGGGACAGAATGATGGATAAGCCGGGAGATGAATACAAGGGGCTAGAGGCACAAGAGCCTCTCAAAAAGTGACAGCTGCTGCTGTGACTGTGGGGACCTGCTCAGTGCAAACAGGTGTGGTGCCCAGAGCGCAGGGAGGACTGGCTGGCTATTCTCCAGTCCTCCCCCAGCCCAGCTCCCCCAACTCCAGGGGCTCCGAGAGGAGGTCAGAGCTGGCGAGCTCCCCTCTCTCAGGACAACCCCAAATAGGCCAGGGCAAGGGAGGGCTGAACTCATGGGGCCAGAAGGAAATTTCCACCCTGAGTCTGCACGGCACCCAAATGTCACCCAAGTCACCATGGCCTTTGCACACTGTGAACCAGACACGGTGGGGGCGGACAGGGGGACCACAACGGGCGTGCCTGACGCCGGCATGGCGAGAGGTGCTGGGTGTGTGGGTGGGAGGGACAGAAGGGGATCGCAGGGGCCAGAGAGGCAAGAGGAGAGCGAACAGAGAAGGAACAGAGGGTGGAAGGGGTGGGCAGACATGGTCAGGGGTCCACACAGGGGGGCAAGGAGGAACCCACACCAGGCTGGCTGTGGAAGAGGTATCGCTAAGGATCAGAAAGGTGAATCCAAAAGTTGGATGAAGACCAACAGTTTACATTTGCAGTTCATTCATTCATTCTACAAACATTCAGGGCCACCTGCTGTGTTCTGGGCACTGGCCCAATGGTCCCCCGGGAGCTCTGAGGCTGGGGTGGGGGCACTGACAAGACATCACATGAGGAGGGCAGGCCATGACGGAGAAGCAGAAGCGGGGTGCCTTGCTGATGTGGGCAGCCCGGGGAGGAAGCAACCTGAGTGGGGTGACAGGTAGGGAAGGGGTGGCAGCCCTGCCAAGGAGGTGCCATGGCTCATCTCTAGGTGAGGAAGCTGGGCTCAGTGGGGTTAAGGAGCCGCCTCCGATGCCCGAGGCACCGTCTGGGAGGCATCTAGAAATGACCACGTCCACTGCCATTCTGCGGGGGAGCGGGAGAGACGCAGGCCAGCAGACTTGACTACCAAACACACCCAAGGAAGCTCCAGACTTCCCGGGGGCCCCTGCAGGGGTGCCCTCCACTGAGCACTGTGATCCCTGTCACAGACCAAATCCAGGCAAAATGCTCCTCCAGAACTCACACCCGGTCCTGGGGCCTCAGGCCCAAAGGGACTGGCAACAAGCCACACAGGGGAGCCCCAGTTCTCATGAATAGGAGGCATCCCCTATTCACGTAGCTTCCCGCCCCCAAGCCCAGGGGGGATGCCCAGCTCTCTCTTTATGAGCTGTGTGTCCTTGAACAGCTGCTTAAACTCTCTGGGCCTCAGTTCCCTTGACTATACAATATAATCAATATTAATATTATATTACAGAATTATAAAACAATGATATCATATAATAATGTAATACTGTAACATTACATGTAATACTGACACTCTACCTCCCAGGAGCACGCCTGTGCCGCCCCGATGGGTAGTACAAGGCCCCTTTCTCTGACCTCTTAGTGAGCCAAAGCAACTCACCGGGGCTCATTTCCCCGAACAGTCCCTCTCCAGTTATCCTAGGACCTAGGTCCTTCCTTGTTTTACTCTCCCCAGCTTTAATAAATATCCCCTAAAAATACAAAAATATGTACTACTACTTTATATTAGGCTAGAGGCCCGGTGCACAAATTGGTGCACCAGTGGGGTCCCTTGGCCTGGTCTGCGGGGTCAGGCTGAAACCAGCTCTGACATCCCCTGAGGGGTCCCAGATTGTGAGAGGGTGCAGGCCAGGCCGAGGGACCCCACTGGTACACAACTGGGGCCAGGGGGGACACAGGAGGTTGGCCAGTCAGGGAAGGACTACAGGAGGGCTCCAGGGTATGGCCGGACCCCAGCAGCAAGCTAATCTACCAGTCGGAGCGTCTGCCCCCTGGTGGTGAGTGCACATCATAGCGACTGGTTGACCAGTCGACCGTCTGCCACCTGGTGGTCAGTGCACATCGTAGCGAGCAGTTGAGCAGCCTTAGCATATCATTAGCATATTATGCCTTGATTGAACGGACAACTGGATGACTGGACACTTAGCATATTAGGCTTTTATTATATAGGGTATGCTATACCCTGCCTGGATATCAGACTTGAAGGACAAGTTAGGGCTGTCTAGAAGGAAGGGTGTTCCTGGTGAAAGAACCCACATGGGCAAAGGTGGGAGGGAACTGGGGGGTTCAGAGAACCCAAAGAGCCAGGTGGCTGCGTGTTGCACTGGGGGGCAACCCACGGCTATTGTGCAGGGCTTCTCAGGCCCAGCTGGAAGCTGGGGCCCAGGAGGAAGGGCTCACTTAGAAAGCAGGAAGAATCACGAAGAGGGGATGAAGCCGGGGCCACTTACCTGAGCTCCCGGAGCCAGCACGGGCCTCCCCAGACCCACTGGGCTGGTCCCTGCCCGGCGCCTGTGGCTGGTTCCTGGTGGGCGTCCCCCCGTGGGAAGCGCCGGCCGCGCTCTCCAGGGAGCTGCTGCTGGAGCTGGGCGCCGTGGTCAGCAGGTGCTGCTGCTCGGAGCCAGGTGCTACCTGGGCCTTATCAGCAGGCAGGTGGGGCTGGATGGGGAAGGCAGGAGGGACAGCGGTCAGGCCTCCAGCCAGCTCCCCTCCTTCCTCCTTCCTCCTCCTCACCACCATCTGTGCCGCGTGTCACAAGCCCTGGAGGTTACTTGCTTCTGCCCACCGTGCATGTTCTTTCCACACAAGGTGCTTTCGCGACGTGTGCCCTCTATGGTTTCTGTGATTAGCACTTGCCTGCCCTGCTGGAGTGTGAGCCCGCGTCAGGCAGAGCTCAGAGGGCCCTGTTCTCCAAATCGTTCTCCCCTTAGAGGCGGGGCAGGATGGAGGTCCAGAGAAGGAGAGTGACTCTCCCAAGGCCACCCCCTCAGCACAGGGTGGCCCGGCCCAGCAGCCAAGAGCATGGGTGCAAATCATGACTTCATCACTCACTAGCTGTGTGACCTTGAACAAGTTACTTAGCCTCTCTGTGCCTCCATTTTTCATCTACTTGTATAAAGGGAGAATAACAACCCATCTCCTAGGGTTATTGTGAAGACTAAATGGCCGAGTAAATGGTAAAGTGCTCAGAACAGCGGCTGTTGCATAGTAAGTTCCATACAAGGGTTTGTTAAATCAGGGGCCACACTTTCACCCACTGCCAAGGATGAGGGTAAAATGAGAACTGAGGCGAGTGAAGGGTTGGTGAGATATATCTTAGCGGGGTAGAGAGAGGTGAGGGTCCGAGGGTGAGTGTTTGCTGTGGGGTGGGGGCCACAGGCATGTTAGACCCCCTCCCCAGGGAACACTGAGACCCCAAGGCCTTGCTCCAGAAGGAGCCAAGATTCCAGGTGTGCTCTGAGCAAAGGCAGAATACCTCATCCTCCCGGGACTGGCCAATCCTGCAGCCCTGGCCCCCAGCCCCGCCCACATTGGCTGTGGCCCCTCAGCACCTGAGCCCTAAGGAGCCCTCAATATCCCGAGGCCAGCTCATAGCCTCTTACAAGGAGGATCCTTCTAAAGCAGCCCTGGGAGGCCATGGAGGCCCAGAGAGGGTGTGTTCCTTGCTCTGAATCACACAGCTGGTCCATGGGAGGGGCAGGACCAGCCCAGAACAGTGTCCCCAAGCTGGAGACTTGCCACTGTGTCCTGACTCCCTGGCTCACCCCTCCCCCAGTTTTCAAGGGAAGGAGGGCACTTGTAGATTTCTAGTTCATGCTGAACTTGCCCACTCCCAGCCCTGCCCTGAACTGGGACAGGCGGGCGGGAGGGAGAGGAGGCGCATCCAAATGTCATTCCTCACAACCCCCAGAGAAGGGGCTTTCACGTTCCTCTGCTGGTGGCCAAGGCCCAGCAGAACAGAAACCCCCAAAGGTCACAGCTGCCTCCCTCCCCCAAGGCCACAAGTTGCAAAGTTCAGACAGGCTCTGAGTGGGGCAGAAAAATCCTGAGTGCTGCTCCTTGGGCTGGGACCCCAGAAAGGGGGGTGCCTGGGGAGTTCATGCAAAAAACCAGGACCCCAGCCGGCCAGGCTCCTCCTCACCTCCCAGCCCCTCCCAGCCCAGTCCTGCCTGGATGCAGAGACCCTGGCAGAGCCACCACTAGGTCCTCCGGACGAGGATCCATGTCTGTCTGCACGTGCGAGTGTGCGTCCATGAGGTTCACACACGCGCGTGTACAGGTGTGAAGGCATGTGAAGTGCACACACATACATGTCTATGGGGGACATGTGGGCACGTCGGCTGGGCGTGGTGAAGAGAGGCACTCCCAGGTTTGTGTCCAGGCCACGCATGAGGTGTGTGATCTTGGGAAAGTTACCTAGTAGCTCTGGACCCAAGTTTCCTGGGCCGTAAAACTGGAGCCATCATCTTACCGCCTGTGTCGCAGCACGGCTGTGGGAATAAGTAATGCTCAGACTGTGCCTGGCATACGTTCAGCACCTCATAAATGCCCACTCTCGTTATTAAATGTGAGCGGTGCACGAGGGTGCCTGTGGGGGTGACTGTGGGTGAGCTCACATATGAGGGTACGCTGACCTTTCCCAAAAGAGGGGAAGCCACTGTCCTGCCAGGCATTGGGGTTCCTTCCGCAGCAGGAGGGACGGGGAGGAGCTGAGTCATGCACTCTCCGCCCCAGCATCCTAGACCTTGGGGCGCGACCAGGCAGCCTCATAGCAGGGACCACAGCCAGCGGCCCAGGAACAGAGTGGGCACAGGCTAAGCAAGGGAGTGGCAGCCTGGGGACTGAAGGGCAGGCATCTGAGGAGGTGACCAGCCTCTGAGGGCAGGCCTGTGGGGGCTCGGGGGGCTTGGAGCAGCCCTGAATGCCTGGCCTGGCCAAACCTGCAGATTCAGACGGAGTTTCCAACCTGGGCTCTGTCACTTCCCTAGCAGCCTGACCTTATACGGGGAACAGAACCTCCCTGAATCTCCGTTTCATCTGGGAAAGGGGGTGACTGTACTGGGCACCTCACTGCAGCCAGAGCCGCAGCACAGGCACCGAGCCTGGCACATGGGCTCAGCAGCCAAGTGCACGGCCAGCTCAGACCTGTGCGTCAGTCTTTCCAGGTCCACACTGGGCAGCTTGAAATTGGATGGTGGGAGTGTTTATGGCACAGAAATGAGCTAACACCACAAATCAGGAGTTCGGGGCTTTTGCCCTGCCCGGAGGGCCCGTTACCAGCACCCGCTCTATACACAACAGCTCTCCAAAATAGAAGCTGCGTTGCTCATACTCAGTGAACACAGAACTCTGTGTAGGGAAAGGGGAAGTGAGGCTGCTGGGTCACACCTGGGACAGCTCACTGCACTGGGTGTTGGGAAACACTTGGCCAGGAAGGAGAGAAGACGTGACAGCTGGGTGCTGGGGAGGAGCCTGGAGGGCACACGTGCCCTCTGTGCCACCCCTCGGCGGCTGTCAGTGTCACCGAATGGAAGCCAGAAAAAGGAAGGAGTGGCATTTGCACCCTGGGGGAAAGAGAAAATGTCTGAACTCCCAAACCAGTGCTCCCATCTGCGGGAATGCTGCAGAGCCGGGAGTCCAGAGACACGTTGCTGGTGCCGTGTGGCCTTGGGCAAGTCACTTCCTCTTTGCTTGTCCACAAAATTGGGCCCTGAAAGCAGTCGCTGGTCCCTACCAAGTCCCAAGTCCTGTGTAAGCCTCTGGCACTGGGCTGCCCAGGGCTGAGCTACTCCCTAGCACAGTGGTTCCCAGCTGGGGGTGGCTCTGCCCTCCGGGGGGCATTAGCAATGTCTGGAGACATCTCTGTCACTCCTTGGAGGCAGTGCTGCTGCCATCGCTGGGGATAGGCCAGCGCTATTGCTGAGCAGCCCGCAAAGCACAGGACAGCCACCAAGGACAGGATGATGGCACCGAGGCTGAGGAACCCTGCCCAGCAGGACGGGGGCACCTGGAGGGAGCTCTTTCCTCATCTATAAAAACAGGTATAAACCCTGCCCTGCCTACCAGATTCAGGAATGCAGCAGCCACTGTGCACTGGCTCACCCCACACCCATTCCCAAGCCCTCTCGTCTTCCTCCACCACCGAGGCTGGGAAAGCAAAGCGCCCCATTTCCCGGACTCCTTTGCAGCTACGGGTGGTCACGTGACACCATTCAGGCCAATGAGACAAAACGAGAAGTCTACCCAGGGCTTTTGGGAGAGCGCTAATTTCCTGATAAAAGGCATCATGGCGGGCCATGACCCCCTCCCTCTTCTGCCCACCTCAAACCTGAGGTCACAGGAAGTGGTGATCACCCTCTTATGACATGAAGCCACAGCAACAGACCAACAGCCAACACACTAAAGATGGCAGAGCCCGGGGTCCTACCGCCTCTCAAAGGATGCAGCTGAACTATTCCAGCAGCCATCGACCCCTCGACCTCTTGGCATGTGACCAACATAAAGCCCTCTTGCTATAAGTAACCCTTATGTTTTTGGTTATTTGTGGCCAAATGCCCTCCTGATGGAGAACTGGTCACAGACCCTACTTTATAATAAAGATCTAAGGTGAGCTGCTTTGGTTGAAGAAGGGGGACCCTGAGCCCAGCCCTCTAGCCACCATCTCAATCCCAAAGATGACCTCCAGGCCCCTCGTGGAACACCAGGGTACCTTGGCACTCAGTTTGAAAACCACTGCTCTTTGAGGAAGTGCTTTGTAAGCACCACAGAGATGCTGAGAATTGTTGCCAGCTGAGTGGATGGTACAGCCCCTGAGCATCACTGTCCCCGTTTAATGGTGAGGAAACGGAGCCACAAGCCATTTCACGGCTGCCCAAGGTCACACCACAGGTCCATGACCACATGCTTGCCACGGACACCACTAACCCCTGCTCCTTGCCGTGGCATCTCACACTTGGTCTCCTTGATCAGCCCTGGCTGGCCTTTCCTCCACCTCCCAGGGCTCTGCACACCACCTGGCCCTGGACAGACCCACCTACAGAACCCACTGCTTCCTGGAAGGAGAGCAGGGGAGGGGCACTCACCTTAGTGTCTCCAGGCAGGCAGAAGGGTTTCTCTGCAAAGGGGAGAGGGGACAAGTCAGGGACAGTGTCTTCCTTGGGCCACGGCTGTTCTAACTAGGAGGGCAGTGTGGGGTCCAAGCAGAACCGGTGGGAGTAGACTCAGCCAAGGGGGAAATAATTATCTACCAGACAAGGCACGCAAAGGCCCCACACCCAGCCCTCCAGCTGGCTCGACATTGTTCCACTCCCTTCTATCCCCGCAACTACTTTCCCCCCAAACTCTGCACCTTGGCTCACGCCTGTCCTCTGCTGAGCATGCCTTTCCCTTCCTGCACACAGCCCCCCATTCAAATCTTACCCAGCTCAAACCCTACCTGCCCCCGAGGCCTGACTCCCCCCAGAATGCCCCACAAGAGTCCTGGACTCCTCCCCCTGGGACGCCCTCATGGAGCCTTGCCTTTCAGTAGGTAAGTTAGCAGAAGTGCCCTCTCCCAGGCTCTAAGCTCCTACCGAGTCTACGGTACCCAGCTCTGTCTGAGCCCTCGGGCTATGCCCAGGCCCTGACTCA
Organism: Myotis myotis; assembly: GCF_014108235.1. NCBI lineage: Eukaryota > Metazoa > Chordata > Mammalia > Chiroptera > Vespertilionidae > Myotis > Myotis myotis. Next base: position 5,875,719 of record NW_023416324.1, on the reverse strand, counting down.
CAGTAGGCACCCAGCTTCCTGAACAAATGGATACAGGGACAAGGAACGGAATCTTACTTTTCTTCTGGGCCAGGATGACACAGTTCAGCAGCCCTATCATTAGCAGTCCCAAGGCTGTCACACCCACAATGAGTCCTGGAAGGAAAGGAGAAGCTCAAACCAGCTGCAAAAAGCACACCGACTTCTACCAGGGGCCTGGCAGGTCAGTCGGTGACCAAAGATGGCTGGGGCTGTCCCAGGTGAGGGGCAAGCCCAGGCCAGAGGTCCAGCATTCAGTTACAACACGAACAAACCAAAAACTGTGTGCCAGACAAGCTCGAGGGCCACCAGCTTGACCGTTCAAGCCTGGTGTAGTCCCTAACCCCAGATGGACAGCCCATGAGGTGACTTGGCTCAGCCACCATCTTCACAGCCCGATGGTTCATCAGAACCAACAACCAGGAGACCACCTCCACCTTGAGATAAAAGCTGAGCCCAGCCTGGCTGGCATGGCTCAGTGATTGAGCATCGACCTACGAACCAGGAGGTCATAGTTCAATTCCCGGTGAGGGCACATGCCTGGGTTGCGGGCTCGATCCCCAGTGGAGGGCATGCAGGAGGCAGCCAATCATGATTCTCTCTCATCACTGATGTTTCTCTCTCTCCCTCTCCCTTCTTCTCTGAAATCAATAAACATAAATATTATTTAGAATTTTTTAAAAAGCCGAAACCAGTTTGGCTCAGTGGATAGAGCATCAGCCTGCAGACTAAAAGGTCCCAGGTTCGATTCTGGTCAAGGGCATGTACCTGGGTTGCAGGCACATCCCCAGTAGGAGATGTGCAGGAGGCAGCTGATCGATGTTTCTCTCTCATTGATGTTTCTAACTCTCTATCTCTCTCCCTTCCTCTCTTTAAAAAAACAATAAAAATATATTAAAAAAAAAATTTAAAAAAAAGCTAAGCCCGCCTCTCTCGACTCGGGGTCTCTCAGTGACAGGACCAGGTCCTGGGAGGAGACAAGTCTCACTGCCACCTGCCTCCTGGGACAGTGCGCATCCAGCCCACAGGGGGCTCTCAGTGAGTCTGAGGTAGGAGGGAGGAAGGATGAACGGGCCCTCTTGTGACTTACCAACTGGCAGAGAGATGTTCCCGGTACTGAGCCCTTCAGCCGGGGCACTTGGGACCACAGGGAGCAGGACAGACATGCTGGCAGCTGTGCTGGGTCCTGGAGTGGGCTCCATGGGTTGAGATTTTGTGGACGCTGCCTGGGGCTTGAGGGCTAAGCTTGTGGTCACACGCAGGGTGGGGAGCACAGACGTGCAGACCGCGTCCATGCTTGCATTGCCAGGGATGGCCGTCGACTCACAGCTGGGAAAGGAGGCGCTTGGTCAGGGGGCAGCAGAGGACAGGACGGCTCAGGGTGGCTGGGCTCCCTTGTGGGAGACAGCTCAGAGGGCAAGGGTCCCAGCAGCATGGATGAGGGAGTGGGGACGTGCCTGCCATCTTTTAGGACCACCCCTTCCTGTCCTCACCTGGCCCCGTCCCCATGCTCCCCACTCAGGGCAAGGCTACTGTTCACCGTGCTGTCCTGGGACCCGCCCACCATAAGATGAACCTGTCCTGGCACTGAACAGGCCTCGGCAACCCAAGGGCGCGAGTGGGGGTTTCAGGCACGATGACACCACCACTGTGTGTTCTAGACCCTCCATCACCCAGGGCAGCCCCTCCCTGCTCCCCCAGAACCAAGGGGCTCAGCCACTCACAACCGATGGGGCCTGCAAGTGTCTGTGGATGACACCGTGTCTGAGAAGGTCCCTGGGGCACAGGCAGCACACACCACATTCGATGTTGGGGTTCCTTCAAGGAAAAATTGGGACCTGTCACCAACTCAGATGCTCCGTGGGACAGGGAGGCCTTGGCACTGAAGCCCTAGGGGAAGTCAGAGGAGCCGTAGAACTGTCTGCACCTCTACCTCCGAAAACACACACGCGCGCACACACACACACACACACACCATGCACGCACATGCGCGCACACAAACACACAGCTGGAGAGTTTGTCCTTTAACCAATTCTGGTGACTTCCTGGTCTCCGGGGTCACATGGGTTCACCTTCCTGGGGCACCACCTGATTTTCCAGCAGCTTAGGGCTTAATCTGATCTGTCTCTGGATCCCCAGGGCCTAGCACACAGTAGGTACCTAATCAGGCACCTAATGGATAGCAGGCCATCACTGACAATGTTCCCAGGATGAGCTGAGGAGCTGATGTCCCTGAGGAGAGACCCAAGGGGGAGCCCAAGGTCAGCTGCCCGACCCCGTACCTGGTGTGAACACACCGAAGCCAGGGGGGCACTTGCGCAGCGGTGCGCACGCCTGGCACCTGTGCGGGCTCTTCAGCACGCAGTACCAGCCGGGCCTGCAGGCGCACACGCGGTTCTGCTTCTGGGTGCAGGCTTGAGCTTCTACCAGTTCTGGAGGGGCGAGAGGGCGGACCAGGGTCATTCCTGCCTCCACTGGCCCTGCTCACAGCCATGCCACTCTGCCCTCCCAGCCAGCCCACCACCCTCAGACAGCTCTGCTCTCCAACAGGCGATGGGTCCCACCCCTCCCCACGGCGTTCCATGGTCTGCAGTCTCCTTCCGCTCCACGGAACAAGCAAGACACAACTCCCTCAATGCTACAGCGGGCACAGTTCTCCAACCGCGGCTCTTGGCCGGCCCGCCCCATGGGGCACTGAAGGGGATTCAGTAAGACAGGATGAACATGCTCCGGGTACATAGTAAAGAACTGTGCCCACGCAACCTCATGCCCCGGGGCATGGAGCAGCAGGTCTGGGGTAATCCACATCAGCTTTCAGCCAAAGGGGCTGGAGTCCAGGTGCCCAGGGGAGGATGCTGGGGCCCACCCCTCGCCTCTGGGCCTACTCACCAGAGCTGCAGCGGGAGCTACAGCTCAAGCACTCGGGCACCCAGTTCCAGAGCTCGGTGTACATGCTGTCCTCGCAGGGGGCACACACGGTGTCTGAGGTCTTGGTGCAGGAAGACTGGACGTGGTAGCCTGAGAAAGCCAGGGCCAGTGGTCTCAGGGGAGTTGGCTGCTACCCAGACCCTGAGCTCATCCACTGCTCCCCAGAACCCCAGAGATCTGTAGTGGAGCTCCGAAGGCTCTTTGATGGGGTTCCAACTCCTCCATCGACTCATCTCACATCCAGCAAATACCCGCTGCCACTCCATCTCTGAACCCCCACTGTTCATAAAATATCCTCCCCTCTGCTCCTTCCAGATGGCCTGGAATTCCACCATCAAAACCGCCTGCCCATTAGTCAGTCACACGTTAGTGAGAACTGGTTTGCCGACCCCTTTCTTCTTTATATTTGGCTAAAATTCTCCACCTGGGGCCATCTAAGCTGAGGTCTAACGGATAAGTAGGGGGTTTCCAGGGAAAAGGAGTTGGAAAGAGGGAACAGCCTATGCAAGGCCCCAAAGCAAGAGGGACCATAGGGCTGATTCATGGAACTAGAAGGAGTTCAGGAAGAATTGAGAGCTATGACCCTGCCCGCTCCACCCTCACACACACACTCCCTCCCAGACACCAGCCCCCAGGAACCGGGCCGGTCTGAGGGCCAGGGCTCCAGGGTGGTCCCTCACCAGGAGGACACATGCTGCAGCACATCTGGGCTCTCTCGTCATAGTATTCTTTCTGCTGGCACGAGCTTCCATCCTCCGGAACGTGGGGGGTGAATGCCACCTGGAAGGGGGAAGGACAGCCATCAGCTTGGCCACGCCCAACACCCAGATCCCCATCCTGTGTCCCACAGTCCCTTCTGGGGCTCACCGATGGATGGATGGAGGGCCTGACTTCTCCCTTTGGGTGGGGGGCAAGGGGAAGGTAGAAGGGAGAGTCCCTGCCTCCTTTCGCCTCCCCTCTTCCCCCCTCAGTGTGGCACACCCATGTCTGCAGGTGGAGACACTGAGCCAGCTGGCCGGAGGGTGAGGCTGGCCCCCACCACTACACAGGGCAGTGGCCTCAGTCACGGAGACCCACAGTGCTCAGCACAATGTGGCCCTCTGCCTAGGATGCCTCCTTCTCCCTCCTTCCCACACCTGGGAATCGCCCCTTTGTCCTTCCAACCAACTACTGCCTCCTCTGGGAAGCCCTCCCTGACTCCCCCAGGCTGATTCAGGTTCCTCCTCCTCTGGGCTCTCTCTGAGAGCTGGATGCAGCCCCTCCAAACAATCATCTCATTGTGCTAAAATGGGGTACCTACTTCTCCTCCCATTTTGCATGGGTGTATGTGCACCTGCGTGCACGCACACGCACACACACACACACACACATCTACAATACACAGGGCAGGAGTGATGGCCTCACCGACTCTGGACCCTCAGCTGCCAGCATGCAGCCCCCGGCAGAGCTGGCGCTCAGCAGATGAGCACTGTGGACGACAGTAACAATGGCTACCATTTCCCGAGCACTGACAGGTTGCCAGGGGTTGGTCTACGTGCTGCAGGTGCTCTAGGCAGACCCCCTAGAGCGCCCACCCCCCAGCTGCCATGGTGCTGCCTGGGAGTGACCCGGCCTCCAGGTGGACGGCTGCTGTGGTGGAGTTCACGCTCCGCACCCCGCCCATCCTGCTGCAGCTGGGCCGCGGCTGGCCTCTGCATTGAGAACGGAAACCCAGCTCCTTCCCTGCTCGGCCTGACAGGCAGTCCCAGACCGTCCTGGCTCCTGGACAACCCCCAACCCCGAGGCCGAGGCCGGGGTTTCACGCTGTCCTGCAATCTGCAGCTCCTCCCCCACCGTGCTCCTGCCTGAGCTGTCGCCTCGGCCTGGAACAGCCTCTTGCTTCCCCTGACAAAACCCCACTGTCCCTTCTGACAGCAGCCTCTGCCTCAAGGCTTCCCTGCCCACACCCCACCCTGAGTAATCACTAGCACCCCGAGCCCTGACCTTCCTCCCTCAGGGTCCTGGCACACAGGCCTGTCCCCACTAAACGGACGCCCTCTGAGGCTGCAGGCTGGGGGTGACGCTGCTACCACCCAGGGCTCACTAATCCAAGCAACAGGCTTCACTCCAATGTCATTTCCCAGAGGGATCTGACCCTGCACCAGGACATGGAGCCCCAACATGGGAGCACCCACCACGCTGCCAGCTGAAGTCCTTTCCCCCGCTCAGCCCAGGCCCAGGCCCTCACCCCAGGTAGTCAGCTCTGGTGAGGGTGGGAGAGACGCAGGCACTGACAAGGGACGTGAAACCATTCTGCACAACACGGAGTCTAAAAGATAACTTCCATTCCCGTCTGGACTGTAAGCTCCCATGCCATGGCGGCACACGCATGCACATACATGCACACACATGCACATACATGCACACACATACACACTCATCCCAATCCTTCCCTCGGCCCGGCCCTGGAGCAGGCTGCCAGGCACCTGAATGAGGGGAAAGCAAGGCCCCATATCGGGCTCCACACAGCTGGGGCGGGGCCACTGCCCGCGTCCCAAGCCCCTGGCCTCATGCCGACTCCCGCCCAACAAACAGGGCACAAGAGGCTCAAGGGTGGGCCCAGGAGGCTGTGAAAAAAGAAAGAGAGACCCTCCCAGGTGATTCTGACGCTCCTCTGCCCAACACACCTGTTAGCTGACACCCAGAGGCAGCAAGACGACCTGGGGGAGGGGCACACGGAGGAGACCCGGTGATCAAAGACGGGGAGGGGGGCTAGGGGGGAGCCCCGGAACCAGAGAGTATACCTCTGCAGCTTCCTTCGCACAGAAGAGGAGGGCCTGACTGTCCCCCATGGCCCCCCAACATGGCCTTCCCTGCAGGCCGCTGCTGTGCGGAGCTTCCCCCAGGGAAGCGGCTGTGCCCGCCCCTCAGAGCATGCCCCAGGCGGGCAGGGGCCATGCAGGGTGGCCCCAAGGGTCTCATGGACCCTGCATCCCCACAAGCACCCAGGCAGTAACTAGGGGAGCCCCTCATTCCTGTGGGGCCAGAGAACCACAGGACCAAAGGGGCTCCCGGCATGCAGCCCAGGGGGCCTGCCCGGCTGGAGGAGGACTTCCTGTCAGGCCCAGAGAGCCTGATGCGGCAGGGCCTGCCTTGGTCAAGTTTGGGCTCTCTCTCCACCCACAGGCCAAGGGTTCCTGGGCAAAGGCAGGCGGCCAGCCTCCAGCCACTGCCCAGCAGCCTCCCCTCAGGGTCCAGTCCTGTCTGAATCTTGCTCTCACTGCCTTTCCCCACACTTCCTCCCGCTGCTCTGTGTGAAGAGGGTGGGTCCTCTCTTGAGCAATTTCTAGGCCTGTTTATCCTCTTGGACAGAAAAAGAGAAAAAAAAAACAACCCACAGCCCTGTCATGGCTAAACAATGAGGAACAGAAAGCCCCTGGCCGAGCGGGACAAAAGGTCACTCCCAGCACTGCAGGCCCCAGAGCAGAGGCCACACAGCCTCGGAGCCAGGTCACCGCAGGGGCCACACGGGCGGGGGTCCCTGGAGGTCCCCGGAACGTGGCGAGAGCCTCTGGGAAACGCGGGGCTATGGAAGCTTCCAGTTCCTTTGGCTGGTGTTGGGGAGGCTCAGAGCCAGGCACCACCCACCCACAGGGGAGTGCTGACTGACATTTTAAAATGAGGAACTAAGTGGATAGTAGTTGATTCACTCAGCATGTTTAGCCGATCCAAGCTTTCAAAATACAGGGCCCAGGAGGAAGCTTGGAAATCACTGATGAGCGTTAACCACCCATGTAACAGGTGGGCAATGGGTCCCAGTGGGGGTGGGAGATTGGAGAAGAGAGATGATAGATAGATACATAGATAGATAGATAGATAGATAGATAGATAGATAGATAGATTGACAGGGAATGATAGATGAAAGGATGAAGGATGAAAGGAGGGTAGGAAGAAAGGACGAAAGGAAGGACCATCTAACATTCAATTTGTGAGACAGGTCTGATGGTGCCCATTTCACAGATGAGGAAATGGAGATAGAAGCAAAGCCACCTCCTGGTCTCCCAAAGGCTCAGGGCCATTCCAGGGTTGGTGGCAGGCTGAGGAGGATGTGCACATGAGGCCATCAGGGCCCACCCCTCACCCACCAAAGGCCTCAGAGCTGCCTCACATCAGGGTCTGTGGCCCCATTTCCCCTCTTTAACATTGGCCTCTGTCCTCCTAGGGCGGGAGTCACCTGCACTGAGTGATGGCCCTTCCGGGAGGGAGGAAAACAATGGGCTATCTGTTAAGCACCTCCCAGTGTGCCAGGTAAGGTTGCAGGCACTATACAGAATCCCACTTCCGCCCCCAGAAGTCGGTGGGCGTGTGCTGACTTCACAGCTCAGGGAGGCCGAGGCCAGATCACTTGTCTGAGTTCATCCAGGAAGGAGGAGGAGGAGGTGGGACTGGGATGTGACTCTTGCTCTGTTCCCACTAGAGAAATCTTTGGTCCCCTCCTCAGGACAGCTGAAGGAGGCAGCTCTGGGATCCACCCTCCGCCTTCATCCCTGAGTCATTGCAATGCCACCAGCCCCCACCGTCTACTTCTGTGACAAGCAGACACTCGGGCGCTGGCTCCCATGGACACACATGCTCTCTTGCCCAGGTGCGCATGCACACACACATACACACACCAATGCAAGGAATTCCTCTCCATTTTAGGCCAACAGCCTCTGACATCAGCTCTGTTCTAGGTTCCCAGGAGACCCCCGAAACCACAGAACCAGCAGGCAGGGACACTCAGCACCTAAGACCCAGCTATCCCAGAACTGCCGGTCACTGGGCTCCTGAGAGGGCCCATCCTCTGCTGGCAGCCCCGCAGCAGGAGCAGGGGCACAGGTGCAAAGGTAGGAGTCTGGTCCACAGCTGTGCCAAGTGCGAGAAAGATGCCCGGGAGCCAGGAAGTGGGGTGGAGGCCCAGAGTGGGGGCGGGATTGAGGTGCAGCAGCTCAGGAGCCTTAAAGACATTTCAGTGTCTTCCCATTTAATAGTGGAAAAAGTCCGGGGCAAAGGTGGAAACACTCATTCATTCATTCATTCATTCATTCATTCATATGTACTGAGCACCTGTTATTCTAGGTGCTGGGCAGACAGCATCGAACACGTCCACATCCCTGTCCTGGGGAGCTGAGCTCTAGTGGGGAGACTGAGACACACACGGTAGAAATATGTGAGGTGGCAGTGGGAGCCCAGGAAAAAGGAAAAGCAAGGTGGGGCCAGGAGCAACAGGGAGAAGGTGCTGGGTGGGCTTGGTGCAGCCGGGAAGCCAGGGCAGCGGGGCCGGAGCAGGCGAGGGCAAGGGCGCTGGGAGACGAACACAGCGGCATGCAGCACCTCCTCCTGGAAGCTGGCTCCCAGCAGGCACCGTGCAGCGTCACGCGCATCCCTGTCTCTCTGAGTCCTCATCCCAGCACGGGGACATGGGTATGACCATTGCTCCCAAGTCACATGAGAAAAGGGAGCCTCAAAGAGGCTCCTCACCTCCGGCCTGATTTCTTCCCCAGCATCAAGCTGACACACCTGTGTGTCCCCCGCCGCAGAAGACTGGATTTCAACCCCCAGGCCCACCCCAAAGACCCTCCCTCGCCTCCGCAGACACCACCTCTACTGTGGACACTGGCTGCCTCAGTGTTCTCATCTGTAAAATGGCAGCAGGAGCCTGGCTGGTGCTCTAAGCCCTCTCCAGCTTCGGCTTCTTAAAGATGGGTGTCAACAAGCTCAATCCCTCGCGAGACCACAGGCGTGCTGGATGGGAGGTGGCCCACCACAGGAGGTGGAAAAACTGAATGAGCAGGAGGTGGGGGCTGGGGCTGAGGCCAGGCTGAGAGTGGGTGTGGAGTGGGTGTGGAGTACGGCTTCCATGCCCCAGCCTCTGCCCCTCCTCCCCTCTCCCAGGGCGCCGGCACCCTGAGCAGGTGGCCTGGGAGGAGAGAGCCGCGAAGGCTGCCCTCCTAGGTACACAAACACCTGGCAGGAGCAGCACTCGACTGAGGTCAGAGGATCTGGCACACGTGCTGGTCCCAGGGGCCGCGGGGATGTGACTTGCTCCCTGAGCCTCAACACTGTTAACCCATGAATTGGTGCCAGACGCTTTGCCCTGCCTCCTCCTGGGGTTGTTGCAGGAGCAAAGGCAGGGGGTCCATCACCTTCTCCCAGACCCTCGGGGAATCCACGGGGGAGCTTAGAGGCTGTGCAAAGGCCCTGAGCTGTACCCTGGGCCAGACGGAATATCAGAGCTGGGCTCCTTCTGCCTGGCGTTAGCTGAGAAGGGCTAGGCGAGGACAAGACCCAGGCAAGCTGTGCAGTTCTCAGTTCTCGCGAGGTGCTAGATGGCCCAGGGGAGCCTTGCAGAGGAAGGGACAAGTGTAGAGAAGTTAACCTGTGAGCCTTAGAGCTACGGGGTCACCACAGGCTGGCCCCAGGCCAGTCCTGCAGAAGCCTAATGTCAGGAGGCTATGACAGGCCAGCCCCTGTGACAGTGGGGTGGGGGCCTTATTGGGGCAGAGGGAGGGGGACAGTCCCCCAGGCCAGATGTGAGTTTCCTAGGGTACTGGCCTCAGGTTGTCTCCAAGGGACTTCATCAAGAGGAACACCTAGAAGAGTAATGGGACCCCAAAATAATGAATCTGGGTCAGTGGCTGGAGTCCATTAAATGGCCAAAGGACACAGTGTCCAGGATAAAGGACAGCAATGTCGCTGAGAGTCCCTGAAAAAAAGTGAGCCTGAGGCAGAGCTACAGCCAGACAAGACCTACCTGGTGAGTCGGGCAAGACTTTTCCTGCCCGCTGCTCCCCGCCTTCCCGAGCTCTCCCCACTCTCACCCCAGAGGATCAGAAGCCACGGCCAGCTGCTGAGAGTGGGGGAAGAGGCCAGTTCAAGGTGGCCCCTGCACCAGGGCCCTTAGCCAGGGAGGGGTAAAGCGGGTGGCCACGCAGGTCTCTGACCCCAACGTCCGCATCAGCTCTCGCTGGGCAATTGGGCAATCCTGCACCAGCTCACTGACTTCCTCTCTGACCAAGACCCTGCGTGTACCCCACAGTGGGGGCCCTCAGTCCCTTCCCCTATTTATAAATAGACGGAGAGAGAGAGGAAGACCAAGGACAGGCCTGGGGAAGGAAGAGGAGGCCGCCGCCAAGACGGTGTCATCTAGAAGCACTAAGCTACGGGGCCCTCTGCTTTTCCTGCCACCGTTACCGCAGCACCTTTGGGTCTTCAGCTTTTTAATTGTCTGGGGCCTCCCCGTCAATGGCAGTACCCTTGGGAAGGGGTCACACTCTGGGCCTTCCTGGAGCTCCCCAGGCAGGGATCCAGCTAAGAGAGGACCGGGATGAGGCAAGAAGAAGGCATAGGGAACAGGCTTTGGGGAATAGCACGTCTCTCAGGTTTAGCCTTTTCACAGAGCCAGAAAGACTCACGGAGACTGGTCGGACCCAGGAGAAGCACCTACTGTGCGCAGGCACGGTGCTGGGCACGCTCACATGCATTCTCTCACGTCACCCCTCTTCCAGCTCCACGAGCTTAGTGTACCCCACTCTAGAGATGTGGAGACAGGTCCGGAGATTCGACACCCGACACCATGTCAGAGGCCACATGGCCAGCAAGCAGCAAACAGGAGCGGGTCACAGCTACACCTGCCTCAGACAACTTTTTCTCTGTGATCCTCTGTTATTGTTGTTAATCCTCACCCGGGGACATTTTTCAATTTAAATTTTAGGGAGAGTGGAAGGGATAGGGAAAGACAGAGAGAAACATCGATGTGAGAGAAACACATCGCTTGGCTGCCTCTTGCACGAGCCCTGACCAGGGCCCAGGTCAGGGAGGAGCCTGCCACCTGGGATGCTTTGGTCCACAGGCCAACGCTCTATCCACTGGGCCAAACCGGCTAGGACTCTCCGTCGTAATTTTACAGACAAAGGCCCAGAGATGGGGAGTGGCTCCTCCGGGAACCCACAGTGAGCAGGGTACGGGCGGTCCCGCCACTCTCCCAGGCTAAAGAGTCTCCAGGGCCCCAGAGGCAGACCGTGAAGCTGTGGGAGGGGCACAGGTGTCTGCCCAGCGCCCCAGGGCCCCCCACACAGGTGGCAACTGTCTTCGAGCAATACAGAAACCACTTCCTTTGCATGGCAGGTCTCTGGGGCCCCAGGTGTGGCAAGAAGCAGCAGAGCCGGCTGGGCCTCCATCTTAGGGGGTTTGCGGGAGCCCCGTGGACTGTGAGTGCAGCCACATCGGGCCAGGCTGACACAGAGACTACGCCAGGGCCAGGCTACGGAGGCTCATCTGCCGTCACGGAGAGGGAGGACAACCACATCACAGGGGGTGGCTTGGGGTGACACATCCCACTGCCACCCTGCCGCCTGTGATGTGCCTTCAGAAGTGAGCTGGGGGCAGACAGGAAGCCCGAGCTGGTATCCGGTTCCAGGGCGTGGTGCCTGCCCCCAAGGAACCCTCAGTCTAGTTGCAGAGAACACCGCAACCCTTTCCATCCCCCTCCCCCCCCGCCCCCTCCCCCATCCCAGGCCTGTCAATATCGCCTCCTCAGTCTCCCCATGGCTCCCCGCTCCTCCCTCTGCATCTCCTGCCGGCTCAGCCTCCTCACTCTTGGTCCCAGCCGTTCCCAATGGACCCGAAGCCACCTTCCTACATCCAAGTCCGGCCCTGATTAAAAACTCCCAGCGGCTCCCCTGCCCTCAGGCCAAGCTCACAGTCCTGAATGGGGCGCCCCACCCAGCCAGCATCTCCCATGGCCGCTCAGCACCGGCTCCCTCACTCTCCTCCACGCAGGTACTCCCTCTGCTCCCCGCTTTGCAGGGCTAACTCTTCAGCTTCTTTCAAAAGTCCTCTCCACCATCATCTCAAGGAAACCTTCTCCAAGCCCCAAGATGGGCTCCAAGGTCCCTCCTCGGGGCTCCAGCGACAGCCTGGGTGTCTGTCTCTATACCGTCCAGACCACTTTTTGGTTGACTATTTATTTCCCTGTGTCTCCCCCACAGGGCAGGGACCACAACCCCCTCTGCACGCACTAGTGTGACCTCTACGCCAGACACCCAGGTTGTAATCCCCATTCTGTCATTCACAGCCTCAGTTTTGTCATCTATAAAATGGGGACAAAAACAGTGCCCACCACAGAGGGCTGTTATGATTCACTGAGTCAACTTATGTAAAGCGCTAGGCACGGTGCTGGCCGGCAGAGCGAGGTGATCGGTGCTCACAGGGTTTTTATTACTCATCACTACGCCCAGCCCAGGGCACAGCCCATAGCAGGTGCCTACTGATGTGGAATTGTTGAATAGAAGAGTTTTCATTTCCATTAGCTGAATGAGTTGGGTTCACATGAGAACTGGGCAGGAAATGGGCTATAGAGAGAGGGGGAGGTGTCCCAGTGGGGGGAGACGGAGTGGCACCTTTCAGAGGCCACTGTGGCCAACCACCCACCGTTACGTTCGGCTGGTGGTTTAAGAACGGAGCTCTGGAGCCCGACCGCCTTGGGTGGCCTCTGGGCCTCGCTACCTCTCCCCCAAAATGGGGTCAGTGATGGTCCCTCCCACCCCATCCAGGCAGCTGAGGATGAAGGCACTGGGCGCATGCAGTGCACTGGCCCTTGCCTGGCACCCACAAAGCACCCCTGATGTCAGTCCGAGCCCTCAGCTCACTGCACTCTCCCAGGGTCTCCCAGTCCCCGTGGGACGTGACAGAGGGACACTTTTATCCCCCTCTTACCACTGAGGAAGCCAAAGCTCAGCTCAGACAGGCGCCAGAGGTCCCCAGGTGCTGTGACTGCAGTCAGACAGATCCCCAGGGAACCTGCTCCTTTGCCGGGCAGGGGTTGGGGGGCCATCACAGCTAATTCTGAAGATGAGCAGGCTAGCCCTGCCCAGTCATGCGCAGCCAGCAGTGGCCGGGTGACCGAGGCCTGGCTCCCCTAGGGCTGGCCCCAGGAGCTCCAGGAACACAGGAGGCTGACACTGGTCAGAATCAGGGCGCCTGGCCTGGGCTGAGGCAGGGCGGAGGCTGGAAGGGCCTCGTGTTGCAGGATGAGTGGAGAGGGACACGTCCTCTACCTCCCGGGTGCCTCTGCTCCCTCCTAGGTCTTTGGTCCAGTCCAAAGGCCTCCTCCTCCGTGAAGCCTTCCATCCTTCCTCCCTATTCTGCTGCTACTCCCTCAGTCCAGAGCTTTGGCCTAAACGATTGCAATAGTCTGTCCTTGCCCCTGAGGACAGAGTGATCTTCCTAATATATTCTCTGTTCGGGTAACTCTCTTGCTCAAAAACTATCGGTGGCTCCCCGTTGCCTCAGCTCCTGAAAGGAGGTGAGTGTGGTAGCCAAAAGCATGGACGCTGGGGTAAAAATGTCTGACTCCGCATCCAGACACCCCCCACCCTCCTTACTGGCGGGCAGCATCGGAGGAGTTGTGTTTGTGTTTTTTTAAATAAAAGAGGTTAATACACCTCCACCTTTTCATCTGTTGAATGGAGCTGATAACAGCACACACCTCACTGTAGTGAGGATCAATGAGGTCACACATTTACAGTGTTTAGTTAAGCACTCCAAAGGTCATAGTTGGTACAATTCTTTAAATATAATTGATATTACTACTCCCATCACTGGCCCCAGAGCAGCTGTCACTGCCCCTAACTAGCCTTTTGCTCCAAGTGGGACAGTTCAGCTCTTGTTCCCTGCTATTCCTGTCTGTCTTCCTCCTGGTACCCACCCCATCCACAGGGCTCAGCTTTTAGAACGACCCCTGTGTGGTCACTGTGGGAAGAGGGCCTGAAGGGGGGCAGGTTGTGGGAGGAGAGTCAAAAAGGAGACAAGAGCCTGGCCAGTGTGGCTCAGTGGTTGAGCATCGACCTATGAACCAGGAGGTCACGGTTTGATCCCCAGTCAGGGCATATGCCCCAGTAGGGGGTGTGCAAGAGGCAGCCAATCAATGATTCTCTCTCATCATGGATGTTTCTATCTCTCTCTCCCTCTCTGAAATCAATTATATATATGGCAGTGACCAAAGGGCCAGGCCAGGAAGAGAGTGAAGCCATGGGGTATGGAGAGGGTTGGGTGAGAGAACATGGGGGGATGATGCCATGAGGTGCGGGGAGGGGGGCTCAATATTGCAGGGAGGACAGGAAAGAGGAGGATTGGGTGCTTGTGGATCCAGAGGACCAGGAGACTGGAGCAGCAGGCGACAGGCTCACCAGGAACAAGCTGAACTGGAGCTTCTGTGAGTGGCAGACGGAAGCCAGGCTGTGGGCCAGCAAGAGGAAGGACAGGCAGGGGTCCCCCTAACTAAGGCAAGTGCTGGGAGCCCTTCCCTGGAGACTCACTGTCAAGTCCAGACCTGGCCTTCTGGGCGGGGTCTTGTGGAGGCCAGAGCTGCACACCACCCCTGCCCATAGCCACCAGCTCCCCTCACCACCTCCCCTGGTGCAACATTTGGGGCCAGAGGCCTCTAAAGTGAGGAGGGTGAGGTCTTTGCTGGTCCGTTTCCAGCTGGGGCAGCTGAGGCTCAGAGATAAAGGAAGTGGCCAAGTCCCCCCGAGCCAGAGGCCGAGCCAGGATGGGGCCTCGGACCCCAGACTCCCAGCCCTCGGGCATCTCCCCTGCCCGGCATTTGAGAAGGCCTCCCATGATGACCAGGAAGACGCCCTGCCCACCTGCCCCCAAACCCTTTCCGCTCATGCTCACCCTCAGACCCACTCAATTCCCTGAACCGGTGGCCACATCTGCCATACCCACTGCAGGCCGGGCTCAGACTGAAACAGCCGGGTGGGCCACTGTCTGGATGGCAAAGCCAAACAAACAAACCCCCTGGGGATTTCTGCGCTGACCCTGGTCGGAGCTGCCCGGTCAGCCCAGGACCCGGCTCCGAAGCAGGGACAGAGCAAGGGGTTGGCAGGCCTCCTGAGGCCCAGCGCTCCCGAGAGGGATTCACACTGCAACTCCCCACGCGTGCCCACTGTGTCTGGGCAGCTGGCCTGCCTGGGGCCTGGGAAGCGGCTCTGCAACCTCCCCCCTGACACTTGGTGTGAACAAGCTGCTCACGGGCCTTCTTGTTTTAGCAATGGATCAATAGTCTAGTGATCACAAGCCTCACAGGTGACACCTGAGATGGAGCCAGCTCATTGCCTTCTCCTCTGCTAACCCGCACAGGAGGCTGAGAGGTAGAGCCCTGTGGGTCACCGGCAACAGGAAACAGGGCAGAGACCAGACGGGAGAAGGACGTTGGGGCCTCCTGAACAGCTGCCCCCTTCTGTACACCTCCTCCCCCCCAGCATCGCTCACCCTCAAGGCAGAGGGAAAGCTAGTCTTCCAGACCCGACAGAAAACAGACACTTCCTCCTCCTGGGCACGCACCCACAAACCACAGTGACATCACCACCACCTGTGACCTCACCACGCACCTCATGGAAAATGACTGCGGGCCCAGAGAGGTGAGCCCTAAGCTGCGCAGTCCCGGCCCGCAGTCAACAGCGTGACAGAAGGGGACAAATGCCCAGAGCCCGGGTGGTGAGGGAGGCCTGCAGGACTCAGGCGGGGAGGGCTCTGTGCCCACCACCAGTGACAAAGCGCCGCTTTGAGGAAACTGGCCCCCACTACTCCAGGCTTCCTTGAACCTGTGGGTTCCACACAACAGGCCCCCACAGCGGGTGCCCACAGCATGGACTTACCCACAATCTCAGCCCCAAAAGGTCTGGCTGCTGAACTTTAAAAGGTGCTAATTGGGTTCTAAGCAGCAGGGAGGCGGAACCAGGACCTGTTCTGCCCAGGGCAGGGCCTGAGTCCCAGAACTCATTCCAGCCCAAGCCGAGGGGCTGAGGGCAGCGGGGAGAGCGAGCAGCGGGGAAGCACCGCTATGAAGGTGATGCGTGCGGGGCTCTCCTTCCCGGAAAAACTTTAGGCCCCTCTACCCCCCAGTCTGTGGCCTGTCAAGCACATGCGAAGCTGACAGTTCTCCAACATTCCAGCAGCCAGCGTGCTGGGCTCAGTGCTGTGGGGTTTTATAGATAGGGATGCTTAAGGTCACCCAGCAAGCCAGTGACCGCGCTCGGAGTGGACTCTGGCCTCCTGCCACCCAGGCCAGTGCTCCTGCTCCCCCCGGGGAGCCCTGCCATCTTAGAAGTCACTTGAAGGCTGCGGGGTGGACAGCATGACCCACAAGTGCCTCTCCGGGTTACAAATAAACAGAACCTTTAGGCTCTCAGAGGTTAGAGATGGAAGAGACGAGTTTTGTTTTTTTAAATCCTCACCCGGGGACATTTTCCCATTGATTTTTAGAGAGAGTGGGAGAGGGAAAAACAGAGAGAAACATCGATGGGAGATAAACCCATCAATTCATTGCCTCCTGCATGAGCCCCAACCAGGGCCCAGGCCGGAAAGGAGCCTGCAACCGAGGTACATGCCCTTGACTGGAACTGAACCCAGGACCCTTCAGTCCGCAGGCCGACGCTCTATCCACTGAGCCAAATGGGCTAGGGTGAGATGGAAGAGACTATTTAGAGACAGCAGCCCAGAGTCAGCCACGCCCACCCTGCAGGTGGGAAAGCTGAGCCTCCTGCAGCCCCTTCACACAGAGGTCACCCTGCTCCTCCTCAAATCACACCCAGGACCTGTCACTCACTGAAGGGAGCGGGGAAGGGCGGGATGGTGATTTCCTGACCCCACAGCCTTTGCCACATTCCCTGGGGGCCTACAGCCAGGCCGCTGGGCAGGGAGAGTGAGAGGCCCAGCAAGGGGGCATCTGGGAAGGAAGCACAGCCAGGCAGGAGGGAGACTGACCTCAGGGACGTTGGGCAGGAGCTCTGGGCAACTGGAGGTCTGCCACCCACATCTCATGGCTTTGTGGCTCAGACAGAGAACCGGATTCCACAGTGGTCCCGCTCAGCCCGGCACTGCCCCAGGACCAGAGCAGGTCAGACCTGCAGGGCCACCAATGCTCAAACAGCTGCCTGTAGGCTTTGCCACCATAAAGTACTTTTAATCCTGACAACCAGCCAGTGAGGTGGGGATCATTCCCATTTTGCTGACGGGAACACAGAGGCTCCCAGACATGCCAAGGACACCCAGTCTGTAAACAGCAAAGTAAGGATTTGTGCTGAGGTCTGTCTGATTCTGAGGTCGGGCCCTTTCCCTGAGTCATCAATACTGCTTCCCCGTGGCCGGCAGAGTGGCCAGAACCGGGAGCCACAGCAGCTCCACTATCTCCCTATCCTAAGCACCCCTCTCCCTATCCTGAGCCCCAGCTTCCCTCCCTGCCAGCTTCTGGACAGGTCACGTGCCTACTAGGACCCCGAGTCACCGCCAGTGACCCCACTGGAGTAGCTCCATTGTGAGCCAGGGCGGGAATGAGCACTCCTAGCCTCGGCAGACTCAATAGAGCAGAGACAAGCCCAGAAAAACAGTCGAGAGAGAGGGAGACAGACCGGAGGCCAGTCCTGTCACCATTGACTTTTCAAACTCTTCTGTCTCATCCACAAAACGGGGTCACTATACAGGTCAGGTGAAGATTTTGGGGCGTCTGCGTACCTACTACACACCAGGCTCTGTTCTAGACCAGGGCTTCCCCAGAGGACATCTAGCAATATCTGGAGCCATTTCTAATGGTCAAAGTGGAAGGGGCAGTGCTCCTGGCACCTGGTGGGTAGAGGCCGGGAGTGCTGCTGAATATCCTCTGACGTGCAGGACAGCCCACGCGACAACCACCCAAATGTCCAGAGTGCTGGGATGAGAAACCCCACGCTCTATAGCAGTGGGCATAGTCCCTGCTCTCACCGTGCATGCATTCTACTTGGGAGACCCAAATACAGGGGTCCTCAAACTACGGCCCGCAGGCCACATGCAAATACAAATATTGTATTTGTTCCCGTTTTGTTTTTTTACTTCAAAATAAGATATGTGCAGTGTGCATAGGAATTTGTTCATAGGTGTTTTTTTTAAACTATAGTCCGGCCCTCCAACGGTCAGAGGGACAGTGAACTGGCCCCCTGTTTAAAAAGTTTGAGGACCCCTGCCCAAATAGAAGTGAAAAAATAGGAGAGGAAAACAAAGCAGGTCAGGGAGTGAGAGTGCCTGATGGGAGGAGCTTTTATAGGCAGGATGGTCGCAGAAAGCCTCTCTGAGGACTCATTCATTGAGCAGAAGGAAGTGAGGGAAGGACAGCAGGAGGTATCAGCAGGAGGAACAGTCAAGGCGAAGGGGACAGCAAGTGCAAAGGCCCGGAGGCAGGCATGGGCGGGGCATGTTTGAGGAACAGAAAAGGCCAGCGAGGCACAAAACTGAGAACTAAGTTCATGTGCTGAGCTGAACGTAACACACGCGCGCACACAGCACAATTGGCATCAAATTCCTCCTCCCCTCCCTCCCACCCCACAGCCTTCCCGGCTACTCGCCCACGAAGCATTGGATGGTCAGGGCCATATAATGTCTCCAGCCCTGCGAGGGACAGGATGAGTGAGGGCCACCAGGATGCTGGCAGGTTCTCAGCCTTATCTGCTCCAGGGCCTTCCGTACCCACTTGGCCCTGAGAGGGCCAGGACTTTCCATGTCCATGGGAAAGCAGAGGCTCCGTAACGTGGCCTGGGTGCCAAGGGCAGTGAGGGGCAGAGCCTAGGTCAGTGGCCACTGACAGGGTGGCTCCTGGAAGGCTGGAGCTGGGTCGTGGTCATCTTGGTCCCTAGAGCCCAGCCCTGGGCTGAACTCGGAGTAGGTATCTGGACTGTTGGGGGAATGAATGGGTGAATGGCACAGCACCAAGGTACCAGGCCACCTGGCCACTGCCCTCTGAAGAAATGATGCCTGGGCCACATCCTCACTCAGCACGCAGGTTCCCTCCGAGGCTGTCAGGGAGAGGGCAAAGGGACAGCACACAGCTGGATCACCCATTGCCACTCCAATGGCCAACACCCCCAGGCCAGCCTGGAAGCCCCAACCTCTTCCGTCACCTGAGCTGGGTATTGAGGAGGCGAACAGCAGCCCCTCCACCCCAAGACATCCAGGCGCAGGTAGGTCAGACCCAGCAGGTAGGGATCCCCTCAGCCCCTCCCCAACAACAACAAAAGGCCAGACTGCTGGGGCCCTGCCCACCCCCATTACAGGGCACCAGGCACTCCCCCATCCTGCCAACTTTACTGGCACTTATTTGTCCAATGAATGAAGGAATGTCCAATCCATTCCATCCCAGCCAACAAATACAGCTTGGAGGCAAACGCCCTGATTACACAGTGAGTCTGCTGTCCCTGCAGCCAGCTCAGGTCACCTTGGGCTCTTTCTGTAACTCAGGCTAGTTACAGCCAACATTACACAGGATGCACTGTGTGCAAGGGACCCGGCTGAGGGCAGGAAGAGGGATACGGGCACGCGGGGGCTATTGTGTAAAGAGCTCTGGAATGAGGCAGACCTGCATTCATATCCCTGCCACCCCCCTCGCCCCCAGCTCTGCAATCCTGGGAAATGCCATAACCTCTCGGGCCCGTTTCTACACCTCTAAATGGCAACAGCACCATCCACCTTTTAGGAGTTGCTGTAAGGAAAATTCCAGGGGGGTCCTGTGGTAAATTCCTAGCACAGTACCAGGCTCTCAGGAGATGTTCCAAAAACTGGAGCGATTGTGCTGGTGACAATGAGAAGGAGGAGGGTCCCTCAGTCCCCGCCCTCAAAGAACTTTCCATCTATTGAGGCGGATAAAAACTCGATTAAAAACGTGGTTCCGTGGTTGAGCGACCACCTATGAACCAGGAGATCACGGTTCAATTCCCGGCCAGGCCATATTCCTGGGTTGCGGGCTTGATCCCCAGTGTGGGGCCTGCAGGAGGCAGCCGATCAATGATTCTCTCTCATTACTGATGTTTCTCTCTCTCCCCCTTTCTCTTCCTTTGTGAAATCAATAAAATAAAAAAATTATTATTATTATTTTTTAAGCAGAATGTAACCTGTCCTCGTGAGGGACAAGGGCTCTGAGAGTGAAAGGGGAAAGGATCAGATCCAGCTGGAAGAATGAAGAATTCAGGGGGTGGCGTTGGCAAAGGCCCTGAAGGACAGGGCAAGGGGTGCACCATGAACAGCACAGGGTACACGTGTTTCACAGGGTGTGAAGTACAGACGCAGAGAGGGGGCAGCAAGAACCTGGACACCTCTGCCCTGGGACACAGGGGTAGGTGTTTGGGGGGATGGGGAGGTGGGGGGGGTCTGCCTCGGCCACTGGGGGCCATAGAGGCTTCTCAGGCAGGAGAGAGATACTCCAACCTGAGGAGGGGCTCCCCGCGATGCCACCACGGAGGGTCCATGGGAGGGGCGCAGGGCCAAGAGTCCAGCTGGGAGGCTGTGGAGATCGTACCAGGAGGAGGGAACCTGAGATGACCCCGGAGCCGGTCAAGAGGGGAGGGAAGTGAGAGGTGCAAGGGAAACCCCTCAACTCCAGGACTCGGACCTGGTGTCCCATAGGCCCCAGAGACCTGTGCCTCCACCCCAGGGGCTCATGTGCCGCCGAAGCAGGGTGACGCCGCTCGAGCCACTGCGGTCAGGCTGAGGACCACAGCCGTCAGCACCCACGCTCAGCTCTCAGAGCTGGAACTCTCCACCCAGGACCACCTCTGTTTCCAGGACCACCTCTGGGGGCAGTCCCCCACAATCCACTGTGTGAGAGTGGATTCTGGTCGGACAGCCCCTCCTCTGCCTTCAAGAACTGGACCGTAAAATTTCAGCCTTAGCCGGTGAGTCACCACACATGGCCACATGAGTCAAGGCCACCTCCCCCACCTTCCTTCCTGGTCAAGATGTCCAAGATGGCTCCTTACAAACTACAGGTCCATCAGGGAAGGATCATGAAGAGGGAGGAAGGCCCACCCCCTCCCCAGCCATGGGGGGAAAGGAAGAGATGACCCTTTGGAGGAAGACTGCCTCCCATGCCCTTCCATGAAATACAAGGAGCTCTCTGGGCCTCAGTTTTCCTTCTCTGTAAAATGGGGTCCCTCCATTGCCTGAGAGCATGGAGACAGCCACAAAAGCAGAGGACAAGCCATTCCACTCCCTTGCTGGCTGGTGGGTACAGTTAGAATAACAGCTCTGGGCTTTCTGCTCTCTCCGTTTTCCTGGAGCCCCTAGAGAGCACCCACAAGTCCTCCCTCACCTCCTTGGTCCCCAGAGCTCAAGCACAGGACAGGCCCCAGGGGAGGTGGGCCCAGGGGAAACTGAGGACACGTCTCTCCTCGTTACCCGGCAGCCGCCAGAGAAGTGACTCTCAAGTGGCCGCTGGACACACCAGGTGGCTCCTGGGGGAGGGGTCTGGAAATGGAAATCAGCCCACGGTCCGACTGTGCCCTTATTAGGCGCCTACTGTACACCTGGCCCTATCCTTTCAGAAATGCAACCCTTGTATTTCTAAGAAAGAGGAAAACCATAACCCAGAGGAGGAGGAAGTCATCTGAAGAGGGTGCCCGGCAGCTGAAGAGGGTGCCCGGCATCCGCAGTAGGAGCAGCACCCCAGTACGGGCCACCTCCTTCCCCCCACGGGAAGGAAAGCTTGGTCTCGGCAGTCACAGGGGTAACGAAGTGGGGATCTCCAAACGCCCTGGCCGGTATGGGCGAAGGGACCTGACTGCGCCCCCGACCCCGGGGGCCAGAGTTCGGTGCCCCCCACAGCCCTTCCTCGGTTCCAAACCGAGGTCCCCAGCGGGTCTCCAGGGCGCGCAGTGTCTGACCCCGTGGGGCGCGCGGCTTCTCGGTCGCCCCGAGCCCCGCACCCCCGTCTCGGCGCCCCGGGAGCTCGTGGCCGGCGCTTCCCGGGGTGGCGCCAGCCCGGTGGGCGTGAGGGGCAGGCGCACTCCGTGGCCCGCGCGAGGCACCCACCTGGGCGGGCACGGCGCGGCCCGCGGCCCAGAGCTGCAGTCCGAAGGCCAGCACGGCCCAGAGGGCGGCGGGAGCCATGGAGCGCGTGGCGGCGCCGAGCGGGAGGTCCGGCCGGCTTTGGCCCAGGCTCCCTGCGGGTTCCTCCGCTCCGCTGCGCTCCCGCGCCTCCCACTGAAAGCGAAAGACACGGCGCCCGGCTAGAGGCGCAGGGGCGGGGCTAGAGGGGCAGGGGCGGGGCTAGGGGAAGCAGGGGGCGGGGCGCTCCCCTCCGGCGGCTCCTCCCCCTTCCTCCCACGCTCCCGCTCCCGGCTGCAGCCTGCGGCCCGGCAGGCACCCCACCGGGACCCTCATCCTCGCAGGGCCGAGCCTGGCCCCCTCTGCCAACTCGGCGCTTCATCCAAACCTCCAGCGTCAGCCACTCCCAGCCTCGGGAACCCCTCAACCTCCCTCTAATGCCCTCTCCCCGGACACCCCCTCCCAGTGGGGGCGCAGGAGACCCGCATTGGGGACAAGCTCCCACCAGGTTTGTGGTTGCCCTGGGGCTGTGCCTCTCCACCTGCCCTATGACCACCTACCCCTCCCTTCCCTGCAAACTCCCCACTCCTGTTGAGGTGGGGCCCTAATTTGGGGCCCGTGCGTAGAAACTAGGGGTGCTGCTAAATATCCACTGCTATTCTCAGTCATTCACTCATTAGGACTCTGGAACCAGGCCACCTGGGTCTGGATCTCTGCATTAACCTCACAGAGTTATTATGACGATGAAAAGATACATAACACACATAATATAGTACGGATTCTGTATGTTATCTATACTTGCAAAGTATATATGTACCTTAATACGCTCTGTACACCTATTAGCTGTTATTGCTATTATTCATTTGTTCTAGCCTTAAATATTCCTCTCAGTGAGCCCACCCTGCCCTACCTTCCTTTTTGAACTCCTTATCCAGGAGGCTGACAGGTGGCTGGGACAGAAGCCTTCCAGGAAGTTGTGGGGCCCACAGGGGGGCTCGCCAGGCCAAGGGCCATCAGGGCTGGCTCCCCTGGCCCCTCGCGTTTACATCATGACTGAGCACCCACACTAACTGCCATCTCCACCCTCTTCACTTTGAATGCCAACCCTGATGCCAAGGCCAGCCCTATGTGACCAGAACTTACTCCCCAGCCCTGGGAGTCCCTGTCTCCAGCACATAGGACATTTCTGAGGGGCTGGGTGGGCAGGGTGGCAGGAGGGATTCTGTCCCCTTGTTCCCTCGCTGCAGGCTGCCCCAAGAGATACAGGGACCGCTTCTCTGGGCCACCAACCCCTCTGATGGAGACAGCAAGGACAGTGCTTCTAGATCAGTGATGGCGAACCTATGACACGCGTCTCAGAGTTGACACGCGAACTCATTTTTTTGGTTGATTTTTCTTTGTTAAATGGCATTTAAGTATATAAAATAAATATCAAAAATATGTCTTTGTTTTACTAAGGTTGCAGAGATCAAAAAATTTCTATATGTGACACGGCACCAGAGTCAAGTTAGGGTTTTTCAAAATGATGACACGCCGAGCTCAAAAGGTTCGCCATCACTGTTCTAGATGCTGAGAAACTGGGAAGTGACTCTTGGGAAATGGAAAATCCCACCTCCTGATCAGGTGGCTGGGAAATCACCTGGTTCCCACACATTTGTGGGAGATGGGCCTCGCTGAGGGTGTGGCCAGCACAGCCCACAACCTTAACTCCTCAGCATCAGCCTCTAAAACTCACGTGACAATTTCTTCTGGCCTTTACAAGTCTCATCTGGGGGCAGTTTTGAGGACTCCCTGATTCATAGGAGACAGCCAAAGCCCACAAATAGTGTCACCTGGTGGAGGCAGGGGCAGATGGATCTCCATGGATGTTCCCTACACATCTCAAACCCATTGGGTCCCACTGACTCATCCCGCTCCCCCCGCCCATGGCAGCTCAGCTCATACCTGTGCATCCTGTCTCCCTCTAGCTCTGCAGCCTCAGACCCTTCCAGCCAAAGGCTCTCACTCAGTCAGAAACCTCTGTGGAGCACCTGCTGTGTGCCAGGCCCGGGATATGTGCAAAGCAGACAAGAACCTCCCATCAGTCTGTGGTCCCTAAACTCCGGTGATTAGCAAGTTCCAGAGTGGTCCCTGGTAGCTCCCCTTGCTTGGCCCCAGTAAAGAGAAGCACCGCCCCCACCCTACTCCCCCAAGAGGGCACTCAGCACAATGGTGACCCCTTCCCACAAAGCCTTTCTCTGGCTCTCCAAACCCCACATCTTGTGTAGGCTGGAGGTGCACAATGACAAATTCTGGGTGAATCATCTGACGTTGAGTCTCTTAGCATGATCTGCACAGGTGGCCCCGAAATCTCTCTTCAAGGTGGAGTTTGAACAGGGAGGCCCTTTAACCCGCTGCCACAGTCCAGATCACCTGGCCCCTCTCCTCCTGCCCCTCAGCCCAGCCCTGGCTTTGACCTTGGCCATTCTCACTTGCGATGCTCCAGTGGCCTCCCAGCTGGTCCTCTGGCCTTCAGGCTCTGACGTTCTAATCTGTTCTTTATGGTGTGCTCAGGGCCAGCTCTCAAAAGCATAAGTCAGTCATGTCATGTTATTCTCCCCAGTCTAGTAGTTCTCAACCAAGGGGTGACTTTGACCCCTGCCCCGAGGGACATTGGCAATATCTGGAGATGTTTGGGGTGGTCACACTTGCAGGGGGTTGGGGTGGGTGCTACTGGCATCCCGTGCGTAGAGACTAGGGGTGCTGCTAAATATCCTACAATGCACAGGAATTCCCCCCAAACAAGTTACCCAGCCCAAAAGGCTGATAGATGCTGAGAAACCCTAGTGCATGGCTCACCTCAGCCTTCAGACTGAGCTCAGTCTCTTCAGTGAGATGCAGGAGACCTTTGCCCCCGGCCCAGCCTGCTCACAGGCAGATCTCCCCTGACTCCACACTCCAAGCACCTTAAAGGACCCCAGGTTCCTACCTCCATGCCTTGTCCAACAGGTTCTTAAGCCTGGGATGTCTTTCCCTCCTGTTTGCTTGGTGATCACCTCTTTGTCTTTCAAATTGAAGCCCAGTTCTCTAGCTGTGAAACTTGCCCTTAACCATACCCCACCCACCCAGGCAGGGTTGGACCGTTAGCATACACTCCCCTCGGTCTGGTTTTGTCACTTCACCTGTCCCTCTTCTCTCTTAGTAATTATGATACCAGCAATCAGAGGACTGCAGATGTTGTGTTAGAACAGCGGGGTCAAGCTTTATAGTGAGTTTACGTGGCTAGTAAAAGGCACGGTGATTCAAACCAAGCTTTGCTGCCTTAAAGCCTCAGTCGAGCTGCCTCTCACACTGCTGGACTGTGCGGTCCCTCAGGGTGGGGGCTCGGTCACGGCCCCCTCTATTTCCCTGGTGAGTGGGTGATACACAGAGGGAGGGGCTCAAGAAAGTTCAAGTGCATGAGGACTTTGTGTAGGACTAGTGTATGCAGGAGACAATACAGGGGTGAGTGAGTGAATGAATGAATGAATGAATGAACAAATGAGTGAGTGAATGAGTGGATGTCAGGGTCAAGGCCCAGGAATCCAGCCAAGTCCAATTGCTCCCAGGCCCTACCCACTCAACCTGGTCTCGCAGACCATGCATGTCTTAGACCCCAGCCCCCCAGTGCAGGAAAAGCCCACTTGTGCCTCAGTAATGGATAATGAGCTGGCTTCTAGCAGCTAGGACCATGGGCTGCATGCACAGTATCTATAACCTTGGCTCAGGCTCCCCTGGAGCCTTTCCTCACTTCCCAGTGTACCCCCTAGCCCTCAGAGAGCCCCCCATCACCTAACTAGCTGATGACTGTGCTTTGCACGCAGTTGTAGATGAAGGCTCAGCAGCAGCAGATATATAGAGAGAGGCATAGATATATATAGAGAGAGAGGCATGGGGCGGGGCTAGAGGGGCATATATACGAAGAGGTAATATGCAAATTAGGCCAGGACGCCATAACGGGTCACAACGGACAGGAGGAGGTTGCACGCACAGGTGAGGCCCAGAGTGGAGATGGAGACGGAGACAGGGGGGCCTGCCCTAGCCGGTGTGGTGGCTCGGGCAGCCCCAGAGCGGACACAGGCAGGGTGGCCGGGGGACGCTTGAGTCAGGCAAGGGTCCCAACCCCCCGCAGGGTGCCTCCTTGCACGGTGGGGGTGGGGCGCCTCCTCACGCGATTTCAATCATGCGCTGGGCCTCTAGTCACAAATAATAGCCAGTCTGTCCACCAAGATTTACTGAGCACCTACATGTGCCGGGCATTCTAGTGAACTCTCCAGCTTCAGCCAGCATTAGAATCCTCTAAAAGGCTTCTTGCACATGCAGATTCCTGGGTTCCCTCCCTTGTCTGACAACCCGGCTTTTTCCCTAGTCCCTGGGTGACTGACAGGCACCTTCTGGGAAACACTGCACAGAGGGTTTAGCTGCAGCAGGTGCTGTGGCTGAGGGTGGTTTGGGAGGCATAGCTGTGGTTGTGCTGGGATTGGCAGTTCACACTATAAGGGAGGTCTCAGAACCGGCCACAAAGCCAGCTCCTTCTAGCCTGGTCCCGGCGGCCCCGGGGCATCCTGTCTTGCAGGGGCTGCTTGGGCAGCAGGACCCCCGACCCATCCCCTTCTTGGCCCACAGTCAGGGGCCTGACTCAGCCCCTCGATGACTCATGTTCTAAAATCATGAACAGGAAGAAGCACTGGGTGTTAGCCGCAGCCTTTCAACTACCTTCTTCATCTGTCCCTCCCACCTGCTCTCCCACCTTCCCTGGGGCCACATCTTGGGCTGAGCTGGCCATACCAAGTGAGGGCTGGGGGCGCTGGACTGAGACACATTCACTGGCTCCCGTCTGGATTTCCTTCCAAAGAAGAGGAGGCCCAGGGAGTGTAGCTGTCCCACCCCTGATCTGGTCCCTATCATCAAAGAAGACCCCAGGCAACACAGGGAAGGGAGCCAAGAGAGCCTGCAGACCTCCCCCTCTCCCCAGTTACCCAAACCTCCCTGTCCAGGTTGCCTCTTCCCAGGAACCAGCCCCTAAGTCAGACCCAAACCTTCTAGAGAAGACTCTCATCAGTTTCTAAGCCCAGCAAGCGGGGTCTCGGGGGAGTCCCCATTCTAGCCGCTCCCTGTGTGACCTTGGGCCAGTGTCCTGATCTATAACATGAGGGGGCTGAATTAGGTCCAGGAGACAGGCTGGTTTCATCCTAAATGCCACCTCCTCTTGGTGGTGGGTGCCCAGGGTTCTGTGTTGAGAAGGATTCTGAGCCCGTATGTGGAGTCTGCAAGAAAGGGTGCATGACACCTAGACAGGTGTGCCCCGGGGGGTGAGGGGGGTGGAGGCATCAGCCACAGAATGATCACCTGGCCTCTGCCATCTCTGGACTAGGACCGAGTGCCCCTTGATGTTCAGGATTCTACGGCTTTCATGAGATTCGAGGAGATGTGGATGGAGCAGGTGGGCCTGGGCTGGATTCTAAATATGCACCTTTGACGGTACACAAAGGTGCAACTGGGGGCGGGGGGGCGGGGGGAGTTCGCCCTGTGGGAATGACGGCCCTGATCCCGCCTAGGGCCTTACCTGATGGGCGGCTCTCCCTTCTTCCTACTGCAAACCACGCTGCTGTATTTTACATCCATCTGGCTTTGAACCTTACATGGGCTTTGTTTAAAAAAAAATCCAAAGCTTAGTATAAGAAACAGCATGTTCCCAGTACTGGGAATTGACCAATGTTAACAGCTAGGGCTGCCCTCGTTCCTCTCTGACCTCCTATCATAACCTTGACCCCTCTGTCCTCCCGCTGGGCCTGGACATGGGAAGCATACCAGGCCTTCGCTCTCGCTGGTCCATCCACCCGAAACACCTTCCGCCAGATGCCTGCCTGACTCCAAGGTCATCTGCTTGGGGGTCACCCGCTCTGACCCTCCTAGCTAAAGCCGCTGCTTTATTCCTCTTCATACCAGTTGTGGTCATTTCTTTGTTGAAGGACCTTGTCAGTTTTGTTCTCTGCAGGGGCTCCAGCACCTAGCAACCAGCAGACATTGCTAGATTATTTTTTAATAGGTTCTCAGTAAATATTTGTTGAATTGATCTTTTGCTTCAAATTCTTTTATTTTATAACAAGAGGCCCAGTGCACAACATTTGTGCACTGGGGGGGGGAGTCCAGGGGGAGCGGGCCTAAGCTGGCCAGCGGACATCCCCCAAGGGTTCCTCTAGTGCTGCTGCGGAGGTGGGAGAGAGTGCTACTGCCACCACCACTGCGCTCACCAGCCATAAGCCCAGCTCCTGGCTGAGTGACACTCTCCCTGTGGGAGCACACTGACCACCAAGGCACAGCCCCTGCATTGAGCGTCTGCCCCCTGGTGGTCAGTGCACATCATAGCAACTGGTGGTTCCACTGCTTGGTCGATTTGCATACCAGCCTTTTATTATATAGGATTAAACATGAAGTCCTTCTTGACCCCCAGCCCCAGTTCTAATCCCTTCTCTTTCTCCCCAAAGGCAACCATTACTGAACCCATTTTCCATCTCCACATAAAAAGGAACAGCGAGGGGTATAATTTTACATGCCTGCTTGTGCATTTGTACACACGGTAGAATACCAGGTGCGCTGCTCTGCCTCCTGATGAGTCCCCGCCCCTCGGCCCACTGTGTTTCTGAGAACTTTCCGAGTTGATGAGCTGGGTCCTGGCTTCTTCGTGCCTGCTGGGCGGTGCTGCCCCTGGCCTGCCCTGCGCGGTGTGCCCGCAGCCCCACCAGTGGAAGCTTGGGAGCTCGCACACCTGCTCAGGCCACACTCTGCCACGCTGTCTTGCACCTGTGCCCTGAAGCACAGGATGGAGAGTTTGTCTAGGTCATAAACCTAGAAAGTAGACCTGCCAGGCGGTGGGGTTTGCACATTTTCATTTTCGCTAGGTCCTGCCAAATGCCTCCCCCGAGGGGCTGTACCCACTTCCACTCCCACCAGCATGTGGGACTCCCACGTGCCCACATCAGTGGGTTTCATATTCTCAAAGTGCTTTCAATTCTCCTACCTCCTTCAGCCTCGCCGCAGCCCTGCCGATATTCCTCTCGCTTAAAGGGTGAGCACCCCCTCCTCCAACTCTCAAGCCCCAGTCCTAACCCTTCCACCACCACCCCTCATTCTCCACCTCTCACCCCTGCTAACTCCACCCCCCACCTGCCACCCACCAACCATCCCACGCTCCAAACACCCTTCTCACCCCATCTCAGTGTCTCTCCTTCAGGCCCCAGCACAGCCAAGAAGCGGCTGGTCCCCATTTGCCACCTGGATCTCTTTCCAGACCCACCTTGTCCTAGGCCTCAGTTTCCCCACCTTCCTCTGAGGTCTCCACCCCATCACACACTGGGCCACAGGCCTGGTCAGGAACCACGATTCCCCTCAACTAGCCTCTCGCCCAGCCCCTCCCCTTATTAGTAAGTCGTTCCTGGGCATTTTATAATTTGGTGGCTGGTGGGAATGGAATCTTTTTGCATAGCTTCTCTCTCGCTCTTAGCTTCTTGGACCTGGCATATGGTGGTTTCAGTGAATCATACACCTCGGAGCTTGCAATGCTTTCTTTTTTGCCCCAGCCCTGCTCCCCCTGATGCCCCGCCATGAGCTCAGGCCACTTGTCCTTGTAAAGCACATGGTGCTGTCTGTGGGTGTCTCAATTCCTCTGGGATGGGACTGTTGGATCTGCGCGTTCCTGTGTGACCTATTTCACTAACACTGCCAGGAGCTTCCCCAGGAGACCACGCCAGCCACGCTCCCTCCCACCAGCAGGGTGAGAGGGGTCCCTTTTTTTTCACACTCTCCCCCAAACTCATCATTAGCCAACTTTCTGATTTTGGCCAACCTGATGGGTGTGAAATAGAACCCACTGCTGTGTCATTTGCATTTATTTCTCTGAACATTCGCGGGTGTGAGCACCTCTTCACTGCTTGTTAGTCATTTGGGTTTTCCCTTCTCTGAACTGCCTATTCACATCCTTTGACCAAATTTCTATCATTTCCTGCCTTTTTCTTGTAGCTTTGCAATATTTCTTTGTATATTCTAGATATTAATCCCTTGTCATTTTTAGATATCACCAATACTTGTCCCATTTTGTCATCTGTCTGGTGTCCTTGTTTATGGTATTCTTTGCTTTTAAGAAAAATCATTGGTTTTAATATAATCAAAGCCATCTTTTTTTTTTTTTTTTTTGCCTCTTGGATATTCGTCAAAAGCTCCTCCCCCACCCCACCCACCCCCACTGTGAAATATATTTTTCTTTATTTTCTTTCATTAGCTTTATGATTTTACATCTCATATCTAGGTCTTTAGTACAACCAGATTATGTGTGGTATGGAAGACCTAGGGGAAAAAACCCCGCCAACTTCATTTTTCTTCGTAGTGTGAGCCAGTCTTTCCCACATCACTAGCCAAACAGTCCACCCTTTCATCATCAATCATAATTGCATGGGTCTATCACTGAATGAGACATGCTGTTCCCCTGGCCTTGTTCTTCGGCTAGTGCCACGTGGCTTTCATTAGCGGAGTTTGTAGAATGTTTGGTATCTGGTAGAATGAATCTCCCTTGCTCTTCTCTGTCAACATCATTTTAATGCTGTGTGGTTCTTCATTCTTCTGTGCTCATTTTAGAGTATATTAAAGTTCCCCGAGTTCCAGCTATGCTGCCAACACAGAGGGCACTGAATTGATAGGTGATGTGGGGGAGAAGGGACATCATTGCAGCACCCATCCATGGACACGGGACACCCTTGATCTGTTCAGAGTTCTTCTAGGTCTCCTGACCCTTTGACTGTTTCCTTGGCTGGGTGCAGCCAGGGTGACAGGTGCAGTGCCCCTCCCTGACTCACCTCTTCTGCAAGTGGGCTCCCATTCATATCTGTAGTGACTCCAGGTGAGCTGAAGGGCAGGGCCTATAGTCCTATTTTATAGGTGATTTTAAAAATATATGCTTATTGATTTCATAGATGAAGGGAGAGGGAGAGAGAGATAGAAACATCAATGATAAGAGAGAATCATTGATCAGCTGCCTCCGACCCGCCCCCATGCCCCACATTGGGGTTTGAGCCCGCAACCCAGACATATGTTCTGATGGGAAATCAAACCGTGAGCTCTTGGTTCATAGGTCAACGTGCAACCACTGAGCTACACCGGCCAGGCGCATCCCCAGAACCCTTAAACCCCACTGTCTGGATCAGTGATCCTGGCTCTGTGGAATAATGTGCATAATTTAAAATCTGAAGTAGGCAAAGTGATTCCCTAACACAGCACAGACGTTAAGAAAAAGCAGGCTTTGTACGTAAAATGAACAAGAACTCAAAGCAGGAGTCCCCTAAAAGTTCCCTCCAGGATCCATGCTGACAGCTCAGGTTCATGCTGACAGCCGAAGGCATGGATTTCCAACAATATGTCATTGTAGGGTGGAGAGGATTGTAGGATGGAGAAGATTGTAATAGTGTGAGGTGGCTATGAACCAACACCCATAGCAATTATAGCCATAAGTGGGGAGATTTTATTTTGTTAATAAATCACTGAAAAGAAGTTTTTAGAAGAAAGGCAAGAAACCAAAATGTGTGAGGGGTTAGAATGGGTGATGAGATCGTGCATAATTTCTATTATTTCCCCAATACTTTTTCCTGTTTTTAATTAGTGTTCTTTTTCAAAACTTACGGTTAGCTCTCTTTTTATAAAGGTTTTCTTTTTTTGTTTAAATCTTTATTTACTTTTTAAAGATAGATATATATCTATCTATCTTTAATATATCTATAATATATATATATATATTTATTTCAGAGAGGAAGAAAGAGCCAGAGAGAGATAGAAACATCAATGATGAGAGAGAATCATGGATCGGCTGCCTCCTGCACGCCTCACACTGGGGATGAAGCCCGCAACCCAGGCATGATCCCTGACCGGGAATCGAACCGTGACCTCCTGGTTCATAGGTCCACATTCAACCACTGAGCCACACTGCCAGCCGGCTTTGTTTAAATTTTTAAAGCACCAGCACCTGCATTCTAGTCCTGATAGCCACTGATTCCCTGTGCAACCTGGGGCACAGCTCTCACCTCTCCAAGCCTCAGTTTCCCCATCTGTGGGACTATGAGGTCTGGAGGGGAATCCCTCACGTTCGTCAGCCCCTCTCCCAAGCCTCCCACCGTTGCTCCCAGACGGCCTGTGGCAACAGGAATCAGCACAGTTTTCTCCTTAGCGAAACCTCGGGACCTTGGCTCAGAGCGGGAGCAACCAGGGGGCGGCCAGGGAATGAGGAGGCAGTGAGAGGGCCCGGGGCAGTTCCCCACCAGCCGGATGTGGGTGGCTCTGGCCAGTTTCCCTGACATGATACGCAGCCATTGGGGCACACAGGACAGGAGGCCCTGAGTCCTGGCTCACCAGCAAGGAGCACGCAAAGTTAAGTCACTGACCTCATTTCCCCGGCTGGCCGTCCCTTCCCCAATTCAAAAGCAGGAAAAAGTTAGTAATTTTTCCCCTGAACAGTTTCCCAATCTTCAGTCATTCAGATGGTTACGAGGACACGTCCGAGGGCCAGAACTGGGGAGGGCTGGATGGGATTGATTCAGGCAGAACCCCGGCAGGGGACACAGGGGACACAGGAGACGGGAGGCAGAGAACTTAGCGGAGGGACAGAGGGACCCAGCTCAGGAGCCCGGGGGCTTCTCGAGTAGGTGACGTGACTTGCTCACCTCTAGTTCATCTCCCCGGTAAAGTCTGTCTACATGACCTCATTGCCAGAGAACCAGAGCCACTCACCTCCCAGGCTTGTCCTGCCTGTCCTGCAGATCACACACTACTTATTGAGCACCTACTGTGTGCTGGGCAGAACACGCCTGCCCCTTCACCCACAGGTCATTGAGAACCTGCCCCAACCATGTGCCCAAACAAGGCTCCCAGGAACCTTTAGGTCTAGGAATGAATGGTGGAATTTCAAGCACCAGGAAGGCATCAACTTTGCTATCCCCAAGACCTGGGTTCAAGGCCTCCATCGGGCCCTTTACCAGCACGTGATCTTGACCTTAACCTTGGACAGATCACTTCGTCTCCCTGAGCCTCCATTTCCTCATCTATAGAATGGGGAGAAATAGGTACCCTTTGCAGGGATGCTGTAAGGACCAGAGTTTAGGAGTCCACAGTGCCTGGCCCATGGTAGGTGCTCAACAAACGCAGCCAAATATTCTCCCCCTCCCCCCATACACACATACGCCGCAATGCAGCCCGGCATCCCCCAAGGTTCAGGGAAGGTTTCCCTGTGAAGTTCCCCCAGTGCTCAGCCTCAGTCACACTCAAAGGAAACCCCCATGGGTCCCCAAATCCCCTGCAGTTTCCCAACCCTCCTAAGGCGGATGCAACTTCCCACCAACCACCCAGCCCAGCCTGTCCAGTCTCCCTCCCAGCTCCTGCAGAACAACGCCTGCCTCAGAACTACCTCCATCATCTTCCCTAGAGACCCAGACGCGCAAATGCATCACCCCAGACTCACAAACGCTCTCATTTCTTGTTTTAAATACATTTTTATTGATTTCAGAGAGGAAGGGAAAGGGAGAGAGAGAGAAACATCAATTATAACAATAATCTGCTGCCTCCTGCAAGCTTCACACTGGGGATTGAGCCCGAAACCCAGGCATGATCCCTGACCGGGAGCCAAACCCTGGCCTCCTGGTTCATAGGTCAACACTCAGCCACCAACTGGGCAATGCTGTCATTGTTGACACACCGATCACAACTGCCCACTGGCCCCCACATGCCCCGAATTTCTCCATCCTCCCGGAACTTTGTGACATGTGCCAAATCCCCAAGCCCTGGCTGCCCCCCGACCCACACTCAGGGCCCCACCACCTCTGCAGTGACCCCTGGCTGAGGCTATCGCCCATGCTCCTTACTGCCCCTCCGCATGAATGAATGAACCTCATCCTCGCACCCTTGCTTTGGGATAGGTACTCTCATTCCATCCACGTTACAGAGGAGGGGGCGGAGGCACACCATCTGGGCTAGATGGCACACAGTGGGCGCTACAGCTACACTTTTACCTGAGTCAGCCTGCTGCCCAGTTGGGCTTGGACTCCCTGAGAGCAGTGCCGTATACCCCTGTCCCCACCTACCCCCGCCACGTTCCCCAGCACAGTTCCTGACACACAGTAGGTACTCTATACAGATCTGTTGCTTGAATGACTGAAAAAAAATAAACAAATTCACCTTTTCATACAGATCTTTTTTGCGGGGCTTTTGGAACAGTCAGTGCTGTGGGAACTCAGAGGACACAAAGGTCCTGGTCCCAGGTGGTCCTGGAAGGCTTCCTGGAGGAGGAAGGGGAAGATGAGAATGGAGGTCTGGCATTGGGGCACTGAGCAGTGTTCAGCGATGGGGGGAGGGGGCAGGTGTCACAGTTGGGTTTCATTGGGAATTTGAATACAGGAGCAGTGGGAGGGAGCAGAACATGCCTGGCAGGTCTGGCTTGGCAAACTTTGGCCTGCAGGTACTGGGGAACCACAGAAGGCTCTGTGAGCGAGTGGCCTGGCCATACCTGGGCTTTGGGAAGAAAAGGCAGATGGAGCCAGGACGCACTCCCTGTACATTCCCCGGGCCCTGGGATGCCTGCAGTGTTCCAAAGGGCCCAAGACTCAGGGTTGGGGCCACAGCACAGTGGTGACCTCAGTCTGTGCCGCATGGAACAGCATGCCAAATGATGGGCAGCTCGCACTGCCGCCCGATGCCCAGGTTTGAATCCTGCCTACACCCCTTAGCTGCTGTGTGACCGTGGGCAGGAACTTAACTAGCCCGTGCCTCGGTTTCCTCACCGGTAACAGAGGCGTAATAATAGCAACCACTGCCTAGGGCGCTGTGAGGTTTAAATGAGTTAGCACAAAAAGCCTCAACCATGAAGAGTTCCTATCGCCGTTCCACCTCACGTTGACTTCCCGGATGGCCCAGCGGAGGCCTTCACGTCGCTTTTGGTAGAGCCCAGCTCAAAGAGGCACAGTGGTTCTCGGGAAACTTTCGATGAATGGACATGGCCCAGGGGACCCTGGCCCACCTCGGGAGTGCCCAGTGTTCAGGGGGGTCTTCGGCCCGAGGTGAGGTGCCCTCCCTCGCCACCCGCCGAGGCTGTGGGTATTTCCTGAGCAAAGTGTAATCGCAGTGAAAAACAACGTCCCCGCGACAGCCTGCTCTTGCATAATCTGCCCACAGCGCTGCGGCTTCCTGACCAGGCTCTGTGTGACCGGGGGTGGAGGCCCATCCTGCCCGGGAAGGTGCCGAGCCCTGCCCTCCTTCTCAGAGGAGGCCCAACCAGACCTGTCGGAGCCTCAGTTTCCCCAACTGGAAAACGAGAGCTTTGGAGCTGATGTTTTTGAAAGCCTCAATACTCTCGAATGCAGGTTTGAATTCTGGCCCTGCCCGGTGCTGACTGCTGGGGGCCCCATGGTCCAGAGTTCACACTCTGGGGAAGACAGACACAGTTGGATTCAAATTGCAGCCAGGCGGCCTTGGCCAGGTTATCTCACTTCCTTGAGGCAACTCTGGGGACACTAAGCACCAAAGTATCAGGAGAATGTAATGAGGCAACGGAAGCGTTCAGGGCAGTGCCTAACACAGAGATCTCACGCGTCTTCGACGCTCTACATCCCCTCCCCGTGAATCTGGGCGCGGTGACTGCTGGACCCATGAATGAATGGGACAAAAGTGATACCGCGCCTGGGCCCAAATATTCAGAACCTGGCGGCTTCCACTTCCTACCCTGGGTCATTCGCTCTAGGAAACCGGCCACCATGCTGCAAGGAGCCCTCGGCGCGCCCCA
The DNA here is from genome assembly GCF_014108235.1 of Myotis myotis. Taxonomy (NCBI): domain Eukaryota; kingdom Metazoa; phylum Chordata; class Mammalia; order Chiroptera; family Vespertilionidae; genus Myotis; species Myotis myotis. The sequence goes on along the minus strand of NW_023416324.1, from coordinate 5,840,078 downwards.
GCTTGCCAGCCGCCTCAGCAGTGCAGTGCCGGGTGCCAGCTGGCGCTGTGAGCAGAGATGAGCCTTCCCCAGCCAGCCAGGCCCAACCGCAGATGTGTGAGCGAAATAAATGACTAGTGTTGTTTTAAGCCACTCAGTTTTGAGGTGACAAGAGACCACTGGGACAGTTAAGGTCAGTCACCAGCCAGTCAACACTTGGAGACCTGGGAACCCACGTGCTCACCTGTAACCATGGTTACTGGGAGGTCAGCGGAGATGCAAATGAAGGGCCCTGGCATTAAGTCCTGAACAGACAAGTCCCCTGACCCCAGTGCGGGATCGACTACATCACGTGCGGGACCCAGGGAAGATGAAAACACAGAGCCCCTCGTTCAAAGCGTGTGGATCATTTTCCAGACGGTGACAGCAGCGTATGAACCAGGCTCGGCCCTTCTCGGCAGGGACCCTGTGGGACTGCACGGGCCGGAGGGCCAGGAGGCGACAGGCGTCCTGCTTCTTGTCTGTGCTTGTCTGTCGGACTATGGCAGTGGTTCTCAACCTTGGCTGCGCATTAGAATCACCTGGGAATCTTTTTAAAATCCTGATTTTAAACTCCCATGGGCCCAGACATCAGGACTTTAAAAAGATTCCCAGGTGGTTCTAATGTGCAGCCAAGGTTGAGAACCACTGGTCTATGGCAGGGGTGGGCAAACTTTTTGACTCGAGGGCCACAGTGGGTTCTTACACTGGACCGGAGGGCCGGAACAAAAGCATGGATGGAGTGTTTGTGTGAACTAATATAAATTCAAAGTAAACATCATTACATGAAAGGGTACGGTCTTTTTTTTTTTTAGTTTTATTCATTTCAAACGGGCGGGATCCGGCCCGCAGGCCGTAGTTTTCCCACGGTTGGTCTATGGGGACCACTTGGCTCTTACAAAGCTGTTGTACAAATACACACCCAACGCTCTTACCACAGGTGCTTTCACTTTAACACCATTTTTTTTTCCAAAGGAAGATTGAGAATCAGCAAATAATCTTCACTGTTCACTCAGGCTAGATGGCCATTTCCCCGCCCCAGTCCCAACTTCCACAGCAAGGACCAAACTTACCAAGCTGGCTCTTCAGGCAAACCACCTTACCCCTACAGGGCGCGGTCTCCCCATCTGGAGAATGGGGAGGCTTGTTCTTGCCCTTGGATCCTGGCATGGGGCAGAGAGCGGGGTATGAGTTCTGAGGATGTGAAAGGCGATCCGATTGTTGGCCAGTCCTCCAGCGGAGGCTCTCTGTTCATCTGTCCTCCCAGGCCTCGGCCTCCCTATCTCAGAATCAGGCCACCTTCGAGGAAAGCCGCCCCGAGGAGCAAGGCTCTGGCTGGGTTAGCTCTGCGGCAGGAGGATCAGAAAGAAATCACAGCTGGGCTGCCGCTTGATCTCAGGCAAGTTGCCTAGCCTCTTGCATAAAACGGAGGAATAAAATCAACCTCCTCCCTACCTCCCAGCTGTGGAGACTTGGAGGCGAAAGGAAACGTGTCTAGAGGGCATAGCATCTGCTGATAACTGTGATGTAAACACAGCGGGGGGCCACAGAGGGGATGGCGCATGGGCAGAGGGGGACTTGGAACCACAGAGTTGGGGGATTGAACTCTAGCTCTGGCGCTTCCTGGCTGTGTGACTGTGGTTGGTTGCTTCACCTCTCTGAGCCTCAGGTCGTCAAGGGGAGTGCTGATACTCAGCCCCTCTACTTCCAGCTGCGATGCTGAGGCCCAAGTGCATGAAGAATGTAGAAAGCTTTGAATAAACCTGACGGCTTTTCAGGTGTTTTCTAGGGGCTGCTGGTGGTGACTACCGTTTTCTGAACAGGGAACATGCCAGGCACCAGGCCAAGACCTCACGCATTGTACCTCCATCCACCTAACGCAGAGTCATTATCATGTACGGGTTGCAGATCAGGAAACCAAAGTTGAAAGCACTTAAGGGCTTCGCTTGAGGCCCTGCAGCTGGGAACTCCTCGAGCTGGAGATTGAGACCCAAAGGCTCCTTCCTCCTTCCTCCCCGCTCCACCCCCCACATCAGGAGCCCTAATGAAATGGGACGGGGAGTTTGCCCACACCCAACACAAACAAAGGCCCGTGGCCTCCCCAGGATTTCTTGGTTTGGTTTTTACTCTTCTGGAAGACACCCAGAGAAAGAGGAACCTAGACTGACTGCCTGCCAGCCAGCCAGCCTCCCCCCCCCCATCTCGGCAACAGCAGCCTGGCCCCAGAGCTGCTGCTTTCCTCGTTAATTCGCTGGGAGCAGCCTTCCCGCAGGCCTTTCTGAGAAACATCCAACTGTTTCCCGGCTACCAGCAGCCTCAGCCTTTGTCTGAAATCAGCTGAAACCACCTTTGCTGGCCTTTCCCGCCCACTGCTGAGAGAATAGCAGGATGTTTATTGTTCTAACGGGAGGGAAAATAAATGTAGTCTTTTCTTTTTAACTTTTCCTCGTTCATGTTTATTTCTTTTTTTTTCCTTTTCCTTTTTATTGAATTTATTAGAGTGACACCGTTAACAAAATTACACAGGCTTCAGGCGCACAATTCCACAACACATCAGCTGTACACTGTACTGTGTGTTCACCACCCCAAGTCAAGTCTCCATCCGTTTGACGATAAAATCTGAGCACCTTGCAATGGCCCGCGAGGCCCTCCGTGGCCTGGCTGTCAGCCTGCCTGCTCACCTTCTCTCCGCCCGGCCCCGGTGCTCCCACCAGGTGTGCTCCTCGAGTCCCAAGGCCAGGAGCCTCCCCACCTGGGGGCCTTTGCAGCGGTGGTTCATGACTTCCCAGGTCGCTGGGCCCCCAGGTCCTCCCCTCGCCCACGCATCATGTCACTCAGGTGGAGCTCAAAGGGCACCTCCTGGACCACCTGGCTAGAGCCGACCCTGCCTTCGAGGCGCTGCCTGGTCCCCTAACTGGGGCGCCGCTAGCACATAACCCCATCGTCTCCGGAACGACCTTGTTCACAGGTTCGGTTCTGTGCCATCGTGGATCTCAGCCACTGGACACAGGGCCCACGGAGGCGGTCTGAGCTCAGCGCATCCTCTGCAGCTGGACCGGGCCTGGCTCATCACAGGTGTGTTTGGAAGGGAGGCGGGAGGGAAGGAGAGGAAAGGAGATTTTGAACAGCAACGCGGTGCCGCCTGGAGCACCCTGGGACCACAAGCAGGATGTCCCTGCAGCGGGACCGGCAACACTTCGCAAATGCACAGAGTTACAGACATCTAACCAACCGCCACTCCTGTGACTGTGACATGAGGGGTCCTCTGGGTGCCCCACGGAGCAAGAAGCAGTCTGTCCACTGTGGGGTTCCCACAGCAACACACCCCGAGGGAGGCCAGGCCCCAGGAGAGCCTGGAAGCCTGTCAGCCTCACCGAAGCTAACGCCAGCCTGGAACCAGCCACCAGCTTTCATGTTGTTTTTCTGGGAGAAGAGTGTTCTCAGCCCGATGCCTCCTGGAAGTTACCTGTTGGTAAGTTAGAGGGGCTGAATTCTGCAGACCCAGGAAGGGCTCACCCTTGGCAAGTGGCCGCTGGGCTGGACCGAGGACAGAGGCTGCCACGCAGTAAACACCAGCCGCATGTCAGGTGGCGCTTAAGGGAACCCCACAACCCTGGCCCATTTCATAGATCAGGAAACTGAGCTCTAGGGAGATCAAGGCACCTAACCTAGATAGCCCCACTAAGCGGCAGAGCTGGGCCTGAATCCCAGTTCCTGCCGCACACTGTCCGCACCTCAGTCACTTCCGCTGCTGACCTGCTGCTCTGGGGCACCCCGCAGGATCCCAGGTGTGCGCCCAGCATGGGTGTTGGCCCAGGGCCAGGGGCCTGGGGAGGGTGCAGGAGCCCCAGGTGGGCTCGGCCAGCTTCCCCTTGGGCTGGAGTAGCCATCCTTGAAGCGTTTAATGTTCTCACCTTGGCTTCCAGTCAAGCAGGACTGACACGGTCAAGGGCCTATGAGTGAATCGGGTCCCTGCCCACCCATCTGTCCCCAGCCCCTCCCTGCCCCCCACAAGGACAGGGAGGACCAAGGAAGGGGTGGAGGTGAGAAGGCACCCAAGAAACTTCAGCTGGAGGGCGGCCTCTCGCCTCTGCACAGTCATTTCTGTTCAGCCCAGCAGAGCAGTCCCTGGGGCTATGGGACAGCAATGACTGGGGTGGGAGGTGTGGGAAGATGGAGACACGCAAGATTGAGTCTCCTGCTCCATCTGAGGGGGGGGTGGGGGGGAGGGGCCTGGCCGTAAGCACCTAGAGTCATCTCCCACCTCCGAGACCGCTCTGGGAGACAGCGGGGTTTCTCCGAGTATGACAGCCTCCACAGGACACTTATCACTCCTTCCTGACTGCGGCCATTCAGGAAGGGGGTGTGCACATGTGTGAGGTGCCCTGCACCCTGGGAACTGCCACCCTGAGCAGCAGGGCCCTGGTCCACCTGCCCATCTGAACAGCAGAGGCTAAGAAGGCCCTGTCACTGGAGGGCAGGGATATTCGCCCGGCCCACACTGGCCACAGGCGGGGCCTGGAGTCCTGCGGGGGGGGGGGGGGGGGGGGGGGGGGCTTCCAGCTCCTGCATGCAGCCCTCGGCTCACATTGACCCTTCAGTCCCTCCCTGTGACCCCCAGGCTGGGGCATCTGTGCAGCTTCTGTGATGCCCTCTCCCCACAGCCCCTTCTGCAAACACCCACAGGGAGCCTGGTGTTGAGCAGCTTTATTCAGAGTGTCCTCGAGGCAGGCCTGGGCCAGGGCGCGGGAGTTACAGGGAGGAAGACCCTCCAGCAGTGGAGGGGTGGCTCTGCAGGCAGCAGCGCCCTGTCCCCAGAGGCCAGGCAGAGGGGTGGCGGGATCCCCGTCCTCAGAGCTTCTCAAAGACTCTCAGTCTCCATGAGAGAGTCCTCAGCCTTATGGTCATTGGTAAGGAACTTTGTGAATTTTTAAAAGATCATGTTCTGTGAAGGGCTCTTGGGCGAGGGAGTGCGTCATTTCATTAAGCAGATGTCAGCGGCCCCCACAGGCAGCCTGAGCCCTGCCCACAAGGTGCTGGGCGCGTGCTGACTTTGGGCACAGAGGCTCGGGTGCAAAGCCGCCCACACAGGCATTTGGGCAAAGATCACCCATCCCACATGAACTTCTCCAGGTTCTGGTGTAACGGTCTCTCCAACTTCCCCCAAAATACCTGAGAGATCTCAGAAACGGCCCCTGCGATTCCTGACCCAGCCCCGACTTCCTCCAGCGATGAGAGGCTGGTGCGTAAACAGCAGCTTTCAGGACTGGCTTCGGAGGGTAATTCCAGGACCCGAGACTCGGTGCCCGGCCTGCTGCCCCCTGTCGTCTGCCCACAGGTCCCTTTCCAAGGCCACGCGCCTGTGTACACGCGTCTGAAAGCCCTGGGAGAGCAGGCCAGCCGACCGATTATTCCTTAGTGTGAGATGCAGACATCCTGACCCCATACTGAGCTACGCAGAGCTTCCCCCCAAGCCCAGGATAAGGCAGACGTGGCTTTTGACATCCATGTCCCAACACGGGTGCGGAGCAGCTGCTGCAAGAGGCAGGCCTGGTGCCATGGGGACCCACGAGGGCGGCAGATCCGGGGAAGGGCATCTTCATTTCCCAGGACAGAGCGGGCAAGGACCCCGAAGGGCCCACTGTCACTGGGACTGGTAGGGACATTCTGAGATGAGTGAGTTGATCCTAGGCCAGGGGCTCACCGTGGGGCCACAGAACAGGGAAAGGGCAGCACCAGGAGGGTCCCCCCTCGGCCCACACAGGGCTGGAGGCAGGCTGGGCACCACCAGGCCTAAGGCACAGAGCACAGCATGGCCGCAGTGGCTGAGACGGGCCAGCCGGCTGCCCGATCCCTCTGTTTCCCTTCTGACAGAGGAGAAACCACAGGCACTGGCTCGAGGCCACTGCTGGCCGAGTTTACAGTAACTGCGGGCTGTTGGCCTGGTAGCAAGGCCCCGTGGGTCTCTCTCCAGGGGCCCAGTTGAGGGGAGACGGCTTGGGGTGTGGGCCTCATGGTCTCTGCCTCCAGGGGGCTCCACCCTGGAGGGCGGGGGGCCCATGCCAGGACTCTGGGGTATCTTCTCAGTAGCAGCAGAGGCGAAGCGTCCAGTCCCTACTGTCTGTCTTTCTGTTGCCCCAGCAAACATCGCCATTCAAATCCAGCACCCTGGTTGTCTCCCCTGCACAGCCCACTGCCCTAGGGTCAGGGTGGGGGCAGCTGGGTGGGGATGCAGGTGGAGACCCCCAGGCCCCTCCTGCATTGACCACTGGGTGCTGGAAACTCAGGTCAGCAGATGGGCCTCTGCACCAGCGTGGCCCACCGTGCCACCCGGTCCCAGGGGCACCCAGCTGCTCTCTCAGCCCCAGCCAGGCCTCACTTCCCAGACGCCGTCTCAGGCAAGGGGTCCTCCTTCCCTTCCTCCTCCACCGAGAACATGACATCCCCGCAGCTGCCCAGAGGTGGTTCCGTCTCCTGCTCCGGGTAGTGTGGGGCATGGTCCATCTCCAGGTCCTCCTCGAGCTCGGGCCCCGCCGGCCCCACCAGGCCCCGGCCCTCCGGCGCCTCGGTCTTCACGGTCCCCACGATCACTGTGTCGGCCTTCATGATGTAGATTTTCTCTGCAAAGCGGAAGGAGACGCGAGGTGAGAGCCCAGAGGATGAGCAAGGGGGCGGAGGAGGGTCCCAGCCCAGCTCTGCCACCCCCGCTGTGTGGCTCAGGCAGGTGGCACAACCTCTCTGGTGCGCAGTAAGCCCTGCCAACCTCACAGCCAGGAACTGGGTGCTGAGGAGTTAGCCACTGGCCCACTTGCTACCTATGGGTGATGCCTGTGGTTGTCTGGGCACTTCTGCAAGGATGGGTGGGGAAGGAGAGAACGGGGACAGGAGAGAAAGCCAGGCGTGGAGAGGAAGCAAGTAGAATCAGTCCCCATGGCTCCTGCAAATGTCCACTGTAATCGAGAACGAAGACTAAAATAATGACACTAGCACCAGGGAACTCGAGAAGAGGTTCACTCTCCACGCTTTAGCTCCTGAATCCTCGCATCCCTTCTGCCAGGTAAACAGTCTGTTCTTAGCCCCAGTTACAGGTGAAGGACCTGGAGCCCAAAGAGGTTCAATGACCTGCCCAAGGTCACCAGGTAGTTAGCAGAAATCCCCAAAGCAACTCCTGCCCCGCTGCCCGTTCCACTCCTTTCCACAGGCCTAAAGCAGAAACCAGCGTGTCCCAGGTTGCCCGGGATGCTCTGGTGTTTGCTGTGCAAGTTCAACCCAGCAAGCCAGGCAGCTGTCACCCCTGCAGAACCCTCAGCCGCAAGTAACCCAGCAGCCTGATTCCGGCAGCTTTGGGAGGGGCGGTATATTTCAGTGTTAATCGCTTATTGCCCCCCCCGCCCCCCTCGCCCCCCACACACACACCGAGGCCTCATGGCTGTGCCTGCCTAGCACACAGTAGGACTGCTTATGTATGTCACTTGGATGAAAGACCCGCCCAGCCCATTAGAGGTGTGATTCCCCGGGTCCTCAACACCATTTCCTTCCTTTGGGGGTTTCGGAGGCTCAGGGGAGTTAAGGAAGCTGCCAAAGACGCTGGGAAGTGGGGAGCCCGGCCTGCAGCCAGGTCAGCTGACTTCAAGCACCAGCTGGGCTTCTTCCGGTATCTCAGGCTCAGGGCAGGGTCCCAGCTCCCAGCTGCTCAGCCCTGGATTCTGGAGGCTGAATGGGGAAGCTCAAGAGGGAACTTGAGAGCTGGGGTGGGGCAGGGGGCTCGGGATCCCTGCTTCTCTGGGTAACCGGTTACACCCCTCTGATTCAGGAACCCCCAAAATATTCTTGGGGCCCCTGCACCCTCAATCCCATTACATAATGCCGGCGCTTCTGTGTTGGTTTTAACACCCCCAGGAAAGAGAGAAGTGTTCAAAATAGCAGCAGGAACTAAAGAGGCTGAGGGAGAGAGCGAGAAAAGCTGTGGGCTGGGACCCCCTACACCCCAAAAGAGAGAAGAGGGCCTCAGCCTCAGCCACACACATCTTCACCAAGACCTGCAGGCCCCTCGCCCCGGGAGGTGAGAGAGAGGGAGGGCACAGAGGGGGCCAGGCAGGGCTAGAGGAGGTGAGAGAAAGACGGACAGAGACAGACAGAGAGGAGCAGGGTGGGTTGTCCAAGTTGAAGAGACCAAATTTGGGGGCCAGACTATCATTCCCCTCACATTCCTGCGTCCTGAGTCCTCTGGCTCTGACCCCATCACAGAGCTGCCCAGCCCCCAGTCTGCAGGGGGAGGGTTTTCTAGAAGCTACTGGGATTCCTGACTCACCCAGGGCTCCGAATCCAGGGAAGCTGTGTGTGTGTGTTGGAGTGTGTGGGGGGGTGAAGGTGGGGGAAAGGGGCCGCCTGCCTGGTGCTATGGTCAGGGGGAGTGATGAAGCTCAGGCAGGAGTTTGGTCCCCTTGGGAATTGAACAAGGGGTGCCCCTCTGAGGTAGTGTCAGAGGGACAAGGGGCTCACTGCCCCTTGGGTATCCCAAGAGAGCCTCCCAGGCTTTCCCTCCCACCACCCCACGCCCAGCAAGGCCCGCAGGCTGGCTTGGCTCTGGGCAGGCTGCCCATGCCGCTGCCCGCACCGCTCCCCACACCCCAGCTGCCCTGGGAGTCTGGTACCTGCTTCCGCCACTCCCTCAAACACTCCAGAACCCCACCCGCGCACTTCCAGGCACTGAACTCAGCACAGGCTCCAAACTCCAAATTAGGGCTTCTTCGGAAATGTGAAGGAGATGCCTTTGGCGATATTTCCCAAAACTCATTAAAAAAAAAACACCCAAAAGCTGCAGCTCCCAAAGTTTCCATTTGATACGAAAGACTCTGCTCTAAAGAGTTCTGTCCACCAGGCCTGCCATAGAAATGTGTGCTGCGACCGCAAATGCCTCTTTGGTGTCATCCGAGTGGTGGTTAACCCTCCAGAGAAGACGAGGAGGGGGCGCACCGAGGCCCTGGCCCCAGGAGCTCACAGACAGGTGAGGGGCAGGAGAAGGCCACAAACACAGCCACGCTGCCAGTGCTGAGGACACTGGGGGGGAGGCCTGGAGTCGGGGGGAGCACAGCAGAGGCCATCTGGCCTAGACAGGAGAGCGGGAAGAGCAAGGAAGGCTTCCGGGAGGAGGAGGGAATAAACAGGGTCTTCAAGTGGGTGGTGCTGGCTGTCCCAGGCAAGGAAGCAGCTCCCACAGAGAAGCTTAGAAGTGAGCAAGGGCTCCGTACGCTTAGGAAACTGCCATTGAGCAGGGTCAGGAGGCAGGTGAGCCTGGTGGAGAGAAGGCAGCTGGTGACCAGCCTTGAATGCCGGAATAAGAACCCTGGCAGTCATCCAGAAGTAGCAGGGACCCCTGGCGGGTTTTAAGCAGTGTGTAATAGAGAGAGGTATACAACTTGGGAGAAACGTTCTGGTGGTAGTAGGCAGGAGAGGCTGAAGGGGGGGTGTGTTCGAGCGGGAGGGCAGCTGTCATTTGGGAAGTGCTGGCCGTGGTACCCGCAAGGCCACCAGGACTGGTGTGCAGACAAACCTGGGGTTTCGGACAAGCCGCAGCCCTGCCACCTCACAGTCGTGTGCCCAGGAAAGTCGTGTCACCCCCGCCCCACCCACAGTTTCCCCAATTGCGAAAAGGGGAAGACACCAGCCTCCCAGGCGGTGTGACCGTGAGGTGACGCTCGCCCGGTGCCCGGAATGATCAGGCCAGGGGCGGCTCTTATGTCACTGTGTGTCTTCCCGGGTCCCCTCAGGGGCTCTCTGTTGGGGGCTGGGGGCAGTGTTCATTTTTCTCTCTAATAATAGAGGGCACCAGGCAGGGGGCGCCTCTTCCCTCCACCCCACCCCACAAGACAACTTCAGCGATTATTTCAGGAACCCCCCCTCCCCCCCCATCGGCCCCATGAAGTCAGGGCCACCACCGCTGTCTCACAAGCTGACAGGGCACATCTAATACTCTCACCAAAAGCACCTCCCACTCACAAGGCCGTGGGAGAGTCCACGCCTGGGGCCTTCCAGACCCAGGGTCCCCACTTCCAGGTGGGGGCCAGGGGCCCAGCACCCATCTCCCCACTGCCCTCTTAACCCTGACCACGCTAGGGACACCAGCCGACTCACCGATCCTGTTGTTGGTATGTTCCGTGGTCACCCGGGGCTCGGGAAGGTCCCTGGGGGACGAGGGGCTCCCGGCTGGGCTGGCCCCCACCAGCGGCAGGCTCTCCAGGCCGGCTGCCCCCACGTGGGTGCAGGGCTCCACAGCCGGAGGATTCATTAACCCCAGCGTTTCTGTGCAGGGCCCTGTCACCAGCAGGCTCTTCAGCTCCTGTGGGCACAGAGGAGGCAGCGCTGATGCAGGGCGCCCGCCCCCCACCACCCGTCCCCAAACTGCGAAGCCCCGTTTTCTCATCTCTATTCACCCCAGCCAGTCTCCCTTTCTGCTTGAGGGCTGCCACCCGCCACCGGGCTTCCCAGCCTCGACAGCCTGGCGCACCTGCGCAGTAAGTTCCGGGAGAAACGTGCTGCTTTTAGCGTGTACTAAATAAGGATCGTGGCCAACATCACACGTGTGTACCCCGTGACACATGTTAATCCTCAGAGCCATCCCCTGAGGTGACTAATATTAGCAATCTCTCCATTTTACAGGTCAGGAGACTGAGGCACAGAGTCAAGTGACTTGCTCAGGGTTAGTAAGTGTCAGAGCCAGGCCTTTATATATATAATCGATTCTTTTACAGGGAGGAAGGGAGAGGGATAGAGAGTTAGAATCATCAATGAGAGAGAAACATCGATCAGCTGCCTCCTGCACACCCCTTACTGGGGATGTGCCCGCAACCAAGGTACATGCCCTTGACCAGAATCGAACCTGGGACCCCTCAGACTGCAGGCCAACGCTCTATCCACTGAGCCAAACCGGTTAGGGTCAGAGCCAGTCCTTGAACCCTGGCATCTGGCTCCGGGATCCACGCGTGTAAAGGCTGGTCTATACATGTTGGCCCCAGGCCTCCCTTACTGCCCAGCCCTGACCTCCTGGGACAGTAGTCAGTTATGACTACACTAATGTATTCTAAAAAGTGCTACATCTTCAGGAAAGTGTTGGCTAGTTTTTGACTTTGATAGGTAAGTGCAAAGGAAAAGCGGTCTCATGGAATGTTCTAGTCCATAGCATTTACCTGCTGCCTTCGGAGTGGAATGAGTTTGAGTAATTCAGAAAGTATAGCTACATAATCCTTAAAATTCTTTTATAACAATTTGAAATCCAAAAGACAGCATTTTTAAACAATTTACTCAAGGTGTTAGCTCAAGTAGCTAAAAGATATTTGATTCTCTTACAAATCACTGAATATCTTTTCCATAAATGTCTCGGTGTTATAACAGCAACTTCTCTGACCCAAGTGTATTTGAATGTGATCTCTCATAATTTTAAATTGAACTCATATTGTGGTTCTGACTCTTATGTTTAAAAAGTAAAGGATGGAGCCCAGCTGGTGTGGCTCAGTGGTTGAGAGTCAACCTATGAACCAGGAGATCACAGTTCAATTCCCGGTCAGGGCACATGCCTGGGTTGTGGGCTCGATCCCCAGTAGGGAGTGTGCAGGAAGCAGCCGATCAATGATTCTCTCTCATTATTGATATTTCTCTCTCTCTCTCTCTCCCTCTCCCTTTCTCTCTCTGAAATCAATAAAAATATATTTTAAAAAGCTAAAAGGTGGAGACCTTTCTCCATGTATGTATAAATGGGTTTTATTGTGGGTTGTTATTTTTTTGTTTTGCTTTTTAAGACTTTATTTCAACCTAACTATGCTTAGAGAAATACACTCACATTGTTAATAGAAGGCAATTTAAGTTTAACTTATTCTACATGATTTGGACCAAAAACTTGGTACATGGTTTAAGCATTAAAAAAAGGGGGGGGGGGATTAACCCTAAAGCCTTGCCAAACTCTCAGTCCTACTACCCTCCTAGTAATAGGAGGGTAGCCCACCAGGGGGGGAAAAAAAAAAGAATCTTCAATCTGGTTTATTTTTCAACTATTACAAGTGTATGTAAAAGATCCTCCATCAAATGCCACTAAAGTAGGCAGCAAGAACCCTGAGAAATTAACCTTTGGTTCGTCTCTGAAAAATAACATGTATTGCACAAGTCTATAAAATTGGTGCAACAAAACAGTGTTGTAATATTTCAAAGGCAGTTCACAAAGCTCAGTAGCTCATGGCTGCTGAAAAGGGTGGGGAGAGCCCTATACACGTGTGAAAGCTGCGCCATTTAGCTAGTGTTACATGGAGACTGCAGATCTTCCACGGAGCAATGTTTGAGTTAAAAGAAAGTAATGAAAGATTTGCTAAGTGAGGGGGAAAAGTGGGTGAACCATACAGGCCTGAGACCCGGCCATAGGGAGAGCTTGGTCCTGCCCCTCCCTCAGCTCCGGGGGGCATTGCCCCAGCTCCCACCGTGGGAGCTGCCTATGGGGAGGAGGCGGGGGCTGGGCACAGAGCAGGACGCAAGGACCAGCCCCGTGAGGACCAGGTGGATGGGCCCGTGCTGGGTGGTCCTGTGATCAGCAGTAACATCTGCACCGGCCCTCGCCCGCGCCTGCGCACAGCGAGCCCCCCCAAAGGGGCGGATGAGGCTGGTCTCCGAGGAGGCAGCTCAGGGCAGCGGCTCAGAGCACTGGCGCTGGAGTCACAAACAGGGGCTCAAACCCTAGTAGGTCTGCTCCCCGCTGCGGACCCACCTTCCCTGCTGGGCCTCAGTGTCCCCTTTTATAAGCGGCACCTCCGCGTGCCGTGAGGACCCCCTGAGATGACCCCCTGAGATGACGTGGAGGGCGCACAGAGCGAGGTGCCTGCTCTAGGTAAATGCTCGGTATGGGACAGCCACGTGTTTAAAATTCTTGCTACTGATCTGTCAGCCCAGTGCGAGGACAGGACTCGGGAGGAGTGAAGGAGAAAATGGGGAAGCAGATCCAGGCGGAATTCCTCGTGACCTGACCACACCTGGCACCCAAAGCAGCCAAAACCAAGCCCGCGGTCTGGCGGGCCTTTCTGGAAGTCCCCGGCGAGAGGAGCCAGGAGCCAGGCCGCTAAGGGTGGGGGGAGGGACAGCATCCTGGGCCAGGGCGTGGCTCAGAGCTCCCTGCCCCTGCCCCCCCCCCCCAGACCCAGCAGGGGCTGGCAGGGGACCAGGTGGCCCTCAGCAGCAGCAGGTCTGCGGAGGAGTCAGACTTAGGGGCACCCAGCTGGGACACGGGGCAGCTACTTACTGTCTGGTTCCTCGGGGGCCTGGAATCTGCAAAGAAAAAAGGGACAAGTTCACCAAGGAAGGCCAGGCAGCCCTGGGCCCTGCCCGCCCCACACGTGGACAAAGGCCTCCCCTGGCTCCCCCGTGGGAGCTGATGCCCCATTGGGCCCTCTGTCTGGAGAGCAGAGGGCAGGTTTCAGGGTCCGTGCCTACTCCCAGGCCCGGCCACAGGGGCTCACTGCCCAGTGCTCACTTCTCCGGGGCTGTCAGAGAGCAGGGGACTTATCTCTCCTCTGGCCCTCAGGCCCCTGGACCCCTCCCCAGTCCACCTGCCCCTCCCCAGTCCACCTGCCCCCCACCCTTCACCCCTCCACACACACACACACACACACACACACACACACACACACAGTTCAGGGGAAGCATGTGCTCGGCTAGAGCCAAGGAGGCTCCCTCTGACTCAGAAACTGCCACCACCTTGTAGCACGCGGGGCCGAAAGAGCCCAGAGCTCCCCAGTCCCTGTGTGAGGCGCACGGAGGACCTCAAGGCAGGCGACAGAGGGGCTGGCGGCCCTGAGGATGCTCCTGAGTCGTGTGCAGGCAAGCCCGAAGCCAGATGATCCTGGAGCGCTTTGGGCTCGGGCCCTCTGAGTGTGATTTTCTGTGATCTCTGCTTTTAAAAGCCCATGTGACCGCCTTCGAGGAGGACAGCTGCTCCCCAGTCCTCCCCCTCCTGCAGCCACACCCTCGGTGGGCTCAGGAGGTGCTGACGCCATGACTCTTAGGGCACGACCTTTATCCTCTCCTCCCACGCCCTATCCTCCACTTCCAACTGTTTTCTCATACTGAGTCGGATGCCGGGTCACAGCCAAGTGTAAGCCATGGCCAGGCACCTGGTCTGTCCTAGAGCAAACCGGCTCCCCGGCTCAGACCACGCTTCAGGGATGCACAGCCTTTTCAGAGTCCAGGAGGCTGCCTGTGGAGACTCGGGATCCGTTGCTGTCAGGTGTGCACACCTCACCGGAGAAATCAGCTGAGTCACCTCCAGAACATTCTCCCTGATTCCAGCAGCTCCGAGGAACCACCAGCCCCGAATCCCAGCTGGAAACTCACGGAAGGCCCAGCAACCACGGTAACAAGTGAGAGGGGCCGGCTGAGCCGTGTGGCCACGCGATGCCCATCAACAGGCAGAAAGTGCCCAACGGGGAGACAGACCAGAACAGCCATGAAAAGCAGCACATGTGCACAGGGACCCAGTCCTCGGTCCTGGATGTAACAAACGTGTCGCACTAACTGCCTCTGACAACTGCTGCTCCCAGGAGAGTAGTCCCATGGGGAGGCCGGCTCACTGCCACCGGCGGCCACTGTCCACTGCCCGAGCCAGCACTTGGCGCCCTCTCTGGCCAGAAGCACATTCTTTTAAATGATGTCAGTGACACTGAACCTCTCTCCTTGGAGAGTGATTCTGTGTTTTGCCAACTTTGCTTGGTGCCAAGTCACTGGGGGGAGGGAGGGGTGACACAGGAACAAGACAAAATAAATAAAAATGATAAAACTCAGTCTTGGAGGGGACGTCGGTAAACACGTCCTATGAATGTTTCCTGTGAATGTTTCTTGAGAGCCAGCTGGCCATGAAAGTCTCACATCCTTTGCCCCAGTAACCCCTCTTCGGGGGCACACCCTCAGGAAATAACTGGAAAGATAACAAGGCTGTGCACAGCCTGGTATTTGTAAGAACCGACTGCTGGGAGCGGGCCAGATGCCACGATCCTGGAGAGGAGGCCTCCTGGCAGTGAGACCCAGCACACAACGCCACCTCGCCCGGCCTCAGTCATCTTAGCTGCAAAACGGGGATGGGTCGCGCCAACGTTGGAGGGTTTTTGTGAAGATTAAAGGAGATCTCGAAAGTGAAGGGGCCCGTGACCGATCACCCTGAGAGTATGCCCCCTTGATCTGATGTCATTAAATGACCCTGCCCCCAGTCCGTCCCCTACCCTAAGCCTATAACCCCAATCAAATCAGGACAGAAACACTTGGCAGGTTCCAATAGAAGGGCCTCCTACAACATAACGGAGTGGTCCTCCTCAACACTGCCAAGGTCAGCCGTGGGCAAACTACGGCCCGCGGGCCGGATCCGGCCCGTTTGAAATGAATAAAACTAAAAAAAAAAAGACCGTACCCTTTTATGTAATGATGTTTACTTTGAATTTATATTAGTTCACACAAACACTCCATCCATGCTTTTGTTCCGGCCCTCCGGTCCAGTTTAAGAACCCATTGTGGCCCTCGAGTCAAAAAGTTTGCCCACCCCTGGCCAAGGTCATCGGAAACAACAGAGGTCAGAAACATCACAGCCCGGAGGAGCCTAAGGAGACCTGATGACTTAGCGTCACATGGTGTCCTGGGTGGGCTCCTGGATCTGCCCGGCTGGCGTGGCTCAGTGGTTGAGCATCGACCTATGAACCAAGAGGTCATGGTTCAATTCCCGGTCAAGGCACATGCCTGGGTTTTGGGCACAATCTCCAGTGGGGGGCATGCAGGAGGCAACTGATCAATGATTCTCTCTCATCATTGATGCTTCTATCTCCCTCTCCCTCCCTCTCTGAAATCAACAAAAATACATTTAAAAAAATAAATGTTAAAAAACTAAGGTGATGTGAATAGAGGATGGGCTTTACTGAACAGCCCTGTTTCGATGTTGCTTATTCACTATAACGAATGAATCCTTCTAATGTCAGATGTTAATAACAGGAAACTGGGTGGGGGTACATGGGGACTCGCTATTATTGTCTCAGACTTTCTGTAAATCTCCTCTTAAAAATAACATCTACTTAAAATATGTTGGCATTCAGCCCTGGCAGGTTTGGCTCACTGGATAGAGCGTCGAACTGCGGACTGAAGGGTCCCAGGTTCGATTCCGGTCAAGGGCATGTACCCTGGTTGCGGGCACATCCCCAGTAGGGGATGTGCAGGAAGCAGCTGATCGATGTTTCTCTCTCATTGATGTTTCTAACTCTCTATCCCTCTCCCTTCCTCTCTGTAAAAAATCAAGAAAATATATTTTTTAAAATGTGTTGGCATTCAAAAGGGGAGGCGCCCAGGACGCTGCCTGGCACCCGGCGGGCCCCAGGACGCTGGCGCTCTATCACCACAGAGAGAAAGTCAGCACTTGACACTGAGTCTCGAGAGGAAACACAAAAGGCACAATCCAGCAGGTGCCAACATCCGCCTCCCGCCGCGTTACAGCCCACATGTGCACTTTGATAAAGACTCCGAACAAACTGTGCCAAGCACAGAGGTCGGATTTCGTAAGAGCTTTTCCCCTAAAAATGTTGCTTCAGTCCGCTGCCTTCGTCAATTGGTTTCACTCCTTTTGGAATAACTATGATCTTCCCATAACTGCATCCGGCACCCCAGGATGTGAGTCCAGGGACACTGGTCATCGGTGGCCCTGCTGCGATGGTGCCTGGTGTCCTGGGGCTGCCCTGCGGCCACCTCGCTGAGCACTGCGTTCTGACTCCCAAGGCATCGTCCCTTCCGTCCTCCTTACTCTCCCTTTCGGTCCCATCCCCTCTCCGGCCTGAGGTCCCAGCTGCTGTGGGAAGCAGAACAGCTCCAAGGAAAGGATTTGGCCCAGAGGTTCAGCCAGGCTCTGGCACCGGCTCCCCGACTCCAACCCTGAGCTCCCTGGAGAGCTGGCGGACTCCAGGGCAGGGCAGGAAAGTACAAGCTAAGCTGGGAAAACCTTTAAGAAGGGCTCCTGCCCTGGCCGGTTTGGCTCAGTGGATAGAGCGTTGGCCTGCGGACTGAGGGGGTCCCAGGTTCGATTCCGGCCAAGGGCACATGCCTGGGTTGCAGGCTCAGTTCCCAGTAGGGGGCGTGCAGGAGGCAGCCGATCAATGATTCCCTCTCATCATTGATGTTTCTATCTCTCTCCCTCCCGCTTCCTCTCTAATCAATAAAACATATTAAAAAGAAAAAGAAGGGCTCCCAACACAAGGATGGGAACAAAAGGGCACAGGAGCCAGCTGGAAGTGGCCCCCCTTGGCCCAACCGGGGACAATTTGAACCTCAAACTAAATGCCAATGGCAGCAGAATAAACTCAGCACGCACACGTCGGATAGAACCACACGAGTGAAGAGAAGGGAAAGTCTGACAGAGGAGCAGGCTATTCACAGCCTCCAAGTAGCGCCCCTCAAAGGCGGAGCCATGACCACGGAGAGAAGAGCAGCCTCCGGAGGGGAAGCCTGGCAGACACCACCCTGGTCCTTTGATCAAGGGCTCAGTGTGACCCCCACCGGCCACGGGACCAGAGGAACCCGGGAGGACGGAGGCTGCCAAGAGGCGCTCAGCGTCATGACGGGGCTCTTCCCACCAATGGTGCACCACCTGGATCCAGTCGCAAGGAAACACCAGGCAAAGCCGAGGTCAGGGTCACCTACAAAACCACGGGTGGAACCCTCCCAAGTGGCCAGGTCAGGAAGGTGAAGGGCACGACAGGCGCCGACCAGAATCACCGAGACACGGCACCAAATGCAGCAGGAGACTCTGAACGGAACGCTTTTGCTACAGGGGGCCTTGCTGGGGGGAGTGGGGAAACCTGAACGGGGTCTGAGAACTCATTGGCGCTAACGCGTCAAGGCACATCCTCTAGTTTAGATGGCTTTACTCCGGTTGTGTAAAAACATGCCTTATTCGTCTGAAACACACACACACACACACACACACACCCGTGTCAGAGATGACGGGCCTTAAGTGGGTGACTTAGATGGTCCAGGGAAAAGGAGTTCTTGGTACTGTACTTGTGACTTTCCTGCGAGTTCGAAATTATTTCCAAACGACGACACACCATTTTTTCCAAAGCAAACCTGCCTGAGTGAACTGAGAAAGTCATGACTTCCGTGTCCGTCAAAATGAAGGAGGAAAAGAATTTTAACGGTGTTTCCCGACCAGGCGTGACCTCCCGCCAGGGGCCACCTGGCAGTGTCTGGTGACACGTTGGTGGCCACACTGGGAGGTGCTGCAGGTCCCTGGTGGGTCTGGAGACCAAGGAACTGGCCAGCACCCTCCAATGCACCGGACAGCCCGGTCCCAAATGTCAATCGATGAGGGGGTGAGACCCTTTTTACAAAAGCCTCGCCACCAACAGTAACAGCGAGATCCCGGTCAGACTGCTTTTAACCACGTGGCCTTACACAAGTCCCCTCCTTCCTGTGCCTCTGTCCCTCCTCTGTGAAATGGAGGCATCAGCCGTGGCTGCCTCACAAGGATGCTGAGAGGGGTCAAATGAGATCATGTATGTGCTTTGCAAATGCCTGCCACCAAGGACACACGGCACAAAGTCAAATCAATTCAAGAGCAGAGCTGATGGGGGAGCATCGAATGGGCACCTGCCCGGATCTCCGTCAGGCCCCAGGCCCCCCCAGCCCTGCTGTTCCCGGAGGGGGCGGGCGGGGCGCACACTCCCTTCCTGCTAGCCTTCCGCCCCTTTGAGCAACTGACACAGGTCTCAAAGCCCAGGAGAGCGACACAGCCACCTTCATTCCCAGGACAGGGCCACTCGGAATCCCACAGTGACACGATTGGAGTATATGAGTGAGCGAAGAAACACATGAACGTTCCTCCACTGCTGCACACCGCAGCTCCCTCCACACGGAACGGGCATCGCCGCCGGCTCAGTCTGGGCTCATCCTGTGCCCTGCGTGCTGACCGGGGCCTCCCCTCCCTTCACTCTCAGCCTGGGGACCCCCAGGCACCCACCGAAGCCAGAGGGCCAGACCCAGCCACCCCTGAGTCTCAGGGCTCGGGGTTCCTTGTAGGTCTGGCTTCTTAAGGGAAGGTGCTTTTCTCTCTCTCTTTCTCTGTGTGTGACAAAACTGCTATCACAAAGGATCGAAGAAAAAAATAAACTGACGGCAATGGAAATTCTAATACTAGAAAAATGTCAAGAAAGCAAACCCGGGTTTCAATGAGATACTGAGCCTGACAGCTCATGGAAAAAGGCTTGAAACTATCAAAACACGAAAAACCCCTGCGGAGGGAACACTAGCACCTGCTTGTGAAACTCATCAAATTCAAAACAACCTCGGTGGACTGTTTTTCAAGCCCAAGTCAAAAGCGGGGCTATAGCAAGGCTCTCCAAGGGGCCTGGGGGGAAGGGGCACGGGGGCCATGACTTGGCCTGGGGCCGACCACTGGGCTCTGGGTGGGCAGGGGCTGGACAAGGCTTGGGGGGCGGAAGGCAGAGGGGACGGCACCAGCACCAGGCCTCTACACTCAGAGCAGCAACCTCAAGGACCAGTGCTGGAGCCGGAGCCCGAGGGGCACTTACGAGGAGGTGTGGCCCTGGGCCAGGTATCCGCCTCCTTAAGGGTCATCACCCATCTCCCCTGGGGCTCCTGGGAGACTAAATAGGGAGGGAGCCTGCCCTGCAACCAGAAGGGGCGCTCAGACCACTCATGTTCACTGCTTCCTCTGTGGCCAGGGCCCAGCATGGAGTGTGCAGAAGACCTTTGCCCTGCCCCGTAAGGGCTGCCCAGGAGAGGGGCCCTGGGCACAAGACCCCCACCAGGTGGGCGCTGGAAGAGCCTGCTGCCTGGGTGGGTGGGGAGGACCGGGGCTCCGGAAGGCTGCCTGGAGGAGTTGGCCTGGAGGCTGGGCAGGGATCAGAGACAAGGACCAGGGAAGGGTTCAGAACAACCTAGCAGTGAGGAAGGCCTGGGATTCCTGGTGAGGAACAAGGCCCGGGCACAGGCAGGTCAGCAGACTGCAGCCGCTGTTCACTGCGCACGATGCCCGCAGGCGCTCTGCACAGGCCCAGCTCCATCCACCCGCACGCCCACCCTCGGACTAGGTCCCGCTGTCCCCATCGGAGGGATGAGGGAACTGAGACACAGACGAATTAAGTAACCTCCCGAAGTGTAGCTTGTAAGTGGCGGAAACAGGACTCCAGCCCTATCAGCCTGCCCTGCTGACCCCTATGGCCCTCGTGCCGGAGGAGCGGAAGGCGGGGTGGAATGAGAGAGCGGAAAGAATAGGGAGGCTGGGAAAAAAGAGAGGAGGGAGGGCATTCAGGAATGCCTCTCCTGGGGGCACCATGCAGAAAGGAATGAAAGGCTTAGCGGGCCGACTGGTGTGGCTCAGTGGTTGAGCATTGACCTATGAATCAGGAGGTCACGGTTCCATTCCCAGTCAGGGCACATGCCCAGGTTGCAGGCTCGATCCCCAGTGTGGGGCGTGCAGGAGGCAGCTGATCAATGAGTCTCTCTCATCACTGATGTGTGTGTGTCTCTCTCTCCCTCTCCCTTCCTCTCTGAAATCAATAAAATATATATTAAAAAAAGAAAGAAAGCCTTAGCCGCACACAAAGAAAGCTCCCTGCCAGCCCGCCGTTCACACAGCGCACAGGACATGGCACAGTTTCCGCCACATTGTATTCCCTTTGCAGATGAGGTCATAGAAGAGGAGCCGCTTGTGGGAAGCCATCAAGAGGGACCCCCACGCCCAGGGCCCAGCCTGATGTGTGTCCCTGCGGCTCCAGCAGCCCCTCCCGACCCCTGACCACTTACCCGCAGCCTCGGGCTTGGGCCGGAAGGTCTGGACCGGGTAGCACAGGTGGAGCTCTGGAATGACATCAGGAGGGGACTGGAGATGCCAGCGTCCGAGAGCCTCGGCGGGCAGGGCAGGGGCCCGGCTAGCACAGAGCACCCGCCTCCCCAGGCCCCGTGGACACGTCACTCACTCTGCTGCATCCACTTCCAGCAGGCCCTGCGGTGGCACAGGAGGAGGGAGCCGGCGCAGACCACCACCGCCAGCAGCGCCAGCAGGCAGAGGAGCACGGGGCCTGCAACACAGAGGTGGGCCTGCATTCTCCGCCCCAGAGTCCACTTCCCAGGCTGAGCCAGGGGCCCTGCTGCCCCACACAGGACAGCCCTGCTGTCTCCACGGTGCTGCCAGGACTGAAACCAGACACGGTGCCTGGTCCAGCCCTCACCCACCTGCCCGCCCTCACCTGCTCCAGGAAGCCCATCAGGGGGGATTCATCGTGGGGAAAAGAGCAAACCATTTCTAGAGGGTGGGCAATGGAGGAGCCAGGGGGCCAGAAGGCAGAACGAAAGAACAAAGCGCGGGGCCTGCAGAGGAGGCGTGTGACGGGCGTCCCCTCTGGACTCGAAGCTCCATGAAGCGCACTCAGCCCTACGCCGCAGGTGCCATTCCAAACAAGGGAAACTGAGGCTCTCAAAGGTGATGTCAAGGTCACCCTGAGGGTAAATGGCAGAATCTCGGCTCCAGCCAGGCCAGGGGGATTCCAGTGCCCACGCGCTGAACCGCTATCTGGGTGCATCTCTTTACACTTAACTTGCCTCCTTTCTTCTTTTGTTGCTTACGAAGATCGTGTAACTAGTTACTGCTTTTCGTGCATGTTTAGATGCTAAAAAAAAGTGGTTTGTGCCAATAAACGCTTCTCAAACTTTAACGTGCAGAGGAATCTCTGGGGACCGTGGTAAAAAGCGGATTCGGATTCTGTAGGGTTGGGTGGGGCCATCCTTTGTTTTTCTAGCAAGTTGCTGATGCTGTGAGTTCAGGGACCACGCTGAGAACCGCTGGCCTGAGAACCGCCGCCGCCTGGTGTGCAATGCTGGAACTGCAAGTCCTAGAACGCATTGCACTTAGAGCAAATGTCTGCAAGGGAAGGTCCGGACCGGGTAGCTACATACTCCCCTGCATGGTGCGTGCTATTCCAGCTCTACACGGGAGAAAACGGGGGCTCAAGGGCATTAAGCAACTAGCCCAGGTCATAAAATCCTTCACCAAATACTTCCTGAGTAGCAATTATGGGCCACGGGGAGGAAGCTGTGAATGAAATCCTGACCCGCAAGAATTAATGGGTAGCAAGTGGCAGACCAGCAGCCCAGGAAGCTGGAAACCTAGGGTCCACCTTGGGCCCCCTACCCAGTGGATAACTGTAGACCGGGTAGAAGCCCCCTCCTTCCGCCCGCCTGGGAGGAAGGCCCTGTCTCCTGGGGGTGATCATTACCTGAAACCAGGATGGGTCTCCCCGCGGAGGAGAAAGAGACGGGAGCACTTGTTGAGAGGGAGGCGTCCTCCCGGGCATGGGTGGCGCCTCCTCCATGCCCCTTTCCGGCCAGGGAGATCTGGGAGGCGCTGGTGCTGCGGGCAGAGAAGCCAGAGGTGAGGCCAAGGACGCAGCCAGAAGAGGGGGCTTGCTCAGGAATGCTTCCCTTTCCCCAGATACCATCCCCAGGCGGGGGCTGCACTTCCAGGCATTCTGGCTTGGTGCCAGCACAGAGCTGGGCACACGTTCTCCAAAGTGGCTTTGGGGCTTGGCACAGAGCTCCAGCCTGGACCCCACCCCCTCCTTCCAGTCCAGTTCCCCAGAAGGAGCCACAGAGTCACCTGCCCGGCACCTCGCTGTCCTCTGGGTTGGTGCTGCGGTTAAGGTGGGTCCCCAGGTGAGGCGGCTCGTAGGTGGTGTTCCTCTCAGCTTTGCCTGCAAAGAGTGGTCGTCAGAGTCGGTGCCAGGAGCTTACCCAGCAGGCACTGGTGGCCTCCAGGAGACCGCACGGCAAGGCCTCAAGGACATTGCAGTTGGGCAGGTTTGTGTCCTGGCTCTGCCTCCTCCCTTCACCGACCCACCCCACCCTCCTTCTTTCCTTCCATGCAACAGTTCTTTATTGAGCACCTACTATGACTCGGGGTGCGGGAAGCTATCCATTGTCAAACACTATCACGAAAGCGCAACAAGGAACTCAGAAAGCTGATGAACCTTGAGTTTTAGCAAGGGCTAAAGCTATGCACTGATTGTTCTGTCGAGACAGTGGTGGCTTGAAGCAATTTCCTGACCTAATAGCCTTTAAGTAAATCTTTACTAATATTTACTGACCTTTGCGATAGTCTGTCTGCTACCAGATTGCTGTGCCTGAGGGCAAGATGTGTATCTAAAATTGAATAAAACCTAACAGGTCCAGGGCTCCAGGGAGCTTTTCCTCTAGAGCAGTGGTTCTCCACCTTCCTAATGCCGCGACCCTTTAATACAGTTCCTCATGTTGTGGTGACCCCCAATTTCATTGTTACAAATTGAACATAATTAACGCATAGTGATTAATCACAAAACAATATGTAATTGTATATGTTTTCTGATGGTCTTAGGTGACCCCTGTGAAAGGGTCGTTCGACCCCCAAAGGGGTCACGACCCACAGGTGGAGAACCGCTGCTCTAGAGGGCAGTTTCCACCTGGCTCCCCCATGGTTTCTACATTCATATCTCTTGTCTGGTGTTTTCATGTGTGCGTCAGCCCCTTCTCCAGATCCTGAACCCTGGCCGTGCTGGATGTGGCACCAGGGACTGTGCTGGGAGCTGGGATAGAGCAATGAGTAAAATACACAAGATCCCACCCTCGGGGACTCACGGGCTGTGAGTGTGATTCAGGTGTCACACAGAGCATGACACCTAAAGCAAGGGACTCAACCCCTCCTGAACGGGGAGGCTTCCCCAAGGAGGGGGTTGCTGGGATGTGAGTCCGCGTGGGGGTATCGGCAGAGGGCACAGAAGGTGGGAGGCCCAGGGTGGGAGAGAGGAGGGCACGCCGGAGAGGCTGGGGGGAGGCCGGAGAGGCTGGGGTGCCCACAGCAATACAGTCAGGTCTTGCGCACACCCTTGTTCACAGAGCATTCCTCACAGCAGTCAAAGAAGTGGGAACAGCTTAGATGTCCCTCAACTGGTAAATGGGTCAACAAAATGTAGTCTACCCGTTCACTGGAGTCTTGTTTGGCAATAAAAGGAACGAAGGGCCCTGGCCGGTGTGCTCAGTGGTTAGAGTGTTGGCCCACCCATCCAGGTTCATTTCCTGGTCAAGGGCACATACATACTTGGGTTGCAAGTTTGATCCCCAGCCCCGGTTTGAGGCATGTGTGGGAGGCAACCAATCAATGTGTCTCTCTCACACCAATGTTTCTCTATCTCCCTTCCTCCCTCCCTTCCACTCTCTCTAAAAATCAATGGAGAAATATCCTCAGGTGAGGATTAACAAAAATAAAAATAGAAGGAACAAAGTATTAACACATGCGATAGCATGGACGAACCCCACGTGTGTCATGTCCAGTGAAAGCAGCTGACACAGACGAACACATTCTGAAAATGTCTCTAAGGGTCTAACCTAGAGGGACAGGAAGTAGATTAGTGGGTCTCCGAGCTGGGGATGGAGGGAGGGGTGGGGTGGCTATTAATGGGCACGGGGTTTCTTAGATCATGGTGTTAACCTGAAAGTAAAAGGCCAAAGTGAGAGGCAACAAGGGTTTATTTGAGGTAAAAAAAAAAAAAAAAAAATCGTTATCTGGGAAGCCCTGATTCAGACAGAAACCCAAATGGTGTTCTGATTAGGAAGCAAAGGCGGGGGTGGTTACGAGAAAGGGCAGGGGGGGTCACATCAGCAGAAGGAATATTACGTCAATAGAATATCAATCACATCAACGAAGGGAGGCATTGCTATAGGTGCAGATAAAACAGCTCTGTGCTGTCAGTCCTAAAGGATGGTTTTCCTTTTCGGCCCTGTAGTCATCCGCCCGGTATTCCTCAGATCTGCCTTCTTGTTATCTCTGCAAACAGTTCTTCGGAACACGAGGTTGCTTAGGCCCAGTCCAAAGGCTCCTTTGCCCAGTTCTAACATTCCGAAGGTTTGAGGCATAAGGCACGGCGCTGACATCACTTTAAAGTGCCTCTGTTTATAGTTCCTAGATTTTTTAAGTGGTAATAGTTTCATAACTTTGTAAGTTTCTTTTTAAAAAAATATTTTTTTATTTATTTCAGAGAGGAAGGGAGAGGGAGAGAGAGATAGAAACATCAATAATGAGAGAGAACCAATGATCAGCCGCCTCCTGCACGCCTCACACTGGGGATCAAGCCCATAACCCTGGCATGTGCCCCGACTGAGAATCGACCTCCTGGTTCATAGTCAACGCTCAACCACTGAGTCATGCCGACGGGGCTGTAAGTTTCTTAAAAATCATAGAATTGTACACGTAAAGTGAATAGATTTTATGGCATAGGAATTATATCTCAATAAAGCTGTTTTTAAAAATCAAGTCTTAAATGGAGACATCTGTAATAGTGTCAACAATAAAAATAAAGAAAAAGATAAGTAAAAATAAAGTCTTTCTCCCCAAAGCAATGATTTTTTTAAATAGGTTTTATTGATTTCAGAGAGGAAGGGAAAGGGAGAGAGATAGAAACATTAATGGTGAGAATTATTGATTAGCTGCCTCCTGCATGCCTCACACTGGGGATGGAGCCTGCCACCCAGGCATGTGCCCTGACCAGGAATCGAACCGTGACCTCCTGGTCCATTGGTTGATGCTCCACCACTGAGCCACACCAGCTGGGCCAAAGCAATGATTTTAATTAGTGATGGGATCAGTGTAGGTCCAACTCCCCACCCTGCCCCACATCAAGACCCTTCTCCACATGACTCTGCATTAGCTGGGAAGTCATATTTTTTAGATATGTCTCCTTAGGTAATGAAAACAAAAGAAAAAATAAACAAATAGGACTGCATCAGAATAAAAAGCCTTTGTGCAGAGAAGGAAACCATCACCAACAACAAAACCCAACCTACTGAATGGGAGAAGACATTCACCAATGATACATCTAACAAGGGGTTAATATCCAAAATATATAAGGAACTCATATACCTTAACACCTAAAAGACAAACAACCCGATGAAAAAATGGACAGAGGACCTGAATAGACATTTCTCCAAAGAGGACATACAGATGGCCAACAGACATATGAAAAGACTCTCAACATCATTAATCAGGGAAATGCAAATTAAATAACAGTGAGATACCACCTCACACCTATCAGATGGCTATCATCAATAAATCAACAAACAACAAGTGTTGATGAAGAAGCAGAGAAAAGGGAACTCTTAGGCACTGCTGGTGGGATTATAAATTGGTGCAGACACTATGGAAAACCATATGGAGGTGCTTCCAAAAAATAAAAACAGAACTACCGTATGATCCAGCAACACCACTTCTGGGTGTTGACCCAAAGAACCCCAAAACACTAATTCGAAAACACATATGCACCCCTATGTTCATTGCAGCAGTATTTACAGTAGCCAAGCCATGGAAGCAACCTGAGTCCATCTATACTAATAATAGAGGAATATGCAAATTGTCCAGGATACCATCACAGTAACAGTAACGACCATACAGCAGGCTACGTGGGGTGACAAGGCCAGCAAGGGGGTTAGCGAGGGATGACCAAACAACTAAACAGCAGGCTGCGTGGGGGTGACAAGGGCAGCAAGGGGGGCAGTTGGGGGTGACCAGGCCAGCGCGGGGAGGGGGGGGGGGTTGGGAGCAACCAGGCCAACAGGGGAGGCAGTTAGGGGCAATAAGGCCAGTAGGAAGAGGCAGTTAGGGGTGACCAGGCTGGTGGGGGGGCAGTTAGGGGCAACCAGGCCAGCAGAGGAGGGCAGTTGGGGGCAACCAGGCCAGCGGGGGGGGGGGGGGGCAGTTAGGGGCAATCAGGCTGACAGGGAGGACAGTAAGGGGTGACCAGGCCAGTGGGGGGCAGCTGAGGGTGACCAGGCTGGCAGGGGGAGCAGTTGGGGGCGACCAGGCCAGCAGGGGGGGCAGTTAGGGGCAATCGGGCTGGCAGGCAGACGAGACTAGGGGTGATCAGGCAGGCAGGCAGGTGAGCAGTTAGGAGCCAGCAGTCCTGGATTGTGAGAGGGATCCCGGATTGGAGAGGGTACAGGCTGGGCTGAGGAAACCCCCACCCCGTGCATGAATTTCATGCACCAGGCCTCTAGTTCATACATAAATGGATAAAGAACCAGCGCCCTCTACTGGCAAAGCTTAACTTCATGCTCACAAGGAGAAATGCTTCAAGAGTCAGAGTCCAATCCTTCAGCAGAGTGGGTCCTGAAGGTGAACTGGGAGCTGAGAAACAATCAGTTGATAACAAGCACACCTTCTAGAAGCCACCGCTTGCCCTCTGTTCTTTCACTGTTCCTTTTTCATAGCATTCTGCTCTCACTGTGTGGACGTAACAACTTCCTGAATTTTTCTGTGGACACGTTTAAATATTTTTTAAATATTTTTTATTTATTTCAGAGAGGAAGGTAGAAGGAGAGAGATAGAAACATCAATGATGAGAGAGAACCATTGATCGGCTGCTTCCTGCAAGCCCCACACTGGGGATCAAGCCCGCAACCCCGGGCATGTGCCTTTGCCCAGAATCAAACCCGGGACCCTTCCGTCCGCAGGCCGACGCTCTATCCACTGAGCCAAACTTGCCAGGGCCGTTTGAATCTTTTAAGTTCTCGGCTATTCCTAGGTTCATCGTTGCTTCAGCTGTAGGAAGTTTTCCTGTCCGTGTGTCTTGTTATTTTCTGATTTTCCCTGAAGCCTGGACATCTTTACTGCTCGCTCATGTTACTTACAAAGGACCACTGAACATTCCAGGAGCTGGTGGGGTTCCTCGTGCCGCGGTGTCAGTGTGTCCTTTCCCCAACGGGTCTCTTCCCAGAGCAGGAGGTCTGCCTGGCACCCCGGCCTGCGGGTGGGGCCTGTGGGCTGGCGTCCTCCCCTCGGTGACAGGGCAGCAGCACTCTGCGCAGGGCGTGCTCCCAAACACACGGCGAGGGCGTCACACCAGCGCGGCAGCCCCGCGCGGCGAGCCCTGGCTTCCCATAGAGACCCCTTCAGGGTCTTTAGCCAAAAAATTGATCATTTTCACCAGGAGACAAAAGCCCAGGCACCACCTGCTCAGACTGCTCCGTGTCCATGGTTACCACTGGTATAGAGTTTTTTTAACTTTATTTTAAAGATGGAGTTACACTTAGCAATTCTCCATTTCACTCCCGTCATTCAATGTGTTTGCCTGCTCTGAGCCCAGGGCTTCTCTGGGGGGTCTGATGAGCAAGTCACCTCTCGCCGTCCCCCTGGCCCTCAGGAGTGAATTCTGGGGTGAGCTTCCCTCCCCTGGGCTTCGCTTGTCACCCTCCTTTCCTCTCTTCTCTGCTTTCTAGGGGCGTGTGGGATCCTCTCCGCTGCTGCTGAGCCTGCTTTCATTTCTTTTCGGTCAGAGTTTCGACTTTTCTGCCACCTGGCCACTGTCCACCGGCTTGACGGGGGGGGCCTCTTTCCACGTGTCTAACTTGAGCCAATCAAATGGCCTTGCAAATAAGTCAAGATTTTACCAGCCCAACAATTTCAGGGAGAAGAATTCTTTTTTTAATCATCATCAGAAATTCTGACCAAAATGACAAAATGTGGATTTCATGCCACTCACGGGATCTAATTATTCAAAGAGAAAACAAAGCCCGAACCCGACCTGGGTCACAGCTGGGGTTGCAGGCCCTTTGCCCCGTGGGGGTGGGAGCGATACGGCTGCCGGCTGCTGGGCACCGACCTCAGCCCCCGGTCGGGGGTGCGCGGCTTACCCTGGCATGCGGTGACCACCTGGGGTGGGACAACAGGGCGGGCGAGGCAGCGGGCACAGGAGTTGGTGGCTGACGTGACACAGATCATGCCAGGTCGACATTCACAGACGCGGGAGGAGTTCCACGTGCAAGGTGTCTTCTCCACGAGGTCATCTGAGGGGCACAGAGAAAGGGAGGATGGAGGGTGGCAAGGGCAGCGGGTGCAGGAGACCCCGGAGGCTAGGGGTGCATTCACTCTGGAGCAATTATTCACCTGACTTCCCCACCGAGCTGGCCTTTGGCCCGCTCTGAATGCCGCTGAGCGAAAGCAGACAAGAAAGGAGTGTATCCTACATGCTTCCGCTCACAGAAAGTGCTGGAAAGTGCAGCCTATTCCATAGTGAGGAAGCAGACGGACTGCTGGGTGTGGGTGGGGGTCGGGGTGGGGGAGGGAAGATAAGGGGCATGAAGAAGCATGGGGGGGGTGTGGTGGGGGTCAGGGCGGGGGAGGGAAGATAAGGGGCATGGGGGGAGATGGGTGTTTATTACCTTCACTGTGGGGGTGGTTTCACAGTCCCATACATAGGTCAAAACGTATCAAATTGCACACTTTAAACCCGTGTGTTTTATTAGACATCAACTATCCTATATAATAAAGAGCTAATATGCTAATTCGACCGGATGGCAGAATGACCTTCCAGAATGACCTTCCGGAATGACCTCTCCCTCTCCCTCTCGGCCAGCGAATTTCATGCAACGGGCCTCTAGTATCTCAATAAAGCTGTTAAAGGCATCCAGAGGGCAGGGTGACTGGGCATGGGGATAGATGAACCAAGACTGACCCCGATTCTTTGAAACTGGTGATCGTCCATCCCATTCCCGATCCCCTCTCCTTCTGAACAAGTTTGAAATCGTCGATGATAAAAAGGCTTTTTTTCCAACAACAAATAAAAGGCTAGAGCTTTCATAAAAGAAAAGGTATAATAATGCACCTATATATGTTTGGAGACATTAGCATCCTCTATTTATGTGAAAATAGAGTCACTGCCTCAGGTGAGACCAATGTGACTTGCTCAGTAAAAGCCCTTCTTCTGGGCCGTTTACTGAGAGGCCTCACATGATAAAGGGGAGGGGCCGCACCCCCTGGGAGAGCGGGAACTGGCGGGCACCGGGGGAGTTTGTGCAAAGGGCAGGAGTGGGCTCGGCCAGGAGTGAGATGGCTGGGGATGATGACAGCTATTACCTCTGCTATGGCTATTCATAGCATCATGAGCGTGCGAGGCAGTGTTCCTAACGCTCTACCTGATTCATTCAGTTCCATCTATTTCGTTCCCACAGCTCTCTGCGATAGCCCTATTATTACGCCCATTGTACAGATGAGGAAACTGAGGCACGGGGCGGTTCGGAAGCTGGCTGGAGCTGCTAAGCTACCAAGTGGTAGAGCCAAGATCTGAACCTTGGCACTTGGGCTCCAGAACCTGTGCTCTTAGCCCCTCGCTGCCCCTCAGGCTTCCATTACGAGTTAAAGGAGTGCTCGGGCCAGAGCCGTCTCTTGTTTCTCCATCTGACGATGGCCAGAGCAACAATCCGGGCCCGTCTGCTCTTCCAGGGCTCTGGCACTCACACACCAAGAGGCTCAATGCTCCCCTTCCCTTAACTCGCGTGGGGTCTGTGACCACCTCAACAGGGAGAGGTGGTGGGAGTCACGCCGTGTGAGTCCAAGGCAAGGTCATATTGAAATTCTACCAACCATGTTGGAGAGTATCTTTTTCTTCATCATCTTACCAACAGATACCAATCTTTCTAATTTTTGTGGATCTTATAGGTAAAATAATGGCATCTTATTGCATATCTCTCATTCCTTATGAGACTGATCATTAAAAATATTTTTATTAGCTATGGTATATGATTTGTGTCTCCTATGAATGGCTCGGTTTTATAGATTTTGCCCATTTTTCTGCTTGGTTGTCATTTAAAAATAAAGCTGAAGTAATTCTTTATTTAAAAAAAAAAAAGAAGCAATGTCGCTTCTCCAATCCTCCCCGCCCCCATTCCTGGGATCCAGCCACCAGGCCGTGAGAAAGCCCAGCGTGAGGCCCCACATGGCGACTGGCATCGGCCCCCAGAAACGCAACCATAAGTGCTCAGATGCTTCCAGCCTCCAGCCTTCGAGTTTTCCAGCTGAGACCCCAGAGTCATGGAACAGAGACCAGCGGTCCCCCAGTGTCCTGTCTGAATTCTGACCCCCGGAATCCATGAGGACAACGAGTGGCTTGGCTTTCGTACTAAGTTTTGAGAGAATTTGCTACGCTGCCTTTCCTGGAACAGCGGCCCCAGGGACAGACTGCTCTTCCCTGTCTGGTCTCCCTCGACGCTGGCCGGGGTCGCTGCATGAAGAAACCCCGGACAAGGAGACAGAGTCACTCCTTCCTGCGATGGCCTCTGTGACGAGCCGGATGCTAACAACCGAAGAAGCTTGAGTCCTGGGCCACCTCCCCGCCCCGTGTGACCCTCCCGGACGTCACAGGGCAGTTGGTGGTGCTACGAGGCTGCGGGGAGCTGGCCCCCGGGAAAGCACCTCCAGATGTCAGCCTGCTGTGCACACAGCGGCCACCCCTAAGTGTCTGCTCCAAGAGGCAGCGCTGTGCGGGGACCGGAGCCCAGACGCTGGGGGCAGACACCTACGTCAGACTCCATCCCTGCACTGTGGCCTCTGCGGTCGCTTGACTTCCCTAAGCCTCAGTTTCCTCTTCTGTAAAATGGGGACAATCGCCACCTGTGCACCACACGATAGTTACGAAAATAACGGGACGAGTTTGGAACAGGGAGGCGGTTGACAAAGGTTCGCTTGCAGGGGAGAGTGAGTGCATGGAAGGTCTCTGAGAAGGGGTCGCTGCCATCACAACCCCAACCATGAGGGGGAGTCACTAGAAACTGACTCCTCAAGACACCGGAGAGCTGAACCAGGCCCAGCCCAAGACCGAACTCAGAGCTCCCCACCCCCAGCTGCTCAGTCTCTCCTGCAAGACGCCCACCCCCAGGCCCCGGAAGGCGCCCCTGGTGCAAAGACGGGCTCCTACCTCCCGAGCAGGTCACGCAGGCTGTGCAGCGGCCGTCCCTGTCCAGGTAGTAGTCCCGCTCACACTGCTTCCTGCAGTCGGTGGACCCCAGAGGGCACAGGTGCTGTGGGGACCGCCCTGGGGAAAGAAGCAGAGACAGTCCGGGTCAGGCCACCTTGGCAGAGGCCTCACCTCCCCGCAGTCACTAAAGCCCCCCCAGCTCTGTGGCCACACATGGCAGACCCATCCCCAGAGCAGGTCATGAGACTCAGAGAGGGAAGGATGTGTCTAAGGCCACACAGGAGATGAGCTCTGAGCCCCCTATCCCTTTGGTCTCGCCCCCCACATCCATCCATCCACCATTTCCACTATGCCAGGGCCCTCACTCCACCCTCACTCCTCAAAGCTTTGACAGCCCTTGCCCTTTGAGATCAGCAATGAGGCAAGGAGCTCTACCATCACAACGTCTATTCAAGCAGGCAATGCAATAAGGCAAGAAAAAGAAATAAAAGTGACAGTTTTTAGAAAGGGAGATATCCATCTGTTATAGACATGATATCCCTGAGTACACAGATAATCCCAAAGAATCTGCAGGTGCATCATTAGAACTAACAAGTGAACGAGCAAGGTAGTTGGAGACAATGTTCCGATATCTGAGTCAATTAAATGTCTGTATATGTGGGTTGAGCCATATGGAAATGTTGTTTTGATAGGTCAGCCAGTCAAATATTGGCAATTTCACACGGTTCAAAAAGAATTGGAACATGACGTATTAAAAAAGATATTGTTGGAACATCACCAGAAATATCAAATACCGCCCTAACCGGTTTGGCTCAGTGGATAGAGCGTCGGCCTGCAGACTCAAGGGTCGCGGGTTCGATTCCAGTCAAGGGCATGCACCTTGGTTGCAGGCACATGCCCAGTAGGGGGTGTGCAGGAGGCAGCTGATCGATGTTTCTCTCTCATCGATGTTTCTAACTCTCTATCCTTCTCCCTTCCTCTCTGTAAAAAATCAATAAAATACATTTTTTTTAAAAAAGAAATATCAAATACCTAGATCTCTAACAGAAACATGTAAACATCTCTACATAGAAAAAAATAATAAAGCATTACTGGGAGAATTTAAAGAAGGCCTAAACAAATGTAGGGCTATGCCACATACTCAACACTGCAGCAGTGGATTCTCTCCAAACTGATCAACAGCTTCACGGCAACCCTTACCGAAATCTCAACAGGACAGTCTGTGGGATTTGAAAAGCTTATTCTAAAATGTATGTGTTGTGCAGTGGTTGAGCACTGACCCATGAACCAGGAGGTCACAGTTCAATTCCTGGTCAGGGCACATGTTGGAGTGTCAGTAGGGGGCGTGCAGGAGGCAGCCAATCGGTGATTCTCTCTCATCATCGATGTTTCTGACTGTCTCTCCCTCTCCCTTCCTCTCTCTTAAATCAATTTAAAAAAACGTTAAAAACTAACTTTAAAAATGTATGTGGAGCCCTAACCGGTTTGGCTCAGTGGATAGAGCGTCAGCCTGTGGACTGAAAGGTCCCAGGTTCGATTCCGGCCAAGGGCATGTACCTTGGTTACGGGCACATCCCCAGTAGGAGGTGTGCAAGAGGCAGCTGATCAATGATTCTCTCTCATCATTGATGTTTCTGACTCTCAATCCCTCTCTCTTCCTCTCTGTGAAAAATCAATAAAATATATTTAAAAAAAAAATGTATGTGGAAACGAAAATTACTAGAAGAGCCAATTCTAGAAGAACAAAGCTGAAGAAGTTGCTCAACCATCCAGGAAGACTTCCCGAAAACCTGCAGGAATTAAGACAGTACAGTGTTCACACAACAGACAAGAAGACTCGCCGAAACCGGTTTGGCTCAGTGGATAGAGCGTCAGCTTGCGGACTGAAAGGTCCCAGGTTCGATTCCGGTCAAGGGCATGTACCTGGGTTGCGGGCACATCCCCAGTAGGAGATGTGCAGGAAGCAGCTGATTGATGTTTCTCTCTCATTGATGTTTCTAACTCTCTATCTCTCTCCCTTCCTCTCTGTAAAAAATCAATAAAATATATATTTAAAAAAAAAAAAAAAAAAAAAAAAAAAAGAAGACTCATGGAACAGGAGACAAAGTCCAGAATCACACCCACACAGACATGGACTTTTGACATACATTAAAGCTGGCGTGCAAAGCTGCGGGGAAAGGACGGTTTATTTGGTAAATGGTGTTGGTTCAACTAGATATCCACGTGGACACTTTACCATGACCGCTGCCTCACATCATACACACGCACCAGGGTAGATGGCAGAGCTCAACATGGAAGGCGAAGCAATAGTGAGCACCCGTCACAAAGGAAAAGATGGACCGATCTGGCTGCATTAAAATTAAGAACATCTCTTCATGGAAAGACACCAAGAAGAGAATGAGAAGGCAAGCCACGGGGTGGGGAATGTATTTGAGCACAACTGTAGGACAAAACCCAGAATTATACGAAGTCCTACAAGTGAATTTTTTTAAAAAAGCAACAAGAGAAATGAAAAAATTACATTCGCACAAAGATTTTTCAGTATTCAGTATAGCCCCAAAGTGGAAACAACCCACATATCTGTCTAAATAAGCCGTGTGGTGCACCTCTACCATGGGAGGTATTAAGTAATAAACAGGGGAGACTGGAGGGCCCCAACCCGTCGCCATGGGAACCAGGAGGGCGCCGAACCGACCCCTGCAGAGGCTCACCTGCTCTGCTGCAAGCAGCAGCACCGACCTGAGAGTCCGACACTCGGGAGGCACCCCAAACTGCTGTTAAGTGAGTGGGTGCCCCCACTGTCTACTCTGGCTCTCAGGCCTCAGCCTCTCCTCCCCACACTGGGAAGACCACAGCTCAGGGCCTGCCCACCCCGCACAGGTCACCCACCGATCAGACACCGTTGCTATGGGAAACGGCCTGTAGCTCCTCTGCAGAAATTACCTGGATCCAGCCTGGGCTTCCCCACGGGGGAGAGAGAGTTGGGAGCCCTCATCATTTTGGAATCAGCTTTGGGGGTGAGAGGAGTGTCCCCTTCAAGAAGCGGGGTCCTGGCATCGGAGCTGGCTGAGGTCAGGGTGGGCTTGGCCGGGGGGGTAGTGCCGCTGGGAAAAAAGCCAGAGATGGAACGGATGGTTCTGCTGATGGGGCAGGGGAGGTCTGTGCTCAGGGATAACTGTTTCTATGGCGCAGGGGGCCCCAGACCTCCTGCCCACAGCCCCCGGCAAGACCCCTGTCAGGGAGCCAGGGCTGTGTTTTCTACACCTTCTGGGCTTCCTGTGCCTCCTGTGCCTCCTGCGTAATCAGGGCAGGCAGAGCACACAGTAGGGCCTCAAATGACTTGCAGGGATGGCCTCTCTCCACACTCACTGCTGTGCCCGGGAGCCCAGGCACCCTGTGCTGAACCCCACCTGCCTCCCTCCCCCCAGCCCAGCTATGGTCCAGGCATCCTGTGGGTGAGACAGCCCCACACTTAGGTGAGCTGGATGGGAAGGGCCGGAGTCACCTGGCAGGCGCCCTGCAGTCCTCCGGGCTGGTGCCGCAGTCAGGGCTGGTCTCCGGGGAAGGGGGCTCGCAGACAGTGTCCCTCTGTGCTGTGCCTGCAGGGGACACAATGCCTTCAGACTTAGTATTGAGGAGTCCGAAGACGCCAGGAATAGACTTTTACCACCGCAAACCAGAGTCGGTCCTGGGTGGGCACTTGGCAAACTCAGTGGCATCTGGTGTTCACACCTGCCCAGCCTCCGTTCCCCTGGGGGTAAAGTAGCCTGATTTTCCCTGGGACCCCCCCCCC
Organism: Myotis myotis; assembly: GCF_014108235.1. Classification (NCBI taxonomy): domain Eukaryota; kingdom Metazoa; phylum Chordata; class Mammalia; order Chiroptera; family Vespertilionidae; genus Myotis; species Myotis myotis. The sequence continues at coordinate 5,804,480 of NW_023416324.1, read as the reverse complement.
CAATCTCAGTATCTGTTTTAGGGCTGATTTCCTCCCCCCCTCCTCCTTCCCTTCCAGGAGTAGCCATGGGGCCAGGATGGACCGATCAAATTATTCCATTTCTTCCATTCCTCTGGCCAAGATGGATTGGCTCAGGGATGGGCACGTGACCTAAGCCACGCCTGTCTGAGATGCAGTGTCAAGGTTTTACTTTTGGTTGTTGGAGATGTAGGCCGAAGAAGCGGTCTCCCCCCTGGGGTTGGGTAGGGAGCAAGCCTGGAGCTGCTGGGAGGCGTCTTACAGACACTTAAGCATAGGAGATAGCGATGAGAGGCAGGAAAGGACGGGGCGCCTGGATCCAGCCATGCCTGAAGCTACCCAGAGCTGTCCCCAGGCTTTTTAATTACATGCGCCAAACATTTGAGATTTTGCCACTTGCAACCCAAAGAATCCTGAAGACTAACTGGGTGGAAGCCGAGTGGGGAGGGAAACTCACACCGTTCGCCATCACGTGGGCCTGGGTTTGCCTGTCACCCCTATCGAGTCGTAGCCGCGCCAGACAAGGCAAAGGATTATAGTAAGAACACCGTCTTCCCCGGGCTGCTGTCGGGACAGAGAGGCGCCCGTGCGCCTACCACACGGTGGGACACCCAGCAGGTGCCCAGGGAGTACCATGTCCCTTTCCGCATCTGGACTCCTGCCCTGTCGCTGAGACAGGACCCGGGGGTGGCCTTCAAACCCTCGCCCGATGTCCTTCGCTCGGTGGTCCTGAGCGATGTGCCTGCCACCTGGGCCTCCGTTTCCTCCCTGCACGTGGAGCTCATGCAGTCTGCCTCGCGGGATTTTGTGAATTTCAGGAACAGGAGCTGTGCAAGCTCTTAGCTGGGGCTTGGCGAGACTGAACTTGACCCAGAAACTACTTCCCGTTTTACAGTTGGAGAGATGTTGTCCCCTGGGAGAGCCCACGGGGGAACCTCGAAGTTAGCCAGGGTTTGGCAGCCAAAGGCTGAGCCCTCCCAACGCGGCCCTGTCCCACAGGAAGATGATGAGACCACACGGGTCATTTAAATCTTCTAGGAGCCACATTAAAAAACAGTACAGCCCTGGCCAGGGTGGCTCAGTTGCTTGGGCATCAGCCCGTGCACCAAACGGTTGCTGGTTCAATTCCCAGTCAGGGCACACGCCCGGGCTGCAGGCTCGATCCCTGGAAGGGGCAAGCAATCGCTGTTTCTCTCTCAGCAATGTTTCGCTCTCTCATTCCCTCTCCCTTCCTCTCTCTCTCTGAAAATCAATACAAAAATATTTTAAAAAGGTAAAAATAGCCCTAGTTGGTTTGGCTCAGTGGATAGAGTGTCGGCCTTCGGACTGAAGATGTCCTGGGTTCGATTCCAGTCAAGGGCACTTGTCTGGGTTGCGAGCTCAATCCCCAGTGTGGTGTGTGCAGGAGGCAGCCAATCAATGATTCCCTCTCATCATTGATGTTTCTATCTCTCTCCCCCACTCCCTTCCTCTCTGAAATCAATAAAAATATTTTTTAAAAGTAAAAAGAAACATGTGAAATTAATTTAAATATGTTTACGTAACTCAATGGATCTAAAATATTGTGTCAGCAGGTAATCAATATAAAAAATAATTATGAGCCCTAGCTGGCTTGGTTCAGTGGATAGAGTGTCAGCCTGAGGACTGAAGGGTCCTGGGTTTGATTCCAGTCAAGGGCACATGCCCAGACTGAGGGCTTGGTCCCCAGTGTGGGGCATGTAGGAGGCGGCCGATCAATGATTCTCTCTCATCATTGATGTTTCTGTCTCTCCCTCTCTGAAATCAATAAAAATATTTTTTAAATAATAATTATGAGATGTTTCACATTGTTATACTAAGTACTTGAAATCCATGCATATTCTATACTGATAGCGTATCTTAATGCCACTGGACACATTTAGGTGCTCAATGACCACATGTGGCCAGCCACTGGCATCGCCTCAGGCAGGGTGGGTAGGGGCAGCAAAGAGAGGACTCTGGCGCCACCGTGTGGCAATCACAGGGAATCACTGGTCCACACACCCTAGTTCAGTGATGGCGAACCTTTTGAGCTCGGCGTGTCAGCATTTTGAAAAGCCCTAACCTAACTCTGGTGCCGTGTCACATATAGAAATTTTTTGATCTTTGCAACTATAGTAAAACAAAGACTTATATTTTTGATATTTATTTTACGTATTTAAATGCCATTTAACAAAGAAAAATCAACCAAAAAAATGGGTCCGCGTGTCACCTCTGACACGCGTGTCATAGGTTCGCCATCACTGCCTGGAACAACTGAACTCAAGGCATTTGACAGATGGGGAGACTGAGGCCCAGAGAGCATTGGGAACACACCCCACAGATGCAGAGCTCTATGAAACCCCAGGCATCAGATGCTCAGTCCGGAGCGCTTTCCACCCCACCACTCTGCCCCTGTTTGTGGGTGGCGGGCTTCTGCGTGTCCCTTAGCAGAGTGTTTTGTGTGACCCAGCTCAAGGCTGAGTAGGAGTTAACTAAGTGAATGGGGAGGGAAGGGTGTCCCAGAGCAAGGGAACAGCATATGCAAAGGCCTGGTAGAAGGGGAAAGTGACAGACCAGGTGGGGCCCAGTTAGCCAGGGCTGGTGCTGAAAGCTGGGCTGGAGGAAGGAGGGGCCACACCACGGGAGGTCCTGGTGCAAATCGCATCCTCGAGACCCTGCAGATGGGTGCGCTTTCCCTGCCTCCTCCACGAGGCACTAAATGACTGAACGGGAAAGGGGAAGGCGGGCAGGCCAGGGGCCATGGGGCCGGAGGAGGGTCCCCTGGTCTTCTCTTTGCTCCACATATCTCAGACTTGGAGCCCAACAAACCAGCAACCCAGAGATGCCCACGTACACAGGCTTTAAGACAAGAGTCCCCTAGCCCGGCCCTCGGGGCTCAGTGGCTCAATTCCCGGTCAGGGCCCATTCCCGGGTTAAGGGCTGGATCCCCAGTGTGGGGCTTGCAAGAGGCAGACGATCAATGAATCTCTCTTATCACTGATGTCTCTTTCACTCTCTCCCTCTCCCTTCCTCTCTAAAATTAATAAAAATATGTTTAAAAAATATTTTAATACAAGTCAGTATTTATTTTATATTAAATATACCTACATAAAAATATATTTTATTATTTTTAGGCAGGTATGTGAGGGAGACACACACAAAATATGACGTGGTTTTGCAAGGGAGGTTGTGGCTGCCTGCCACGGGGAGAAACTGGGGTGAGAGCAGGAGAGAGAATTGGGAGGCAAAATCTGTGGGAATGGTGGCTGGGCTGGCTGGGAGGTCAGGGAGGGGAGGGAGAGGGTGGAGGAGAGGAGGTGGGATGGGACCTTGGAGAAGGACCAGGTCATGGGCACTTTCAGCCCCAGCGGACATGGCTCCCTCTGATCCCCTGTGGCAGTGGCACCTCTTCTGGGCTGTGGTCCAGCACCCACCTGCTCCCCCGGCCTCCCTTCTGGAAGGCCGTCCCCATGCCGCCCACATGGGACCTGTGGCCTTTATTTCCTCTCTGGCCTCCTGGCCCTCCTTGTCAGACACTCAGAAGCCCAGAGAAGGTAAGGAAGTTGCCTGAGGCCACACCGCAAGTTGGAGAAGAAAGCGGTTTCCAGTCTCGAGCCTGGTGCCCAGCCTCTTGCCCCTCTCACTCCCAGGAGTCTCCCAGGACAGAGACTTAAGGTTTCTCTCTTGCCCCCGAGAACCCCGAGGCTCAAACCATCCCAGACCCCCTCCAGCCAGGCCTGTGCCTTGGGCCCCCAGGGTCTCTCTGAGCCTGGGACACAGGGGAGGGGGAGGGGCACAGGGGCCCTGGTGCCTGGCGCACTGATGGCATCATCGTGAAAGAAGCCGTGATCTGCCCCACAGGGAGGCCGTGGGAGGCGCGGGGTCATCTGGAGGTCGGCAGGGCTGAGACGGTGTGGGCACAGATCTCAGGCCCGGGCTGGGGGTGGGGTACTTACCGGGGAACTTGACAATCGTCCCTGGGGGGCAGACGGAGTGGGGGAGGCAGCGGGCACAGGAGTTGGAGGCTGACGTGACACAGAACATGCCGGCCCGGCACTCACAGACGCGGGGGGAGTTCCCCGAACATGGCTTCTTCTCCACAAGGTCGTCTAAAGGGCACAGAGGAGGGTCACAGAGGACAGAGGGAGGGCGAGGGAAGGGACAGTCTGCCCGCGCGAGAGAGGGCTGCTGCGGCCTTCCGCCGGGCAGGCAGGGTCCTGAGGCAGCCACCTCCCAGCCCACGTCCCTGGAGATCACTAAACTGGTATTAAAAATAAATCAATGTCCCAATTTTAAAATAGGGCGCCAGGCCTGCATGGCGCAGTGGTTGAGTGTCGACCTATGAACCAGAAGGTCATGGTTCGATTCCTGGTCAGGGCACATGCCCAGGCTATGGGCTCGATCCCCAGCGTGGGGCGTGCAGGAGGCAGCCAATCAATGATTCTCTCTCATCATTGATGTTTCCATCTCTCTCCCTCTCCTTTCCTCTCTGAAATCAATAAAAATATATTTTTTTAAAAATAAAATGCACAAAAAGGACGTGGCAGGACATTAACCATGTGTTTCTAAGTGAAAGAAACCAATCTGTAAAGGCTGACTCCACTCTATGACGTTCTGGAAAAGACAAAACTACGGAGACAGTAAGGAGACCAGTGGCCGCCCGGTCCAGGTAAAGGGTAGGGGAGGAGAGACAGGCAGAGCTCAGAGGATTTTAGGGGCTGAGACTACCCTGCAAATCCTGCAACAGTGGACACAGGACATGACACGTTTGTCAAACGCCATAGAACTTCGAACACAAAAAGTGAACCTTAAAGTAAGCTATGAACTTTAGTTAATCGCGTACAGGTCCTGGCTCATCAGCTGTAACCATACACCACACCCATGCAAGGTGCTCACAATAGGAGAGGCTGTGGGGCGTAGCAGAGAGGGGGCCATAGGGGGACTCTCAGTACTTTCTGCTCAATTTTTCTATAAATTGAAAACTGTTCTTTAAAAAGATCTATTAAGGCCCTGGTTGGTTTGGCTCAGTGGCTAGAGCATCGGCCTGTGGACTGAAGGGTCCCGGGTTCGATTCCACGTCAAGGGCACGTGCCCTAGTTGCAGGCTCCATCCCCAATAGGGGGCGTGCAGGAGGCAGCCGATCAATGATTCTCTCTCATCATTAATGTTTCTCTCTCTCCCTCTCCCTTTCTCTCTGAAATCAATCTCTCTCTCTCTCTCTCTCTCTCTCTCTCTCTCTCTTCTATATATATATATATATATACATATATATATATATGTACATACGTATATATATTTATATATATATAAAATTTTAAAATGGCTCTTCTACCTTTTATTAAAAAAGAAAGATCTATTAAGTATTTTTTTAATGAGCCAAGGATTTAAGAAAATGTTTTTCCAGAGAAGATACACAAAAGGCCAGTCAGCACATGAAAAGATGCCCAACATCATTAGTCCTTAGGAAAATGCAAACCAAAACCACAATGAGATGCCACTTCACAGCCACTGGGATGGCTGCAGTCGCCAAGACAGACAACAGCAAGTGCTGGCGAGGGGGTGGAGAAACCGGCAGCTCACACCAGGCTGGCGGGGATGGGAATTAGATTGGGCTGAGGAAACCAGTTTGGCGGTTCCTCAAAAGTGTAAGCATAGATTTATTGTTTTTAGTTTTATTTATTGATTTGAGAGAGAGAAAGGAAGGGAGGGAGAGAGAGAGAGAGAGAGAGAGAGAGAGAGAGAGAGAGAGAGAGATGTCGATTTATTGTTCCACTTATTTATGCATTCATTGGTTGATTCTCGTACGTGCCCTAACTAGGGATCGAACCCACAACCTTGGCATATGGGGACAACTCTCTAACCACCTGAGCTGCCCAGCCAGAGCCAAACATAGATTTACCTATGATCCAGCAATTCCACCCCTACATAGCTACCCGAGAGAACTGAAAGCCTATGTCTACACAAACACTCGTACAGGGTCAGAGCAGCTCTATTCGTTACAGCCAAAAAGTAGAGCTACCCAAGTGTCCACCGACACCACAAACAAAACGTGGCCCATCCACCAAAGCAATCACGCTCAGCCGTGAAAAGGGGTGACGTGCGACGCCTGTTCCGTCCGGATCTGCCTCAAACACACTACAGTTAGGGAAGCCGGACACTGAGCCACACACCCTGGGACTCCACTTCCATGAAACGTCCAAGGCAGGCAAGTCCACGGAGACGGAAAGTGGGTGGGGGGATGGGAGGAGGAAAGACGTGGGAGGCAATGGGTTTCTTTGGGGGGAGGTAGAATGTTCTGGAATTCGATAGTGGTGGTGGCGGCACAGGGTGAGTCCAGTATAATAAAATCACTGCACTGCACACTTTAAAATGGTGAATTTTAGCCCCGGCTGGATAGCTCAGTTGGTTAGAGCATCATCCTGATACTCCAGGGTTATAATAGGTTTGATCCCCAGTCAGGGCACATACAAGAATCAACCAGTGAATGCATAGACAAGTGGAACAACAAAGTGATGTTTCTCTCTCTCTCTCTCTCTCTCTCTCTCCCTCCCTCCCTCTTTCTCTCTCTCAAAATCAATCAATAAAATATTTTAAAATAGTGACTTTTACAAACTAAATGAATCACAATATCCCAATTATGTTAAAAATAAGGCGCTAAGCCCTAACCGGTTTGGCTCAGTGGATAGAGCGTCGGCCTGCGGATGCAAGGGTCCCAGATTCGATTCCAGTCAAGGGCATGTACCTTGGTTGCGGGCACATCCCCAGTAGGGAGTGTGCAGGAGGCAGTTGATCGATGTTTCTCTCTCATCAATGTTTCTAACTCTCTATCCCTCTCCCTTCCTCTCTGTAAAAAATCAATAAAATATATTTTTTTAAAAAAATAAGGCGCTAAGTATTAGGAGGTCTGCACATGAGGCCCAGGTGTGCAAACTCCTTTTATTGTTCCCTAGAGCACATATATTAAAAGGGTCAGTAAATACTGTTACATAGTGCAATGTCAGCAGCTATGCATTTGCTAACTTCTATTAGGGTAACCAATTACTATTCATCTTGTTAATAATTATGTGCTAAACCTACAGGGCACAAAGGACACAAATAAAGAGCGTTCACTTTTTTCTATTACTAATGTCTGGTAGTTATTAGTTAGAGGGAGCCCAAAGCAAGGCCAGCAATGACTGACTGCCCTTCTCCATGCTTGCAGTCTGACCATGCTTTGAAATCTCATAGACTTTGGTTTTGTGGTGACCTGAGCATTTGCTGAATTAAGCACTAAGCATTTAAAAATACCAAACAGGCCCGGTCAGCGTGGCTCAGTGGTTGGGCATCAACCCATGAACCAGGAGGTCGCGGTTCAATTCCCGGTCAGGGCACACGCCTGGGTTGTGGGCTCAATTCCCAGTGGGCCGTGTGCAGGAGGCAGCCGATCGATTGATGTTTCTATGTCTTGTTCCCTCTCCCTTCCTCTCTGAAATCAATAAAAATATATATATTTTAAAATAAAGAAAGAAATAAAAACACCAAACATACTAAATGCATTATGAAAAAAATTGTTAATGGTGAATTTTATCTCAAATAGAAAAGTCACTGGTAAAAGTAATGAATGAGTGAACGCAAACATCCCTGGAGAACAGTAAGGGGCTTCCTTGGCCAACCAGAAATGACAGACTCCCTCCAATGTGGGAGGCAGATGGGACTGATGGAAGAAGGAGGCCACAGCCCAAAATACGTCCCAGAGGACTGTGCTGGGAGAGGCCCCGGGATGCTCCAGTCTCTGCGTAGGGCCCAGCAGGGACGGGCCCCAGGGAATGGGACAGGAGCATCCAGGCGGTCAGTGTCCCAGATTCCTCCTCCGCTGATGCCGCAGAGCTGGAAGCCAAGCATCTCCCCAAGGAGGCTCTGGGGGGAGGGAGCTGAGCGGTGCCCTGGGGATGGTCAGACCTGAGAGAAAGGACCCTCAGACCCAGAAGACCAGCCACTGGCAGACCCGTCCCTCCCACCTCCCCCATGGCCACTGGAGTGGGTTCCACAAGGAAACCAGCACGAAGATGAAAGGGTCCCAATTCCTAGGAATAAACTTAACTAAAGAGGTAAAAGACCTCGACTCAGAAAACTACAGGATGTTGAAAAAAGAGACAGAGGAAAACATAAACAGATGGAAGAACATACCGTGTTCATGGATTGGTAGAATCAACATCATTCAAATGTCCATACTACCCAAAGCAATCTATGAATTCAACGCACTTCCCACTAAAATACCAATGGCATATTTCACAGATCTAGAACGAACTCTCCAAAAATTCATCTGGAATAAAAAAAGAGCCCGAATAGCTGCAGCGATCCTGAGAAAGAACAAAGTAGGTGGGATCTCAATACCAGATATCAAGCTGTGTTACAAAGCCACTGTTCTCAAAACTGCCTGGTACTGGCACAAGAACAGACATATAGATCAATGGAATAGAATAGAGAGCCCAGAAATCGACCCGAACCAATATGCTCAATTAATATTTGGCAAAGGAGGCAAGAACATACAATGGAGTCAAGACAGCCTCTTCAATAAACGGTGTTGGGAATATTGGACAGATACATGCAAAAAAATGAAACTAGAACACCAACTTACACCATACACAAAAATAAACTCAAAATGGATAAAGGACTTAAATGTACAACGGGAAACCATAAAAATACTAGAGGAATCCAAAGGCAACAAAATCTCAGACATATGCCAAAGCAACTTCTTCACTGATACTGCTCCTAGGGCATTGGAAACTAAGGAGAAAATAAACAAATGGGACTACATCAAAATATAAAGCTTCTGCACAGCAAAAGAAACCATCAACAAAACAACGAGAAAACCCACTGTGTGGGAAAACATATTTGCCAATGTTATCACTGATAAGGGTTTAATCTCCAACATTTATAGGGAACTCATACAACTTAACAAAAGGAAGATAAACAATCCAATCAAAAAATGGGCAAAGGACCTAAATAGACACCTTTCAAAAGAGGACATTCAGAAAGCCAAGAGACATATGAAAACATGCTCACTAAACAAGTCACTAATCATCCGAGAGATGCAAATCAAAACAACAATGAGGTACCATCTCACACCTGTCAGACTGGCTATCATCAACAAAACAACAAACGACAAGTGCTGGAGAGGATGTGGAGAAAAAGGAACACTTGTGCACTGCTGGTGGGAATGCAGACTGGTGCAGCCACTATGGAAGACAGTATGGAGTTTCCTCAAAAAACTACAAATGGAGCTCCCATTTGACCCAGTGATCCCACTTCTAGGAATATATCCCAAGAAACCAGAAACACCAATCAGAAAGGATATAAGCACCCCTATGTTCATAGCAGCACAATTCACCATAGCTAAGATCTGGAAACAGCCTAAGTGCCCATCAGTAGATGAATGGATTAGAAAACTGTGGTACATCTACATGATGGAATACTATGCTGCTGTAAAAAAGAAGGAATTCTTACCATTTGCAACAGCATGGATGGACCTGGAGAGCATTATGCTAAGTGAAATAAGCCAGTCAATGAAGGAAAAATACCACATGACCTCACTCATTTATGGATAATAGAGACCATTATAAACTTATGAATAAAAATAGATACAGAGGCAGAGCAACATCGAGCAGACTGTCAAAGTACAGCGGGAAGGCCGGGGAGGGTTGGGGGGCGGGTAGGGGGGTGGTAAGAGATCAACTGAAGGACTTGTATGCATGCATACGAGCATAACCAATGGCCACAGACACTGGGGGGTAGGGGAGGCCAGGGGAATGTCAAGGGGGCAGTGGGGGAAGGAGACATATGTAATACTCTTTGTAACACTTTAAGCAATAAAAAAAAAAAAAAACAAGATGAAAGGGCCCCAGACTCAAACATGCACTAATGCTCGAGGAAGCAGACACAGGGAAAACAGCCTGTAGAGTCAGTCCAATCAGTATTCTCAGAGGAAACAGAGCCATGAAAGGGAGCCCCCTACCTACCCTCGCGCCCGGCTGCTGGGATTGTGAATTGGTGCAGCCACTATGGGAAACGGCACTTGAAAATAAAACTACCTTATAACCCAGAAATTCCACTCCTGGGTATTTATTCGAAGAAATCCAAAACACTACATCGAAAAGATACGTGACCCCTATGCTCACGGCAGCATCAGTCACGCTAGCTCAAAGGCGGAACAACCAAGTGCCCACCGACATGGGCAGATAAACATAGAATGGAATGTTGTTCAGCCTTAAGGGGGAAGGACATTCTGACACATGCTACCAGGTCAGGCACCGTGAGGGTTATGTGAGTGAAATAAGCCAGCCACAAAAGGATAAAATTTCATGATTCCACATACATATGAACTTCCTGGAGTACTCGATTCATAGAGTAGAATGGTAGTTGCCAAAGAGAGTAGAATGGTAGTTGCCAAAGGGTGGGGGGTGGGGGGAGCTGAGAGCTAATGTTTAGTGGGGACAGAGTTTCAGTTGGGTAAGATGAAAAAGTTCCGGTCCTGGCCAGGTGGCTCAGGTGGTTAGAGCATCCTCTCAATACGCCAAGGTTGCAGGTCCCATCCCGGGTCAGGGCACATAGAAGAATCAGCCAATGAACGCATACATAAGCGAACAACAATTCTCTCTCTCTCTCTCTCTCTCTCTCTCTCTCTCTCTCTCTCTCTCTCCCTCCCTCCAAAAAATCAATAAATGTTAATAAATAAATAAATGTCATCATTTTAATGCCATAGATAGTATTATCTTATCCTCTTAAAAGTTCCTTCTTTCCATGTATGTGTAGTCTAGCTACTAGCCTACCCGTTCTTCTCTCTATACAGAGAAGCGTCAATCATCCAGCGATGGGGGAGGGGCAGAGTTGGCTTTCTTCCTTGCACTTCTCTATTGGTTGAATTTGGGGTAGAAAACGCCTATAACTTTCACTTAATCAAATGCAGGCATTCGTTTTAAAACTTGAAAGCTCTACCAGAGAAATGCTCACAGAAATAAAGAATGGCAATACTAGTATCAAACAAAAATGGAATCCAGGCAAACACCTTATGAGGAACAAAGAAATAAAAGGTCCAACTTGCCAAGAAAACATAATGTTCATGAACATTGTACCTAATGACACAGCTTTGACATATACAAAGCAAAAATAGGACACAAGGAAAATCTGATGAAAAACAAGCATATTGGGAGATAGATTTTTTTAAAATATGTTTTTATTGATTTCAGAGAGGAAAGGAGAGGGAGAGATAGAAACATCCAGGATGAGAGAGAATCATTGATCGGCTGCCTCCTGCACGCCCCCTACTGGTGATCAAGCCTGAAATCCGGACTTGTACCCTGATTGGAATCAAACTGTGATGCTCAACCTCTGAGCACACTGGCCGGGCAGGAGATAGATTTTAACACATCTATCTCAGAAATCAACCTTTGTGAAGGTGACAAAACTAAATAAGAATGTGTATTGTTTTCATAATACCATGAATAAACTTAATCTAATAGGTATATGTAGAATTCTGTATGGAAGAAATAGAATATACATTTTTTTTCCAAATACACTAAACATGCTAAGAAATAGGAATATTCATTAGGCCAAGAAATCACAACACATTTCACCACCCCCCAGAAAACCCACACCAAAGCAAAACACACACCAGGTAGCACACAAACCACATTCATGAAGCATAAGAAATTCACAACAAGGTGCTTATTTGAGAGAGTTCTGCTGGAAGCTCTTGGTGTCAGACCTTCACTCCAAACTCCAGGTGGGCCCCTCACCAGAGTCGTGTGACTCTGGAAAGGCCCTTAACCTCCCTCAGCCTCTGAGTCCTCACTGTAAAGTGGGGAGAAGGAAAGAATCTTCCCCTGTGGGTCCTGCAAACATTAAACTCAATAAATGTGAGTCCCTCCCTTGAGGAAACACGTTAACTAAGTCTCTCCAAAAAGCATGGGCGCAAAAGGTCATGGCTGGTATCAATTCACAAATCCAGAGGGGTAAACTGAGGCACCAGGGGGCCAGGTCAGAGTGCAGTCACCAAATCTCGATGCTCCCCCCCTTCTAGGTTCTGTCTCTCCCCAGAGGGCCCCCCTCTTTGCTGGAAGGAGCCCTGGAGGGGAGGACAGGCTCTTACCTCTGCAGCTCACGCAGGCTGTGCACCGGTTGGCCCTGTCCAGGTAGTAGTCCTGCTGGCACTGCTTCCTGCAGCCGGATGGCCCCTGCGGGCACAGATGCTGTGGGGAGGACCCTGGAAAAGAAGCGGAGAAGCTCCAGGCCAGACCACCTTGGCAAACTCTCAGTGGCACCCCTTCCACTCTCATCCCCGAAGCCCTTCCCAGCAACACTTCTAAACCCCCCAACATGTCAGCGCAACTCATGACGGAGGCGTTGATGCCCCCAAGAGGGCAGGCCTTGCCTCTGGTCGCCTGGCAGGCAGAGCAGCGCAGGTCAGGGAGAAGAGCTGGGCCTGGATTCCAGGGCTGCCACATGCTAAGCGAGTAGCCTTGGGCAAGTGACAGTGACCACAGGGGTACTACGTTAATAATAGGATCATTGAAAGGATTAAAGGGACTGTGAAGACAAGCATGCGTAGTCCCACAGCAGTCCAGGCACACAGCAGGCACTGGGTGAGCACTGTTTGGGGTTTGTTTTGTACTATATTTTTATTGATTTCAAAGAGGAAGAGAGAGATAGAAACATCACTGATGAGAGAGAATCATTGATTGACTGCCTCCTGCACACCCCACACTGGGGATCAAGCCTGCAATCCGAACATGTGCCCGACTGGGAATCAAACCGTGACCTCCTGATTCATAGGCTGACACTCAACTACTGAGCCACACTGGCTGGGCAGGAGCACTGTCCTTATTATTCCCAGAGTCCCCTGCATTGTGGGAACCGGGGAGCCATAGTCCTAATCCAGCCTGACTGAGAGGCTGGCAAAGCACCCAGCAGGCCCTGATGGGAGAGGCATGATGCTGAGACCGAATGCACGGGGCAGACGTGTTGGGAACGTCCTGGATGTCCACAGGGTGTTCACCTGTCCTGCCCCACTTTATGTCTGTGAGTTCTAGCCAGGATGTCTCCCACAGCCCTTCAACTGAGCACGTGACCCAGGCAGGCCAATCAGAATGCTTCATCCTTGATGATGGACACATGACCCACGCAGACCAATCAGAATGCTTCATCCTTGATGATGGACACATGACCCACGCAGACCAATCAGAATGCTTCATCCTTGATGATGGACACATGACCCACGCAGACCAATCAGAATGCTTCATCCTTGAGGATGGACACATGACCCAGGCAGACCAATCAGAATACTTCATCCTTCAAAATTAGCACGTGACCCAGGCAGGCCAATCAGAATGCATCTTCTTCAACACTGTGATTGGCTCATGGGACCCATGCCAGCCAATGAGCCCATCTCTGAGTTTCACAAAAGCTACTGGAAAAGAGCCCCCTCTTTACTGGTTCCTGGTTCAAAGGGCGATTTGGGCCAGAGCTGCCCTGTCCTGGCTGCTGCAGCTCGGGCTGGGTCCACCTGAGAAGGAGGTGACTCCGAGGCCAGGCGAGGCCACAGACGCGGAGAAATGGACTCCTGATGACGTCATTCAAACCCGAATCTATGGCGCCATGGATTTCTCTGTCGTTGAGCCCACTGTTTCTCTTTTGTCTGGATTGGACCTGAGTCAGGCTTCTGTCAGTTACAACCAAAAGGCTCTAGACCAGGGTTCTCAGCATTGCCCGGGCCCCTTCGTCATTAGGGGGCGCCTGTGGACACTGCTCAGAATGATGTTTTCGGTGCACAGAATTCGAGGCCGATGACTCATTTGGGGGTGGGATTTTCCCGCTCAACTCACAGCTACGGAGCAGCCGGGCGGGCAGGAGGGCGCAGGCACTGATTGAGGGACTGAGGATGAGGCCCTGCTCCCAGGGAGCTGACCCTCCAGCCGGGGGAGGAGAGGGCAGCGAGTCACATGGAAATCAGCACGTTCGCTCCCAACGTGGATACAAACTGGAGAGGAAAGCAGGAGCGGGGGACAGGGGTGGGGGCAGCGGGCTGGAGAGGGAGCCCTGGGTCTGGTGGCCCCACCCGGCCCACGGGACGCAAGGAGGCTGCAGCGAGGTTCCGGGCAGCGGGCACTGGGCGGGCCAAGGCCCCAGGGAGGCCCAGCTCGGCCTGAGCAGAGAGCGGAAAGGCCGCAGGGGCTGGAGCAGATGGAGCCCGGCGTGCTGAGTGTTGACTCATTTCTCTTCTCTTCTCCCCCGTATTCCACGGAGGTCTTCTCCCCCGTACTCCACGGAGGTCTTCTCCCCCGTATTCCACGGAGGTCTTCTCCGCCGTACCCCACGGAGGTCTTCTCCCCCGTACCCCACGGAGGTCTTCTCCCCCGTACCCCACGGAGGTCTTCTCCCCCGTACCCCACGGAGGTCTTCTCCCCCGTACCCCACGGAGGTCTTCTCCCCCGTACTCCACGGAGGTCTTCTCCCCCGTACTCCACGGAGGTCTTCTCCCCCGTATTCCACGGAGGTCTTCTCCGCCGTATTCCACGGAGGTCTTCTCCCCCGTATTCCACGGAGGTCTTCTCCCCCGTATTCCACGGAGGTCTTCTCCCCCGTATTCCACGGAGGTCTTCTCCCCCGTATTCCACGGAGGTCTTCTCCCCCGTATTCCACGGATGTCTTCTCCCCCATATTCCACGGAGGTCTTCTCCGCCGTACTCCACGGAGGTCTTCTCCCCCGTACTCCACGGAGGTCTTCTCCCCCGTATTCCACGGAGGTCTTCTCCCCCATATTCCACGGAGGTCTTCTCCCCCATATTCCACGGAGGTCTTCTCCCCCGTATTCCACGGAGGTCTTCTCCCCCGTATTCCACGGAGGTCTTCTCCACCATCACTTTCACAATCAGAAACAAAGTGGTTCAGAGAGGCTGCGAGCTGCGGTGTCGCTCTCAGAACTGGCTCCCAAGTGTCCTCTGTCCCCTCCGCCTCCAGCCACCCCTGCTCCGGCCTCTGATCAGCGGCTTCTGACTCCAAATGTCTGTCTGTCCTAACATTTCCGTCACCGCTCCCACCTCTGGCTGAGCTTTGGGGTGGCCAGGCAACCCCAGCTGCTTGGGCCCCAGAAACTGTCCTGAGTCTGGGCCGCAGGCCCCTCTCCCCTCCCCTACCCCTCCCCTTCAGGCCCTGTGTTTCTGCCACATGGAACCCCACCCAGTCCCTGAGTGGCCCCCCTTGCTCACTCCAGGCCTTGGCATCCTCCGTGCCCTCTGACCAGAGCCCTCCTCCCTCCTCCCACCGTGGCCTGGCACAGCCCTCAGGACTCCTTGGGATGCCGGCTCCTCGAGGAAGCCCCCCTGAATGTTCCAACCAGTTCAGGTCCCCCGGGAGCGTGTTCCCACAACTCCCAGAAGCACCGCCCTAGATGCTAACAGCCTGTCGCAAGGGCTTCCCAGCCCACAGGCCGCCCTTCTTGGGAAGCCGCCCCTGTCCCACCTCTGCCCCTGGCAGTGGCCCAGGGCAGTCCTGGCTCAGGGACCAGAGCGGAGGTGAACATCTGGACTCATCGGAGCCCTCAGTGCTTTGTTCTTGGCTTTGGAGTTGGGGGTGAAAGATGTTTGCCTGGTGTTTCTCCTGTTTCCCAGGGGAACTGCAGGCGCGGAGGGGGACTGTGGGCCAGCCAGGCTTGGCCAGGGGCAGGGCGGCCTCCCCTCCTCCCTGCTCGCCGCCCTGGCAGAAACCCTCGGCTCCTGGCACAAGGTGGGACACACTGCCTTGGCCCCCATCACACCGTGCTCTCCAGCTGGCACCAGGCCTGGCTTCACACGCCCCCCCACACCTGGGCCGGGAGGCCCCTACCTGCGGGCAGCGGCTCTGGGCCCAAGCAGGAGGCTGATCCCGGAAGCGGGGTGCAGAGTAAGTGAGGGGTTTGGGCTCTTCTCGGATATGTTCTGCTGCCTCCCAAATGCAATGCCATGGGGGTCAGCACCAAATAAGATGGAAGGGCTTGGGGTCCCGAGTTAGATGGCCACATGCGAGCCCCACCTGAGCCACTTACTGGCCCGGGACTATGGACAAGTCCCTGAGCCGCACCGTGTTCCCCATCCGGTTCAGTGAGCTCATCTGTAGGCAAAGGGCTCAGCACAGTGGCTGGCACGGAGCACGCTCCATCCATGTCAATCACGGCCACTGTGATGAAGCAGCGAGTGAGCTCCCCGTCACCAGGGGTGTGTAAGCAGAGGGCTGGGGATCAGCTGTCAAGGATGCTGGAAAGGACTTTAGGGGCCTGGGCCAGAGAAGAGGTTCGGTGACAACTGACTTCTCAATTTCAAAGGTCCCCTGTTTCCTTCCTGCACCAGCCGCCCCCGCGCCCTGCCACACAGCTGAGCGCCGATGGCGGGGGGGAGGGCGGTGAAATGTCAGAAATTTCCCCAACACACGGAGGAAGGGGTTTTTGTGGGCTTTTTGTTTTTCCTCTCTTGTCTGCCCGGAAGCACAAGGTCAATAAAACTCCGCCAAAATGCCCCTCCCACCACAGCGGCAGGAGGTGCTCAGCCACCCCCAGTCACTGCAGGGCCGTGGGGCAATGGGCGCCCCTCCTCCCGGTCATAGTGTCTAAGTGGAGGGAGGCTGGGACCAGATGCCTCTCTCCCCACCCGCTCTCTGGCAAGGCCCCACCAGGCTGGGGTCATGGGAGCCGGAGGATGTGGGAAGTGTCTGCCTTTCTCGTGCAGCTGGGATCGTGGGACAGACAGGAGAAGGGGGAGGGGGGAGGGAGAGGGGGAGATGGGTAGTGGATAAGGGGTGGGTGGCCAGAAGAATGGGAAGAGAAATGGGAGTGGGGAGGAGAGACAGCAGGAGGGCCAGTGGGCCACACGCTCCGGAACTCTGGCTGCAGTCGGCCTGGGAGAAGCAGGGTGCGGCCTGGGAGAAGCAGGGTGCGACCAGCCACACAGCATGGGCTGGTGAGGGCAGGCTTCCTGGAGGAAGGGGTGCAGGACTGCAGCAGGGGTGGGGGGGCGGGGGGGGCAGTGGGGGAGGGCATCCCAGGTGCCCACAGGCATGAACAGAGGCCCAGAGACGGGAAAGCTCACAGTAGGTCCAGAGGACACCAAGCACAGCAGCTCCTACAGAAAGGCCACGGCAGAAAAAGCCGGAAAGGTGACCAGTGGCCTCGCTGTGAGAAGGAGCAATAAAAAATGTCTGAGGGCTGCATGGACGAGTGGATGGAAAGGGGGTGGGGAGGGGTGGGGATGGATGGGAGGGTAGATGGGAGGGGGAGGGGTGGCCCTATGGACTGAACTGTGTCCCCTCCAGATTCATATGTTGAAGCCCTAACCACCAATGTGTCTATATTTGGAGACAGGGCTTTTGGGGGGTCATTAAGCTAAATGGGGTCATAAGGATGGGGCCCTGATCCAACAGGATTGGTGGCCTTATTAGAAGAGAAAGAGATCTCCTCTCTCTCTCTCTCCCCCCACCCCTCCCTCAGCCATGAGAAGGCAGCTGTCTGAAAGCCAAGAAGAGATTTCTCACCAGAAACCAAGCCCTTCCAATACTTTGATCTTAAGACCTGTAGCCTCCAGAACTGAGAACATGAATGTCTTTGGCCTAAGCCCCCCAGACTCTGGTATTTTGCTATGGCAGCTTGAGCAAACTTGAGACAGGTGGCTAGACGGATAGGGGATGGGAAGAGGGATGGGAGCGGGGAGGAGGGGGATCTGAGGAGACGGCGGGAGGGCCAGCGGATGAGCTAGTGAGTGGGTGAAAAGATAGGCAAGTGGACAGGCAGGAACATGGGTGGGTGGGTGGCCAGCCAGTTAGGCACTGAGGCCACAAACACTAAAAACAGACAAACACGGGGACCCACCTGACATACACTTCTAAACCAACACTAGCCCATAAAATAAAGGCAAGAAAGGCTAGCACAGTTCTATTTTTCCCCTATAATGACTGGGCAATTTTTGGAGATAGAAAATACCAAATTCTTTCCCTAAATGCTTCTCTCGGTCCTCCGTTGGCCTGAGCATGGGCTCCTTTGGCCCTCGTGGTCTGGGAACAGATGGACCAGGATTCCTGCCCAGCTCAGGCCATAGATCCCCAGTGATCTGTGCATTGTGGCCTGTCACCTTCCAGATGGCAACGCTTGGAGGCCGAGAGGATGGGCGTCCAGGCCTGGAAATGAAGGGCGGTCAGGGGATATCGATAGCTTGATTCTGGGGTCACAGAACCCTGGCTCTAGCCCAGCCAGTTCTTCCATTTCCCAGTTCGTGACCTTGGGCAAGTTAAATGGGAACCCTGAAGGATAATTGTGAGGATCTGATGAGACGAAGCAATGCATTGTGAAGGTCTTGGTCTAGTGCACATATAGTACATGCTCTATGAGGAGCAGCTAGTAATTAAAAACAAGAATTCACAGCCCAGCCGGCATAGCTCAGTGGTTGAGCGTCGACCTATGAACCAAACGGTCACAGTTAGATTCCCGGTCATGGCATATGCCCAGGCTGCAGGCTCAGTCCCCAGTGTGGGGTGTGCAGGAGGCAGCCAATCAATGATTCTCTCTCATCGTTGATGTTTCTATCTCTCTCTCCCTCTCCCTTCCTCTCTGAAATCAATATATATAACAAGAACTCATGGCGGGAAGGCCTTCAGAACCGATAGTCAACATGACAGTGACGACGTTGGCTCCCGTCTTGCCCACACCCCCAATCCCCCCTTCCCCAGCCCCAGCACCCCACTCACCCTCAGGGCAGCGGTAACAGCACCTCCCGGCAGCCTTGTCATAGTGGTGGTTGGGGTGTCCAGCACAGGGGTCCGTGGGGGCTCGACCCTGGAGGGTAAGATGAACTGGTGAGGCCTGGTGGGTCCCAGACACCCATCTTCCCTCCAGACCAGTGGTTCTCAACCTTCCTAATACCACGACCCTTTAATACAGTTCCTCATGTTGTGGTGACCCCCAACCATAAAATTATTTTCGTTGCTACTTCATCACTGTAATGTTGCTACTGTTATGAATCGTAATGTAAATATCTGATAGGCAGGATGTATTTTCATTGTTACAAATTGAACATAATTAAAGCATAGTGAGTCATCACAAAAACAATACATAATTATATATGTGTTTTCCGATGGTCTTAGGCGACCCCCGTGAAAGGGGTCGTGACCCACAGGTTGAGAACCGCTGCTCCGGACCCTCAGGTCCCAGGAGGCCAGGTCTCCACTCACTGTCAAGGCCAGGCCTGAGACCAAGCCTCATGTTACCAAAGGGACAGAAACACCTGTTCTCACATCTCCTCGAACTCCAGCCTCCATAACTTAAGACTCCCTGCTTGAGCTTCAACTTATGAACCAGGAGCTCACAGTTCAATTCCCGGTCAGGGCCCCTGCCAGGGTTACCAGCTCGATCCCCAGTGTAGGGTGAGCGGGAGGCAGCCCATCAATGGTTCTCGCTCATCATTGCTGTTTCTATCTCTCTCCCTCTCTCTGAAATCAATAAAAATATATTTTTAAAAAAAGAGAGAGAGGAAAGTCTTGCTGAGACTTTGGGGAAGGACTTCTGTCCTTCCTGATAGAATGAAAGCGGGGCATGAAGCAGGTTTCTGGGTTCACCCACAACCAGGAGCTCCAGGGAGGGAGGGTGGGGGAGGGGAGAAGACCAGGTGGGAGGGAGCCACCAGGGTACCTACAGCAGCCCCGAAGGTGCCTGACAGACAGGAGGGGCCACCTATGGGATGTGTGGGGTGGGGCCCTCTTGGTTCGGGGGAGAAAAGCAGAAGCCATTTACCCCCACCCCAGAGGCCTGGCTGCCTAAGGGGCTTCTCTGTTCTTCTCTCCACTAAGGGAAGAGTGAAAAATGAAAACATTTTTCTATTAAGGTCAGAGAGCAGCCAGGAGGCCCGTGTAACAGGAGGTGGGTGGATACGTGAAGCGTGCATAACATTCTTCTATTTTTGCTCACCTGAAACATCACCACATAAATCTGAAATAATAAATATCACCTGACGTTTGCACACCTCTAGGCACCAGCTTTGCCCGCGCACACCCAGCCTCCTCCCTCCAGTGAGCCAGGCTGCTGGCCTCTCCAGGGGCAGGGACCTGCTGGGACCACCTAGGTCCTCCCTGGCCCAAAGCATCCACCAAGTGAGCCTGGAAGCCTATGGGTGGCTGGGCCGGGGTGAGGGTTCAGCCCTGCTGGGCCTGCTGAGTGCGGGGAAATTTCTGGGGCCTGGGCTTTCCCCGCCCAGCCTGCCTGCTCATCTCATCAACAGCTATGGGCTCCCCAGGGCCCGGGGACAGAGGAGGCGAGCCTGGCTGCCCTTCACCTCCTGCCGCCACAGCCCAGGCCATTGGAGGGGTGTTAGGGGCAGAGAACAGGGAACTCACTGTATCTAGTATCACTACCCCCGTCACACATCTCCTTTATGCCACCCAGCCCTCTGGGGCCAGATCACCACCTCATGTCACAGGTGAGGAAACTGCACCTGAGAGGGGCAATCACCCACCCAAAGCCACACAGCAATAAGGGCAGAGAGGACATTGGAGCTTCCCTGTGTTCCCAGTTCTCTCCCCCTCTCTGGGTCACAGGCTTTCCCCATCTACATACATAAAACCTAAGTGACCACCGCAACCGAATGGACAACCAAACAGGCTGCGTGGGGCGGCCAGGCCAGCAGGGGGGTCAGTGAGGGGTGACCAAGCGACCGAGCAGCAGGCTGCCTGGGGCGGCCAGGCCCACAGGGGAGGCAGTTGGGGCGACCATGCCAGCGGGGGGGAGGGGCAGTAAGGGGCAACCAGGCAGGCAGGCAGGTGAGCAGTTAGGAGCCAGTGGTCCCAGATCATGAGAGGGATGTCTGACTGCCAGTTTAGGCCCGATCCTAGGCAGTTGGACAACCCCCAAGGGGTCCCGGATTATAGAGGGTGCAAGCTGGGGTTAGGGGACACCCCCTGCCCCTGTGCATGAATTTCATGCACCGGGCCTCTAGTCCTATATAATAAAAGCCTAATATGCAAATAGACCAACCGCAGAACAACTGGTTCCTATGATGCGCACTGACCACCACGGGGCAGGCGCTCAATGCAGGAGCTTCCCCCAGCCCACAGGCCCTAGGCCAGCCAAGGCAGGTGCCAGCGGGGGCCCCCACTGGATCACCCCACCAGTCATCCCACAGATCGGTGCTGATCACCGGCCAGGCCTAGGGACCCTACCCATTCACGAATTTCATGCACTGGGCCTCTAGTTTTAAATAAAAATGTCCTAAGAAGGGCCTATCGTATCTGTGGTCTTTCTACCAAAAGTCCATAATCCGAACCAAATCATGAGGAAACATCAGATAAAGCCTAACCAAAGGCCTTTCTACAAAACAACTAGCCTGGACTCTTTAAAAATGCCAACGATGAAAGAAAGAAGAGCTGTGGAAAGTTCCAGAATAAAGAAGACTAGAGAGATGGGACAACTAAACGCAATGTCTGGGCTGGACCCCGAGTCGAGGCGGAAGGCAGGGATCGCTGTAAAGGAGAATTTGAGGTGCTGACGAAATGTGAACGAGGACTTTATGTCTGATTATGTTGTACCCATGTCGAATGCCTGAACGTGAACTTAAGGCAGAGATGCCCTTGTTGGAGAAGATGCTGATATGTTTAGGGTGAAGGATCAAAATGGCTGCAACAAACTTGCAAATGGCTCAGTAAAATATAATAATTAATAATAATAATAATAATAATGTATATACATAAAGAGAGAGAAATAAAACAATTGTATAAAACCACATAGATAAATAGCAGCTCAACAATAAATCTGTGTAAGGCCATGGCTTGCCACCAGGGGGAGCTGTCTTCCTGCTGTCCAGAGGGGCAATTGTAGCCCATCAGAGCCCCACCAAGGGAGTAGAGGACCGGGGCCTCCGTTTCATATGCGGCTTATGGGGAAGGGGCTACTCCCCTAAACCTATGGCCGTGCTGGACCCCAGCTCCCCCAGACATTCCCAGAGATGTAGGTGGGGTCGAGGTGGGGGCATCACTCAGCCCCACCCTCCACCCCACTCCCACTGGGCTGGCCTTCTCTGGCAGAGACACTGGGGAATTTTTTGTTGTTGTCTATGATGTCATCGCTTTACAGGCACCCAGAAAATGGGGTCAATGCAATGCATGTAGACGTAGCAACAGCAGTTACTGAACCCACAGCCCTGAGAGACCCCGTTACCATGGAAGCTAGTCTGTGAGGTGAAAGACCCGCCCAAGCTCACACCGTGTGGCGGGTCAGGCGCTGAGTGCAGGTCAGCTGACTGCTGACCACCGCACAAGCGCACGCAGCACCTACTGTGTGCCGGAGAGCTGGGTGGCCCCGAGCGCCCTCCAGGAGCTGCGGCTCCAGTCAGGAGGCCACCCCACCTTCCCAGGGTATTCCCAGGCCGTAAGTAGAAAGAGGTGGCACCTGGGGACCTGAGCTTCGCCCTTGCAGCACTGTCTGTGGTCCCCAAGACCTGGTCCAGTCTCATGCCCCAGGCACAGCGCTCACCCCAGCTCCATCATCACTCTCTCTGCCTTCTCTCCCATCTTCCCACTGCCCCACCCCCATGGTCTCCCACTGCCCACTCACAGGGGCCCCTCACCCACCCCAGCTCCTGGCAGAGAGGGCAGCAGCCTGGGCACCTATGTTAGCGGCAGCCCGGGAAGTCTGACCTCCTGAGTTTCGAGGGCCCCACCAGTTGCCACTGGCCATGGGCCCAGCCCCTGGACAGCCCATCAGCTCCCGCTGCCCCTGGGGAAGGGGGAGACACAGCTGGGCTGGGCTCTGGCCATGGCCTGGGAGGGAAGCGGGGACAGAACGGGGAGAGTGGGAGGGGGAAGCCCGAGGCCTGGAAGGGGGGCTTTTGGGTGGGGTTCCCCGGCAGGTTCGAGGCAGAGCAAGGTGTCCGCAGCGTGATGAGCTGTACAACCAAAGGCCTGTTGCTCAACCTTAGTGGCATCAAGATAAAGAGAGAGTGGCCTGAAACCTTCCCATTTCCAGGCCTGTCTAGTTTCAGATGGTTTGGTTTTCCCTATGAAACCTGGTAAATATCACTTCCAGAAAGCCCCACCGGACTCAGCGTGGAGAGGAACGGGGGCTGGGCCACACCTGTAGCAGCTGAGCGTCTACAGCGGGGAGGGGGCGCTGGGGTGGAAGAGTGCAATCAAACACAAAATATCCAAAGGGGCCAGAGCCGGGCAGAGCGGGGAGGGGCACCCCAAATCCATCCTGAGGGGCCCTCAGCTCTGTTACTCAAGGGGAGGAACCTGGGCCAGCAGCACGGCATCCCTTGTGAACTTGCTCAAAATGCAGAATCCCAGGCCCCACCCTATACCTACTATCCATCCCATTTTACAGATGGGGAAACTGAGGCACAGAGAGGTCAAGAAACTTGCCTAAGTCACACAGCCAGGCAGCGTGAGAGCTTGGGTCGTCTTGCACAGCCTCTCACCCACCAGGCTCTCCTGTCCAGTTCTGCCCTCAAATCCACCAGCTCCTCCTCACCTCCCTACCACCTGGTCTTGACAGTGGCCGTCTAAGGGCCTTCTCACACCCACCCATCCCCCATAGCCCACTCACAGTGCGACGCCAGAGGGACCTTTTCAAAACACACATCTGCTCCCCTCCCCGCCCCTCCCCCATGGAAGACACTCAGATGGCTTCAACCCGCCTAGCCCTGAAGCCCAACGTCCTGACGATGGCCCAGGAGACCCGGCCCCTGGCCCTGGCTCATCTGGCCTGTGCATCCTCTGGCACCTGTCCCCCCAGCCTTCCTCCCATCCCCACTTACACCCCCTCCCTCCCTGTCTCCCTCCCTTCAGCAGCCTTGCACACGCTGTTCCCCTGACCACCCCATTCCCCTCGTCCAGAACACCCCAACTCCTCCTTGAGGCCTCACTCAGGCATGCCTCCTCCTCAGGACCCCTCCCTGGCCACCCATCCAGGTCAGGTCTCAGCAGGCTAAGTCAAGGTGTGGGCAGGGCTGGGTCCTTGCGGGAGCCTCTAGGGGAGAGTCCATTTCCTTGTGGTTCACACTGAGGCCCTGTCTCTTCGTTGTCTTTCCCAGCTCCTCAAGGCTGCCACGGGGCCTCCCTTCGCTTGGCTCAGGGCCCCTACCTCCACCTGCAAAGCCCACAACGGTGGCTCGAGTCCTGCCCATCCCTCTCTTCCGTGCCATCCGCTGTGACACGGCCAGAAAGTTCTCCACATTTAAGGGCTCCTGTGGGGACAGCGGGTCCACCTGGGGGATCCAGGACAATCTCCCAGCTCAAGGGCCGCACCCTTAGTATCTGCAAAGTTCCCCTTTTCCAGCCCAGCTGGGATGGCTCAGCGGTTGAGTGTCAACCCAGGAACTAAGTGGTCTTCGGTTCGATTCCCGGTCAGGGCACATTGGGGTTGCGGGCTTGATCCCCAGTGGGGGACGCGCAGAAGGCATCTGATGGATGGTTTCCTCTCTCATTGGTGTTTCTATCTCTCTATCCCTCTCCCTTCCTCTCTCTCTAAAAATAAAATAAAAAATAAATATTTTAAAATCCCCTTTTCCAGACAAGGTGACATATTCACAGGTTCCCAGGATTAGGATGTGAACATCTTAAAGGGCCATTGTCCTGTAGGTCACAGCCCGCTCATCAATAACCACTGGACTGGGGTTTGTCACCTAGTCCTGGGGTCCCTGAACCCCTCTCCACTCCAAGGGCCCACCTGAGCTCCAGACCAAGAGACACCTGAAATGAAGTCATCCTCCTCCCCTACTTTAAACACCGCCCCCCCCCCCCCCCCCCCGCCAGACACACAGCCTGTCCCTGCCGCATGCAGGCCGCATCCCTCCTGCTGCCACACTGTGTGCCGGAGCCAGGGAGGCTCCCCCACGTCCCACCTCTGGCCTCCAGGGAGCTGAGGGGCAGTATGAGTGGCTCTGTGCTGGCCCGCCCCATGGCTGAAGGTAAAACCCAACAAAGGTAGACACAGAAGCAGCCATAGCAGATGAACTCTGGAGGCCTGGCAGGATGGAGCCCAGGCACCAGGGAGCACCTTCTCTGGGATGGAGCTTACTACAGTGGCCATCCTCACCGAGAATCTCCCAGGTGGGAGGGAAGGAGGAGATGAGACGGGGTCTGTGGTCAGCAGAACAGGGGCTCTCAAAGATGCCCACGTCCTAATCTCCAGAACCTCTGACTATATCACCTTCAGGCCAAAGGGGAATTAAGGTTGCTAATCAGTGACCCTGAGATGGGTGGGTGATCCTGGATTATCTGGGTGGTCCCAATGTCACTACAAGGGTCCTTCAAAATGTGTGTGAGAGAGAGAGAGAGAGAGAGAGAGAGAGAGAGAGTTGGGGAAGACGTGATGATGACGGAAGCAGGGTCAGAGAGATGCTCTGCAGCTGGCGTGAAGACGGAGGAAGGGGCCACAAGCCAAGGAATGCAGGTGGCCTCCAGCAGCTGGAAAGGCAAGGGCCTGGATTT
This sequence comes from Myotis myotis, assembly GCF_014108235.1. Taxonomy (NCBI): domain Eukaryota; kingdom Metazoa; phylum Chordata; class Mammalia; order Chiroptera; family Vespertilionidae; genus Myotis; species Myotis myotis. The sequence goes on along the minus strand of NW_023416324.1, from coordinate 5,778,992 downwards.
TCCCCAGAGTCTCCAGGGAGGAAGGCAGCCATGACTCTGGCCCAGTGACAACGGTTTCAGACTTATGAACCGAAAGATCATCACTTGCGTTGGTTCAAGCCACTGAGCTTGTGGTAATGACCGCCACAATAGGAAACTAAAACAGGGCCCCGCCTGAGAAGACAAAGAATAAACCCAAGTCCCCTACCCTCACACAGAGGATTCAGGTGCTGGGCTCGGTGCTTGGGGACACAAAAGCCGATTCTAGACTGTTCCATGTCATGAGTCAGCTCCCAGAACAGGCCCATGGGAGATAGTAAATAGCAATACCTGGAAAGAAAATAGGGAAGAAGGAAGGAAGGAAGGAAGGAAGGAAGGAAGGAAGGAAGGAAGGAAGGAAGGAAGGAAGGAAGGAAGGAGGGAGGGAGGGAGGGAGGGAAGGGAGGGAGGAGACCTCAAAGATGAGATCAGAAAAACACACGAGTCACAACCACAAAGCAGAATAAGCATCATGAAATAGGCAGAGAAAAAAAACTAACTTGGTGCCCTGGCCAGTGTGGCTCAGTTGCTTGGGCATCACCACACGCACCAAGCCAGAGTTTGCTGGTTTGATTCCCAGTCAGGCCACATGGCCGGGTTGTGGGCTCCATCTCCCAGTAGGGGGCGTGCAGGAGGCAGCCAAACAATGATTCTCTCTCATCATTGATGTTTCTATCTCTCGCTTCCTCTCCCTCTCTGAAAATCAATAAAAAATATTTTTAAAAAAATATTTCACTCTCTTCCTCTCTCTCTAAAAATCAATAACATATCTTTTTTCTTTTTTTTAACGAACTTGAGGATTCATGAGGCAGGAGCACTTGCTTCTTGGGGCAGGAGCACTTCCATGTATGAGCGTAGGTGGGTAAGATCCCGGGGGAGCTGAGGGGATGGGCCCAGGAGGCAGGGCCAGACGGTCAGCCCTGACTTGCCCTTTCCCACATAGTGTCCCATCAAACGCTGGTCTGCAGGATGTCCACAGGTGACCAGCAAAACCAAATAACACAAAGGACCCCTGGATCCCATCTGAGAGGTTTTCACGTGAAATCGTAGGGCCTCTCAGGGCCTCGTATGTGCTCGCTTGCTCTCTGATTCTCCAAGAAAAGGTTGGGGGCAGATGGACAAGATGTTTCCCAAACTTAGTTGGCCACAGAACCCTTTTCTCATGGAACTACCACTCCCTGGAAGTGACTTTGGGAAATGTAGCCTTTGGCAATGGGGAGCCACCCATGGTTGTAGAGCAACTAATAGGAGAGAAGAGCCCGGCTGGCGTGGCTCAGTGTTTGAGCATCGACCTATGAACCAGGAGGTCACGGTTCGATTCCCAGTTAGGGCACATGCCCGGGTTACGGGCTCCATCCCCAGTGTGGGGTGTGCAGGAGGCAGCTAATCAATGATTCTCTCTCATCACTGATGTTTCTCTCTCTTTCCCTCTCCCTTCTTCTCTGAAATCAATAAAAAAAATATTTTTAAAAAGATAGGAGAGAAGATGGGTGGGATGGAGGTGAGTCAATGAGACCAAGATCTGGCCTCAAGTCCAAGTTTTGCAGCTGCTGACTCCTCACTTCCCACGGCCGGCCCTGCTGCCCAGAGAGCCCCGCTGGTGCGTGGGCCAGTGGTTCGGGTTACAGTCCCTGGAAGTGTTGGGGTTGCAGCTGGTGTCTGAGCCTGGGGCCTCCTCCCCCACAGACCCAGGGGAGGGGAGGACGGCCCCTGCGGGCCCCCGCAGACCTGGCACAGATCTCCGCACGGTGCTGGTCACACTGTTCTCTGTGCCTCTCTTCCCAGGCCGCCACCCTCCAGGGCAAGCCCTGTCCTCGCACACAACAGGCACTCAGCATGGCTGACCTTCACTTGCCCTCGCTCTGAGCCAGGAGCTGTTCTCAGCACTTTTCACATATGAGCTCATGGGATTCTTCCCACAGCCCTGCAAGGTCGCCGGGCTATTACTCCCCTCCTGTGGATGGGGAAACCGAGGCACAGAGAAGTGACTTAACTTGCCCAAGAGCACCATATGGTGAGGGCCAGAAGCAGGGTTGACCCAAAAGCCCATACTTTTTTTATTTTTTTAATATTTCAACCCTTAATGTTTTGGGTTTTTAAATATATTTTTATTGATTTCAGAGAGGAAGGGAGAGGGAGAGAGAGAGAAACATCAATGATAAGAGAGACTCATGGATCAGCTGCCTCCTGCACGCCCCACACTGGGGATCGAGCCCGCAACCCAGGCATGTGCCCTGACCAGGAGTCAAACTGTGACCTCCTGGTTCATAGATCAACACTCAACCACTGAGCCACACCAGGCGGACAAAAGCCCATACTCTTGACCAAGATGCTCTACACTCTCCCCCAAAAAAGACAAGAAATGGGCCAGATTCAACAAGATGAGGTGTGGTGTGTAGACTAAGGGCCCCCAAAGACGTCCACGTCCTAGTCCCTGGAGCATGTGAATATGAGTATGTTCCCTTACCAGGCAAGGAACTGTGCCCACGAGATTCGGTTCAGGATTCTAAGATGAGGAGAGAGTCCCAGGTCCTCCGTGTGGGCCCGATGGAATCACAGGGGGCGAGTCAGAGAAGGAGAGGCGACAGTGGACGCAGAGGTCGGAGTGGCCGGGGCCACGGACCAAGGAATGCAGGCAGCCCCACAAGCTGGGAGAGCAAGGAAACACCCGCCCTGGAGGGTCGGAAGGAATGCGGCCCCGCTGACCTCCTTACACTCTGGCCTCGGCTCCGAGAGGGTAAACTTGTGTTGTTCTAAACCACCGAGTTTGTGATCATTTGCTACAGCAACCAGGGAAAGCCACTCTAACCGGTTTGGCTCAGTGGATAGAGCGTCAGCCTGCGGACTGAAAGGTCCCAGGTTCGATTCCGGTCAAGGGCATGTAACTTGGTTGAGGCCACATCCCCAGTGGGAAATGTGCAGGAGGCAGCTGATCGATGTTTCTCTCTATCCCTCTCCTTTCCTCTCTGTAAAAAACCAGTAAAACTTTTTTTTTAAAAAAAAAAGAGAGAGAGAAAGCCAACATAACATGTCAGCAGGATGAGCGGAAGACCCTGCCTTCGGACTGGAACGAATCGACAAGATTCGACAAGATAACGCGGTGGCCAAGAACATAGAGAATCTCGGGCGACATCAACAGAAGTGAGGGGGCGCCAGCAAGGGAGGTGCTGGTGCCTCTGGGCACTGGCCCGGACGACACCGACACCGGGGATTCTGCAGTCGCCTCTGGTTCCAGAGACCGAGATGAGGGGCCCGAGCTCTGCAGAACGCTCCGTACTTCCACGCTCCAGCCCCACGGGATGCTCGGATGTGAGCAAAACAGACAGACCTGGTGCTTTTCTCCAAAACTCCTCTCTGTCCCGTGCCCAGTTTTCCTGCCTCCGGAAGCGACAACCATTCGCCCAGAGGCGGAGCCCCCATCGGGGCAGGATCCCGCTCCCCCTCCTGCCCTCTGCACCCGCACTCGGCCATCGGCAGGTCCTGCGGATTCCGCTCTACAGGACAGCGCTGGCTCTGCGGGCCCTTCCCCTGGACCACAGCCCCAGCCCGGCTCCCTGCTCGCCCACCCGTCCCACCACAGCAGATGGGAACAGGAACGCCACAGCCTGTCACGGGGTGTCCCTCCCCCTCTGACACCGCAGTCCGCAGAGGTCTGGGTTTTTCCTTACTTCCCTGCACCTTCGCCACCACATCCCTCCTCACCCACTGCCCCAGCCACGCCGGCTCCTTCCTGTTCCCCCAGCCTTGCTTCTCGGGGCCCAGACGCTCCTGCTCAGGCTCCGCTGCAGACTCCCTCCTTTCATTCCTGTGCACGTCGCCACCTCCTGGAGGCCCTCCTCGTTCCCCTCCTGGTTATAATCACCTCCACGGCAACTAGCTCCAGCCTGTCGACAAGGGAATGTCAGTTCCATGAGGCAGAGGCTGGCCGGGCTGGGCATGGGGGGTCCCCCCAGCATCCAGAACACTCCCTGGCATGCAGTGGGGCTCCATAAATGTTTGGGGAATGAATGGATCGGTAAGAACAGGCCGGTGTTGCTTAGTGGTTGGGCGTCACCCATGAACCAGGAGGTCAGGGTTCGATTCCCAGTGAGGGCACATGCCCAGATTGCGAGCTCAGTCCTCAGAGAGAAACATGTTTCTCTCTCATCCTTTATGTTTCTGTCTCTCTATCCCTCCCCCTTCCTCTCTCTCTCAAAAGCAATTATGAACAGGCATCGAGCTCATGCCACGTGAGGAAGGAATGCTGGGGGCCCTGGATGGGGCGATTGGCGGGGAGGCCCGGGGCCCAGGGTGGAAGCCCGCACATGGCTGGCAGGCATTTCCAAGGAAGGCGAGGACAACTTCCTCACGCGGTCCCCGCTTCCACCAGGGCCAATGGGCAGGAGCTTTGAAGAGACAGATTTCAGTGCCTCCTACAGACCATCTAAGTGTGGGTGCTGCCCTGGCCGGTTTGGCTCAGTGGATAGAGCGTCGGCCTGCAGACTGAAGGGTCCCAGGTTCGATTCCGGCCAAGGACACATGCCTGGGTTGCGGCCTCGATCCCCAGTAGAGGGTGTGCAGGAGGCAGCCGATCAATGATTCTCTCTCATCATTGATGTTTCTATCTCTCTCTCCCTCTCCCTTCCTCTCTGAAATCAATACAGAAATACATTTTTTTTAAAAAAATAAATGTGGGTGTTAACCCAGGGTAGCACGAGCGGCCTTGGGTGGGAGTGCGCGCCCCGTCACCAGAGGCCTGCAAGCAGAGGCTGAGTGATTACCTGGAACAGCCTGGAACAAAAGTGCCCGTCTGGAGCCATGCCTGGCACAGGCAGCTGCTCCTGTAAGGTTTTCTAAACGAATGAAAAAATGCGTGACTGGATGACTGCATGCATACTTGGATGAATGTCCTCAAAGACCCAGGCGCTCGAGTAAGTGGGATGAGTGGCATATAGAAAGTCCCTGCCCAGCAGCGAGGCCACTGAGAATGCCCAGTGGATTTTGACCACAGGCAGCGAAGATTCTGGAAGGAGGGCTTGCTTCCCGGAACCCAATAGCTCACGGGTGGGAGGAGAGAGAGACGCCGGGGGACTGGCCCTGACCCAGAGCTGCCTCTGCGGACATTCTCTCCTTCGGGTCTGGGACTCGGGTCCTGCTCTGCCCCTGACCAGTCCTGGGACGGCGAGCAAGACCCTCCCCGCCTCTGGGCCTCACATCCTCACCTGGAAATGGGGGCCATGATCCCAGATGCGTCGCCTCCGGGGCCGTCAGTGCACACGCCCGCCCGAGGAGGCCACGCTGGGCTCACCTAACCTCCTGTGCCCGGGACGCCAGCCCCCAGGCGCTCCCCAGGCCCAGACACAGGCATCCCTCCGCCGTTTTCCTTTTGACGGTGTTCCTAGGCGAAGTGGGGTGAGGAAGGTGCACACCGGCCTGAGGATGAATCACAACGAACTCAAGAAACGGGTCTAGGTCAGATATGAGTGGGAGCAGCAGCAGAGACTTCCCGTAAGCGCTGCCCTTCTCCCAGCACTGGCTGCTCTCGGGCTGAGTAATGGGTCCCCCCCACACCCCACTCTGCTCGCCTTGCTGCCCTGGCCTCTCTGAGGAAGTGGAGGCCTTGACTCCCACCAGCCTGCACCCCCTTTGCCCTGCACGTCCGTCAGGGCCCCCCTCTCGGGGTCAGGGTCACCTCATCCAGGCAGACTCTGCCTTCCTGCAGGGATGTGGGTGCCCTGGGAACACCCCCTTTACTGAACAGACCCGGGCAGTCTGTCCAGCCCTCCTGCCAGGGAATCCCACCATGAGCACTTCCCTCCATGGGGGGTCCCTAGCTCTAGTTATTTATCCCCAGCAAAGAGCCATCAGGGGGACCCCTCCCCCAGGCTCACGCAGGGCCCAGGTCCACATCTGGCTGAAAGTAGGGGGCGTGGGGGTGGGGGGGCGTGGGGGTGGGAGGGGGGCTTGCCTGTAGCCTCAGCCTGGCCTGGAACATGATTGGGGTGGGAGGGGGAGGGGGAGTCCTAAGTTGTCAGGGAAAGACCTTAGGCCTCCCTCCCCAGCGCCCCCCGAACCCCACCTCCCACCCCCCCCCTCCACCGGGGTGCCTCTTGGAGAAGGTGGAGGCCAGGGAGGGGAGAAAGCACAGGATTCGTTTCAGCATCGGGGGAGTAATCCCGGGTCATTTGGGGAGACTGTGGTATGAGGGGCAGAGGCCAAATCTCTTTCTCAGAATGTGACGCACAGAAAGAACGCAATCCTAACCAGGAAAAAAATGGGTTGAAATGTCAAGCCCTGATTTTTTAATGAACTTTTCAAACGTTTACTGGGGCAACAGAAATGGAAAAGGCTTGAGGGGCCCCGGTCGGAGGGAGCACCAAGCCCCCTCCCCCACGGGCACCCCCCCCTGCCAAGAAGTGGCCCAGTGTCTGAGCCCCGAGAGAGAGGAGAGAGAGAGAGAGAGAGAGAGAGAAAGAGGAGAGAGAGCCGCTCAGACTCTCAGGCTCTCTAGTCGGCGGGAAATGCAAATGAAGACAACAAAGATATGGCCTTATCACTGATCACATTGACAAAAATAAAAACTAACGATAAGATCAAAAGTCGGTTAGGATGTGGGGAAGTTGCTACTCTCATGCTGCCGTGGGAGGGCGAGTGGCTGGCCTCCCTGGAAGGCAAGTCAGCAGCCTCTTTCAATGTGTCCACGTTTTCACCTACGCATTCTCTTCTCGGCCTCCTCTCTGAAAGAGGCACACGCACGCCCCATGCATCCACATGTCACCCTCCATCAGGGAAGTAGTTAAACTAGGGAACCCCCTCCCACCCCCCCACCCCCCCGCACTGGACAGAATACTGCTTCTCATGTTCAGAGGCGAGCGGGTGCCTGAAAAGGTCCCAGGACACACAGCAGACCCTGCAAAGCCCAGCGAAGCACCCTGTGCTCCGGACACTGCAGTCCGTGCCAAACCCGGCCGAGTCCTAGAAACCAAAGAAACACCGGCCGTTCCATCTGTGAAGGAACCAGGGTGAGACGAGGTCCAAAGACTTCACTGTATCTGTAGGGTGTCCGCTTCTGGCGTGGACGGTATAAGGACACGCTTCATGTGTAATAAAATGCATGTTATTGTTTTTACTTTAAGGAGGGGTTCCACTCCATAGGAAGGAAGCACATGGGCTCCAGCCGCCAAATACGAACACAGCTCCCCGATCACATCCCTCCCTCCCCTTGATCTCCCCAAGACCCTGGCACCCCAGACTCTCCCCTCTGCCAGGTCATCAGCAAAGGGCTTAGGGGCTGGGGGTAGGTTCTCCACTGGGTCTCTGTCCTGTCACACAGCCAGCAGCCTCCTCTACCCTCTCTTGCACCCTAGGGGGGTGGGGGCGGCAGGGGGGGGCTCACGGTGTCCCATTGAGGAGGGAAGGGGCGCCTCTGCAGAGGGAAGGGGGCGCCTGCATTCCGCCTCCTTCTGCCTGAAGCCCTAAGATTCAAAAGCATCTCATCCACCTCTCCCGCCCTCCCTAGACCTTCAGCCAGTGGCTGCCTAGGGGCCAGGGGTGTGCAGCAAGGAGAGCCCCAACAGCAACCTCTCTGGCCCAGGGAGGCCCCCCCTGGCCTGCCCAACCCTGGGGTCCTCACCTCACCTGCCATGACCCCACCCACAAGCAGCCGCTCTCCTGCAGGCAGACCCCAGCTCAGTGGATGAGAAATAAGTGAATAGTCCCAGGTGTCCGCCAGGCGGGGGAGAGCACTCCACTAGCCCTCCCACCTTAGGACACTTGCGTATTCGGGTGCCCCTGCCTGTCACCTGCAGCCCCTCACTCCAGCGGGGCAGGGAGGGAGGCGAGGGGGCCTCCATCCTCCTGTGTCCCACCTGCCCCACGCTGTCCGCTGTCCGTGGCTCAGTGATGGGAAAGAGGGCGCTCTGGACCGCCAGCGCCTCCCCAGGCTCCCGACACCCCCTTACCTGCGGGAAGGCTTGGAGCGCCCCCAGGAGCAGCAGCCCCAGTGCTGCTGCGCGGAGAGCGAACATCCCGGGAGGAGGCTGGGCTCAGGCCGCCGGCTCAGCTGGACGGGCAGCCTCGCTGGCGCCCAGCCTCACTCTGTGAAGTTGCCGCTCCTTCCCCAGCGTTTGGCCTTCGCTCTCCCCCTCCTCTCCCTCCCGGAGGCACAGTGGTTAACCCAGAGCTGCTTCAAAGAATGGGCCACCTGGCAGCTGGAGAAAAAAACAGACACGTGCAGAGATGACTCAGAACAAGGCACGCCCCCCTTTGCTGTTCAATGGCTGGTCCTGGATTCGACAGAAGGGGTGGCCCCAGTGCAAGTGGACTGAGGCGCAGGAAGGCACTCCCACCCTGGAGGGAGGGATCCCAGGAGATGGGGGGGTCTCCGGCTGGTCCCAACGCTCCATGGCATGCCCACCCCAAGGAAAAGCAAAACCTGAGTAGGTTCCTACTCCTGTCACCGACCAGCTCACACTTCTCTCCTCCCTGGAGAGGCCCTGGAGGAGGGAGACTGCGGGGAGAGCCCCCACCAGCCACTCACCCCATTCATGTGTGTCTACTGTGAATGCAACAGTAGATGGACGCTAGAGGGATGAGGAGGGGGTGGGTGGGTGGGGAGGGGTGGGGAGGTGGATGGATGGGTGGATGAGTGGGTGGGTAGATGAATAAATGGGTGGGTGAGTGAATGGGTGGGTGGGTGGATGAATAGATGGGTGGGTGAGTGAATGGGTGGGTTGGGGACAGAAGGTTGAATGGGTAGGTGGATGAATAGATGGGTGAGTGGATATATGGGTGGATGGGTGGATGGATGAAGGGTGGGTAGGTGAGTGAATAGGTGGGTGGTGGGTGGATGGGTGGGTGGGTAGGTGATGAACAGATGGGTGGGTTCGTGAGTGGGTGGTGGGTGGATGGATGAATAGATGGATGGGTAGATGAATGGGTGGGGTAGGTGGGTGGATGGACGGGTGGGTGGGATAGGTGAGTGGATGGATGGGCAAGTGGGGGGTGGGCAGGTGGGTGAGTGGGTAGGGGGACTATTGGAGGAACTGATGGTGAGAAGAATACAACGTTTGGTTATCGATTCACGGGTGCTCCCCTGCCCCCTGAGAGTTTTGTGCCCAGAAGAGGAGCCTAATGGTCTGAGAGAAGGAACCACGCACCCCTCACTGGAAGGAAGTTCTCGTTGGCGTGGGCAGCCTCTCCCTGCGCCTGCTTCTCCATCCCATGGGCTCTCAGCTCCTGGCATTCTGCGCTCCATGCAGTTTCCTGAGCATCTGACTAGGCTGCCAGTCAAGGGCTCATTTGCTGGCCTTGCGTCTGCTTTCCTTCAGATGGGGAAACCGAGGCCCCGGCACAGGCAGCCGTCCCAGGTGCTCCGGCCGTTTCCCGGTGCCCGGAGGGGCCCAAGGCCCTCAGACGTCTGCACCTCAGCCTGCCCTGCAAGGCGTTGTCAGGCCCCATCTTGCCAACGTGGCCACTAGCCCTGGTCTCCCACCAGGACCCTCCTTGAGCTCCTGCCTTCTCCGTGGAAAACCTGCCCGCCCTGGGCGCTCGCCCCTGGGTGCACCAGGCCTGGGGTGCGTGAGCTGGGACCGTGTTAGACAGTAAATAAAGTGAGTGAGTGTGGAAGTGACCCTGCAGGATGGCCACAGAACCGGGAAGTGGAGGGGCGACCCGGGACGCTCCTTCCCAGTCCAGAGGTTTGCACTGCAGACCTGCGGGTGCTCTGAATAAAGATATGCTTGTTCACCGTACCAACACAACCCAACATCAGGATGCTGACACCAGGGGAAATTCAAGTTAACACAATCACACGTTTTAGAAGTTCCATCTTTCTAGCAATTGAAGAGATGCAAATTAAAACAACCTTTGATCCCGTTGAGACATTAACTCATTAGGGTTTTTTTTTCCCTTCATAACAACAACTTTGGTAAAATCCCACCCCAAAGTGGAACATGCATTCATACTGTGCTGGTAAATGTTACAACCCTTTTCAGAAAGCAATCGGCAATTCTTAGCAAAGTTCCCCACACAAAAAAAAATATTTACGGCTTGTGGTTCAGTAATTTCACCCTAGCAAAGAAAAACTAAGGAAATGGTTCAACTGGAAAAAGAAACTATAAACAAGTAATATTTCCTAAAATATTATAAATCTTGGAAATATGCCAAGAATCACAACAGAGAATGGTGAAGTAAATTGTGGTATGTTCCTTTCATGAAATACTACACACCCATTAAAAATGATCATTATATTAAAAAAAATGATCATGATAGCCCGGCCGGCGTGGCTCAGTGATTGAGCATCGACCCGTGAACCAGGAGGTCACGGTTCAATTCCCGGTCAGGGTACATGCCTGGGTTGCAGGCTCGATCCTTGGTGTGGTGCGTGCAGGAGGCAGCTGATCAATGATTCTTTCTCATCATTGGTGTTTCTGTCTCTCTCTCCCTCTCTCTTCCTCTCTGAAATCCATTAAAAAAAATTTTTTTTGTTTTAATTTAAAAAAAAAATTTTTTTAAGATCATTATAGCAATGGACACCTGTCTCTCTCTCCTGTCCTTCCCTTCCATGGGCTTCTAAAGGGACCTTGCAGAGGTGGGGGCGGGGGTCAAGGAAGCTGGGTTTTGGTCACCTGAAAATTTATAACATTAATGGTAACAATAATAGGGGGCGCTGAGTGTTTACTTTCTGCTAAGAGTTTTCAGGCATCGGTTCCTTGAATCCTCAGGGAAACCCATGGAGGAGAGCCTATTGTGCCCATTCTGCAGGTGAGAAACCGAGGCACAGAGCCGTGACTCCACCAGGCTCCCCAGAGCCAATGGTACTCAAGGCCGGTCCCAGCCCGGCTCAGACTCGTTTCTCTAGCTTCACTTTCAGCCTCTTCCCTCATCCCTGCTCCAGCCGCGCACGCCATGCACGCTCTCCGCCTCCACGCCTTTGCCCACCCTGGCCCTCCGCAGAGCACACCCCTCAGACCCCCGTTTCTCTTCGGAACCGGCCCCAAAGCCACCTCCCCTTTGCTGCTTTCCTGGCACCGTCCCGCCCCTCCCCCAGCATCTTCGCAGCCAGAAAGGCGGTTTCTGTCGTTTTTTTTGTGCCTCAATTCTAGAACTGATCTCACTGTGTCAGGACTGTAATGACTGGCTCGGGCATCCATCTGCCCCAGGAAGCTGGGGGCTCCTGGACAACCAGGGTGCCTGGGAGCCGGCGCCTGGCACGCGGCTGTGAGCCAGTGATGGGTGGCAGGGAACGCGCCCCATCCCGGAGGAGGCGGCCTGAGCTGTAGAAGTGTAGACGCCTAGGAAATGGCACCTGGTGGGACTCTAAGAGAAGGCCCTGGATGGAGGTGCCTGGGGTTTCAGTGCGCCTGCAGGTCTCAGGCGCTCTTGAACTCCCAGCGCGTGTGAAAGTGCTTTGAAGAGCCAGGAGGGGAAGTCCCTAGGCCTGCAGTGCAGGCCCTGATGTGGGGTGGCGGGGGTCAAGGCCCCTCCTGGCTGCGGCAGCCAAGCCGGGCCTGCAGGAAGCAGGCAGGTGAGCAGCGTCTCAGAGGGAGGGGGCGGAAGGCAGGTGCCACAGCGAGCTCTCCGAAGGGTACTGGGAACCCGTGTCACCAAAGGGATGCTGAGCAAGACATCAGGTTCTGACCTGGCTCAGGAAATTCAGGGACTTCCCCAACAGCTGGGAACCCCAGCCCCAAAATGGCCCCGAAATACCCTCAGCAGATGAAGGGATTCTTTCTGCCCCAGGCAGCAGCGGGCAGGTAGGAGGCTGGAAACCTGAGGGGGAAAGCCTGCATCTTTCTGCTCTCATTGGCCTAGGTAGTTTTGGGGGTACCTTTCCCAGGTGCCTCGAGAAGAGTAGGCCTCTTCATGGGGGGCTTCTCCGGCAGGACCTGCGTGTCCGGCTGCCTCCAACTCAAGCCCCAGAAGTCTCCCCTTCTCGAGGCCCAGGACACCAGCTGCATCTTGGTCACTCAGCTCTGGTCCCTAGGACGGCGGTGAGAAGGGGCACTGAAGGCTGGCATCAGGGAGTTCACTCCTCAGAATTGGGGACAGCCATTAGGACAGCGGTTCTCAACCTGTGGGTCGCAACCCCTTTGGGGTCGAACGACCCTTCACAGGGGTCGCCTAAGACCATCGGAAAACACATATATAATTACATATTGTTTTTGTGGTTAATCACTATGTTTTAATTATGTTCAATTTATAACAATGAAAATACATCCTGCATATCAGATATTTACATGACGATTCATAACAGTAGCAAAGTTACAGTTATGGAGCAGCAACGAAAATAATGTTATGGTTGGGGGTCACCACAACATGAGGAACTGTATTAAAGGGTCGTGGCATTAGGAAGGTTGAGAACCACTGCATTAGGGGCTCCCCCCTGCCTGAGCGAACCCCAGGAACTCCCCCCCCACACACACACTATAATCAGGCCAGACCTGTAATCCTGGCAACAAGATTTCAAGTCAGTGTACCTATCCCCATTTCACAGATGAACAAACTGAGGCTCAGAGTAGTTAAGTAACTTGCCTGAGGTCACACACCTGAGAGGCTGGAATGTGGCTCCGAAACCCTCTGACTTTTAAGCGCCAGCCGCCCTTGCTTCCCCAGGAGAAAGAGCACGAGGCAGGTGCCCTGGTCTGGCCACGTGACTGCAGGCGAGTCGCTTCTCTTCTGAGTGTATTAGTTACCTAAACGTAGCAACTTAGAGCAACAAGAAACAGCATGTCACCGGGTATCTATAGGTCTGCAATTCAGGAAAGACTTGGTGGTGACTCTGGCTTGGGGGTCTCTCAGGAGGTTGTAATCAAGATGTTAGCTAGGCCCTGGCCAGTTGCTCAGTGGTTAGAGCTTCAGCCCTCAGACTGATGGGTTGTGGGTTCGATTCTGATCAAAGGAGGAGGTAGGCATGTTCCTCAGTTGTAGGCTCGATACTCGGGCCCAGTCAGGGCGCATGCAGGAGGCAATCCATCGATGTGTCTCTCATCTCTCTCCTATCGATGTTTCTCCCTCTGTCTCCCCCTCCCGTCCACTCTCTCTAAAAATCAATGGAAAATATATCCTTGGGGGAGGATTAACAACAAGGAAAAGATGCCAGCTGGGGCTGCAATCATCCGCCGGCTCGACTGGGGCCGAGGACCTGCTTCCAAAATGAGCCCCTCCACTGCGGGCAGGAAGCTGCTGGGTGTCCGCACAACACGCAGCTGGCCTCCCCCAGAGCAAGTGGCCCCAGGAGAGCCAGGTGGAAGCCACGCTGTGAAGAGCCTCAGGAGTCACAGTTGGTCATGTCCACGATGTATGTAACACAGCCTGGCTCTCCCCAGTGTGGGGGGACTGCACAGGTGTGAGAACACAGGAGACAGGTGGAGATCTCGGGACATAGTTCCGTCTTTGCCAGATGTGGGCTTTAACGCTCCGGGCAGCCTTCCAGGCTTGCACTGTGCCCTGAATAAAACAGGGGACAGGGAAAGCTCTTTGGGATGCAAGGGGAGAAATGTCAAGGGCTGAGCTGCCCTTTGCCCCACTCCCAGGGGCACCCAGGCCCTTGCTCTGGCCCCAGACCTCTCCATTCAAGTCCGCAGCTAGGATGCTCATAGCCTGGCGTTCCCCTTCCCGGGGACGAATGTCCCCTGGCATTCACCATTCCAGCCAAAAGTGAGTCACACAGGGGCTGCGGGCACGGTGGCAGGCACAGGCCAGAACCTCAGGGTCAGGTCTTTCCCAGCCCATCAGGTGAGGCAGGTGGGTGACCATGTCCTGCTCAGCACAGGCCAGCTTGCTGGTCACACAGCCACAGTGGGGGTGCTTCCCCAAGCCTCTGGCCCCCCAGCCGGGGATCCTCCGGGGCTCCAGCTTGGTGGGGGCAGCTCTGGGTGTGGGAGGACTAGATGGCGAGTCAGGAGCCTGGGTTTGAGCCCAGATCTGCAATTAGCATGTGGCTTGCCCTCTCCGGCCTCAGCGCCGTTATTTGTAAAATCAGGGGCTGGGAACTGATGGCCTGCTCAAAAGGCCCGTGGTCTGAGGCCCCAGGGCCAGTGGCAGAGAGAGGAGGTCTGCTTCCCATCGAGTCTGCGGGACACGTCCAGCTCCGCTCCTCGGGGTCAAGTCCCGTCTCTGACACTTCCTAGCTGTGTGGAGTTAGGCAAGTCACTCATGCTCTCTGAGCCTCAATTTCTATTTTATTTTATTTTATTTCAAGATTTAGCTTTATTGATTTGAGAGAGAGGGAGGGAGAGAGAGAGAGAGAGAGAGAGAGAGAGAGAGAGAGAGAGAGAGAGAAACATGGAAAACATGGATGGGCTGCCTCCCTCATGCACCCCGATCAGAGATCAAACCCAAAACCTGGGTAGGTGCCTTGACCGGAAATCCAACCCACAGCCTTTTGGTGCACGGATGATGCTCCAACCCTCTGCGCCACTCGGGGCTCAACTTCTCCATCTGTAAGATGGAACCATGATGTCCGCCGCAAAGGGCTGTAGTGAGGACTAGGCGGGTTAACGTGAACAGCACCAACAGCACCGTGGGGCGGGGCGGGGGTCTGCTTTCCTAGGCCCAACCCCCACCCCCACCCCCGGAGCCTGTTAACCCTCCAAGCTCCTGGGCCCGCAGCTGGGAGGAATTCCCCCTGTCCTTGCCAGTTTCCACGGTTTCCTCCACCTTCCAGAGACACACAGAGGAGGAAGCCAAGGCCCACAGCAGGACGGGATGGCCTCAGGGGCCGCAACTCCCATCACAGAGCCCTGTCCCCCCCGGCCTTCCACTCACAGGGCTGTTGTGAATGGGGTGAGTCATTTAGACGCTCAGGAAACCAAGCCGAGTCCAATATTAATCACAGAACCAGAGGCACTGGGTACAGAAAAGACACAGAAGCAACCGATGGTGACGGCAGCTCAGTCAAGGACAGCGTGTCCCCTGGGCGTTGTCTGTGCAGGGATGCCCCTGATGCTGTGTACCCGACAGGAGGGCCTGGGGCAGCCCCCCGAGAGGGAGAGCGAGAGCGAGAGAAGAGAGGAGAGAGAGCCATTCCTCACCAGGCTCTTCCTATCCAGATGAGCCCCCCGCCCCGTGAGCACCGTCCCCACCGACAGATGGAAAGTCCAGGCTGGGTCTGCTGGCTTCTCGGAGGAAGAGAGACCCGGGCAGGGATCTTGCCGTCTGCTCAGTGCCTGCCACCAGGTTGGCGTCCAGCAAAGAAATGCAGAATGCATAAGCCGAAGGTGCTGGCAAGGCGCCTGGCACCACAGCCCTGCAAAGCGACCACTGTTTTTAAGTCCATGGGGAAACGGATGGTCAGAGGAGTAACCTGCCCAAGCCCCCCAGGGAGTCAGCTCTAGAGCCACGATTCAAACCCAAGGCTGTGGCTCTAACATGAGCCTCTTCCCCGCGAGGGCTGCGGCTGGAACGTGCACCCTCAGGTCCTGCTTTCGTGAAGGCCAAGGGGCAGGCCGCACCCCTGGTCTCCCTGGCCCTGCTCTGGGCTCCCAGTTGTCTGTTGCAAAGGATTCGCTACAGGAACTGTGTTTCCAGTCACCCCCCTCTCATCCCCATGTGGGCCACGCCTTTGGCAATCAGGTCGGAGGGGCTCCCAGGGACCAGCCCTGGAGGGTCTGAGGGGGCCGATGGCACCCTGAGCTCACATGGTGGCTTACAACTCAGAACATTCAAGAAGCCGGCTTCACCTTCCCCAGGGCGGAGGACTGAGCGGCCCACAGAGGGATGGATGAAGGCTCCCTCCACCGCCGGCCCCCAGCCCAAAATTCCACCATGACTCACCCTGTTGGGCGAAGGCCCCAGGTAAGTGGGGGAAGCCACTTACTAATTCTTTAGCAGTGTCACCGCCCCACATGCTGCTTTCTCAGAAGAGCCTGGGTGGAGAAGGGACTCTAGGGTCTGATGGCCAAGAGTAAGGTGGCCGCTCACTCACCAGTCAACAGGGTGTCAGGGAAGTGCTTAGATTCAGCCAGGAAGGCCCCAGGTGGGGCTTCTCCCCGCTCCTATCCCCTGTCCCAGTCCCCACTGGCCTCCTCTGCCCTCTCTGGAGCCACCAAGCTTGTCCCTGCTCCAGGGCCTTTGCACTGCCTGTCAGAAATCCTACTCCCCAGCTCTTCAAAATTCGCCCCCTCCAGGGAAACTTTTGGGCTGCTATGTTCATTATCTTGGTGATGATGGATGTGTATATATGCCCACACTTATCAAATCGAACACTTTAAACAGGTAAAGTTCATCCTACGTCAATTACACCTCAATTAACTATAAACAAATTGTTCCTAAATGCTGCCTCTTCTTATCCCCCAGGTGTTGGCTCGCATGAGACCTCCTCAAAGAGGCCTTTCCTCCCGCCCAAACCCATGTGCCCCTCTGTCACCTCACTGGTTGACTCCCTTCGGGGGACACACCACACCATCTGAAACTGCTAGAACCCCAACCTTCCTCCTAGGACGGGAGCTCTGGGGGCAGGACTGTCTGTCCCGCCCACTGGTGTCAATGGGGCTCAGCTTAATGCATATTGTGGGGGTGACTGGGCGACAAGGCCAGGGACCCTGGGAGGCATGGTGGCCACCAGCCTGCCTCCCAGGCTGCCTCCGGGGTGCGATGCAGAGACTGCTTGTTCTGAAAGTGAAACCCGGAACAGAGCCGCGGCCCTCGTGTAGTGTTCCCGCCATCGTCCACGCCGTCATCACAGGCTCGGCGGGTGCACCCGGGTGAGGGGGACCCGTTCCCAGCAGGGGCTGCCCATCAGGGTGAGTTCATTCAGAAGGTCCCCCTGGGTTTTCCCTCTCAGCTGCTCTACTCCCTCCAACTAGGAGTCAACAGGTCCTAAGACCTAGTCAGGCCCAAGGCTCCTCCCGGCATGAAACCCTCAAGATCTGGGGAAACTGAGGCATGGCCCCAACTCCGGCCTCAGCTGGGTCTGGAGACTCATGGTTCCACCCAGAAGCGTGACTGTGTCTGGGCTAAGAAAATCCCAACAGCTATCACCCCTCCACCCCCCCACCCACCTCCCCACCCCTGCACCCCGCTGCTCATTGTTCACCAGCTTCTGGCTTGTGTAAGAAGGCGGGTGGCCCAGAGCGTGAGCCCAGAGGGATCCAGAGACGATGAGTCCCTTCCCAACCCGACCACCCCACCCTCACCGCTGTACAGAGACCCTGAGGCCAGAGGCTGCCACAAGTTAGTGCAGGTAGGGATAGGCCCAGGCCCAGGCCTCTGGCCCCGTCCAGCCCCTTTGCCACCATCAGCTTTATCTGCTGATTTGATGGCTCTGGATCGTCTGCCTTCCCCAGGGAGCAAAGGGGAAGCAAGGGTCTGCTTGGCTGTCGTGACTGCAGAGCCTGACGGACTGGACCGTTGGGGTGGGGGCAGTCAGCCTGTGAAACGCTGCACGCACAAATGCACGCAATCACACCTATGGCCGCACCCGTGCACTTCCCGGCCTCGGCACCTGCCTTGCAAACCCCCAGGACAGCTTATCCCCCCACCGCCTGGCAACGGGCCTGTGGTCTGGCAGAGAGACGCTGGGGAAATCAATGCTTTGGCTCGGAAGCCCGCCCCCCGGGGTCTGTGCATGGCGGGCCGACACTTGCGTTTCAAACACCCACCAGCTGGCTGCCATGTCCCAAAGGAAGCAGCTCGTCCTTGAGCTTCCTTGAGGCCTGAAGTCTGGCCACTGGCGCTTGGTAGCAGTCAGAGCAGCCACTGCCCCGGCTTGGAGGGACTCTGCCAGGGCCTCCCAGCTCGGCGGGAGCCCTGAAACACAGCCAAGTAGAGAGACTGTGGCACCTACAGGTTCAGGTGGCCGCCACTGCCCCCCCTTCCCCGAGGCCCCTCCGTGGTGTGCTCCTGAGGCCGGGATGGCTGGGATGACATGCCCAGGAGAACGGGGTGCCCACCGAGGCCTGGGACTCTGCCACGCCTGCCTCCCATAGGACCCACCAGAGCTACCTGGTCCCACCCGCCTGGGGAACAAGAATGTTTGCGTGGAAGGAACTGCACTTGTTCCAGGGTGAGTGGCAGGTTGCTATTAGTTCATTCATTCAGGCCCCGGGCGAGGTCCTGGGGATACGTCAGTGAACACGAGACTCGGAACTCCCTGCCTTTGAAGAGTTTCCATTCCAGTGACGGGAAGACAGACAACCAGTAAAATCAATGGGTAAAGTACCCGTGTGTTAGAAGGGAGAGGGTGCTACAGAGAATCGGGGAGGAGAAGGAAGGTGGGGTGTGCTGGGTAGAAGGGTACAAAGTTAAACAGAATGGTCAGGAAAGACCTCATAGAGCAAAGACATGAAGACAAAGAGAGGGAAGGAGGGAGCCACGCAGACGGGGTGGGGAGCAGCACAGAGCACCAGGGCGCGGGCGGGTGAGGGTGAGTGGGGCAGCGATGGAGGTCCTACTGTAAGGACTTTGAGGGAGAATGTTCAGGATCTGCTGACCGAGGCGAGAACAACTCAAGGGGTTTGACCCGGGAAACCGGGAGGATGGAGTTGCCTTCAGCTGAGACGGGAGAACGAATGGGCAGTTAATTACCCACTGGTGACTGCCAGGGGTGGGGGGGGAGGCAGACGCCGCAGAGGCACGTGGCGAGGGCCGCCTCACCAGATGGTGACGGGTGGGTGTGGTGGTCGGAGAGGGGCTCCCTGAGAAAGTGACATATGAACCGAGAGCTGAGGGAAGAGGGGCGCGGCTGCTGGGAAGGCCTGGATGAGGGCAGTTGGGGGGAACTTCCAGCAGCCCCCCAGGGGCCCGGCGTTGCTGAGGGCGAGGAGCGAGAGCTCCAGATGAGGCCAGAGGTGGGCAGGGAGGGCGGTTCGGGCTGCTTACTCAGCACCCAGAAGGCAGGAGGCTTGGCCCTCGCGAAGCCCAATCAGACCGAGAAACAGAGACGAGGAATAAATAGCCGCAGGTGAGTCATCTCAAGCCCCCATTCTGAGCCGGCCCCGCAGCTCTCCGCGGCCTGCATCCTTCTCGGGCGGGGGCCCTGATTTCAGAATGACCAGGTCAGAGCACCCCAGGCCTCCAGCCTCCCCTCCCTCCCGCCTCCAGCCCCGTGCAGGGAGCTCAGCCCTGCAAAGCCCCAGGGGGCGGAGCCGCTTCCCCTCCTGCCTCCCCAGGACTCAGAAGGAAATGAACAGCGCACAGCAAACCTGTTCACGCTTCAGAGCTTCCAGCTCAAAAGAGAAAGGAAAGAAACGCGCCTCAAATGTCATTGGAGGCAGCCAGGTGTTGTCAAAACAAAGGCATTTGGCAAAGTCTGGCAAAGCCGGGCTCAAATCCCACCAGGGTCACTGCCCCCGGCAGCACCTGGAGCACCTGGTTAACCTCCCTGTCCCCCACTTCACACAGGTGTGCAAAGGTGAAAGCTGGTGGGTCTTAGCTCTGTGCTGGGCATACAGGAACCTCTCAAATACTCATTGCCCGGGAGAGATCAACCAAAGGTCTTATATGCAAGCATATAGGCCTAACCAATGGACACAGACAACAGGGGGGGTGAGGGCAGGAGGGGGGGGGGGTAGGAGGTAATGTGGGGATAACTTAATAAAGAAATTTTTTAAAAAAGTACTCATTGCCGAGACCGGTTTGGCTCAGTGGATGGAGCGTCGGCCTGCAGACTGAGGGGTCCCGGGTTCCGGTCGAGGGCATGTACCTGGGTTGCGGGCACATCCCCAGTGGGAGATGTGCGGGAGGCGGCTGATCGATGTTTCTCTCAGATGTTTCTGACTCTCTATCTCTCTCCCTTCCTCTCTGTGAAAAATCAATAAAATGTATTAACAAAAAAAAAAAAAAAAAAAAAAAAAGTACTCATTGCCCAATGCCCACAAAGACGGGGACCAGGGGTCTCTTCTCAATATGTGGCCACCTAGTCGGGGTCCAGCCACACGAACAGATGAGGAGTTTTTGTCTATTTCTTCAGTGCTTTTCATCCCCAGGGCTTGGCACAATAAATACTTGTTGATTCCATGATTATAGCATCCTGAGTTAGTAATCATTATTGTCGACAACTCATTTGGCCTGCCACACTCCCATAGATGCAGGTGAGTTGTGTCACCGGTTAGGAGACCCCAATCCCAGAAGACACCCTGTCCAAGCTTTGCCCTGAGAAGACATCAACTTTATGACCCGGGACTGGAAGCAAATCTCCGTGGGGTGGGGGGGGGGGGGGGGGGCTGCCATCGGGACAGTAAGTGGATCTGCTCCTGAGCCACAGGGACACGCTGTCTCTGTCCAGGACAAAAGCTGACCTAAGGCGAGTAGAGACACCAGGAGGCTCTCTCCCAACCATAACGCCGACACTTTCCGTGGGCGTGCGGGGGGCGGCGAGCGAGGCCCAGGTGTGAATTTGCTATTGCCGCTCTAACAGAATCCCACCGCTGGGTGGCTTATCTCTCACGGTTCTGGAGGCTGAAGTCCAAGATCAGGTGCCGGCAGCTTTCGCTTCTTCTCCCCTTGGCTGCAGATGGCCACCTCTCCCGGCCTTCACCCGGCCTTTCTCTGTGTGTGCCTCCCTGGGGTCCTTTCTCCTTCCTTTAAGGACACGGTCCTATTGGGTTAAATCCCCACCCTCATGACCTCATTTAACCTCAATTACCTTTTAAAAGGCCCACCTCCATCCCAGGCCAGGTGGCTTAGTAGCTTAGAGTTGTCGTCCCAATAAGCCAAGGTGGCAGGTTTGATCCCTGGTCTAGGACACATACAAGAATCCACCAATGGATGCATCCATGAGTGGAGCAACAGATCAAGGTTTCTCTCTCTCTAAAAATCAATTTTTAAAAATCAATAAATAAATAAATAAAAGGCCCGCCTCCAAATAGTCACAGTGGAGGTTGGGACTCCAACATGTGGACTTTGGGAGACACAGCTTAACTGGTAGCAGGGGCCCGTGTTGTCTCCCCCATCCCACCAGCTGGGCATCACAGTGGCCAATGTATCGACACGAACTTGACTTGAGAGACGAATTGTCCAGTGTCCCGTCAGAAAAGAGGAAAGAAACAGTTTCCTGCCGGGCCAGGGACTAACTCTGGGGCAGCACATCTGGGGCAGGCGGTGTCAGCATCCCCGGGGAAGCTGTGTCAGCTGGTGGCCGCAAGGGCCCCGAGGGGCGCTGAGCCCTATCAG
The DNA here is from genome assembly GCF_014108235.1 of Myotis myotis. NCBI lineage: Eukaryota > Metazoa > Chordata > Mammalia > Chiroptera > Vespertilionidae > Myotis > Myotis myotis. The sequence goes on along the minus strand of NW_023416324.1, from coordinate 5,757,881 downwards.
CATTCTCTTCCCCAAGCACTTCTCGAATCGCTCACAGAAACTCCCAGCTGAGGCGGCTGAGTGACACATACTCATGGCCCTGGGGACTGTCCACAACCCCAGCGGTGACATCACTTCTTGTCCTCACACATCCTTCCTCTCTACCTTCCATGTTGCGAAGGGCTGGGCGGTGGCAGGGCTGACAGGCAGAGTGGACACGTCGCCGAGGCGGGAGGTGTGGGTTTGAGCTGCAGCCTCTGGCGCTGTCAAAACCACAAGAGAGAGAGAGAGAGAGAGAGAGAGAGAGAGAGCGAGAAAAATCTTCCCCAGTCAGAATGAAAAGTGAGACAGAGAAACTGATGAGAAGATCTCGGTAAAAGGAAAGCCAGCGGTGGCTTCCATGAAAGAGACACAGCGCAGGGGGTGTTAAATGACTAAGTGCTGGGGCCACAGCGACAGTGACAGTGACAGCCTCCTGCAGCACGTGTGTGTGTGTGTGTGTGTGTGCGTGTGCGCGCACGTGTGTGAGGATGCGTGAGGATGGATGAGCGTGAGCTGTGTGCATGAGGCTGTGTGCCGACAAGTGTGCAAACCCGTGGGTGAGCACATGCCCTCGTGATCACGTGTGTGCACGTGTGTGTGTATACAAGGGTATGTCTGTGAGATTGTGTGTGTGTGTGTGCGCGCGCGCGCACGTGTGTGAGGATGCGTGAGGATGGGTGAGCGTGAGCCGTGTGCATGAGGCTGTGTGCCGACAAGTGTGCAAACCCATGTGTGAGCGTGGGTGAGCACATGCCCTCGTGATCACGTGTGTGCACGTGTGTGTGTATACAAGGGTATGTCTGTGAGAGTGTGTGTATGTGTGTGAGCGTGTGTGTGCTTACGGCTGTGTGAGTACATGTGCATGTGTGTGAGGACGGTGTGGTCAGCAGAGCATTCAGGATCCGCCCAGCTTCACAGCGGCCTGGGCAGCAACGCCACCACCCGGGGATGAAAGTAAAGCTCAGGCTGGGAGGTGACCGCCGGGTCACCGGTGTGGGGACCACAGCCAGGCCCAGGCCTTGCCGCGGCTCCCGCTGAGCGGCCTCCCCAGGAAACAGGAGTCCGATCCCCAGCCAGCCCCAGGAGGAGAGAAATACCGGGACGTTTGTCACTAAGGGCGGATGGTACAGGCCGGCTAGAGTCATGGACTCCGGAGTTCACGGTGGTCTGAGTTCCAACTCCAGCCTGGTCACATGCCAGCTGTGTGGCCTGAGGCAAGTCACTCGACCTCTCTGTGCCTCAACTTCTCCATCTGCGAAACAGGGATAATAACCCCCCTCACAGGACGGTTCTGAGGGGCCAGGAGATGAGAGATGTGGAGCTCTTAGACTAGCACCTGGCTTACCCAGGAAGTTATTTCCTCACAGTCCTGGAGGCTGGAGGCCTGAGGTCGGCAGGGTCGTGCCCTCTAAGGCCTCTCTCTGGCTGGCAGATGGCCATCGTCTAGCCCGCTGTGTCCTCACAGTTACGGTTTGGACAGGAATTTTGCATTCTCTCCCAGTCTGGAAGCTAGAAGGCTGAAGTCAGGGTGCTGGCACGGCTGGTCCCTCCCGGAGGTGCTGAGGGAAAACTGTCCCAACCGCTCTCCTGCCTTCTGGTGGCACCTGGGTCACGTCCTTGCTCCTGCGTCTGTGCACCTGCCTTCCTGTCTCTTTACAAGGACCCACTGCTGGAGGTAAGGCCCTCCCTAGTCCAGGATGATCTCATCTTGGGATGCTCACCTTAATGACACCTGCAAAGACCCTTATTCCAAATAAGGTCACATTCCAAGATTCTGAGGGGACTTAGGTCATGGCCCCAGGAGGGATGCTGGCTCCTACCAGTGGAGGCCACTGCGACCTGGGAGAGCACTGGCCAGCTGGGGTCTACAGGAGGAGCAGCGCCCTGCCTTCAGAAGGCCCGGCCGCGCAAGGTGAGACTGATGGACCCGCCTGGCCCCGGACGAGATGCAGGGCAGAGGAGGTGGTGGGAACAGGGGGTGCGTGTGCCAGGCAGGGAGACCCAGGGAAGGTTTGGGCCATAGTTTCTGAAGGCAGACGGAGTGGGGGACAGATGGAGGCCTGGGCAGCCCCCACGGCCCCGCCGGCTAGCTTCCCAGGCCGGGGCACACAGCCCCAGAGTTTGAACCCAAGGATTCCTGGAAGGGCCCAAGTGGTTTCCGGGCCCCTGACCCTCCCAGCTCAGCCCAGTGGGGTTGTCCTCACCCACCCACCCACCTGCCTCTCCCAGGCATGCAGGCCTACAGGGGCACCTATAGGGGACACGAAGCAGAGGCCTTCACCAGTCATTTCTGGAGAAACTGCCTAGAACTTTGCCCCTCGCCCTCATTCCTCACTGTTTCAGGCCAGGTGAGGGCGACTCCCCAAAGCCAGGACCCCATCTCACAGTACACACATGGGCCCTTCTTTTCAAATCTATAATAATAAAAGGGTAATGTGCTAATTAGACCGGACGTCCTTCCAGACATCATTCTGGACGAAGCTGGGGCCAGAGGGAAGCCCGGGTCCCAGGTGCCAAAGGGAAGCCGATGCCAGCAGCTGGGGGAAGGAAGGGACTGTTGCACGAATTTTCGTGCATCAGGCCTCTAGTGATAAATAATATCTCACATGTAGTACGCACAGATTAAGTGCCAACACTGCATCAAGCATTTCATTACCTGGCCGTCTCGTTTAACCCTCAAAACACCCCTATCAGGTAAATAGCATCAGTGTCCATTTTACAGACGAGAAACCGAGCTCTGAGAGCTCAGGGCTCCACATCCAGTGCTCTGTCCACACAGCTGGTGCTGACATCACACATCCAGGAGGGTGTCTCCCTTTTTTTTTTTTTTATGAAGCACCATTTTATTTTTTTAAATATATTTTTATTTATTAATTTCAGAGAGGAAGGGAGAGGGAAAGAGAGAAATATCAATGATGAGAATCATTGATCGGCCGCCTCCTACATGCCCCCTACTGGGGACTGAGCCGGCAACCAGGCATGTGCCCTTGACCAGAATCGAACCCGGAACCCTTCAGGCTGACGCTCTATCCACTGAGCCAAACCAGCGAGGGCCAGGAGGGTTTCTTTCAGCTGCTTCTCCCTCTCCCACCAGACTCTGCCAAGAAAAGCCAGGGGAAGTTTGTCAGAATCTGTGGGGAGTGGGAAGAAGGTGCAGCCAGGTCTCCCTCTGGGCTGGGGTTTCTGATCCCCCCAGCCCTGGAGGCAGGAAGAACCGCCCCCCACCACCACCACCACCACCATCGGATCTGAGATCTGGGAATTCTCAAAGCCCCTTCTCTGCTTCTCTCCCGCTGAGATCCGACCGGCCCCAGCCCTGGCTGGCCCACCAGTCTCTCTGCCATGGGGGCTGGGCCTGGAGCACTAGGGTCCCCTGTGCCCTGTGGGGTCAGAGGGAGGCGGAGGGCCTCTGCTGAGTTTCGGAGGCTGTGCTGGGGCTGCTGGTGTGAACAGAGAAGCCCTGCCACCTCAGCCACAGACAGAGGACCTGAGATGCCGTGGTCAGGGCTCGGCCTGGTGCCATGACACGGGGATGTCCCCAAAGGCCACCTAAGCCACCATCATGTGCCCAGTCACCAAGACCCAGCCTCATGCCACTCCCACCAGCCACAGATGCTTCCGTGAGGCCCGAGCTTCCCCTCCCGACTTCCTGCACAGCCTCAGCCCACCTACCACACCCCCCGGAGGGGCTGGACACCACCGCCTGCTCGCAGCCACTGCTCTTAGCAACAGCTCCCACCGCCCACCCAGGAGCTGGGAGAGCAGCGTGTCTTTCTATCAATTTATCTGACACTGACACTCTACTTCCGGCTACCTCTTACCTCCCCCGGGGAGGTGTGAGTGAGAAAGAGTGGACTCAGAGGGCACGTATGACAGGGAAGGTGGGATGGGGACAGGAAGAGCTGATAACACCCATGTTGTGTTATCGCCTATCACCTCTTCCTGGATGGCCCCTGTGCAGGCTCTGCCCTGCTTAGCTCACCGCTCTCAGCACCACGGCCCTGGCCCAATGGTGAGACCAGCCTTAGAAGTTAGACACTGCGCCTGAGGGTGCAGTTAGGAAGCAGCCGAACTGTGTGGGGTCTGAACTGGACCCCGATCTCTCTGAGGCCACGCTCCGTGCCCCTGTACCAGATCACCTTCTGGCGTGGCTCACCTTGGGCCAGCGAGCTCGGGCCGAGCCTGGCACTAAGGCTGGCACCGAATAGGAACTTTTATTGCATCAAATGCTGCAAATCCTCAGATCATCAGAACGCTACATTCAGAGGCAGGTGGGGAACCGATGTCAAACATGCTTTTTTTTTTCCTGGTCCACCTCCCTGGGGGCGGAGAAGTGAGAGGCATGGCCGCTCCCCACTCGAGGGAGTCACCCTCCAGGGTGGCCCTTGGGAGGCCAGCCAGTGCTGGCTGCTCCCCACACCCCCCACTGCATGCCGCGGCGGGGCTGGCAGTGATGGCAGGTGCAGAAGCTTCCAGGATGGAGCGGTCACAGCTGTCCCCTCACTCCCCACCTCCCACCCCAGGAGGCCACACCGCCAGGATCTAGCTGCCTGAGACATAGGACCAGATGCACCAGAAACCAGTGATGTCAGAGCAGCTGCAGCCCACGCGCCACGCTCCTGGGACACGCTCACTTCGGGTGTGTGGCCTCCAACTTCCCGAGATCTGGGGCTCATTTCCAGAATCATTCCTCCAACAGGTGTTTACCAAACACCCAGCATATGCTGCGTGCTGTGCCGGGACAGAGCTGAGGACAAGACCAGCTCAGTTCCAGCCCTGAGGATCTTACCATTGGGTGTATCAGAGGACACGACAGGGAAACAGAGGCAGGGCCTCAGACTCAGGGTGTCCTGGCTCCCCGGTCAGATCCCAAAGCTAGGGGTCAGGGAAGGCCTGTGAGGAGTGGATGCAGAAGCCGAGGCCTAAGTAGGAATTCGGTGGGAGGAAGAGAGGGCAGTGTGGATGGACCTGGAGGCCAGGGGGCCCAGCAGGCTCCCCTGTGAGGCACGCAGGACGTGAGCCGTGGGACAGGGAAGCAGTGCTCAGGCCCCACTCTGGTCCCTTCCCAGCGCTTGGTGCCACCTGACACATCTGTGTGTTGGCTGGTTTCAGTACCTGTCCCAGCACCAGCGTGGGGGGCTCCACAGGCCAGTACCTAGAACAGCGCCTAGGAGCTCGGTGCATACATGGTGAGTGAATGAGTGAGTGAATAAATGACCCGTGTGGGTCCTATTTCTATGCTGCCATACAGACGACGGAGAATCAGACCCTGCGTTCTTATTTCTAAATGATGAACATGAGACATCAATTTTGGAAGAAGTAGGTGATCTTGCTTTTTTCCTTTGGGATTTATGCTTCATATTTATAGAGGACAAAAAGGGAAGAACACGATTGATTTGGAGGAGGGGGAAGCATGTCGGGTGTACGAGGGTGTGTGCCCAACCACAAGGCTGCTGCAGTTCGGAGAAATTAAAGCATCCTTCCCATCGCCTTTATGTCGCAGGTGGGAAACCAGTGTGGGGAGGAAGCCAAATACTGAAATAGTTTAGCCACCACTTTAAAGGAAACAGGAAAAAAAGAATCCGAAAAGAATACCATCTCTGCTGTCATGGAACTTAAATTCTAGCAGGAGAGACCCTAAGCCAGGGGTGGGCAACCCCTGGCACGCATGCCAAACATGGCACGCCATTAACTTTTGCTGGCACGCGAAAACCCTTTCTTATAATCTTCCATTTACAATTTTTTTTCTTAATATCGACTTTTTTATTTTTCAGATAAATTCAGTGTAGGTGCATCTTAGATAAATAATTTTACATAACAAGTTATCTTAAAGGCCATAGGCATGGATTGACGCGAGAGGGGAAGAGCAATTTCTATGCCTCTGCCTTAACTCTCCCTGCCTCCCTAGATCCGACCAGTGTTTTGGTTTCATCCACATACGCTTGTGAATCTTTGTTCTCAGTGATGAACTTTGTTAAGTCTCCTAGTAGGAGTAGCCTGACGGATGATAGTAGTAGCTCGTGCATACCTCTGAAGGTCACGAAATATAAACCTGATGTAAAATCTCTGTCATCAGTGATGCAGCAGCAAAAGTCCCACTGATAATATCAAACGGAGTCATAAAGTTTTCTGTCGGACTATCAGTGTACATGTGTACATTAAAAAATAAATGCATTTTTCATCATCATATACTGTGTTTTTGTCGCTCGAATGAATTTCATTATTTCTTCAAGGTTCTTCACATACGTACACCTTAAGAGATATCAAGTAGGCGTAACATGTTCTCAAAAAATTAGGGTTGGCACGCAGAAGAATTTTGAGTCAGAGATTTTGCTGGTTTTGGCACGCACTCACAAAAAGGTTGCCCACCCCTGCTCTAAGCGATGAGCTTGCATGAGAATTGACTAACCTGTGAGGCTGAGATGAGAAGTGCGTGTGTGCGTGTGTGTGTGTGTGTGTGTAGTGTGCAATGGGTGGGACGGATCCGGGCTCCCGGGAAGCCTGTCGAAAGAAGACACTGGCTGAGATGTGGAAGGCAAGTAGGAGCTGCAGGGGGTGGAGGTGGGGGATGGGAAGAGATCCTAAATCCCAAGTAAGAAGGAGGGAAGGCCCGGAATAATCAGGAACGGCTGGCAGGCACCTGAGAGCGGGGGGGGGGGGGGGGGGGGGGGGGGGGGGGGTGGACGACACAGTCACGGACAGTCCAGTCGCGAGGGGCAGGTGTGGGTTGAACGAGGCAATACTGGGAGACTCGCAGCTCTGTGCTGGGGCCGCTCCGCCTGTGACCTTCATTCTTGAGGCCTTAAGTTTGAAAAAGCCTAGCCCCCGACCTGGAGCCCACCTGGAGCAGTGCTACGGGGCGGCTGGGAGAGGCGAGTGGGCACCCAGAGCCTCTCTCTCCAGCACCTCCCTGCAGCGTTCTTAGCTCCAGACCTTGTGCATCCATTAATCCTGAGATGCCGGTCCCTTCACAGGCTGAGTGAGCACTCCCTCCCAGCCAGCGTGACAGAGTTCACAGCATTTCTCCTGGTGCCACACAAAGTCAGGCTGAGTCTCTTCAAGCGGCGTCACCGGTTTGGTGAAACAGTCTGGAGACCCGGGCTGTGGCCTCCTGCATGGAGCTGACTAAAAGCAGGACGGCCAGAACCTGCCAGCGCTCTCAGAACTCCCTTCCGGAGAAGCCGCTGCCCTGACGACTTCATGGACTCTGAACTTTCCTGGGAAAAGAGCATTTGTGTCCTGTTCTTGTCAGAGGCTCACAGACTAATCTCAGCTGTGAATTTTGCCATCTTCGTTTGACAGAGGCTTTCAGGTTCTAAAGAATCACCTGGCCCAAGAATTCCTCACAAAGTCACTGGCTCACAGGCTGACTTTAAAAGTACATGTAGGACAAGAACCATGAAGCCCTGTTCATACAGGGACACCCGGCCGGCGTGGCTCAGTGGTTGAGCATCAACCTGTGAACCAGGAGGTCATGGTTCGATTCCCAGTCAGGGCACCTACCCAGGTTTCGGGCTTGATCCCCAATGTGGCGGCGTGCAGGAGGCAGCCGATCAATGATTCTCTCTCATCATTAATGTTTCTATTTCTCTCTCCCTCTCCCTTCCTCTCTGAAATCAATAAAAATATTTAAAAACAGAAAACAAAACAAAAAAAATGGGCACAGGACTTGACTAGACATCTCTCCAAAGACACAGGAATGGCCGATAAGCTCATGAAAAGATGCTCAACATCACAATCACCAGGGATATGCAAACCAAAACTGCAATGAGACACCAGGCGCACCGGCCAGGATGGCGGTCAGCCGAGGCGCAGAAGTGAGTGCTCTGAGCACGTGCAGACATTGCAACCCTCCGGCATTGCTGGCCGGGATGTCAAACGTTGGGGCTGCTACACAGGACAGCGGGTCCCCCAATAACGTCGTTTCATTCCTAACACTGATGCCGCAGGAAGTTATCTCATTTATAGCAATTAGACTGTGGTACAATGGGTTTCATTATGCTTGCTTCATTTGAAGTCGCAGAACCTATCTAAGCCATGAAGTGCGGACTTACTGAACATGGTTCCTCAATAGATCAACGATGGGGCCCAGCAATTCCACTTCCGGCTGTGTAACCAAGAACGGAAAGCAGCAGCTCAAACAGGTATGTGTCCTCCCATGTTCAGAGCAGCAGTATTCACAACTAGGAGGTGGAAGCAACCCACGTGCCCACTGTGGATGAAGGGATAAACAAAATGCGGTCCATCCATCCAGTGAAGTACTACTCAGCCTTCAAAAGGAAGGGAATTGACAGGTTACACCATAAGTGAACCTTGAGGGCATCAGGCTAAAGGAGGTGAGGCAGTCACTGAGAAGACACACTGCAGGATTCCACTCTCCGAGGTCCCTGGAGGAGTCAGACTCATAGACAGAAAGTAGGATGGTGGCTGCCAGGGGCTGGGAGGAGTGGGCACTTTTGCAAGATGAAAAGTAATTCTGGGGATGGGTGGTAGCGATGATTGTACAACAATGTGCCACTGAACTGTATGTATAAAAATGATAAAGTTTGTTATGTATGTTTTACACAATTAAAAATTAATTTTAAAAGATTACATGTGGGACCAGCTGGTGTGACTCAGTGGTTGAGCGATGGCCCAGGAACCAGGAGATCACTGGTTCGATTCCCCATCAGGACACGTTTTTCTATCTTCTCTATCCCTCTCCCTTCCCCTCTCTCTAAAAAACAAATAAAATTTAAAAAATAAAACAAAATTTTAAAAAATACAAAATTACATGTGGCAGAGACTTTGTTTCTTCAGGTCCCAGAATCAAGCGGCAAACCAGGGCCTGCTGTGAGACCTGCCCACAGACACGCAGTTTGGATCACATAGGCGTTTGAACCTCACAGCCTCCGGAAGGAACCTGTGCTCTCCAGGTGGCCGACGCCCCGGACTCCATCACCTCACCTGCCTGGCTGGCTCCTGAAGGCACTTGAGGTTGGACCCGAGTGAAGGAAGAGATTCTGCAACGCCTGTTACTTTTCTAGTGGCCTCTGCTGCCCGGGCCTGGAGCTCTGCGTGGACCGAGCTGGTGGGAGTCAGGTAACAGGACACGGAGGACAGTAACGCTGTCCCACAAGTCCCCTCCATATCCCAACCAGTGACGGCGAACCTTCTGAGCTCAGCATGTCAGCATTTTGAAAAACCCTAACTTAACTCTGGGGCCATGTCACATATAGAAATTTTTTGATATTTGCAACCATAGTAAAACAAAGACTTATATTTTTGATATTTTATATATTTAAATGCCGTTTAACAAAGAAAAATCAACCAAAAAAATGAGTTCACGTGTCACCTCTGACACACGTGTCATAGGTTCCCCATCACTGTCCCAAACCCATGCTGTCAGCTGGGGCCCAAGTGGCCAGCTCTGGACAATGAACCCTAAACAGATGTGACCTGTGTGTTGTGGGGTTACTCGGCTGAAGCAACAGGCGATGTCCCCCAGGGTGGTGCCTTCTCTGGCCTGGGTCCCCAAGAGACAATGTTAAAAGCACAGGCCCCAAATGTCCCATGACGGAAACGTCATGTGAGCAAGTCAGCAAGAGATATAAGCCTTTTTGTTGAACCCCTGGGATCTGGGGGTTCGTTTGTTACTGCAACATAACCTTGCTTATTCTCACACACACGGTGCATGATGGGAAGAGAGGGTTACCACGGAGACTGCAGCCCTAGATCCACACTCTAGGCTGAGAAACCTCAGAAAAAGCACATGCTTTCTCCGGACTTCGGTTCCCCATTTTTATCTAGAAAAACAGGAACTTCATATTGTTCGACCGAGGGAAGGAGACAGGTGCTGCTTACTAATCCAGGAGGGAGATCTGCGCTCTGCAACCTCCCCGCCTGGCCCTCAGTTCCCCCATCTGATCTCTCGGGGTCACCCATGGCTTCCAGGGCTGGACTTGAGGGGAGGAGGAGCCCCTCTATGAATGGACCCAGTGTCAGGAACCAAGAAGGAGTGAGCTCACTCACTCCCCTCTCACAACTTCGGCTTCCACTACAGCAGTGGTTCTCAACCTTCCTAATGCCGCGACCCTTTAATACAGTTCCTCATGTTGTGGTGACCCCCAATTTCATTGTTACAAATTGAACATAATGAAAGCATAGTGATTCGTCACAAAAACAATATGTAATTATATATGTGTTTTCCGATGGTCTTAGGCGACCCCTGTGAAAGGGTCGTTTGACCCCCAAAGGGGTCGCGACCCACAGGCTGAGAACCGCTGCTCTACAGGGACAGCCTGAGACCCCAGCCCCTTGTGGAGATGGTTTTCAACACTGACCTTGACCTCAGCCTGTCTTGGGAGCCCTCACCCACCTAGAAGGCCTCTACCCAGATCTGGGAGCTGCAGAGGGCACTGGACCCACCCACTTAGCACAGACTGTCAGAGTGTCTCCCAGGTGAGGGAGGGCCAGCGGAGGCCAGGGCACCGCCTGGGCACTGAGGCCATCAGCAGGACAGACCCGACACACGTGGACTCTGGGGGGGCAGACAGCACTGAGCTTTATTTCCAAACAGGGCAGAAAGAACGCCCTGACCTCCCACCCGTCATCCCTTCTGAGCCCAGGAAGGAGACAGGCCTGGGCCTACCCACCGGCCCCACCTAGGAGGGTGGGGCCTGAGTCCACCTCTAGCTGAGGCCGGGCAGGGCTCCCTTCTCATGGGCACCCCTGCCAGAGGGAAGAGGCTGGAGGCGATGACAGGAGCACTGTCCTCCAAGTGGCCAGTCCTCAAGTCGTCCACCAGGATGCGCGGGCGGGGCTGGGGCGCCTGGGGTTCTGACCAGATCGGGGTGGGGGACGGGACCCGCACTGACTGGGCCTGGATGGTGAATAAGGTGGTATCAGAGGGGGCCACTGTGGCGGCAGGTCACCCCAGTTCCAGCCTCATCCCCTTCGGGATCTTAGAGTTGGGGTCACCTCCTTGGGAGGGATGGGGTAGCCAGTGCGGAGGGCTGGATCCTGGAAGGGTGCCTTGGGTCAGGGCCAGCAGATGGGGATGGGGCCCTGCGGGGAGACACCCAATCCTGCCCCTAGGACTCTGCAGTCCCCAGGCCCGCTCCAGGCACCTGCCCCTCCCAGGGTGCCCCAGACCATACCAGGTGGGAAGGGCCGGCCGTCAGCGGCTGGTGCTGGGCCTCGGAGCTGACACAGGACCAGAGGTCCAGGCTCTGGGGGCCGGAGCTTTTCTCGGGTTTTGGAGGGAGAATGTCCCAGCCCAGCAGACAGTGCTGTGGAGAAAAAGAGGTCAAGGCCCTGACCTGGGGCAGGGCTCCCCCAAAGAGTCACGGTACCCACTGGAGACGGAGGCTCCCCCAGGGTAGGGGCTGTGTCTACCCACTGGGCCTCCCTTTTCCTAACCCTGCTAACTCAGGCCCTGGCGCAGACCCGGAGGTTGGAGGGAAGGCTGCGGACACTGACGAGCACTTCCTGCTGGGCTCGGCCCCACGCCCAGACTGGTACTGATTCCCTCAACTGCCCCACCTCACTACACAAGCCTGAGGACGGTATGTTGTGCCCGTTTTACAGATGTGCAAACCGACTTTCCTTGACATCCCATCTCCTCCCCCCGGCCCAGCTCCCCCAGCCTCAACTAGGAGTGACTGGGGTCCCCCACCCAGGAGACACGAAGGATGTGATGGAGGCACTATGCAAGCATAAGGGCTGGGGTTCCAATCCCAGCTCTTCCACCTGCTGACCTCGGACAGTCACCGCCCCTCTGCCTCAGCGAGCTCATCTACAGCGTGGGCGGCAGCAGAGCCAGTGCTCCCGGCCGCTGTGGGCTCCGTGGGAGGATCCTCCTCAGGACCGCGCACCCACACGGGAGCTGATACACGGGGCCCATTTACACCAGCAGGTGGCAGACCCTTCTGGATGCGGGGCGAGGGTGGGGTGCCCCACACCCCCGAACAAGCAGAGCCCAGGTGATGGAAGTGGCCTGGCCTGGGCTCCAGAGACCTGCTCATCCTCCTCGAGCTCAGCCTCGCTGGGTGGCCTTGGCACAGTCCCTGGCCCTCTCTGGGCTCCAGCCCCGCACCCACCCCATCCAGACTCCCTGCGGCTGCTCACCCGGGGCAGGGACAGCATATCGGAGGTGTCGAAGCTCTTCCGCCGGTGGATGCGGTAGCGGTGGGGTGGGTCCAGGATGGACTGTGGGATGCTCACCCTGGGGGGTGACGGGGGGTGGGGGTGACATTACCACAGAGGTTTCCTGGCTGCCGGGGGTCACAGCCCCAGGCCCATTGTTTCTTCCCTCAAACCAGTGGGCTCCCGGCTCTGACTCCCTCCTCAGCTGCTGCTGCCCCCAAAGGTGCCCCCAGGTGCCCCGCCTGCTCCGGCCACTCACCGGACCTGCGCTGGGTCTGCCAGTGTTGCAGGGCCCCGCTGGTCCCGGGGTGTCCTGCACAGGCGGCAGGGGGTGCCAGGGTCCGAAGGCACCAGGAACAGACGCCGGTTGACACGGTAACAGTACACACCTGGAGGCCCAGCAGAAGCAGCAGTGCCTCAGCTGGAAGCCTAATCCCGAGGCCCCTGCTGCCCCCAACACATAGGCCCGCCGACCCTTCCACCTGCCCTCCGCCACACTCACAGGCGTGTACACGCATGCGCGCACAGCATGCACACAGACTTATGCTCACACACAAAACATGGAGCACCACTTCCTCAAGCATGACACCCATGTGCACACAACCGCACACTGGCCAGCACCTTCGCATGTGGAAGTGTCACGTGTGCAAACACAAAGCATGGCTTTAGTCACATTGTGGACACATGCACGTGCCTATATTTGTAATCACACATACACAGGGTGCACACAGAGTCATGTTCACATGAACATCCCTCACACACATATGTACAGTGTACGCTACACATGCAAATTCACAGCGGACTTATGTGTTCACGTGACTGAGCCGGGAACCTCCCCCACAGGCAACCCATGTGGAGGGAGGAGGGTGTGGGGGTGGGAGCACACAGGAAATGAGGCAGCTGGGAAGCAAGTGAAGGCTGCAGGGGAGCGGGGAGGCGGGTGACACAGGGCTGACCCTAATCCCCATGAGGCCGGGCCTCAGCTCCCTCGCCTCCCACCCAGGGCCTGCTCCACCCTGTCCAGACACCAGGCCTCCCCTCCCCGGTCCCCAACCCCCAGCCGCCTCCCCAGGCCCCCGCGACCTCGGCTGGGCTCCAGGACGGCCCGCGGGGCATACACTCACATTCGTGGTCTTCCTGGGCGCTGTCACTCTCCCGCCGGCCTGGGAACTGGGGTCTATGAGAGCGAGAGGGTGAACAGGCCAGCGACAGGGAGGGTCCCAGCGCTGCCTGCCCACCGCTGGCCTGCCCCTACTCACTCGGGCTCACTGTGAATACACTCCTCCTTGTGGGTTTCCCGGAACTCCTGCAGCTTCGAGAAGAAGGCCTCGGGCTTGCTGCTGATGGGCGAGCTGTTGTCCAGAGACCCTGAAGTGGGCAAAGCACGGGAGCTGCTGTGCGGCCACTGGCCAAGGCTCAGAGGACGCTCAGTGCTGGCACCCAGTCCACCTGCTCTGTCCCCACCAGGCCTCACAGACCTGAAGGGACCCTCCACTCACTGTGCCTGTTGGTTTTGCCTGTGTCCATCCACCTGAAGCATATTGTCTAAGCAAACAGTACTTACAGAACCCCTGCAATGGGCCAGACACCGTTTAATGTGCCGGGGAAAGAGCAGTGAACTAGACCAAGCTCCTGCCTCACTCACTAATATGGTGGCAACAGACAAACTAGCCACCTAAGAGACATGCAATACAACACTGAGTGGTGACGTGTGCCAGGAAGTAGCGAGCAGAACCGGGGAGCCCAGCTGGAGGGGCAGGGTTCCAGGGGAGGCCTCTCTGAGGAGGTGACACCTGAAAGGGGGGAGGGAGCCACGTGGCCATCTCAGGTAGAAGAGCAAGTGCAAAAGGCCTGGGGCGGAAGTGTATCTGAGGAACAGCCAGGAGGTGAAAGTGGCTAGAGGGGAGTAAGGGGTGAGAGTGGAGGAGAGGAGGCTGGGAAGCCAGCAGAGGGCTTAGACTTTTGGCATAATCAGATCGGCCATGTATTTTTGCCCTCTGGCTGCTACAAGGTGGGAGACAGGGGCACCAGTTAGAAGTGACTATAGGCATCCTGGCGGAGAGAAGTAATCAGAGGCTAGAAATATGCTGAAGGCAGGGCTACTAGGATGTGCCAATGGACTGGGAGAGGAATATGTGAAAAGGAGAGATGGAAATCAAGGTTGATCCCAAGGTTATGACCTGACCAGTTATTAGGTACTTAAGAGTTGCCATTTGCAAAGACAGGAAAGACTGCAGTGGGAAGAAAATCATCACCTTGATGTTGGACATGAAAGCAATCTAAGACACTGAATGTGCCATACAGAGAAGGCAGCCAGCTACACAAGTCTAGAATTCAGGGCGGGGGGGGGGCCAGAGATAAAAACAGGGGAGTTCAGGCAAGCACTCAAGCACCGCCTCCGTGCCTGTCACTGTGCCGGGGGCTGAAAGAAGGCACTCACCAAGGAGGGAGGGCCATTCAGACACACTAGGCAGCACTGGAGGGGGCCGGGGGGGGCTCAGTCAGGTGAGTAGGGAAGCTGGGGCCTCCACCCCCCACCCACCCCCACTCACAGGCAAGGTGTGTGCATGGGGTGGGCCACACCTGCAATCCAGTCATAGCCCAGGTAGGGTCTGAGGCGCCAGCTCCTCTCAGGCACTGGAGACTCCTTATTGAAGGTCACTCTTAGCTGACAAGGCAAAGACATCAGGTTATACCAGCAGGCCCAGCACGAAGGAGGCCCCAGCTTGGGGGAAGCAAAGGGGTTGTGTGGGCCCCAAGGCTCAGCTGAGGGCTCAGGAATTGAAAGATACAGTGTTTGGTCCCCACCCCTTTCTATGTGTGACTTTGAGTAAGTGTGGCCTCAGCCTTGGTCTTGCCATCTGTATAATGGGGTTCCTTACCTTTTTCCCAAAGAGCTAAGAAACTAGCAACCACCACTTACCCAGCACTTAGGCCAGTGATGGTGAACCTATGACACGCGTGTCAGAGGTGACAGGCGAACTCATTTTTTTGGTGGATTTTTCTTTGTTAAAATGGCATTTAAATATATAAAATAAATATCAAAAATATAAGTCTTTGTTTTACTATGGTTGCAAAGATCAAAAATATTCTCTATGTGACACGGCACCAGAGTTAAGTTAGGGTTTTTCAAAATGCTGACACGCCGAGCTCAAAAGGTTCGCCGTCACTGACTTAGGCTGAGCTGGACACAACCTGCAGTATCTCCCGGACAGCCTCTCACCTGGCAAAGAAGGCTGCCCATGGCTGCCTTTGTCAGACAGGGAAACTGAGGTTCCAGGGAGCACCCACCGACGATGCCCTGCTCTCCCATGGTACCTTGGGCAGCTTTCTTGGTTGATCCTGGAGGGACCTCGGGACCTGCGCCTCCAGCTCTGCTGATCGCTCTGAGTCACTCAAGTCGGAGGCGGCCAGCGACGGTGCCCCGCAGGGCCTCAGCGGGCTCCGGGGCTCCCTGACAGGTGGGAGAGAGGTCACCCCCGAGCTGGCCCCGAGAGAGGACATGTCGCAGGAGTCACCTTGGTTGGCATCCCGTGGAGAGGAGGTTCTCTGGGCCATTGAAGGCGTCTTTGGGGACAATGGCATCTCGGAGTCACAGCTGCTGCTGGAGTCCAGGCTTGACTAGAACGGAGAGGCCAGGTCACCCAGCCGCCTGCCCAGCTGGCATGTGCGAGGCATAAAGGCCTGCGCTCCTGCTCCAGCCTCTGCTGTCCCAGGCCAGTCCCTCCCCTTGCTGGGCCTCGGTTTTCACAACAGCCATACAATGGGCACGCTGCACAGGACAACCCTAGAGGCCTGGGTTCTGGCCTGAGGGTGAGTGGCCCCCCACATCCTCTGGGAGTTCCCAAGGTGAACACCCACCTCTGAGGCTGCTTTGGCCACCAACCGCCGCATGGCATCCTGCCCAACCCACAGCTGCCTCAGAAGCTCCAGGTTGAGCTGCCGCAGCTGCGCCAGGTCCTTGGTCTCCACCATCCCAGGCATATCGTCTGGCTTCCCACAGCCAATGTCGGATGTCGCTGACTCCCGGCTGTAGAGTGCCTTCAGGGCTGAATTCCAGGCCCAGCTCTGCTACCTGCAGCCAAGACAGCATGACGTGGGGCTGAGGAGGCTGCCCAGTGGAGGCAGGGGCCTGGGTTCAAATCCCTCCACTCTGGTACTTCCCAACTGTGCAGCCGCCAACAAATAATTTAACCTTCCTCTGCCTCCGTTTCTTAATCTGTCAAACGAGACGGTAACAGTATCTACCTCATAAGGTTATTGTAAGGATTAAATGAGGTCATGCACGTTACATCTTAGTACAGTTCCTGGCACACAGTAAGCATGCAATAAATGTCTGTTACTATTCATCTGGTCAGAGTGTGTTTCTTTACACGCGCAAAGAGAACAATCCCCCTTTAAAGACTTGAACTATGAACTCAGACCAGTTTGATTTATAGAAAGCAATTGGGGCAATTCTACAAATGTAAGGCATTAATAACTTGTGAATCCAACACATACCAGGTTCCTGCAGGGACTCTTTCCTCTCTCCTGCCCATTCTTCCTGTTTCCTTTTCTTTTTACAGATGAAGAAACCAAAGTTCAGAGAAGTTAAGCAACTTGCCCCATATCACACAGCCAGTAAGTGGCAAAATCAGGATTTGAACCTCAATCTAGCTCCGGGATCCACGGTCACACCAGCCTTTTTCCCCAGCAGTGTGGAAAGGCGCCTGGAAAGCTGCCTCCTATTCCTAGCCTTTGCCACCACCACCCCCCGCCCACCCATCCAGGCTCAGGGATACACAGATGCCTCTGGAAGGAGTTTCTGCAGGCTAGGGGAAGGGGCTCCCCACTTCCCTCACATTTCCAAGGCCAGACTCCCCGCAAAAGAAAGTCTCTCCCAATACACACTATCCCTTTTCAACCCTGGGTCCAGGGACGCGCACCTTCAGAAACCCTGCCCCACCCACACTCCTCGCCTGTGGACCGCCCACACCGGGGTGCGGGCGGGGCCTCCCAGCGCCCTAGAGCAGAGAGAAACCAGGCTTACACTGGACACCCTACCCCTCACATATGCCCCGCAGGGAAGGGGGTACAGAGGGGATGCGATACCGAGGATTCTGTGGGAGAGTCTCCTATGCAAGCTCGGCAAACAGCCAGATCCGGGGACCGGAAGTCCCGGCGCCCGCCCTTATCTGGTCAGATTCCCCTCGGGATTAAAGAGAACAGCCTGGCCTAGCCGGTTTGGCTCAATGGATAGAGTATCGGCCTGCGGACTGACGGGTCCCGGTTCGATTCCGGTCAAGGGCACATACCTCCAGTGCAGGCTGGATCCCCAGGCCTGGTTGGGGTGCGTGCGAGAGGCAATCAATTGATGTGTCTCTCTCACATCCATGTTTCTCTCTCTGTCTCTCCCCATCCCTCCCACTCTCTCTAAAACAATAATAATAATAATAATTTTAAAAAGAACAGCCTGCACTGCCTTCCTCCGGCTCCAGCCCCCCTTTGAAAAGCTAAAAGCTAACAATAAAGATTTTTTTAAAAATAAGGAGCGTTTTTAAAAATTCGGGGGAAAAGAAAAGCTAAAAGCTGCGCAAATGCAACAGGAAGGCAACGTTCACAAGAGAGACGGGTAGCAAAAGCACCACAGGCAGTGCGGGCGGACGCAGGGACGGGACCGGGGAAAGGGAGACTCAGCCGACCTGAGCACTCACAGTAAAATTCATCTTTCCCGTCGCAGCCCCGAACCCCGCGGGGGCACACGCGGGGCCTCCAACCGAGCCCTTCCCCAGCCCCATCCCACCCCACCCCATCCCCATCCCCGGCCTAGCGGCTCTGCACTCACTGCCCGGAAGCCACCGATCCGCGCCGCTGGACGCCGCCTGTGCCGGAAGAAGTTCTGCCCCGTCCACCCTACGTAACGCCAACGGGGGCGGGACCCACAAGGCCGCCCTGATTGGTCAGATGAGTGGCAGGGCCCAGATGCGCCTGGGAACGTTACTCCGCGTTCAGAAGCAACAGTTTCAATATTGGGGCGGGACTAACAGCGTTGCACAACAGCTGATTGGTCAACGTCCGAGGTCAATTTTTTCGGAATAGGGCGGGCTCCGGGGAGGCTGGCTCTGATACTAGGCCACAGGCTGTGTCACGTTTGGCGCAGACAGGTTCAGAGTCTGGCCCTGACGCTGCCCCTAAGCAGTGGGATGCAGCTCTGGGGTTTTAACCTGGGCGGGCGTGGTTGGCGGCTGGGGAATCATTCTTTCATACCTTTTCTTTTTTAAAAAAATATATTTTTATTGATTTCAGAGAGAAAGGGAGAGGGAGATAGAAACATCCATATGAGAATCAATCATTGATCAGCTGCCTCTTGCACGCCCCCTACTGGGGATTGTTCCCAGAACCGGGCGTGTGCCCTGACCCGTAATCAAACCGGGACCTCCTGGTGGATAGGTCGAAGCTCAACCACTGGGCCACCCCGGCCAGGCCTTTCATCCTTTCTTTAAAGCATTTATCTTTCTATGCAGTGGGAGTAATGTTAGAATGAAGAGGCGCCCCTACTTGGAGGAGCAGGTTAAGAAGTGGATACAGTCTGTAAAATATAAGTAAATTTATATAGAGTGCCTACTATTCGCCAGGTATTTTCCCAGCCTCATAAATATGCTTTAAGGTGTGTGGGTTGTTGTTGTTTTTTTAATTTATTGACTTTGAGAGAGAGAGGAAGGGAAGGAGGAAAAGAGAGAGAAACGTTGATTTGTTGGTCTATTTATTTATGCACTCATTGATTGCTTCTTGTATGTGTCCTGAAGGGAGATTGAACCTGAAACCTCAGTGGGCTCAGGGACTCCTGGTATTGGCACTTGGCCCGTGGGATTGAGATCACCCCCCCAACCTGGCCCCACCAGGAGAGGACATATCGCAGGGGTTACCTTGGTTGGTATCCCCGTGGGAAGGAGGTTCTCTGGGTATTTAGGACAGCCACACAGACTTGTGCATGGCATGAATGCTCCTGGCAGCATTATTCATAACTAGTAGCCTGGTGCACAAAATTCGTGCACATTAAAGGGAAATTAATTGCCCTAACCGGTTTGGCTCAGTGGGTAGAGCATCGGCCTGCAGACTCAAGGATCCCAGGTTCGATTCCGGTGAAGGGCATGTACCTTGGTTGCGGGCACATCCCTAGTGGGGAGTGTGCAAGAGGTAGCTGATCGATGTTTCTCTCTCATCGATGTTTCTGACTCTCTATCCCTCTCCCTTCCTCTCTGTAAAAAATCAATAAAATATATTTTTTAAAAAGGGACTTAATTAGCAGAGATATTTTAATATTGCTATTTGCCCTTTCTCTATAATAGAAGTGTGAGAGATGAAAAGAAATTAGTAAAATGTATATGAAAATAATATATAAATTTATTAATAAATAACAGTAACAAAAGGATATAACAACAGAGGCATGATATAAAAACAACAAAAGCATGATATGAAAACAACAAAAACATGTTATAAAAACAACAGTGATACAAACAATGACTGATAAAGTAATTAAACTTATTCTAATATCTCCCTGTACACCACATTAAGAGTGAAAACACTTTCAGAGGGCTTGACTAATTTCCCTTGTGATGAAGTACTTAGAACTTTAACTGTAACATCACATGCTCTTCAAACTCGAGAGAAAGCAGCATATAACTGACCATGTGCAAAAACGGGTTCAGATAGGAACATGCCTACTCTCTCTGGAATTTGTCCTTGTGATTTATTTATTTTTTTTAATTAAATCTTTATTGTTCAGATTATTACATTTGTTCCTCTTTTTTTCCCCCCATAACTCCCCTCCTCCCAGTTCCCGCCCCACCCTCTGCCCTCACTCCCCACCCACTGTCCTCATCCATAGGTGCACGATTTTTGTCCAGTCTCTTCCCGCATCTCCCACACCCCTTTCCCCCCCAGGAATAGTCAGTCCATTCCCTTTCTATGTCCCTGATTCTATTATAATCAACAGTTCATTCTGCTCATCAGATTATTTATTCACTTGATTCTTAGATTCACTTGTTGATAGATGCATATTTGTTGTTCATAATTTGTATCTTTACCTTTTTCTTCCTCTTCCTCTTCCTCTTCTTAAAGGATACCTTTCAGCATTTCATATAATCCTGGTTTGGTGGTGATGAACTCCTTTAGCTTTTCCTTATCTGTGAAGCTCTTTATCTGACCTTCGATTCTGAATGATAGCTTTGCTGGATAAAGTAATCTTGGTTGTAGGTTCTTGGTATTCATCACTTTGAATATTTCTTGCTACTCCCTTCTGGCCTGCAAAGTTTCTGTTGAGAAATCAGCTGACAGTCGTATGGGTATTCCCTTGTAGGTAACTGAGTTTCTTTCTCTTGCTGTTTTTAAGATTCTCTCTTTATCTTTTGCTCTTGGCATTTTAATTATGATGTGTCTTGGTGTGGTCCTCTTTGGATTCCTTTTGTTTGGGGTTCTCCGCGCTTCTTGGACCTGTAAGTCCATTTCTTTCACCAGGTGGGGGAAGTTTTCTGTCATTATTTCTTCAAATAGGTTTTCAATATCTTGCTCTCTCTCATCTTCTGGCACCCCTATAATTCTGATGTTGGTACGCTTGAAGCTGTCCCAGAGGCTCCTTACACTATCCTCGCATTTTTGGATTCTTTTTTCATTTTGCTTTTCCGGTTGGGTGTTTTTTGCTTCCTCGCATTTCAAATCATTGACTTGATTCTTGCGCTCCTCTGGTCTGCTGTCGGGAGTCTCTATAATATTCGTTATTTCAGTCCGTGCATGCTTAATTTCTAGTTGGTTCCCCAATATAAGATCGAGGGTCTCATTAGTTTTCTTGTAGATCTCATTAAGTTTATCGGTGGCTTCTAAACAGTTCTTGAGAGACCTTAAAAGTGTGGTTCTGAACTCTATATCTTCCATTGACAATTTTGTCCTGTTTCTTTGTCTCCGCATTTTGTTATGCTTCCTTGGTGCACCCCCTAGTGGTCTTTGTTCACAGTCTTATAGTTAAATCTTGATTGTTGTAGCTAATTCCAGGGAGGGTTTGACCTCCAGGCCAAGTGGCTATGAGAATCAGCTGTGTCTGCAGTGAGAGAACTTCTGTCCTCTAGGGAGGTGCTAATCTGGCGTTTGCCTGAGGCTATCCGGCAAATGCCTCTGTGCAGGGCTTGGGCGGGGCGGGTCGAACAGGATCAAGAGGGTGGGCCGGAGAGAGCAGTTATGGCTGCTCTCAGTCCTGTCCCCAGGGGCTCTGCCTCTCTGAGTCCCAGCACCCGCTGCAAAGCTCAGAGAGAAAGCTGCACTCGCTCTGACCGAAGCCAGACAGTCCCGCTTCTCCCGTTTGAGTCTGGGTCCCTAAAGACTCGCCCGGATCTGGAGCTCAGATTCTGCGACTCCCTCCCGATTGAAAACGCCAACCGCGCCCTCCGCCGCCAGCCCGCTCCGCGCACTCCGCACCTCAGAATTTGACTTCAGCACTGTGCCTCCTCTGAGTGTCCATATGCGTTTCTCTTTCCTCCTAGTTGTAGGAGTTCCACTCAGCCAGCATTCCTGTGGTTCTGGGTGATGTCCGTTCCGTTTTTTGGTTTCACTTTTGAAGTAGTTGTTCAAAGCAGCAAACTCCGGCGTTAACCTATGCCGCCATCTTGGTTCTCCTGTCCTTGTGATTTATTAATAGTCACCACAAATGCTGGCATCACGGTAAACCGTCGTCGAATCAATTTAAATGGGAGGCCAATGTCAGATGGGGACAAATTAATTCTTGGAATCAGAACAGCCTCTCCCTCTGCAGATCCTGTTCAGTTTCAATACTTCAGTTTCGATAATGTTAGGTCGTAATCTTTTGATAATAAATCTGGTACCATTACAAAGACCCCATTTACTATTTAGATTTCTCAATAGCATGATGATTGCACCCACTTTCAATTTTAATTTATGACACGGCATTCCCGAAGGAGTAATACTATTCAGAAATTCCATGGGGAAATTTTCCTTTGTTCCTTTGTTATGGGGTGGGGCCACAACATTAGTAACAAAGAAACAGAATTAAAACGTTATTGTGGGGAGCCGCTACGGTGTTTTGGACAGGTTCAAGCCTTGAACTGATGAGAGGGCACAGTCCTCTCATTGTCACATGCAAGTCCCAGCTTGGAGGGCAGGGCCCTCCCAACACAATTATAGGCAACAGCTGGAGTTGTGAGCTTGAACCTATGGTCCGAACACCTGGCCCCACGTGCCTGAGTGATGTGGGCTTGATAGAGTTCAGGTGCATGTAGTTGAGTAGGATTGAAACCCACGAGAATGTTGTAAACATCTTGGTCACGCCCTTACTTTGCCTCATAGCATCTGCTATAAAATAAAGGCACGGCTGTGAGTGTGGTCACTGTCTCTCAGAGAAGCAGTGTCCCACTGAGACCCGGCTTTCATTCTCTTGTCTGTCTTTTCTAAGTCTTTCAGCCGCCCCCACTCAGGTTAACCCCATGCTGACTCGGCACACTTGAGAAAGATCTGCCTCCATGCTCCCAGGGCGGGTTCCTGCCTTAAACTCCGCCCTTACAGGAAACAGCTCCTGAAAACAGCTTGGGGGGGTGGGGGTGGGAGCCATTGCCAAGACAATCCCTGTAGGACAGACTTCCTTCAGCTCCATCGCAGCTGTTCCTCGGTATGTGACGAACACCACCCATGGTTTTTATATAAGTAGATAGCCACATATAAAAATGGGACTAATTCAAATGTCCATCAACTCACAAATGAGTAAACTAAATGTGGTATATCCATACCAATGGAAGGCTCCAGCTCGCACCCGGCCCACCTCCAGCTCGCAGGCTCACTAGCGTGGTATCATTAAATACTCCCAGGGTTTGATTAAGTAATTAAGATCGGGAGGCTCTGGGAGCTGCCAGGTGCCGCTCTCAAGGTTTTTGCAGAACCAGGTGGGCCAGAGCCTCTGCTCCTGCCCCGGGATGAATCTGCCAAACCTGGCCTCCTCGCAGGCCCCCCACATCCTAGTCCCCCCCCTGCCGCCAGGCTGCTGTGGCTGCCATGACACGGGCACAGCGCCCGCCCTGCCTCGCCTGAGCTCAATCCCTGATGGCCGTGACGCCGTTGCCCCATTTTTTTAAATTAAATCTTTATTGTTCAGATTATTAGAGTTGTTCCTCTTTTTTCCCCCCATAGCTCCCCTCCACCCGGTTCCCACCCCACCCTCTGCCCTTACCCCCGCCTCCCACTGTCCTCATCCATAGGTTTACGATTTTTGTCAGTCTCTTCCCGTACCCCCCACACCCCTTTCCTTCTGAAAATAGTCAATCCACTCCCTTTCTATGCCCCTGATTCTATTATATCTTCTTAAAGGATACCTTTCAGCATTTCATATAATACTGGTTTGGTGGTGATGAACTCCTTTAGCTTTCTCTTATCTGTGAAACTCTTTATCTGACCTTCAATTCTGAATGATAGCTTTGCTGGATAAAGTAATCTTGGTTGTAGGTTCTTGCTATTCATCACTGAATATTTCTTGCCACTCCCTTCTGGCCTGCAAAGTTTCTGTTGAGAAATCAGCTGATAGTCGTCTATTTCTTTCACCAGGTAGGGGAAGCTTTCTGTCATTATTTCTTCAAATAGGTTTTCAATGTCTTGCTCTCTCTCTTCTTCTGGCACCCCCATAATTCAGATGTTGGTGCGCTTGAAGTTGTCCCAGAGGCTCCTTACACTATCTTCATATTTTTTTATTCTTTTTTCTTTTTGTTTTTCCGGTTGGGTGTTTTTTGCTTCTTCGTATTTCAAATCTTTGACTTGATTCTTGCGATCCTCTAGTCTGCTGTTGGAACTCTGTATAATATTCTTTATTTCAGTCAGTGTATACTTAATTTCTAGTTGGTCCTTTGTCATAACGTCGAGGGTCTCACTAGATTTCTTGAGGGTCTCACTAAATTTATCGGCGGTTTCTAGAAAATTCTTGAAAAACCTATAAGTGTGGGTTTGAACTCTATATCCTGTAGTTTGCTTTTCTCCATTTCTGTCATTTGTATCCTGTTTCTTTGTCTCCGCATTTTGGCTGCTTCCCTGTGTTGATAGAGTGGCTTTCTGTGCTAGGTGTCCTATAGGGCCCAGTCGCTCAGCCTCCCCAATTACCTGGGGTGGACACTCTTGGTGCACCCCTTTGTGGGCTTTGTGCACAGTCTTGTTGTAGTTAAGCCTTGATTGTTGTAGGTATCACTGGGAGGAATTGACCTCCAGGCCAATTGGCTGTGAGAATCAGCTGTGTCTACGGTGGGAGAACTTCTGTGCTGGAGACACCCTTCTGGGGCAAGACTTGCTTTAGTGGGGTTTTGGGGCTCACTGAGTCTGCCCCCTGAGTGTGTCCCTTATGGATCTGAGGTGTTGTAATCTGGATGGTCCCACTCTGACCACTGGGTACACTGGCTCTTGAATCTCTAAGGAGGTGCTAATTTATCCTCTGCCTGAGGCTACCCAGCAGGAGCTATGGAGATATCTGCAGGTTCCTCTTCTTTGTTTGGGGTTTGGAGGTGCCCAGATGAGGCCCAGCTGTGAAGCAATGCAAGCTCCTGTGGGGCCTTGGGCCTTCTTTTGGAAGTTCTGGGTCTCTCTGACCCAGCTGCAGTTTGTTAGGTAATTTTCAGATTGCAAAGGTCTAGGCCTTTCATATGCAAAAGCCTCTGCGCACAGCTTGGGTGGGGCGAGGTCTCAGGGGATCAACAGGGCGGATCAATGTTCTTCCAAGAACACACAGTCCAGTGGCTCTTCGTCGTTCCCAACAACAGGAATGCAACTGAGACTAACAGACTCCATTTCTCACCCCACAGATGAGCACACCGTCCGCAGGCCGGAGGCACTGGGCTGGGCCTGGGAGCAGGTGCTGCACCCCAAGGTGGGTGTGGAAGCGGCAGCATCGGGGAGGGATCTGTCTTGTCCCCACAGGTAGGGAGACACAGGGACCTGGCCCGCAGCCCCAGCTCGGTAACTCGGTCACACCGGCCACCTGCACAGCGACCATGGCTCCCGGGGCAGAGCCCGCAGGGCAGAGGGTGGGAGGGCCTGGGTTATTGCACCCGGGGTTGCTGGGACACCAGGCAGCTCTGAGCAAGAGCGAGAGCGAGAGCGAGCTGCTGTGAAGGTCTTCAGAGCATGAGGCCAAGTGAGAAGCAAAATACAGATCTGCAGGGGTGGGGGAAGGAATGTGTCAGCATGTGCTTTTATTTACATAAACGAACAAAAAATGATACAGCTGATGAGGGAACTGGGTGTGGCAGACATCTTTAAGATCATGCTGAGCTTTGAACTTCAAGCTATCACCTGGCCGGCTGGTGTGGCTCAGTGGATTGAGCATCAATCTGTGAACCAAGAGGTCCCGGGTTTGATTCCCAGTCAGAGCACATGCCTGGGTCGTGGGCTCGATCCCCAGTAGGGGGCGTGCAGGAGGCAGGCAATCAATGATCCTCTTCCATCATTGATGTTTCTCTCTCTCCCTCTTCCTTCCTCTATCTCTAAAATCCACAAAAACATTTAGAAAAAAAAAATGTTTACTGAAATACTTTTTCGAAGTGCCCGGTCCAAGGCACCATTCTTTCCTCCCTGGAATGTGGTAGTCACCTCCTATCCAGTTTCCCTGCTTCTATCCTTAATCGCTCTCGTCCACTCTCTAGCAGCCTGGGACTTAGGATGTGAGTCAGCTCATGTCACTCCTCTGCTCAAAATTCCAGTGGCCTCTCCCTCACTCACAGTAAAAGTCACAGCCCTCACAGTGGCCTGCCAGATCCCAGTCTACCCTCATCCCTTTTCACAGCTTGCCTGCTACTACTCCCCGCCTCCCTCACTCAGCTCCAGCCACTCTAGTCTCGTTTTGTTCCTTGAAGATATTGGGCATGCTCCCACCTCAGGGCCTTTGTACATGCTGGCCCCTCTGCCTGGAATGCCCTGCCCCGATATCTACAGGGTTTCATTCAAATGTCTTCTCAGTGACGCTTACCCAGCTACCACACTATTGTTACACCCTCCCTCCCCTTCGCTGCCTCATTTAATAGCCCTTACCTTCTGATATATTGTGTCTTTCACTGGTGGGTGTTGCCTGTTGTCTGCCTTCCCCCCACTAGCATACAAGCTCCATAAAGGCAGGGATGGGATTTTTGTCCACCTCATCCACTGCTGTACCTCCAGCACTCAGAACCATGCTTGCTAGCCCATCGTGTGCTCGCAAACGTTTTGCTGAATTAATGGGCTTCCTCATTGCTAGAGGAAAACGGACCACTTGGGTTTTTGAGAGCGCCTGGGTTCGCGCACACCGATGTGACGCTTTGTGAGCTCTCAGTAAAAGCTGCCAGTTCGTTCCAACCTCAAGCTGAGTCTGACTCAGAGACAGAAGGCCGTTCTGCAGGACAGGGTGAATTTAGCTGACATCTGTGAGGAGGGCCCAGACTTGAAACCGAGACCCTTCCTGGCTCCATCCTCTTTGTGACTAAATGGGGTCATTGTTACTGGAGGGCCAAAACGTCCCAGCTCTCAGATTTCCCAGAATTCGCAGTGGACAGATGAGTAGGTTTCGAGAGCACAGGAATGAGTCTGGCCTTGCTGGGAATAATGAACTAGGTGGTGGTGGTGAGGCAACAGAGACAGAACAGCCTTCTCAAACTGCAGGTGATCACCCCAGAGTAGCTGGTGAACAGTTGAACAGGGTTGCAAACAGCTGCTTAAGGAGAAAATGCCTGTGGATTGCAGGCAGAGAAATGATTGGTTTAAAATTTTTGGTTTCACCTACACGTACATGTGTACTGGATCATGCTGTGTACCTGACTGTGGGTCAGGAGAAGCAGTTTGAAAGCCACTGGGCTCTGGGAAACTAGGTCTTGGACTCCATCCAACCCCGGCTCCATCACCCCAGCTGCTGAGACGGGAACCCTTGGAAGACCCTAGCGCAGTGATGGCGGACCTATGACACGCGTGTCAGAGGTGACACGCGAACTCATTTTTTTGGTTGATTTTTCTTTGTTAAATGGCATTTAAATATATAAAATAAATATCGAAAATATAAATCTTGGTTTTACTATGGTTGCAAAGATCAAAAAATGTCTATGTGTGACACGGCACCAGAGTTAAGTTAGGGTTTTTCAAAATGCTGGCACGCCGAGCTCAAAAGGTTCGCCATCACTGCCCTAGCACTACCCACAGAAGTTCCCAGGAGCATGTGTCGCGTCCCCCACACTAGAGAGCTGAAAATGTGTGGACTGTTATCAGGACAGGATTCGTTACCTCAGCAAGTGTTTACTGAGTGCTGGTTCTGAGCCAGGAGCTGGTTTAGATGCTTGGCACACATCAGCAAACCAAGAACCTCAGCCCTTCAGAACTTACGTTCTAGCAGGTAGAGGCACATACATGTTAGAGGACGACTGTTAAGAAAAACATGTTACACATGCTGTAGGCTGGGAGTACTCAGAAGTGCTGGGGAGCAGGGAGGAGAGAAGGCTTTTGAGGAAGGTGCTCCGGGTAGACCCAATGGGGTAACATTTCAGCATATTTGGACGTGACAGCGTTAGGTAGCTGTGGTGAGATCCGGAAGATCATGCGGAGGGTCAGGCAGGGCAAAGGCCCTTATGGAGAAGTGTGCTGAGCAATTTCAAGAAACAGCAAGGAACCGGTGTGGCTGAAACAGAGGCAGCCGAGAAGCGAGGGGCGGTGGGAGGCCGCGCAGACCCCAAAAGGCCACGGCAAGCTCTCGGGCCTCCTTCTGGGTGGAACAGGGAACCAGAGCAGTGTTTCGAGCAGAGAAGCAACCCGATCTGAGTTCTATTTCAAATCTGTATCAAGGTCACTCTGGCTACTGCCTGGACACAAACACACGAGGGCCAGGGTGGAAGGAGGGGCCGAGTTAGGGGGCAGAAACCTGGGTCGGAGGAGCGGTAGTTTCTTGTGGAGAGAAGTGGTTTGGACCTACATGTATTTTGAAGACAATCTGGCAGGTTATAGATGAAGACAACAGCAGGGCAATTATCAGAGGGCAGGGGGTAGGGGACTTGGGGTGATGAACACACAATACACAGATGATACATTTTATAGAATTGTACCCCTGAAACCTGTATAATTTTTTGCACCAATGTCACCCCCATAAATTCAATTAAAAAAGGAAAAAATGAAAACCCGACAGGTTTAGATGCAGCATGCGACGATGCCCGGTTTGTGGTCTGGGAGCCTGGGAGGAGGAGGCTGCCACTCACCGAGATGGAGGCCTCTGATAGGGACCAGGGGAGCAGGCAGCGGGGGGCCACCGGCCAGGGGCCGGGGTGGCGGACCCAGGAAACTGACTAGTCATGCCCAGCCACTGCTAGGGCCCTTCAAAGAAAAAGAGGAAGAAAAGGTCACAACCAAGTTCTCAGAAAGCAAGCCAGGGGAGGCCAGTCTGAGTCATGACTTAAGTGAAAAATGAACGGTTTATAGTGAAATCTGTAAAGAAATCACTCGATTTCCTGGTCCTTGAAGACAGGTTACGCCTTTGCTCTTCCGAAAGTACCAGATTCCCTCCAAGAATGAGGAGGCACCACAGGCCGGCTATAGAGGGAACTTCCCTTGAACAGGTTAAGGTCATTTTATTAATTATTATTATTATTGTTATTTTTGTTAATCCTCACCCAAGGGTATTTTTTTCACTGATTTTTTAGAGAGTGGAAGGGAGGGAGGGGGAGAGAGAGGGAGAGGCACATCGATTGGTTGCCTCCTCATGGGGATCGAACTTGCAACCCAGGTACATGCCCTTGACCAGGAATCCAACCTTCGACCACTGTGCACACTGGCCAGGGCAAGGCCATGTTATTTTATTTTTACTTTTTTATTGATTAAGTTATTACATATGTGTCCTTATCCCCACATTACCCCCCCCCCCCCACTCATGCCCTCACCCCCCTGTTGTCTGTGTCCAGTGGTTAGGCCTATATGCTTGCATGTAAGTCCTTTGGTTGATCTCTCCCCCTTACCCCTGCCCTCCCTCTGAGGTTTGATGGTCTGATCGAAGCTTCTCTGTCTTTGGATCTGTTTTTGTTTATCAGTTTATGTTGTTCATTATATTCCATAAAAGGGAAATCATGTGGTATTTATCTTTCTCTGACTGGCTTATTTCACTTAGCATAATGCTCTCCAGTTCCATCCATGCTGTTGCAAATGGTAAGAACTCCTTTTTTACTGCAGCGTAGTATTCCATTGTGTAGATGTACCACAGTTTTTAATCCACTCATCTACTGATGGGCACGCAAGGTCATTTTAAATACTAACCTGCAGACTCGGTTATGTCGGAGGGAGTTTGCAGAAAAATAGTAAACTGAGATGATCCCACAATGGGTTCCCAACTAGCTTTATTTTCATTTCCAATATTATCAGCAATGATACAGGAGCAATTCAGGCAAATATATCACCTTAAATATATCAGAGAAAAAACTCACTGTCAAGCATGTCTCACTCCAGCAAATGAACATAAACAGAGAACGAAGTCAGCAGCATTAAATTAAAGTGTCTTTGCCACACTCCTTTCAGAAGTCTCCCCTCGGTGGTATGTATTTCAGTTTACTTATTGTATAAGTTCAAAATTTCATTCATTGCCCAGGGGCTACATTTAAAAAATTCATGTTCAGTTACATTAAATAATTTCACCCCAAAGCACAAACTTCCTTGGAACTGCGGGACACTGATTCTCTGGCCGTGAGGTGACACCAGCCAGGCCGGCAGGACACTCACAAGCCCTCCTACCACACGCCCTTTGGCGAAGCCCCTCCTTTGTTCCACACAACCATGCAGACTGCAGTTTGAAAGACCAGTGGGACCTGGGGGGGACGCCTGCATGGCCACCACGTGTGCAGAGGCCATCAACTCACATCCCGACGCCAGAGCACGTGGACTCCAAAGGGCAGGACGAGCCCCGCCTCTTGCTGGAAGAGGGGCTGCTTTCTTTCTAGCGTGTTCTTTGACCTGCACTGCAAAGGCTTGTCCCCAAAGGTGGCTTGCCCAGACAGCTAACACACTGGAGACAGGAACCGGCCCCCACTTTAACCACTTACAGCGGAAAACACGTCTCAAAGTGAACAGGAGGAGGCCATGTGTGTCGGTGGGAGGCTCTGGGGATGGGGAGTGCACAGGCGGGGCCCAGGGTTCCCACAGTCCTTGGCCACCTGCAGTGTCACCGCACAGACTCAGCCCAGAGGACGCTCGGCCAGGGGCAGGTGGGCCAAGCTGGGGGTGGGACATGTCTCTTAAGAGGCACCACAGGGATGCAATCAAGCTGGTGGGGTGACTCTCAGACCCCATGGGCCCCTCAGAGTGAGGTCTAATGGAGGGCCCTGCTCTGCCCCGATTCCACCTTCTCTAGCTGTCATCCTGAAAGGGGCCCACGCCCCCCAGCCTGCCGCCAAGGCCCCTTCCTGCCGCCATCTTCCCTTCTACTACATCCTTTAACGCTCTGGACCAAACCACCTCTCACTAATAATAAAACCAGACTACGCAGGCCAAGGACCGAAACTAGAACAAGGTTGACAATGAAGAGCAGGGAGGCCCGCCCCTCCAACAGCACAGGCATCAGGAGGGGCACAGCCCTCCACACACAAGCTCCCCTAAGCTACTCTCACCACTGCCATCAAATCGCCTCTGCAGCATCCTCCTCCCCCAAAACCCAGGGCATGCACACCGAGCCCCATCATCAACGCGTGTCTGAGAGGCTTGGCACACGGACAAAGCACGAAAGCTGAAGGACCGACCAACACAAGCACAGTCCTTCTGGGACAGAACCATGCCAATGCGATCTGGGAAGGAAATCCAAGCATCCCTAGGTGTCCTTTTCTGCGGGTGTGCTGGGCGCAAGGAGCACAGGTGTGCAGGGCCGGCATCAGTGTTGGTGGAGGAGGGTGTGAAGGCTCCAGGCAGGCATGCGGTGAGGCTGGGAGCCAGGACCTTACCCAGCACCCAGTGATGCTCAGTCAGGTGACTCTGACAAAGCAGAGGACTCGACTTGATTCCTCGGTGTCACACTGTCGTCGTTTAAAAAGTCTCCTCTAGGGGGTGAGCCGGAAAATCTCCCGCAGCAGCAGGCGAAGGAGGGGGAAAGCGACTAGTGTTGAAGGGCTCCAAACAGTGAGACACTGGTGCTTTCATTCTCACGGCGGCGGCCAGAGAGGAGCAGCCCTGGAGGCGCCCCGTCGGCTGGCAGCGCCACCCTTCTCCACACAGGCTCCGGCTCCGGGCTGCCCACTATCTGCTGGGCTGCAGGTACTGGTGCATGAACATGTTGAGTTCACTGTCCATCCAACCACCTTTATTTCTGCAGAGAAATGATTTGCAGCGGTGAGAGCTGATAATAGGTAATACCAACATTATATGCCAAGCCGTTCTTGGCACAAACCCCTCCAAAACCCCCTTCTTACACACGAGGAAAGTGAGACTTTCCAAACTGCCAGCTGTTGTCTGCTTCGCCCTGGGACCACGGGCCAGGCCCTGAACTGGTGGGAACTCTGCTTCCCTGCCTGTCCGTCTCAGGTTCACCCAGTCCCCAGTGGCTGACCAACAGCAGACACTCCCCACATGCACCCTGCTAGTTCCCCGGGGATGAGTGTGTCCCTGGAAAATGGCTGCCCCGGGGGTGGGCGGGGAGGGCACATGGACACAGTCAGGGGAGGGGAAGTCCACTTCCCTGGGCTGGGGCCCGTGCCAATGACGCAGCTCCTGGGGTGCTGCCCTCAGGGGTGGGGGCAGGAAGCACAAGGTCCCCGTAGGCTGATGCTATCTAGGGCTGAGCGGCCGGGGACTCGTGCAGAGCACACCCATTCAGCTCTGTGGCTGCATCATGAAACCTGACTATTTTACAGATGGAAACAGTGAGGCACAGGAAAGCTCAGTGATTGGCCGGAACACAAGTGCCTGGACCAGAATGCAGGACCCCTGGCTCCTCAGATCAATATCCTCTCCAGCAAACTCTGTTTCAACAGACGCTGTGCAGACTTGTGTTCCCATCTGGTTTCTGCCAGTTTCCTGCTACCTAACCCGCTTCCCTGCGGGTAAATGCTGGCTTCCCCGCTTTCCTGAGCTCAGAGAGAAACGGACCAAAATGCATGCGGGGGCCTAGCCCAGTGTCCCCCGCACACAGTGGACAGTCAAGGACAGAAAAGGCTGCTGAAGGCTGAGCAGAGCAGCTCAGGTCAAGTGCCCGAGACGCTGCAGTTGAGAAGGTGCCAGTGAGCTGTAACCCTACGGCCCCACACCGCCTGGTTCCTCTGCTGCCACCACGGCCATGCCTGCCAGCCAGTGCCGGGGGACAGCGCTGGCACACACCTGGTCTTACACGGGAACAAGCTAAATCCCCGCCAGGAGCTGTGTGCTCGTGACACACACCACAGCCCACACCGCCCAGGCCTCCGCACCTGAGCAGCTTTGCCTTGCTCTGAAGTGAAACAAGAACCTCGATTTTCTGGTTCATAGCAGCAATCTCCTGCTCCAGGTTCTCCCGGGTGACATCCACTTGCTGGCACAGATGAGCAAAAGTCCCAGACAGTTCCCTGCGGAGGAGAGAGTCGGGATCAACCGGGCGAAGTGGCTGTTTTAGAGAACAAAGGTGGTGACTAAATCCGACCAACCCAGAGTCAGGCAGCCGCCAGGCCTGTTGCCTACTGGCAGCTCTGCCCTGCACCAGTCCTGGTTCGGTAGAACCCTCCTACCCCATGGTGAGACCATGCACGTCACAACCAGCACACACACTATCACCACCAGGTCAGAACCAGGAGTGCAGGCCATCATACCATGAGACTAGGATTGAGATCTTGGCTCTGCTGCTAATCAGCCAAGTGACCGAGGACAAGTGACTACTCTTCAAATCTCCATTTCTCCATTTGAAAAGGCAAATGCCAAGAAAAATGTCTGCCTCTAAAGGGTGGAGGAGCAAACGCCGAGCAAAGGGCCTGCCACGCGGCAGCTAGCATGCACCCCACCACCAGATCCAGCGATCCACTCCCACCGACCAGAGCTGTGCCAGGAAGGATGAGCTTGTGCCTTAGAACTTCAAAGCTGCATCCAAACTACAAGCCTTTAAGGCAGGGATAGCGAACCTATGACACGCATGTCAGAGGTGACACGCAAACTCATTTTTTTTATTGATTTTTCTTTGTTAAATGCATTTAAATATATAAAATAAATATCAAAAATGTAAGTCTTTGTTTTACTATGGTTGCAAATATCAAAAAATTTCTATATGTGACACGGCACCAGAGTTAGGTTAGGGCTTTTCAAAATGCTGACACGCCGAGCTCAAAAGGTTTGTCATCACTGCTTTAAGGCAACCTTTAAAGTAACGTCCCTCATCTGTCCAGTCCTCCTTCCTTAGGGAACCAGACTCTCAGGTGGTCCCAGGTCAGGACACAGGTATCCCTGGAGATGCCACTCCCCATCCCCGGCTGCAAGGTAGCACCGCACAGCTGAAGGTCAGGGTCGGATGGTGCTCAGGACCCAATGGTTTCCAGGTTAGAAGGGGACCAAGAGGGAAGCCTGAACCGCGGGAGCTGGCGCTGGCTCAGGGCTGCCGGCCACTCACTGCTGGACTTGGTGGCTGCAGTTGGAGCCCGTGTAGCTGATGATGAGCTGCAGCTTCTCGCTGGCATACTCCACAAACTGGCGCTTGAAGGCCCTCTCCTTGGCCTTAGTGGTCCAGGTCAGACGCTCGTAGACATAGAGGAGGCCATAGAGTCCAAAGGACAGGGCGATGAGCCGCCAGCCCACTGCCTTCCACACCTGCAGAGGCACAACTGTCAGCTGAGGCTCCCACCGTCCATCCTCTCAGCCCGTCCCTGCCAGGACTTTCCCTAGAGCCCGTCAAGGAGCCTTCGTGCCTCAACTCAAAACACCTCTTTCAACGTCTCCTTTAATCCCACTGAGGCCAAAAGAGCAGGGACCGGCTACAGTTTAAAATGAGGGTCCTAGCCGGTTTGCTCAGTGGATGGAACATTGGCCCATGGACTGAAGGGTCCCGGGTTCGATTCTGGTCAAGGGCATACACCTAGGTTGCAGGCTCGATCCCCAGCCCTGGTCAGGGCGTGTGTGGAAGGCAACCAATTGATGTTTCTCTCTCACATCCATGTTTCATTCTCTCTGTCTCTCCCCCTCCTTGCTACCTTCTCTAAAAATCAATGGAAAAATATCCTCAAGTGAGGATTAACCAAAAATAAAAAATAAGGGAAACTTGCTGTTTGCACACATGATTTATGCAAAAACAGTGGGTAGGGGTACAGATCCAGGCACACGGAATTTTCTTTTTTTAAATCCTCACCTGAGGACTTGCTTATAGAGGAAGGGAGAAAGAGAAATACCAGTATGAGAGAGAAACTGGTTGCCTTCTGTACGTGCCCTGACCTGGGATTGAACCCACAACCTAGGTATGTACCTTGACTAGGAGCAGAACTGGCACCCTTTTGGTACACAGGACGAGCTAAACCAGCTGAGCCATTCAGCCGGGCAGCACACAGAATTCTTGAGGATCAACGTTCTGATGACACTGACAAGTCACATTCCACGCATCGTTCCCCAGCAGATGGCTCCTTTTTGTCCTGTTTGTAGCACTTTGCTTCAAGGCAGTGTGGCTACATTCAAAGAGCACTGGACTTGGAGCCGGAAATCGAGGCTCCAGGGCTGCCTGCCATCCTGGCTGTGTTTCTGTACACTTGTTTCCCCCAAAACCAGCATAACGGTCTTCACCAATTCACAGGTGGTTTGGTAAAACGAGATGTTGTAAAAAGTTACATAGCCATCAAGGGTCAGGGTCTCAGCGAATGACCCTCTGCCAGGTCACCTCTGTGGAAGAACTAGAACATGTGCCTCTGCAGACCGGAGGGAGAGGGGCCTTGGCTGCCTCACCCTGGTCTTACAGGTTGAGAAGGCAATTTTGTTAGTTACATTCAGCCACCGTTTCTACAAATCAAATGTCCATAATAGAGTGAACTTGCCCACGTCATCAAGAACATTCAAGCCCTGACCGGTTTGGCTCAGTGGATAGAGCACTGGCCTGCGGACTGAAGGGTCCCAGGTTCAATTCCAGTCAAGGGCATGTACCTTGGTTGCGGGCACATCCCCAGTAGGGGGTGAGCAGGAGGCAGCTGATCAATGTTTCTCTCTCATTGATGCTTCTAGCTCTCTATCCCTCTCCCTTCCTCTCTGTAAAAAATGAATAAAATATATTTAAAAAAAAAAAAAAGAACATTCAAGGTAGCCCTGGCCGGGTAGCTCAGTTGGTTGCAGCATCATTCCCATACACCAAGGCTGTGGGTTTGATCCCCAATCAAGGCACATACAAGAATCAACCAATGAATACATAAGAAAGTGGAACAAATCAATGTTTCTCTCTCACGCACGGACTCTTAAAATCAACGAAGGGGAAGGGGAAGGGGAAGGGAAGAAAGAGCCGTGGCCAGTGTGGCTCATTTGGTTGAGCGTTGTCCTGAGAGGTTGCTGGTTTGATTCCCGGTCAGGGCACATGGCCGGGTTGTGGGCTCGATCCTCAGTAGGGGTCATGCAGGAGGCAGCCAATCCAAGTTTCCCTATCATATCAATGTTTTTTTCTCTCTTTCTCCCTCTCCCTTCCTGTCTCTAAAAAAATCAATAAAAAATCTTGTTAAAAAATGTAAGCTTAAAAAAAGAAAAAAATTCAAGGTATAAGTTATCTTGGCTGCAGTGTCTCTTGGATCAGGAAGTACAGGAGACCCCAGTTATCAAGAAGGCAGCCTGCACCCCTAGCTGGTTTGGCTCAGTGGATAGAGCGTCGGCCTGTGGACTGAAGGGTCCCTGGTTCGATTCCAGTCAAGGGCACATGCCTGGGTTGCAGGCTCAATCCCCAGTAGGGGGCATGCAGGAGGCAGACAATCAATGATTCCCTCTCATCATTGATGTTTTTCTCTCTCTCTCTCCTCTCACTTCCTCTCTGAAATCAATAAAAATATATCTTTTTAAAAAGAAGGCAGCCTGCAATCTCAGGCCTTAGGGTGGAAAGCAAAGGGCCATAAAACCAAGAGATGGAGAGACAAGGTCGGGCTTGGCCTCTTTTGTATTAAACCCTTTCAAGTTTTGCTCTTGGTTTTCTTGCCTACAAATGAGATATTCCTGAACCCACCTCTCTAGAACCCAGGCCTGTCAATTTCTCAGGTCACTTCCCTACCCACCACGCAACCATGCCCGACAGGGGAAAGAGCACAGTCTTAGAGTCAGACGGGGTCAGAGCTCAAAGCCTGGCAAGGTAGTCACAGACTTTCCTATCTGTCAAATGGGACTGGAGGTCCCCTAAATGTCAGCTGAGTGAGACAGACAGGTCAGTAAGTATGCATGGTAAAGGGCTGAGGCTGCACGCTGGCACAGACCAGTGAAGAGAACACTCAGCCTCTGATGGAGGTGAGTGAGCTGTGCCACACAGGGACCACCAGGACTGTGCCCCTCAGTCAGCCACCTGTCCTCCCACCTCCCGCCCCTCCCGAGCAGGGCGTGTCACTGACCACTCCTCCAACAACCAGGATGCCCATGGAGGTCCTGGACGTCAGGGAGGCCAGGCCAGTGACCATGGAAACCATGAGTTCTTCTTGGGCGAGGGAGCCCTGAGGCAGAGGGGGCATGCTGGGGTTGGCTGGCGTCAGAGGGATGGG
This sequence comes from Myotis myotis, assembly GCF_014108235.1. Taxonomy (NCBI): domain Eukaryota; kingdom Metazoa; phylum Chordata; class Mammalia; order Chiroptera; family Vespertilionidae; genus Myotis; species Myotis myotis. The sequence goes on along the minus strand of NW_023416324.1, from coordinate 5,721,090 downwards.
ACGCTGAACCTGAGGAGAGAAACAAGGAGAGGGCTAAGAAAAATGGGGCTCACTCAATGAAACCTTCAGTGACCCTCAAAGCTAGGGGTCCTAAAACAAGGACAGGGGTGGCTTTTCAATTTCCAAAAGGCCAACAGGGGGAAGTGAGCTTCACAAGTTGCAAAGGGGATTTGAGCTTCATAGCAGACCTGCTAGCCCAAAGGTGAGCACTGTGGGAGACCCCGAAATGTGAGCAGTGGCCACCTTGGAAGGCTTCAGCATCCAAAGCATGGGACATGTACCAAGAGTAGCACGTGCAACAACTAAAGTGCAATACAGAGAGGTGGTGTAAAATCTCAACTTTAAATGGAATATGGAGCCCCGGCCGGTGGCTCAGGTGGTTGGAGCATCATCCCTTACATCAAAAGGCTGCAGGTTTGGTTCCCAGTCAGGGTGCATACAGAAGGGAAGCCATGGATGTTTCCATCTCACATTGATGCTTCTCTCTCTCCCTTCCCCTCTCTCTAAAATCAATAAACATATCCTTGGGTGAGGAAAATATTTTTAATGGCATATGAAAAGATATTTTATGTCATTCAGATTTAAGTTATGTATTATTATAATGGTTATTTAAAACTATTTACTTTAATATAATTTAATAGTAGTAATGGTTACTTTAATATGCATAAGAAAAAAAATGCAGCCCTAGCTGGTTTGGCTCAGTGGATAGAGCGTCAGCCTGTGGACTAGTGTCCCAGGTTTGATTCTGGTCAAGGGCACATGCCTGGGTTGTGGGCTTGATCCCCAGTAGGGGGGCCTGCAGGAGGCAGCTAATCAATGAATCTCTCTCATCATTGATGTTTCTATTTCTCCCTTTCCCTTCCTCTGTGAAATCAATAAAAATATATTAAAATAAAGAAAGAAAGAAAAGAAAAAAATACAGCTAGCATTTGCAACTTCACAAACATCAGTGCTCAGGATACGGCCAGCTTGGATGTGGGCGCACCGGGACCGTGGGCCCCCCGCACGCCCAGGTCAGGGGCTGTGCTTGCCTGGTCGTTGTAGCCCATCAAGGCCCGGCGGCTGTTCTTGGGGCCCAGGAACCTGTTCACCAGCATGGTCCACCCGAGAGAGAAATGGAACTCGATGTCCTCCTGAAAGTCAGCACACAGCTTGTCACAGTTCAGGTCGTAGCTGAGGGAGAAGCACTGCCGAGGGACCAGCATGTCAATCTGACTCCGCACGGACGCAGGGAGGAGGGGTTTCAGGCCGTCTGTCAGGAAGAGAACGGGGAGAGCACCTCAGCTCCGCGTGCCGCACCAGGGCCGAGGCTTGGAACGGGAGCCCGCAGCTATGGCCAAGGACGCTGATGGTTCTGCCCAGAACCAGGCCCGATGAGTGGGCTGTGGGACCGGGGGTGCCACACTCGGGTGGGCAGGCCAGCTCTCCCAGGGGGGCAGGTCTGGGCTCCACCCCTGCTAACATTATGCCTCACGTGGATTAAGGGGCAGGCCCCTCAGCCGGTGACGGTCCCGTGTGGTAACACAAGACGGCTCCAGAGGCTACGTGTGGAATGAACTCATGACATCACCCAGAACCTGAAGGCATCGAGTTGACTCATCATAAAAGGTGACAGAGAGAAAGGTGGTCTCTGCGGCCTGGCCTCTGAGCCGCGTTCCCTGCACTCACCGATCATCTCCTGCTGCATGGTCTGCAGGGAGCCGGTGATGGCCGTGGAGCAGCGGTCCGACATGTTTCGGCCCAGTCCTTCCTCTATGTGGCGGTGCAGTTCCTGCAACCAGACGGGAGGTTGAGGGAAGAAGCACCCCAGTCAGGACTTCCTTCTGGGAGCCAAAGGACAAGGAGATGGAGGCTGTTAGCCCGTGCCCCGGCAGCTGACATGGGCGAGCTGAGTGAGGCCTGGTCCCGTCTCCCCAGCTAAGGGGTCCTGACAGACCAGCAGGGACTGAACCACGGCTGCTTGGAGATGCCACCCAGCAGCCAAAAGGATCAAGGGGTGCTTAATGCGAGCACTGCTGCTAATGACTCACATTCTTATAAACCTTGAGGACGATGGGAGAAGGGTGGAAATCCATCTGGTACTCGTCCACCAGCACAGAGAGGCGCCTGATCTCCTCGGCCATCGCCGTCGACACCTATAGAAGGAGACGTTAGGGATCGAGAAAGAACGTGTCCAAATCTGCACTGGGAGAGCGTCTAAAGAGAGTCTCGGATTCCATATCCTCTATCCCCCACCACGCCAGCCATCTCCTCCGCTCATCAGGGAATTAAAGCTTTTGAGGTGGAAGGGACGTGAGGGGTTGGCTGACTGAATGCTCATTAAGATCTGGAGAAGGTGACCTGCCCAGTGAACCCGGCGAAGGCGCTGCGTGCTGGAATCAGGGCCACAGGCTCCTTCTCAGGCTGAGAAGGCCCTCGGATGAGGAGGTCTGCTTTTCCACTTTCCCACCCTGGACTCTGCTCTGAGCCCGACCCGTTTCTCACCTGCCTTTCGACTTCCTCCGTAATCTGCTTAATCCGCAGTTTGTAGTCTTGCGCCAAGAGCTCCAACTGTTTGTCAATAAATGTCAGCCGCTCCTGCCGCTCCTCGCGCATTTCCAGGCAGTAAACCCTGAGAGAGCGAGCTGGTTACAAGACCCAGGCCCCCACTCCACTAAGCAGAGGAGCCAGAGGGGCTGCCGGAAAGCCTGTGTGGGCCCAGCTTGGTCCTGGCCGCAGTGAGGCCGGGGCCTTGGCAGTGTCACTCCCACTCGCAGGTATGTGCTCACCCCCTTCCCAGGTACGAGGGAGAGATGGCCCAGCCACTCACTCAGGTCTTCCATTAGGAAGATGTGGTGGTGACAGCGGGAGGTGCCTGCAAGGGGTTTGGAACAAGTGCTGCCACGTAACAGAGGGAAGGATGCTCAAACCCACTCCTCTGCAGTACGCTCCACCAAGAAGCCTGGCAAAACTCACCCAGTCCCAAGCGGCGTGAGGGTCAGGGAACGGGAGTTCCAGCACATACGCTGGTGGGACTAGGAATGGGCTTAGATGTTCAGAAAGCAACCAAGTCAAACTGGGTAAAACTGAACATGCACGTGCCTAAAACGAACGGTCCTGCCTCCCAGAATTATTCCCCGAAAGGCGCGTAAGTGTGCCTGGGGGCCTGTAAATGGTGTCCACTGCAGCATGGTTTGCAACAGCAAAAAATAAAATCTAAAAAGCAGTCAATGGGCCCCCAGCTGGTTTGGCTCAGTGGATAGAGCATCGGCCTGCGGCCAATGAGGGGCCCTGGTTTCGGTTCAGTCAAGGGCATGTACCTCCATTGGAGGCTCGATCCCTGGCCCTGCTTGGGGCTCCTTTCAGGAGGCAACCAATCGATGTGTCTCTCTCACATCAATGTTTCTCTCTCTCTTTCCTCCTTCTCCCTTCCACTCTCTCTCTCAAAAAAAAAGGAAAAATATCCTCTGGTGAGGACAAAAAAAAAAAAAAAAAGTCAATGGGAAATGAGGTATTCTCAATCCACATGGCGTCCTCTCTAGCAGTTAACAGTCACAGCTCCTAACACCTGTACCCACAGATGAAGGCAAAGGAGAGGTGAGTGAAAGACTGCGCAGGAACCCAGAATGATGCTGTGGCTGTACGTTCAGAGCACACCCAAAGCAACACTACATGTTCCTCAGGGTTTACGCAAACAGCTCTTCTTACATGGACGATAGGGCTACACACCAGATCATGGTCATGGTCGCCTTGGAGGGGTGAGCAGAGTGACACTGGGTCAAGGGGCTGAAGAATCAAAGGTACTTCCATTTTTTCTGTGTTTTAACTTAAAAATAATATAAAGAAAACACTGACTATCAATTCTGTGTGGTGGTAGCAAGGTGCTTTAATCTTTGTGCCTTCCTATATTTTAACATCTCTCCAAAAAAAGGTTATTTTTAAAATGTGTTCTGCTTCAGGCTCTGAGAATGGCTGTAGTGCCCGGGGCAGCTCTGGGCCAGGCCTCCAGCATGAGCTGGTGAGGGTGGCATTTCAGGGTGCCATGTTGCACTGGCCGGGTGGGACAGACCCCCAGTGGTCCCCTCACCAGGCTGCTCCGTGTACATCTAGTGAGGCCTGGCGGCTGGGGAAGGGCACCTGCATGGAAACCCAGAGACTCGGCTCTGCTGGCAGGGCTCTGACCCTGGCCCATCGTCCCAGGCAGGGGGGGAGGCGGTCACTTCCCAGCATCCCCTCTTCACGCAGGCCTGCCCGAGGTCCCGGGTCCTTACCGCTGCTCCTGAGCCGCGATGTGCAGAGAGTCCATGATGAGGCGAACGGCTTCCGCAATCTGCTTGGCCCGGACCGTGTGCTGCTCGAATTTGGTCTTCACAGCAGACTGGGAGATGCACTCCTGGAACAGACAAGAGGTGCTGAGGAGGCACGCGGGCCACCAGCCAGGGCCAGGCTCCGGTTTCACCGCCAGGGACATGGCCGGTGACACTGGGGAGCCCAGAAGCACCAGAGACCAGAATCAAAGGACTCACCTCAAACCTCCTCTCAAAGTTCTGAAACTCAAGCATCCTCACTTGAAAGCCCTCTGCAAGAGCGCCCCCTAGGAGAACTGCATGTTAGTCTGGAAATGGCTGTGCAGGAAGGAAAGTGAAAACCCACAAAGCCACCCCAATGCGACACTTGGCTAAACACTGGGGGGAGCAAAGAGCTGCTCACCCAGGTTCTTCTCACCACATCCTTCTCAGAACTATTTTCTGTCAGCTGACAGCATGAGACCAAATGTCTCAAACATTAGGGAAAAGAGGAAGTTGGTCTCACTGTCACCTCCTTCGGGCATGCCCTGGGCCTTCTGGATCCTGGCGTTGAGCGCCTCCTTGGCAGACACAAAGAAGATGCGGTCTCCAGCCTGGCCTCGATCCACCACGTCCAGCTCATCCACCAGGAAGCTGGTGCAACGCTCCATGTGCTGCCGCCGCACCTGGAGCCCAAGCAGAGGGGTGTCTGTGACCAGGGGAGGCAGGCGAACCATCTCCCACCATCTGTGCTCTCTAGTCACCAGTCTCAGGACCAATCTGGCCATGGGAGTGTCCTAGGGGGCGGCCTGCCAAAGGTGTTTAATGCATATATAAGCAGAAACTCGAACACATGCCTCAAGCCGCCTCTGGTGGGGGCCTAACCAGTGTCTCTTTTGTGCCCCAGAATGAAAGGAACTGGAGTTGCGAAACCTCCACCTGGGCTGTATGCTGACAAGCCGAGTCCTCCAAGGCCTATTTATGAAATGATTGGGCAGCATCACACAATCCTGTCTAGCTCTGAAGTCCAGGGTTCTACCAGAACTTACAAAGCCAGCAGCCTCTGGGGCCGCCTGCCGCGTGCCTTTCTCAGTGTTGAGAGATTTCATCCCTGCAGCAATTCCATTACATCCACCTCACGGGTGAGGAATTTGCCAAAGTCACACCGCCCAATGTCAGCCTGCGGACCGCACACTTTCCCATCCCTTATTACCAATCTGTGACTCCTGTTTCTTTCATCTCACACATGAACCAATTACTCTTCGTCCCTCTTTTAAGCCTCGTTCCTGGATATCTTCCTAGAGCTGAGCCGGTTCTATGAGGATTAATCCTTTATGAACCAAAGTGAGCACAGGCCCCAGGCAAGGGGGCAGCTAATGTGCTGGGGACGCTCTGCAGACCTGGATGAACGCCTCTAAGAGTGGAGGGTCTGGGAAAGTGACTGGCAGGTGAAGAGAGCGTTTAGAGCCGGCAGAAGACCCCACAGTGACCCGAGGGAACGCTTGGGAAATTTTGGTGATGAAATTCCTTCAGGAAAGGCGTGAACCCGATGCAGCCTGGGAGTGCACGAAGGGGCCCCGGGTACCCATGTGGGGTGGCAGTCCCCACACTGAACAAAGAGGCACCAACCTCCTCCATGTACTCGGGCTCTGAGGCGGACGCGTCCCAGCGGTTGTTCAGAATGAAGATGTTGGGGCGGGACAGGCGCTCGCTCACCTTGTGGAAGAACTGCTTTTCCTGCACGAGAGGGAAAGACCTCAGTGGAGGAGGGGCCCGGCCAGCCAAGGCCCTGGGAGCGTGGGAAAGGCGGAGGAGGGGTTACCGTCTGCATCAGGGTAGACTCCGAGTTGGCCACCAGCACAAACACATCAGCGTCCAGGCAAAACTTGTCAATCCAGCTGTCCAGCTCTGTGGTGACATCGATGCCGGGGCTAGAGGTGACAGGGTTAAACTGATATCAGGCACACAGACCATGGGTCCTGTTCTTCCTGCTGTGGCAGACCTGAGGCAGCCAAGCAAGGGAAGGAGACGGCGATAAGAGGGGAGAGAAATGTCATCCCTTACTGAAGGGACTTTTATTTTTCATTTCAGAACATCCCAGGTAATCCGAACATGTGTTTCCTGCCACGTGCATCTATCACTGTTACAAAAACATAATGATTTATAATTTTACTCTGGAGATAAACAGTTAAGGTGAAGTGCGGCCCTGGCCACGTAGCTCAGTTGGTTAGAGCGTCACCACAATACACCAGGGTTGCGGGTTCAATCGCTGGTCAGGGCACATATAAGATCAAACCAATGAATGTATAAGTAAGCGGAACAACACATTGATGTTTCTCTCTCTCTCTCAAATTAATAATTAAAAAGAAGGTGAAGTGTTATATCCATGAGAGTCCAATAAGCACTATAGCACGGTATTTCTTGGTATAGTTGCAACCTGCCCACAAAGCAGGAGCAAAGGGCTCCTTCAGCAGACATAAATTACAACACGGACCCCACCCGCACACACGTACTAACACTGGGCTGAGGCTTTGGCCACCCCTCCCATCCCTCCTCACAGGCCATCACCGGCACATCTTCAGGGCACTGATGCCAGTGGGTACCGTCACCAGACCCCGGAGGAAATCCAAGAGGCAGGGGATTTGGTAGAGCCAATACATAAGCAGGGCAAGGACAGGGCCCAGGGGACATTGGCTTGATGATCCAGAAATGGGCTCCTGGACCTTAGGCTTGGACCTCCTAGGGGGCACCTTCCCCCTTACCTGTCCATCAGCACGAGGTCATCCTTGAGCAGCGGGCACTTGGAGTTGGGCCACATCACACTCACCAGGCTGCCGGCGTGCAGCTGCTCATCCTGGTGGAGGGCATGCGCCAGCTGGTTCACAGTCTGATGGGTGGAGGGGAAGGACGTTCAGGGCCGAGGACCAGCCCCAGCCAGACTGCCTGTGCTGCCTGGCATGGCACAGTGGCCTGAGACTGCTGGCCACTTGGCTTCCCCTTTCCTTTCATTTCACACATAAAAAGCCAAGAGTTGCCCTAGCCGGTTTGGCTCAGTGGATAGATTGTTGGCCTGCGGACGGAAGGGTCCCAGGTTCGATTGTGGTCAAGGGCATGTACCTTGGTTGCGGGCACATCCCCAGTGGGGAGTGTGCAGGAGGCAGCTGATAGATGTTTCTCTCTCACTGATGTTTCTAACTCTCTATCCCTCTCCCTTCCTCTCTGTAAAAAAATCAATAAAATACAGTGGGGCCTTGACTTACGAGTGTCCCGACTAATGAGTTTTTCGAGATACGAGCCGTCTCTCAGCCGATTTTTTGCTTTGAGTTGCGAGCTAAAATTTGGGTTACGAGCCAGCTTCAGATACCCCACCACTAGTTGGCGCAGCGAACGTCACAGTGAACGCCACAATATCAGCCCAGCATCACGTGTCTCACTCATTCACTGTTGATCTGACATAAGAGTAATTTGAGTTACGAGCTCCGTCACGGAACGAATTAAACTCGTAAGTCAAGGCCTCACTGTATATGTTAAAAAAAAAAAAAAAAGTCAAGAGCTGGGAGTTGCCAGGAGAACCAACTGTTCTTCACTCCCCTCTCAGCTTCTTCCTCAGACACTGCGCTAAAGCTGGCGGTGCTCTATAGTAAGTCTTTATGAACCGGAATGAGCATCTGGCCCCACACAAGAATGCAACTGGCTCTCAGACAAACTAAATGTACAAGGCTCCTAGCTGGTATGTCAGAACCCCAGAGCAAATGCAGGAATCGCTCTCTGGCAACTTCCCCGAGGAGAACAAGGAATGTACTCTCTTCAGGTCAAGAGAAAAGCCAGATGGCCTGCTGGGTAACAGGCAAGGAACTGCAGACTCCTCATTCCTGGTGCTCCCGGCTCCAGCCCTCCCTGAAACAGCTCTCCTCCTCAACAGCCAGGGAGCAGGGCTGCCACACCCCACCACCAGGGCACCACCCTCTCCGGACGGAGCCGTTACTCCTGTCCTGCTAGTTGGTCTCAGCCCCGATTCGCCCTCCAGGATGCCCAGGGCTGCGGCCCTGCCCGTCCCACACAGGACCGCACCTTGATGCTCCTCTTCTCCTCGGAGCCCTCCGTGAGGAGGAAGGCCTCGTGGCCGTCTGTGCCCTCCACCCGCAGGAAGCAATTGGTGGTGTGGCCGATCCCGGAGGGCAGGACTTTGTCCCACAGCATGGCATTGATCACGGTGCTCTTCCCATTGCTCGTCCTGTGGGAAGGAAACATGGCTGTCCGTGAGGCCCCGACATCTGCATTTTGGGCTTTCGCAATGAAGTGACCAGCCTGGAAGTCCGAGGCCTTGTTCTCTGCAGTGGCAGCAGTGCCCACCAGGCAGAGCGGGCGCTCTGAGTTCATGGAAAGGGACGGACAGGCGCCTGGCCTGTGCCTGTGAGGGGCTCCTGGCTCATCACTGCAAACCCACATGCAAGGCACTCACACGGTGTGGAGTCAGCACGACGCCGCTTCCCTGTCCTTAAAAAGGCCGGCCCCGACTGCAGCCTCTCAGCCTCACTGAGGGAGACCTAAGGAGACCCGCCCTTCCACTTGAAACCACTGACACCCTCAGCCTCAGTGACCTCAGCTAACGGCCCCAGTGGTCCTGGTTTCCACAAAAGGCCAGGTTTGCTGCTCTTCTCCCACTGTGCTCCTCCTCACACATGAAGCCCCACCACATCGGCCCCGCTGGTAACTGCTGCTACAGGGCAGCCTGCTGCAGCATTCTTGCCTACTGTGCCCCCAGGACCTTGGGGTGCTCAGCCTGTGGTCCTGCACAAAGTGTCTCCCTCACCCCATCCCTCCCTCCCAGCCCAGAGGGAAAAAGGTGTGCGGGCTTCGAGAACTCACCGGCCAAAAAAAGCCACTTTCATGTGCCGCCGGGCCAGCACCTCGCTGATGCCCCGCACTTTGGACAAGTAACCTTTGACGTCCAGAACCTGTTCTTCTGTCGTAACGGGGTCCAGTTCTGCATTCCTGTAGGTGTCTGGAGGCGGGGAGTGGAAATGGGTCAGCACCTGCTCTAAAGAGTTCCACGGTCACGTCTGGAAGGAACAGAGGCCACCGAGGCGGCTCCCTGCTGCTGGGCTGAGGTCCCGCTTCCCTACTGTGGGCCGCAGTGCGCAGTGACGAACACGGCTTCCGGGGGCAGGACTACCTGGTTCCAGCTGGTCTCCCCTCTTCCTGGCTTTGTGACCTCAAGCAAGTGGACCTTTCTAGGTCTTAGTTTCCTCACCCTTAAAGTGCAGATAACAGTCCCTACCTCATGTGACTACTGCAAGGATTAAATGAATTAAAGCACAAAAGTGCTAAAAATGGTGGCTAGTGCATGATGGATACTCAAATATTAACTGTCATCATTTCCTTTTATGTTTAGTACTTAACAAATAATTATAAAGTTCTCACTACATGCCAGGCACAGATCTGGTCACTTTTCAAAGCTACATTTTTTTTTTAATATATTTTATTGATTTTTTACAGAGAGGAAGGAAGAGAGATAGAGAGTTAGAAACATCGATGAGAGAGAAACATCGATCAGCTGCCTCCTGCACATCTCCTACTGGGGATGTGCCCGCAACCCAGGTACATGCCCTTGACCGGAATCGAACCTGGGACCTTTCAGTCCGCAGGCCGACGCTCTATCCACTGAGCCAAACCGGTTTCGGCCAAAGCTACATTTAAAGGAGACAGCCAGTAGGCCAACAAACTCTCCGTCCTAAGGCAGGAACTCTCCCCTTCCCCAGCCAGGGCAATCCCAACACATCTCAAGTTCTCCAGCTCGTTCCCTTCCAGTCCACCAACAGGAGAGGCCTCCTATTTTCACACAAAAAAGGAAGACCACTCCTGATGCCATCTTATAAAAACCTTCATTAAGCACGTGTTTGCCCACAGCACCACCTCAGTGAGTGACTCAGAGGGTTATAGTCTGGGCTCTGGGAGGACAGTGGCCTGGTCTGCCCCATCCCTGCATGCCCACTGCCAGGCACACCAGAGAGACTGCGAAATAAGCAGGTCGTGAACAGGAATCATTTCAACAACCAACCTTATAACTTTAAAATTCAGATGTTTAAGTTTAACAAATATTTAGGAAATACTTTCTCTTGCCTCAGGCCCCATGCTGAGGGCAGGGCACAGACAGTCCCCTCTCAGTCTGTCTGCTTGGGCTGCTGTCACAGTACCGACTGGGTGCCTCACACACAACAGAAATGTACTGATCAGGATGCCAGCTGGTGGGTGAGGGCCTATTCCAGTTCCGACTTCTTGTATCCTTACCTGGTGGAAGGGGCTAGAGCTTTGTGGGGGTCTCTTTTATAAGAGCACAAATCTCATTCATGAGGGCTCCACCCTCCTCATGACCCAATCACCTCCCAAGGCCCCACCTCCTAACACCATCACATGGGCCTTAGGAGTCCAACATGTGAATCTGAGGGAACACAAACATTCAGACCACAGTACTGGACATATGTCCTTTCTTTTAATAGCAGCCTGACATGTAAACCAAGCAGAAGCCAAGCCACTCTAGTGGAAAACAGCGGGGAGAGAAGCGTGTCCCTGGAGCATTTCCACCGAACCTCTAGGGTTCCACAGACTAGAATCTGAAAACCCTCGTCTCGCCTGAGCCCTGCTTTCATAAGTGAGGAGACCAAGGGCAGATAAGACTCAGCAGCGACTGCATCGTTACTGACAGTCCCAGGACCTGGCGCCAGGACGTGCCTTCTAGAGAGGGAGCCTGAGAAAGTCAGTGGCTGGAGGGGGCACTCAGACTGAGCAGGACCCTGGGAACCAGCCCTTCTCTGCTGAGCCTACAGGTCGGGCTCTGATCAGTAACTCATGAAAAAGGTGCCAGTGATGCAAGTTTCCTATTCATAGTCCTGTTGTCTAAAAATATCAGAGAACACTGTGGTCAGAAACGAACACCACCAGAAAGAGCCCGTATTAATGGCAGCAGAACTGGGCCACGGAAAACACCTGGGTAAAGCCCCCGTGTGTCACTTACACAGTATCAGGCAACTCACCCCTCAACCTGCTTGTGTTTCAGACGGGGATTAGGTCCGCCTACCCCTTGTGATCAAATGAAGTCATATACGGGGAATTCTTAAATGGCGGGTCCCTTGTGTTCCTGGCCGATCTCCCTGGGACCCACCTCCACACGATTCCAAGCAGAGCGTTGCTGGAGGCGACAACGCAACTGGGCCTGAGCCCCCCAGGAGCGGGGCTGCTCCTGCCCACCCCCAGACCCTGCACCTAAATATCTGAACCGACAGGAGCGGGCCCGGCTCAGCCGGGGCCGGTCTCACCTTCAAGGAAGGTGGCACTCTCTTGGATGTAGGCGCCCAGCTGCTCAAAAATGCCATTGATCTTCTTCTTGGCAGTGACAAAGTGCTTGAGTGGAGAAGCATTCACCTCAGCCATGTGTCTCTTATCCTTCTTGACTGTGACAACGGAGTTGCATCGAGGGAAGAACAGGGACATCGCGCTGCAAGAGAAGAGACTGTCAGCGAGTCCGGGAACACCCAGCTGAGCGTTATTCCGGTGGACGGCAGGGGCTGCAGGGGAGCGGGGGCCAGCCGAGAGGGTCCATCGAGAACACGGGCTCCAGGACCAGAGCAGGGCCAGGAAGTAGGAGCCACATCTCAAGAGTAAGCAAGAACCTCTCAGGACACTAGGGCCAGGCTCCCTGTCACAGAGCCTGGGCACTCAGGCCCTGGAATCAGGGCCCGAATTCAGGCCTAGCACTGGCCGTTCCTCGCCTGTTGAACAGTGACAGGCCCTGCCTTCCCCACCTCAGAGAGACGAGGAGGAGTCGAGAGGCAGAAAAATATTACAGAAATCCACCCATTTCCTACATATCACCCATCTGAGAAACAGCACTGAATACTGAAAGCAGCGAAAGCAAAGTGACACTCATGGTCAGTGCCTCCCACCACTCTCCCCTGCTGTCCGGGTCCCGATGGCCCTAATTTCTAACAGATTTTGGTTTTGGGGTTGGGGGCAAAGAGGCACAAAGAGGGATGATCCTCAAGGGAGAGGTCTATAATTTACTTAAAAACATGTATTGGTCTCCCTCATTATCAATGTGTACACAGTAGAAAATGTGGAAACTAAAGGTAAAAAAATCCAGAGGAGCTATGTAGTAACTGACACGCTCAGTGGCTGGAAGTAACCGCACAGGAAGATTTGATGATAAATTCCTACTGGGTAGGTCATGGAGGGCAGTCACACCTCAGACCTATAACCTCCTCAGTAAAAAGTTAATCTTTGCCTTGACCTTCTGTTCTTGGGTACCTGGGTACTTCTGAAGTATCAGAGCAATGCTCTTTTTCAGACTCCTCAGAGGCATAACCACCTCATGGGAACACATATCGTATTATCTCTATGCCACCTCCACCACTGTAAATGCTAAATGTTAACTACTGTGTGCACACTGAAGCATGCATCTCTCCATTTCCCTTTTTATCCAGTCAGAGGTTTCCCAGCTCTGCTTCCCCTGCCTCCTAGTCTGCTACCAATGGATTTCATGTCATCATCCTGATGTTCCCGCCTTTGGTTCCCAGTGCACAAAAGGAACTGCAAAACGGCCATGCCCACAGCATATTCTCAATCCGCGTTTCCTCGGTCCTGCTGCCGGGCACGTCCTTAGTTTGGTTCTAATAAACTCCTGTAAATATTTCTACAGGGGCTGGAAGTTCGTACTCGGACACCACCTCCCTGTGACAAGCACTGTTAACATTTACCAACACGGCCTGTTTCTGTGTGGGAGGTTCTCCTGCTCTCACTCACCCACACTCACACCTTCAGAGCCTCGTTTTTCCAGATAGCAATAACATGTTAGGGGTCTCGAGATCTCACTCCAAAGCCCTAGAGACATGTGGCTAAAGTCAAAAGGGCAGACAGACCGAAGAAGATCCCACATGCGGTTGGGGATCTCTGCTCCCAAAAGCAGACTGTTCCTCAGAGATCCCACTACACACAGAGCTTCTCCACCAGCAGAGCCCTGGGATCCTGGGAAGTCAAGGGGGAAAAGCCCCTCCATGGATGAGTCGGCCTGTGCTGCAGCCGTGTGGGTGTGCCTGGCTCTACCCTCCCTAACACCCAGCACATTCCTGCCCGCCACTCCCTGTCTAGCAGGCCTAATCAGAGCCATCAGCCCTCTCATCGGCCAAGCAATCAGTCTACCTGGGAAAGGAGAAGGCACTGCTCATGAGTAAGCATGTAAGAGAAACTGCCAAAGGGTGTCAAAGTTCCCGGGAAACAAAGCATCTAGAAAAAGTAGATTCTGCATAACTGGAAACTGGCTCTTAGGAACTAACCATCCCAAAGAACTGGCAGAAAGACAGACAGACCCACAGGGAAACTGCAACCAACATGTTTTGCCTAGAGCCACAGATTACTTTGCATTGTTCATGATTTCTGGGGAGACAGAAGTGACCTGTATGTCCATTTCTACCTTCCTCCTCAGTAAAACACCACAACTGCCGGAGAGTTTCTTAGCATGGAGGCCACGTGTCAAGGGCTTAATAAGAGACAGAAGCCCAGCCAGTGTTGCTCAGGGTTTGAGCATCAACCTATGATCCAGGAGGTCATGGTTCAATTCCCGGTCAGGGCACATGCTGGGGTTGTGGGCTCGATCCCAAATGGGAGGCATGCAGGGGGCAGCCGATCAATGATTCTCTTTCATCATTGATGTTTCTGTCTCTCTCCCCCTCTCCCTTTTTCCCTGGAATCAATAAGAAAATATATATATGCCCTGACTGGTTTGGCTCAGTGGATAGAGCGTTGGCCTACAGACTGAAGGGTCCCAGGTTCGATTCCAGTCAAGGGCATGTACCTTGGTTGCGGGCACATCCCCAGTAGGTGTGCAGGAGGCAGCTGATCGGTGTTTCTCTCTCATCGATGTTTCTCTATCCCTCTCCCTTCCTCTCTGTAAAAAATCAATAAAATATATTTTTAAAAAAAGAAAATATATATATATGTGTATTTTTTAAAAGCTTCTAGTCGAGCACCCTTGGAAAAAAATAAGAGAGACAGCAGTGCTCTGAGAGGACACTGGGCCCAGCTGGTTTGGCTCAGTGGATAAAGTGTCGGCTTGCAAGCTGAAGGGCCCCAGGTTCGATTCCGGTCAAGGGCACATGTCCAGGTTGCGGGCTTGATCCCCAGTGAGGGGCATACAGGAGGTAGCCAATCAATGATTCTCTCTCATCATTGGTGTAGCTCTCTCTCTCTCTCCCTTCCTCTCTGAAATCTCTAAAAATATATTTTTTTAAAAAAAGGGGGGCGGGGGGGAGACACTGGGAAGAAAATACCACTGGCTCCTCCAAAGCAGAAAAGGAGAGAGCACTGAATCAGCCTTACTGTGGCCCAGCAGTTAAGACTGTTAAGAGAAATAGGAATGCAAGAAGTAAAAGAAGAAAACCACTGAAGGGAGAAGAAAAGGGATACTGACACGGGCGTGATGTAGCGTGTAGATGACAGATTCTGGAACGACACACAGCTGGGTTCGAACTGTGCTCAGTCTATTTCTGAGCCATATAAACTTGAGCAAGTTATTATCCTCAAAGCCTTGGATGCGTCACATGTACAACAAGCGTGATACGCACAGACTAAGAAGACTAGGCATGGCAGTGCAAGCTCAATGGTAGCTTAGTATGTTATAGAACAACCACAAACTCTACCAGCAAGATCACAACTCCCAGCCCTCAGGGAAGGGCAGAGGCAGCCCCACAACACCCACAGCTCCCCCACCTGCTGCCATGAGGATGGAGTAGGCAGGTCTGCTCAGCCCCAGAAGTGACTTGCTTCCAGGCAGCAAGTTCCCTGAGATCCATTTATTTTTTTTTAAATATTTTAATTGGCCGAAACCGGTTTGGCTCAGTGGATAGAGCGTCGGCCTGCGGACTGAAGGGTCCCAGGTTCGATTCCGGTCAAGGGCATGTACCTGTGTTGCGGGCATATCCCCAGTGGGAGATGTGCAGGAGGCAGCTGATCGATGTTTCTCTCTCATCGATGTTTCTGACTCTCTATCTCTCTCCCTTCCTCTCTGTAAAACATCAATAAAAATATATTAAAAAAATATATATATATTTTAATTGATTTCCAAGAAGAGAGAGGGAGAGAGATAGAAACATCAATGAGGGAGAACCAAGATGGCGACATAGGTTAACGCCGGAGTTTGCTGCTTTGAACAACTACTTCAAAAGTGAAACTAAAAAACGGAACGGACATCACCCAGAACCACAGGAACGCTGGCTGAGTGGAAGTCCTACAACTAGGAGGAAAGAGAAACGCATGCGGACACTCAGAGGAGGTGCAGTGCTGAAGTCAAATTCTGAGGTGCGGAGTGCGCGGAGCGGGCTGGCGGCGGAGGGCGCGGTTGGCGTTTTCAATCGGGAGGGAGTCGCAGACTCTGAGCTCCAGATACGGGCGAGTCTTTAGGGACCCAGACTCAAACGGGAGAAGTGGGACTGTCTGGCTTCGGTCAGAGCGAGTGCAGCTTTCTCTCCGAGGTTTGCAGCGGGTGCTGGGACTCAGAGAGGCAGAGCCCCTGGGGACAGGACTGAGAGCAGCCATAACTGCTCTCTCCGGCCCACCCTCTTGATCCTGTTCGACCCGCCCCGCCCAAGCCCTGCACAGAGGCATTTGCCGGATAGCCTCAGGCAAACGCCAGATTAGCACCTCCCTAGAGGACAGAAGTTCTCTCACTGCAGACACAGCTGATTCTCATAGCCACTTGGCCTGGAGGTCAAACCCTCCCTGGTATTAGCTACAACAATCAAGGTTTAACTATAAGCTGTGCACAAAGACCACTAGGGGGTGCACCAAGGAAGCATAACAAAATGCGGAGACAAAGAAACAGGACAAAATTGTCAATGGAAGATATAGAGTTCAGAACCACACTTTTAAGGTCTCTCAAGAACTGTTTAGAAGCCGCCGATAAACTTAATGAGATCTACAAGAAAACTAATGAGACCCTCAATGTTATATTGGGGAACCAACCAGAAATTAAGCATACACGGACTGAAATAACAAATATTACACAGACTCCTGACAGCAGACCAGAGGAGCGCAAGAATCAAGTCAATGATTTGAAATGCGAGGAAGCAAAAAACACCCAACCGGAAAAGCAAAATGAAAAAAGAATCCAAAAATGCGAGGATAGTGTAAGGAGCCTCTGGGACAGCTTCAAGCGTACCAACATCAGAATTATAGGGGTGCCAGAAGATGAGAGAGAGCAAGATATTGAAAACCTATTTGAAGAAATAATGACAGAAAACTTCCCCCACCTGGTGAAAGAAATGCACTTACAGGTCCAAGAAGCGCGGAGAACCCCAAACAAAAGGAATCCAAAGAGGACCACACCAAGACACATCATAATTAAAATGCCAAGAGCAAAAGATAAAGAGAGAATCTTAAAAACAGCAAGAGAAAGAAACTCAGTTACCTACAAGGGCATACCCATACGACTGTCAGCTGATTTCTCAACAGAAACTTTGCAAGCCAGAAGGGAATGGCAAGAAATATTCAAAGTGATGAATACCAAGAACCTACAACCAAGATTACTTTATCCAGCAAAGCTATCATTCAGAATTGAAGGTCAGATAAAGAGCTTCACAGATAAGGAAAAGCTAAAGGAGTTCATCACCACCAAACCAGGATTATATGAAATGCTGAAAGGTATCCTTTAATAAGAGGAAGAGGAAGAAAAAGGTAAAGATACAAATTATGAACAACAAATATGCATCTATCAACAAGTGAATCTAAGAATCAAGTGAATAAATAATCTGATGAACAGAATGAACTGTTGATTATAATAGAATCAGGGACATAGAAAGGGAATGGACTGACTATTCTTGGGGGGGAAAGGGGTGTGGGAGATGCGGGAAGAGACTGGACAAAAATAGTGCACCTATGGATGAGGACAGTGGGTGGGGAGTGAGGGCGGAGGGTGGGGCGGGAACTGGGAGGAGGGGAGTTATGGGGGGGGAAAAAAGAGGAACAAATGTAATAATCTGAACAATAAAGATTTAATTAAAAAAAAAAAAAAGAAACATCAATGATGAGAGAATCATTGATCGGCTGCCTCCAGCACACCTCCTACTGGGGATCGAGCCCGCAACCTGGGCATGTGCCCTTGACCGGAATCGAACCAGGGACCTCTCAGTCCACAGGCTGAGGCTCTATCCACTGAGCCAAACCGGCTAGGGCCACATGGCTTTTAGAAACAAGTTCGTTAAAGTTCTGGTCATTGTTTGCAAGCCCAAAGGACATGAAACCAAAGGCGTTAGTGTCCAGTACGTGCAAGATTCAAAGGCATGCACGCTAGTAAAAGGTTAGTGTCTCTTTGGCGTTACAAGCTCTGCTGGGACTTCAGCTTGTCCAGGGGCTGGCTGCTTTCACCAGTCCCCAACTTGCAGCTGCATGCCCACGCCCCACGTGGCTCACGTGGAGCCTCCAACCACTCCACACGCTGATGTCTCTGGCTCTGCTAATTCCCAAGCCAAGATTCCCTGTTTGTGTGGCACATGCTGCTTTCAGCCTGGAATCCTCTTTCCTTTTTCACCCATTTGACTCCTACTGACCTTCCAGACCCAACTCTAGTGTCACCCCCTCCACGAAGCTCCCCTGATGTCTCCACGGAGGACATACAACCTTATCTGACATTTTGTTTTTTTACCTTACCTGTCTCCCTGTCTAGTCTATGAGCTTCTAGAAAGCCAGTCTCTGACACAGAGCAGTGACCTATTTCCATTTCTATTTCCTCCTCCCCAACTGTGAGAAACATGGTTTGAGTGAGAGACTGCCCCTTAAGGGCAGTATCTTCTTACCCTTCCATCCCTGGAACACCCACATCTACTTTTTTCTTAAAAAGCAGCTTCTGACTAAGCATCTGTGTCTTAGTCTTTGGAGCTCAGTGAGGCAAGAGTGGAACAATCCTTTCAGATTCCAGGAGTTAATCCTCCCAAAGAGCCGGCTAAACACGCACAGGCACTCAAACGGACCAGAGCTGCAAAATACACGCACACAAGCCAAGATAGGGCCCTACTATCTTGGGCTTCGCCTGCTGGCTTCCTAGCCTTCCAGAGCGGTGGGAGGCGCTGGGTTCCTGTCCCTCTGGAAAGCCCTGATAGTCCCTACTGCACCGCAGGGCTCACTGCAGGCAGGGGGCCATCCCCGGGCATAGCTACCCACTATGCTTACAGATGTGGCTGCTGCAAAGTACTCCTGAGGTCGTAGCTTCAGATAGTTTACGAGAGCACTTCCCAAGCGTGGTCCACAGCATGCTAATGCACCCCCCGTTCCACTACATCAGCGGTTCTCAAACTGTGGGTCGTGACCCCTTTGGCGGTCGAACGACCCTTTCACAGGGGTCACCTGCATATCAGATATTTACATTACGATTCATAACAGTAGCAACATTACAGCTATGAAGTAGCAACGAATAATTTTATAGCTGGGTCACAACATGAGGAACTGTATTTAAAGGGCCAGAAGGTTGAGAACCACAACACTATATGCTTCAGACCCTCCACTGAAGCACATGAACACAGCAAAGACTTTGGGCAGCAAGGGCTGCTATAAAGACACTAGTTTAACTGTACATAAAGCAGCCTTTCACAAACTAGTCTGAAGAAACCCTTCCTCTATGTCACAGTTTTTCAAGTCCCGAGGATCACACTTTGGGGAAAATCTCATCCATCCTGATAGTCTCCCACTCCCACCCCAAAGAACTGCTAGGGGAACAATATTAAGAGACTGTTACTGCCCTGGCCAGGAAGTTCAGTTGGTTGGAGCGTCACCCCGTACACCGAAAGGTCTCGGGTTCAATTCCCGGTTAGGAAACATACCCAGGTTGCAGCTTCAACCCCCCCGTTAGGTGAGTACAGGAAGCAACCGATTGATGTTTCTCTCTCCTCTCTCTCAAATCAATAAAACACAGACACACACAGACTGTTATTAATATTAACCTAAGACCAGAACCAAACCGAATTCCAAACTGAAACTATTAGCACTCCACGGTAATAGAAAGCTTTGCCTCAACCTAGGCCATTAGTAGAGAAGCATTAGGTGTCTTGGGTGTAGGGAGAGCAGTAGCAAAATTCACTGCAGGGTATGTCTGGATCCCAAGCACAGTCCCTGGATCCACACCACTCCTTACCCAGATTTATGTAGAGCAACTCCTAGCAGGGAAAATAAAACGGATCCACGGGTCGTCTGCTGGCACAACTGAAAACAGAGGAGAAGCTGAGAGACTGAAACAGAAGAGAAGACGCGGCAAAGGGAGCAGAGCTGACTCTGAGAAGCGTGTGGTAAGGAGCCAATCTCTGCTGGGCAGAGGGCGGGAGGGTGGAGCCAGCACAGCAGAGAACACCCAAGGAAGACTAATTCCTTGGAGAGCCCAGAGAGCCCAGCTACTTCCTGTCAACCTCTAAACAGGTTCTCTCCGCAACCAGTGAAACTCTCCGTGGGAACAGAAAGGAGATTTTTCCAACCCCGGCTGGGGAACGCCAGCTCCGTGCACAGATGACCCACTCTCCAAGAGACGTGCCACCGGATGGCTAACGGAGCACAGCCCTTCCCCTCGACCGGACTCAGGGCACCACAAGTCACAGCCACCACTTACTTTTCAGATGGTGAAAGACCTTCACAGGGTGGGCATCATGGGCATGGCCGGGCCAAAAAGACCAAAGGTATTTCAGGTCTCCCGGGTCGTGTCTCCGTTGGAAGCTGGCTATGGGTTGTGTTAACTCCACCAACTCCAACTTTGGAAAGAAAAAGGGACATGTCAACAGACAGCAAACAAACAAACAAAAACAAAACTGGTACGCAAAGCATGTCTAATAGGATATAAAGCTCAACAAATTCATCCCTGGGGGAAGCTGACTCACCGAGGGAAGCTTGCTTACTCACTGGGGTGTGGGGTGACAGGGGAAGGGCCCCAAGGAAAAACACAACAGCAGGTGTGGGGCCAATCCTGGGTGTGTACAAACACACACTCAGGCGTGTGCTGGCCCGACAGTCAGCCAGGTGCTGGGGAGAAGGGGGGGCACGGATAGAGGCACATCGGAGTGGGGAGAACAGCGGAGGACAGGGATGGGAGGGGGGGGACTGAGGGCGAGAGATGGGAGGGCAGGGATGAGGAGCAGAAGGGGACTCCGTGAAAACCTGTGCGTGCCAGATGCTGTAAAATGTCCTCCTTAAAGCTCAACCCTACGGTGCAGAGGCTCAGGGCGCTTAAAACACGTATAGACGCTGGCGGAGCGGCCACGCTGAGGACGGAGATGCCCCCTCCCTTCCACTCCCGAGCTCACTTGTCTTCAATTGTGTGAGAAGGGCCATCACCGGAGCCCTTTCCGGGAGGAGGGAGCGAGAAGATAGGGAAATGGAAGAAACGGGGCAACGAAGGATTGCAGGAGAGAGGGGCGGGCAGGTTTGGGCTCCGTGCACCCAAGCGGCTCATTGTTCGGCATTTTCTGTGTGCCTTCTTGTAAAAGAACAGTCCCTGCCCTCCAGGAGCTTAGCGTGGGGTTTGCAGTCAAACAAGTAAACAGACACCCGTGTGCGAGGGTAGGAGGTGCCCAGGGGAGGCAGGGAGGGCGCTCCGCGTGCTCAGCGAATGCCGGCTGAGACAAAGGGCCGCATACGAGGAGGAGGCCGGGCAGGGGGAGAAATGTGGCGGGGAAGCCCGGGCAGGCGGGGGCGACGAGGAGTGTCGGGGGACCCCACCCCGAGTCCCGCCCCTCTCCTCCGGGCCAAGGCGGGCCCGGCGGCAAGACCGGGGCGTGGGAACGCCGGCCCGCCCGCCCGGATCCGTACCCTCGGGGCCCCCAGCATCCCACTCCAGGGCCCCAAACATTCCCCCCCGGGCTGCTCCAGACTCGCCGGGCGGGGCCGGACCCACCCGTCCCCACCCGTCCCCACCACCCGGCGCGCTCGCCCTCTCACCTTCACCTTCCCGGCCTCACGGCGGCCATCATGCCCCCAACGTCACCAGCAAGCGCCCGCCCGAGGGGAGGCGGGAGGAGGAGGGAGGACGCGCGTGTCACCAGCCGCCGCAGGTTGGCCGCTCTGGCCCGGGGGAGTCGTTGGACTCCAAGCTCAGCTGATTGGACCCCACCACTCTTTAGGGGTCAGGGGGGCGTCTGCTCAGTGCCTGGAGAGGCAACTCCGCGCGCTCCTTCGCCGCCCGGGCGTCCCAAGCCGATGACGTAAGCCTCGGGACTCCCGCTGCATTCTGGGGGCTGTAGTTCCGCCGGGAGCCTGTCTGGGCTGGGGTGGGCGGAGCCTCCAGCTGTCAAGGGGCAAAGAAAACAAGGGCGTGGACGGAGGTTCCCGCTCTTTTGCTTGGTGGCCGCGGGCCTGATCCCGAGGGCTTTGCTAACTCAGGAATCTAACCTTTCGTTTGTAATATTAGAGACGCGCTCTCCAGAGGAAAACGGGAAGCAAGTTGGGGCCGGATGCCCTTCGACTGACTTTGAGAAGTAAGAACAGTAACAACAGTCACCGAGCTGGTACTTAACATACCTCATTTCACTTAACCTTCACAACAGTTCCAGGAGTCGCAGAGAGATCACCCCAGCTCACGTGCGCAGATCACCGGGCCTCATTATGTGCCAGGCACTAGGACACAGCAATAAACAGGTCTCCTGATGGCCACAGGCACGGAAGGGAAGGCCCCGAGTCTGGGCTCCCCAGTATGGCAGCCACCAGTCACATGTGCCCTGGGAGCTCCTAGATGTGCTGTAAGACTTAGGACCAGAAAAGTATGCAAATGATCTCATATCTTTGCATTGATTGTGTGTTAAAGTTGTGAACTTTAAAAAGGGGGTTCTAGGGAAAGTAACCTCAACAGGTGATCTGAGCATAAATTCATAACTGGGTAGGTGATGGTGGGTAGTCACACCCCAGGCATACAATTTCTTTACTAAAAGGCTTATCTTTGCCTTAGGCAAGCCCTGTCCATGGTTTCTGTCCTTCTAGGTTAACACACCTTTGAAATGCCCCCTTTCAGACCCCTCCAGACAGCACATAATCTTAACTATTCTGTAATCCCATTCCCAAATGGCTTCCTCCCACCTTCATGTAACCTTCCTGACATTCCCTCCTTAATTTCAAACACATAAAAGCTGCCAAACTGTTACTCTCTGGACCATTTGAGATCTTGCTCCCTGGCATAAGTCATCAGTTTGGCTCAAATACTCATAAAAATTCTCTACAGGGGCATCAATGGGGGATGTCATACTTTCAACAACAAAGATTTTTTTAAAAAAAATTCTCTACAGGTTTGGACATTTCTCGTGTAGACAAAGTGATAATATTTTGGATAAATGGAATTAAATGAAATATATACCACAATTAAGTTCATCTGTTTCTCTTTACTGTTTAAAATATGGCTACTGCCCTAGCTGGTTAGGCTCAGTGGATAGAGCATTGGCCTGGGGACTGAAGGGTCCTAGGTTCGATTCCAATCAAGGACACATGCCCAGGTTGTGGGCTCAATCCCCAGAAGGGGGCGTGCAGAGGCAGCCAATTAATGATTCTCTTCCATCATTGATGTTTCTCTCTCTCCCTCTCCCTTTCTCTCTGAAATCAATAAATATATTTAAAAAATAAGTAAAATTGTTTTAAAAAACCAGCTTTATTATAAATAGAAAAAAAGCTTTAAAATATGGCTACTAAAAAATCTAAAATTACATAAGTGTCTCACGGTGATACTGTGGTTTATAATAAGAAATCTATATAGTTGGTCTTTGTCCACTGTTCCTGGCACATAGCTCCTGTATCCTTATAGTTCTCTGTTTAAGAACCATAGGGGCATCTTTTGTTGTAATATTTACTTTTGTCCTTAGTTCCTGGAATAGCTCCGGGGCTATTCAGATAAAGGTGAAAGTGGTCTGTCTTTTGTTACTTGTCAGAGCCCCTTTCAACCAAATCTGAACTGATGTTAATGAATGACTTTTGGAAAGCCTCTAAGGACAGGAGCTGGTTGCCAGGGGAACCAGTGATGTGATTAGAGAGTTGGAACTTTCAGCCCTACCACTTCATCCTCCTGGGAGTGGAGAGGGGCTGCACATTGGCTGGATCACTAATGGCCAATAATTTAGCCAATCATGCCTCAGTAATGAAGCCTCCATACAAATCCTTGAATTAGGGGGTTCAGAGAGCTTCCAGGTTGGTAAACACTTTCAGGTGGTGGGAGGGTGGTACCTCGGAGAGAGCATGGAAACTCCTCACCCCTCCCCACATACCTTGCCCTATGCATCTCTTCCACTTGGCCATTCCCAGATTGTATCCTTTTTATAATAAACTGGTAACCTAGTAAGCAAACTGTTGTCCTGAGTTCTATGAGCCACTGTAGAAAATTAATCTAACCAGAGGAGGGGGTTGTGGAAATCTCTGACTTGGTATAACTGGTCATTGTGGGCAAATACAATTTTTCCTCCTACTCTTTTAAGTTCCTCTGGCTGGACTAATAATCAAATTAACATGAGACGGATTTATGGGAGAAAATGACCAGCTTTGTTAATTATGTACATACATGGGTTCCTTAAGAATATGAGACCCCCAGGACAGATGGGGCAGTGAAGGCTTATATGCCATCTTGAGCTAAGGAGAAGGGTGGGGGCTGTGATTTGGGACTTCAAAGGGTAGGAAGGCAATGCCTGTGGAAACAGAAAAGCAAATGTTTGCTGGGTCATCTTTAACAATGGGACACCGAGAGGACCCTTAACTGGCTAGGTTCCTCCCTATCACATCTATTTCATACTAAACTAACCTATAGTTATAGATGAATATACTCCCTTCCTGGAGCAGGTCTTCTACCTAAATTCTTTTGATTTTTTTTTTTTTTTAAGAAAAGAAGGGAGGGGCATCAATTATTGTTCCAGTCATTTATGCATTCATTGGTTGATTCTCCTATGCGCCCTGACCAGGGATGGAACGGCCAATCTTGGTGTATCAGGATGAAATGCTAACTGAGCCACCTGGCCAGGGCTAAGCCCTTTTAGTGAGGAGGCTAGGGGGAAAGTCAAAGATTCTTTCTGATCGTTTGTTTCTTAACCAGCTTAAAATAACCAGGATCCCAAAAGGTGTATTTTGGGTGGCAAACTCTGCTTCCTCTCCTGGCCAGCAGCCCGGGTGACTACCTGGATTTGTGATTTGTGTTTGAATGGGGGGAGGGGCAGCCTGGTGGGACGGAGTCCTTAACGTGCTATCTCCGGGTAGATAGTGTCCGAATTGAGTTAAACGCCTAGGACAACCCTTTCGGTGTCTGCTGAGAGCTGGAGAATTGTTTGGTGTGGGGAAAACCCCACACATTTGGTGAGCAGAGGCTTCAGGCGTGGAGTATTGTATGGAGCACAAAGGAAAACAATAGCGTTTTCTACTTCTCCTGGACATCGCTGATCAGAAACCACGGAAGAATCTCACCACAAACGCCGCAGGAGGCAACCGGTACCCGCTGGACCCACCAGCTTACCAGCTCCCAGGGAGGCTGGTCAGAGGAAGCTGCCCCGACCTGTTGCCTAGTGAACCAGTGGCCGTGAGTCAGACTCTGGACTACGGAGCTGCAACCAGACTGCCTCCGGGTGTGGCCAGGCCTCCGGGACGTGATTCACATCACATCAGGCCGGCAGCACTGCCTTGTGGTGCCGCTGACCGCTTCCGCCTCCATGCTCCTGGCCTCCCTAAGGAGACAGGGACGAAATTCACCAAATCCCATTTCCTTTCTCTTCCTTGGCATCTTGCCTGGAGGTCCTCCTTCGTCAACATTATTCTGTCCATCCCCTCCTGGGAGCTCTGGCCTCGGCCCAGGCCACCTGCCTGGACTGCCGGAGCCTCAGAACCCGTCCCCAGCCTTCTAGTCTGTCCCCCCGCCCCCACCTGCCCCCACCTTCTCTCTGGAACAGCATCAAGCCGTGAGGCCCTCAGACAAGACTCCAGTTCGGCTGACAGTGTTATTGGGGAGATCAGGGCCGGGGGAGTGTGTGTTTGCAGATCTTTCTCTTCTCCGTTTTCTGTTTCTATGTTGATGGACTTTTTCACTGAGGACTGGACTTGCATTGCAATCAGAAAAAAGATAACAGTTAGAAATACCCCTAACGCACGTGCCTTATATATGCGAGAGCAGTTCAGAAAGGGCGCCCAGGAAACAGATTGGACATGGCTGCTTCTGGGGAGAACTGGGCAGTCAGGGGTGAGAGATGAGAAAGCGAGTAAGATTGAATTTACCCTGGGCCAAATGCCTCCAATTAAATAGTAAAGCCCAAGTCTTCCTAGATAAAGTCCATCTCTCCTTAGCCTGGGGAAATGGGCTTTGACTGCCTGATCCCTTCCACCCCACCCACACCAGCCAACCTGTGTCCTCTGACCCCACCCGTCTGTGCCTGGCCGGCTCCAGCGCCTGACATGGAGTCTCTCTGCTTAAGAGAGGACCCTCCCCCCCCCCCCCCAAGGCCTGCTGAAATAGCCTCTGCTATCAGGCTCCTCTCAGCACTGCTCAGATCTGGCCTGGGTAATTCTTAATTGGAGGGGAGTGGTCCTGTGCATTGTAGGGTGTTTAGAGGCATCCCTGGCCTCTGCTCACGAGTGCAGTAGCTTTCCTTGCCCCTTCCCCGTGGTGATAACCAAAAATGCCTTCCGACATTGCCAAATGTCCAATGTTCCCTAGGGGCCAAAATCGCTTAGTTGGGAAGCATTGAGTTAACACAAGCCACCAGTCCCTCCCTTCCCCACAGCAGCCTGCTAGCCATGTGGCACTTATCACACTGCTCCACAGTGAATGCATGTGGTTCTTCCTGCCCTGGCTGCTGACTATAGGATGGGGGGATGGGCGGGGGGCGGGGGGCGGGGTGGCCAGGTTCCAGCTGAAATCATATTCAAATCCCTGTCCCTGGGGGGTGGGAACGGCTGGTGAGAGGTCAATGGGGAGAAAAGGAGACTTGTGTACTTCTTTAAACAATAAAGAATTTAAATTTTAAAAAATAAAAAATAAATCCCCGTCCCTACCACTTACCTGTGTGACCTTTGGCCAATTACTTGGCCTCTCTGAGCCTACATTTCCTCATCTATAAAAAGGAAATAATAGCTCCACCCCAGAGGGCTGTGTGCCCGACAGACACAATGCCAGCCCACAGCAAGGGATGGACAGATGCTAGCTGTTGTTATTAATGAATGTCCTGAGCTGTTAGAGTCGCCCAGGGCATGGCAGGGGCTGGCAGCGTCTGGGAGTTCTCTGATGTTCATGTTTGCAGGAAGGGTAGTCAGCGAAGGCTCCAGAGAGGAGGTGACACCTGATGCAGATCTTAACGGACAAAGAAGCCTGCCCCAGGCAGCCGGTGCCTGGCTCACAC
The DNA here is from genome assembly GCF_014108235.1 of Myotis myotis. NCBI lineage: Eukaryota > Metazoa > Chordata > Mammalia > Chiroptera > Vespertilionidae > Myotis > Myotis myotis. The sequence goes on along the minus strand of NW_023416324.1, from coordinate 5,694,461 downwards.
GTAAGGGTTTGCGGAATATACACGTGACACCACGGTCACGTGCTTGTTTGGGAAACACAGGCCCCGAGACTCCTGAGCGATCTTTCTTGCCAATCATGGGCTCTTACAACCCCTCCCTGCAGACACTCCCCCGGCACCAGCACTCACCCACCCAGGCAGCTCCCCTCGGTGGTTTCAATGACTTTTAATAGGAACTCTCCTGTGTCTGTCTGTCCCTCTCTCCAGAGACACGGGGACATGCAGGACAGGGGGACGCAGTACAGTGTGTGGACATGTCACTCCCTTCCCCCCCAAAGGGTCAAGTAGAGGATGGCGCTGTGGCATCCATGCCTTTCCCGCCGCCCGGGAGGTCTGCCGAGTCACCATCTGCAGGGACAGCGTGTGGCTCCCATGACAGGAGCCAGGGAAGAAGGGGCTTCCGCAGTCCCGGCTGAGGACTTGAGTCTGATCCAGGTCTTGGTGTCGGCCCTGAAGCTTGAAGCAGAAGATCCCAGGGCTGCCGCTCTGCGTGGGAGCTCGGGGCTGGGGGGGGGGGGGGGGGTTCCCACGCCCCTAGAGGCCTCGGGGCAGCTGGGTACGCCCCCATCTGCTCACGTGTCACTCATGGAAGGACCGGAGGAAGGGGGCTGGGTTTTTGAGGAAGACAAGTGGAAAAGGGTGAGCTGTTCAACGCAGTGAAAGCGAACGAACAGCCTCCCCCGGGGCTGGGTGCAGAGCACCAGGAAAGTCCCAGCCCAGGAGGTGTCCTGGCCCCTGGCCTGCGGCCCAGGCTCTCCAACGGCAGCTCCAAGAGCAATGGGAGGTCAAGAACCTGGAGGCTGGACGGGGTCCCTGGGATCCCGGGCAATGGTTGTTGGCAGAGAGGAAAGTGTCCGCAGTGGCTGGGCTTGGCCAATTAGGGATCGACGAAGGAGACGGCGATGTAGCGGGTGCCCTTGGTGGTGGGGAGCCCCTCGTGGTAGTGCGTGAGTCTCCCAGGGTGCATGAGGGCCCAGCCCTTCCGTGGGGCTCGGATGGAGCAGTTGTAGCGCAGGAACCGACAGCCACCGCCCTAGGAGACGCGAAGCGTCAGTTCCCCAACAGGAAGCGTCAGTTCCCCAACAGGAAGCTGGGCCCTTCCCCCACCACCCCCTCTTCTTCCATCTGAGCCACCCCAACCAAGCAGGCTCAGCACAGCCTGCCTGGGATGCCTGTGGAATGACAGCCATATGCTGCCTAAGGAGGTCACACAGCAAAGACCGAGTGATCTAGAGTCAGGCAGCCCTAGCTGGTTTGGCTCAGTGGATAGAGCGTCGGCCTGCGGACCAAAGGGTCCTGGGTTCGATTCCAGTCAAGGGTACATGCCCGGGGTTGCAGGCTTGATCCCCATTGGGGGGCGTGCAGGAGGCAGCCAATCAATGATTCTCATCATTGATGTTTCTATCTCTCTCTCCCTCTCCCTCTCTGAAATCAATAATATATATATATATATATATATATATATATATATATATATATATATATATTTATCTTTTTAAAAAAAGAAAGTCAGGCAGCCCTGGACAAAGGTCAGCCACACCCTTTATTAACTGTGACCAGCCTGAGCCTCAATTTTCCCTTCTGGAAAATGGGCATTAAATTGCACAGAGTTGTGAGCATTCAATAAGATGATACAAGTAAGAGCTTAGGGCCAGGTGTTTCAACCTCAGCATTATGGACATTTTGAGCCAGATAATTCTTTTTTAAAAAAATATATTTTTATTGATTTCAGAGAGGAAGGAAGAGGGAGAGAGAGATAGAAACATCCACGATGAGAGAGAATCATGGATCAGTTGCCTCCCGCAAGTCCCCCACTGGGGATTGAGCCCACAACCTGGGCATGTACCCTTGGCTGGGACCCTTCAGTTCGAAGGCTTACGCTCTATCCACTGAACCAAACTGGCCAGGGCTCTTTTTCTTTTTCTTTAAATTGTGGTAAAATACACACAACATAAACTTTACTATGGTAACCATTTTTAAGGGAACAGTCCAATGGTATCATGTACATTCATACTGTTACGCAGCATCACCACGACGGGCCAGATCATTCTTTCTTATGAGGGCTTTACCCACTAGATGCCAGTAGCACCGACAATGTCTTCCGATACTGCCAATGTCCTTTGGGTAGGGGGGCAAAATCGTCCCCTAGGAGAACTCCTGGCACACTGTCGACTCTCAAAAAAACAGGTGTTTTTATGGGTCTCCTTCACAGTGTGTAACCCGGGACTGAGTCACAAAAAAACTCCTTAAAAATAGTAGCTTATGGAGTGAGTGAATGAATGGATGAATGGCTCTATAGCTGATCACACCCACAGGCCTCCCTTGGGGTCCTAAGGCCCCAGAACTGCTCCTCCTCACCCTCATGTCTTCCTGGTTTCCCCAGATTTTCTTCCAGCCACAAGCCTGGGTTTAGTCATTCCCACAGAAGCCCTCTTCCAAGAATGGTGCGGACCCTGAACTTGTTACTACTAGCTACCACTCCTGGAGTCCTTACTACGTACAGTTACCTGGATGAGCTCGTGCCATCCTCACAACTGTGGGGAGGGCACTTTAAGTTTTCCCAAGAGATTGCCTGAGGCCCCCCGAGCAAGAGGGGAAGGGGAGGCAGGACCCAGGTGAGGTCATCTGGCTCCAGGCCTCCTGGCCCCTTGCTCTCTTGGGTCTAAAGCCCTCTCCCTCCTGCCAAACTGCTGAGCCCGCCCCTCCCAGGAAGCCTTCCCCACGGACCTAGTGCCCTTTCTCTCCGGTTCCTAGTTCTCTGGTGCTGGTGCCTCCTGGGCCCCTCAGCTTCCAACACCCTGCAAGCTGCTCACCAGCCAGCCCTCCCTCCTGCCTGCTCCCTGGGCCAGAGCGGCCCTGCTCACCTCGTAATCCACCCCGACCCTGTTCAGGGCGATGTTGATGGTGAAGGTGGAGGCGTCGTGGTGCGGCATCAGCGAGGGCTGCTCGTCGGGCTTGTAGCGGACGACGAAGGCCAGGTCGAACTGGGCCTGTGCCAGGGAAGAGACACAAAGAACCGGCATGAGAGGCGGCGCAGGCCAGGAAGGGAGGGTGTCCAGGGGGCCTCAGCGCCTGCTGGAACGTCGGCTCCCTGAGGGCAGTTTATCTCACGCTGTGTTCTCTGGGGCCTGCTACAGTGCCTGGCACAGAAAAGGTTCTCAATAGAAATGTGGGGAGGAAGGGAAGGACAGGAGGGAGGGAAGGAAGGAGAGAAAAGAGGGAAGAGAAGGGAAGGAAGGTGGAATGAATGAATCTAATCCTCACACCCTCCCAACTATCTAGGCAGGTGGTCCCTTGAGGACAGGGCCCAGGTGTTTGGAGAAAACCGTGTGAAGGAGGAAGTGACAAGTACAGAAGCCAAAGAGGCATCAACAGACACATGAGTGAGGGAGCTCAGGGGACCCGAGGGAAGAAGGGCATGCTGGCCGCTGACCGGGGGCTTGTCTGGTGAGCTGGCATGGCAGTCATGGATGCAGGGGTCAAGGACACAGAGGAAGGGCTCAAACGGTCCTATGATGTCAGAGGATAGAGGCAGAGTGGCCCCGCCTCCCCTGGCCCCAGCACCTGAGAGGAGGAGACTTCTCCCCTGCCTAGAGATCAAATATTCAGGCCTCTGCCCAGCTGGGAGCACTTCTCTCCCCTCCTCCTCTCCCCCTCCCCAGCCCCTCCACCCCCGCCTGGTCCTGGCTGCACCCAGCCTGCCCACCCTGGTGTAGTAGCCGGGGTAGAGCTTCTCCGTCACGGGCGCGATGTACTCCACCAGGAACTTGTGCCACTCCCGCTCAAAGCTGATCTGGTTCATGTGGATGTCGATGGTCGGCACGTTCTCGTAGCCGCCCTGGATGCGGTTGTCCTGGAAGCGACCCAGAGAGGGTGGTGAGCAGAATTCTAAGATGGCCCCGATTCCTGCCACCTGTCCAATCCCCTCCCCTTGACCTTGAACCTGATGGGATAAGGGCAAAGGTGAAGGGGTCTTGCAGGTGTGATTAAGGTAACTAGTCGACTTCGGTTTAATCAAAGGGGAGATGATGCTGGGTGGGTCTTCTTTTTTAATATTTTTATTGATTTCAGAGAGGAAAGGAGAGGGAGAGAGAGAGAGAAACATCAATGATGAGGAAGAATAATTGATCGGCTGCCTCCTGCACGCCCCCTACTGGGGATTGAGCATGCAACCTGGGCATGTGCCCTTGACCGGAATCAAACCTGGAACCTTTCAGTCCGCAGGCCAATGCTCTATCCACCGAGCCAAACCAGCTAGGGGGCACTGGGTGAGTCTTTAAAGGAGGATCTTGGCCGAAACCGGTTTGGCTCAGTGGATAGAGCGTCGGCCTGCGGACTGAAAGGTCCCAGGTTCGATTCCGGTCAAGGGCATGTACCTGGGTTTCGGGCACATCCCCAGTGGGAGATGTGCAGGAGGCAGCTGATCGATGTTTCTCTCTCATCGATGTTTCTAACTTTCTATCTCTCTCCCTTCCTCTCTGTGAAAAATCAATAAAATATATTTAAAAAAAAAAAAAAAAAAGGAGGATCTTGGAGTCCGGCCGGTGTGGCTCAGTGGCTAAGCATCAACCTATGAACCAGGAGGTCACGGTTCCATTCCCGGTCAGGGCACATGCTCAGTCCCCAGTAGGAGGCGTGCAGGAGGCAGCTGATCAATGATTCTCTCTCATCATTGATGTTTCTATCTCTCCCTCCTTCTCCCTTCCCCTCTGAAATCAATAAAAATATATTTTAAGAAATAAATAAATAAGGGAGGCTCTTGGAGGGAGAGAATCTCCCTGCTGGCCCGGGAGGGGCCAGTCACCTTGAGCTCCACAGCGGCAAGGACATGCATTCTGCCGTGTGAGCTTGGAATAGGACCCCGAGCCTCAAAGGAGCACCGACCCCAGCTGACACCCTGACTGGGGCCCTGGGAGACCCTGAGCAGAGCACCCAGCTAAGCCACACCCAGACCCCAACCCACAGAACCCGGAGATAAGTGGATGTTTTAAGCCGCTAAGCTTGGTGGTCACTGGTTAACAGCAGAGACCCACGCAGAGGGCCACAGGGCAGCTCAGGCACGAGCGTCCCGGGAGGCCCGGGCACTGGAGCGCAAGGACCAGCCAGACCCAGAACGCATGGCTGTGCCGGTTCCGGGCTCTGGAGCTGAGCTCCCGGACCAGCGATTAGTCAGCTGCCAGGCTGAGGTCAGCCACTCTCTGAGGCCCAGGCCCAGGGCGCATGTGCCTTTAACCAGGGGTCCTGGACTCTGCAAGAGGAAGGCAGGCAGGGGGTTCCTCCTTCAGCGGGCACCACTAGCTTCTGCGGTCGGGTGCTGTCACCTCCTAATGGCTCCTCATCCACAGCTGCCCACTCCTCCCCATTTCCACGCCCAATCTGGGAAGGAAGCTCAGTCACTGGCATAACAAACAGGAACTGGAAACCTAGCACCTTCAGGCTAAGGCAGCTCAGTCACCCAGCGGCAATGGCAGCTTAGAGGCCAGCACTCCATCCCATTCCGCCACCCCTCTACTCCTAAACGCCGGCCATCCCTCTATTCCTAAACAGCAGGCGCCCCCATCTGAAGAGTCCCAGGCAAAGAGCCCCGAGGGCGGGCCTGGGTGGAGGGGCAGCCTCCCACCAGCCCCAGTCCAGGCGCCTGGGGCTCCCACCTTGTTATCTCCCAGAGACCACTGGCCGTAATGCTCCATCTCCTCCACCAGCTCGTCACAGGCCGTCTCCGTGAAGATGGGGAACCAGTAGACATCCGGGCAAGGCTGGGGAGGGTGGGGACTCCGTCACAGAGGTCCAGAGTGGCCCCGCCTCATCCTCCCCCTGACCCCATGGCCCTTGGCAGAACCCGCCGCAGGCAGGACCCCTTGTGTGGTCCGTGCCCTGCCCCACCCTGGTCTGAGATCCTCTGAGTGTCCCCCTGAGAGTCCCCAGGGAGCCCGGACTCAGGGAGATGCTGAAGGAAGACAGAACTGGAGCTCGGAGCTGGCCAAGGTCACAGAACTGCCAGTGCCAAGGCCAAAGCCACCCAAGTGTGGGCATTGAGGGGCAGAGGCCTGCTGGCTCTGGGGGAACACAGGGCCATGGTCTGCAGCTGCGGCCACATTTGGGATGCTTTTCCTCTCTTTCCTGCCTGGGCCAGAAAAGAAGCCTGAGGCCCCCCCGGCCCTGCAGATTCCAGCTGGAAAGTGCCAGCAGGAGGACGGGGCCACCGCTGCCCCCTCCCTCGCCGGAGCACAGGAGGGGGCCCCGCCGCCTCCCCCAGGTCAGCTCGCTTCGTTCCTCTGTCCTCCGGGTGTCGGGTACAAATCCAGAGCTTCATTCCCGGGGGTGCCCAGTCCTCACCATCTCCACCAGCTTCCCCGCCAGGGCCTTGGTGTAGTTCTCGTGAATGTACTTCTCCTTCCAGTCCTGTGGGGAGGGGGGAGCGGGATGGGGTCCTGGGAACTGGCCTGGGCCAGGGGGACTCACCCCTTGCTCAACTCCATGGGAGGCTCCAAGAGGGGCCTCCTCCCCCCAGGCCACACACAATGTAAGTGAAGGTCTGCATGCCTGGAGCAGCCGGGTTGCCTCTGTGCCCACTGGGTGCGTTGTGTTGTTTGGGCGTAAAAGGGTGCCCATGGGAGCTGGTGTTTGCATGTGTATGTACACTGTGCACGTGTGTACAGGTCTACGTGAAGATACAGGCATGTGCCCACATCGGCCACAAGCTCACAATGTGTCAGAACACTGTCACAATTTTCTCCTCGTCTGATCACAACATTCTCAGGGGCAAGTCAGGCCGGGGCAGTATACCCATTTTAGAGCTAAGATAACTGAGGCCCCAAAGGTTGAGGCTCAACGAAGTCACAGCTGATGAGGCTCAACTAAGTCACAGCTGATTCCTAGTCCCTCCTCCACTAGATGGCGCTGCCTCTCAAAACACCCTCCTCTTCCTACTCAAACCCGCAGACAGGCCCCCTGGGGTGAAGGAAGGCAGGTGGCCCACAGGGTCCCAGTGTCAAGCTCTGAGAGGGAGGCAACTCCGGCTACAGGATCACCGGGGCCCCTTCCACTCCCACCACTCCCTCCCGCCCGCCCAGGCCTCACCTCAGGGTTGCTGAACACCTCCCAGAGGTCATTGTGGAGGTGGGTGGTCTGGTAGTTGTCCAGGGAGAGCAGGTGGCCGAAGGTGTGCCGGTTGGTCAGGAACATGAACACACCCTGGGGAGACCAGGCCGATGAGAGACCCTCCCCTGCACTCCCTGGGAGGGGCATGGCAGCAGCCTCCTCTGCCCACCGGGGTCACCTGGACCTGACACTGGGGCTGCCATCAGGGAAGCTTCCTGGGGGACTGAATGGGAATAAAAGAACGAACGTGCCCAAGAAGAGGATGGTGTTCTGATCCCGAAGTTTGGGGCACAGGGGAAGACATCAACGTGCTGTCACATTTTTTAAAAGCCACAGAAAACATTGGGAGTGGCACAGGAACAGGGTAAGGGTGTTTCCTGGGCACATACTTGGAGTACATTCAGATGGAAAGTTTCCGGGTTTTTTAGGTGTTGTCAAAAGCGTAAATAAAATAGCCCGGCCGGCGTGGCTCAGTGGTTGAGCATTGACCTATGAACCAGAAGGTCTTGGATCGATTCTGGTCAAGGGCACATGCCCTGGTTGCAGGCTCCATCCCCAATAGGGGACGTGCAGGAGGCAGCTGATCAATGATTTTCTTTCATCATTGATGTTTCTCTCTCTCTCTCTCCCTCTTCCTTCTGCTCTGAAATCAGTAAAAGTATACTTCAAAAAATGAAATAGATGGTGTAGCCCTAACCGGTTTGGCTTAGTGGATAGAGCGTCGGCCTGCGGGGTGAAGGGTACCCAGGTTCGATTCCGGTCAAGGGCATGTACCTTGGTTGCAGGCACATCCCAGTGGAGGGTGTGCAGGAGGCAGCTGACCGATGTTTCTCTCTCATCAATGTTTCTAACTCTCTATCCCTCTCCCTTCCTCTCTGTTAAAAAATCAATAATATATATATATTTTTTAAAAAAATAGATGGTGTAAAACCCGGGTCTGCTAAAATGACCCCCACAGATCCTGAGGACCAACCCGTGTGCCAGTGCCCCTCGTGTCCCCGCCAGGCCTGGCACCCTTGGAGCAGCCCTGCTGGAACCTCAGAAGCTCCAGGGCGTATGTGACCAGGCAGCCCACCTTCCCCATCAAGGGCCTCCTCTGACCGCCCCCCCAGGGCTGACCTGCTGGCGGACGTTGGCGCAGAAGGCCATGTCGGGGTCCAGCTTGCTGTGGTGGAACAGGTCTGTCTGCTGCAGCTCAGCTCGCAGGGCACTGCCTTTCATCAGGTAAATGTTCGAGACGTAGGGCACGTTCCAGACACCGCTGAGCGAGAGAGAGGAAGACGGAGGGGCCGCAGGCTCATTTTGAGGGTCACAGACTAAGGGCCAGGGGCCAAGGGAAGGGCATGATAGTGCTGATTGGAGTCCCCTACCCTGGGCAATGGGCCCAGGGTAATTGTCGGGAAGTCCTTCTGTGTGTCTGACTGCAGTCTCCCTTGCTTCAGGTGCGGTGGGAATTTGAGGGCAATAAGGACAAGAATACTAGGGGAGGGGGTGCTGCAAGGCCAGGAAGAGGACAAATGGGGGTGCCCCCATCCTGTCGGTACTCACACACGCCGGCCCTGCACGATGTCCACGTAGTCCTCGGAGCGGGCATAGTAGCCATCTGCACTCAGTGCTCCCCAGAAGTTCGACCACAGCCTCCCATGGCGGGTCATCAACGGGGCGATGACGTTCCTAAGGAAGGGAGTGCCTCAGAGGGGTCCCTCTGCCCACTGGGAGTTCGGGGCGGATCTAACCAGGTGTGGAGAAGGGTGGGGGGGTCCGTTTCAACCTGCAAGCACCTCCCTGGGGCAGGGCCCGGAGGCAGGTTTGGCCCATCTGATACCTTTTCCCTCCCACAGGGCAGCCAAGAACAGAGGGTGTGAGGGGGATGGCTTGGGGCTTGTGACGGGGGAGGGGGGGCAGGGAGGGAGGGAAACAAGACAAGGTTGCCAGGCTGGGGCAAGCTCAGGGTAGTCGATGAGGCCAAGGCAGGGGAGGAGGACAAAGGCAGGGAAGGGCTCCCAGCAGGGGCCCGGACCTATCCCGGGCAGTGCCAGCCCAGGAACCCCGCTCTGAAGGCCCATCTGTCTGCCAGCCGCAGCCCACCCACAGCCTCACTTGTTCTGCTCAATCAGCAGTCGCAGGATCTGGGGCTCGGTCAAGGCCACGTCGGCATCCACGCTGAAGTAGTAGGTACAGCCATGGTCCTGCCGGCACAAGTCCCTGCAGGCAGGGGGACGCAGGGTCAGTGGGGGTGGGGCTCCAGTGCCAACCTCCCCACCCAGGGTCGCAGAGCTACCCACAGCTGCACTCTCCACCCCTGCCCACCTTGCGATCACAGGGACCAGCCACGGGTCTTTAGAGAGGTTGGGCCGCCCTGATGCAGGTTAGGACCAGCAGCCTCGAAGGTCCCTCCCAATTCCAAACCTTGATGCAGATCCCAAACTCTCAAGATGAAGGCCCAGAGCTTGACAACTGGTATCAACCGCCCACAGACAGGCTCCCACCGTGCCCAGGGCCAGGGGCAAACTGGTTGTACCTGGGTACTTGTATCAAAGTACCCTGGAGGGTGTCTGGGTACTTGTATCAAAGTCTTAACTAAGATTCACAATCCAAATCCAGCCCACTGCCCGGTTTCATGTGGCTCATGAGCTAAGAATGGTTTTACATGTTTAACTGGTTGGGGAAAAGCATCAAATAAGTTGCATGAGAATCACAGAAATTCAAACGTCAGTGTCCATAAATAAAACTTTGTTGGAGCCCAACCAAGCTCGCTCAGGCTATCCCAGCAGAGCTGAGTGGCTGCGGCGGGGCCCACAAAGCTGGTTTGCACAGATCCACAATCTAGTCCTTCATGGGAAGGCCGCCAACCGCGGATCTGGACGGTCCAATTCTTCTACAGTCAACATAAATTATGGGGCAATCAGAGATTATTTCTCTGGTTGTCAGCATTTATTGTCTTCCGGTCCTCCAGTCCTTCCTAAATGCTGACACTGCTCAGCCCCAGCCAATCGCAAGACCGAGTCAAGTTCCCCATCTGACAGATGGAAACACTGAGGCCCAGAGAAGGGCAGGAACCTGCCGGAGACCACCCAGCCTTCTGAAGTCCTGTCTCCCAGTCTGGCCCCTCTGCCCACCACTGTCAGCGGAGATAACCACATCCCCCCTGGCCCCCAACTCACGCGCCCATGTTCCTGGCATCAGCATTGGCCACCTGCACCTCGGGGCCCACCAGCTTCACAGACTGGTACTCGCCGCCATGCTCCGCCAGGAACTGCTCCACCTGACCCTTGTGGTGCTGTTCCTGGGGAGGGGGGTTGAGGATGAGGACACAGTCCCCCCCAGGGACCACCACACCTTCTGCTGCTGCAGGCTGCCCCCTTTCCTCCCTGGCACATCCCGGCCACCCGCTTTCCTAAACTCCACGCCTTTGCCCGCCCAGGCCAGACCTTCTGCCTGGAATGCCCTCCCTGGCCACCCTTTGACCATCCTCCCCTGACCAGGCCAGGCCCACAGGCCTCTTAAGAGCCTCTGCCACCAGGACAGCACCCCCAACCCACAGGCCTCACACCCAGGTGGTTGATTCCGCTGGGCCACACGGAACCCCACAAGCCCCGGCTACTCACGTGGTTGTGAATGAAAAGCCGCATCCGTTTCTGGGGATAGTGGAGGCGCAGGAGCCGCTTGAAGAACAGGGACAGGAACGGCGTGGGCTGTTCGATGAACACACCGACCAGGACAGAGGGAAGAGCTTCATCCTGCGTGGAGAGGGGGCAGCAGAGTCCGGCCATGCCCAGCCACGGAGCCACCCCTGAGCCAGGGGTGTGCGGCCCTAGCAGGCAAGGGGCCTGGGCCAGGGAGCTCTGGGTAGGATGGTCAGGTGGGCAGAGGCAGGGACTGGCAGGGAGGCAGGAGGCTGCCCCTGCTGGGGACCAGGAGTTGCGTGAGCCCTGACTCGGGGCGAGGACTAGTTGATGGCAGACTGTTGGGGAGCGTGGCTGGCATGGGGTTTGATGTGGGGCCACAAATGAGAAAGAAGGTTTGTGGGATAGGGACGGGGCTGCAGGAGGGCCTGAACGACCAGGCAGAAAAACTGGAAGGCAGGCATCGGGGGAAATGTGGAGCCATGTGTAGTCTGAGAAGGCTTCCAGGAAGAGGTGCCTGGTGAGGAGCAGGATGGAACCCCAGCCAGGGAGGTAATCCCTCTACCTTCCACCAAAGACAACAGTCTCTTCCAGAATCACCCATCTCCCCCACCCCAGCTTCTGGCGGCCTTACCCCGATGCCCTTGAGGCTTCGTAGGCCCTCGTCACACACAACACAGCCGGTCTCGAAGGTCCAGAAGCGCGGGATGTAGTTGCCCAGGTAGTTCAGCTGCAGCTGAGGGGGACGAGGGGTCTGAGAGGTGCCAGTCCCACCCCCTGCAACCCCTGAGGCCTACCTTCCTGGGCCCCAGTCCGCTGCCACCTGAGGGGGCAGGAACGTGACCTTGTTTTGGGTGGGCCTTGAAGAGGGCATGCGCATCCCCTGAGGTCACCACAGCTGAGGGAGGGCAGAGGGAGGGCTTGGCGCCCTGGTGCCTTTTCATCTCAAGATGGGCTGAGAGCTTGTAAAATACAGATTCCCAGGCCACGCCCCTTCGAGATTTCCACTGGCCTGCTTGTGGGCAGGGGCGGGAATTCTGCATTTTAACACATCCCCCTTCCTCTCCCTTCCATTGATTGATTCTGATTCGGGTGGTTGAGGACCTCTCACTCAGAGAACTGGTGTGAACCAGGGGCCAGTTCCTCGGGGCCCCGTCTGTAGCTCCAGGAGAATGGGGGCCAGTCTGTCCTGTTCATGACTGACCAGGCCTCATGCCCTGGTGCAAACATTCAATAAATATTTCTTAAATGAGCAAACGAGCCTGCCCTGGGGTGATGGAGTGTGGGTGACTTAAGGCAGCCAAGCCTGGGCCTGGGTGGGGGCAGTGGCTTCCTTTGTGTCCTGCGGTCCAGCAGGATGAACAGGGCGTCAGCGACTAAAACAGCAGGAAAGAGGCTCCACGTTGAACTCAGATTTGCGGGCAATGCCTACAAGCTCTCGGGCACCAGGTGGGTGGCCCTGGCCCTAAGGAGAAGCTGACCCCCTCCCACACTCCCCAGGGCCGGGGCCCCTCCTACCTTGGTGGGTCCGTTGCCATGAATCAGGACTGGGAGGGTGTCATAGGCCAGGTTGCGAGCTCGAACGTGGCCCATTTCAAACTTCAGCACAACCTCATCTGGGGGTGAGAAAGCACAGCGCCACCCAGCGTCATACCCAGAGGCTAAACTCAGGGGCTGACAGGCTGGGCTCAAATCCCAGCTCTCCCCCAGTGAGCAGGGTATCCCCATAGGTTAGTATGTCACCTCTCAGCGCCTCAGTTTCCTCATCTGTAAAATGGGGATAAGAGTGGGAGGACTCTATGTCCAGTGAGCACTTAGCACCGTGCCTGGCACAGGGTGAGCATGGAACCCACAGAAACCCACATCAGTTACTGTGATTACTGATGAGAGCTGGAAGCCAGGGATGGGAGGAAGTGAAGACTGAAATATCCCAGCCCCAGACACAGCTCAGAGAAGCCCCACTGGCAAGGTCTGGGAGGCGCCCGCTCCGACAGGCATGCAGAGCAGCCCTGAGTACATGCCAGCGACACAGGGCGGCCTGGGAGGGACAGGGGACAGATCCTGGTCTGGTAGAGAGAGCCCTAATCCCCATGCTAGGACCCTCTTAGTCTGCACGTAAGACAGGAAGCTACCTTGTTCGACAGTTATATAACCCAGAGCAGCCTTTTCCAAGGCCTGGGAAATGCTGGGGCGGGAGGGCTTTGTGGTGGTGACCATGAGAGGGGAGCCCCTCTGTGCAAGCTCCTGGCCCCGCACGGGGTGAATCGGGCCCAGTTTATGAACCTAGGCTCAGGAACTCCCAGAGGCCACAGCAAAGGGTGTGATGTTCCCACACCTTCCTGGGAGAGGGCCAGGGCTTCCCTCGGATTCTCCAAAGGGTCCATTTATACCATAAATTCACCAATCAGTGATCGGGTCCAACTTCTCTTTTCTAAAGACGGGGAAACTGAGGCCTGAGGTGTGTGTGTATGTGTCTGGCCTGAAGTCACCCAGCAAGCGAGTGGCAAAGCAATGCCATCACCAGCCAGGGACCTGGGGTCAGCCCAAGGGCTTTGGAGTTTCAAGAACCAACTGGCCTTCACTTTCCAACTCCCTGCCAGGTCAGCCCCTGCCCCCAGGCCAGGAAGCCTTCAGATGGGAGGTGGAGGACAGGGGAAGGAGGTGAGGACGGGGTTGGGGGCAGGGTGGGTACCTGCTGTGGGCATTACCAGGCTGGCAGGCTGCTTCCCTGCCCGGGTGTTGGGTGAATTCGGTAAGCTGACCTCGTGACCCTCCTTTTTCCACCCACAGGGACATACAGCTCTGCCCCAGATGGTCTCTGAGGACCTGGGGATGAGGCGAGCGACCTCCCAGCACAACCCACAGAGAGGAACCAACCCTCTCTCCCCCTTGGGCTCAGGCCCTGCCTGAATGCCCCTCTCCTTCCCTCCATCCCCTCCCTGTGGGGGCTGCTCACCCAAGGCTCCATCCAGGTTCTGGAAGATGCGGCAGCGGTGGTCCAGGGTGATATTGATCCGCTCCTGCAGGAGACAGGGCACCAGGCTGCGTCAGGGACCGGCCCTGGCAAGGACAGGGCTCCATCGCACCCACTGTGGGCAGCCTGCCCCCCACCTCTGCCTCTTCCTCACCACATCCGCTTTGCCCAGTCACATCAGGCCAGCTGGGAGCCCTGGGAAGGCCAGCCAGTGGCCAAGCCCCTGGGATCTACGGGCCGAGTGGCCCCATTTACAGAGAACCAGGGGCTCTCGGCACTGGAAGGAATCTAAGGAAGCAGCGGGTTCCACTGCAACAAGCACCCTAATAATAACACACACTGTTTAGCACTTGACTGTGTGCCAATCGCTATTCTAAGTGTTATATACACGTTAATTAATTTAACCCACACAACACCCTCTGGGAAAATGCCATCATCACTGCATTTGACAGATTTAAAAAACAAGGCACAGAGAGGTTGGTTAACGTGCCCAAGGTCACACAGCTAGTACGTAGCTGACTGGCATTTGAACCCAGGTAACCCGGCCCTGAAATCCCTGTTCATGGGCACAATGCTGCCTGTTCCACTCCACTGTGTCTCATGGAGCCCAAGGCCAGGCCAAGAGAGGGCAAGGGGCACTCTAGGCTCCGCCCTCATCCCAAGCAGAGCAGCTCCATTTTCCATGGCTTAGTCCCCGGCCTTCTGCAGTGATGTCACTGGAAGCAAAGGGGAAGGAGGAAGGACTGCGTGAGCAAAAAGATCAAGTTTATAGTTTCCACTGCACAGGCCCGACTGCTTCATTTCATCATTCTGTGGATGATAAAAACTGAGGCCCAGAGAGGGGAAGTGAATTACCCGAGGTCACAAGCACAGCACGGGTGGAGGATGGGGAGGTAAGCAGGGCAGAATCCAGGAATCCTGACACCTAAGCGCACCCTGAGTTTCCTGTCTACCCAGAGGCTCCTGGCTGGGGCTGGGGCTGCACTGGCCTGGTTCGGCTACCTCCGCTCCCCTCGATGACCCCTGCCTCTTCGAGACAGGCTCAGCAGTGGCTTGTTAAGCTCTCATCAGCCCCCCTAGAAGCCCCCAGGCACAGTGGGCAGCTCAGCCTGTCATTCTTTTCAACGCTATCACCATCACCATCACCTGACATGAGGTTGTAAACTCCTGTCTTCCCACCTCAGGGCCATGAGGGCGCAGACCCCAACTCTCTTGTTCATTGCCGTATCCCAGCCCTGCACCTGTCGGTGTCTCCCACAGAGTGGGCGCCCAATCAAGATCTTCTGAATAAATGAGTGAATCGATGAATGGATAAATGGGGGTGTCAAGGCCAACCCAGGGATTCAAGGCCTACAGGGGCTGCTCCCAGTGCAGCCTGGGATCAGGTCCCCCCAGCCCCACCTGCCGACTCTTACCCTCTTCTCCTTGTCCAAGAAGATCTTGGTGTAAAAGAGCTGGTCGCTGTCACTGTCCTGGCCCTCCCACTCGGCCACCAGCTTGCTGAGGCTGGGGGCATAACCAATGAAGCCTGGGGGTTGCGTGAGGACACAGAGAAACAGATACTTAGCTTCCAGCCTCCAAGCTAGGGGCCTCTTCCCAGCCTCCCCTCTCCTCCATGTCCTACTCCTTTATCCACAAGCCCTGCCTCCTCTCAGAAGTCCTCCTAGATTGAGAGGAGGTGATGTCTATCGGCTGGACACAGCCTGCCAGTGAGTGTCATTTAGTGCAAGTTCCCACCGAGCCCAGCGAGAAAGACCGATGGTGCCCACTAAACTGTACCAGCTTAGATGCTGGGCTCCACACAGACGGTGAATGATGGATTACACCAGGAGTTCCTAGAGAGCAGAGCTGGTGGGCACAAGCTGGAGCCCTTTCTCCATAGTTACCTGGGAAACTTGGCCCAGAGAAGGGCAGAGGCTGGGCCAAGGGCACACAGCACATGGGGGCTTAAAGGGAAAAACCCGCCGAAACCGGTTTGGCTCAGTGGATAGAGCGTCGGCCTGCGGACTGAAGGGTCCCAGGTTCGATTCCGGTCAAGGGCATGTACCTGGGTTGCGGGCACATCCCCAGTGGGGGGTGTGCAGGAGGCAGCTGATCGATGTTTCTCTCTCATCGATGTTTCTAACTCTCTATCTCTCTCCCTTCCTCTCTGTAAAAAATCAATAAAATATATTTAAAAAAAAAAAAAAAAAGGGAAAAACCCACACAGATCCCTGGTTATGGGGAAGGCTGGTGAGAGGAGGAGAGAAATGGAAGAAGGTGGGCAGCCAGGGAGGGCCCTGCCCCAGGGGACACCTGTACCCCAGGGCCGGGGCCAGGGCGAGGCCATCTGGACTGTGCCAACTCTCTCGGCCCGTGGGAGGAAGTGGCTTCTGTGGCTGGACAGAGAAATCCAGGATAAAATATGGATTTTATGCTCTGCAGTGGGAAGCCATTGAGTGATGAGTGTGGGTTTGCCTCTGGCTGCTGGGTGGAGCATGGACTGGAAGGGCGGGGGTGGGGCTGGCGGGACAGTGTGCCGACTGCTAGATGCCAGGAGCCCAGTGAGGCAGCAGCAGTGGGCGAGGACCTCAGGGCAGATTCGGGAGATATCTTTTCATCCTCACCCGAGGATATGTTTATTGATTTTTAGAGAAAGAGGATGGGGGTGGGGGGAGAGAGAAACATTGATCACTTGCCTCCCATATGCTCCCCAACTGGGAATCGAACCCACAACCTTTTGGTATATGGGACAAAGCTTCAACCAACTGAGCCACCTGGCCAGGGCAAGAGATCTTTTGAAATGGGAATCATGTGACCCACCAAAGGACTGAGGTGTGGGAGGGCCGGTTTCGCCCTATGCAGATGGGTGGCTGTCAATGAGATGAAAAAAAAGACGGGGGGGGGGGGGGGGCGCGGAGGGGAGTTTAAAAATTAAAGAATCAGGAATTCTCCTCAGGGGAGCCTGTGTTTGGGACATGAGCAACATCCTGTGGACACCGAGGAACCTCCCGGAGGCAGCGGGTGGGTTCCTCTGGAGCCTGCCCAGCCCCGCCAGCTCCTCACCTCCAGAGCCCAGGAACCTCTTGCCGTCGGACACCACTGGGTACTTGGCCTCCAGCCTGCGGTCGGGGTAGATGAGCTCCTCGGCCGAGAAGACCACCTGGCTCCTGGCCTGCCGGAACTTCTTCAGGAGCTCCCGGGGCCCCGAGGCAAACACCACGTCGTAGCTGCAGCCGGAGCCAGAAGACGGGCAGAGGTGAGCAGGAGTGGGGGAAGAGGACCCAGGAGACCTGGATCGAGGCTTCTACAATCCCCTGCTCCCAGTCTAGGGAATGGGTCCGCCCTACTGTCCCTGGCCCAGCCCGCCATGTTTCCACCCCCACCCAGGACAGAGAGATGGTCCCCATAACCCAGTGGTTCTCAACCTTCCTAATGCCGCCACCCTTTAATACAGTTCCTCATGTTGTGGTGACCCCCAACCATAAAGTTATTTTCGTTGCTACTTCATAACTGCAATGTTGCTACTGTTATGAATCGTCATGTAAATATCTGATATGCAGGATGTATTTTCATTGTTACAAATTGAATATAATTAAAGCATAGTGATGAATCACAAAAACAATATGTAATTATATATGTGTTTTCCGATGGTCTTAGGCGACCCCTATGAAAGGGTCGTTCGACCTCCAAAGGGGTCGCAACCCACAGGTTGAGAACCGCTGCCATAACCCATGCCCTTCTCCCACTGAGAGTGTGGCTTGTCACATCTGGGCAGGTTCCTCACCCATCTTTTCACCAAGATCGGGAGTGGGCTACACCAGAGGGTCTCTCCTGGGACACACAGACTCCCTAAGACTTAGACAACCTTAGCTAGAGTGATCTCCCATTTCAGATGTCCTGGGAGAACCTCAATTTAAAATATTCCTCTAGCCCGGCTGATGTGGCTCAGAGGTTGAGCATTGACCTAGGAACCAGGAGGTCACGGTTTGATTCCCGGGCAGGGCATGTGCCCAGGTTGCAGGATCGATCCCCAGTGTGGGGCGTGCAAGAGGCAGCTGAGTCTCTCTCATCATTGATGTTCCTATCTCTCTCCCTCTCCCTTCCTCTCTGAAATCAAGAAAAAAATATGTTTTTTTAATTTTTTAAATAAAAAAATATTCTTCTATTTCCCTGCCGAGGGACCCGCCCTGGTAGCCCCCCGGCCGCTGACCTGTCTGTGAAGAGAATGACCAGGTTCTCCTTGTCTGCATGCTTCTCCAGAGCTTTCTTCAGCAGCCGAACCTTCAGCCCTCCACCCGCCGATGTTGCCTTCTCTCCATGCCAGTCCTCCCCCAGGCCCAGAGCCTGCAGAGAAAGGCCCATTACAGATGGTCAAGTGACCATGCATGACCAGTCTGTGTCCCATCCCTCCTTCTCCCAGAGCCATGGTGTGAGCATGTGACCCAAGAAGAGCCTATCAGAGTCTTCCCTGGGACTGCTCTATTAAAATTAAGGAAAGACTGCCTTTTCTGCTGAGGTTGAGAAGCTGGTGGCCACCTTGCCACCACATACAGAGAGTATGTGTCTGCAAATGAAAACAAACAGGGCCTAAAGACAAACAAAAAAAAAGGCAAAGACTTTACCATGCTTGAACCCCCAGATCCAGCTGTGCCTGAAGCAATAACCCTGTTTCAAATCTCATATTCATGTGAGCAAACACAGGTTCTTTCTGGCTTAATGACGCTCGATTGCAAGTTATATAGGCAGAGACATGGCTTGTGTTGTCCATCATCCCTGGTGCCTATCGTTGTGCCTGACATAGGAGGCACTCAGCACGCTCAGCTAAATGGAGAAATGCCTCCCTGTGGGCTCAGCCCCATGGGCCAGACACAGAGGAACACATCCATGACTCCAAGGACTGGGCATAGCCTGTGTTTCTTCAGAGGAGTGTTTGGACAGTGAGGTCTCCAGACTGTGGGCATCCCCAAATCACCCGGGGGAGCTGTGAAATGCCAGTGCCCTCTAACCTAGTCACTCCCTCGCCCCCAGCCCCCCATGAGCCCGTGCACACTACATTGAGCACCACCACACACTTCTCCAGTCTCACGCTCCCCACACTCTCCATCTCCAGCCCCTCGTGGGTTTTGCTTATGTCTTTCTCCCTCTTGCTTTTCCTAACTCATTTCCAACGTTCAGAAGTTCCCCCTGTTGCAGCTGTAGACAATCGGCTACCCCAGCCATAGACAGCAGCAGCCCCAGGCAACACACTGAAGATAAGGAGTGGGAGACAAACACAGCAGACAATAAATAGCCCAGAGATGGCCCTAACCAGTTTGGCTCAGTGGATAAAGCATCGGCCTGCGGACTCCAGGGTCCCAGGTTCAATTCCGGTCAAAGGCATGTACTTTGGTTGCGGGCACATCCCCAGTGGGGAGTGTGCAGGAGGCAGCTGATCGATGTTTCTAACTCTCTATCCCTCCCCCTACCTCTCTGTAAAAAATCAATAAAATACATTTTTTAAAAAATAGCCCAGAGATGACTTGGGGAGTGATAAAGAAGATGTCCAGCCCTGGCCGGCGTGGCTCAGTGGATAGAGCGTCAGCCTGCGGATTGAAGGGTCCCGGGTTTGATTCCGGCCAAGGGCACATGCCTGGGTTGCGGGCTTGATCCCCAGTGGGGGGCGTGCAGGAGGCAGCCAGTCAATGATTCTCCCTCATCATTGATGTTTCTATCTCTCTCTCCTTCTCCCTTCCTCTCTAAAATCAATAAAGAAATATATTAAAAAAAAAAAAAAGAAGACGTCCAGAAAGCTGAGCGAATTTGTGGAGAGACCAGAACCCCAAGAACGCCTGAGAACATCTTCGTTGCCATGCTGGCAGTCACCAGCTGTGCGGTAATATCACCGGGGGCAAATGGGGAAGTCCTCCCTGGGGAAGACCCCTTACGTGGGCTGATCCCCCGCCTAGTATAAGGGCAAGGGTAAGTACAAGGGCAAAGTATAATTACATGGGTGTCCCCACCCAGCTTCCCTTTTTATACGACACAGAATCAAACTACTGCTCCTCTGTGTGTAGAATTAAAGAGAGGTTTTTCTGGCTAGCATCCACACCAAAGGAGGGGGAAGCGAAAACCTAAATACAATTACTGTGGATGCTTGCTCCTGGGAGAGGCAAAGAGAATTGAACATTACTAAGACCTCCCCCGACTAAGCCGTTATGTAAGAAGTTTCATGAATGGCACCCACCAGCAGCAAACTTAATAACAGATTTTTCTTTTGTGGATTGGAGCCCCTACAGGTCTGCGTACAGTAATAATCAATGGAAATCAGCTGCTGCACTTGCACCAATAAAATGATATAGTTTTAACTATAGCTTAAATAATTCCATTCGTACCTTAGAGGGAACTCCCAACAAGACAGTATTTACCGCTGCTTGTGTCAATGAAAAATCACCTTCTTGGTGCTTAGGGTAAAGATAACACCACCCTTAATATTTTGGAATGACAGCAGCATACTGTATAATTATTCCAGGCAAACTTACAAACTAATTCCTTAGATGCCTGGCAGCAATTTAAAGAAAGAATTTACTCTTTTTCACTGGCTCTCCTTACTTTTGCCTTTTAGCATAACCACTATTGTCTGTCTCATTCTTGTTCTTTTTTTTCTTTTTCTTTTCCTTTTTTTTTTATTTTGTACAGAAAGGAAGGGAGAGGGATAGAGAGTTAGAAACATTGATGAGAGAGAAACTTCGATCAGCTGCCTCTTGCACACCCGCTACTGGGGATGTGCCAGCAACCAAGGTACATGCCCTTAACCAGAATCGAACCTGGGACCCTTCAGTCCGCAGGCCGACATTCTATCCACTGAGCCAAACCGGTTAGGGCTCATTCTTGTTCTTCTACGTTTAATTTTAGTCTGCAGATGCGGAATAAAAATCTTAAAAGAACCTGAGCTCTGCAAGCGGCATATCAGCATCTATTAAGAAATCAAAGACGGGGGAATTGCCGAAAGCCAAGATCAACAGTAATTAATATAAATGTGAGAAGTCCAGTCAGAAAGCTGAATGGGGCTTTTGATATTCAGAAGGCTGACTGTCTGCATTGTCATTACCTACTGCTGACTCAACAGCGGAAGGCAACCCCCCAAACTTGATGATCTCTTTACTGTTTCCCAAACATCACCTTTGATAAGTCTGCATTCCTAAAAGGCAATTGTGTATTCTAGTAAATAAAAGCAGATGGGAACTGCTGGAGACTCGATGGAACTTGATCCCTAGAACCAAGTTCACAACTGGCTTCCCCCATAATTTCCAAATTTATATTTCTTGTCTTGTGTATTCATTTGCGCGCAGCCCTTTCTCCAGGTCTTTGAACCCAGGCCACGCTGGCCGTGGTCCCACACCCTGTGGCTCCAAGTCAGTTGGGGAAGGTGGACACGCAGCTCCTGGACTCCCCCTCCACTCCTCGGCTGTCTCTGCCCCACCTGGGGAGCCCCTTACCTGGATCTTGTAATTGAAGAACTGGGCTGAGCGCTTGAAGCGTCGGAACCCCTCGGTCTCCTTCGTGGCCACCGTGAGAACTAAGAGGTTGTCTAGGGACAGAGAAGGGCGTGGTGAGTGGGATGGAGGAGGAGGACAGGTGACAGGTAGGGGCAGGCCACTGTTCTTGTCAAATCCCACAGGCCGTGGCCCCATTTCCATTATAGACAAGAGCCCAAGGCCCAGGTGGGAAGGGATGTGCCCAAGATCACTCCGTTGCTTAGTGACGGAGCTGGGATGTAACCCGCGTCTCCAGATTCTCCTCCAGCGCTCCATTCACCTGCAACTGACCAACATGACAGGAAGTGTCCAGAGCAGAGGTGTCCGCGTCTTGCATTGTGGGGCTGGGCCTCTCTGGCTTTAGGGGGCACTAGGCCAGGCACAGGGGCGGAGGGAAGGACTCGCTATGAATGCTGCGTTCTGGGAGGACCTCTCCGGCCCACGCCGGACATTAGCCCGGAGGCAGCCACCACTATCCACGCTGCACCCAGAGCAGACGTTGCTAATCAACCCCTACAGAACCCTCTTGCTGAGTCTCACTCATCCTTGGATTCTCCCAACACCATGAGAACCTATGAGAGTCAGCCAGGAGTGGAAACCGCCTTGAAATCCTGGCCATTGACCAGAGCAGCTGTATTACCTTTTTTTGTTTGTTTGTTAACCCTCACCTGAGGATATTTTTCCCATTGATGTTCAGAGAGACTGGGAGGGTGGGGGAGAGACAGAAACATCTCTGTGCGAGAGACACATGGATTGGTGGGCTCCCACATGAGCCCAGCTGGAGCTGGGATTGCACCTGCAACCCAGGTATGTGCCCTTAACCAGGAATTGAACCTGGGACCCTTTGGTGTTTGGGCCGATGCTCTAACCACTGAACACACTGGCCAGGGCTGTATTACCTTTTTAACAATGGACCTCTCCCAGGCTCTGTAGTGCAGCTTCACCTGTGCAATGGAACCCATGGGAAACGACTCCCCAGAAAGCATCTCTGGGAGCCCTGGGGAAGCCGCTCCCAGACCACACTTTGAGGCTGAATCCTCTGAGTAGTGAAGGCTCTCTGGTCAGAGTCCTAGTTCTGCTCCTTACCTGCTATGTGACCTTGGGCAAGTCCCTGACCTTTCTGCCTTCAGCTTCTCCCTCCCTTGTAGAATCGGGATTAATCACAATACCTTCTTCCCAGGCTTCTGGACTAACTCCAGGAGATCAGGCCTGTAAAGTCCTGTTGGGATGCTGGCACAGGCTAAGAGCTGTTACTGGTGACGATGAATGAGAAGCAAACGCCTTGCTCTGGCATTCAAGGCCCTTGCTGATCAGTCCGATGATGCACTCATTCCCTCCAGCAGCGAGTGGGCCTCCTCCAACCAGAAGTCTCACCTTGTGGGCACATCCCTCCTGCCAGGGCTCCCTCCCTGCCCTTTCCCTAACCTTCCTCCAGGTCCCAGGACCAGTGACAGCGATGCCTCTTCCCCACCACCTCTATGAAGCCTTCTCGGATTTTTCCTGCCCTCAGGGGCAGGACCCCACTTCGCAGCACTCATCAGTGTTCCACTGGGTGACCCTTTCTTCCCTGGGGTCCAGGACTTAACACTTTCCTGGGTGAACAGACCCACTAAGTGGTGTGACCAGGCCAGCAAAGGCAGGTGAGGCACCCCCACTCCCATCCTAGGAAGTCAAGCGGAAACTAGGCTCAAAGAACTAAGGGTTGTATCTCATGTGGTTGAGCAACCTCCCATACATCCAAAGGTCTCAGACTCAATTCCTCAACAGGGCACTCACCTAGGTTGTAGTTCAATCCCCAGATGAGAGACAACCTATTGATCTCTCTCTCTCTCTCTCTCTCTCTCTCAAATCAATAAGATTTGAGTCACAGGTCAAGTCGGGGCACATGCCCAGGTTGCAGGCTCAATCCCAGTTGGGGGGCGTGCAGGAGGCAGCCAATCAATGATTCCCTCTCATTAGTGATGTTTTTATCTCTCTCTCCCTCTCCCTTCCTCTCTGAAATCAATACAAATTTATTTAAAAATAAATTAATTAAATAAATAAAAAACCATGTCCTCAGGTGAGGATTACAAAAATAAAGTGAAAAAGAAGAAAGGGGCCCTCCCAGCCTGGCAGAGCTGGCAGAGCGGAGGGGCAGGGCGCTGGCCCAGAGCAGGGGGCTGGCGCCAAGCAGCCCAGCAGGGATTGGCAGGAGTCCACAGGGTGGGCCCAGCGACCTGCGGCCGAAGGGGTGGGTGCACTAGGCAGGTGTGGAGAGGGGAGGCCTCACGACCTGACCCTGGGGTCCAGGAAAGAGGGGCGCTTCTCACCCTTGGGGAAGGGCTCCCCCTAACTCTTGCCAGGGTTGTTAAGTCCCTGCCCCGGTGAGGAGCGGCAGCACTGCCGGCTCGGAGGCCCTGCTGTCTGAGGCCCTCTTGTTGTCCACAGGGGCTCCTGGGGACAGGAAGAGTGTCACATTTCACGGTGGAAAAAGCCAGCGTGTCTGTGAGATTCTGGATTCTCCATTAGATCCCGACTCCTGAAGTCAGGCAGCGAGCGAGGGAGTGAGGCGGGAAGGGGTGCTAGGTCTCCAGGCTCCTTTTGGGGGTTTCTGCTTCCAAATCACCATAACAATGACGGCTAAGCTTTATGGAACACTCTCTGCTCGCCAGACTCTGCTCGGAGCCTTTACACCTACTAAAGCCCCTCCCCCTACAGTTGGGAGCCCAGGCCGAAAGCAGGTGGGCGGGGCCCTGGTGCTGGGAAACTGAATGCCCGGGGTGACGCTTGCCCTATGGGGTGCCCAGAGCTCTGACCCCGCCTGCAGTGAGCCAGGAAAAGACTCACCACGCGCCTTAGCCGACTTGGCTCAGTGGATAGTGCCGGCCTGTGGACCAAAGGGTCCGGGGTTCAATTCCAGTCCAGGGCAGGTTCCTGGTCGCAGGCTCCTTCCTGGCCTGGGCCCTGGTCAGGGCGTGTGCAGGAGGCAACACATCGATATTTCTCTCTGTCTTTCCCTCTCTTTAAAAATCAATGGAAAAAATATCCTCGGGTGAGGATTAAAAATAAAAAAATACATTAACTTAAAAAAAAAGACTCACCACGTGACAGGAGCTGGTGCCAGGGCGCACATGAGGCCTGACACCCAGGGCTCCGGGTCCTGCTGACCTGCTGCCCAAAGTCCAACCGTGGTTTCCCCAGGTGAATGGCCCATGATCCAGGTCAGCAGAGATGAGCAAGACAGTGGAGTGGCGTGGCAGACAGATAGCAGGCAAGGACCTCAGCGTCTGCGTGCCTGTGTCCTCGTCGGCAAAATGAGAGTAATAACCACAAAAATGTACCCTCCTCCAGAGACTCCCACGCGGGTTCAAGGAGCTGATGTCCACCAAGTGCTGAGCACAGCACCTGCCGTGGGGCTCCATGCATTCCTGTCCTAGGGGAGCTCCCCTAAGATGGGTGAGGGCCGGTTCCTGGGGGTCAGGGGTGGAGAGGAGCCCCTCCTGAGAGGCTGAGCCAGGGTGGGGAGTGCAGACACCTCTCTGGGATCCCAAGAGAAGGCTGAGGACTCAGGCTGGGTTCATTGGGCTCTGGCTCACGTCCCCTCTGTCCCAAGCAGTGCCAGCCCAGGCATGTGGTCTTGGCTCTCAAGGCGTGTCATGACATACCCAGTCTGCTCTCTGGGGAGGAAGGAATGAGTGAAGCTTTCCCCCACCACCACCACCACCTCCAGGCTCACGCCGGGCTTGATGTGACATGGGTCAGGCAGAATGGCAGGAGATGGGGAGGTCTTGACTCGTACACACCCAGCCAGGCCTGCCTGATTCGGGGAACTTTTCTGTCCCCTGCACAGTGAAGGCATGACCCCCACCCAAGTCCAGGGTCCCCTGGTCCTTCCCTCTCCATGTCAAGGCCTGCAGGGAAAGGCACGAACCCCAGCAGAAAGCCAGAAGCCTCTGAAAAAGGGAGAAAGGGCCATGGGGGGGAGGGGCCGGGGTCTACTCTCTCCCAGACCCTCAGCTCTACGGAAATTTGCTTGTTTGGATGCTGCTTTGTGGAAGGCCTTTTTCTGCCCCCCACATTGGTCTTGGGGCTCGCCTGGGACAGGGTTATGTCTCCTCCCTCAGGCTCTCTGGGAACCAAGGGTTCACAGGAATGAGCAGTGGGCCTGAGTCCCAGTCAGTGACTTTACTTTCAACCAGCTGTGGCAGCCTGAGGCCAGGAGTTTATAACCTTTCAGAGCTTCAGTCTTCCCATCTCCAAAATGGGGCTAATGATTCCTTACTGATCAAAGTAAGGAATGGAGCAAGAGATGCACAGATCCTCAACTTGAGAGCAGCTTGACAACAGCCCCATACCTGGGACCCGCTGTCCCTTCTCCATCAATGAATGGTTATGATCTACTGGGTTATCTCGGACACCATGCTGTGGGGGCTGGCCGCCTTGTGTCTACTTTGCTCCCTCCCATCACCTGCTGGAGGTCAGGGCACCTGAAGCCTTGTCACTGATTTGGTCCCTCCCTGACTCACCTCTCTGGGCTTCCTTGGAGGGGGCTAGGTTTCTCTCATGAGATGGTCTGAGGTGGAGGGAGTTCACAAAAACAGAAGCAGAGACCCTGGCCGGTTTGGGTCAGTGGATAGAGCATCGACCGGAGGACTGAAGGACCCAGGTTTGACTCTGGCAAGGGCACGTACCTCGGTTGCAGGCTCAATCCCCGGCCCTGATTGGGGAGCATACAGGAGGCAACCAATCGACGTGTCTCACTCACATCGATGTTTCTCTCTGTCTTTCCTCCTCCCTTCAACTCTAAAAATCAATGGAAAAACATCCTCAGGTGAGGATTAACAACAACAACAAAAACAAAACAAAAACAGAAGCAGAGGAACTGCCAGCCGAAGCCCAGGGAAAATAAAGGCTATTATAGAGTTCATGGCTCCCAGCTAGTAAGCAGACCCTGGCCACAGGCCCTTTGCACATACCACCAGCCCAGCCCTGTGCTCAGCACCTCCCTCACTGGGTTTTCTGACCTGTCCTCCTGCCCTGCTGGTATACTCCAGGAAAGATGGCAGCACGGGGCCAGAAATGCCTCTGTGGGCCAGGCATTGAGCTGAACTCTCAGCAGGCCTCATCCTATGGAATCCTTGAGGGAGCTCTAGGAGTGAGGTAGTATAGCCCCTGTTTTGCAGGCTAGGACACCAAGCCTCATGGAGATCAAGCAACTGCCTTTACCAGAGACGCATGGCCTTGAGCACAACGTGGCACAAAGAAACACGCAAGAAATGGTCCAAGGGTCTGCTAACCTACTATCCCGCCCCCTCCAGTTCCCAGGTTCCCCAGGAGGGTGGGCCCAGGGAACAGAGGGTCATGGGAGGTGCGGCCAGTTCAGATCTGCTGCCGTGGGACTGCCAGGATCTACTTATACCCTTCTGGGGGCTCTCAGATGCTCAGCGGGCAACCTTGGAGGTGGCCCGGGGAAGGCAGGGGAGAGTAGCACCCACTCAGGATAGTGGGGCCCCCTCTAACATCCCACCAGCCTCGGGGATGTGGGAGGAACACTAGACCCAGAGCCCAGAAGACCTGGGGGCAACCACTCCAGAGCTGGAAACGCCTGGTCAGTCATGGCACCTATCTGGGCCTGTCTCCCCATGTGCAAACTGGAGAGGGTAAGACCCACCTGGCAGGGCAGGGCCAGGGCAGACCATGGAGACTGTAGCTGAAAGTGCAAGCAGCTCTGCAGCGGGACCGCCCCTTCCACACCCACACCCCAGCCACCTCACCAGGTGGCCGCTCATCCCCATGATCTCTTGGCCAGCTGGGCTCCGGAACCAACCGGACGCAACTGGGTGTTACTCTTGGTTCCCCAGCCCACAAGCTGCGCGTAACCTTGGGCAAGGGAAGCAACTCTGGAGCCTCAGCTTGCCCAGCTGAAAAATGGGCATAAGAGAAGGATGCACACCCGAGGGTTGCCATCAGGCTTAACTGACGCCTGGCCTCTAGTAAGGGCGCCATAAATAGTAGCCTCTGTCATTACTAGGAGCGCTATTATTTGTCTCTCTGGGTGCTGAACGGGACTTCCCTCCCAGATGTGGGAACCACAAGCCCAAGACGGGAAGTGATTTTTCCAAGTCATCCGCGAATCAGTGGACAAGTAGCCAGAACTCAGACCACCTCCCTCCTCCCCCGCCCCCCGCCAGCCCAGGCCTGTGTAGATACCGGTCCTTACCGAGGCAGCCCCCAGATCAGCCCTCCGCCCCATCCCGCCCGCCCCCCCCCCCCCCCATTCCCCTGCCCGCCCCGGCCCCGGCCCTCACCCTCCGGCTTGGCGTCTCCCTTCGCTTTGGCCAGAAGCAGCCAGCCCAGCGTGGCCAGGAGCAGCAGGAGCCGCATCGCCAGGGTCGGGGGCCGTCCGTCCGCCCCGCGGTGCGAGCAGGATGGAAACTTCGGGACGAGGCCGGCGGTGCCGCTGCCACGCACGGGGCCCGCCCCGGGGGCGGTGCCGCGCCGGCCCCTCCGCTCCCGGCCGCCCTCCCGGGGGAGGTTTTCCTGCAGACGCGCCAGAACTGCAGCCTCGCGGTTGGAGAGGCTCCCTCTGGCCCGTCTGCGCGGCTCCCGGGTCCTGCCGCCGGCCTGCCCTGCTCCCTCCCATCTCAAGGGGCTGCCGTACCCGCAGGGAGGCGAGGGGAGAGCGGGCGAGGCAGCGATTTCCATACCCCCATTCCGCGCCCAGGCCGGACGGCATCCATACCGCGAGCCTCGCTGCGGCGCCTCCGGTGGGGGTCACAAGAGCATCTGCCGTTGGGTCTTGCACGGGTTAATGGCGGAGCTACCTGTAGCGCGCTGGGAACAGGCCCTGATAAGCCCGCAGTAGGACTCAGCGCCTAGGATTTCACTAGTCCTTCCCCAGACCCTTGGGCGTGGAGTGGGCAGGGGCCGGGGAGGACCGTGTTCGAAGACATCCATCACACCCCTGCCAGACTCTCCCGGCTGCTTATCACCAGCCCCTAAAACAGGAAATCCTTTGAGTTCCCTTTTTTGTCCCCTCCAGGCAACTGGAGACAGGCCAGTAAGCCAGGCCAAGTGGAGCTGGGCGACAGACGGAGCTGCACAAACTGGCGGAGACATGTACAACGGTTGTATTTCAGCCTCCTGGTTCATAGGTTGACACTCAACCACTGAGCCACCCTGGCTGGCCGGGCAACACGTGGCATTTTAGAACAGTGGTTCTCAACCTGTGGGTCGCGACCCCTTTGGGGGTCGAACGACCCTTTCACAGGGGTCGCCTAAGACCATCGGAAAACACATATATAATTACATATTGTTTTTGTGATTCATCACGATGCTTTCATTATGTTCAATTTGTAACAATGAAAATACATCCTGCATGTCAGATATTTACATGACGATTCATAACAGTAGCAACATGACAGTTATGAAGGAGCAACGAAAATAACTTTATGGTTGGGGGTCACCACAACATGAGGAACTGTATTAAAGGGTGGCGGCATTAGGAAGGTTGAGAACCACTGCTCTAGAAGTTAAATACAATCTCTGGGAACCTGCGTGGTCATCTCATGGTGCGGAGATTTGCTCATTGTACGATGGTAGAAGTGAGGCCCAGGGGGACCCAGCAACAAGCCCAGGGTACCGGGCAAGTAAAGGGCAGAGGCACCAGTGCCGTGCAGGGCTTCTACTGCCCAGCTGGGACCGGGGCAGGGAGTTTCTGCAGCTGGGGATAGGACGTGGCGCCAGAATCCACCGGATGTTTTTGAATTCAGAAGATGCAGACTGGGATTCCAGCGCCTTGGAGGAGAAATGGAAGGATGAGCAGAAGAGGAAGAGAATGAGCGTACGTCAGCTGCATCCGTTTTCCAAGCTCCGTTTCCTTCCATGTGCATAGCAGCCCTTCAGGTTAGGCAGCGTTACCCCCATTTGTGAAACGAGGAACCCATTGGTGACAGGACGTGATCTGCTTGAAGTCACACTGCTGATGTGGGGCCATAGTAAGGGAGGCAGCTCTGCAACCCGGCTCTAACTTCCCACTGGCTGGGGCCCTAGAGGAACCTCAATGGTGATGTTCTGTGGACAGAAAAAAATCCTTGGGCAGTGGGGTTCCCATGGCCCAAGTCCCCAGAATCGTTGCAAATCAGGAGGGGGAACCATTTGAAGGCTGCTGGCCCGCCCTGGAGAAAGGATTCACCCTGGACAAGCCTGCCCTCCATACACTGGATTCCATTTCTTGCTCCCTTCATCAAATTGCTAGAACTTGAACCCAGCCCAAGCTGCATCCAAAAAGAGAACCTGTCTCTTTAACCAGGGGTGGCTGCTGCCCAGATGTTACTCCTAGTACGTGCAGCTCATGTTGTGCACAGTTAAAGGCGCAGGACCCTGCTTTCCTGGGAAGTACAGAAAGGAGAGCTGGCCTGGAGGGCAGTTGTCTGCTGCCATGGGGGCTTTCCTCACATTCCTTCTCTCCTTTTACCCATGTCCTTTCTTGTCCCGAGGACAGCCACAGTCTGTGCTGCCAGACAGGCTGTCAGCTGGCCCTCAGTCCCCTCCCCCTTTACAACCATCAGCCAATCCCACTCACTCTTAGCCCCTTCAATAATCCTATAAAATAAAAGGCGAATATGCAAATCGACCAATGTGTTCCCACAGGGGGAGTGCTGCTCAGCCAGAAGCCAGGCTCATGGCTGGCCAGTGCAGCAACGATGGCGGGAGCCTCTCCCGCCTCTGCAGCAGCACTAAGGATGTCCGACTGATGGCTTAGGCCTGCCCCTTGGGCATCCCCTGTCAGTAGAACATCCCCTGAGGGCTCCCAGACTGCGAGAGGGCCCCCGTGCCTCCCCCTGCCCCCCTGCACCAGTGCATGAATTTCATGCACCGGGCCTCTAGTCATAATGATAATAATAATACAAATAGGATTTCCAAGCTGTTCCCCTAAGCATGTATGTATATATATACATATATATATGCAAGTGAAAATCATATGCTACAATTTCTGTGAAAGAAAAACTTTATACTATATGTCTAGGTGCCTATATATCTGTAAGCAAATAGAATATCTGGAAGAGTATCCCAGGAACCAGTGGCAGTGGTTGCATCTGGGGAGAGGAACAGATGGCTGGGTGGGGCCCCAGGAGGGAGGAAGACTTTATAGTCACTCTTCACCCTTTAGCACATGTTGAATTTTGTATCATATATCCTGTTTCCTAGTAAAAGTAAATAACGAACGGTTATTTTGAGCCAGGCACCAGGCCAAATGTTTCCTGTGTTTGTCCATTTAAGCCTCAGAGCAATCCTGTTCTCTCATGATCCCCATTTTATGGATAGTGAAACTGAGGTTCAGGGAAGTTAGTTGACTTGCTAGCAAGGGGTAAGGCCAAGAGTAAAAACCCAGGTAGCCTGATGTCACGGTCCTTAACTCTTGACTCCCTGGCTTTGTCGTGGCTGCGTTGCTGTCCCTTTCCTGTGAGTCTCCTTCCCTTGGTTGTTCGAGAGTGGCAAGGGAGTTCCCGAATAATGAGCCTTTTATTTGACTAAGAATCTACTTCCAGAAATTGCTCACCCCCAAAATTCACACAAGTGGGCCAAGATATATGCCTATTTCATGGATGTTTGTAATTGTAAAAAATAATGATATGGGTCTCCGATTAAAAATTACTTAGTGTGTGTCATGCACCTTGCTTGCTTTGTCTGCATTAACTTATTTATTCCTCAAAAACATGAGAGGCAGGGTCTCTGGTCATTCCCGTTCCACAGGTGGGATGCACCTGGTCTGGTATGTTTCCACCTCAGTGTGTCTCCCAAGTACTTCTGCCTCCTTCAGGAGGTTGGATGGATTCTGTCTCTCTAACTCAGTGGTTCTCAACCTTCTGGCCCTTTAAGTACAGTTCCTCATGTTGTGACCCAACCATAAATTTATTTCCATTGCTACTTCATAACTGTAATGTTGCTACTGTTATGAATCATAATGTGATATGCAGGATGGTCTTAGGCAACCCCTGTGAAAGGGTTGTTCGACTGCCAAAGGGGTCGCGACCCACAGGTTGAGAACCGCTGCTCTAACTGTAGGATATGGATTCCTGCTCGGCAACCAACATATTTCGTGGGTTTGTGAACTCCCAATGGTAATTAAGAATTTTGTTCTCGGCCCTGCGGGCATGGCTCAGTGGTTGAGGGTTGACCTATGAACCAGGAGGTCACAGTTTGATTCCTAGTCAGGACACATGCACAGCTGTGGGCTCGGTCCCAGTGGGGGATGTGCAGGAGGCAGCTAATCAATGATTCTCTCTCATCATTGATGTTTCTCTCTGTCTCTCTCCCTCTTCCTTCCTCTCTGAAATCAATAAAAATATGTTTTAAAAACAGACATTAAAAAAAGAGAATTTTGTGTCTGTGTTTTGATAATAACCTTGGGGGGCATAAAGGGTACTGTACCATCACCTGGACTTGAAACTTTCCACAGGGCACTGGCCCTCGAACTTGGCAAACGCATCTTTGTCTGCTCACAGCCCACAAGAAGCCACCTCAAATACCCGAATAATTTTCAACAACTGGGAAGCACTGTCTGGCTTTGGAATATCCTGACAGCAAAGTGGGAACAATGGCTCCACTGTCTGCCCTGTGCTCATATGGATGTTTTCCTCCAGTAACAAAGCTACATGTCTCTTCTGCATCGGAGAGTCACAATTTAAAGGCATTTTCAGCCGAAACCGGTTTGGCTCAGTGGATGGAGCGTGGGCCTTCGGACTGGGGGGTCCCAGGTTCGGTTCTGGTCGAGGGCATGTGCCTGGGTTGCGGGCACATCCCCGGTGGGAGATGTGCAGGAGGCAGCTGATCGATGTTTCTCTCTCATCGATGTTTCTAGCTCTCTATCTCTCTCCCTTCCTCTCTGTAAAAAATCAATAAAATATATAAAAATAAATAAATAAATAAAGGCATTTTCAAAGCATGCGACTTTAGTGTCCCATGTTATTTAATAAGTTAAAGCTCAGGGTTGACATGAGGACGGCTTGGTGTGGTGGAGACATGGTCAGTCCTGGGCTGGATTTCCGTCCCTTCTGTCCTACGTGCTGCCAGACAGGTCCGGAAGAGTTGTCAACAACGTATTTCCTGGGAAGTTTAGAGGGCTTACTCTTCTTTCTTCTCTCTCTCTCTCTCTCTCTCTCTCTCTCTCTCTCCTTCCCTTCCCTTCTCTCTCTCTCTCTCCCTCCCTTTCCTTCTTTTCTTTCTCTTTCTTTCTTCCTTTCTTTCCTGTACTGTTCTAAGCTTTGTTTTGTTTTATTGCGGTGAGGATCGTCATTTTTACATAAAAAAGTTTTATTATGACTTTTCAATATTAGGTCTGTTGACTCCATCAGTAGCAAACGAGGCCCAGCATGTGCTCGGTCTGGCCGACTCTGTGTTTTTCACAAGTTGGTTGGACGCTTCCAGTACCACCCGCCCAACCCCTCTCCCTCCACCATCCCCTCGCCCCCGCCCCCGCCCCGCGGCTGCCCGCCCCTCCCGCTGTGGCCCCGCCCCGGCCCCGCCCCGTTCCCAGGCCCGCCCTCGCCCCGCCCCCTCGTTTCCATGTGTCGCAAAAGACTCGGTGGCGCTTGACGGCGGCGTCGTTTGACGGTCGGAGGCGACGGAGGAGGAAGAAGGGACGGTGGCGGCTGCCGCGGCGGCTGCGACGCGGTCCGCGGTGGGCTCCGCGGTCCCGGCTGGAGAGTGAGGCGCGGGCGGCCGGGCCGGTGGGCTGGGCGGCGGGCCCGGCGGCCGCTCCCGCGCCGCGCCCGCGCCCGGCGGCCCGATGTGGCTGCAGCAGCGGCTCAAGGGGCTGCCGGGACTGCTGTCGAGCAGCTGGGCCCGCCGCCTCCTCTGCCTGCTCGGCCTCCTGCTGCTGCTGCTGTGGTTCGGGGGCTCCGGGGCGCGGCGCGCGGCGGGCGGCCTGCACCTGCTGCCCTGGGCCCGCGGCCAGCCGGGCGCCGCCGAGCCCGCGGCCTGCCTGGAGGCGGCCACCCGCGCCTGGCGCGGCCTGCGGGAGCGCGGCGAGGCGGTGCCGCTGGGCCCCGGGGTGCCCGCCCTGGTGGCCAACGGCTTCCTGGCCCTGGACGTGGCCGCCAACCGGCTGTGGGTGACCCCGGGGGAGCGGGAGCCCGCCGTGGCGCCGGACTTCGTGCCCTTCGTGCAGCTGCGCCCGCTGAACGCGCTTTCCGAAGCCGGAGAGTCGGTGCTGCTGCTGCGGGAAGGGCTGCTGCGCCGGGTGCGTTGCCTGCAGCTCGGGACCCCGGGTGCCGGCGCTGCGGCCGCCGCCGTCCCCGGACCCGCCTCGGTCTCTGGCCTTGTCGCGGGGTCCGGCCGCGACTGCGTGCTGCTGCAAGAGGACTTCCTGGCGCACCGGGGCCGACCCCACGTCTATCTGCAGCGCATCCAGCTCAACAACCCCACGGAGCGCGTGGCCACGCTGCAGACTGTGGGGCCCACCGCCGGGCCGGTCCCCAGGGCCTACACCAGTACCCTGGAGAAGGTGGGAGACCACCAGTTCCTTCTCTACTCGGGCCTGTCCCCGGTCCTTCCCTCGGGGCAGGTGCACCTGGTGGT
This sequence comes from Myotis myotis, assembly GCF_014108235.1. Lineage (NCBI taxonomy): Eukaryota > Metazoa > Chordata > Mammalia > Chiroptera > Vespertilionidae > Myotis > Myotis myotis. The sequence continues at coordinate 5,660,685 of NW_023416324.1, read as the reverse complement.
GGTGGCCGCCAAGAAGCTAGTGGACCGGCTCCAGGTGGCTCCCAAGACGCAACTGGACGAGACGGTGCTGTGGGTGGTGCATGTCTCAGCGCCCGTTAACCCGCAAGCGCTCAAAAGCAAAGCCGCCAAGGAGCTCAAGGTGCTCCAGGACCTGGCGCGGAAGGAGATGCTGGAGCTCTTGGAGATGCCAGCAGCCGAGCTGCTGCAGGACCACCAGCGCCTCTGGGCCCAGCTCTTCAGCCCAGGTGAGGCGTGGCAAGTGCTCAGTTCATAGTCCGCACCTTGCACCAGGGTGAACACGGTCCACCCTGCCGGTGCCCCTCCAACGTCCGCAGAGGTTAAAACTCAGGCGTGGCCTTTGACCGGGGGCTGACCCTACTCCATCACTTAGTGTCTGTGGGACCTGGACCAGTAGCCTCGTCTTCCTGGACTTGTATTCAGTAATAACAGGAGCACCCACCTCAGAGGGCTTTAATGAGATTCTGATGTAAGAATGAGTGTAATGGGTAGGTCTTTTTGTCCTTGTGGGTGAGGCCTGATTTGAGCGAAATGGTTTATTGCAGCGGTTCTCAACCTGTGGGTCGCGACCCTTTGGGGGTCTAATGACCCTTTCACAGGGGTCACCTAAGACCATCGGAAAACACATATATAATAACATATTGTTTTTGTGATTAATCACTATGCTTTAATTATGTTCAATTTGTAACAATGAAATTGGGGGTCACCCCAACATGAGGAACTGTATTAAAGGGTCGCGGCATTAGGAAGGTTGAGAACCACTGGTTTAGAGGGTTAATTTGTAAAGGATAGAAAGGGCAGGCAGAGGGAGGCCTGGTCAACCGCCACCCAGATTCTTTCCTCAATTCCCTGGAGTCTGGTTGGTGGCAAGCACCGGCTTCATGGCATCATCGAGGCTGAAGTGTCCTAGCTGTTGTGGCTGCAGTTTTTTTTTTCACAAGGAGGTCGTGGGACCTCTTTCAGCAGGTGGGATGCTCTGTCAAAGGGAAACTTCTTCCCCCTTGACTGTTTAAGGAAAAAAAAAAGTCCTGCTCTAGATGAGAGAGATTTTGGTTTGCAGGGGTCTAGTTGTCTGGATCCTTATATGTAGTTGCCCAAGGAATCTTTAATTCGTTCAACAAGTGTTGGCGTGCCTCTGCCAGGGCCTGCCCTCCCTGGAGAAGACAGGGGTGGACAGAGCAAAGCACCTGGCTCACGGTGCTTGCTCAGACTCTGGATGGGAGGAAGACAAATATTATAAGACTGACCATTTGAATAGATAAGAAAGTTAGCTTTCTAGAGTCAAGAGTGCCGTGGAGAAAGGTTAAAAACACGCGATTGGAGGTGACTGAAGCGGGAGGTGGACGTAGGGGGCAGGCTCGTTTAGCTCCACTTGTCAGGGAGCCTCTCGGGAGGAAACACTGAAGCCGAGACCTGAATAGCAAGGAAGCCGGCCAGCAGGCCATCGCCCCTGAGGCAGGAGCCAGTTTGGTTGAACCCGAGTGTGGCTGGCTAGTAGTGAGCCTGAGGGGGCGGGGGGGGGGGGGGAGGTAATGGGGGGGGGTCAGACAGGGGAGGCTGGCATTGGCCAGATCCTAAAGGGTCTTGTAGGCCTTAGTGAGGATGGCGAATTTTATTGTAAACGGGATGGAAAGCAGGGCAGAGCCACCATCTGGTGCACGTTTTTAAAGGTCCCTGTGGCTGCTGTATGCAGAGTATCGACTGTATAGGGGCAAAGGTGGAGCATGGAGACCAGACAAGGGGTTGTTGCAGGAGCCCAGGTGAGAGGAGGGTGGCTGGGGCCAGAGTGGTGACTGTGGAGATAAAAGTGGACAGATTCTGGTACCTTTAGAGGTAGAGCTGCCAGGACTTCCCAAGGACTGGCTGTGGGGAGGAAGAGCTCAAAGGTGACTCCTGAATTTGGGGGGAGGGCTTGAGCAGGTGTCTGGAGACCACTTAGGGAAGGATAGGCTTGGGGCTGGAAGAATTCAACCATGTCAAGTTCAAAAACGCCTGTCATCCAGGTGGAGACACCAAGCAGGCGGTTCGCTGGTTGGGTCTAGCGGTCATACAGATTTTGGAGATCTTGTGTTCAGATGTTAAAGCTACAGGACTGACCCCGGCCAGTGTGGCTCTGTGTTGAGCGCCAACCCGTGAACCAAGAGGTGACTGAATCAGTTCCCGGTCAGGGCACAAGCCCGGGTTTCAGGCTTGATCCCCAGTAGGGAGTGTGCAGGGGGCAGCCGATCAATGTTTATATCTCTATATCCTTCTTCCTTCCTCTCTCTCTAAAATCAGTAAAAACACAAACATTTTTAAAAGCTACAGGACTGGAGAGAGATGATGGAGTGGAGAAGCCCAGGGCTGGCCAGGGCGTGAGTGACAGCGTCCTGGGTTGGGACTTTTACTTGCCTCCATATGGTTGGTGCCAAGGTCTGGCTCTGTCTGTGCTCTTTGGGGCTCTGGCAGGAGGCGCCACTGCCTTTTAATAAGATTTTAGGTTTCGGGCCCACAGGGCTCAAGTCAGTCACGTGAGGAAGCCAGGCAGGATGACGCTCTCTTACTCCCGGGAAACTGGATCTGCCATTTTCATCCCTCGGGACAGAAACTTTGTGTCTCTGCTGCTTGTGCTGACCATTTCTTACTATGCCATCCTCCTTAACGTGCAATCTTGGTGGCGTTACAGGTGTGGAAATGAAGAAGATCACGGATGCCCACACCCCGTCTGGCCTGACCGTGAACCTGACCCTGTATTACATGCTGTCCTGCTCAACAGCCCCACTGCTCAGCCCCAGCCTGAGCCACAGGGAGCGAGACCAGATGGAGTCGACGCTCAACTACGAAGATCACTGCTTCAGTGGCCACGCCACCATGCATGCCGAGAACCTCTGGCCGGGCCGGCTGTCCTCCATCCAGCAGATCCTGCAGCTCTCCGACCTGTGGAAGCTGACCCTGCAGAAGCGCGGCTGCAAGGGGCTGGTGAAGGTGGGCGCCCCGGGCATCCTGCAGGGCATGGTGCTCAGCTTCGGGGGGCTGCAGTTCACCGAGAACCACCTCCAGTTCCAGGCCGACCCGGAAGTGCTGCATAACAGCTATGCCCTGCATGGCATCCGCTACAAGAACGACCACATCAACCTGGCCGTGCTCGCGGACACCGAGGGCAAGCCATACCTGCACGTGTCCGTGGAGTCCCACGGCCAGCCCGTCAAGATCTACGCCTGCGAAGCGGGCTGCCTGGAGGAGCCCGTGGAGCTGACCTCGGCGCCCCAGGGCCACACCTTCCCAGTCATGGTGACGCAGCCCATCACGCCCCTGCTCTACATCTCCACCGACCTCACGCACCTGCAGGACCTGCGGCACACGCTGCACCTCAAGGCCATCCTGGCCCACGACGAGCACATGGCCCAGCAGGACCCCGGGCTGCCCTTCCTCTTCTGGTTCAGTGTGGCCTCCCTCATCACCCTCTTCCACCTCTTCCTCTTCAAGCTCATCTACAATGAGTACTGTGGGCCTGGGGCCAAGCCCCTCTTCAGGAGTAAGGTATAAAGCCTCGTGTCCTCAGAGCCCGAGGCCCCTGCCCTGATCTAGGATGGGGTGAGGCCTGGGCAGTCATGGGGTGCCCTCTAAGCCAGTGCCCTCAGCCTTTAACTCATAGACAGGAGCGAGTATGTTTTGAAAGGACATTAAAATTAAAAAGTGACTTTTGAAAGGAGACCATAGGAAGGGACAGCTGCGGATGGATGAGCCCGCTGGCCTCCCAGCAACCTGGGCAGCTGTCTCCCCCGCCCCCCACCCCAGATGAATCTCAGCATCTGAAAATAACTGCAGCAAAGCCGTAGATTAACCTGAGGCCTCTGTCTAAGCTGCTGGTGGGACCCCCATCCTCACCCGGGCAGCCCTCACTGTGGGCCAGAGGGGGTCACCTGTCAGCACAGACAAGGCCATTCCCCTCAGTTCCTCAGACGGCTGTGCCCCGTGAAGCCGTGATTTTGACCCCAGTCGCTGTGGAGCTCGTATCTGGACGATATCGCAGGACATCAGGATTGATGTCTCAGGGGAGGCCGCCTCCTGTCCTGTCACCCAGTCAGTCGTCTGTGCTTTCTCACCACCAGGATTTCCTGGGAGAAAGACCAGGAGGGAGTCCATTGTTGGCAGTCACAGGAGGAAGCGCTAGAGGGGAGCTTGTTGCCCGCCCTCCTCTCCGACTGAGAGTAGAGAGGAAGATGAAGGATTAGGTCTGCTTCTCAAGTAGTTAAAGGGCCAGGGACCAACGCAGGAGAAACGCCGCATCACCTCCCCCGAGGGCTGTGCGGCCAACCTGAAGGAGTGGGAAAGGGTGGGAGGCAGGTCTGAGCTCCTCAAGCTTGAAAGACAAATTGAAAGTCAGATCAAAAAGAAAAGTGCAGACACCATCCGGTGAGCCTCTGGGCCGCAGCTGTTGCGGTTTGCATTGCGTGGGTGCAGCCTCTGTTTTGCCCTGGGCTGCTTTTCCCTGCTGGTTGGTGGGCTTCTCTGCTCTTAAAGTGGCATACACCCATTCACCTTGGTTCCCCACATAGTCAGGGGGACAAGCCAAACTGCCTTCCTGGGGCACTGCCCCCTGTCCCTCAGTTTACTTGTGCTAGAGCCGACCACACCACAGCAGAGCGCGGTGGTCACTGCACCGGCCCAAGGAGTCCCCAACCACCAGGTCCATAGGAGTTCTAGCCACTCCCTGGGCCGGGCGCTGTCTGCCACTCCAGGTCAGAGCCCGGCTGGGGCGCCACCAGGGTGGTCTCCATGGCCGGCTTCCCTTAGTATTCCTGTAGCTGTCCACAGGGTTGGCGGCGAGCAGTAACAACTTGTTTTGTTAATTGAACAGGAAGATCCCAGTGTCTGAGTGAGCCAACAGCCCTGCTTTCAGCCACCAATTGCACAAGACACCCAGCACTGACACTCCTGCTGCTACGAACAAGGGATCCTTTGAAAGCACCCACCCTTTTGTGCCTTGTTGGGGACACCAGTGACGCAGAAGCGCGTGTGGATGGTCAGGAGTTCGCATTGGGGAGCGGGAGGGGAGGGGCCAGTGGACTTTTTGTAAGCTTTCGACTCAATAAAATGAACCCATATGGAAAATACTTGAAATTGAACTCACTCCTTCCACGTTCCCCCTTTCCTCTGCCCAGGAACTAGACCTCTTTTGAAAAGACTTGTCTAGTAAAAATTGTGGGCTTTTTCCTAATTTAATGTGTTCCTTCTTGACTGAATTTTTAATTTATTGCTGAGATTTTGCGGGATGGCGTTTTCCTCCACTGTAGACAGTGATTCTTGGTGGTGGTTTCTGAGCTCACCGCAGGGGTGGCCTGTGTGGCGGGCTTGGGCCTTGGGTCACCCTCGGGTTTGCACAGTCCCTTTCCAGTGAGCCTGTGGAGATCTGTGTTTTGTATTTCTGGGCTTCAGGGGAAGTGTTTAACTTTCTAGTGATTGCTGATTGTTGGTTTTGAAATACCAAAGCTTTCTTTTGTTCTGTTTTTAAATAAATCTCTTTCAAACTTCCATGGTCGGTTTGTGTGTGGTTTGGTCACCAGACTGGGGTGGTGTCTGAAGCAGAAGGGCCAGCCACCTCATGCCCTGCCCCCGCGTCCCTTCCCCCCCTCCCGTGACGATAGGAATTCTTTTCCCACGTCTCCTCTCAGAGGCATCCACTCAGATGTGGAGGCGGCCATTTTTCTGCTCCCCTGGGGGGCTCCCTGGGTGGTCCTGCCCAGTGGGCTGGTCCAAGCATCACCTGGTCCTTTCCCTGCTATAGTCCCTGTCCCCCTCCCTGCCCTAAATAGCCTAGGTTTGCCTGCCCTGGCTTCTGCCTGCTGTGTCCTAACTAAGATCTGACCCTCCCTTTGTGGGGAGGAGAATGGAGCTGCCGGTGGTCCACAAAGGACTGAGCTGGGCGTGGCGGCCCACCTGGGGAGGCTGTGAGCCTCACCGGGAAGCCTGGTGTGTTTGCCAAGGAGCTGAAGGGCCCAGGGCAGATGACCAGGAGACAGAGTAAACAAGGCCCAGGCTTTACTGCCAGCCCTGGCAGCCCTGGCCGGGCACCTTCCACTCCTGCTCTGGGTAGTGCAGAGCTGAGAAACACCTCCCACTCCCCAGCTTGGGTCAAGCAGCTTCAGGTTTAATGCAAATACAATGACTAGAGGGCATGTCATACCCTCTGCCACACCCAACTGCACCCCATGAGGTTTCTGCTCCCCCAAATGGGCAAGCCAATGACCCAGAAATCCATTCCTGTCATTTATAAGCCCCCTGGCCTATCCTATCTAATAATAGACAAACATGGTAATTAACCATACCTCCGACATGCTTCCCGTTGGCTAATCAGGGAGATATGCAAATTAACTGCCAACCAAGATGGCGGCCGGCAGCCATGCAGCTGAAGCGAACAGGCAGCTTGGTTGCCCCGGCAATGGAGGAAGCCAAGATTCCCCGCCTGCCCCACCAGGCTCTGAGCTGCACTCTAAGCAACTATGTTGCAATTATAGAAGCAAAACCAGCCGTGGGCAAACTACGGCCCACGGGCCAGATCCGGCCCGTTTGAAATGAATAAAACTAAAAAAAAAAAAAGACCGTACCCTTTTATGTAATGATGTTTACTTTGAATTTATATTAGTTCACACAAACACTCCATCCATGCTTTTGTTCCGGCCCTCCGGTCCAGTTTAAGAACCTATTGTGGCTCTCGAGTCAAAAAGTTTGCCCACCCCTGAGCTAAACAAACTCCAGAGACCTGCTTTCAGCCAGCTGGGCCTCAGAGCTGGAGCTGCAACAGTGTTTCAATTATAGAAGCTAAACAAACCTCAGGTACCTGCTTTCAGCAGCCGAGGCCTCAAGCTGGAGCCGGCTCTCAGCTCCAATGACAGCCATAGAAGGTAAATAAATCCCAGAATTAAAAAAAAATAAAGAAAAAATGGAGAGGTTGGGAGCTTCAGTCACCCACCAGCCTGAAAATGGCCCTCAGCCCTTCACCCAGACTGGCCAGGCACCCCAGTGGGGACCCCCACCCTAAAGGGGGTGCGACCAGCTGCAAACAGCCATCATCCCCTCATCCAGGCTGGCAAGGAACCCAAGAGGGACCCCCACCCTGATCCAGGACACCCTGATCCAGGACACCCTTCAGGGCAAACCTGCCGGCCCCCACCCGTACACCAGGCCTCTATCCTATATAGTAAAAGGGTAATATGCAAACTGACCCTAACAGCAGAAAGACCGGGAATGACTGGTCACTATGACACACACTGACCACCAGGGGGAAGACACTCAATGCAGGAGCTGCCCTCTGGTGGTCAGGGTACTCACACAGTGGGGAGCTCTGCTCAGCCACAAGCCAGGCTGATGGCTGCCAGTACAGCGGTGGTGGTGGGAGCCTCTCCTGCCTCCTCAGCAGCGCTAAGGATGTCCGACTGCAGTTTAGGCCTGCTCCCTGCTGGCAAGTGGACATCCCCCGAGGGCTGCCGGGCTGCCAGAGGGATGTCTGATTGCCATCTTAGGCCCAATCCCCTGGGGAGCAGGCCTAAGCCAGCAAGTGGTCATCCTCTGAGGGGTCCCAGACTGCGAGAAGGCACAGGCTGGGCTGAGGGACCTCCCCCGCCCCCGAGTGCACAAATTTTTGTGCACCGAGCCTCTAGTCTATAATAATAAAAGAGTAATATGCTAATTAGACCAGACGTCCTTCTGGACACTGGGGCTGCGAGGGAATCTCGGGTCCTGGGTGCCTGCTAGGTGCTGGAGGGAAGCTGGTGCCAGCAGCTGGGGGAAGGAAGGCCTACTCCTGCACAAATTTTGTGCATCGGGCCTCTCGTTGTATTATGGGAGCCCACACAGACTAAGACAAGCATGTTCTTCCAGTGAAGGAACAGAACTTTGCAGGGAGGATAACAAACCAAGAATCCAGAGATTCACAGGACCTTAGATGAGGAGGGAACCGTAGAGCTTTCTTGCTCGAGTTCATAAGGTAGCTTCACGGGGCCTGTAACCCCTGGTATTGCAACATGTATGTACATTTATATTTATTTTTATGGAGAGGTTCTGTAGCTTCCCTCAGATTCTCAAAGGATGCCTGACTTCAAAAACCTTCAGAACAAGATAACCTGCACTGTGGGGTCTTGTTTTTGACCCCCTTCTCTGGAAGCAGCGGTGGCCTGAGCTTCTGAGGTCTGGCCAGGGGTCTGGCAATTGGGCTGACCACCCCAGGCTGCGGGGCAGTTCCCCTCCCTGCAGAAAGGACTTGAGGGTGGGTGGGGTCATCTCAGCTACTGGGTGTTGCCAGTCAAACAGCCTCAACCTGAACAAGCTACCTACAGCCTGACACTCCTGGTTCCTGGGACTTGGGCCAGTGGAAGCTTCAGGTAGTTGTTTGCTTCAGTAAGTGTTCATTGAGAATCCCCTAGCAGGCCATGCCTGTTGGCCTTTGGGTGGCAAAGGGGGGAAAGTTACATTTGACGAACCTCTACTCTGTGCTTAAGTTCTGAGACGGCAGTGGCTATACCAGCCGTGGGCAAACTACGGCCCGCGGGCCAGATCCGGCCCATTTGAAATGAATGAAACTATTGAAAAAAAAGGCCGTACCCTTTTATGTAATGATGTTTACTTTGAATTTATATTAGTTCACACAAACACTCCATCCATGCTTTTGTTCCGGCCCTCCGGTCCAGTTTGAGAACCCATTGTGGCCCTCGAGTCAAAACGTTTGCCCACCCCTGGTCTACCATCTCTGGGAAGCCAGAAACTAGCACAAGGCCTGGCACAGGGCAGATGTTCAGAGAATGCTCGTTTGTACGCATTCTGCCCTTTAATCCTTGTGTTTCAAATAAGACTTCAGGGGTTGCAAGTGACAGAAAGCTTCATTATAACTGGCTTAAACGGAAGGTCACGTACCGATTCACATAACAATGGAGTGTAGTGCCATAGGAGCTTCAGGAATGGCTTGATCCAGACTCAGGTGACTTCACTGGGATGCATCTCTTGCTTCTGGTAGATGGGCTTCCATCCTCAGCTTGGCTGCCCTTGTGGTAACAAGATGGCCAGTTACCTATCACCAGGCTGATGCCCTCCAAGCAAGGCCAGCAGAGTCCGAGTCCCAGCATTCCTATTCAACGTGCTCAGGCTCACCTCCCACTGGACGGCCCGTCCCTGAGCCGATCACTGCCAGGTTGCCAGGGGCATGGTAATTAGATTAGGCCATTCAAGCCACCGCCTCAGAGCTAGGCAGGGACGTCAACCTCAAACCACTGCAAAATGAGTAATAATAGGAGAGGAGTGGTTCCCAGAGGAAATTAGGGGTAGTCTTATCTTAATCTTCCTGATGGTCCAATGATACCATCTTGGGAGCCGTTCCTGGCCCATATCTGGGATCAGCCATTTCTCTAAGAAACCTGCTTCCTTTGTTTATTTATTTATTTATATATATATATATATATATATATATATATATATATATATATGTATATATATATATATATATAATTTCAGAGCAGAAGGGAAGAAGGGAGAGGGAGAGAGAGATAGAAACATCAGTGCTGAGAGAGAATCATCGATCGGCTGCTTCCTGCACACCCCCTACTGGGGATCGAACCCCAAACCCGGGCATGTAGCCTTGACCGGAATAGAACCCAGGACCCTTCAGTCCCCAAACCAGCTCAGGCAAACCTGCTTCATTTGAATTGCTGACTGTAATCTGGGGGCTTGGAGTGCTCGTTACACTGGGTTCTGTTTTTGCCAAAGGTGGACAACACACAAGATAAAAACCCCTGCTTTAGATACACACCCAGCCTTCAGAGCCCAAAGAAAGCACAGGCATTTGATTCTGACTGACCAGAGCCGGTCATGTGAGGAGCAGCTTGTCTGGGGGAAGGAAACAGTAACACCATCTTATCACTTGAATAGTGTGTGGGACCTACGGAGCCGGCTGGACTGCGGGTACCTGTCTCGGGCTCCCTGAGCTTGGGCTCATGATTCTGTACACAAGAGCGGGCCACAGCGAGCAGCGTGGGAGGCTGAGAAATGGAGGGCAAGGAAGGAACTTCGTGATAGATGCCCTCCGGCCTTTCCTGGGGCAGGTACTACTAGTTTTCTTCCCGGGTATTCTCACACCATGGCAGGCTTCATGGCTGCCTAGAAGAAAGACTACATTTCCCAGCCTGCCTTGCAGCTAGGTGTGGTCAAGAAACCAAGTTCTGGCCCCAGCCTGTTTGATTCAGTGAATAGAGCATCGGCCTGCACACTAAAAAGTCCTGGGTTCAGTTCCGGTCAAGGGCACATGTCCGGGTTGCAGGCTTGATCCCCAGTAGGGGGCCTGCAGGAGGCAACTGATCAATGATTCTCATCATTGATGTTTCTATATCTCTCTTCCCTTCCTCTCTGAAATCAATAAAAATATTAATTAAAAAAAGAAAGAAACTAAGTTCTGGCCAATGGGATTGGCGGAAAACAAAATTAACTTCCCGCGCTGAGTTTTATCAAATACATTATAAACATCATCAAATGTCTTTCTCATTCCTGTTTTTAACAAATGATCCAGTTCTAGTTTTAAGGCTAAATTACATTATCAGAAAAACAACACTTATAACATGTTATAGGAAAACTTCAAAAATTTAAAAAGTTATTTAAAAAGCAGTGGAAACTTACAATACGTGCAACACTTCACAGAGTTGGAAAGGTGCTAGGACTCGCCTGGTATGTACCGCCTTGAAAAATATCTGTGGGTAGATATGCCCAAGAATCATCTTCCAATAAATTTAAGAAGTTTTATGTAAGGTCAGCGCGACAGGTTCTGTGGTAGCCAATGTCGGAGCCAGGCCCCACCCGCGATGCCCGGGAGCGTGTACGCCGGTTGGTGATCTCCAACCTGTAAACATTTTGCGTACAAGACTCTGGACTTCGTGACCTAGTTTTCGTTTTTTACAGCAGCGCTGTTGCAGCTTAGCGTCCAAATAAAGACTAATTAGCAACGGCTTTATATTTAGTCCCCCCCTCTCAGTACTGACAGGTGAACCCCAAAACCACTCTATTTTTTAACACCTCTTGTTAGCCTTGCAGACACAAGGCCTCAAAAAATTGATACAAAACTCAGAATTGTTCCTCTCCACGGAAATCTTTAGTAAAAGGCGAAAGATTTATGCGATCTGAAGAGAAACCAGAGTATGCCCGCCAACGCTGGCCCACATTGCTCGGGTAACTGTTACCCCTAATTCTATAATGGTGATTATTTACCCGGGAGAGCTAATGACTTCTCTTCCCCCCACCAGACAATTCTGTGAGAGAGGTCTCATTCTGTGGGAAGAATAGGTCAAAGAAAATAAGAGAATCTAGTCTTTTTTTAGGTTGGAAATTGTTCCGTTCCATGTGCAATGCACTGTGGGTATGCAAATGAATCGCAGCCGGTTTCCGGAAATACCTTAAATAGTTCTTTCGTCTTGGTGCTGCAACTGGGACTACCACCAGGGGGCAGAGCGGAAGCCAGATTTAAGAAATACTGTATAAACCTGAGCCTTGTCCAACCAGAAAAAGTCGGACTCTTTTATAATTGGCCCTCCAAGTAAAATTTCTTTTGGCTTTAAATAAATAAAATAATTAAAATTGTAACATAACATAAAACATGCGAATAATTTTTTTCATTTGTTCATTAAACAAAAACGCATTGGGCACTGTTCTAAACCCTGTGCTGGGATCCAGGGGTAGAGCAGATCCCTAACATTTCATCTGCAAGGACCATGCTATGTGATGGGGGCGCCAAGTGTGTGTGCTCAGCACCGATCGCAGAATGTTCTCTGACATCTGGGCAGAGCATGAAAGGATCCACAGTCCTAAGTAGGGTGGTGAGGGCATTCCAGCAGGGAGGCACAGTGCTGACGGGGTGAGTCTTAGGACAGATGGTCTCAGTATCAAGCTAAGAGCTTGGGTTTACCTAGAAGGAAAGAGGAGGCATAGAAGAGCTTTAAAAGAGAGTAGTGAGCCCTAGCCGGTTTGGCTCAGTGGATAGAGCCTCGGCCTGCAAACTGAAAGGTCCCAGGTTCGATTCCAGTCAAGGGCACATGCCTGGGTTTTGGGCTCGAGGCCCAGTGGGAGACTTGCAGGAGGCAGCCAATCCATGATTCCCACTCATCATGGATGTTTCTATCTCTCCCTCTTCCTTCCTCTCTGAAACCAATAAAAATATATTTTTTAAAAAATCCTTTAAAAGTGATCAGATCAGTGTTTATTTTATTTTATTTTATTTTTTATTTTAAAATATATTTTATTGATTTTTTACAGAGAGGAAGGGAGAGGGATAGCAAGTTAGAAACATCAATGAGAGAGAAACATCAATCAGCTGCCTCCTGCACACTCCCTACTGGGGATGTGCCCGAAACCAAGGTACATGCCCTTGACCTGAATCGAACCCGGGACCCTTCAGTCCACAGGCTGACGCTCTATCCACTGATCCAAACCGGCTAGGGCCAGATCAGTGTTTAAAACAGTGCTCTCACCGCGCGTGGCCCCTGGATTAACCGAAGCACTCCTGGGTACCCCTTAGAGGTGCTTGGGTCCCACCCACTCCAGACCTATGATAACTAAAGCTACCGGAACAGGACCTCAGAAACACCCGCTGCTCTTCAGACAAGATGGAGGGAGCGGGGGTCCTGGACCAAACCTGCAGAGGGCGCACCTGCCACCGGCTCCCGCGGAGGGGGGGCCATGCAGAGAGGGACACGGGGTTGCTAAAGGAGCCAGAAATCCGGGGTTTTACTTAAAATGTCCAGCTTTTTACATGTTGAGAATTAATTCAAAACTAAAAATACAAGACCAAACACATCTGTAGTGTGGCTGCCTGGTTCAGGTTCGCAGCTAGAATTCATGTACACCTGTTGTAAGCCAAGCCCCGAGAAATGCTTGGTGAGCCTTACACGCCCCCGGAAAACCCCGTGAAAAGTTGGAAAAGCTGTTGTTCAATATACGTAATGTCAGACAATATAAATACAAAAATGACAAACCCGAATTTAATCAGGCCTGCAGAGCTGATGGCTAGTTTATAGGAAGTTTAGAGGACAGGGGAACACATGAAATTTGGAGGAAGAAGTATCTACCATGAGGGGGAAAAGTCAGATGAATTCAGGATGAGGGACATGCCTTAGGGCCCTGCTGCCCACTTCTCCCAGGTTCCTGGGGCCAGCGTCACCCCAGGCCCCCTCAGTGGAAGTTGTGGGCAGTTTGGTTGGGAGAGGGAAGAGAGGGGAGGTGTATAGTGACAGTGATCACAGTCCCACCAATGGTCTCGATTGATATGAAAATGTTGGGCTGATCAGAAATAGGAATGACAGGAGGTCCCAGCAGGCCCCTCTAGGGATTAAACAGCCAGGGCAGTGTTCAAAAAATTATAGAAATTATAGAAATCTAGAGGCCTGGTGCACGAATTCCTTTACTGGTGGGGTCCCTCAGCCAGGCCTGTGGGGATTGGGCCAAAACTGGCTTTCCGACATCCCCCGAGGGGTCCCAGACTGTGAGAGGGCACAGGCCAGGCTGAGGGACCCCACTGGTGCACAATTAGATTCAGGGAGGGACCACAGGAGGGCTCCAGGGCGTGTCCGGCACGACTTGCCCAGTCTCGGCCTGACCCCAGCAGCAAGCTAACCTACCAGTTGGAGTATCTGCCCCCTTGTGGTCAGTGCATGTCACAGCGACTAGTCGGACGGTCAAATGAACCGTCGGACCCTTAGCATACTAGGCTTTTATTATATAGGATTGCTTTGCTTTTATGCTACAGCAATTAGCTAATCTTCCTCCTAGCCTGGCCCTTAGCAGTAGACATGCCTCCACCTACCCATCCATCCATCCATCCATCCATCCATCCATCCATTCACCCATCCACCCATTCGCCCATCCATCTACTCATCCACCTATCCATCCATTCACCCATCCATCTATCCGTCCATCCAATCCATCCACCCATCCATCCATCCATCCATCCATTACTTCTCAGCCTTTTGGTTAAGATCAAGTGTAGCATCCATTCATCTTGTGAGGTCTGGCTCCGGCTTTGAGCCTTCCAGCTGCAAATTTCTAAGGTTCTGGCAGGAGCGATACCCACACCTGTTTATAGGCTCAAGTGTAAGAGCTAAACTTCTGGCCCCTCTTGCTGCCCTTTGTCCTGTCTCACCGTCTCCTCAGTGGCCAGGGACAATGCACTCTGGAGATGCGGGGGGTCACTGGAGAGGCTGTTACTGTATCTCCAGCAGGTGACGCTAAAGGCCCTCTCTTCACCTGGGTGACATTGTCTGCTGGGTCTTCGCTTTGAGAAGGGGCAGGTGGGCAAGACTGGGCAGTGGCTCTGCCTGGGGCCAGCAGGCGAGGCAGGGGAACTCCCATAAGAGATCTTGGTCCTTGTGTGGGCATTTCTAGCCTGTGAAGGAGGGCCTGTCCCCCTGCTGTCTGGGATCAGCTGCACAGTGGTCAAAGCCAACCTCACTTTCTCCCCAGAATTGTTTCCGGGGCATTGGAAAGGCCATAGACCTTGCAGTTACACAGACCTCAGTTCACATCCAGGCCCTGCCTGTTGAGGCCTGTGTGACTGTAGGCAAGTTGCCTCATCTCTCTGAGCCTCAGTTTACTCCCCAGTGAAATGGGGTAATGATGCCTAACACCAGGTCAGCATCGGGATTAAACGAGTCATCATGTAAAAGCACCAAATCATAACAGGTGTCTGTGAGTTGTTCCCTCCTCCACAGGCCCTGTCAGCAGTCTGTGGCCCTGTAGGCAGCTGGAGCCCAGCAAGGGGCTGAATTTTTTACTCCCTGAGCAAAGATAGAATCGGGCTCCTGGTAAGACAGAACTGGGGTGGGGTGAGGAATGTCTCACTAACAGCCACCTTAGTACCTCCCCCCGCATTTGGGGCACTTGGGCACATCACCCCGATTTTCAAATTCCCCCTGCTTCTTTCACAACAGGGCTGGAGGAAACATTCTACTTTATTTAAAAACTAGAGGCCTGGTGAACGAATTCGTGCACAGGTGGGTCCAGCCAGCCTGCCCCCAATGGGGTGATGGGGCCGGGCTGGCCGGGGGGAGGGGCTGTGGGCAGTTGGGGGGGGGCCTGATTGGGGGTGGGACCGGCCAGGGGAAAGGCCGTGGGTGGTTGGCCGGCCAGCCTGCCCCCTGGTTGAACTCCTGGTCAAACTCTCGGTCGAGGGGACAATTTGCATATTAGCCTTTTATTATCCTATATAATAAAAGCCCAGCGACCGAATGGCAGAAGGACCAGAACAACTGGTCGACCAGTCACTATGAAGGGCACTGACCACCAGGGGGCAGATGCTCAATGCAGGATCGCTACCACAGTGGGAGAGCCGCTCGTCTGACCAGGATGAGCAGCCGAACCCTGGGCCGACGGGCAGGAACCTGGGCTGTGACCGGATTCCTGTGATCATCGCCTCCTCACTCCAGGCTCCTCCTCCTTGCTCCCTGCCACCTCCTCCAGACGCCCACAGGCCACCCAGTGCAACAGCCACTGCGGGCTCACAGAGCTGACCCTGGAGGCTGGGAGGTGGGTTCCTGGCTGCCGCGGGACTGAGGCCTACTGCACCACCTCTCAGTGCTATTGTCCCTGGGCCCAGCCCCAACCCAGTCCCCTGGAGAGGCAGGTGCTCCAGCTCCACGGAAGATGCTGGACCGGCCTCCCACAGCAGGCCGATCCCTGCAGGCCACGCCCCCAGCCAGAGCACGAATCCCGTGCACCGGGCCTCTAGTATAGGACAGTAATAATTGCTTTTCTAGAAAAAGCCTGGCCAGGCGAACAGCTTCATGCTTAACGTGATGGTAAAACAAAAGATCAGGGATTTTTTTTTTTTTAAGCAGCATAACCCATCTTAGAAGTGGGTTTTTTGGTTTTTAATTTTTAGTTATTTTTTAATTTTTTAAATATATTTTTATTGATTTCAGAGAGGAAGGGAGAGGGATAGAGAGATAGAAACCTCAATGATGAGAGAGAATCATTGACTGGCTGCCTCTGCACGCCCCCTACCTGGATTGAGCCCACAACCTGGGCATGTGTCTTTGGCCAGAATCGAACCTGGGACCCTTCAGTCCGCAGGCCCATGCTCTATCCACTGAGCCAAACCAGCTAGGGCTAGTTAATTTTTAAATCTTCACCTGAGGACATGCTTGGGGGCGGAGGGGGGGGGGGAGAGAGGGGGAGAGAGAGAGAGAGAGAGAGAGAGAGAGAGAGAGAGAGAGAGAGAGAGGCTGCCTCTGTTTGTGCCCCAACTGGAGATAGAACCTGAAACCCAGGCATGTGCCCTGACCAGGAATCGAACTGGCAACCTTTTGCTGCATAGGATGATGCCAACCAACGGAGCCACACTGGCCAGGGCTCGAGGCAGGGTTTTGACTTAGTTCCCTTGGCAAAGCCGGTCTGGCCCCACCGACAAGCCCATGGGTGCTTGGGGCATGTGTTTCTGAGCTGGGGCGGCAGAATGTCAGGGGCAGAACCCCAGACAGGACCCACACTCAGGGAGCAGTGAGGCTGGGGAAGGGTGGGTGCCAGAGGCAGGGTCCCCGAGCCAGGGAGACTGCTGGACAGGTGCTTCCAAAGTGTTTGTGACCTGGGTGTGCAGGGGTGGAGCCTCCTAGATGCGAGACCTAAGCTGGTGGGGCAGGGCAGTCTTTGGTCCCAAGTGGCTTCTCTTGGGTCTCCTTTAGGGAACCAGTAAGGCTGGCTGGTCTCCAAGGCAGGATCCACAGCAAACCAGTTTGCCTCTGCCTGTGGGACCGATGAGTCCAGAGGGAGGCATATGGGTGGCCTCCCCACACCGGGCATCTCAGAACTCAGGGCTGCGGGACCCCGAGAGGCAGACGGGGTGTGAGGACCCTTTAGAGCAGTGGTTCTCAACCTTCCTCATGCCGCGTACCTTTAATACAGTTCTTCATGTTGTGGTGACCCCCAACCATAATATTATTTTCGTTGCTACTTCATAACTGTAATGTTGCTACTGTTATGAATCGTCATGTAAATATCTGACATGCAGGATGTATTTTCATTGTTACAAATTGAACATAATTAAAGCATAGTGATTAATTGCAAAAACAATATGTAATTATATATGTGTTTTCCGACGGTCTTAGGCGACCCCTGTGAAAGGGTCGTTCGACCCCCAAAGGGGTCGCGACCCACAGGTTGAGAGCCGCTGCTCTAGAGGGTGAGGAGCCAGAGTGGGTGAGACACAGGAGGCCAGGGATGAGGAGCTGGCCTCGGGGATGGGGCAGGACTCAGCTGGGAGCTCCTGGGATTGACACTGGAATCTGTCCATCACCGACACCCTGTCCATCACCTGACCCTTCTTTTCTGCATTCCACCCGGGCCAGACCCCGGGGAGGGTGGGGCTGTCTGTGGAGCTGAAAAATCTTGGTGTCACATGCCCCATCAGCACCTCGGCACCCTTATCTCCACCCTCAGCTTTTCTCAGGGGGCTGAGAACAGGGAGCCGGGAGCTCAGGTAGCAGGATGGGGACAGCTCTCCTGGTGCGAAAGGGCAGCCCACCCCGTCTCTCGCCACGCAGCCTTGACAGAGCCGAGGGGAAAGAACACCCCCCTTTGGGATCAGAGAGACCTGGGTTTAAATCACGCTCTACCACGGCTGTGTGACACTATAGTGCTTCTCTCCTCTGGGCCTCAGTTTTCCTAACCTGTCAGATGGGCACAGCAGGCCTGCCCCTTCTGCTCACAGGGTCGGGGTGATAATGATACAAGACAATGTACTTTGTAAATAAGAAAAGCATCATTTCATACAGTTGCTGCCTCCCCCGTCCTCTCCATAGATGGATACCACCTGCAGACACGTTTTGTTAAAAACTCTCAGCAGTAAAAAAAAAAATTTTTTTTAAGTTTTGGCCCAGATTTAAAGATTGGATTTTTACGGAAGATTTTGAATTTACTTCTGCAACTGACAATACAAGTGCATTCCCCCCAGACAGCACGCAGGCAGGCTGAGCCCTCCCTCCGACAAGCTACTCTAGGTGCCCACAGCCCTCTGCGTGCCCTGTGATGACTCCACACTCAGGTCAACGGTACGTGGTTGCTTCACTCCTTACACTAGCCGTCTGGCCCCTCCAGGTGTCTGAGTTTGTAATGCCTGTGCCATGTGCCTGCAAAGTACAGTATTGTCACCATCCCTCGGGTCATGTCAAGGCCCAATACCCCTCTGGCTGCGCGACAGTCCCCCCGCTTTCCTCTGCGCCCCCCAGCCCTGTGTGTGGCCACGCGCCTGGCACCAAGCACTGACTCTAGAGCAGCGGTTCTCAACCTGTGGGTCACGACCCCTTTGGCAGTTGAACGACCCTTTCACAGGGGTCGCCTAAGACCATCCTGCATATCAGATATTTACATGACGATTCATAACAGTAGCAACATGACAGTTATGAAGTAGCAACGAAAATAATTTTATGGTTGGGTCACCACATGAGGAACTGTATTGAAAGGGCCAGAAGGTTGAGAACCACTGCTCTAGAGGTTGGAGACATTTAAGAAAGCTGCTGGTGCCCGGCTGGTGTGGCCCAGTGGTTGAGCGTTGACCCATGAACCAGGGAGGTCAGGGTTCAATTCCTGGTCAGTCAGGGCACATGCCCAGGTTGCGGGCTCGATCCCCAGTAGCGGGCGTGCAGGAGGCAACCGATCAATGATTCTCTCTCATCAGTGATGTTTCTAGCTCTCTCGCCCTCTCCCTTCCTCTCTCTGAAGTCAATAAAAATAAATGTAAAAAATAAAAGGAAGCTGCAGGCCCTGGCTCCCTGGGGAAGAGAGGCTCTTTGTTCACGCAGACAATACGCGGCTCTCTCCTGCCCTGACAGGCAAGGGCTGCGTGGACCCGTCGAGACAGTTTGAGACATTTTGGGGTTTGGAAAGCTTCCTGAGTTCCTGCCGTGCTGGGCTCTGGCTGCCCCGGTGCGCCCACACCCGGCCTTCTCCTACCCCACCCTGCTCTCTGAGAGCCTGGTCACGTGCTCAGACCCCCAGGTTGCAGGGCAGGGGCCTCTGGGCGTGGGGTTTGGGCTCTGACTGCAGCAGGAGGAGGCCCGGGAAGGCCAGTGTGGCTTTCTCCTTTGTGACGGGTCCATGTCCCAGCAGGACAACGGGTCCGATTGGGCAGTGTCCCCGGGAGCGCTGCCTCACGGCTCCTAGACTCGGATCGCAGCCCACGGCGGCGCCTTCTGACAGCTTTCCTGCCTCTCAGGGAAGGAAGGGCTGTGGCTGAGCCCACCCAGGCCCAGATGCACACGCCGGGCTGTGTCCCCGGCCCCCTTCTCTGTCTACGTGTGGACCCCACATGGCTCTCTCGGACCCCTCAGCCTCGGGGGGCTGCAGCCTCCTTCCGGGAAAGCCACCCGGATCTCAGAGCTTCAGAGCGGGGGTGTCCTCGCCCGCCACCGGGTGCTCCGGCCTCAGGCTGCCCCCCGGGCTGCTCACTCAGGGAGCCCAGCAGAACCTGGCGGAGTGCTCTGGGAAGGGCTGGTGGAGACAGGCTGCCGGAGGATGGGGGTGCGGTGACACCAGTGAGCAAGGAGGCGGAGGCTGGGGGTCCGTTTACGGAGTCCAAACCCCAGTTTTGGTGGCTTCACAACTTTGGGGACAGTTACTGAAAGCATGCCCAGGAAGCACGCGGCGACACAGTGAGCGCTCAGAAAAGGCTTAGCAACTGTGATTATCATTTATTGATTTATTTACTAAATATATGTTTATTGGTTTCAGAGAGGAAGGGAGAGGGAGAGAGAGATAGAAACATCAATGATGAGAGAGAATCGTGGATCAGCTGCCTCCTGCAGGCTCCCTACTGGGGATCGAGCCTACAGCCCGGGCATGTGTCCTCACTGGGAATCGAACCGTGACCTCCTGGTTCATAGGTTGACATTCAACCACAGAGCCACGCTGGCCAGGCAGCAATTATTATTGACACACAATGGCGCAGAATCGGCGACACGGGAAATAGAGGCTCCCTGGGTGGTCGTGGCAGCTGACCTATGATTCCCACGGGTCAGATGTGATTTCCGGGAGGGTGGGGATCTGGCTTTAGGCCACAGGAGCTGGTGCCACCTCTGAGCATGGCTGATTGACAGGGAGGAGGCAGGAGTGAGCTCCGGCTGCCGCGTTGCTGGGGGACCCCCCCGCCCCCCGACATGGCGGGCTCTGTGAGCCGCCCTCTCCCCAGGTGAGTCTGGTCACACGGAGCCCACGGCAGGGACACGGGTCCCTCCACCCAGACCCATACAAGGCCTTGGCCTGTGCTCTCCGCCCCAGATCACGGGGACGCAGGGGGTGCACCTTCTCCAAGGAGGGGCAGGGACGAGAGGGAAAACAGGGAGCTATTTCGAGAAGGTGTCGAAGGCCGGGCCACTAAAATTAGCCCCTTGGTTCCTAAAAAGACATTGGCGCCACCCGAGGCCTTGGAGAGGGGCTCTTCAGCGCGG
This sequence comes from Myotis myotis, assembly GCF_014108235.1. Classification (NCBI taxonomy): domain Eukaryota; kingdom Metazoa; phylum Chordata; class Mammalia; order Chiroptera; family Vespertilionidae; genus Myotis; species Myotis myotis. Next base: position 5,640,226 of record NW_023416324.1, on the reverse strand, counting down.
AATGTGGCCCCAGGAAGGGCTCCCGCGGGCCTGGGCAATGAGGTCAGCCTGTGGCCCGTGGGGCCGCGATGGCCGGGGGTCATGGGCACGGTCCCCAGCCGCCCGCCTGCAGATTCTGGAGCGGGTTCCCACCGCTTCCTGCGCCAAGCGGGCAGGAAGGTGAGGCCCGAGCCCCCATGCCTGGCGCTGTCTGGCCTCCTGTCTGCTGCGTTCTCCCTTCTTTGACAGTACCTTTGCCTTCCATGCTTTCTGCTCCATTGTGTGTGTGTGTGTGTGTGTGTGTGTGTGTGTGTGTGTGTGTTGGGGGGAGGGAGGGGGACTCACAAGAATGGACCACCTTTATAAGCATAAGCTATGGACACAGACAATACATGGTGAAGGCATGGGGGGCGGGTGGGGGAGGCCTAGAAGGTGTCAATGGGGGGAAAGGGGGACATATGTAATAGTTTCAACAATAAAGATTTAAAAGCAAAACAAAAAAACCAAGAATCAGCCACCTTGAAGCCTGCTGCTCCCAGGGAGGGCCTGGGTGTGAGCCTGTGAGGGGCCAGGTGTCCCGGCGCAGTGGGGCCTAGGCATCTGCCCTTGTCCCCCAGGGTCACAGAAGCCCCTGTCACTGGGCTTGCCTGTCTCCTCCCCTGTCCCTAGACCTTACCCCAGCCTCAGGCATGTGGCCCCGAGGAGCTGGGGAAGTCCTGACACCGACTTCCTGGGTGAGGGGCGTGAGCGCTCAGCCCCGCGCTCTGAGCTCTGAGCTCTGAGCTGGCTCCTCTCCCCCTGCCAGGCCCTGGCGGGGGTCTGTGACTTTGTCACTTGCCTTTCCTCTTACGCCAGTTCCGCCAGGGCAGGGAGGGTGGCAGTCTCAGTGCTGTCATCACCCTCATTTAAACTCCTCCAACAGCAGCTCGGGGCCCTGGATGTGGTCTAGAGGGTCCCCCCTCACCCAGGTCCAGCCCTGCCCCCCCTCACCCCACGCCCAGCACAGCTCTTCCGCTCTCCAACACGCCAAGTTCCTGCCACCGCCCTGCTCAGCTGGGCCCTGTCACTCAACTTCAAGGCCACTCCCTCGGAAAGGCTGCCAGGGCGGCGGACTGAGCCCCCACTGTGGTCCCGCACGACCCTTCCCTCTGCTGGCGCTCATCCCGCCTCCCCGTCAGGTGGAAGCTCTGGGGAAACCGCTCACTGCTTACCTCCAGGGCCTGGCACACAGGAAGCGCTCGGACACACGCGCTGGGTGGAGCGGAGGGGGAGCCTGAGAAGGTAGTGCCCTGGTCACGCTTGGGCAACAGGGGCCTGGCAATCCGGGGACGTGGCTGCGCCCTTCTGCAGATGGGCTGCCTGGGCAGAGGGACTGGCCACCAAGGCAGGTGGGAGGGGGGCACGGGAGGAGGGGGGCATGCAGAACAGGGCCCGGGGCAGTGGCCACGCGGTCACACACAGGGGTTGTCTCCCCACTTCCGGGCCAACACAGGTCCCTGCCCTGGCCCTGCAGCCTGGGCCCTGGAGACTTGCAGAGACGGGCGTGGACGAGCCGGTGGCTGGAATCACCTCCCAGGGCACCTTGGGAGTTGGAAGCAAACACAGGAGAAGGCCACCAGGAAAATGCTGTGCACTTCTTCCCAACATGGTCCCCGCCGACCCCAGCCCGTCTCCGGGGAGTCCCCTGGATGTGAGGACCCATGACGCAGAGCCCGAGGTGCCTCGCACCCTGGAGCCTCCATCGCGTGCTTAGAAAACACGCGAAACGCTCAGAGAAGATGTGCGCAGCTCTGTCCCCCTCGGCGTCAGCTGGCTCTCTCCCGACACCCATGCCTGGCGGTCCCGGCTGCTGTCCATCACCTGGTTTCTAACATCGCCCATTTCACGCTCAAAAGCATCCTGGTTTGGACTTTATGTTATACGACTATGCTGTTAAGTCAGAATATGTTCACAGAGGGTTATCTCTAAGGTTATTTAGTAACTTAGCAATTGGACAGCTTCATAATTTAATAAAAGAGTAGACATATGCAAAATCAGGCAGACGTGAGCCCTGGGTGTGGGTGGGCCGTCCATGGAGGGGCTGTGAGGACGGGACCAGTGGCCGGCTCGGAGGGGAGCGGAACCAGGGGTGGGGCCCTGGATGGGTGCACCTAGTTCAAAAGTTTGATTTCCTATGTTGTTGTTTTTTAAATATTTCTTTATTGATGTCAGAGAGGAAGGGAGAGGGAGAGAGAGATAGAAACATCCATGATGAGAGAGAATCATGGATCGGCTGCCTCCTGCACGCCCCACACTGGAAATCGAGCTCGCAACCCAGGCACGTGCGCTGACCAGGAATCGAACTGCGACCCTCTGGTTCATAGGTCCATGCTCAACCCCTGAGCCACACCAGCTGGGCTTGATTTTCTTTTTATTACTATGAACATGTGTTACTTTTTTGCAAAAAAAAAGAGAAAATTCCAGAAAACAGAAAGCCAGTCATCCCTCATCCCCCATCCCCTCCCCCAGACGGGACTCTGGGTTTTATTGTGTGGCTCAGGGCTTTCTCCTTGTTATTCTTCTATGGCTTATTTCTCAGGTTTGATGGGAAATGTGAGATCTGGCCTTTGTAATGAGCAGCACAACGAAGCAAAATACAACAACAATCCAGCCGAAACCGGTTTGGCTCAGTGGATAGAGCGTCGGCCTGCGGACTGAAGGGTCCCAGGTTCGATTCCGGTCAAGGGCATGTACCTGGGTTGCGGGCATATCCCCAGTGGGAGATGTGCAGAAGGCGGCTGATCGATGTTTCTCTCTCATCGATGTTTCTAACTCTCTATCTCTCTCCCTTTCTCTCTGTAAAAAATCAATAAAATATATTTAAAAAAAAAAAATACAACAACAATCCAGACTGGCCTTTCCCTCCTTCGCGACTGCAGACTCCTCCAGGGCAGGGACATTCGGGGTCCCCTTTGCCCAAAAGAGCGCCAGGCCCCGGTCAGGGTCCTGCTGCCGAGCCCCGGCCGGGAGGAAGGCCGACTTGCCTCCCAGAAGCAGGAAGCCCGCAGGATCGCTCAGGGGCACCGTCCTGGCTGCCCTCCGTCTTTTCTGAGAGTTTGTCCCCGTCTCCTACCAGCATGGAAGCAGGGTCCACCTTGGCACAGATTCTGGTGGGTTGGTGGCAATAGCTCTGGGTGTGGTTAGTGGTGCCTGCCAGGGTTGGGGTACAGGTTACCCTGGGTGATGGCAGGGGGTGGGGGGGTGGTTGCGGGGGAGCTGGGTGACGGCAGGGGGTGGGGGGCGGTTGCAGGGGAGCTGGGTGATGGCAGGGGGGTGGGGGTGGTTGCGGGGGAGCTGGGTGACGGCAGGGGGGTGGGGGGTGGTTGCGGGGGAGCTGGGTGATGGCAGGGGGGTGGGGGTGGTTGCGGGGGAGCTGGGTGATGGCAGGGGGGTGGGGGTGGTTGCGGGGGAGCTGGGTGATGGCAGGGGGTGGGGGGGTGGTTGCGGGGGAGCTGGGTGATGGCAGCCCAGGCTCATGCGTGGGGCAGCTGGAGCATCCCAGGAATGTGGCGGGGCTGCTGACAGCACTTCACGGTCTGAGAGTGGCCACCGTGTGACTTCCTCAGGGGTGGTGAAGACGAGTGTGTGTGTGGGGGGGCCCGGCGCCCCTCCCCGGACTCTCCCAGGTCTCAGGTGCTGAGAAGGTCAGAGGGGACCGGAGCTGACATGCAAGGGACTGAACGTAGAGGCACATAAGCGTCACAGTCACAGCAGCAGCTCGTCTGAGAGGGACAATGTGCGGAGAACTGTGTCGAGCAGCTTGCAGGCGTCAGCACACTTCACCTTCACGAGGACCCCACGGGGGGGACAATTGTTACAACCATTTCACAGACGGGGACACTGAGGCTGGGGACCCTGAGTGATTCTCCTAAGACCGTGCGGCTGGCGGGGGGCAAGGGAGGGCAGGAGGGGGTCCGTGCTTCAGGCCTCGGAGCCCAGCTTCCAGCCCAATCACTCCTCAGCCAGTCCCCACCAAGCATGTGGCCCACACTAATGGTCCCTCCTTAAATATATATATATATATTTTATTGATTTCAGAGAGGGAGAGAGAGGGAGAGAGAGATAGAAACATCAGTGATGAGAGAGAATCGTTGATCGGCTGCTTCTGCACCCCCCACACTGGGGATCGAGCCGCAACCTGGGCATGTGCCCCGACTGGGAATCGAACTGTGACCTCCTGGTGCATAGGTTGATGCTCAAGTGCTGAGCCACACCAGCCGGGCAGACTAATGATCCCTTAAGTAACAATCATCCCACAAGCCCTAGCCGGTTTTGCTCAGTGGGTAGAGCGCCGGCCTGCAGACTGAAAGGTCCGGGTTTGATTCCAGTCAAGGGCACATGCCCGGGCTGTGGGCTCGATCCCCAGTAGTGGGTCGTGCAGGAGACAGCCGATCAATGGTTCTCTCTCATCATTGATGTTTCTATCTCTCTCTCTCCTTCTTCTCCAAAATCAATACAAAATATATTAAAAAAAAAAAAAAATCATCCCCCCACACAGCCTGGGATGGCGCTCGCTTCTACAGACTCGCTGTGGTATTTAGAGCGTTATTTTAGGGGTTAGGTGCCGCAACCAAAGGAAGCTTCTGGAAGCTGAAGTCCTACCTCCAGGGACCTGTTACCTGCAGGGTGGCTGCTCCAGAAGGAATCATTGGAACATGGTCCAAAGCTGGAGCTGGACAGGCCGGCGAGCCACCCAGAGCCCACCCCTCCCAGGCAGGGATCTGTCTGCTAGGCCTGGTGTACAGAGGACCACCCACTGGACACTTAAATGACAGAAATGTCTTGTGTCACGGTCCTGGGGCTAGAATTCCAAGAGCATGGTGTCCGGGGTCGGTCCTTCCAGCTTCTGGTGGCTCAGTGGCACTCTCGGAGCCCTTGGCTGTGGGCGCATCTCCCTGGGCACTGCCTTCCTGTTAGGACCCGTGCATGTCTCTGTGTCCAAGTCCCCCTTCTGTAAGGACACCAGTCCTATGGGGTTAGGAACCCCCAGAATGACCTCCTTGAACCTGATGGCCTCTGGAAAGCCCTGGCTCCAGGTGGGCTAACGCTGAGGTGCTGGGTTTGGGCTTCAGCATGGCCCTCACAGAGCCCTTGGGTAAGTGAGTGAATAGTACTGGGTCTCGGTTTTCTTTCTTTCTTCCTTCCTTCCTTCCTTTTAAATTGTTTTTTATATATTTTTATTGATTTCAGAGAGGAAGGGAGAGGGAAGGAGAGAGAGAAACATCCACGATGAGAGAGAATCATGGATTGGCTGCCTCCTGCATGTCCCCCACTGGGGATCGAGCCCACAACCTGGGCATGTGCCCTTGACCGGAATCAAACCTGGGAACTTTTCAGTTTGCAGGCCGATGCTCTGTCCACTGAACCAAACCGGCTAGGGCTCTTTCTTTCTTTTAAATATTTTTTTTTATTGCGTTCAGAGAGGACGGGAGAGGGAGAGAGAGAGATGTCAATGATGAGAGAGAATCATTGATCGGCTGCCTCACATACGTCCCCTACTGGGGATCTAGCCCACAACCTGGGCATGTGCCCTTGATCAGGATCAAACCCGGGACCTTCAGTCCACGGGCTGATGCTCTATCCACTGAACCAAACTGGCCAGGGCAGGCCTCTGTTTTCTTGTCTATAACATGAGCTTGGTGATAATCCCTTCGTTCCCGAGTTGCTGTGTAGAAACACTACAAGGAATAAGCCCGCTTGGCACAGTGCCCAGCTCGTGTAACTGGCACTCAGAAAAACAGCTACTGTTTCCTGTGACATTCCCAGGACGAGCGCCTACAGAGCCAGGAGGCACCAGTGCCCGGTGTCGGCAGGCAGAGCAAGGCAGCGCCGGGCCTGGCCGTTTGGTCCCCGAGGGTGGGCTGTGCCTGCTCTGGTCCAGGCCCAGGCTCCCGGGCTTAGACTTGGCTCCAGCGTCCCTGGACGAAGCACCCAGAGGCCCCATCCCCGGCCTGGTTCCTGTGCCTTCCAACTCAGGTTCCCTCTGTGGGCAACATTGACATAGGGGGCCGATAATCCTCTGTCGTGGGTATCCTGGGCACGTAGGATATCTAATAGCACCCCTGGCCTCTACCCACCAGCTGCAGGCAGCCCCCCCTCCCTAATCAGGATACCAGCAATGCCCTGGATAGTGCCACATATCTCCCAGGGGTCAAGATCTCCCCCTGGCCCAGCTGCTGCCCCAGGAAGGGCCAGATGCTGGGAGCCTCATGTGCGATCGGAACCCCACACCGATGAATCTGGAAGTAGCAGCCTGCACAGCTCTTGGGCCCCCCTCCACCTCCTGAACGAACGGTCCTCAGACCTGCTGCTTCGGGCCTGGCCCCGGAGGGCACCTCAAGGTGACTGCGGCCTGGCCTAGGCACGGCGGCCAGGGCTGGGCTGTAAACAGTCAGGAGGAAGCACAGACCGGGGTGGGCTCTGCGGCCTGGCCGGGAGCAGGTGTGGACACGGCGCTGACAGGCCCGACTTATCAGGCCCAGAGCCCCAGGCTCCAGACGAACAGGTCGCGGGGCTTTATCAGCCGTCAGAGTTCGCGCCAGTCCCGCTGGGCGACGTGCTGACAGCCAGGAGCTGGGCGGGCAGGCTTCTGCCCAGTGCCCAGTGCCCAGTGCCCAGTGCCTCTGTTCGCAGCCCAGGACGGGCTGCACCTCGCAGGGACATGTGGGGAGAGGAGAGGGTGGTGGGGACGAGGAGAGGGAGAAAGATGAGCTGAGGGGCTTGCTTCCATCCCCCCCTTTTCTTCAAAGATTTAAAAAAATATATATTTTTATTGATTCCAGGGAGGAAGGGAGAGAGAGACAGAAACAACGATGATGAGAGGGAATCATTGATCGTTGCCTCCTGCACGCCCCACGCTGGGGACCGAGCCCGCCACCCGGGCATGTGCCCTGACCAGGAATTGAACCGTGACCTCCTGGTTCATAGGTCGGCGCTCAACCCCTGAGCCACGCCGGCCGGCTTCTTCAAAGATTTTAAAATGTGTTTACAGTTTCGTCCGGCCGGCGTGGCTCAGGGGTTGAGTGCCGACCTATGAACCAGGAGGTCACGGTTCAATTCCTGGTCAGGGCACATGCCCGGGTGGCGGGCTCGGTCCCCAGCGTGGGGCGTGCAGGAGGCAACAATCAATGGTTCTCTCTCATCATTGCTGTTTCTGTCTCTCTCTCCCTCTCCTTTCCTCTCTGAAGTCAATTAAAAAAATATTTTTAAAAAATGTGCTTATAGTTTCAGGGCCGATGCCTGCTCACTGCAACAAGTTGAATGGTTTGAAAAGGGGGTGGGGAGGACTGGGGCCCATCAGAGGCAGAAAGGAGGAGGAGTGTGAGAGAAGGGGTGCGAGGCGACACACCAGGAATAAAATCCGAACTCCTTCCCGTCCACTGCCGCCCTGGCCTGGCTCTGCAGCTCCCTCCAAGCCCTGCCCTGGCTGTCCTGCGGCTGCTGCTGCCTTCAGACAACGGAGCTCTCCCAGGTCTGGAGGCCGGAAGTCCAAACTCAGTACCACTGGGCTAACCTAGGGTGTGTGTGTGTGGGGGGGAGTGGAGTTTGGGGCACAGTCCTTGGGAGGTTCTGGGGAGAATCCCGTGCCTTCCAGCCCCTGGTGGCTGCTCACTCCATCCCCGGTCTGTCTGTGTGGTCGGGCGCCCTCTCAGCTCTGCGTGCATCAAGTCTCCCTCTGCCTCCCTCTAGGACAGCGGTTCTCAACCGTGGGTTGCAACCCCTCTGGCGGTCGAACGACCCTTTCACAGGGGTCGCCTAAGACCATCTGGCATATTAGATATTTACATGACGATTCATAACAGTAGCAACATGGCAGTTATGAAGTAGCAATGGAAATAATTGTATGGTTGGGTCATAACATGAGGAACTGTACTTAAAGGGCCAGGAGGTTGAGAACCACTGCTCTAGGAGGACGCCTATGAGGGCATCGAGGGCCACCTGGCGGCTCAGGATGACCTCCCCAGCTCAGGAGCCTTCCTGTCACCTCTGCCAAGTCTTTTGTTGCCACCTAGGGTGACATTCACAGGGGGCAGGGATTAGGACGTGGGCATCTTTGGGGGGCTGATAATGAGCCTTTCTCCCCCTCCCTGCTCCAGCCCACTGGTCCCAGCTCCTCTGTCTGCCTCATGCCCTGACCGGGAATCGAACCATGACCTCCTGGTTCATAGGTTGACGCTCAACCAGTGAACCTGCCCAGTCAGACTGCCTCCGGCTGACTCTTCCCTAGGATCTTGGCTCCTCCTCATTCTTCAAGTCTGAAATGTCACGTCCTCAGAGAGAACTTTCTGAGTCTGTGCCTGGTACATAGTTGGGGCTCATGCAAAAGAGAACGCGAAATGAAGAGAAACCCATTCTCAGCCCCTAACAGCCTTGAGTGGGGAGCTGGCCTCTGGGGCCCTGGGACGTTCCCCAAGTCCGCCCTGCCTTTGTTCTGAGCAGAGGCTGGGGTGACAGCCCCCGGGCCCCAGCCCCAGCCCCTCCAAACACGAGTAATGCCGGGTCCATATTGGGCAGATCCTGAGGTTCATGTCTGTGCTGGCCTAGGTCTCAGGGCACAGGGCCTAGCCTTTCCCTGGCCAAAGCCCCTGGAATGAGTCTCCAGACAGAGCCAGGCGGAGGGACTACACACATGCCCACCCTTGGCCCCGACTGCAAAGCTCAGTTATAGGGACAGCATCTCAGGGCCCAGCCCAGCGGCACCCGAGGACTGAGCAGTGGGGTGAGTGAGACCCCAGGCTGGCACCAACGGGCCTTGGGCCGGGCACCTGGTCTCCCTGTGCCAGTGTCATAAACGTGAACACTGGTGAGCCAGGTGCGCCCGTCCACCCTCGCTGGGAGAGAGGTGCTGGCCTCAGCACGGGGAAGCATCCATGCCACGTGGGACGCGCTCAGAAAGCACTGCCTTGTTGGCAGGGTAAACCTCCTGGTGTGTATCTGGAGGGAGGTGTCGACATAAGAAATGTCCAAACCTGCAGAGAACTTCTGAGTTTTATTATTTTTAAAAAATATTTTCATCACTATTTTACAGAGAGGAAGAGAGAGGGATAGAGAGTTAGAAACATCGATCAGCTGCCTCCTGCACACCTCCTACTGGGGATGTGCCCACAACCCAGGTACATGCCCTTGACTGGAATCGAACTTAGGAACCTTTCAGTCCGCAGGCCGAGGCTCTATCCACTGAGCAAACTGGTTAGGGCGGAACTTCTGAGTTTATTTGAGCCAAACTGATGACAATGGTCAGAAAGCAAAATCTGACTGGATTGAGAAGATGCTCTGGAGCAGGCACTTTACAGCTTATTTTATACACTCGATAGGATCGGCGTGGGAGATGTGAGGGGCTCCACGAAATCCTCTGGGGGTAGGTCGGGGGGCGGGGGGGCAGGAGAAGGCAAAGCAGGGTCTCTGGGGTTGGATAAGGAGTAACATGGAGAGACACATACTTTGACATTGCATTGGGCAGGGGCAGGGGGAGTACAGGATAGTTAACCATTGACATTGACAGGACATGGAGGTGGTATTCAGGGAACAAGGTAACAGGGAGGGTTCAGTGGTCTCTACTCTGGTGCGTGGCTGAACCCTGAGGGCTCTGGAGAAGAGACTTCTCTGGCAGTTCATCTTAGATGCGAAAGATAAAAGACAGGCTCTCGAAGATCAAGGCTGACCTTTGTCAAGGGAGCTACAGCCGAGGGCGGGACTGCCCACCATGACTCACTTTATTTAGGGATTCTTTTTTTTTTTTTTTTTTTAATATATTTTGTTGATTTTTTACAGAGAGGAAGGGAGAGAGATAGAGAGTTAGAAACATCGATGAGAGAGAAACATCGATCAGCCGCCTCCTGCACATCTCCTACTGGGGATGTGCCCGTAACCCAGGTACATGCCCCCGACCGGAATCGAACCTGGGACCCTTCAGTCCGCAGGCCGACGCTCCATCCACTGAGCCAAACCGGTTTCGGCTACTTAGGGATTCTTATGTGCATCCTATGTGGTTACTTCCAGTCTCTGAGTGTGCAGGGCCTGCCGTGCTGGCCTCCCCTGAGCTTGTCAGGCGTAGTGTGTGGCCCCTTTTTGTCCACAGAAGGGAAGGAGGGAGGCAAGAAGCCGGTTGTGTAACTAGGACCGGTGGCTTCACCTCTCTGGGCCTCCGTTTCGTTATTTTCTATTTATTTCCAAGGTGGTTGGAAATGGATGATTTTCAAAGTCACTTTCATTCTTGTTTGTTGTTGTTTTTTAAATAAATTTTATTTTTTATTTTTTACAGAGAGGAAGGGAAAGGGATAGAGAGTTAGAAACATCGATGAGAGAGAAACATTGATCAGCTGCCTCCTGCACACCCCTGACTGGGGATGTGCCCCCAACCAAGGTACATGCTCTTGACCGAATCGAACCTGGGACCCTTCAGTCCGCAGGCCGATTAGGTTAGGGCTTGAGCCAAACCAGTTAGGGCTTGTTTGTTTGTTTTTGAGGCGGAGAGCAGCTGAGCTATATCGGTGACAGGAGGTCACCCAGACAGAAGGATGCGTGTGGGCCTATGGGGTCTGTTAGATAGATACCCCCTGTGTCCCATTGTTTTTGAGTTGCCTAGCAACCTGTACATCACCCATTCTCACTTCTAAAATCTAATACCCACCCCCACTTTTTTCCTTTGTCCAAAATGTCTTATATACCCAATGTTGCCTCACTGACTTTTTGAAATTTTCATGCTTATGTGAATTCCCCATACATAAGTATTAAAACTTTGATTTTTTTTCCTGTTAATGTGCTATCTCTGTTAATTTGATTATTAGCCAGCTAGAAGAATTTAGAAGGTGGGAGGAAAAGTATTAATATTTTTTTAGTCCACCATCCCCCCCAAACTTATTGGCTTAAAACAACAACAGCATTTTATTCTCCCTGATGATTTTTTAAAAAAATATATTTTTATTGATTTCAGAGAGGAAGGGAGAGGGAAAGAGACAGGGAAACATCAATGATGAGAGAATCATATTGATCGGTTGCCTCCTGCACGCCCCCTTCTTGGGATCGAGTATGCAACCTGGGCATATGTCCTGACCGGGAATCGAACCATGAGCTTCTGGTTCATAGGTCAACGCTCAACCACTGAGCCACGCCAGCTGGGCTCCCTGATATTTTTTGTGGGTCAGGAATTTGGGAAGGTTTGTGGGGTTTCTGGCTTTGGGTCTTTCATGCCAGCCGTCAGACAGTGGCTGGAGCTGGGACAGGCTGTGGCTGGCCAGGCATTTCTCTCTTTTCTTTTTTTTAAATATATATTTTATTGATTTTTTACAGAGAGGAAGGTAGAGGGATAGAGAGTTAGAAACATCGATGAGAGAGAAACATCGATCAGCTGCCTCCTGCACATCTCCTACTGGGGATGTGCCCACAACCCAGGTACATGCCCTTGACCGGAATCGAACCTGGGACCCTTCAGTCCACAGGCCGACGCTCTATCCACTGAGCCAAACCGGTTTCGGCAGGCATTTCTCTCTTCATAGGTCCTCAGGGAATCTCTGGGTGGGTTAGTTGGGCTTCCTCACAGCATGGTGGCCTCTGGGCAGTGGGACTGCCTACGTGGTGGCTCAGGGCTCCAATGCAAATGTTCTGGTGAGCAAAGCAGCAGCTGCTTCACCTTTTATGACGCAGCCTGAGACGTCATCACCAAGCGTTACTTCTACCACAATCACAAGCTCATCCAGATTCAAGAGGAGGGAACCTGAATCCAATGGGAGGATGGTCCATGACCCATTACTGGACGAGCACGCTGGTTGGGAGATCTTGCAGCCGTCGCTGGATATTCAATCTACCACAGCTAGCGAGAGGTGGGGCTGAAATTTGAACCTGGCAAGGCTGACTCCAGGACCCCAAGCTCTGCCTTGCTGCACAGTGTTACCCCCTGAAAAACACAGGAGCCCAGACCAAAGACCCTTTGCAAATACAAGACGGCTATGCTCGTCTCTGTGGTGAAAGCATCATACACTGGGTGGCCGAAAAGAATAGGAATTTCTGCTCTTAGAGTACTGGAAGCTGGAAGTCTGAGGTCCAGGTGTCAGAGAGAGCCATGCTCTCTCTGAAGGCGCTTAGGAAGGGTTCTGTTGCCTCTTCCAGCGTTTGGTGGTTGCCGGAGATCCCTGGTGTCTCTTCACTCGTAGACACATCATTTCAACCTCTGCCTCTGTGTTTGTTTGTTTAATTTTTTTTTTTAAAAAAATGTTTTTATTTGAATCCGAGTCACGGCACTGAACTATGTTTTTATTGATTTCTGAGAGAGGAAGGGAAAGAGAGCGAGAGATAGAAACATTGATCGGCTGCCTCCTGCACGGCCCTAACGGGATTGAGCCTTCAACTGGGGCATGTTCCCTTACTGGGAATTGAACCAGAACCTCTTTTTAAAAATAATATATTTTTATTGACTTTAGAGAGGAAGGGAGAGGGAGAGAGAGATAGAAACATAAATGATGAGAGAGAATCATTGATCGGCTGCCTCCTGCAGCCCCACCCCCACTGGTGATGGAGCCCACAACCCAGGCATGTGCCCTTGACCAGAATTGAACCCAGGACCCCTCAGTCCGCAGGCCGACACTCTATCCACTGAGCCAACCCAGCTAGGGCTGAACCGCAACCTCTTGCTGCGAGAGGATACCCGCGGAGGATACTCAAACAACTGAGTCACACTGGCCAGGCTGCTTCTGGTTTTTGTGTTTTTTTTAATCCTCACCAAGGATATTTTTCCATTGATTTTTAGAGAGTGGAATGGAGAGGGAAAGACAGAAAGGAATATCGATGTGAGAAAAACACATCGATTGGTTGCCTCCTGCACATGCCATGACCAGAGCCCTGCGACCGAGGTACCCTTGACTGGAATCAAACCTGGGACCCTTCGGTCCGCAAGCTGACACTCTATCCACTGAGCCAAGCTGGGTAGGGCCGGGCTGCTTCTGTGTTTACCTGGCTCTCTCTCTGTCTGTCTGTGTCTGTGTCTCTCCTCTTCTAAGAAGAACACCAACCATATTGGATGTAGAGCCCTCCTAATTCAGTTTGACTCATCTTTACTGATCGTTAGGTCTGATCAAATAACTGAATCGACTGATACCCCCTCCCCTGGGAACTGACCTTTAGGCCATTTCACAACCAATATTGCCTTTTGCTTAGACCACATTCCACTTGTTAAGACCATTAACCTTCCCCTCCAGACTTCCCCAGGATCTGGACCCACTCAGAGAGTTCCCTGCTGATAAAGCCTGGCCCCTAGAGTCCTTCAACACCTCTGCTTCCCCAGCCCTGGGTGCTGACCCACATGGGGGCTCAGCCCATCTGGTCTGCAGATGATCTAATGCATTTAGAATCGTGGACCACTTTTGGCCTCCCGTGTTCCTCCTTCGGCGACCCTAACACAACAACATCTGTATCCTATGTCCTAGTAAGGTCACTTTCTGAGGTTCTGGGTGGCCATGCATTTTGGGGATCATTGTTCAACCCAGTATAATGCCCCTTTATGCTTTTCCTGTCACGCCTGGCTACTTTCTCCGTCCCTCACACTGCTCGACACAGCGTTTTAAATGAGGGAACACAGCTCCAGGCTCCCACCCATGTCCAGGAGGTCGGAGCTCGCCTGGGAGGGCCTGGGACTCCAAGCCTGCATGGGGATGGCGGACTTCACTGGACACTCATGTCAGGGGACAAGAGCCAGCCAGAGGGCATCAGTGCCTTGCCAATGCCTCCTGCATTTCCGGTGGCGGGTGAGGCTCTCAGAGAGCCTGCTTCTCGCACACCCAGTCCTGGCCCTGCTCAGGCCTGACCCTCCCCAAGCACAGAGTGTCCCCTTGGGCAACAGCTCTATAAATAGCCCTCATGTGGGTGTTCTGGGACAGCCATTCATGATCTCGTCCTCACGTGAGCCCCCCACTCCAAGCCATTCATGAATGTGACCCTCCAGGCTTGGCTGGCTCCCTGCTCAGTCCTGTGCTCTCTCTGCTCCTTCGCTCCCTCCCCTTCTCCATTTCCAGAGTGTCCGCAGGATCTAGGTCAGTACATGTCTGTTCTTCTCAATGGTCCCCTCGAGTTAGAGGCTGCCGCGTTCATGTCATACTCTACATGAGCAATGTCAGCCTGGAGATGTGCACCGGCCAGGGATTGCGAAGTGGAAGGCGCCCCCTACAGGTGTGCAAGCAGCACTGGGAAGCCACTCTTTGCCCTGCACACGAAGAGAGGACTCTCTCCCAGATGCCCCCATGGCTTCCAGGAGGAGTCCTGACTCCATTCTCCTGCGACAAAGACTGCTGGAGGGTAGCTGGTTAGCACAGAGGCCTGTGAACATGCTCCTAGCCTTTCACTCATCCTCATTCTTGGGCCTTTATCTTGAGTAAAATATCTAAAACAGTGGCTCTCAATGGAGTGCCTTTATCCTCCATGTGGTAGGCGGTTATGAGCAGAGCAAGGACCATGTGCCAAGTACAGAGGCCACCAGGGTGGGAAGGCCCAGGTGCCTAGCAAGGGACAACTGTAGGTGGGAGCTCGCCCCCAGGGTGACCTTTTCTGGGCCTGGAGCTGACCCAGCCAGACCAGCGACCCCATGGCTGACCTCAGGACCAGCTGCATCGGATAAGGACCCCCTGCCCTGGGGCCGACCAGTCAATCAGTGCAGACCTGGACCCTGAAAGGACACACCGGGAAAGCTGCTGAGAATTCTATTAAGATCTTCCCCTGGGACCTCCCCTGATCACCCTTAAAGCCTTCCCCCGCCCCCCCCCATTTCCACAGTGTCCGCGGGATCTAAGCCAGTAAGTGCTTGTTCTTCGCGATGACTCCCCAGGTGCGTGTACCGTCACCTTCCTCATTCTCAGGCTCCGAGGGTCCTTCCTTTACCTCTATAACCTGTTTCTAAGCTCATTTCTTCCAGGAATTACTTTTCCTACTCCCAAGATTTACCAAATAAATGTTCTCTTATAGTTTGGGTCTTGGCTATGAATTCTTTCCTAGCCAGAACCCAAGTACCAATGTTGCTGAACCCAGGTCCGGTCTGACCCCATGAGTCTAACACTGGTGCCGTTCCCACTGCCTACAGCACCGAGGGGATGTTTGGCATCGTCTGGAGTCATTTTTGGTCGTCACAATTGGGTGAGGGTGCAGAAGCCAGGAATGCTGCAGAGTCCATAGGACAGCCCTCCCCACCAACCCTGCCCCAACAAAGACTGATCTGGTCCCAGTGTCTGTAGGGTCACGGCTGGAGAACCCTGATCTGAAAGGACAAAGAACCTGCACATTTCAAGATGTTTAAAGCAGCATTTATTTTATTTTATTTTTTTATTGATTTTTTACAGAGAGGAAGGGGGTGAGATAGAGAGTTAGAACCATCGATGAGAGAGAAACATCGATCAGCCGCCTCCTGCACACCTCCTACTGGGGATGTGCCCGCAACCCAGGTACATGCCCTTGACCGGAATCGAACCTGGGACCTTTCAGTCTGCCGGCCGACGCTCTATCCACTGAGCCAAACCGGTTTCGGCAGCATTATTTTTTTTAAAGAGTCGTTTATTGATGTTTGGAGAGAGAGGGAGGGGGAGGGAGAGAGAGAAACATTGATGTGAGAACACATTGGTTGGCTGCCTCCTGCATGTCCCTTCCTGGGAATGGAACCTGCAATCTGGGCACGTGCCCTTGACCGGGAATCGAACTGGCAACCTCCCGGTGTACAGAACAACGCCCAATCAACTGAGGCACAGTGGCCAGGGCTATCGCTGCAAAATTTAGATCAACAAAACATCTAGACACTATCTACCTACTTAGAAAATAATTATATTAAGAATATGAAATTCAGTGGACTATAAAGTAACCATTTAAGAAGATAAATACCACAGTTCTTTAGGAATATTGAGATGGATATTACAATTATATATGATTATATATGAATTCCTCAAATACTTGAATGTAAAGTTACTATCTGAGTCACCAGTTCCACTCCTAAATATATACCCGAGAGAGATGAAAATGTACGTCTGCATTTTGCTGCCCCCCTACCACTGGTTGAATCCAGCATGAAGCTGGAGAACCACAAGCCAGTCTATACATAAGCCATAGAAGTCAGCCTCCCAGGGCACTGAGCCGGGTGGAGAGGATGAAGGGCGGACCTGAAGATTTCCAGCACAAAAGGAAACTACAGTAGGTCTTGGGTTGCGTCGGAGATCGGTTCTTACGGCACCACCTACCGCGATTTTCGCCGTATGTCAGAACCCACCTACATAAGCACCGACATCACTCACGTGGAGCACAGACACAGCAGTAATGAAGTGAAACAGTAAAAGAAATTTTAAAAGAAAGATAACAATTCCTGACCTTTACTTGTGGTAAATAAATAATAAAAACATAAAGCACATATGTACATACATCGAAATGACGGAACTTTTTTTTAAAATATGTAAATGGGAGATGGCGACGTAACCACGAAACGACGTACGTCGAGTCCGACGTAACCCGAGGACTGCTTGTATCCATTAGTCATCAAGGAAATGTGTCCATCAAATGGATTAACCGAGTTAATGCATCTACACACATAAGGTCAACAAAGAATGCGAATGAAACCACACATGACCCACGCCTTCAGCAGTGCTATGAGACAGAGAACACAACAACCAACAAGTTACCTATAAGACCCCAAACGCCAGTTCCAGCAGATTTACTCTGCCATTGCCAGTCTGTAGGAGGGAGCATCATGGGAGGGAGGCTTAAAGGATTCAGTAACAAGAAGAGGGAAGGAGGGGGAGGAGGAGAAAGCAGAGGTCACCGACAAAATCAGTCCCAGGAAGCTTAAGTCCACCTAAGTGTCCAACTTTTGGATGATGGGAACGGCACTGGGTATTAGACCTATGGGTCAGACCGGACCTGGCTTCAGCAACCTTGGCTCTTGGGTTCTGGCTAGAAAAGAATTCAGAGCCAAGACCCAAACTATGTGGAGATTTATTTGGTAAAGCACAGAAGTAGAAGTAATTCACAGAAGAGATGGGCTTAGGGAAGTAAATTATAGAGGCAAAGGAAGGGCCCCTGGAGCTTGGGAGTCAGGAAGGTTATGGTAACACACCTGGAGGAAGGGAGGATGAGGGGGAAGGAGAGAGGGAAGGGCCCGCTGGTGTGCTACCAGGAGGGAGAGCTGCTGCCAGGAGAGAGAGCGTGCTGGGTCCTCAGTCCTAAGGGTTTTAAGGGAGATCTTAGGGGAGGTCGCAGGGGAAGATCTCAATAGACCATCCAGCAGCTTTCCAGGGGTCCTTTCAGGGTTGTGGTCTGCACTGATGGATCGATGGGCCCCAGGGCAGGGGGCCTTACTCAGTGCAGCTGCTCTGAGGTTAGCCATGGGGCCGCTGGTCTGGCTTGGCTGCTTCTCTGGGCCTGGAGGTGAAATATAACTGGGGACTAGATGTTATCTATGGGAGGAAAGGTCAGGGGGTCCAAACCTCGTGACCAGTGATGTGCTAGGGGAGGAAAGGTCACCCTGGGGGCGAGGTCCCCCCTACAGTTGTTCTTTGCTTGGCCGGGGGCTTCCCGCCCTGGGGACCTTCTGTGCCCGTGGTCCTTGCAGTGTCCCCATCTGAAAGAGGAGGAACAATCGCGGTTTTGTCACTGTACCTGGCAGGCGCTATTTTTTTTTTTTTGAGGCAAGATTTGCTCAGAAGCCACAGCGTCTGCCCCGTGACGCCCTCTCTCCACTTCTGTCACAAGCCACCTGCCTTCCTGGGCGACCCGGCCCCCTCAGCCTGCCGCTTGTTAAGGGAGGTCATCTGGAAGGGGTGGTGACCCCCATACTTTCAGGGGGTTAATCTGCTGTGTCTCTTCCCAGGGCCGCCTTTCTTCGCAGCCTCATTTGTAATCGCAGATGAGAGGTCCTGACCGGCTGCTAACGGGAATTAGACCACAGATGAGCAGCCCCGGGAGGCACGAGGGAGGGCAGTCCTCACACCTCCAGGCCCCACCCAACAGATAACCATCCCCCGTTATCCCTGCCTTTTCCGTTATACGTTGGCTTGGTGACGGAGAAGAGGTGTTGGCACCGGGAGTCATTTCTGGATGACTTCATCTCTGGGCCTTGCCTCTCAAAATTCCAGCCAAATCAGCTCTACCCTTTAAGGGTTGGAAGCAGGGTCAGCATTCCAGAAGTTCCTTGTCACACCCAGGCTTTCACTGAGGTGACATTGGAGAATTAGCATCCTAGTGCAGAGGGCTGTGGGAGGCGGGGGGGGGGGGGGGGGGGGGTGTCTTGTCCCTGCCCCACGCTTGTCTTTCTGGCTACACCTGCGTTGTTGGAGAAAAACCTCGTGCGTTGAATTGGCTCAGCGAGATCAGCACCACGGACAGCGATCAGGGCGCAGGGAGACCCACCGGCTGGAGATCAGAGCAAAGGAACTGGCAGCGGCAGGCAAGATGCGCTGCAGCGGTGGGGTGTTGCTGGGGCTGTTCTCGCTCTGAGTCACCCCTGCACCCTCACTTGTGTAGGGCTCCCATAAGCTGGCGTCCTCCCTTCCCTTTCCAGGAATGGTTGGGGGTGGGGAGGGAACAGGAAATCGTCACGCTAAGGTCTTGGGATTTTTGCCGGGAAATGAAAGGGGAGGTGAGATATCGCCCCCGCCCCCACCTGCCCGGTGCTCCTGCCTTCCCCTCGCCAGCAAGGCCCATTTCTATACAAGGCCTGCTCTCCTCTGCCTCCAGCCCTGGCGAGTCGTGTCCCAGGCACTGAGGGGTGCATTCCCCAGCCCTGAGCTCAGCGGGTGGGAATGTGACTGATAAATCAGAGATAACCCCAGAGGGCAGGGCCTGTGGGCACCCAGGCTCGGGATAAAAGGCCCTGGATGCGGGAGGATCCAGGAGCGTGCCCGCCCGAGGAACGGGAGGTGAGCCGGTAAAACCCGGACAGAGCAGCAGCAGCAGCTTCTGCCCGCTTCTCCAGCAACATGGACCCGCAGACGGGGCTGTCCAGGGCGCTGTTGCTCCTTCTGTTCTTGCACCTGATGCCACTAGGAGGTCGTTCGCACCCGCGGGGTGGCCCTAGCCCAGGCCCCCACTTGGAACTGTCCAGAGTCCAGGTGAGCAGGGCTGCATACAGGCATCAGGACTGGATACTGGGAGGCTGAAACGAGCAGGTCTCCGCCTACCGTCACAGAGGTCACCTTGGGAACCAGAAAGTGGCAAGATTGGGAGCCAGGACCCTGTACCCAAGTGGTCGGTTCACTTGGGCACCATCGAGGGTGGTTGGGCTCAGGTGAGGGTTCCTGAGGCTCGGGCTCTCCCCATCCATTGCAGGAGCTGCGGGACCATCTTCCGGGCACAGCTGGGGAGCGGCAGGAGGAGCAGACCACCCCAGAGCCCCTCCAGCAAGGACGCAGTTCTAAAGCAGCTGGGGCGGCCAGGCAGGCAGCTTCTGCTGCTGGCCTTGGGCCCCGTGACCATGTCCTCCAGAGCCCCAAGAGGATGCGTGACTCGGGCTGCTTCGGGGGCAGGATGGACCGGATCGGCACCTCCACTGGCCTGGGCTGCAATGGTGAGCTCCCTCCCAGCCACCCCGGGCACCCCCCACCCCCATTCCCATGGGTTCCACCAATGCAGTCACACCTGGGTATGTTGTCTCTTGGGACCACACCCTGAGAAAGGGCCATCTGGACATTACTCCCTCTTGCTGACGGTCCTCAGGGCCCAGGGGGGCCTTTCTGGGACTACATCCCTGTGGACACCAGTCATGACCAAGTCCATGAGACTCACCCACCTTGCACCCACCACCTGCCTCTGTTATCACAAGCACAGAAATGGTTCCGGGTGGAGTTCAGTCCTACCTGACAGCCCCTCCTTGGAGCAGAGAGAGCCCTAAATATTTTCCTCCTGGTTTCCCCTCACCTGTTTATAGCTGTAAAGACTGAGGGCGGGGTCACCAGGGCGGCCACAATCCCATTTACAGATAGGAAACTGAGCAACCAAGAGATGGATTATTCCAAAGCCTCAAATATTCAGATTGGCTGAGGATGGGGCGGTGCATGGCGGTGGCAGGGATGGCGCTGGGGGAGAAGCTCGGATCCGCCTGTCTCCCCCGCCAACACCATCACCACCCTCTCTCCCCACAGTGCTGAAGAGCCATTAGGAGCAAGTCCTGGCCGCAGAGATCTACGCCCGACTCACCATCGACCCCCTGGTCCCCTTTGAAGCAACTCCTATTTATTTATTATTTCTTAATTTATTGGATTGTTTTATATAAGACGGTTCTTACCTTTGAGCCCTAGTTTTCCATGATGAGGTAAAGTCAACATTAAAGCTTTTTCTTTGGAAACCGACTTGTCTCCGTGTATTCAGAATAATTCATCATAAAACAACCAAAAGCACCGAACAACAACAACAACCCCCAAACTCCGTGTTTGCTTGGAGGTCCCAACAGTGTCTTCCTGGTGGGGACACAGCCTCAAGCGCTGGGCAAGCAATGGGGGGAGGGTTGGGGAGGCTTTCTTTTCTTTTCTGTTTTATTTTATTTATTTTTAAAATATATTTTTTATTGGTTTCAGAGAGGAAGGGAGAGGGAGTGAGAGAGATAGAAACATCAATGAGGCGAATCATTGATCGGCTGCCTCCTGCACACCCGCTACTGGGGATTGAGGCTGCAACTCAAGCATGTGCCCTGACCGGGAATCAAACCGTGACCTCCTGGTTCGTAGGTCGACGCTCACTCAACCACTGAGCCACGCTGCCAGGCGGGGAGGCTGTTTTCTCCTTTAAGAGTTTTCATGCTCTGAAATGTCTAGAAATACCTCAAGCAACTGGGACACCTCCCAGAGACTGTCTGTCAAAGAGCAGCAGGGGCCCTGGTGCTTAGTGCAGCCTGAGGCTGTGTCCCACTGGTCTCTCCTCTGCCTGCGGTTCCCTCAGAGGCCCTCTCCCTGGTGCTGCCGTTTCCAGAAGGTCTAAGCTAACACCTCCGAGACTGGGGGCGGAGTGTGCATGTGTGTGTGTGCGTGTATGTGTATGTGTGTGTGTGTGTGTGTGCGTGTGAGCGTGTGTGTGCGTGTGAGCCTGTGCAAAGGGGCCAAGACACATCTCATTTGCACTCCTGAACAGGGGTGAGCCCTCCATCCTCCCCCAAACCCCAGCTTCACGCCTTCAATTCATGACATCATCTGAAAGATGCCTTCAAAACCCCCGAGTTTTACAGTATTTTCATTTCCCAAACCCACCAGCTTCGCAGAGTCGAACAAGAGGCCCAGCGTTTCAGAGTGCCCCTCCCCTGGGCCCTGCGGCATCACTGCCTCGCTGCCCTAGGGAGAGAAGCCCCTCATTTTCAGGCAGAAGAGGAGACAAACACCAGAATCCTACTGTGCTGCCTCGGTCAGCAGGGGGTCCCGGCCCTGTCATTGGGGGTACCCCTCCCCCTGCACCCTGCATTCTAGGCATCCCAGGCCACGCTGCTGAACCTGCACTGCTTTTCAGGTTCCAGGGGCCATTCTGCTTATGATCCAACTCAGCAAAGGAGGCAGATTGTTATAACGCCCATTTTACAGATGAGAACACTGAGACCCGGAAAAAGGAAGCTGTCCTACCGTCAGCATGCAGCCGCTCAGTGCCGGTGCTGAGATTTGAGCGCAGACCCTAGGGACTCTTCCGCCTTGCTCTCTCTTGGAGCTCTGGCCTTGAACCGCACTCACACCGTCATTCTGCTCGTCTCACCGACGTGTCTTTGAGAGAAAGGGAAGGAGTGGGTCTTTGTGCTGTTTCTCACTGTGACCCGTTGTGCACCAGAGATCATGGCTACCTAATGAGATCTACTGAGAGCTATAAAATGAGGCCTTAGGAGCAACTTACTTGCCGATAGAACGGTGAGCCAGCTTCCCCTATGTTCCTGACAACAGCTCTAGGAAGAATTCTACTTACCTCCCACTTTACAGATGGGGAAACCGAGGCACAGAGAGGTGATGGAATTTGCTCAGAGTCACGAAGTGAGTGAGTGGCAGAGACAGGATTCCAGCCCTCCCAGCCTTGTCCTGGCCCCCACGCTCCTAACCACGGCACCACCCGGCCTCCCCCACGCCGGTGAACCAGGCTTGCTGGGGGGATGGAAGTTTCATTCGGTGCCACTGCTTCCTTTCCTCCCTGCTCAGGTGATGAAGATAAACCCCTCCCAGAACACCCAGCCAGGCCTTCACAGTCCTTCCAGGTGGGCCTGCTCTCCCATCAGCAGGGCTCCGGGGGTGGCATCTGTATGATACAGACCCATCATTGGGGGGTTCCAGGAAAGAGGACCCTGAGCAAGTGTGAAGGAGCCACATGTGACGGGGGGCGGGGGGGGGGGGGCGGGAGGTGGGCTGAGGTCCCCAATGAACTGACCGCTCGCTCACGGAGCGCCCTCTGTGTTTGGTGTTTGTGGGCAGCATGGCGGCCCACACATGATCTGTGATGCCCCATAAACCAGCCTCCTTAACCTGTGCCCCCTCGTAGCTCTAACCGTGGCCATAACCTCCCCGACTGCCCTATTGCCAACCTCCTCCCAGGAAGAAGCTGCCGGATGACACATCTCCAGGGATGCTTGTCCCTTGAATCTTCCCAGAAAGATGTGTCGGTGGAAACGCACCCAGGGAGGGCTGGCCCGTGCTGCCTTCGGAGCTGGGGGGAGGTTCGGGGCGGTGGGGGGGGGGGGGCGGGCGGCAGACAGGCTGTGCTGGGCTGCAAATGTTAAGAACCAGGACAGCGGAGCAACTAAGATGGCGGCATAGGTAAACACCGGGAAATTATCGCCTCACACAACAATTGAAAATTACCGCAAAGGACTGAGCAAACATCATCCAGAACAACAGAAAGGCTGGCTGAGTGTAAATTCTACAACTAGAAGGAAAGAAAAGCACGCTGAGAGCCAGAGGCGCTGCGGAGGTGAAGTGCAGAGGTACAGCGGCGCGCGCGCGCGCGAGGAAAGGGGGTAGCACCTGAGGACGCGGCTGACTTTTTGAGTCACAAGCTCCTGACTGCTCTGAACTCCGGTTCCGGGAAGTCTCTGGGGACCCAGGACTCATACGGGGAGAAGCTGGTCTGTCCGGCAGCGAGCGAACTTGAGGGCGGCTTTCCCTCAGAGGTGCTTGCAGCCGTTACCGGAACACTGAGACGCGCCACTCCGGCGGAGAATCGGCCATGGCCGCTTTCTCCGCCCTCTGACTCCCTGAGACCCCGCCCCACCCAGGCTGGGGCAGAGGCTTTTGCATGTGAATGTACCTAACTGCAGCCGAACCAGGCAGACCCGGAACTTCCAAGAGAAGGCCCAAGGCCCCGCAGCGGCTTGCATTGCTTCACAGCTGAGCCTCTTCGTGGCTCCTGCTGTGTGGCCTCAGGCAGAGGCTGAATTAGCACCTCCTTAGATCCAGGAGCCACTGTACCCAGTGGTCAGAGGGGGTCCATCCAGACTGCAACTCCTCAGATCCATAAGGGACGCACTCAGGGAGCAGACTCAGTGAGCACCAAAGCCCCACTGAAGCAAGTCTTGCCCCAGAAGGGTGTCTTCAGCACAGAAGTTCTCCCACTTTAGACACAGCTGATTCTCACAGCCAATTGGCCTGGAGGTCAATTCCTCCCAGTGATTCTACAACAACCAAGGCACCAAGAGTGCACCAAGAGTGTCCACCCCAGGTAACTGGGGAGGCTGAGCTACTGGGCCCTACAGGACACCTGGCGCACAGGGCCACTCTATCAACACAGGGAAGCTGCCAAAATGCGGAGACAAAGAAACAGGTCACAAATGGCAGAAATGGAGGAAAGCAAACGATTGGATATAGAGTTTAAGGCCACGGTTATAAGGTTTTTCAAGAATTTTATGGAAACCGCCGATAAATTTAATGAATCCCTCAATAAGTATAGGGAGACCATGGAGGACATGAAAAAGGACCAACTAGAAATTAAGCATACACTGACTGAAATAAAGAATAATTTACAGAGATCCAGCAGCAGAAAAGAGGATCCCAAGAATCAAGTCAAAAATTTGAAATACAAAGAAACAAAAAATACCCAACCGAAAAAGAAAAAAGAAAAGAGATTCCAAAAATATGAAGATAGTGTAAGGAACCTCTGGGACAACTTCAAGCGTACCAACATCAGAATTATAGGGGTACCAGAAGGAGAGAGAGGGCAAGATATTGAAAACCTTTTTGAAGAAATAATGACAGAAAACTTCCCCTACCTGGTGAAAGAAATGAACTTACAAGTCCAGGAAGCGCAGAGAACCCCAAACAAAAGGAATCCAAGGAGGACCACACCAAGACACATCATAATTAAAATGCCAAGAGCAAAAGATAAAGAGAGAATCTTAAAAGCAGCAAGAGAAAGACAGTCAGTTACCTACAAGGGAGTACCCATACGACTGTCAGCTGATTTCTCAACAGAAACCATGCAGGCCAGAAGAGACTGGCAAGAAATATTCAAAGTGATGAATAGCAAGAACCTGCAACCAAGATTACTTTATCCAGCAAAGCTATCATTCAGAATAGAAGGTCAGATAAAGAGCTTCACGGATAAGAAAAAGCTAAAGGAGTTCATCACCACCAAACCAGCATTATATGAAATGCTGAAAGGTATTCTTTAAGAAGAGGAAGAAGAAAAAGGAACTCTTACCATTTGCCACAGCATGGATGGAACTTGAGAGCGGATAAATACCACAGGATCTCACTCATTTGTGGAATATAATGAACAACATAAGCTGATGAACAAGGACTGATCCAGAGACGGAGAGGCATTGATTGGACTGTCGGGACTTGGAGGGAAGGTAGGGGAGGGTGGGGGTAAGGGGGAAAGATCAACCAAAGGACTTATATGCAAGCATATAGGCCTAATCAATGGACATGGACAACGGGGAGGTGAGGGCATGAGCGGGGGTGGGGGGGGTGGGGGGTAGAGGGTAACGTGGGGACAAGGACACATATGTAATATCTTAATCAATAAAAAATATATTAAAAAAAAAAAAAAAAAGAACCAGGACAGCCTAGGGCGTGGAGCTTCATCCGGTCGCTGAGCCTGCACCTGTGACCTTCTCCAGGTGTGCTCTGACCGCTCCTCCCTGGGGCAACTTTGACCCTTCTGAGCAAGAAAAAAAAAAAGGTATTTCTCTTCCGGCAGAGCCAGAGCTAAACAAAACCACGGACTTGGCCATTTGTCTTTGTCCAGGGTGTGGTTCTCAGCCTCTGTCCCTGGGTGCGTCGGATTTTTCACGCACAGCTTTAAGGATCAGTCTGATCCCACGGAGTGGCCTGTTTCTCCCGCAGGGTCAGGAGCCAGCCCCAGGCATTTCTGAGCCCAAATGAGGTGCCTGTCCTGGGACCCGGGCTCCCAGCCCTGAGCCTGGAGTGCTCTCCCCTGTGCTGGGCACAGCCCCTGCCCTCTCAGCCTCAGGGCACCCGGCTGCAATTCCATTCAGCAGTTCGCAGTTTCTCCCCCACCCCCGCCCCCATTTTATTTTATTATTTTTTTGTTAATCTTCACCCATGGATATTTTCTCATCGATTTTTAGGGAGAGTGGGAGGAAGGGGAAGAGAGAGAGAGAGAGAGATGGATTGGTTACCTTCCGGTGCGCCCCGACCAGGGCTGGATCGAGCCTGAAACTGAGGCACGTGCTCTTGACCGGAATCAAACCCGGGACCCTTCAGTCCTTGGGCCGACGCTCTTTCCACTGAGCCACACAAGCCAGGGCCAGCAGTTCCCACTTTCCGCTGGCTGCCAGAGCCCATGGGCTCCCCTGGGGCGGGCAGGCGGTGTGCTCAACCAGCATCCGGCAGGAGTTGGTGCTTACATAGCCCAGCGCCCTGGATTCCCAGGTGGGACCCATCTGAGCCTGGTTCCCAGAGTTCCCTGCGGGGAGGGAGGGTGAAGCTCCAGTTGCCCCAGGTGGTCACTGATTTCCTTCCTATCCTCGTCCCTCCCCGACTCTCCTGGTGTTTCCTGGCATTTTCTCCAAAATAAACGACTTTTGCTGGAATCCTTGTCTCAGGTTCAGGAGACACTTGGGGGTGACTCCACCTTCGCCCCGGCCCCGCCCTCGATGATGAGAGCCCTGGGACCTTCCTGGGCTCCCTTCTCGGCTGAACCACCCAGGCAGGCACCGTGGCCACCCCCCCCCCCTCCTGGGCATCTCCTGTACCTTGTCCTGCGCTGCCGCCCTGGCTCAGACCCTCACCGCTTGTGCAGCTTCCTCACTGGCCTCTCGTCCCCGGTTCCTGGTTGGGTCCTTCCCTCACCAGGGAGAGAGCAGAACCTTCATGCTTCAGCCTGAGGGCGACTCCCCTTCCCCGTGAGGCCCCCAGGGAGGGCCAGGTGCCCGTATGTACGCGGGGCAGGGCGTGTACAAGAGGCACTGAAGGCAAACTCACTGATCCAATCATCCAGAAAATGAGTGGATGCTTTGCTAAAGCAGCAGCATGTGCCGGCTCTGTGCTGGGTGCTGGGTGCTGGGTGCTGGGTGCTGGGTGCTGGGATGCAGCTGAGCCATGCACAGCCTCAGAGCTGCTTAATCTCTTTCGGTGCACAGGGTGACACCCAACCAGCTGAGCCGCACCCGCCACGGTGTGCTGTTTGACGTTGGTAAGTTCGGGGTAATTTGTTACGCAGCAATGGTTGACGGACACACTACCTCACTTCCCTTTCCCCCTCGCTCTTGCTTCCCTTGGACCAGAACCCCCATAATGCTTTATGCAAATGAATTTTCCCTTGGGCTTTGTTTTCTAGGGGACCCGTTCCCGCTTCCCATCCCAGGAACCTCCACATTGTACCAAAGGAACAGAACATCGTGTTCAAAGCCAGAAACAACCATCCTTCCATATGCAACAGCGTCCTACCCATTTCTCCCAACGGGGCCTTCTACTTTAGACCAGTTGGGTCTGACAGACTCGTGCCATGAATAGGGTGGGCTTCTCATACCAGTTATGCACGTGTGACACCCCTGGACCTTAGGGCTCCCCAAAGCTGCCCACAGCATCCCCATGGAGACACCCTGATTCTGGACTCTCCCACCCATTTGCAATGTTCATTCGATAGATGACCAATGTGGCTTCTTCCCAGTGGTAAGGAACTAAAGGCTTTGGTTTGGCAGCCAGTGGGAGAGGTGGGGGTGGATTTGGTTTTCTGTGCCTTTTGCTCTTCTTCTCTCACTCTTACAGGCTGCCCCTAAACACCCCATTGCATATTTGCTCCTTCATACACCCCCTCCCCCCCAAACTGAGCAGGAGCATGGAAAGGAAGAGAAGCTTAACGTCAAGTCCGTTTCAGGCGCAAGCCCCTGGATTTCCTGGGATCTGGGGGAACACGTGTATTTGGGAATTGCCTGTGTTTTATCGGGGGCCCGTTAGTGCGGGAGGTGGTGTTGGCTCTATACAAAGTCCTCAGTGCAGCAAAAATGTTCTTTTTCTCCCAGTCCCTTCTGTGAACAAACAGACAAAGCCTGGCTCACCAGACACTCGGCGGCTGACACTGGACGCCCGTTCGAGCTCCACTCTGGGAGAGGGAGCCCCACTTGAGTAAAAGGAAGTGGGTGAATTCTGAGTTCTCTTTCTGGAACCTTGAACAGGACTTCCTCCTCCTCCTCGGGCCTCCTGCAGACTCCAGAAGTGGCTCAGGACGGAGGGCAGTGTGGGCCCTCAGCGGCCACCCCCCACGATCGATCGACGCCTCCCAGAGGTCCTCAGCAGCATCAAAGGCCTGTGTTAAAGGGCATCTCCAGGAGACGCCGTGTGACGCACGCAGCCGGAGCCCGGTTCCTCCCGGCATGGCTGCTCGCTGAGTCCTCTTGGCTAATAATAACCCTGCCAACTGAGCAATTAAGCTCCGGGCACATCCCAGGGGCTCATCAGGATGCGATGGTTCTTTGCCCCCAGAGCTTCTACTCAGGACGACACCCCTTTTGATTTCAAGCTGAGTCTGGCCGACCCAAACCAGTGACTGAAGAGGCTCCTTTCTCCGTCTCAGAATGAAACCACCGCCGCATCCTGCTCTCGCTGCGCTGCCAGGCTGGGAGGGAGCTGGTCACCAACACGCACTTCCTGAGCTCCGGTGCGGACGCGTTCGGTGTGTTAATGAGGTCAAGGAGGTCGGATGTGGCGCTGTCCTTGAGACAATCCACACACACACACACACACACACACACACACACACACCTGCCACAAACGCACAGCTGCAGCCCCTGGGCAGGGGGAAGGTGAGGTGCCGCTCAGAGGCAGCCTGAGAGATGGGAACAGGGTGCATGTTACCAGGGACTGCACCAAAGGGCTTGCAAGGAGCCAACGTGCTAAGGAGCCACAGTCTCCAAGAAATGGCTTAAGAACATGGGCGTTGCTGTCAGATCTGGGGTTCAAGTCCTGGTTCTGCTGCTTATGACCTTGGGCAAGGGACCTAAGTTCTCAGTCTCAGTTCTGTCCTTCAGTCCACGGGAACCACACCATCCGCCTCCTGGGACTATGACAAGCTTCAAACTCAAAGAATCTGAGCTCCTCCAGGCAGCAGAATGAAAAGGGGCATTGGCTCCGTGCCTGTCTCCTCGGCACCTTGAAGGGGCCGTGGGGGTGCAGGGGGCGGAGCTCAGCAGGGGAATCACTGTGCTCCCCAAACTTTTCTTGGTGCTCATATTTGGGAGCTGAATTCTTGGGGCGTTCATCGCCTTTGGTCCCCGGGTGAGTTAGGACTCAGAAAATTCACCCCCGTTTCCCCTGACCGCTGACAGCAGCTGCCAACAGGGAGGGCAGCCCCGTGGAGGGCGAGACTCTGCCCTGGGCGCTGATGAGTCAGGTGTGAGGCCGGCGAGAGCATCTGGACTAATTTGTCCCTGCAGCCGGCCGCCCGCCACTTCCTCCTCTCCCGCCCTTATTTGGAGGCCCTGACAGCTGAGCCGCAAACCATCGGGGCGATTCCCGGCACCGGTCCCGTTGCCCGGGAGAGAGCAGCCGAGGCAGAGGCAGCACATGGCTGTGAGATAACCAAGGACTCTTTTTTGCTCTTCTCACACCTTTGAAGTGGGAACCTCTTGAGGCAAATCAACAAGAATGTGGCTCTTGCCGCCGAGGTTCCCGGAGGTAGCTGGGGCTGCTCAAGGCGGAGGGGCTGTGGAGAGCTCGGCTGGGCCGATAACTTTAAAAGGGCATCTTCTGCTGGCTCCTCACGCAGCAGCTTTATCGCGGCAAGTGACAGAATGGGGAGGGTTCTGTCCCCCTGGCGCTCTCGGAGAGCCGGGGGGGCTATAAAAAGAGGAGGCGCAGAGCAGCCGGGAGACGGAGCTGAGCGAAGGTCAGCAGAAGGGAACCAGCCGGAGAGGAGAGAGAGAAGGCAGCCAGCAGCAGACCACTCCCTGACCGCCGCCAGCATGGGCTCCTTCTCCACCATCACCGCCAGCTTCCTCCTCCTCCTGGCGGTCCAGCTCCCAGGGCAGACCAGAGCCAACCCCGTGTACAGCTCCGTGGCCAACGCCGACCTGATGGATTTCAAGGTAGGGACTTGGTCTGGGGCCGGGGGCTTGGGGAGACTCTGCCGGTCAGTGAGACCTCATCCGTCCCCTGTGTTTTCCCTTCGTAAAGAATTTGCTGGACCATTTGGAGGACAAGATGCCGTTAGAAGACGAGGTCATGCCCCCACAAGTACTAAGCGAGCAGAACGAGGAAGCTGGGGCAGCGCTCAGCCCCCTCCCTGAGATGTCTCCCTGGACCGGGGAGGTCAACCCAGCCCCGCGAGAGGGGGGTGTCCTTGGGCGGGGCCCCTGGGACTCCGACAGGTCCGCCCTCCTGAAAAACAAGCTGAGGGCGCTGCTCGCGGCCCCTCGCAGCCTGCGGAGGTCCAGTTGCTTCGGGGGCAGGATGGACAGGATTGGAGCCCAGAGCGGCCTGGGCTGCAACAGCTTCCGGGTAAGAGGAACTGGGGATGGGAACGGGGTGGGGAGGAAGGCAGGTGTGGTTCCGTGGAGTCTCGCGCCTCGTCTTAGCAGCCACCACGGGGACGCCTTCCGCAGGAGAGGGACCAGCATGGGCGCTACTCCCTTGGAAATGTCTGCCCCAACGGGGGGCCTGGCCCATGAATCTAGGGACCGTGGCATCATCCTCAGCTACAGTTTGCTGAGAAAAACCGTTACTGCCTGGAGCATCGGGTACTTAACGTGCTCCGGGGACCAAATCGCCGTCAGACTGCTGGTTGGCAGGCGGTGTTCCTCCCCGGAACTGTCAGATCCCAAAGGTCAATTGAAATTGATTGACCTTCTGAGCGTCCAGTGGGCAACTTGTTTGTCAGTTCGTGCAACTCAGAGGGTCATCGTCTGGCTGACGGGGGGCGGGGGGGGGGGGGCTGGTGGGAGGTGAGCGCAGTCCTGAGGCCGGCTTTCCCAGCAGAGCCAGGCCGCCACGCTAAGCAGGCCTGTGTTTTCTTGGTAGTACCGAAGATAGTGGCCGAAGACAGTGGCCGGGCCACGGGCTCCGGACTCCGGACTCCGACAGACCCCACCCCCGGTCTCCCACGCCTCTTGGTCCCATCTCGTTGCCGGCAAGTGGAGTTGTGACGAGCACCCTATTCAAGCTGCCTGTCGACATGTCTCACATTTTATGCTAAATGTAGATAAGAAGGCTTCCCCGTGGCTTCCCCGCCTCGCCCACCCCGTGCATTGAGTTTTAGGGTAACTCCTCACCTGTTACTAAAGAGGTTTGGAAATGAATAAACTTCAGCACCTCGGACAGAGGCCGAGAGCGCCGGTGTGGGTGTGATTTCCTTCTGTTTGCGGGGCGGGGGCGGGGGCGCGGCAAAAGAGTGCGGCCAGGTATGCCTCATCCTCTTACCTTTTGTCAGAATGAAGAATGCGCAGTGCCTCCCTCCCTCCTTTTAAAAATAATTAATAAACTTTGTTTCTAGAGCAATTTTAGGTTCACAGCGAAACTGAGCAGAAAGGACACATTTCCCAATTTCCCAGGGACCCCTTGCCCTCACATGCTCCGCCTTCCCTGTCATCGACACCCGGCACTGGGGGATGCATTCGTTAGCTGATGAACTTGCACTGACACGTCATTGTCACCCAATTCCATAGTTTACACAGAGTTCATTCTTGGTGGTGTACATTCGGTGGATTTGGACAAATTGTGTCTTCCTCCCTCCCTCCCTCCCTCCCTCCCTTCATTCCCTCCTTCCTTCCTTCCCTCCTTCCCTCCCTCCTTCCCTCTATTATTTTTGGGGTGGGGGGTTGG
Organism: Myotis myotis; assembly: GCF_014108235.1. NCBI lineage: Eukaryota > Metazoa > Chordata > Mammalia > Chiroptera > Vespertilionidae > Myotis > Myotis myotis. Next base: position 5,609,024 of record NW_023416324.1, on the reverse strand, counting down.
ATTTAAGCTGCAGTTCTGAACCTGCTCTCTCACTCCGGCCTCAGCACAGATACTGAAAAAGCCCCCAAGAGACTGACAGGGCATTTATTTTTCAGATTTGCTCTTATTCAGAATCCTTTTCTATGAAAAAGAAAACTTAAGCATCTACGCTTTCCTTTCTCCGGTTACACCCAATGTAGCTTGTATGCAATAGATGTTTTGCACCCCTAGTACTTTTTGGTTACAGCTTCGTAACAAAGGCACATTCATAGAAGGAAGGCACTACATTTTCTGATCCATTTGAGACAGCTGCTGCCGTGAGAGTTGCACTTACTGTTTTAAGAAGAGTAGGCAAAAAATTGGGTTTAAAAGCTGAGCAAAGTGAAGAAAGAAATGTTTGCTATGCTGACAAACTGCAAGCTCATGCACCTATTGGGTGCTAACATGTGTTTAAAAAATAGCCATTGCCTTTCACTAATTCAGGCCCAAGGTGCCTGAACTTGTAGACTTTACCGAGGTGGGAGCCCCTGGAGAAGACAGTTCCGTTGTATTTGCTTCTGAAAAGGTGTCCTAAGCAGAAACCACCAGCCACTAAGCTCGCCTGCAATAGGGAGTGGCTCTCACACCCATTTCCCACCATCGCCTCCCTGTGCCTCTCTCTGGATCAGCTTCTGCGACACTCCTCCTGCACCTACATGACAGCTTCTCTGGGCCCTGATGCGTGCTGTTCCTTCCCCCCAGAACACCTTTATCCAGGGAACAGCTACTCAGTCTTCCTCAAGGCTCATCGCAAATGCCACCTCCTCCCTGAAGCCTTCCCTGATACCACATGCCTGGTATAAATTAAACTTCACTGGCAGTGTTTTGTGTATAACTATTTTATACACATACACACCCACACACATTTGTATTGATTTCAGAGAGGAAGGGAGAGGGAGAGATAGAAACATCAATGAGAGAGAATGACTGATCAGCTGCCTCCTGCACGCCCCCTACTGGGGATCGAGCCAGCAACCCAGGCATGTGCCCTAACTGGGAATTGAACCGTGACCTCCTGATTCATAGGCTGATGCTCAACCACTGAGCCACACTGGCCAGGCTGTACAACTATTATAATAGGACAGTTTGTCTTGGTAGCAATTGTGTCTGCCCCTGGGTTGCAAGCTCTCTGAGGGTAACTGCCCCTTTTGGGCATTTACTCCCAGCAGCACATGCAGTCAATGCTCAGTAAATACCAGTCCACTTGTCTTGGTCTTGTGTGGAAATTGGGAAAAGGGGTAATAAAGTAGCAACTGGCTCCCTGTCGAGGGATGGGGAAGCCAGAAGTGAATGATGTAGGGAGCGGAGACGAGGAAAGACCTCTAACCTCACCACTTCCACTGAAGACGGCCCTTGTGTGGACTTCACGCACAGGAGGGCAGACAACGGAGAAGCAGACTGACAAGGACAAGGGGAGAGACCGGAAGCAGCGTCTGCCCACACCTGGCCCTGGAGGTCCGGCACTGGGCAGTGGGAGGTGCTAGGAGGGAGGGAGGGGAGCAGGCCATACTCCCAAGGTGCCACCGTGATGCAGTGGGTCGCCTCAAAGTGCCAAATGCACAGAAAGTGCTCCAGAAACAGGAAACGTGGGGGTAGGTGAAGGGGACCGCATGAGACCATCCCACCGCTGCTGGAATGGCAGCTCGAAGCAGATCAGTTAGAGGAAAAGGCACGTTTCTGGCAAGACCCGAAGTGAACACAAAGCAACGGCACACGGTACCGGCAGAAGCTGCCGCAGGCCAGACCTCTACGGGCTCAGCATCGACTTCGTTTCCTCTGGTTGGTCCTCAGGGGAATCTGTTTGTGGGGCAAATTCCTAAACACAACACTGTCAGGAATATAAATGGGCTCCCCACTCTCTCTGGGAGCTCCCTGGTATCGCCGCGGGCTCCCCGCTATCGCCGCGGGCTCCCCGCTACTGCTGTGGGCTCCCCGCTATCGCCGCGGGCTCCCCGCTACTGCTGTGGGCTCCCCGCTATCGCCGCGGGCTCCCCGCTATCGCCGCGGGCTCTCCGTGACCTCTATGGAAAGGGACAGGCCGTGTTTACAAGAGAAGAGCATCAGTAATAAGGTCTGACAGTGTCAGTGGGAAGGGAGACTGGGAGGAGGGGTGACTTCATGGTGTCTGCCAGGATCCACAGGACTCTCCTGGTTGCCAAGGCAGTGAGTGGACCCTGTGAGTGGAGAGTCCCGCGGGAAACTGAGGAAGAGCTGAGACTATGAAGCTACTTCCTAGCTTGCCACCTCACAGGTTAGTGAGAGGGTGTGAGACAAAAACACCACTTTAAAGAACACCGTGGAGCGGAGCTGAAGGAGACGATGGAGACGTTTTATTCCGACGTGGTAAGGTTATAATGAGAACTTCCAAGTTCTAAAAGTTCAAATAAAAATAGGATTTTACAAATTAAAAAAATACAATTTATATACACAGTGGAATTAGCTAAGGTTACGTATAAACCAACAGTGCAAACACAAAAAGGAAGCTGCTGCTGTCCCAACGGCCAAGGCCCACAGGAGGCGTGCAATCCGCACACGAACGTCGCGGGCCGGCCGCTCCCGGCCTTTCCCGACACCCAGGGCGGTGTGTGCAACCTCACATCGGACATGCCACGTGGCCGGCTGGGCCAGGCCATGTCCATTCCAGCCGGAGCCACTCGTTAAGCAAGGTCATCAGCAAATACCTCTCAGGTGCAAGTCCTCCAGCTATGGGGACTCTACCCCCATCTCCCCGACCACAGCCGGGGACCACGAACCACCACACTGACCAAACAGCCACCGCTGGCCAAGCCCGAGCCTGTGCCGTCCTCTGTGGAGGGACCAGGTCCCCGGAGGCCGGGGCTGCTGGCACCAGGAGGGCTGGATGCAGGTTTCCAGCAGGCTTCCGAGGAGCGGGCTTCCAGTATCTGCTGCGAGTAGGCTGGCTGTCTTTGGGCACCAGGAGAGGACGGCCGTCACAGGGGACAGGAAGCGCCTTTCACAAGGGGCCTGGGCCTCCCTGGCGGCCGTCCGGCCAGCTCTGAGGGGAAGGCATCTGCGTTCTGTCGTCTACCTCTGGGCCACACCGAAGGGAACAAATGCCTGGTGACTTAAAAGCAATGCGATGTGCACGAGGGGCAATTTCCTGGTGACCCAGCCCAGGACAAGAGGCTCCCTGACCCCCTGCAGAACCTGGCCTGGCCCATCTCAGGGAGGGCTGGGAAGAGGGTCAAGTTCCCGTGGGGGGTCACACCATGCTCCTGGTCCCCTTCTTCACGAAAGGAGGAAAGAAGGCGGTCAAGCTCTGAACAGTCTTTAAAGCGAAGTGGCGGCTGGCTCACACCACGGTGCGAAGGGCTGGCCTCTTCGGTCCTTGTGATTTCCTGAACGATGCACTGGGGGTTTCATCACGTTTCACAAATCAAGTGCCTCCAGGAAGCTGACACACTCAGACCTCGAAGTACTTTTGGTTGAAGAGATAAGATGGGGCGGAGGGCCACCGTCTGCTGCAAAAGGCCCCTCACTAAGTGGGACTGTTCACTGGAGTGTGTTGAGCCAAGACCTGGGCGGGCAGAGCAAAGGCTGACACCCACCGCTTGAAAGGATCTTCCCATCGAAGTCGAGGCGGAGGGCGAGAAGTGCTGCCAGGGCCAGGCCCGGACTCCCTCAGGCAACCCCCAGATTAAAACAGGAGGAAACGAAACGCCAATGAACGCCACCTCGAGTGCAAGGCCCACCTGCCCGGGGTTTCCTGAAGGGCCCAGGATGCTGATGATCGTGTAGAGAGCGGAGGCCAGTGAGAGCAAATGCCGACGCCCAAAGGCCCACTCGGGGCCTGTGCAGAGAGGACCGGTGCCTGGAGAAGCTGAGTCACTGGGACAGAGGGAGGCTTCCTGGGTTCGATGCTAAAGCCTCAGGGCACGTCCCAGCAGGAAGCATCCTGAGTTTCATCGCTGAGCCCCTCAGCCGGTTGGGGGGGGTGGCAGTGGGAAGTGACAGGGGTCTGTGGGGTGCGGACCCCCGCGTCCTCGAACACGCATCTACTTCGTCGCCACACTCAGGCCTTTCAAGCCGCATCTCGAACCTTGTGGTGGTCGCTGGCTCAGACTCACTCTTTCCCATTTGGAAGTAACCGTACCGTTCTCCAGAGCCGAGCGGTTTATCTAGGGGCCCTGATCTTAGTTAAATTGTGGGGGGCCTGCTCTTAGTTAACTTGGGGGAGCATCAAGATCCTCGGGGCTTTACCAGGAAGATGCAGGCAAACATGGGGAAAGTTTAGTGATTCAGTGGAGGTGAAAAGGAGCAGGAACGAATGGGGTAAAAATGCGTCACCAGAGGACCATGGGTCACGGGAAATGGAAAGAAAGCTGAAATGTTAAAACCAGGGCACATGGAAAGCTGCCCATTGTCAGATCCACTGCTCAGGGATTATTAGTGGGGTTAATGCTTTGTGCTTCCTGGGGGTGGTGGTTCTAAGGAGACTGAAACCACGGGGGCCAGAGCTCAGCTCCCCCGGCAGCAGCGCATCCCCCCAGTGAAGCTGCAGATTGAGGGGCCGCAGAGGAAGGCCTCCCTGAACGTGGCCGTCCTCTCAGCGCCCAGCTCCCGAGCCAGTAAAGTCCCTTCACTCTGCAACTGGCGCTTCCCCGGGGTTTGCTGAGGCCACATCCCTCCCTCGTGGCTTAAGGCAGAGCTGGGTCCCCCAGGAAAGCAGCGGAGGGGCAGGAACCTGCTCTGGGTGTCACTCTCCAGCGGTGAGCCTGACCCCTCTCGCGGGTCCTGGCATTCGTGGGGCAGGGGCTGGGGCCTGTGCCGACCTGGATGGAAGGAGCTCGGGAGCAGGGAACAGGAAGGTACTTGCTGAGAAAGTCAGACAAGTCCAAACTGACGGGTCAAACCATCCCCAGGATGTAGACCAGCAAGCGTCCGATGACTGCAGGCTTTCCGAGCGAGGGGTGACGGGGCTCTGCCGTGCCCTGGGGCAGCCCCGCCAAGCGAGGCGGAGCAGAGCTGCCTCCCGGAGGCCGGAGGGCGCTGGCCTGTGGATGAGGCGAGCCTCAGAGGGTCTGGTAGTGCTGCCGCAGCCGGGCCTGCAGGAATTCGTACGTCAGGTTGTGTCGGGTGATGATCCCAACGATCTAGAATGAGGAGAAAAGACCCAAGTCACCTGCCGAGTCAAACGCAGTGGGGCAAGACCCGAGCGGACGGAGCTGGCCCCGTCTGTCAGGAGGAGTGGAGGGCAGACAGGGTCCTGGGTGGTGCAGCGCAGACATGACACCATGACCCCCACGTCAAAGGTCACCTGATCCCTATGGAACAGGATACACAGATAACTAGGGCTCCTAAAGGGGAGGCCAACGGGCTGTAGTCCAGCCGGTGACAATCTGAATGTGTGCACCTGTGCAGACAGGGCACACGCTCCCCAGTATTTGGCTTGAAAGTCTCTCATTTAACGTTACAGTGCCCGTAACAGCTGGGGAACCGACACCTCACCCCATCCCCCCAGGTGCTGCCAGGTCTTGGGTAAAGAGACGGGCCCTAAACTTTCCTAGTCCACGGTGTCACTGGCGACATCTGCTGGCCACTCTGGAGATTGCAGATAAGAAACCGAAGGCAAAGGGGGAAGGTGTGTGAAGTTATCCCAGGCTCCACGTGTCCACGCCCTCCTCACTCCTGGTGGGAGTTTCAGAGGAGGTTTTAGTCTAGAGACCTCCCTGCTGGATTCTGTGGTTGGAGGGTCCTTTCCTGAAGGTGGTGGTGGTGGGGGTGGGGGGCGAGGCCAGGCTGCTACAGGCCGTGGGTGCTCCCTTCCCACCCCGGAACTCTCACCTCTCCCACGGCATTCACCACCGGCAAGTGCCGCAGCCCCATTGTTCGGAACAGGTTGAAAACTTGGGAGACGCTGCTGTTCGGTGACACGGTGAAGGGTGACGGGTTCATGTACGGGGTGACGTCCTGCGGAGGAAAGACAACTGGTTTCCTGCGGCCGGCTCTGCCCTAACCAGGACGGGACGCCAACAGCACCGACCAGAGAGGTCCTTTCCCGGCCCGTCCTGGGCACAGCCGCTCACCACTATCATCCGCGGGTTCAGCAGCGTCAGGTCCAGGTCGTGGATGTCAGGGTACCGTGGGTAATCCTCGGCCATCTCTGCGTAGGAAAGGCGCGGCTGGCTGGCGCTCTGCAAACCCAACAAGACACTGTCCTTGCAGCGAATGCAGCAACAGGCAGGGTCACGTGTAGAGCCCCCCCCTCGTCCGGTCTGTATCCGCCCAGCCATGGTCCCCCAGAGTGAGGGGGGGCGGGGCCGTGGCCGGAACACGTGCTTTGGAGTGAGACACAGTGATCCAGAGCCAGTTCCCAGCCTGCTCCCCGCTGGGTCCCCCAGGCAAGCCTCCTAATCCCCCCAAACTTCCCTTTCCTGCACCTGTAAAATGGACATGGACCAGTGAAGTTTAAAGGAGAAAAGTGCTAACTCATAGTAGCTGTGTGGGTTGACTTGTGTGCCCTCAAAAGAGATGTCCAAGTCCAACCCCAGTGCCTGTGAATGTGGCCTTATTGGAAACCAGGTCTCTGCAGATGTGATCAAGGTCAGACGAGGTCATATTGGATTGGGGAGGGCCTTAGATCCCATGACTGCTGTCCGTATACAAAGAGGAGACACAGGGAGAAGACCACGTGATGAGGAGGAAGGGGGGTGATCGGTCTGCAGTCAGGAATGTCAAGGACCGCTGGCACCGCCACAGACCAGGAGGGCGAGAGAGGATCTCCCCTGGAGCCGCCAGAGAGTGTGGCCCCGCCGACACCGGACTCTGTGCTCTGGCCTTGAGAGCTATGAACAGCAAACTTGTGTGAAGCCATCTGTTAGTGGACGCAGCAGCCACCGCAAACTCAGACAACAGCTGCTACTTCCCTCCATCCCGAGCCTCACTGCTGCTGTCACTGGGCACCTGGGCCACAAGTGACCACACGTACTGGTCACTGCTCTGTCCCCATCTTCCTCCCCTAACTCCACTCTGACACAGCTTTCTCCGCGCACCACTGCCTCCCAGTGCTGCACCGGCCGGCTCTGGCTGGTTCCTGCCTGCAGGCGAGGCCTCTGTCATCTGGCTTCATGCCTCCACTTCCTTGACCCTTGTGCCCCACTCCCAGCCAGGTGGGTCCTCCCCACAGACCACACGCTCAGGGCCCAGGCTCTGCACCACGGCCCTCCCTGCCCTGCCCTGTTAGCCACTTGGGCCACGAGGGACCGGAGGCTGACCCCTACGGACAAGGCCCGAACCAGGAGCGCCAGTTTGGAAACCAGGTCTCTAGGCAACGTTTTCAGGCTCCTTTCTCAGGATGAGTGTGAGTGAGCGGGTGTCAGTGAGTGGGACCACTCTGAACAACACCCCCAACCCACCCCTGCTTCTCTCTACAAAAACCAAACAAAAGAGAAAGAAACGGCAGGGGAACTCACGGGAAGAATGGGACTTCTTCTGGTAACACATGTAAGAAGGTTCGTGCACACCAGAAACTAAAATGTAGAGACTATAGCCATAACCGGTTTGGCTCAGTGGATAGAGCGTCGGCCTGCGGACTCAAGGGTCCCAGGTTCGATTCCGGTCAAGGGCATGTACCTTGGTTGCGGGCACATCCCCAGTAGGGAGTGTGCAAGAGGCAGCTGATCGATGTTTCAAACTCTCTATCCCTCTCCCTTCCTCTCTGTAAAAAAACCAATAAAATAAAATAAAATAAAATAAAATAAATAAAATAAAATATAAAATAAAATAAATAAAATAAAATAAATAAAATAAAATAAATAAAATAAAATAAAATGTAAAGACTACGAAAAGCCTGCAGGCTGGCAGGACACCTGACACAGGTGCAGAGACTGCGTGGAGAATGGGGGGACTCACCCCCCGCCTGGTGACCCGGGAGGACACCGACTGCAGCAGAGGGAAGCGGGGCAGCATGCGCCCCCTAAGCAGCTGCTGGCACATGACTCCCTGTCTCCCCCTCTCCTGAGGCGGAAGTGTGCTCCTGCCCTCCTGCCTCCGGAATGCGGTGCAGGCAAGAGACACTTACCGACTGGCTTTCGGAATAGCAAACTCCTCGGACGAGCAGGGTGACAAGCTTCGACCGCAGGATCAGGCCATGGAAGGTCAGAGGGCGGAAGCGTTCCTCCATGGTCCAGTCTTCACTTGGGGACTGGTCAGGGTATAGGTTGGGGTAGGGAGTGTATCTGTTATATAAAAACCAGACGCTGCCTAGTATACCCTCAGCAGGATCGCGTTTCACCCACGTCCCAACCCACCCCCCAAACTCCCCAAAAACCCGGGAGCTACCTAACAGGGCCGGAGCCGAGGGCCGGCCCGTCCTGAACCCCGTAGGGGCCGGTGCCTGTGCGGGGGGAGGACTGTGCGCTCACCTTCGCTCGAGCATCTGCTGCAGGAGGTCCTCCTTCTCGGCCGGCTCCTCTGAGGTCACGTGCTCGTCACACACGTTCCGCAGCTCGCTCGACGGGTAGGACTTCATGGACTGGCTGCGCCTGCGCTGCTCGCCGGCTCGGGTGAGGATGCTGGATTTCTGTGGGGGGAGGGGTGGCAATGGCAGAGGTATCCCCCAGGGAGGCCCTGGACTGCTGCAGGTGCAGGCACACCAACACAGCACCTACTGAGCGTAAGGATTTGGGGGGCAGTGGGGATCTAAAGCACATGCCGACAGGAACTGCAGGAAATGCTGGCAGTGGCTCAGGGGCCGGTTCACAGGAGCCTCTGGGCTCCGCAGGGCTTGCTGCAGACCCTGTGGTTTCTGCCGGCCCAACATCCTTGCTCCTTGGATTTGGAAAAGCACCTCAATTGTCCAGTGGGGAACAAACCCTCTCTCCCAGCAAGCCCAGGGGTGGGCACACGACCCAGGTGAGGCAACGGGACTCTCCCTCTGCCTGGATTTCAAACTGGGAGCAGCCCAAGGACAGAGAACAGCGGCTCTGAGGCCCTGTCTCCCAGAGGGTCCCCTCACCGCCTGCACGCCCGAGCACCACGCTCTGGCTCCTTCACTTCCTGTCGGTCCTGCCGCTTCCAACAACTGACTTCTTTTCCCCTCTTGTGTAGGGCCAAGTCCATCTCTGTGGTTGGCAACTCTAGAACCCTCGCCGATCCAACTTGCAGGAATCCCGAAGGCTGCTGATTAAAAACAAATCTGTCCCACCCAGCTGGTGTGGCTCAGCAGTGAGCATTGACCTATGAACCAGGAGGTCACAGTTCGATTCCTGGGTTGCAGGCTCCCATCCCCATTGTGGGGCGTGCAGGAGACAGCTGATCAATGATTCTCCCTCATCATTGATGTATCTATCCCTCTCCCCCTTCTCTGAAATCAATAAAAATACACTTAAAAACAGAACAAAACAAACCTGTGCCCGCGCTTACTGGGAGAATGGACACGCCCTGATGGCCTAACGGAGTCCACATTCGCTGTTGAGTCTACACTCACTGTCGCACATAATGGGGTGCTGATTTCTCCTAAGAGCCACCCACCTGTGGGGCGTGACGAGCACCAGTCAGTGTGAGCATCATGGAACCATTGCCACCCACCCCTCCTCTCGGCTGTTTTCTCACCTTGAACTTGATGTTGTTACTGATGAGCTGGTTGCCCTTCATGAACTCCTTCTCGTTGCCCCGGTTCTCGGTGACCACGGGGAAGGCGTGGTGGACAGTGGTGCGTAGGATGCTGACTAGAGACTGGATGCGGGTATGCGGGTAGACGTAGGTCAGGTTGGGCTCCATGATGTCACTGGCTCTCAGTCTGTGGAGGGAGGGAAGCCATCAGCCCCACGCCTGAGCCCACGGCGCCCGGGGGCAAGTGCGATGGGCTGCACTGGCTCTTCTGCTGCACATGCCCTTCCCCAGGCCTGAAACGTCCTTCCCCGCTTTGTGTGGGCCTGGACTCATCCCTCGGCCCAACATGAAGAGTCCCCTCACCACAAACCCCTCTGCTTGCCCAGGGGACCGCCCGGCCACCCCCTCCTCAGCACCCCATGGCACATTCCTCGTACCGCACTGAGCTGGTAATTACACTATTGGAATTTAAAAAAAAAAAAAGTCTGGTGTCCCTTCAGACCAGGATGGCAGCTGCAGCCACAGGGCAAGTCCCTGCCTGTCTTGTCTACATGCCGTTGACGCTGCCTCTGCACCAGGGCGGAGACCACGTGCCTGCAGAGCTGACAACACCGACTCTGCCCTTTACAGAGGCTGGAACGCCCTACGCGAGGCCACAGGGACTTGTGTGGTGCCAGACGTAGGAGGCCCAAACCATTTGTGGGCTGATGGGTAATTTGGTGATTATAATACGAGATTTCGTTAGGCACACGCGAGGCAGGCTAGTTCTCAAACAGGGCTAGCAGACCCTTAGCTTAATCCTCACCTGACGATATTTTTTCCATTGATTTTTAGAGTGAAAGGGAAGGAGGAGGAGGAGGGGAGATAGAGAGAGAGAAACATTGATGTGAGGGAGACACATCGACTGGCTGCCTCCCGCACACGTCCTGACTGGGGTGGGGAGCAAACTCGCAACTGAGGTACGACTAGGAATTGAACCCGCAACCCTTCGGTCCTCGGGCACCCTAACCCCTGAGAAAAGCCAGCCAGGGCTAGCATGCCTGTAGTTTAGACATTCAATCCTAACACAGACTTTATGCACAGCCCTAACTTCCTATTGAACCAGAACACAGGACCCAAGCAAAGCCAGGCATCGGCCCTGCCCTCCACGCCCTGCCCCGGCTCCCGGCTCCCGGCCACAGGACCTGCTCCATGTTCCCAAACATACTTGCTCTTTCAATGACCCCGTTTCACTTCACTCTCACCCAAGAATCTAAGTAACCATTTCCTACCCTGATACAAACATTCCTTGGGCCCCAGGATGTGACGAGACCTCACGGCCTCACCTGTCCATTTCCGCCTCTGTCTCCCACTCCAGAAGCGGCACTCCTCGCAGGCCCACGTGGATGTCGTAAATGCCCTTATTGAAAAAGTCCCCTGTCCACTTGGCCACCTGAAACACAAAGTAAAGACTTGAAAAGAGGCTGCTGTGGGGCGAACTTGGCCCTGAACCCGAAAGTGGACTAGAAGGGAGTGCTCACCATCAGAGTGATCATAATGGGAAGCCCGTAAGTGATCTCATTGGTGGATTCGATCAGGATGACCGTGAGACTGATGGTCATACGGACGACCCCGCCCAGGAAAGCCGCGGCACCAATCAGGGCAAAGGTCCCCGAGTAGACATGGCCCAATCCAATGTAGCTGGTGAAGAGAGAAAACAAGAACGTGCCTTGGAATCATGCTGGGTGGAGGGGCAAGGCTACGGTTCGAGCACTTGCACATGTACACACGTGCACGCTCATGCACACACGTACACACACTGTACCTTTTGAGGACATTGGCAACTAAACGTCCAAAAGCAGCTCCACACAGCAGAGAAGGCACAAAGAGGCCACTTGGAACAGAAATGCCGTAAGTCCAACACGCAAGCAAGAAATAAAGGATGAAGAACAAAGCCAAAGTGATGGGGCTGAAGGTACCTGCAAGGCAAGGACAGACTGAGCCCCACTGCCAGATGCCCGCCATGGCCCGCCTTGGTCCCCACAGGTCCTTCTGCACACCAACCAGGTCACCTCCCACACTGGAGGCAGAAAGGCTAACCTTGTCTGGGTTGGAATTACAAGGACAAAGTCCTGTTTTTTGCTCAGAATGAAGGGTAAGCCTGGCTGTATCTGAGGGCCAACAAAGGAGCACAGGATGGGGAGGCGCACTGGAGCTCACCATCCTGGTGGAAGAGCTGAAGGATAGCAGACTCCTGGGGATTGAAGAAGAGGGTGGCCATGTCATTGTAGGTCTCATTGGGACAAAAAAAGGTCTTGATACTTGAATTCACATCTTCTGATGTGACCTAAGAAACAGAAATCAGTACAAGGTCAGCACCTGACCAGGGCACTTGAATCTTCAAGTGGGAGGTCCCCACCTAGGTCAAAAGAGTCTGGCATCCATGCTTTTCCTGTGAATTAAACCGGTAGCAAAAACAGATGTAGACCCAAGAGCGGCCAACTGATACTGTGTTCCTTGCATTTTGAGAATGAATGAACCAAGATGTGGGCCCTCGCTCATCCACTCATAATGACACTGTAACTACGATGATTCACCAGGGAATCTGCTGTCTCTTCTCCCAGGGCTCATTTTGTGTGTGACACTCCTGGAAGCCTGGCTGGAAACCGCACGGACTAGGGGAAGATGAGGCAGGTGACAGACCAGTGGTTGGGAGCTGACAGCTTTTCAGAGCTTCCAGGGTACGGCCTGACCTAATGCCCCAACTTTGGTTCCAAATGGAAAAAGCCTCCACCCTGAATTTGCTGCAGAAGCTAAACCACTTCCACACGGTGCAGACACCGTGCTCCTGGCTGCCGCCCGCAGGCTCCACCTGGCTGAACAAAACCCCGATGGGAAGAGATTACTTCACATTTCAGACCTCCCACTCTCTCCATCATTTTGTGTAGGATGATGAAATTCCGGTACTGCCTTGCTCATTAGAGGGTAAGGGAATTTGGATTATGAAAGTTCCTGTTTTCTATTTGATGGTGTCCAATAGTGTAAGTGTTGTTACAAAGCTCAGTAAGGATATGGACTTCTCCTGGACTCCATTCTACGGATAACACTGTAGAGGTGCCCTTACGTGAACACTGTAACAATACTAGGTGGACCGGGTGGTGGGTTTGGATAAACCCACCAGGTGAACCCGGCTGGCCAACACAGTTAGACGAAGGCTGCCTAGGAAATAGGACAGTGCCCCCTAGTGGTGGAACATGACAGGAAGAGCCGGCAAAGGAGAACCGTGTTTAGAACAGTAACCCCTGAGCTAGCCGAGAAGACACACAGGCAGTGGTTCCCAAACTACGCCTGGAGGAACACCAGTCCCGAAGGCTCTCTGGGAAGTCCTGCAGCCAATGCACTGAGAAGCCCCAGAGCACCTGCTGGAAATCAGAGTTTCCACTAAAAGCAGAGCGCAGGGTCCATAACCAGAGGGATGGACACTCCGGTGGCCTTAGCAAAGATACTTCATTTTGTGATGCTTCAGCTTTCTCATCTATAAACTGGGAATAAGTCCCACCTCAGGCTCTATTTTACTAGCTGAGTGATCTTTGTCAAGACCTCACTTTGCCTCCATTTTCCCATCTGGAAAATGGGAATAATAACATCAGCCAGCCTGGTAGTGGTAAGGATTATAGGATCATGTATGTAAAGAGCTTGGTGGAATATCTGGCACAATAAACATTCCAACTGTTCATAACTCTCCCTGGAATTTTAAGGGCCTTAGAAAGTCTGGCATTAAAGAAACTTACTTAATTCTGGTTAACTCATTTGACCACAGAATCCTTTTCCATTTGTTTCTAAATAATATAAATCAATGTTCCTTGGAACACATTTTAGAAATGTGGTCTGGTAACTAGTAATGGGTCAGCCACATTTTTCCGTAAAGAGCCAGACAGTAAATATTTTAGCCTTTGCAGGCGATGGCCCATCTTCTCCATCTTTCCCAGCTCTTTAAAAATGTAAAAACCATTCTTAGCTTGGGAGTTCCACAGAAACAAGCAGGTGCGCAGGGCCAGATCTGGCCTGTGAGCTATAGTTTGCCCATCTCTGATCTAATATGGTCTAAGCTGCACCTGGACCGACCCTGGGGACACTAAAGCAGCAGCCAAGACAAAGGCTCCAAAGGGGCTCTGAGGCACGGAGTTCCGTCCAGGGACTGTACGATGACAGGTACCTAGCACTCCCCCGGCTCCCCCTGCAGTCCAGACCACACAGCTGACCGACCACAGTCCAGCTCAGGCCCACATCCAGGTTCGATCCAAAAACGCAGGTAGAGTAAGCTCCAATCCTACCTCACGGACCTGCTCTTTCGGAGGAAGGTTCTGAAAAAGACCATCCTCCTAAGAAGGGAAAAGGAGACATGCGACAGGACGTGTGCCAGTCAGTGCCTCGGAGCTGTGAGGAAGCAGGGCTGCTGTTCTCCTGGGCAGGCGCTCCTTCCTCCCAGCCTAGAGCGACTCTCACAAGGGGGCGCAGGGGGGGCTGTAGCACATTCAGGTGTGGAGAGTGAGAAGGGAAACTGGGGCCGGAGAAGAAGCAGATGGTCCACTTCCAGAGCTTCTGTTTCCGATTAGTGTTCAACAGAGAGAGAGACAGACAGACAGACAGACAGAGACAGAGAGGAGCCCCCTATGATAACCGGACCATCCACACACATGAAACAGACGGAGGTGCACATCCTCTCTCCTGGGAAAAGGCGACTGCACGTCCCTCTCCGCAATCGGATCAGGTGGGAGCCACGAACCCACACACTCCTGAGCTCCAAGCGGCATGCCACCCACTCCTGGACCCTCGTTGCGGAGGCAGGACAGAGGGAGCAGGTGCACGGGTTACCTGGAGCAGGAGCGAGTCATTCCCGATTTGACTTGACATCTGTCGGCATTCTCCTAACACCATCGAGGCCACAAACACCACCACGGTGGTTACCAAAGACACCAGGAGGCTCTCTAAGACTCTAGGAAGCAAAGGACGGCTGTTATAGGTAATAAGACACCCCAGTCTTGGGAACTCAAAGACACAGCCCCGCCTACCCCTAACCCCTCTCCCCAAAGAGCATGTGGAGGAGCCCCCGCCAGTCAGCACGCGCAGAATCTGTCAGCGACATGCCGCATTCAGCCATTCCTATGTAAACAGTGGGCGGCCAGGGACAAGGCTGCTGCGTCCACATCATCTCTCTCTGGGGAACAGAGTAGCTTTCATTTTAGGTCCCAGGGGTGAGAATCGCACTGACCTTTCTGACTGTCATGCATCCTAGTGGAAGTCAGGTGGGGCGGGGAGGCAACCAGCAACTCTGATATAAATGAAGCTCAGACTCAGCCTTTAGGCCTGACAAATACAGTGGACATGACCCCTTCTACGTTCTGTCTCAGTTGTGAAATCAGAGCTGGTGTGGGATGCAGGGTCTGTTCACACCATCGCCTCCCTCGGGGAGACGGCCCATCCACACGGAGCTCGGGGAGCCCCGCAGGCTGGGGGAGGCGGCTGCACAGGTACCTGACGAGCTTAGGCTTCGGGTGCACGTTTCGCATCCGGTACTTTGCAAGCCTCTTGTTCAGACAGTTGAATGTGGCTCCCAGGAGGCCCCCAATGACCCCCATCAGGACGAAGAAACCCAAATCCACAGCTGTCCAGAGGTGACATTTTTTATCAGAGTCAGAGCACTGAGAGAAGGG
Organism: Myotis myotis; assembly: GCF_014108235.1. Taxonomy (NCBI): domain Eukaryota; kingdom Metazoa; phylum Chordata; class Mammalia; order Chiroptera; family Vespertilionidae; genus Myotis; species Myotis myotis. Next base: position 5,593,740 of record NW_023416324.1, on the reverse strand, counting down.
GCAGGAAAGGGAGAGAAAAACCATGGTGCCCATGAGAACAGGAAGGGGTGGAGGTGGAGCAGACAGACACAGGAGGGGAGGCTGCCTTCTCTCTTCAAGAGACAGCACAGTGCTGGGCCTGCCCACACCGGGCAGAAGCACCCACAGGAGGCTACAGGGGCAGAGAGCCCCGCCAGAAGCTGCCCCTGATTGCTTCTACCTGGTACATCACTTAGAGCAATTGTCACCGGTCAAGCAAGAAATTCTGGGGGCCCTAGCTGGTTTGGCTCAGTGGATAGAGCATCGGCCTGCGGGCTGAAGGGTCCCAGATTCGATTCCAGTCAAGGGCACATGCCCGGGTTGCAGGCTCAATCCCCAATAGGGGGCATACAGGAGGCAGCCAATCAATGATTTCCTCTTATCATTGATCCCTCTCTCCCTCTCCCTTCCTCTCTGAAATCAATAAAAATGTATATATATATATATATATATATATATATATATATATTAAAAAATTTTGTAATTTCATCTTATTTAAAAAAAAAAAAAAAGAAGAAATTCTAGGGGAAAAGGACGAAGCATACCTTGAACTCGCCGAAGTTCAGCAATCCAGGGAGCTGGAAGGAGCCCCAACTTCCAAACTGAATCCCAGAACGAAAGAAGTTGAGGGTGAAGGTGGCAGACATGGAGCAGAAGAGCTAGGGACAGGTGACAAAAACAAGAACATTCAATAGCAACAAGTCCTACTTCCTCCCTGACCCTCCTCATCAAACCTGCTGCTCTACACAGAAACCTGCCGACGCCAGGCCCGGTACAGGTGTCCGGTAACCACGGCAAGAAAGGCACCCCATGTGGACAACTGGACCACAGGCCACAAGAAGCTTTCATTTCAACAGCCTGTTGTGAGATCTATTTACTTAGAGCCAGATACACACTGACTTCTGTGCCAAGAGAAAGAGTGAACATGAGAGGAAGAACGCGCTACTCTTAGGAGTCGGGTTCAAGTCTGGGCTCTGCTGCCGCCTGATGACCAGTCCCACGCCTTCACGCCAGGTGGCTCATCAACAAGAGACGATCCTGGCAGTCTGATGTGGGGGATGGGCGTGGGCATACAGGAAGCATGGGAAAGCCCAGTTTGGCAGTTACGGGCGTCTAAAGCAAAGGATTGGGCTCGTCAGAACTACAGCTTAAATGGGGGTGGTTACGTCCAGGAGAAGGTTTCCTTGGAAGTCTCCTCACCACTTTCCACGTGAGCCCTTGGTTCCAGAAGGAAGAGCCCTCCTCCAGGCTGAACAGGGTCCCCCCAATGGGAGCCCCGAAGGCTGCAGCGACGCCAGCAGCTGCGCCTGCTGATACAAAGTCCCGCTTGTCTCTGAGGAGAGAAGAGACAGACGCTTAATTGGACAAAGAGCCCTCGGGCCACAAAAGCCGGTTTTCCCTCCCTTATTTGCCAACGTTTGTGTGTGTTTTTTAAATTGATTTTGAGAGAGAGAAATGTTGATGTGAGTGAAACATCGATCAGCTACCTCCTGCACACCCCAAATGGGGATTAAGCCTGCAACCTGGGCGTGTGCGTTGACCGGGAATCAAAGAAGCAACTTCTTGGTGCATGGATGACGCCCAACCAACTGAGCCACACCGGCCAGGGCCTATCTGCCAACATTTTATCTCATGAAGGAGCCATGAAGTCAGGGTTTGAAGCAGGCCAACTGGGCAACGCATAGGTTCACCTGAGAGCCAGACCCACTCCGTAGCCCGAGTTCCTCCGGGGGGGAGAGGCCCCCTCACACCAGTCTCCTGTGAAGATGTAATTTCAGTCCCAGCTCAGTCCCCGCTGAGCTACACTCTCCCCAGATCTTCCTTCCAAAGGGCACAGCGTCATGAAAAGGCCAAAGTGCTGTGACATGTGGAGGAGCAGGTGACAATGACATGCGGAGCACCAAGGCGGGAAGGTAGACCACAGCTCGGACCCGGGGCCGATTCCAAGGGCCTCGTGCGCGGGCCAGTTTCACACACACAGATCCCACAGGGCAAAAGTTCCGAGAAGAGCACCTGCCCACCCAGAAGGGCGGCGACCCAGCACACTGCTCTGGAATATGGACGATGCTCTTGCGAGTATGCTGTGGACTGTCTCATGCTTTTCACCGCCACGGCCTGAGGTGCTTCCAGGCCTTAGGTCATGACACGGTGGCAGCCACGAGACCAGCTGGGCCCTGGTTGCTTATTCTCAGGACAGTAGCTCAAAGCCCACCTTCTTTCTGACACTGGGTTTTGCACGCAGCCTGCCCAGCAGGGGAGGCAATAAGCCAGCTAGAGCGAGTATGGGGTCTGAGAGGCAGTAAATGGACAGTTTATTTTTTTCAAGAGAATCCAATTCTGCCCTGGCCAGTGTGGCTCAATGGTTGGGTGTTGTCCATGCACCAAAAGGCTGCCTGTTTGATTCCGGGTCAGGGCACATGCCCAGGTTGTGGGCAGGAAGCAGCCAATGATGTTTCTCTCTCCCTCTCCCAAAACAAAACAAAACACACACACACACACACACACAAACACCTTTAAAAAAAGAAACTCCAATTCCTATTATCAACAAGACGAGTAATGATAAGTGGTGGGGAGGTTGGGGAGAAAACGGAACCCTCATCACTGCTGGAGGGAATGTAAACTGGTGCAGCCTCTATGGAAAACAGTATGGAGGTGCCTCAAAACATTAAGAGAAGAGTTCCTACACCACCCAGCAATCCTTCTTCTCGGTAGTTTTTAACCGAAAAATTTGAAAACATTTATTGGCAAAGATTTATGCACCCCTATATTCACTGCAGCATTATTCACAGTGGCAAAAGACATGGACACAACCAAAGTGTCCTTCAGTGGACAACTGGATAAAGAAGATGTGGTATTCTAGACAATAAAAGGGTAATATGCAAATTGATCCTAAGGGTGGAACAACTGGTCGCTATGATGCGCACTGACCACCAGGGGGCAGATGCTCAACGCAGGAACTGCCCCTGGTGGTCAGTGTGCTCCCACAGGGGGAGCTCCGCTCAGCCACAAGCTGGGCTGACAGCTGCAAGTGCAGCGGCGGTGGCGGGAGCCTCTCCCGCCTTCTCGGCAGCACTAAGGATGTCCTACTACGGACATCCCCCAAGGGCTCCTGGGCTGTGGGCCTAAGCTGGCAGGTGGACATCCCCCGAGGGGTCCCAGACTGCGAGAGGGCGCAGGCTGGGCTGAGGGACCCCTCGCCCCCGAGTGCACGAATCTTCATGCACCGGCCTCTAGTATATACATAAAAGAATACAACTCAGCGGTAAGAAATGAAATACTGCCATTTGTGACACGGATGGACTTTCAGATTATGCCAAGCAAAGTAAGTCAATCAGAAAAAGCTAAGAACTACATGATTTCACTCATCTGTAGGATATAAAACTGAAACTCAGACACAGACAATATGGTGGTTACCAGACGGAAGGGGGTGGGAGGTAGTAAAGGGAAAGGGAGCCAAATGTGTGGTGACAGAAGATGATTTCACTTTGGGTGATGGTAAAACAATGCAATATACAGATCATGTAGCCTAGAAATCTACACTTGAAACCTATATAATCTTATTACCCAATGTCACCCCAATAAATTTAACTTAAAGAAAAGAAAATCCAATTCCTAACCTTTCCATACCTGTCACTTCGGAAATAGGGGAAGTTAAACTGGATCTTCCGGAAGGAGATGCTCTGAAACTAAAACAAGAGAAAACCAAGTCAGAGGGGGGCCCACAGGCCACCTGCAGGAACCCCGCAGGAGCCCCTGCCTTGAGCACAGCAGGCAGATGTGCTGCAGAAGGGAGAGTCCAGAAGAGCAGCCTGGGAAAAAGAAGCTGTCTCTGGGAGAAACTTCCTTTCCTGCCCCTAAATTCCTATGCTCTTCCGAAATTGCATTTTGTACATAATCAACAAGTCAGAAAGAAAATGGGGAAGGAAGCAGCTGAGCGAACGGCTGGGAGGAAATGAAAGCTGCTGCAGCAGATACCGTGAGCCCTGCTCAGGGGTGGCAGTAAGGAAGGGCCCAAGCGCCTTCAACCTGTCCCCCACATGCTCACGCTGCCACCGTCCCTGCCCCCTTCTGGGAGGCCGGGGCCGGCGGGGAGGGTGAGGCAGCAGCAGAGAGAGCAGAAGACGGGCTCTGGGCAAGTCTTCTCTCCTGGGCTCTGACCACTCACTAGCATCATTCCCTCTGCTCAGGACGAGAGAGGAACATGCCCACAAGAGACGGACCACAAGGAACCGAGGTGTCTCCAGCCTGCAGCCCGAATCGGATAGCCCGTAAGGAAGGGAGCTTCGCCGTCCTGAGCTGGCTCCTCACCCCGTGTTATCAGTCCTGTGCACTCAGCACAGCCGTGCCCGGAACCACCTCAGACGTGCTTCTAGCATCTTGGGATAGGGGGGCGCTGAGCTGACCCACTGAGCCACCTTCCGTGGAGGCGCCGGGCAATGGCTGTGGGAGCACCAGGTGACTTCATTTGAACAGACTTTCTCTATGTGCCGTTCCTGTTCCTAGGACCTAGTTAAATCTCTGGGGTACCAGTTACCCCCTCGCCCAGGAGACAGGCCGCATAGTTTTTACATCAACCCAAACTGACGCCAGACTCCAAAGCCATGCCAGGTGCTGCCGATGGATGTTCTTCCAGACTGACTCACAGAAGCCCGCCTGGGAGGCCACTGTAAGGGACTCACCTTCCCAACCAGCAAGCTTACCTGAGGGAGGCCAGCGCCCACCACGGCTCCACTGTGGATCATGGGGCCTTCCTTCCCCACAAAGAGCCCTGGGAGCAGGTGGAGAAGGAGACCATCAGTCAGCACAGAGCCACTCTAGCTCGGGAGACCTCTGCTGTGTAAACCTTCCTCTCGATAAAACAGAGATGCTCCTGTGACTGTCTAAAACAGCGGTTCTCAACCTGTGGGTCGCGACCCCTTTGGCGGTCAAACGACCCTTTCACAGGGGTCGCCTAAGACCATCCTGCCTATCAGATATTTACATTACGATTCATAACAATAGCAACATTACAGTTATGAAGTAGCAACGAAAATAATTTTATGGTTGGGTCACAACATGAGGAAGTGTATTTAAAGGGCCAGAAGGTTGAGAACCACTGGTCTAAAAGAAAGAGTCAAATTCCCATCGAATAAGAGAAAATACTCTTTAAACTCTCAATTGGGCATCAGCAAACTATAGCCTGTGGGCCAAACGGCTCGCTGTTTTTGTACAGCTGGAGAGCTGAGAATCATTTTTCCATTCTCACCTGGATATGTTTTAAATGGTTATGTAAGTTTAAGCACCTAAATAATATTTTCAATTTTGCCTCTTTGGCCCACAAACCTAAAACATTGACTATCTGTTTACACAAAAAGCTCACTGACTTTGCTAAAAGCCAACTCCATAAACCAACTGGATGGTGGGTCTACTTTAAAACCTAATGTCAGTTACTCAGAGAGCTCTGAATGGTAACTAACAGGTCTGCATTTAAAAAACGAAGCCACGGACAGAAAGTAGAGAGATCTGTTAAGGGCAGGCCCTCCAATCCAAATCTACTTCATTTACATACAGAATGCTTCTTGTCCTCGTCACCCTTTGAAAAAAAGAAGGGAACAGTCAGAAAGACCCCCCTTACCTCCAGCTACACTGAACAGCACCCCGAAGACTTTGCAGACCAGGGTCCGGAGACGGACGATTCCGGGCACCTTCACCCCATTCAGATAGCACTTGATCTCGGGTATTCCAGAACCTGCTGCCACTGGCTGGAAGAGGAGGCACACCCGTACACTCAAACCCATCGACTTCACCACAGAGGGACGACCTGCTGGCCTGGGTTTCCGACTCAGCAGGCCTGAGGGGGATGGGAGGACGTGCACGTCTAAAACGTCCAGTGATTCAGCATCGCCTGCGGAGCCTTCAACACTCCATGCAGGCACCCCGCTCCCGGAGATCCTGCGCTCACTCACGTGAGCTGGGGCCGGGGGCCAGTCATTTTTAAAGTTCTCCAGGCGATCCTACCCTGATGTGCTCCCCAAGGGGGAGAACCACCCTCCTCACCTGGATGTTTGCTCTTTAATCTCACCACAGGCTTACGCTTGACTTTCAGAAACATTTCTGAGTGAACGCGAGGCCACTTTCTGCAGGAATCTACACTCCAAGTCGAACTCAGTCCTCTCACCTCCCAGTCATGGCGATGGAGACGAGGAGTGTAGGACCCAAAGTCTTGACAACAAAAAGGCCTCTTACCTCAATTAGGACAAGAAGACTCCCTAAGAAGACAAAGGTCAAGTTGAAACCCAGGAGTTCAAGGAGGGACAAGGCGAGGCACCCTTTCTGGCTGCACTCCTCCACCGCTAGAGAGCGAGTTAAGGAACCGTGCTCCCAGCCACGCCAAGGCCTTTCCTGCCAACACCCGACATGGGGCAGCTCCTCCTCTGAAGTGCTTACTGCGCCTCTTCCTGCCCTCCGCGTCTCCGCGTCTGAACAAGAAAACTGCCTGAGATGTCATCTACACTAGGCACCGTTTCTCATTATGAAATGCTTCAAACATTGCGAAGAGTAACCCTCACCCGTACCTTCCCAGCCCTACCTTTAATACATCTCAGGGTGGTAGCATATTTGCTCGATACTTTTAAAAATTAAAACGTTAAGAGAGCCCATTTTTGTGGCTGACCTGCTGCTCTCCCATGCTGCTGGCAGTATTGGAATAAACGCTCATATATGATTCAACCCTCTGCTTAATTGGCTCAAGTAGTGACAGGCAGCCCAGACCCACTGATTGTCCGGTTACATATTCTGGAGACCAGGAAGGGACGTAAGCGAGAGACTCCCCGGGAGTGAGTGTGCTTGCTGCCTGGACTGGGGGTTCCTGGGGCTGAGGCCTGGGCTCCTATTTGCAGCGCTGTCAGGAATGTTCATTTTGAGTTCCAGGCGCAGCCTCAGCAATCCCTGTCGTCTCACCTGAGACCTAAGTTGAATCAAGCGTTTTTGTAGGCGGAATCAAATGTTTTGTGTGGCACGAGCAGTGGCTGCCTCTCGTCTGGGCTTCCTTGTAAGGATGTATGCACTGTGTATGGCACAGGAGGCATTTTACTGCCTCCCGTCTGGACGAGCCTGGTGGTAAGGACCTCCAGTGGTCCTTGCCTGGTCTCCGAGCCCTTAGTCTGACCCACTCTGGCATGAGACATTGCTCTGCTTCGGTCAGTTTGAAACGCAGGGCATTCTGAGGCGTCTGTGGCTGGACAGACAAGGAGCATGGTGTGACGCTCTTGCCTGTGGGTTGAGCCCACCTGTACATATTGTACATAGAGTGTCTCTGCTGATTGTTGTTTTGTGTCTTTGGTTTAATTTGTCTAAAGATGGGGCATATCCTATTTTGCTAGGGGCTCCAGCTGCCCGTGGCAGGGATTGCAGGAACTTCCCAGCAGCTGCCAAGAGTTCTTAATCTTGGGGACCCTTCCTGCTCTCCCTCTCAAGGCATCAGCCGCTGGAAACTCTAAGCTAGGGCAAGTTCTTGTCTGTGATGGAACTTGGTTTCTGATGTTCTTTGCTTGCTTTCTTATCTTTGGGGGACTTAGTTTGCTCTTCGCCGGTTTATGAACATAAGGAATCCTCTGTCTGCTGTTTGGGCTTTGTGCCGCTCAGAACCCATGTGCTGTGCTGGGTTAGTGTGAGAGAAGAGTCTAAGGCTAATGTCCCAGCCCATCCTTTTCAGAATGTTCATCTATTCACTGTAGGGGTTTTTGTTTGCTTGTTTGTTTCTGTTTTTTTTTAAAGCTATCTTCTTACATGCAAGATTTCATGTTGTCAGTCTACTCAGAAATAAAGATATGGGAGATAAACCTTCTGAACGCCCCCTCCCCCCACAAGTTCTTTTTTTTTTTTTTTTTAATATATGTTATTGATTTTTCACAGAGAGGAAGGGAGAGAGATAGAAAGCCAGAAACATCGATGAGAGAGAAACATAGATCAGCTGCCTCCTGCACATCTCCCACTGGGGACATGCCCGCAACCCAGGTACATGCCCTTGACTGGAATCGAACCTGGGACCTTTCAGTCCACAGGCCGACGCTCTATCCACTGAGCCAAACCGGTTTCGGCCCCCCACAAGTTCTTTTCCTAAGAGGGTCAGATCTGCAGAAGTGCCCCCCAGCAGATTACAAAAATAGCAGTGGAGGGCCACTTCCATCTTTGTAAGAAAAAATAAAATAAAATAAAGTAAAATAGTACTTTCACATTAAAGCCACCTAAGGCTAGTGAGTTATCCCTGTTTAAAAAAAATGGTCTAGAAAATGCCTTGGGTAATAATTGGCTTTAAAATCTCAAAGTTGTTAAGACAAAATGAAATAACTAAAGTGAAGGGTTTATGATAAAGCTTTTTTAAAAGTGATAATTATATATACCTGAACATAGTTTTCCAAAGTCTTTGGTAACTAAAAACTTTGGGAGTTTGCAGGGTTAAGAGTAAAAATTATTAAATATCTAGGTATTTTGAAATATCAGGATACTAATCTGAGTTTGCCTCGCATGGAAAATCTAGAGGGTGGATTTGAATCTGTTAATGAATAAGTCTTGTATTTTATTTGAAATATCTCTTAAAAATGTGAATGTATTGCTAATCTGAGGAATGTTAATTACTTACATGTCACCTGAAAATTAAGGTTAAGAATTCTAATTAATTGGAAAGAAATGATGGTTTTGGTGTGATAGAAGGCATGCGGCACGGAGATGCATTTTGAAGGAAAAGAAAGTGGGTTCTAAAGTTGTTATTTTTGAAAGTTGTAAGGTTTGTGAAGAAAGGAAGTTATATAAATGACACAGGCCAATAAGCCAGGAGTAGTAGTGGAATAGGGAAATTGAGATGGTCAAACAACAATTTGGAGCCATCTAGTAAATCCTATCTTTCCTAAACCAAGGATGCTTAAGAGTAAATGACTTGCACTTTGCCTCCCTAACCAGAGGGTAGCTAATATCAACCTACTCAGGAGACAGACAGCAGAAATCCAATCAGTGTCATTTACTGACCACACCCAAGGACAAATGAAGTTACAGAATAAACCTCATGTTAGTTAGTCCTTTTCTAGTCTATTAAAAGGGAAAAGGTCTTTCCTGCTTTTGCCCAGGAAGCAAAAGTTCTATAAGTTATTGAAATAGTTGTGTTATATTAATTAGGCACTTTTTTTCATTAAAAAAAAAAAAAGGTCATCTTCTTAATCATGGGAACTAAAATTTGCTAGCCTATGGTTGTGTCTAATACCCTTTGGTCAATTTGATATGTGATCTTTTGGTAAAATAAGTTTGACAATCTTTCCAAGGTTTGAATTTTAAAGAAACTTTTCTTGACCTAGAATTGGCTTTAGGTCATTCCAATTGGCCCTGAAATGCCTCAAGAATTTGTTTTCTCTCATGAAGGAAAATTTTCTGCTTAAGGCACATGGGAAGCTTTGTCAAATAATAATAACTATATTATGCTTCCATTTATAGCTCTAATTGTTATCCTGGAATATTGTGTTTTGCAGAAAGGACAGGATTCCATGTCATTCACATTACTTTAAAGTATCTGGATTTATAGAAGTACTGGCAGAAAAAATCAGGAGAAACAAAAATTTGATTATGGGACTGAATGAATGGAAAATATACAGTTTTTGTAACTTTTGTTGAAAGTATTGCTGATTCTTGAACTTTTTATCAGATATAAGGTAGCATTTTTAAAGCAATTTGGTAAATTATATATTTTTCTCCCTGCCTGTCCCTCCAGAATTTGGCAATTCTTAGTAAGTGGCAATACGTTCTTTGCATGAATTCAATAAGACCTGTTTCCAATTGTGGCTGTTAACCAAGACTTTGACTGGCGTGTCATGCCTGCAGAGACATGCCTGGACTCTAGATGTCACCAGAAAGCGTTAAGGAATGAAGCCAATAAGAACACCTTGGAGAAAGCCTGGTACCTTGCCTGGTCACAGGGTTCATGGCAGTCTTTCCAAGTAAGGAACAAAGGCTGCCTTCCTGAGAGATGGCAAAGAAGGAACCTCATCACTGGGGATCTCAACTTGAGGAAGTCACCCATATCTACAGGTATTGCAGCCAAACCCGATGGCAGCTAGGTGGCTCAGCGACTTTGCCCTGCGGGGCTACTTAAAGCTTGATCATGAAATTCCAGGAAAGCGTATCTTTTTAAAATAGCCTATGTGGTTTGGCTCAGTGGATAGAGCGTCGGCCTGCGGACTGGGGGGTCCCAGGTTCGATTCCGGTCAAGGGCATGTGCCTGGGTTGCGGGCATATCCCCAGTGGGAGATGTGCGGGAGGCGGCTGATCGATGTTTCTCTCTCATCGATGTTTCTAACTCTCTATCTCTCTCCCTTCCTCTCTGTAAAAAATCAATAAAATATATTAAAAAAAAAAATAGCCCATGTGATCAACAGTTATTCTTATTGTGTTCATGCAAACAATCAAGCCAAATGGTAACTAGACTTAATACAGTAAATAAATTGGTTTCAAGTTGGCTCTTTAATAAAAATGAGGGTGATTTAAAGAGAAAAATTATGTTTCAATAGGAAATGTTTTTTCCTTTTACCAGACTACTGACGTAATTCTTGCTATTCTAACTTTTGCCCAGTAATATTAAATTTTATAACACAGTTTGACTCCACCAGCTGACAAGCCCTACTCACACTCAGGGAATACCACCTCTAGACACCCTGCCACCTCCTTCCGTGCCCAGTCGTCATCATCCCTCTGACAGAGAGCAAGCAGCTCTTGGCTCTGAAGGAAAAACATCGCCCCTCCTCGGCAGGAAGCAGTTACAGAAGAGACCCTGTGCCCCTTTTCTCCGGAAGAATTGGGAGCCAAGATCCTTGAGGGCATGTGGTGGGCAGTTAGACAGACCTGAGCAGAGCAAGGACGATGGGCCAACCGGAGGAGAAATGGACGACACCCTGAGGCGTGCTCCTCACCACGCCAACTGCTCTGACGCTGGCAGTGGAGGAACCTATATAGATCTGACCTTTACATCTTGCTGAGGAGGAGCTGGGACACCTACTGATAATACATAGACTATTCATTCTGGGGAGAAAGTCACAGATGGGGACCTTCATATGTTGGGACCCACCGTCTGGGAAAAGGATGCAGGGATGTTTCCTCTAGAAGTTACTGCAGTCGTTCCCTGTGGTGAATGTCTGACTTTTACCAGGTGTTCTAGTTATTGTCCTTAAGTATCTAATAACTACAATATGAATTGTTCTGATAATTTCACCCTCCCTTATAGTAATGGACATACTAAGCTGCTGGCTGGTGGGTTTCTGATATGTGGGTAACTATTTATCCCTGTTAACAGCACCAGGGGGCCCTGTTCCATAGGATGACTGATTGTCTTTATGACTCAGAAACATCACAGGGTCTAAACCAAAAGAGACTTTCTCAAGCCCGAGGCACCGGACTGCAATGACCATCTCCACCTGTGAGCCTGCTGCCTATATTGCTTTGACCATTTTTGTTATGCCGGTAATGGTAGGCTCCCTTAATGCAAAAGTGGCCCAGCTGGCTTGCAGCAGGGTAAAAGCCCTGAATGCCACCTCCAGGGCTATACATGGGATAAATCAAGAGCTGAACCAGGTCAGGGAGGCAGTTCTAGAAAATCGGGCAGCAATAGATTATTTGCTGCTGCAGCATAACCACGGTTGTAAAGAATGTAAAGGAATGTGCTGTTTTTAATCTTCCTGACAACTCTCAGTTTATAGAAAACATATCCAAGATCCTTCATTTATTTCGTGTATCCCATCCCTGGGAACTACTTTCAAGGCAGAAGCAGCTGCAGTTCCAGCAGGATGAGACTTTTCATCTAAAACTAATCTCATAGATATGAGATGATAGAAATAGCAGTGGGGAAATGTTAGGGGCAAAAATAGAATATTGGGGACTAGCTACGGTTATGGGAAATATTAATCACGCTCTGTTAACCACGACTGCCTTGTGTTGGTTTAAGAAAGAACATTCTGACCTGGCTGGGAGTTGTGTGCCTCCGGGACCTGGGAGTGAACCTTGGACCTGGGAGTGAACCTTGGACCTGGGAGTTAACCTTGGACTGGGAGTCAACCTTTGAATGTGGTCCATTCTCACTCAAGAACTGCCTGTTATCACGGAAAGATTAACAACCTTGTTGCACAAACAATGGAGTCCCACCCCAGCCTCCTACTTCCCCATGCCTGTAATCCCTGCTTCCCCCTGTATAAGCTGCTGTCCTGCCCTATATAAGCAGCGGGCTTATGGGGGCTGCAGAGCAGATTTTTGTGGATGACCTGCTGCTCTTCTGTACTGCCAGCAGTATTGGAATAAATGCTCATATGATTAAAAAAAAAATTAAAACATTAAGAAAAACACCTTTATGTTTCTGCCCCTCTCCCCTCTGGGAAAAAACACTAACTACCCTGATATTATTGCGCATCCTTTCCTCTGTGAAAATGTAAATGGAATCACTTTAAAGTGGAGTCGGAGCTGCCATCCCAGGGGAACTGCCTTGCCGCTGTACTACTCAAACCCTAAGAATGTTACCACCGGGCAAATTAACTCTTGGACTGGGCCTGAGGCAGAGGTTTCCAAACAACTGTTTACAAAGATAACAAGAAAGCACACATTACACCATGAGCATCATTCACGTTAAAGACATCCCTTCCTTAGCTTACCAGCACCCAGAGAAACTTCTTCCTCCTACTGATGTAATCGCCACCCTTCCCTTTCTCATAAACACCCCTCGCCTTCACCACCAACAGCAACACGACTGGGGCTTCTGCCTGAATCAGGGCTTCCCAAACAGCTATTCTCTGAACCTGGAATAAATGCTTGTTGCCTTTCACTTTGGCCTGTTAGTCTCAGGTTAGCACTTGTGTTTTTTAGATGTATCCTTATTGTTTTGTTTCAAAATTAAAATATGGCATTGTGCCGAAACCGGTTTGGCTCAGTGGATAGAGCGTTGGCCTGCAGACTGAAAGGTCCCAGGTTCAATTCCGGTCAAGGGCATGTACCTGGGTTGCGGCCACATCCCCGGTGGGAGATGTGCAAGAGGCGGCTGATCCATGTTTCTCTCTCATCGATGTTTCTGACTCTTTATCTCTCTCCCTTCCTCTCTGTAAAAAATCAATAAAATATATATTAAAAAAATGGTATTGTATTTTAGGCATATACTCCAACTTCCTCTCTCTCAGTTGATGCCTGTTCTGAGAATTAGCCATGTTGAGAAACAGTTCTGGTTTGCTCATTTTAACTTCTGTATCAAATGAAAATACCACAATTTTTCCATTTGGGGTGATTCCAACTTTTCGCAATCACAAAGCTGCGGTGCACATCTTCGTACATGTCTAAGGCCCACAGCCGGGAGAGGCATTCACGAGTCATGGGAAGAAGCAGCTTCCTGTTTATTAATTTCCAGTTCCCTAACCAGTGGTGAAGGGAGCACTTTTGCACAGGTTTATTGGCTGTTCAGTTTCCTCTCTTGAGAATGGCTGTTCGACACCTTTGCCAGCTTATTTATTGGGCTGTTGGGCTTTATTTAGGGTTGTAGTTCTCCTCTATTCTGGATACAAATTATGTTCCTTAAATACACAGTGAAGAACCTCATTGAGGCTGTGGAATTTTCACTTCATTTACATTATTGTTTTGGGTTTTATTTGTTTGTATAAATAGAATATTGACTTAGATGTGATTAAGTTTTCTGATCTTTTCCCTTTCACTGTGTGCCTTCTGGCATTTTAAGAAATAATTCCCTACCCTTTTAAAAAAATTTTGTTAATTCTCACTTGATATTTTTTCCATTGACTTTTAGAGACAGGAGGGAAGGAAGGAGAGAGAGAGAGAAACACTGATGCGAGAGACACATTGATTCGTGGCCTCCAGCCTGAGCCCCTACCGGGGCCAGAGGTGGAACCTGAAACCCAGGCACGTGTCCTTGCCTGGGAATCGAACCCGAGACCCTTCAGTGCTAGGGCCAACATTCTAACCACCGAGCACCACCGGCCAGAGCTAATTCCCTACTCTTTACATCATACAGTCTCTTAAAGTTTCATTTTGCCTATTTACCTCTTTAATCCATCTAGAATTAATTTCTAGTACAAAGTAGGAATCTAATTATATGTTTTTCCAGATGGTTAACCGATGTTCCAGCATCTTTTATTAAGTAACCCATTTTATCCTCACTGATTTATCACACGGGCTCAGTCATTCACTGCACTTCTACACCCCTACAGGCTAGTTTCTGCTTCTCCACTATTCTCCATTGTCTGGGTGTTTCTGCACCAATGTGACACTGTTTCAATGACTACATCTTAAATTATATAAGTCTCCTGCTTATTCAAAACTATTTCAACTACTTTGGCTCTTGACTCTTCCAAACAAACTTAGGAAGAGAATTTTCAAGTTCTATGAACAATACTATTGCACTTTCATTGGAACTACACTGAATTTATAGACTGATTGGGGAAAGCAGGCATCTTGGTGGTTTATGTCTTACCAACCATGAACGTATCTCTTGATTTATTTAAGTGTTCTGTGTCCTTCAATGATAAACACCTTAAAGCCGAATGGCTAATAATAGCTCTCCACAGGTCATGTCTACTGTTCAACTCATTTCTAGACAAGAAAGCACAATCAGAAACCGTGAAAAGGATACATGTCTGTACCACTCCAAACTTGAGCTGCGTGAAGAGGCGCACAAAGAAGTCCACAAAGAGACCCACCTGGGAAGAGCAAAGGAGCGTCAGTCACACAGCTTCCTGGTGTGTTACGGGCACTGCCCTCAAAAGCACAGACTTCCCCCACTGCATTCACGGTGCACGCACGCCTGCTGCGCACGCACACCTGCGTTATCAACCAGCAGTGGGTGGATGGGCTTTCGTTAGTCACTCTGGCTCTGCAGGGGCCCCGCTCCAGCCTTGCCCCACTGCCCACTAAAGAACAAAGAATGGAGTACAGCTATGAGAGGAGCAAAGTAAAACAAAGAGAGAAAATTATGCAGAAAAAGATGTGAGACCAAGGAAGACCACTGTGTCTTTAGCGATGCTTAGCTATATAAGCACAGAGCTTAGATTACTTTGAAAAAATCAACAGCAAACTTTTAAGTTGATTTTAGAGAGAGAGAAACATTGATGTGAGAAATATCAATCAGCTGCCTCCCATATGGGCCCTGACCGGGATTGAACCCACAACCTGGGTATGTGCCCTGACTGGGAATCGAACTCAACATCTTCAGGTGTATGGGATGATGCTCCAACCCACTGGGCCAATCTGCTCGGGGCTAGCTTAAATTGCTTTGTATGACGACATTCACTTAGCTGTATATGGGTTTTGCAAGTTGGTTATTTCTATTTTACATAAGTCACTACTTTGACTTTTAACTGTCTTATGTAGTCAATGATTACCCTGATCAACAACTCTTCCACTCTCATAAGTCCCTGCTCTGGGCTTAAAGGAGAACTGGAAAGACTTCTGATTTTGTAGATTCAGGATCAAAGGATTCATGGCTTTAACTCCAGACTTCCCTCAAGCCAATGCTGAGGCTTTTAACATTAAAGCAGTAAGCGGTGACAGATCAAAGGACAAGAGAGCCAGTAGCAAGAGGAACAGGTAGTACGTTATAAAGGCAGGTCTGCCTGCCTTTAACGTGAGGGTGGGAGGTAAAGCTGTTACTATTGATAAATGGCAGTTCAAAGGAGTTTGATATGAAAGTGGCAGAAAGACTAACAACTAGATAGCTAATGACTATGCCTATTACAGGGAAATTTGCAACCAAAACCATATAGAGCAAAATTCACACTCTGAAATTTCCACAAAACAATTAAATCCACCCAAGTTTCCCCACACTGGTATCCATCAGAATGTTACCAAAGAGGCCTCTAAATGCCATTAGTCTTAACTACTAAGATGTTCCTTGACCTCTAATTTACTACAGTAAAAATTGGACAAGTGCCGTGAAAACAAAAACTGTGGTCGGCCCTTGTGGCTATATTATATTAAAAACGTGTTTACATTTTATGGGTATATCATGTATACTTAATTATGAGACTTGTGGTTAATTCTAGAGAAAGATGATAAATAGGCTGCTGCTTAGGAATATATATATATATCCGTTATTATGGACTGAATGTTTGTGTTTGTCCCCCACCCCAAATTCATGTTGAAAGCCTAACCCCCAATATGATGGTATTTGGAGGTGAGGGCCTTTAGGAGGTGATAAGGCCAAGAGGGTGGAGCCCTCATGAATAGGATTAGTGCCCTTATAAAGAGACCCCAAGAGGGAAAGGGGACTGGGGGAGTGCAGAATAGGTGAAGAGGATCAACTGTATGGTGAGAGGGTTACTAGACTTACAGTAATAAACACTATGTAGTATACACAAATATCCTATATAATAAAAGCCTAATATGCTAAGTGTCTGGTTGTCCAATTGGCCCCCGAGTGCATGAATTTCGTGTACCCGGCCTCTAGTTGAACTATAATGTAATATACTTAAAATATGTGTTATCTTATATACCAAGTTTATCATGATTAAAGAGAGACCCCAGCCAGAGAGCTCTCTTGCTCTCTTCTGCCATGTGAGGACAGGGCAAAGATGGTCATCTCTGAACTGGAAAGCAGGTCCTCAGCAGACACTAATCTGTTGGCCCTTGATCTTGAACTTCTAGCCCCCAGAACTGTGAGAAATAAATGTCTGTTTCAAGCCATCTAGTCCATGGTATTTTTGTGATAGCAGCCCAAATGGACCAAGACAACCCCCTATTTAACACAGCAATGATGGAGAATCAGATTGGACCGGCCTCATTTGGACTAGCTGCTACCTTTTTCAGCTTTTCTTTGCCAGGTTTTACCATGGTAAGTCAGCAGCTATGGTTCCAGGCCTTGTGCTACTATCATCTTTGGCAATCTTTCATAATCTTTTCTTGTCCATGATTCATGTGTGAATGTGCTGACCCCAGAACCCTATGCTTTCAGGTGTAATCCTCTGCCCAAACCGGCCAGCTCCACCTTCTAGAAAAAACAAGCAATGTGCAGGGAAGAGCCCAGATCAGCACAAAGCATTCACTGAGATCAGCGGTGTCCTGGTGACTGGCACGCTGTGCTAAAGGCAAGGGCGTAAGCTTTAGTTTTGTTCCCATTACTTTGCTTTTTCCTTACAGAGTGACTCAACATCCACTGAGTACTCTCCCCTCCATGTTGTCTACGTGACAGGACCATAGCTTATCGTAAGAGAACTTGACCCAACCTTTGAGTGCTTTAAAGGACACCGAAGTTGTATGACTTACTTTCGTTTCATAAAGTGAAAGAAAAAGAGAAATATAAAAAAGTGTCAGATTATTAATTAAGAAAAGAAAGAGGAAAAAAGACAAGGCAGTCCCTGTTATGACAAACAACTTATTTGTCAGGCTGGAGCTTGACCTCTGACCCGCTCCAGCCCTCTGGCCCGCCACCCCCCCATACCCTGCCTGCTCACCAAACCCGTGCAGACTCCAATGGCAAACACCATCATCCACTTCACCGCCTCATACCTGCGACCTTTCTGTTCACACAGGAAAAAAATGACTCAGTTTCAGGATTATGTTGGCAGCAGGGAAAGAACACAACTTGGCCAACCAGTTTTAGAGTGAATTTCACAAGGACAGCAAAAATGTCAAAGATGATGCCTGATATGGAGGGTGCTTTATAATGCAAGAATGATGGACTCTAAGAGGTTGGGTCAGCGGGTATTTGGGTTGGCAGGAGGAAGTAATCTAAGGGATAAATGCTGTTGCCTCATGAGGGTTAAAAGGACAAGGGATAAAGGTAGAGGAGCTATCGTAAGACCTCCTCAGTCCCAAGAGATCAATAAGGGACTCACCTTATTATCCATGGTCTCCAAAACTTCCAGGTAAGGGTCATTGATACAGCGATCATAATCCAAACTCTGAAAGAGGGTCAGGAGTAAAAACGTCATACTATGGTACACGATCCCATTTTGAGTAAATAAAATTAAGATTTTTTGTGTCAACATACATAAAGCAAAAGCATCTGGGAAAACTGTTAATAATGGCTATCTCTGAGGTGATAGTTTAGGAGGTATTCTTCATATCTGGGCATTGTTTGAAATTTTCACAGCAAACATGGTACTTTCTATATCTGCAAAAAGAATTTTTTTTTTCTGATTACAAAAAAACACACCACAGAGCCCTACCTGGTTTGGCTCAGTGGATAGAAAGGTCTGGGGTTTGATTCCGGACAAGGGCACATACCTGGGTTGTGGGCTTGATCCCCAGTAGGGGGCGTGCAGGAGGCAGCTGATCCATGATTCTCTCTGATCATTGATGTTTCGGTCTCTCTCTCTCTCCCTTCCTCTCTGAAATCAATAAAAAGATATACATATATATTAAAAAAAAACACAGTGAAAAATTCTGCTGAGAAACCAGACCCATCCATGAGTGATCAAGTATATATTTTTATATGTGTATATATATTTTAATCAGGTTAGTGACATCACATTCTAGGAACAAACGGGAAAAATTAAAATGTTGAAAATATGAATAATCTTCATACCAAATATTTATAGAAATGACTGGTCAGTTAATTACTTGTTTGATGGTTTTGCCTAATAATGCTATGACTCCACAAACAATGAAAAGGTTTTCAGGCCCTAACCGGTTTGGCGCAGTGGATAGAGCGTCGGCCTGCGGACTGAAGGGTCCCAGGTTCGATTCCAGTCAAGGGCATGTACCTTGGTTGCGGGTACAACCCCAGTAGGGGGTGTGCAAGAGGCAGCTGATCGATGTTTCAAACTCTCTATCCCTCTCCCTTCCTCTCTGTAAAAAATCAATAAAATATATATATAAAGAAAAAAAGAAAAGGTTTTCAGATGCCCAGAAGAGGCAACTCTATAGCAACAGGAAGTAGATCAGTGGTTGCCTAGGGTCAGGGACAAGGACAATGGGCAGTGACTCTGCTAATGAGTACAGGGTTTCTCTCCAAGGTGACAAAAATGTTCTAAAATTGATTTGGTGAGGGCTGCACAACTCTAAATATGTTAAACATACCACTGAGTTGTACACATTAAATAGGTAAATTGTATAGCATGTGAATTATATACTAGCCCTAACCCTGAATAAAGCTATTTAAAGGGGCATTTAGAAACAAATGCAATGCCAGAACATCAATCTTTTCTTTTTTTAAAATCTATCAGCTGAGAGCCTAACACTTTGTAAAATATACATCAATGAACTATATATGGTCTGTATTAAAATCAGATATTGTCACTTCTCTCTCTCTCTCTTTTTTTTTGGTTAATCCTCACCCAAGGATATTTTTTCCATTGATTTTCAGATAGTGGAAGGGAGGGGGCAGGGGCAGAAAGGAGAAGGAGAAGGGGGGAGGTGAAGAGAGAGAGAGAGAGAGAAAAGAAAGAGAAAGAAATGTGAGAGAGACACATTGATTGGCTGCCTCCTGCACATGCCTGACCATGTCCTGGGATCAAACCTGCAACCCAGATTTGTGCCCTTGACAGGAATCAAACCCGAGACCCTTCCGTGCTCCAGCTGACACTCTAACCACTGCACCACACCATCCAGGGCTGTCACTTCTCTACCATGACTCACTTCCTTTTATTTTTGCTGTATATGTTGCTCTTTGATTTGGGGGAATAACAACTTAAAAATTTTCTATCTTTCTCTCCTTCTCCCTTCCTCTCTGAAAACAATAAAATCAATAAAACTATATTTAAAAACGGCAGGGGGCTTGTTAAACAGCCCCTTTCCCAGAGGGAAGTTACCTCTCACCCACTCCCTTGGTTGGCATCCTAAAGCTCCCCTCTGAAGGGCCCAGGTCAGTCACTGCTTTTGTTACCAAGACAGCAGCTAAGAAGCTCACCTCATAGTCTTTCCTTGGCAGGATCTCATCCTCCTCCTCCTGTGTTTCTCCAAGGATGGTCTAGAAAAACAGATCCACAGGAGGGAGACCCTCTTAGTGGTTAAAAGGAACAGGAGGCAGAAGTGTTTACCGACATCTGTTGCTAGTTTCTAAATTGTCTAGAACCATTGTCATCAGTGGGAACAAGATCACACAAAAAAAAACACACACAAAAAACAACCCACAAAATCCTTTTGTGATAGGGGGTGATGTGGGTGGGGATCCAGCTGAGCCTTTCATCTCTATTGATACATTCTCCAAATAACCACTCTTGTCTTCCGGACACGTCAAAGATGCCCACTGCCAGCTTCAGCGGGGAAAAAATCCAGGTCCGTCTGACAAGGTGCCCAATCTGAAATCCGAAGGGACCTGTCAGCTTTGGGGACACAGCACCTCCAGTTTTCCCAGGATGCCTTGCAGGGGGAAGCTGGCTTGTCAATGACCCCGAAAGGCTTAGGGACGGAGTGAGAAAAGCGCTGGAGAACCGAAGCCAGCGGCATGACAAGCATGAAAGGGCTCATTCCGAAAATGCTCGTTTCTCGCAACACTCCTTCCAGGTGGAAATTTAAAAAAAGAAATCTGTGGGATTCACTGAAGCTGGCCCGGATTCTCTGAGATCCCAGGGAGGAGTTATGAGAACAAGCCTCCGGACTTGGGCACGGGAAGCAGGGCCGATTCTGCAAGAGCCCGGCATGCGGTGCCCATCCGCACACGCTGCCGCCTGCGGGCCCAGCTCGCCCGGCCCCACCTCCGGCGACGCCTCTCCCGTCCCTTAGCAACTGCCCGGCCCAGCCCGCAGCGCCCGCGCCTTACCAGCTCCTCGGGCGTGCGGGTTTCTCGCTCCCCGCAGCAGCAGCACCACCGGCAGCAGCAGCACAAGGACCCCCTGCACCCCGCCATCTTCCTCTTCTGCTGCCGCTCCGGACCCCCAGTGCCAACCCCCTCCCACCCGCTCGGCGCCTCACGTGACTGGCCCCCGCAGGGTCACGTGTCCCTCTCGAGTTCGGCGGCCGAGACGGGGAGTGGCTGCCGACGGGTGGGGCGACGGGCCGCGTCACAGGACGGAGGTGGAGCGGCTTCCCGCGGGCCCGCTGGGCGCGGCCATGTTGGGGGCGGGGCTTCCTGTCGCCCGCCGGGTGGTTTCCGCCCCCTGGCCCCGCCTCCCTTAGCAACAGACTCCAAGGCCGCGCGCCCCGCCCCCTTCGCAGCGACTCCGCGGCGGCCTCGCAGCCTAGTTGGCACGCGTGCTGTGCGGCGCCCGCTACGGGAGGGTGAGTGACGGCGTGGCGCGGGGTACACAGACCTGGCATCGGGGGCCACCAGCTGGGGCCGTGACTTATACCTTTGTGCGGGGGGCAGTGGAGGCCGGTCTGCCCTCTAGGCGGGGGCTCCCGCCACCTCTGTGAGCTTCTTTCGCGGGACGAGTGTAACCCCCAAAGGCTGTCACCCCCAGTCCTGAAGCAAACCCTCTCTTTTAGTCCCGGCCTGGACAGGCACCAGAGGAGGCGGCGGCTCTGGAGCCACCTGGGCGCGGGAGGTGTTTTTACGGCTCCAGCCTTTTAAACCTGCCTCCCCTCCCTGGGCCACTGGCACACATGCGTCCTCCGCACCCCACCCCCCACCCCGGGCCCATCGTGTCCGGCTGCGCTCAGCTGTGGCCTCCATATGCCCCCACCGCTCGCCGATTAAGTATCTAGTAAATGGCAGAAGGCTATTTTGAGATCAGAGCGACAGAGCCCGGCCTGTTGGCGCTCAGGGCTGGCTGTCGCATTACCTTGTGCCAGTCACAGGAATATCAGGATACCCGTCAAAGGCAGGGTCCCACCCTGGTCTTGGAACGGGGGGCGGGGCGGAACAGGGGAGCGGCAGGAGGGGAGACAAACCTGTGAACCCACAATTACAATCCAGGGTGCTGCGGGAGCACAGCTTGAAATGGGTAAGTAGAGGCACGAGAAAGAAGGTGGAAAGGGCTGTGCCTGGCACGTACTAGGAACGCAGTAAGTTTTTATGGAACCAATGAAAGAGCAGGTAATTTGTAGGTGGTTCCGTCTCCTCCCCCTCTCTTGATTTTGTTCCAGCAGAAAGGCCAGCCAGGCAGATCTTGACACACTTACCTGTTTCTCACTCCTGATGGCCACCCTCACTGAGAAGCAGGAGTTTTATGTCAGAACCAAAACAGGGCATCCCTGAGGAGAGCAAACGTTGGTGCAAGTGTTCTTAGTCTGGACTTGACTTCTTGACTTCTGGTGTGTCGCTATGGGTGATGGCGCCTCTGTGTTTTAGGGGAGAGGAGCTCTGGATTTCATTAGTTTCTCATGACTCTAGGATCCCAGAGTGGTTAAGAACACCAGCTTAGCCCAGCTGGTGTGGCTCAGTGGTTGAGCAATGACCTATGAACCAGGAGGTCACAGTTCAATTCTCATCAGGGCACATACCCTGGTCACAGGCTCAATCCCCAGTGTGGGGCGTGCAGGAAGCAGCCGATCAATTATTCTCATCATTGATGCCTCTCTGTCCTCTCTTCCTCTCTGAAATCCATTTAAAAATATCCTAATATATATAAAGAGTTAGGTACCGTCACGACCGAACGGGCGACCGGTCACCATGAAGTGCATGGAGCACCTCTTGGTACCCCCTCCCCCGCCCCCGAGCCGCTCACCATGAGGGGGGGCTGGCGGTGGGGCGGGACTGGGGCCTGTTGCTACTTCGTGGGGTGGCTGTGAGCTTAGGGGAGCAGTCACCCAGGCGGCAGTGAGTTTCGCAAAGCAGTCACGGGGCGAGGGAGTTTCATGGAGCGTCCAGCGGCGAGCTTCGCGGGGCAGCAGCAAGCTTTGCAGAGCAGTTGCGGGGTTCGCGAAGCCATCAAGAGGCAGGGGGAGCCTCACGGAGCAGTCGAGGGGCCGCGAGCATCTCGGAGTGTCCTGGGGCAGGGAGCTTCACGTAGCGTCACAGGGCAGCAGAGGCCATGTGACGGAGGCCAGGCTAGGCCTAGGGACCCTAACTGCGCACGATTTCGTGCACGCTGAGCCTCTAGTCCAGGGGTTCTCAAACTACGGCCGGGGGGCCACATGCAGCCCGCCAAAAACATTTATCCGGCCCTCCGGGTGTTTTTGCTGCTGCTGCCTGTTGCTTAGCAGCCGACTAGTTGTTTTTTTTAAACTATAGTCGGGCCCTCCAATGGTCTGAGGGACAGTGAACTGGCCCCCTGTGTAAAAAGTTTGAGGACCCCTGCTCTAGTCTATAATAATAAAAGCGTAATATGCTAATTAGGCCAGACAGCCGAACGACCTTCTGGAGGACTTTCCAGATGAAGCCAAAGCAGTGAGGGCCAAGGCAGACACCGCGGCTGTGAGGGCCAAGCCCTGTGCACGAATTTCGTGCAGTGGGGGAAGGGGGAGTCCCTCAGCCCAGCCTGTACCCTCTCGCAGTCTGGGAACCCCTTGGGAGATGTCCCCCATGGGGACTGGCTTCTGGCTAAGTGGCACTCCCCCTGTGGGAGTGCACTGACCACCAGGGGGCAGCTCCTGCATTGAGCGTCTGCCCCCTGGTGGTCAGTGTGCGTCATAGTGACTGGTTGTTCTGCCATTTGGTTGATTTGCATATTAGGGTTTTATTATATAGGACTAGAGGCCCAGTGCACAAAATTTGTGCATGGGGGGGGGCGGGTCCCCTCAGCCCAGCCTGCACTCTTTCCAATCCAGGACCCCTTGGGGAATGTCTGACTGCCAGTTTAGGCCCAATGATTGGGCCTAAACTGGCAGTTGGACATCCCTCTCACAATACTGGACCACTGGCTCCTAATTGCTCACCTGCCTGCCTGCCTGGTCGCCCCTAACTGTCCCCCTCTGCTGGCCTGATTGCCCCTCACTGCCTCTGCATGCCGACCTGATCACCCCTAACTGCCACAGCTGCCGGCCTGGTCACGCCTAACTGCCCCCCTCTGCTGGCCTGGTTGCCCCTAATTGCCCCCCCTGCTGGCCTGGTCACCCCCAACTGCCACCCCCTACTGGCCTAGTTGCCCCACACAGCCTGCTTGTTCAGTCATTTGGTCATCCCTCACTAACCCCCCTGCCAGCCTGGTTGTAAGCAGCCATCTTGTGAGGGCATGAGGGTTAATTTGCATATTACCTCTTTATTATATAGGATTAGAAAAAAAAGAACACCAGCTTAGCTGTGGTTGTGCCCTGAAAGGAATGAACTTGGCCTGATTGTTCCTCTGATTTTAAGGACTAGATTTTAAGGACTATTTGTACATAGTTATGCAAGAGTAGTGTTTTGTTTTTAAGTATTTGACTTATTTTTCCCACTAAACTGCCCACTGGCACCATGCCCTTTGTTGGCCTGCCTGTGGTTGCCATGGCTCAGAGCTTGGGATGTGTGGCTGAGCAGTCACTATAATTAGTTTAACTGACCTCAGTGGCGTGTGTTAGTGGGGGTGTACCTGGAAGGCAGCCTTTGCTCTTTTAAAAAAACTTTTTAAAATTTGTTGGGGTAACCATTGGCAGGTAAAGTTATACAGGTTTCAGGTGTACAGTTCTATAATACATCATCTGTGCTTTGTATTGTGTCTTCATCACCCCAAGTCAAAGTCTCCTTCCGTCAGGTAGCCTTTATTCTGAGTTGGACATAACCTCAGCCCTCACTGAACTTGGTTCTGGCTACTTTTGGAACCCAGCCAATTATCAAGTTCTAACGCATGACCTAGTCTTTTTGGAGTAGCAGGAATTCAGGAGAAATCTGGCTGCTTTGTCAAGCCCTCACCTCCTCCATCCTGCACACAAACTGTTCCAAGCAACAGGAGATGTCCCAGGCAGGACAGGATCAGCTATTTCTTCTTTGGAGAGTGATCCAGTGACCCTGAACGTCTGTTGGCCTCATCTCCACCAACCCCCACAGTCTCTGGCCCTCCTTCTATCTGCCTCCTACAGCTGGAGCCTCAGCCCTCCCTCTGCCCGGACGCCTTGCCCCCGCCTCCCTCTCCCTTACGCAGGTCCCAGCTGTAGCTCTAAGCTCTTCCTCTGTCACTGCTCCGCCCATGAGAGAAACACCCGCAGGGGAAGCTTCCTGTTCCCGGCCCAGTCTGGGTCCAAGCTGGCAGAGATGGACCATCTAGAACCCGAGGTCCTCCCAGCCAGGCACTGCTGCCCCTCCCTAGGAATGCAGGCCCTGGAGGCTGGCATCATGAGGTTCTCAGTGCCACCCTCCATCAGGTAGCTGCCACTTCGGGTCCGAGGGCTGAAGGGGCATGTTTCTGTACTCTGTATGGGAGGGGGCTGTCATACACGGAGTCGGGCAGCAGCAGGGGGAGCAGCTTTGAGCAAGGCCGCGCCGTGGGTGGTAGCTGTGGCGTGTGAGCCAGCTGGCGGGGGCCTTATCACCCTGACCCTGGGTGGAAATGCAGCAACTGTCACTTGACCCTGCCTCTCTGGGGCTTGGCTGCCTGCCGGCTTCTGACGCCCCCTGCCCCCATCTCGTGTAGCAGGAGCTCCGCCATGGTGAACGAACCCAGAGGGAATGGCAGCCCCAACCCCCGCCTGGAGGGCAGCAGCAGCGGCATGGAGAGCCCCAAGGATAGTTCGAGATGTACCTCGCCAGGGCTGGACCCTGAGCGGCACGAGAGACTCAGGGAGAAGATGAGGCGGAGGATGGAGTCCGGTGACAAGTGGTTCTCTCTGGAATTCTTCCCTCCGCGGACGGCGCAGGGCGCTGTCAATCTCATCTCAAGGTGAGTGGATTGTGAGGTTACGGAGCAGGGCCAAGTTAGGAGGGGCAGTGGAGAGAAGGGCCCCTTTGACCCGGCAGAAAGAGGCCACCAGAGGGGGCGGAAGAGTAAAGGCGGGGTCGGCCATTGGACTTCGCAGTTGTCAGAAAAAGTGCCCCCAAGCCTCTGGAGTGTCAGACACACTCCACATCGGGTTAAACATGTTGACTCTCAGCATTCTTTGGCAGCACGTCAGGCTGGATCATGAGTGTAGTTTAGGAAATCACAGAGCAGCGTCTCGGAGAACATTTCCACAAGTTAGGCTTTTGTGTTGTGCCTCTTGGAATCTAGAAATGCCAACTGAATTACGTTAGCACTTTATGAATCACAGCTCCTTTTCTTAAAAGCCGATGCTTTTTACCACTTTCACTTCTCATGTTTAGTTCCCAAGGCTTGAAGTTGGAGGCACCAGGATGTTTAAATACCTCGTTAAATAGCTTGTAACAGCGAGTGCACACCCCCGTGCCTCTTGAGTCTGGTTCCTGGACTGTGGCCTTGCTCTGCAGCACTGCTTGCTGCACCAGGATCGGGGGGGAGGGGTAGCATGATAGAAACGTGTGTCTGCTGACCCTCTTCTCTCGTGTTCCTGGAATGAGGCCCTGCTTGCCACCTTGAGCGTTCTCCAACCCTCGCCCAGTGAACTTAACTCACCCAATATAACAAATATGCCAGCACTGGAAAGTCTACAGTACTGCTTTCAAACAGCCTGGTTATGTTGTTATCTATTACCTCCACAATAGTAATCCTGATGAAAGCAGCTCACCATGTACCAGGCACTGTTCTAAGAGCTGAGGAGCCATCTCTCATAATAGTCTCATAGAGCTATGAAGTAGGTACTGTTCTCTGTCACATTGTAGAAATGAGGAAAAGGAGATTAATTTTCCCAAGGTCACACAGCTAATAAGTAGCAAAGTCAGGACGTGAATGCGGGTGAGTCTGAGTCCAGCCTCCTGTGATGCTTCTCTGGCGAAGGATGGTGTGCCCGCAGGAATCTCCCTTCAGAAAGAAATTCCCAACAGGTTTGACCAGATGGGGGCAGGTGGCCCCCTCTTCATAGATGTGACCTGGCACCCAGCAGGAGACCCTGGCTCGGACAAGGAGACCTCCTCCATGGCCATCGCCAGCGCTGCTGTCAACTACTGTGGCCTGGAGACCGTGCTGCACTTGACCTGCTGCCGTCAGAGCCAGGAGGAGATCACGGGCCATCTGCACAAGGCCAAGCAGCTGGGCCTGAAGAACATCCTGGCACTGAGAGGAGGTGTGGAGCCCTGCCCAGTTGGAGCCACCTCTTGAGCTCTTGACCTTGACGTAGGCGTTCAGTCAGGAGTGCAACTGGTGCCTGATAACCCTCTGCCCTGGCTTCATAGCTTCATTGATCACTGGTTGCACCCAGCTCTTGGCCCAATCAAGACTGCGGTTCTGGCACTTGTCCCGGGATTAAAAGTAGCTGCTTGTGCCTCTGGCCAGTGTGGAAAGAGGGAGCCTGATGGGTGGGGTCGTGCAGCCTTGTGCTCCCTGCTACAAGACCACTTCTCACTTGAGATGAGTAGAAGATTCTCCCAGGAGGGAAGAGCTCCAAGAGGATAGGATAGCGAGCAGTGGGGTTGGTTGAGTGAGGCTAGGCACCCAGGTTTGAGTGGGGGGCGGGGGGTCTCAGATGCTACAAGCTAAGCTGAGAGCAGCAGCTGTCCCCTGCTCTACGCTGCCAGCCCAGTGCCCACAGAGTCAGTGCTTGGTAAATGTCCGACAGGCTGGGCACTGTCTTCCCTCCCACTGCTTACCAAGTGCTACGCTAGCAAGAGGAGACACCAACTGGAATAGCACCAGGGCTCTGCCTTTGAGGATCTCATGGTCCCGGGTGTAGGGGTAAGGAGAAGGCACAGAAAAACTAGCTGCAGATCAGTGAGCCTCAGTGACCATGACCTTCACCAACCCTGCAGACCCTGTAGGTGACCAGTGGGAGGAGGAGGAAGGCTGTTTCCGCTATGCCACAGACCTGGTGAAGCTCATCCGCAGCGAGTTTGGTGACTACTTTGACATCTGTGTGGCAGGTGAGTGGCGGGAGCGTCCCAGTGGGTGGGGACAGGCACAGAGAGCTCACCTGTAGTCAGTTCAGGGTGTGGTGACCCCATGCATTGCGGGCCTGTGCCAGAGGAGAGCAGGGCAGAGGTGGGTTAATGCCCTGACTCAACATTCTATCATCCGCTCCCCGCCCAGGCTACCACCACCCCGAAGGTTTTGTTTCTCTGCCTTTTCATGTCCTTAGCCTGCTTCCTGGCCTGTTCTTCTTTAACACAAAAGAGGAGTGTTTATTAGGCGGCAGGGAATCGCAGAACCCAAGGTCAGGAAGCCGCACCAGGCCTCACTGGGTGCTGGAGCCGGGAGGCAGTCGGAAACCAAGGCCCCCCTGACCGGTGTGGCTCAGCTGGTTGAGTGTCGTCCTGTACAACAAAAGGTCACAGGTTCCATACCTGGTCAGGGCACATGCTGGGGTTGGGGTTCGATCCGGGTCGGGGTGCATATGGGAGGCATACAGGTTGATGTTTCTTTCTCATACCGGTGTTTCCCTCTCTCCCTTTCCCTTCCTCTAAAAAGCAATAAAAACATATTTAAAAACATTATTTTTAAAGAAACCAAGGCCCTCAATCTCTTTGGGGCCACAGAACCCCCAGCTCTGCCTCCTGCTGCACACCTGCTCCTGAGGGCGCCGGGTCAGTTCCACTGTCAATCAGCCCAGACTGACTGACAGGCCTCAATGTCAACTCCACAGTCTCAGGAGAATCAGATCAGCTGAACTCTAGTTCTATTGGCTGCAGCCAGGAGGCAAGGTTTACCTGCTGGAAACAGGTGGGGGGTCTTCCCTCCTATCCCACTAACAGAGTCGGGCCTCCAGCTTCTCAAATAGGGGCTTGGGTGTGGTGAGGTCTGGGGATTCATTGGTACATCATCTTGGCATGACATTTTCCCTCAAATCTTTTGGGGAAATTCATTTTTTATATTAAACAAAGCCACTTTATGGAGTAGTATATCAAAAGTGATCCAGACTTTAAAACATAAGCCATGTGGCTGCAAGGAAATTACTCGTTGTAGGTGACTTTGGGTTTAACCCCAGGCCCCACGTACAGAGCAGCTTGGCTTCCCACCAGCCTGGGTCTGAGGCCTGCCCCTGGCCCTGGCTGAGTGAGCCAGTCTTCCTGTGCAGGCCGGGCTCCGTGAGCTCGGTCCTTTAGGCGAGTGGTCAGAGAGTTCCTGGAGCCAGCGAGGAGCCAGGGTCACCGCTCCCGCCTCCCGGGCAGTTCCGATTCTGTCGTGTGTCCCTGGCATGTGGGTATCCCAGCTGCGCCCGTGTCCTCGTACCCCAGGAGCTCACTGCTTAGTGGGGCTGCTTGGTCCCTTGTCAGGCAGCCTCTGGCTGATCCTGGTTCTGCCATGAGAAGCATCAGAGAATATGAACTTGACCATGACGGCCCTTTGGCCACTTAGAAATAGTTACTATATTCTCTTCATTCTTTTCTTCAAGCAGAACATCTGAGCTTTCTCCCCTTTTTCCGCATGTAACATGCTGGCTTTTCCCTTTCTTGGACCTCTGAGTAATTTCAATGTTTTATTTTGTGTGTGTGTGGTGTTTTGTTTTTTTTTTAAAGTAATTTTAATGTTAAAAGTGCTGCTTTAATCCAATGTGTAGAGTCCAGTGCAGTACAAGTGCTGCCCAACTGCTGAGCGAGGCATTTTCTCTCCTCCAGGACCACCAAGCACAGGCTGGTTTACCTGGCTGGTTGCAAGGGACATGAGGCAGGACAGTGTGGGGTTTGGAGCAATCTGCTCCCACTTCTGGGAGGGTGGCTCTAAGCCACCGCTCACCGGACGTCACCTCCTGGGTGAGGAGGACATCAGCCATGAGCCCAGCTACTCACCGTGTCAACCCGGCCCTGCGGTGGTGGTGGGAGGTCCGAGTCCGGACCCTGGAGGCAGAGAGCTGTGTTACCAGCTCCCGGGGTTCCTCCTCCCTCACCTGGAGCAGGTGGAGCCCGCCTCTCCCGACTGCCACCCTGTCGACAGGTTACCCCAAGGGCCACCCCGACGCCGAGAGCTTTGAGGACGACCTGAAGCACTTGAAGGGGAAGGTGTCTGCAGGAGCCGACTTCATCATCACCCAGCTTTTCTTTGAGGCTGACACGTTCTTCCACTTTGTTAAGGCTTGTTCCGCGATAGGCATCACCTGCCCCATCCTTCCCGGCATCTTCCCCATTCAGGTGAGGGCCCGGGCGGGCTGGCGGACTCCTCCCACCCCCGGCGCTCAGTTCGTGGTCAGGTTCTTGGACGCTCAGTGGATTTCCTGCCAGATGCCTCTGGCAGATGTCCTCTCACCACCCCATTTGGGTTACCTCCAGTCTCCCCCACCCCAAACCAGCAACAGCACCTGACGGAGGGGCTTGTTGTACTTGGCTTACTGACAAGTGTCGCTACAAGGGATCATGATAGCTCTCACCCTCAATTTTTATTAAATCAATGTTTCTGAAACACGGCTGTCATCAGAATCATTCGATAAGCTTTTTCAAAAGATGGACTTCAGATCCCATGCCTACAAGTTCTGATTTAGTAGGTCTGAGGTGGGGCCTGGGAATGTGTACCTTACTTCTTAAGTCTTACGGGTGATTCTGATGACCCAGGAGGCTTGGGAACCACTGGGATTAAAGGGCTGGCTCAGACCGATGGCAGGGATGCTCTGGGCAGCTGGGTCCCCTGCAGACTGGGAAAAGCAGGACCAGGCAAGGGTCCTTGTACAGTGTGGCCAGACTTTCCTGGGTCTGTGTCACACTGCAGTCGGCCGGAGGCCTGGAGGGAGCAGAAGGGGGAGAAGCAGAGTGAGAGACGGGGTGAGAGACACACCCCCGTGTCTCGGCAGGGCTACCACTCCCTGCGGCAGCTCGTGAAGCTGTCCAAGCTGGAGGTGCCGCAGAAGATCAGGGACGTGATCGAGCCCATCAAGGACAACGACGCTGCCATCTGCAACTACGGCATCGACCAGGCCGTGAGCCTGTGCCAGGAGCTGCTGGCCAGTGGCCTGGTGCCGGGCCTGCACTTCTACACCCTCAACCGCCGGATGGCCACCACCGAGGTGCTGAAGCGCCTGGGCATGTGGGCCGAGGACCCCAGGTGAGGCCAGGGGCCCCCAATTCAGGCCCGGGAGCCACAGAGGGAAGTCGGTGGGCAGATAAGTCAGATGGAAGTCACAGCAAGAGTGCGCCCTAGCAGGGCTGGACGCCACGGGTGCAGGGCTTGTCTGTGCTGTGGCTGGAGGCACACGGGGTTCCAGCCTCCGTGGGAGGTCCGTGTGCACCTTGATGTTTTCAAGTGAGATTGAAAGACCCAGCTCAGTGGGTCCTCTCCCTGAGGACCTGAGCCAGTCCCTTCCTGTCCCCAATCTCACCCAGGCGTCCCCTGCCCTGGGCTGTCAGTGCCCACCCCAAGCGCCGGGAGGAAGATGTGCGTCCCATCTTCTGGGCCTCTAGACCGAAGAGTTACATCTACCGCACCCAGGACTGGGACGAGTTCCCCAACGGCCGCTGGTGAGGCCGCAGGCTGTCCTTTGCAAATGGGTCCTGTGTCTTGGGAGGCAGGAGGCAGGAGTTGGCATTTTTAATTGCCCTGGGGGGACTGGAGTCACAGAATGACCTCTGGTGTGTGGGACAGCTGTCGTCCTGTGAGGAGCCCCAGGTGAGGCTGTGCCCTGACCACGGGGCACGTCCTCTGCAGGGGCCATTCCTCCTCGCCAGCCTTCGGGGAGCTGAAGGACTACTACCTCTTCTATCTGACGAGCAAGGCCCCGAGGGAGGAGCTGCTGAAGATGTGGGGAGAGGAGCTGACCAGTGAAGAAAGTGTCTTTGAAGTCTTTGTCCACTACCTCTCGGGGGAGCCAAACCAGAGCGGCTGTACAGTGAGTGGTGCTCAGTGGGGCCCCTGGTTACACCCCCACCCCGTCTCCCTGTGGCCTGCCCACCCTCAGCCTCCTCTCTGCTCTGCACGTGGCAGCTCAGCCCAGGGAGAAGGGTGAGTTGGGAAGTCGCCAGCTGGGGGGCCTGGGAGGGGCTTACAGAGGCAGAGACAGGCTGGGTATCTCGCAGGGCCCCGGAGAGGGAGGGGCCCAGAGTACTAGATCCGATGGTCAGCCCAGCCCGGCTCCCCACTCCCAGGTCACTTGCCTGCCCTGGAATGACGAGCCCCTGGCGGCCGAGACCAGCCTGATGAAGGAGGAGCTGCTGCGTGTGAACCGGCAGGGCATCCTCACCATCAACTCCCAGCCCAACATCAATGGGAAGCCGTCCTCTGACCCGGTCGTGGGCTGGGGCCCCAGCGGGGGCTATGTCTTCCAGAAGGTGTGCAGGGGCCCAGGGCCGCCCCAGCTTGACTGGCCCCCAGGAGCCCCAGCGATGGGGACAGGAAGCTTCCTCTCTGGACCCTTCACTGAGCAGCAGTGGACCAGGGTGGACGGGAGCTCCCGCTTTAGGTCAGGCCTGGGTGGGGTCCCCTGACCGCTCTGAGCCTCTGCCTTCTCAGGTGGGACGGATCACCCCATGTTGTGGGGAGGCACGTACAGCTTAACACGTGGGAGGGACAGGAAGCACTCGCTTCTCTTCCAAGCTGCCACCTCTCCCCTGGGCGGCTGGAGTGAGAGTTACACTCACACTGAACCCCTGGGCCCTGATTAGAACGACCCCGGTGTGAGGAGACCAGCTGTGCTGTTTATCACCAGTGGGCCCAGGTCCTCACCTTCCCTGAACTTGCCTCATCTGGGAAATGGGGCTGAGGGGGCCCACCCTTGCAGTACTACGGGCATTACGGCAAGTGACGGCGTACACCCAGCTCAATCTCTGATCCAGTGGGTGCCAGAGCAGCCACTAGAGTCACTGTCACCTCCAGTGAGGGAGCAGGTGGGAGGGGCCAGGCCCGTCCCACAAGCCTGCGCTCCACAGTGGCCTCCTCATGGCTTCTCCAGGGGCCTCCCTGCCTATTGGGAGGCGGGCTGGCAGAGGTCCCGCAGACTGGCCAGCTGGGAAGTCTCACCACCTGCTCCAGACTCCATCCGTGTGGCCACCACTAGTGCCCCCGTCTTCAGTGTCCCACACACCTGTGCGCGTGGGTCCTCCCTGGGGGCATCCGACCCGGATTGCTGAGCGCCGAGAAGGCGGCCAGCAGGGACCGGGGGTGACGGGCGCCTGCTCCCCAGGCCTACTTGGAGTTCTTCACTTCCCGAGAGACGGTGGGAGCACTCCTGCAGGTGCTGAAGAAGTACGAGCAGCGGGTGAACTACCACATCGTGGACGTGAAGGTAGGCCAGCTCCACACACCGGTGCTCAGCGGGGCAGCTGCCAGCCGAGGGCACCCACGGTCACTCCCGCACTCAGCAGGCACTGGCCCCGGGCAGGCGGAGCTCCCAGCCTAGTGAGCGAGGTCCGTCAGTGGATAACGGGACAGTTCAGTTCAGTAAGGATGCTGGGGACCCAGGGGAGGGACACCTAACCTGGGAGGTCACGGAGGCTTCTTGGAGGGTCCTCTGTGGCCTGAATCCTTCAGGACAAGGAGGGAAGGGCATTCCTGGGGAAGGGCAGGGTGTTCAGAGGCAGCGTCTACGGCTAGTGGGTCACCGCCGACTGTGGAGCGCGAGGCTAAAGTGTTGAGCAGGGGCTCAGGGGCCTCCATGGTCCCTGGAGGCAGGAGGGAGCCTTTCCAAGCAGTGAGCGACTGGCTCTGCGTGTTATTTTAGGCAGGTCACAGCGGACAGCTGATGACGAATGGGCCCGGGAACACTAGAGTCAGAGGCCCTTGTCTGAGTAGCAAAGAGGCCCAGCTGGGTAGACCCCAGGGAGCAGAGTGGAGAGGAAGCAGGCAGAGCCGCTGGGTGTGGAGCTGATTGAAGCGAGAGAGGAGGAAGTGCTCCGTGTGGCCTCTAGGTCTCAGGCTCACAGAGCTGGGGGGAGGGGCACGGGGAGAGCGTGGAGCAGGGGCTGCCTGGGCAAGCAGGGGGCTCTGGTTGGCTTTGTCCCGTCTGCTCCTACCCCCCTCCCACCCCAGGGTGAAAACATCACCAATGCCCCTGAGCTGCAGCCCAACGCTGTCACTTGGGGCATCTTCCCTGGGCGAGAGATCATCCAGCCCACGGTGGTGGATCCTGTCAGCTTCATGTTCTGGAAGGTAAGGGGCTGGGAGCGGCCTGCCCTGCCCGCTGGGGACACCTGGCAGCAGGACTGCTGGGCCCTCCTGGCTGTCCCCTGACTCTGAGCCACAGCGTATTTCTGGGCTGGGGAGTGGGCGGTGGCCCCGCCGTGGGCCTTGTTCTGTTCCCGGGAAGGTCCTCCTGGGCTGTGGCAGAGACTCTTGTGGCGCTGAGCACGGAGCCCTGACCCAAGGGCAGCCCTGTTCACCGGGCCTGTGTGGCTGTGTCTGCACCTGTGCGTCTCTCTGCCTGTCTGCACTGGTATGTCTGTGTGTGACTGCGCCTGTGCCTGTTCGTGTGCACGTGCAGGATGAGGCCTTCGCCCTGTGGGTGAAGCAGTGGGGCAAGCTGTACGACGAGGAGTCCCCGTCCCGTATGATCATCCAGTACATCCACGACAACTACTTCCTCGTCAACCTGGTAGACAACGAGTTTCCGCTGGACAACTGCCTGTGGCAGGTGGTGGAAGACACTTTTGAACTTCTCAACAGACCCGGAGCGAGAGCGGACAGGCTCCGTGACCCTGCACCCTGACATCCTGAGGCTCCTGCACTCCCTCACGTACAACGGCAGCTGCGCTGGTGTGGGGCTCCGGGCTCGGCTGGACCCGAGTCAGCCCCACGCGGGACCTGGTGTTCCCTGCTCGGCCGGGAGATTTTGCTCTTTTGCGGGGAGCACCTCCATCCCGCCCAGGACCACGGTGCGTGGACCACCATCCTCCCTGAGAAGGGGAGGAGACTGGTTATGGCTGACGGGGACCTCATACCAGGCAGCCTCTCAGAGCCAGCCGGAGACTGCCGGTGACCGTGCACTTGGGGCTATGGAAGACGGGCAAAGCACACACGGGCAGCAGGCACGCGTGGCATTGCCGATAGCTGTGGCAGAGTGAAGATGCTGCTCCCTTCTGCCTTCGAGACATTGGCAGCTGGGCACTTCCTACTTGTAACTGAAGGGCAGACACTACCCTTGGCACCAGGCCCCCGGATGGGTCTGGGGCTGAAACCTAATAATACAAGCCGCCTCCTCCCTGGGGCCCGCTGGGCTTCACCTCCGCCATGCTGCTCTAGGGAGCAGTTGTCTCTGTTCTGGTGGCGCCAGGGATAAAGTCCCTCTTAAGGGCTCTGTGCCTGGTGGAGCCTCCACCTTCCCTTTTCTCGGCTGCCCATTACCACCGAGGGCAAAGGCGAGGTCACATGAGGTCACTCGAGCAGGGCTTCTGTTTTCCTGGCTTAGTTTTCGGGCAGGACCTCCTCCTGCCAGCTGCTCTGCCCTCTGCGCATCCGGAATCTGCCTGCCTGGCACTGCTGCCCAGAAATCGGCCCTCAAGCTGCGCTGCCCAGGGTGGTGACTGGCAGGTGCATGTGGGCTCTTTTCTGTCCCTGTCCCTGCCTGAGCTTAAGGGGGTGGGGGGCGTCCACTGAGCAGCCTGTGGGCACATCCCCTCCACGTCCGTCCAGGCTGCTGGGAGCCAGAGAAGCAGCTGGGACCAAGGAGGGCAGTTTATTGGCATTCAGAGCTCCCAGGGCTCTTCGGTGGGCTGAGCGCCCCGCGCCTGCCAGTCTGCACTCCCTGGAATGGGGTGGGGGCACAGTGCCTCGCTGGGAAGGCTGGGCTCCATTCTGATTTTCTTTCCATGGCAACAAGCCCCGGCTGCTGCGGGCCCCTGCTCCACCTTGAGTACGCCACACGCAGGGGGTGCTCCCTGGGCTCGATGCCCACCTTACTCTGGGGTCTCAAGCTGCTGGTGGCTCCTCCTCAGGCCTCTGGCTGCCAGCTTCTGGTGCCACTTCTCAAAGGCCTGGAACCGGGAGGGGAAGGAGAGGTTCTCCAGCTCCCTCCCGGCCTGCGCTGTTTGTGCCCAGCACCTTTGGTCCCATGGGGAATAGAGGTCCCTCCCTCTGCCCTAGGTGGGCAGGCAGCCGACCCGGCCCCCGGCCAAATGCAGAGGCTCAGAATAGAACGGACCTGTGACCTGGGAAGCTATGCTCAGAGCACATACGGGGAGTGCCAGGCAGGACCGGGCTGGGCACAGGGCCGCCAGCTATATCCAGGGCTCCCGAATCCAAGCTGTTTTCTCTACCCACACTGACCCTCCCCTGCAAATGAAGGGGCCTGGGGAGGGCTTGCAGCTCAGAGGCGCTGGCTTTTGAAGGGCCTGCTGGGGGCTGGGGCTGCCCTGCCAGTACCTGAGAAAGGACCCAGCCATCCGCTTGTTGCTGTAATCGCCGAGCCACCCACAGCTGCACGACCCGCCGCCTCCATGTGCGCCAGACCCATTTCAGCCGCCACTGCCTGAGCTGTGGGGACAGGGTGCGAAGGCCCCACACTGGGCGACTGCTGCCTCGGGCACCTGTGCTCGCCGCGGCCCCCAGCCCCTCTGTGGCACCAGGACAAGGGTGCCACACACCATGAGGTGTGTGAACAATGCAGATTCCTGGGTCTGTCCCAGGTTTCAGACTGAGTAGGTCCAAAGGCCATACTTGGAAAGACTTCATTGTAGGTGTTAGGGTTGAGAATAGCATAAGAAACTGGTGTGAGGCTGGTGAGAGGACCCCTCCCCACTCACCAGCGATCGCGCCAGCTCCTCTGCCCCCTGAGCATCCACCCAGCATTGCCATGTCCCGGCCAGGCGCCTGGCCTGCTGGGAGCCCTGGAGCCGGCGGAGCAGGGCCTCCAGGTGCCAGCGTCGCAGGTATTTCCTCCTGGGGAGAGAGGCCCTGTGTGCATCCCGACTGACGGTCAAGAGATCATGACCCCTTGACGGCCAGGAGACAGGGCTGAGCCGTGGGCTGGGCCAGCTCCTCCAGGAGCCTGCAGGAGCGAGTGCTGGCCAGAGAGGCCCAGCCCTGGCCTCAGCTCAGGCCCCTCCACGCTGGGCCCCCTCCTCGCCCACTTCTCCATGCAGTTGCTTACCCCAGCCGCCTCTTGTCCACCTGGCCTTCGGAGCTGCAGTCCCCTCCGGGCCCTGGAGGGGGCCGGCCCTGGGCCCTGGGTCCAGGCCTCTGCATCCAGAGCTGGGTGGCACTGTCGCCTGGAAAGGGGGATCGAGTCAGAAAAGGCCAACATTCAGGAGGGCCAGCTCCCCCTTAGTCCACCCCCAGAGGCTGAGCACAGAACAGGGGTGAGCGGCAAAAGGGGCTGAGTGAAGTGTGTGCCCCACGTCCACCCACGCCTCCAGGCCCAAGAGATGTAATAGGTGGGGCAGGCAGGGCGGATGTACTGTTTTCTGAAAATGGCTGAGATATTCCTGAAGAGGAAATGGGTGGTGGAAATACAGGTAAATACATACAATGGATTTGCCCAGGAGCTCGGAGCTCATTTCCGGGCCCTTAAGGGCCGGTGGCCAGTCACCCCTGCACTTCATACATCGTCCTTCCACAGGGGCAGGTCTCCTTACTCTGAGCCCAGGACGTTTCTCTCAGCTTCCTCTGCCCACCAGGGCTGCGATGTTGTGCTGGGCTGGGCGGCCTGGGCCCCGTGCCCTGTGGCCTGCAGCTGCGGGTCTATGAGAACAGCCAGAGAGGAAAACGTGAACCCAATGGGCTTGGCCCTGCTCTGACCCAGTATTGGGGCCTCCTACTTGTGTGAGCACACGTGGGACTGCACATTCTCCCGTGAACCCTGCGGCTCCCAGAGGAGACGGAGAAGGTATCCAAGCGTAGTATGGGCTTCAGCATACATCACTGCCTCTTCCCCCGTCCTCCCATGTGGCTGGAGGCGCAAGCAGCGGGTGGATCGATAATAGCTACCACAGGTGAGAACTTCCCAGCACCAGGTATAGCCTGTGAGGCGGGTATTACTCTCCCACTTAAAGTCGACTAAGTGAAGTCACTTGGCTGAGGCCACCCCTCTCGGGAGCCCCCAGCTACTGTTCCTACAGACAGACCCCAGGCTCTCAGGGGCCCAGTGCCACCAGGAGTGGCATCATCCCCGCTCATGATGTTAGGTGAGGGTTGCCTGGGCGTGTGTGTGCATGTGGGAGAAAGGAGGGGCCTGGAATTCAGCACCCCCACTACCATTCCCAGCACTGACTTCTAGCTTCTACCAGCCTCAGTTTCTCCACCAGTAAGTGGGTCCCTGCCTGCCTTTGCTGACAGCAATGGGTGAACGTGTTTATAAACATACTCTGAAAATAGAATTGTCTTGTAGCACAGAACTAGGAATAAAATACCTCGAGCCCCCAGAATCTGCTGTGGCCGCAGCCCCACATAGAAGATGTGGACTCTGCGAGTATCCAACGCCAGTTCCTCTCTATTCCATTAAAACAACCACTTGCTCTTTCTTCTCAGACTCTCTCGAGTCTATTAGCTACTTCCTGGCGCTCTGACACAGGATTCCTGGTGATGCCAGTTCATCTCAGGACCCTGTGGCCTTGCCGGTAACTCTGGGCTGTGCGTCCCGCAATGACACAGCCCTGGACGCCACAAGGCGTCACTTCTCTGCCTGACTTTCCCGGCAGCCTCTTCCCTCCTGCAGGCCCTCAAGCTTGCTGGTCTCAGAACTGACTGCTTCTGATTGGAGAAGGTCTGGCAGCTATCTTTGGGCAGAGAGTATCATGAAAGAAAACTCACAATTTCTGATTTTTCTGTAATGAGCATGTTTCATTTTTCAATAAGAAAAAGAACCACAAAGAATTGCTACTGTCCCCATATGTCTGTCTTGATGCTACCCTGCACCACGACATATATGACTTGGGTGCCTAAGAGACGGTGACCCAGCATTCGTCTTTGCAGCAGGCCTGAGCTGGACTGGCACTCTGTAGGTGCCCAGGAGATGTTTGCTGATGGACCGGGGTTGGCTGTCTTCCAGAGCCAGGAGGCTGGCTAAGGGCTAGGGAGGGTGGTGTCCCCAAGGCTACTGGCCCCTGAGGAAGCATCCGGCCACGCTTGCCACCACGGGCTGAAACAAGCCGATTCTGAAGCCACTGGCCTTCTGGTCATTTCTGAACCTCCTACGTCACCTGGACCCCACGTCACCTGTTTCCATGGGGCTGCAGTGTCCATAAGCGCCAGGAGGCGCCCTCTGCCCACCAGCCCGGGCCAGTGCGTGAGGTCGGTCCTGGGCCTGGGATGGGCGGTGCTCGTCTCCTGGGCCTCCATCCGAGGTTCCAAACACACGCTGAGCAGCTCTGTCCGCCACTGGGCCCAATGGGCCCGCAGGAGCTGCCTGTGCCCAACCACCTCGATCTGGGCGATGGCGACCCGCTGGACACGACCCTGGGCGGCAGATTGGGCCCAGGCCTCTAGGACCCTGGGGGGAGAGGAGGAGCCCATACCCAAGGCCATCAGCGCCAGGCTTCATGGCAGCGGAGGGAGCCCTCCCAGCCCTGGCCAGTGCCTATGGTAGGGGACCTCCAGGCAAAGCCCCGAGCCCTGCCCCCCCCCCCCCCCCCCCCCCCCCGCTCTCCTGGAGCAAACAGGCTTAATTGGGCACAGAGAGCCGCAGAATATCGCACAACAGGGACAAGCACCCTGTTCAGAGGAAGGACAGTCCTGCCAGTTACGCTGCCCCCCCCCCCCCCAAGAACCCGGGTTACGGAGCACCTGCTGTGTAGTGTCTGGCCCTGAGCTGAATGTTTACACTCGTTATCT
This sequence comes from Myotis myotis, assembly GCF_014108235.1. Classification (NCBI taxonomy): domain Eukaryota; kingdom Metazoa; phylum Chordata; class Mammalia; order Chiroptera; family Vespertilionidae; genus Myotis; species Myotis myotis. The sequence goes on along the minus strand of NW_023416324.1, from coordinate 5,554,267 downwards.
CTAATCTCTCCGCTGCCCCGCAGAACAGTTCTGTTATCTTTCTTTGACCTTTAAAGGGAGACTTGCCCAAGTAAGGGTCACACGCTGGGGAGTGCAGAGCTGGGCTTTGGCCCAGGATGAGCTGCCATGACCAGAATCGCCTCTCCCTGGCAGCCCCAGCCCCCCAAGCCCTGGCACCAGCCACCAGACACCCTTTCCCCTGCCCCAAACCAACTCCAGCCCCAGCTGGAAGCACAGCGAGGGGCTGCCCTCGGGCCCTGGGCATCCACCTGGCGCTCAGCTTCCGGGCAGCGCGGGCTCGGCTGAGCCGGTGTAGGCGGGACTCCTGCACCCACAGAGTCCAGCACAGGGCCAGCTGGGTCCTGGCCCGAGCTCTCCCTTCTGCCTGCTGGTGGGCCTCACAGCGCTGGCCCAGGGCCACTCGCCACGCCATAAAGGCCTGCTGGGCCCGGGCCCTCCTCAGCTGCCTGTCTGCCCGGCTCCCCTGCACATGGCTTCTCCAGAGAGCAATGGAGGCCCGGGCCACGTGATGCTCCCGCGCCCGGGCTGCGGCCACGCGGGCTTCCTGCCACGTGGCCAATGTGGCTCCCAGTGCCCGTCTTCTCAGGCCAGCCTGGACGGCTCGGCACCGGGCCCGGAGCATCCCTGCGTCTCTCGCAGACCCACACCAGGCCTGGAAATGGCTGCAAAACAGGAGCAGAGGAGGGCCCCGCTGCTGTCAGTGAGAAATCGCATTTATTCAAAATGGTACCCTTCCTCCCCTCCCCCCAAAGTCTTATAGGTTACACACGGTTTCATACACACCCTGTGCCTAAAAACGTACGGACCGACGTGTAACGGGGAAGGTGCCAGCTTTCATTTGGGGCCTAGGGGCGCACACACTCGGGGCGAGGAGGTGGGGGGGGGAGCGGGGAGATGCTACTCGGGAGCCCAGCAGCTGTGCTTCAAGTCCCAGATCCCCTGAGACAGCCGCCCCTGCCTCCCCTCACAAGCCCGCTCTGGGGCAGGGGGGCAGTGAGGGGACTCTGAGGGGCCTGCAACACGGGCACGGCCTTCAGATGCGAAAGCACAGGAGTCAGCCGCCCTGCAGCGGTGTTAGCTGGCTGTGGGGACGCTGGACAATGGTGAGTCTGTAACTGCACAGCGGGCATCGTCTGTGCCCTCTGCTCTCCGATGGCATTAATGAACTAAGTGCATGCATATTTTACTGGAGCATCTCTATTTAAGATGCCAGCCCCTCTGTTTGGCCCCTGTGTACAGCGTCCCCCTGTGCTGACCCCCCAAACACGTGGTGCGGGGACAATGATGATGGTGGGTGTCCGAGGAGCTCATCTCTCCATCTTAGTCGTAGCCTCTGACACCAAAGGACCGACCCAGCCAGGAGGGCGAGGGGATGTGGGATGAGGGGCCTGCCAGCCCCACCTCCGCACAAAGCAGGTAGTGAAGGCTGGTGGTCACGGCTCTACAGCTCAGGCTAGGGTCTCCCTTCACACCCCACCCCACCCCCAGTTTCCCAGGTCCCAGGCCTCCAGCGCGGACTCCCCTAGAGCTGCAGGGGCAACCCAGCCTCCCATCCCCATGGGCTCTCTCCCTGCTCTTCCCGGGGTGGGAATGACCCTCTGCCTCCCGCTGCCAGGCCCACCCACCTCTGCAGTGCAAGCCGCTCTGGCCTGGCCATCCTATGTCTCTGATGAGCTGCCGCCTGCCGCCAGCTCTGGAACGCAGCCTTGCGCAGGCCCTGCTGGCGTAGCTGCGCCCACCCCTGGTACCGGTCATGCAGGCACTGCTGCCCTGTGGCCAGAGAGAGGCTGAAGTGGCCCCAGGTGCTCACCCTGGCCTCACCCCTGGGCCCTGGGTGCTCACCCTGGCCTCACCCCTGGGCCTCGGGTGCTCACCCTGGCCTCACCCCTGGGCCCTGGGTGCTCACCCTGGCCTCACCCCTGGGCCCTGGGTGCTCACCCTGGCCTCACCCCTGGGCCCTGGGTGCTCACCCTGGCCTCACCCCTGGGCCCTGGGTGCTCATTCTGGCCTCACCCCTGGGCCCTGGGTGCTCACTCTGGCCTCACCCCCGGGCTCTGGGTGACTGTGGGCCCTGCTTAGCCAGCCCTCTGCCCTCTACCCAAGTGGGAGCAGAGGAGGCCACCCTCGCTGTCTGGGTTGAAAGGCTTTGGTCACAGGTGTGCTACTGCTGACCAAGCCAACCCAACTCAGGGAGTTGTTTCTTTTTAAAAAAATTTCTTGATGATGTTTAGGAATCCCGAGAATTTCATGAAAATCTAGATTTCCAGCTTTTCTTTAAAAAACAAGGTCTGGCAGCACTGGGCCCGCCTTCCTGGGCGACTGGACAATGGCGCTGGAGAAGCGACTGTCTCCTGTGGACAGCATGGAGCTTTTTTTAAAAAAAAATGTATTTTATTGATTTTTTACAGAAAGAAAGGGAGAGAGATAGAGAGTTAGAAACATCGATCAGCTGCCTCCTGCATACCTCCTATGGGGATGTGCCCGCAACCAAGGTACGTGCCCTTGACCGGAATCGAACTTGAGACCTTTCAGTCCGCAGGCTGACGCTCTATCCACTGAGCTAAACCGGTTAGGCCGCAGTGGTCGGCAAACTGCGGCTCGCGAGCCACATGCGGCTCTTTGGCCCCTTGAGTGTGGCTCTTCCTAAGCCTTAGGAGTACCCTAATTAAGTTAATAACAATGTACCTACCTGTATAGTTTAAGTTTGAAAAATTTGGCTCTCAAAAGAAATTTCAATCGTTGTACGGTTGATATTTGGCTCTGTTGACTAATGAGTTTGCCAACCACTGCGTTAGGGCATCTCTGAGTTTTCCAGAACAACCAAGTCCCCGCCGCCAGCCCATCGGTACGCGGTATCAGTGTAGGGGACACCTCTAAAACACCCCGAGTGACCCCCTCTCCTGTGCTGGGCTCTGAGGGGGCCGCGCCTCCTGAAAGCCAGGTGAGGATGACGAGGATGAAGATGAACAAGAGCCCTGCTAGGAGCTGGGTTCTGAGCCAAGCCCGTTGATGGGCTGTCTCACAGTATCCCCACAACCCCCCGTGCGGTGCTACTGCTGTTATCCCCATTTTACAGGTAAGTAAGCTGAGACTCGGCTTAAGTAGCTTGCTTGCAGTCCACAACTGCCAGGGAATGGAAGTGGGGACGTGAACCTGGGACCAGTGTCCACGCCCCCGGGTCCTGGGCATGCCCTGTGGGGTCCCACTGTTGGACTCTGTGCTGGAGGATACAGACCCCTCGGTCTTCCTGGTGGACCCTGGCCCTCCCTCCTTCACCCGTGGGGCCCGTCCCAGTCCCCCACTCACTCTGCCAGGAGGAGTGCCAGTGCTGCAGGGCGTCTCGCACCCGTCTCCGGCCCCGCTCCTGGGCCCACTGCTCTGCCTCCTGCCACTGCGCCAGCCGCCGCCGCCACAGGCCCAGCGCGTCCCTGCAGCTCCGGTCCCAGGCCCAGCGGACAGCCAGCTTCCTCTGGGCCCCTTGGGCCATTGACCAGTGGCTCCAGCCGAGAAGGATGCTGGGAAAGGAGTGTCCACCCTGAGGATGGTCACTACCACCGGGGGCCAGCCCAGCCCACTCTTCCCGCAGCCGCAGGGAGGGGCTTGAGGTGACTCTTCTCCCAGTTCCCATCTTGGGGGAGAGTCGTTGCTGGGGGCTGGAGGACTGCTCCTGCGAGGGTCACAATGACAGGTGATGGGGATAAGAGGGGACCCCAGACCTCCAATGCCAGGTCTGTATCAACCTCTAGTGCTAAACCTCGCTAGGAATGGAGTGCTTGCTCTGTGCCAGGCACTGTGCTAGGGGAGGCATGTGTCCTACCTCATTGATCCCCATTGAAGTGAGAACTATTATTACCTCCTACAAATGGGGAGATGGAGGCACAGAGAGGTTAAGCAAATTGCCCAAGATCACACAGCCAGTGAGGGGCAAAGCTGGGATTAGAATCCAGGCAGACAAACTGTGAAGCACTGGGCTATAATGAATGAGTGAATGAATGAATGAATGAATGAGCCACAGCTGTGAAATCTCTGCAATCATAGCCCTGACGAGTGCCCCACCCCCCGTCCCAACTCCGCATACACCTCTCAGCAGGGCAGGCAGGGAAGGAGGGCAGGAGGAGTTGAGAGGATCTGAGACTGGGGCATGCGAGGGGTGCCCTCTGGGATGAAGACCCCAAGGGGGGGCTGCTGTGAAGGCCAAGGACTGAGGGGGAAGAGGCCTTGGCTCACCATCCTGGGGCAGGGTCCCTACCGCCTCTGAAGGGTGTGCTGGTGCCACCTTGCTGCACGCCGGGACTGCTGAGCCCGCGCCTGCCAGAGCAGGAGGCACCGCGCCTGCTGCTGCCGCCCAGCTGCCCACAGAAAGCTCAGCCGAAGCGTCTCCAGGAGGGCGGAGGCCCTGGATGCCTGGGGAAGGGGGTGTGGACTCCTGGGTGCCCGGCCCCTGCCCATCCCCACCCTCTCCTCCCGCGTGCCCCCCACTCACCCTGGCTCAGCCCAGCCCCTGCCGCTCACCTTCTCCAGTGGGCTTGGGCCTGTGCTGCCCAGCAGTTCTGAGGCCGAGGTGGTCCTGGCACTGCCTGACGGGTTGCCTGGTCCCCACACCCTCAAGTGCCACGCCCTCAGGATGCACCTTAGCAGCCGCCGCTGCACGCCCTGGGAGAAGGAGCTATAGGAAGGGGCAGATGAGCTCCCCGGCCCCAGCCTCACCCCCTGGCTGGAGTGACTGCTAAGCAGGGGCTACCCCAGCCGGGCCCCTGGAAAGAGCCAAGCTGGAAGGTGCTGCTACGTGCCAAACACCTGGCCAGAGCTCTGCACCCCGCCTCCCAAACCAGCCCACACTGGACCACTGGGCCCTAAGAAACAGGACGCCCGGGGTCCCACCCCCGGAGATCCTGGTCCAGTGGCCTGGGCGCCGCCCGGGCTAAGTTCCCAGGTGCCTCTGCTGAGCCCCACCTGTGCTGGTCACCTGGCTGACAGTGACATGCTCCCGGGTGGGTGAGGGATGGGACTGGGCCCAGGTCCAGGGACCCCAGCCTCAAGCGGCCACAGGCCTAACCGCACTAGTACTCCTACTTCCACTCAGTAATGAAGATAGGGACGCGGAGGCCTGGGGAAGGCATTTCCTCAAGCCCCAAATAGCAGCAGACCTTGGACCCGAACACTCATCTCGGGCCACGGGCAGCAAAGGGGTGCCACAGGGAGAGGCCGGCCATATCCTGATGCGGAGGCACAGGATGGGCTGGGCGTAGAAGGGCTACATGCTGAAGGGTTGTGGTGAACTGAGATTCCCTGGAGTTCCAGGGGTGCATTAAAAGAGATTGAGGGTCCAAGTGGACCAAATAGGTGTGGGACTGATGGATGCCAGGTGCATGGCTTTCAAGGGCAGAATTCTTTTTTAAAAAAATATATTTTATTTATTTTTTACAGAGAGGAAGGTGAGAGGGATAGGGAGTTAGAAACATCGATCAGCTGCATCCTGCACACCCCACCCCCCTGCACTGGGGATGTGCCCGCAACCAAGGTACGTGCCCTTGACCGGAATCGAACCCGGGACCCTTCAGTCCGCAGGCCGACGCTCTATCCACAGCCAAACCAGCTAGGAAGGGCAGAATTCTTAACCCTGCAATGGCTGGCTTACATACACCTGATGTCCTGGGAGGGAGGCTGGCTCCTCCCCTCCCCTCACACAAAACCATCAATCAGCCTGGGCTCTGAATCCACCTTCTTGCTCCTGGTTCACAGTGTGACTTAAAGCAATTGCTTGGCCCTCTGAGCTTCCGTTTCCCTAGCCTAGCAGTATAGTGAGGCACACTGGGGAAGGGGGTGTGTGCGAGAGATCTTTCACGTATTCATTTACAGTATTTATCCTGTGCCTGCTGCAGGCTGGGCCCCTGCACGGTGGGGAGACAGAGGCGAAGAGACAGATATAGTTCCCGCCCCAGGAGGCTCCCACTGAGCTGGGAGCTGGGGGAGAGGCGATTCTAGAAGCTGGAGAGGGAGAGGAGCTTTAGACCAACTTCCCCATCAGGTTCCAGCCACCTGGGTAGGACTCGGTGTCTGTCCCCACAGCTCTCTGCTCAGGCACTATCTCGGTGTCCCTGGGCTACCTCCCCTGCCCCCACACCTGCTGGGTACCACGTGTGCCAGGCCCCCTGCTGGAGCCACTCGGGGGAGCACCGCTCATGGGCCCACCCGGCCCCAGGCCCACGCCCAAGCCACAAGCCTGTGGACACCTACTCAGCCCGCTGGCGCTGGGAGAGCCTCGCCCTCCAGAGCAGTAGCACCCCGTGGAGGGCTCGTCTTGGGCAGGCTTTCTGCGGGGAGCCCTGGCCTCGCTCCTGGGGCAGCCCCTGGGCCTGGGCCACCCACCTCAGGCCTCCAGGGGCTGAGCTGCCCAGGTCCATGTTCCCTGAGAAGCAGTTAAGAGACACATCAGCCATGTCCCCCGTGACCTCCCTCTGCCCAAAGTCATTAATGGCTGCTGCCTCAGGCCCTCCCCTAAGACCTCTCCCCACTCATAGGGCACTTCACCCTCCCACACCCCAAACCCTCCCCCCTCCAGGCACCTCAAAGATCCCATCTGTCCTGGCCAGGCTTTGGTGGGGACAGAGGCTGTGCCCTCCACTCACCACAGGTGCTTCCCGGGAGCAGGGGCCACATCCCTTCCTGGTGGAAGATAAATAAAGTCTCTGGCTTAGAAGAGCTCATGATGGGAACAAGGTCCCGCTAGGGCGCACCCACTCCCGGGACCCCTCCTGGACCCTCCCAGGCCCACCAGGCTGCACCCTGAGGAAGGTCCCAATTCCCTCACCTCCCATTTCAACAATCCACAATTCACTTCGGCCCCCTGCAGCAGGACCGTAAGAGACTGGGGTGGAGGGAGGAGGAGCCCTCGGTCTCCTTGCTCACCCACCTTCTGCCGGCAGAGGGACAGCTGGGTCACCTTCGCCCCATCCGATGCCCGGAGCTGCTTCATCCACACCCACTGTTTCAGGCATGTCCTCGGGGTTCCCATCTGGCGGTCAGCCAGGTGCTCCCGGAGCTGGGCCCCTCTTTTCACCGACCGCCGCCAGGCCCCAAAGCACCTGGGAGAGCCGAGAGGAAGTGCAGGTGCTGGTTGTAAAGGCCACAGCTACAGCCTCTGTCAAGCACCAGACTCACTACTTCCCCTCTCGGGGCCTCAGCTCTCTCATCTGTAAAATGGGGCTGCAGGAAGGACTTGACACCATCACCTCCACGTGCCTGGGTGGCCTCCACAGCCTCCTACCTGGCTGCCCTCATCCACTCTTGGCCCCTCCAGTCAGTTCCTACTCAGTAACCGAGTGATTTTTTAAAACAAATCTTCAAATCAGATCATTTTATTCCCCTGCTGAAATCCTCCAGTGGCAGCCCCTTGCTTGTATGATAAAATGTCAGCCCCTCCCCAAGCCTGCAAGATTCCCCACACCTTTCCAACTTCATCTCAAACCATCCCCGGCGCGCGCCCCCCCCCCCCTCCCCCCGCACTAACAGGGCTGCAACTTGTCTGCTGTTCTTGGAGTTTTCTGTGATTTGCTGTCATAGGCCTTTGCACATGCTGTTCCCTCTGCCTGGCGCTCTCACCGGCTCTCCCTCCGCTAGCCAACCATTCATCCTTCGCACCTCCGCTCAACCCTGGCCGCGGTCGGCACCCTCAGTTTAAATGTTCTCACAGGAAAAACTCTCAGCAAAATGCAGGCAGCGGGCAGCTATCGGGTTTCTTCAGCAGGCAAATTGCAAGGAAAAAGAGTTCAGGGGGCCCACAGCTCACAAAGACTTGAATGACAATCTCGACCAATTCCAGCATGTGGACCTAATTTAGATCCCGATTCAAACAAACTGGAACAAGATGGATGCTTGTAAGACAACTGGAGATCCGAATGCTGAGCAGATCCTTGCTGGGATTAAGGAATTACTGTTCGTTTTCCAGGTGTGAGCATGGCATGTGGTCAGGTTGTGTACAAGAGTCCTTATTTTTCAGAGATGCTACGGAAATAGCTATGGGTGGATGGTGTGAGGCTTGGGGTTTGCGTCACGGTAACGTAGAGGGGGAGTAGTCGGAGTGCATCCGAAAGGAGCTTTCTCGGGAGGTGACTTCCTCGAAGCTGGGCGATATACAGGCGTGTTATCCCCTTTTCTTTAGTTTTGTGTAAGACAAAATGTTCCGTAATTTAAACGTTAACAACAGGGAAGAAAACTCATAGATCCGTGTTTCTTCCCTTCACAGCACTACACTCAGGGGGTGTTCGCACCGCCCCCCTTGTGACCGCTAATTTCCTGTCTGTCCCCCACCTGGCCAGGGGTTCCACGTGGGACAGGTGACGACGCACTCAGCTTTACTTGTAACTAACCCCCAGCTCCTGGGTGGTTTCTAGCAGGTCTCAGACTCTCCGTAAACTGCAGCTGTTTTCATTTCTCTTTCATCTTTGTCTCTCAAGACAAGGAGGAGTCAACGTCTGCCTCAGGGAAGGCGGTCCCCCTCCCACCGCTCCCCCTTCTGCCTACCTGCGGAGCCAGGCTCTCTGATGCTGGGGGCCCCAGGGGGGCACCCAGGCTGTATCTGCGGCAGGAGAGCACCAGGCCTGGGGGCTCCTCCCCATGCTCTGAGTCCTCAGCATGGCCCCGGAGGCCTCTCCCTGGACCCCCTTCTCCTGCCTGGCCCATTCCTCCTGCTGGCACTGCAGGAGGAAGACTGTAAAGGGAGGGGTGAGAGAGGAAGTGAGCAGAGGGGAGGATCAGGGCCAGGAGGGCCACTGACACCTGGGACACCTCCTCATCTCTGGGCTTGTTTCCCTGTGAGCGAATGATGTCTAAGCGACTTTCCAGGTCTAACACTCAAGCTTCTGCTGGGCCTGTGCCAGCGTCAGTGGCACACCAATATCACTGTGTGTCTGCAAGCTAGTCCCTTAATTACTCTGTGCCTCAGTCTTCCCATCAGTGAAATGGGCGCAACACCTTGCCGAGGTCACCGTGAGGCTCAAATGAGATGGTGTCTGGGAAGTTGCCATCGTAGGTGCTCAATGAACACTCATCCACTCAGGACCCCCTGCCCTCCCCTGCCCTGTGTGGGGACTCAGCCCTGCCCAGCTCCGTCTGCCCCGCTTTCCCAGGGCCCCACATCTCACCAGACAGCTGTTGCAGGGCCTGCAGGATATGGACCCTCCCGTCTCCTCCATCTGGTCTCGGCCCAGAACGTGATGGAATTGGCCAGGCTCCTGCCTCCTCCCTCAGGCTCCCTGGGCTGAGAGTGAAGTTGCCCAGAGAGAAACTGATGCCCAGGGCCCAGGGAAGGCACACATCCAACTGTCCACCCCAGCCCGGGGTGGATCCTGCCCGCCCACAGGAGCACGGGACGCTGAGCCACCTGCTGTTCTCTTCCAGGCAGTGCACTCATCCCTGATCACACAAGGGATCTGGGGAGGGGGTTCTGCTTTTGCTTCACTCTCTTCAATACTATTTGGATTTTTCACAACAAACATGTATTCAATGGATATTATTTAAATTATTTTAAACCCATTTTTAAAATTAAAAATAAGAACAAAAACAATACATCAGAGTAGTGGAAAATTGAGGAAATGAAGAAAAAAATAGCCAACTTAATCCCTCTGTTGCAGAAATAAGCACTATTTGCATTTTATTTTTTTGGAGGTTGGAGTCACCATCTTAATCATTTTTTTGTTGTTGTTAATCCTCACCCAAGGATATTTTTCCATTGATTTTTAGAGAGTGGAAGGGAGGGGGAGAGACAAAGAGAGAGAAACATCGAAGTGAGAGAGACATGTCAATTGGTTGCCACCCCACACGTGCTCTGAGGGGCCGCGGAGGAGCCTGCAACCAAGGTAGGTACCCTTGACCGGAATTGAAGCCGGGACCCTTCAGTCCCAGGACCCTTCAGACCCTAGCCATTGAGCCAAATCGGCTAGGGCCATCTTAACCATTTTTTTTTTTTTTACATATTTTTAAAAATATATATATTTTATTGATTTTTTACAGAGAGGAAGAGAGAGGGGTAGAGAGTTAGAAACATCAATCAGCTGCCTCCTGCACACCTCCTACTGGGGATGTGCCCGCAACCAAGGTACATGCCCTTGACCGGAATCAAACCTGGGGCCGAAACCGGTTTGGCTCAGTGGATAGAGCGTCGGCCTGCGGACTGAAGGGTGCTAGGTTCGATTCCGGTCAAGGGCATGTGCCTGGGTTGCGGGCACATCCCCAGTGGGAGATGTGCAGGGGGCGGCTGATTGATGTTTCTCTCTCATCGAGGTTTCTAACTCTCTATCTCTCTCCCTTCCTCTCTGTAAAAATCAATAAAATATATTTAAAAACAAACAAACAAACAAAAAAAAAACCTGGGACCTTTCAGTCCGCAGGCTGATACTCTATCCACTGAGCCAAAGCGATTAGGGCCATCTTAACCATTTTTAAGTGGACAGTTCAGTAGTGTTAAGTCCATTCGCATTATTGTGCAACATTTTAGTTTTTTTCCTTCTGGTCTTTTTTTATGCACTGTTTTAGGTGCACAGAAAAATATCTTAGATACTATTTATTCCTTTTTCTTGTTCATTTAACATTGTCATAACCATTGTTCCTTGTCATCAAAAATTCTACACACATGTCCATAAAAATACTTCCGGGAATGGGGACCCATGGGGAGGGGGATGAAATTTCTAACTATATTGAATGTGTTTTCAAATCAAGCATGCATGACTGTCATGATCAGAAATAAAAATTAAAAGTATTGAAAAGAAAAATAAAGGAAAAGAGAGTGGGGAGAAAAATTTTAAATCTTCATAAATACCATGCAGAATGGTTGCCAAATAGTCATCACGTAGTTAAATGGGAATTTTCTCACTCACTGGGCATTGAGACTGTGTCAACGCTTTTACAAGGATAAATAATGCTGTGATGGACCTCTTTCTGCACAAATCTGTGTCCACGTCTGCTGGTTGCATCCTCCTTCTCTTGTTGGGGAGAGGGATGGGGACGAGGAGGGAGGCTGCCAGCTCTGCCCAGCCACACTGACCAACCCGGGGTGTCCCCACCTACCTGCTTCTCTGGGCGGGGTCCACCCCTGGCTTCCTTCCTGAGGGACCTGGGGGCTGGCCTCCCCCAGAGGGTGGGGGTCCTGGGCCAGCCTGGAAGTGGGGCTGCCCTTGTTTCTGCTGCTGAGCCCGGTGTCTCCACTGGATCAGGAGAGAAGGGAAGAGGGACGTTGGCTGCAGCCTCCAATGTGCCCTGAGAGGGAGCACCAGGGAGGCGCAGGGACAGGGGCCAAATACTTCTATCAGACTCCAAAGCCTATGGTCTCAACCACTAGACAACCCTGCCTCCTTGGAAATGCATGAGTGAATGGAGAGAGGGCGCCCCAGAGGCAGGGCTCTCCTTGGGAGACCGAACTTGGAGCTGGGTCCTCCCAGAGCACCCCCTTCCCAAGGAGGGAAGAGCACAGTCCTGGCCTGCAAACCCCTCGTGGAAAACAGCAGCTCTTACAGTACGTGGCAGAGTGCGAGCTAGGTGCTAGGCAAGTGCTGAGTCCCTTTATTCATTTAACTTCACCACAACCTTGAGGGAGTATGTTCAATTATCATCCCATTTTAGAGATACAAGACGAAGGCACAGAGAGGTTAGGTAACTTGCCCACAGTCGCACAGCCAGAAAGTGTGAAAGAAGGACAGCAGCGGAGGCCGGATATGAGCTGAGGCAGAGCTGGTTCAGGTGTCGGCGCGCTCTCCTGGGGGTCACTCAGAAGGTAGAACCCGAGCCCCAGAGGAACCTCCTCCTGAGCACACCAGCATTTCATCCCCTCCCCTCCACCCAACCTGGAGGTCCCTGACCTTTTGGAAGCTCTGGGCCAGAAGGGCCCTCCTCTGTCCACCGCACGCCACCTCCAGGTGGGCCTCCCGGAGCCGCAGACCCCTGCGCAGCAGCCGCCGGTGGCCCAGGGCCGCTGCCTGCCGCCTCCACACCAGGTGCTGCCACGCCCTGAAACATCTGGACAGCAGCTGCCGGCTGGGGATGGACGGGGCTGGTCAGGGGGTGGGCCTGCTCCTCAGCCCAGGGCGCAGCAGAAAGGGCTTCCCTCTATTGATGGCTTGGAAATCTCAGGTGAGAAAGCCATGGAGGCGGGAGAATGCCCAGCAGCCACAAGTTCCAGGAGCTGCTGTCCGTCCCTTCCCTGGGGGCCCGGAGGACCCTGTCATCCCCAGCAGGGACAGCGTGGAAGTCTCTCCCCCTCAAGTCCCATGTGGCTCTGCCATCAGGGCCAATCTCTATGAGGCAAAAGGGAGAGGAGCTGTCCCAGCCCCAGCTGTGGCCTCACCGGGCCCTCTCGGACTCCAGGTTCACAAGATTTCCGGCTTTGTTCTTGGAAAACAAAAGGACAAGACTGCCCTCAGGCCCGCAGCCAGCAGGACGGACACCCCTGCCCAGCCTGCCCCACGGCCTCCCTTTCTGACGAACCTGGCTGCTTGGAGTGAGAATTCCTGGGGGAGGCAGCAGCCCTCTGGAGCGCCCTCCCCCCCCCCAAATCCTGCTCCCAGACTCCTCTGGCCGCTACCTGCAGGGCACTAGTGGCTGGGCCAAGGCCTGCAGAAAGGAAGTGGCCTCTCTTCCTCCACCCTCCCACCTGCTCCCTTGGGACCTTCTCCCCTCCTTCCTGCCCAGGGAGGGCACCCCAGGCTGCCCAGAGAACGTGGGGGAGCACAGTCTGGCCTCTCTGCTGCCCACCTCTTGAGGGAGCAGGGGGCCTCCGGTCTGCCCCCTGCTGCATGTAGGCCTCTTTCCTCGCCTCAGGGGGTAAGCAGGAAGGACCCCCTGCACGGGGTCAGGGAAGCCCCCAGTCAGCACCCCCAAAGCGGTCTGCGGTGGCGACGCGCGCTTGCTGCTCGCCTGGACCCCCGGTGTCTCTGGGAGACTCACGGCTCCCCTGAGACCTCGGGGGTGTTTCTTTCTCTGACGGCAGAACATGAGAACAGGCTCGGTGCACTGGGGGCCAGCAGGGAGGGCCTGGCCACCGCTGGTCCAGGGCTCCTGCGGCGAAGGGCCTGGGGGTTCCTGGGCCCCCCAGCACCTGAGGCGGGCTGCCTCCTGCTCCAGGTGCTGCCCGGAGGCCGGCAGCCGGGAGGTGGCAGCCTGGGGTGGGGCCCGAGCCGGGCTCTTGACGGGGACAGCCAGGTCGTCCAGGGTGAGGGGTTCCCCCATGAGCCTGGAGGGCCAGTCCCCCAGGCCACCCCAGGATCTGGAGCCTGGCTCTGTGTGCCCATCAGTGGGGGCATAGCGCAGGGTGGGCCTGGAGCGTGGGCAGGGCGTGTCTGTGGCCAGAAGCCAGGACGGCTTCAGGGTGGGGGATGGTTGAGCCTGTGGCCCTGGGGGTTGGGGGCTTCTCCGGGGCACCCCGTGAGGCCAGAAGCCTTCCTGAGGCTCCGACCAGGGGTGGGGGCTGCTGCGGCTTCCACACCCCGCCAGGCCGGCCTCCCGTGCGCTCAGGTTACTCTGCTGGACGGTGAACGCTCGCGCCCCCCGCAGCGGGAGGACTCCCAGGGGCTGTAGGTTGCTCTGCTGCTGGAATCTGGAGTTGATCAGCCGGCCGGTCGTGTCCTTCAGGGCAAGGCCCAGGCGGGGCCTAGGGCTGGCCAGGTTGGTCTGGACTTGGCAGGGCTCCTGGCGAAGGGCTGCCCTTGGCGAGGGAGTGGTGGCCGGCTCTCCTCTCTCGGCCTGGCCCCTGGGCACCCACGGGCCCTGTCCACTACCCAGGACGACACCCAGGCTCTTTGGGAGTCTCCGTTGCTCTAAAGGGAGTAGAGACAGTCATGCCCTGAGTGGGGATCTCGTGTTCAGTTCAGGTGGGACAGGTGGGGCCGGTCAGGCCTCAGAGCCGGAGGGACAGGGTCCCAGGCCGGAGAGAGCCTGGACGGCAGGGGTCTGTGTCAGCTCTGCAGACAATGGGCAGTGTCTGGGGGTCCTGAGCAAGAACAGTGACATGATCTGACTGTGCCTGGCTGCTTGGATCAGGGACGGGGTAGGGTCAGAGGCGAGGAGGGCAGAGGGAGTCTGGGGGACAGGAGGCTGTTGAGGGGGAGACAACCAGGTCTGGGGTGGCAGGGAAGGTGGAGAGAAGACAGATTCAGATCCGCTGTGGAGGCTTAGAGGGGCGAAGCAAAGGGGGGCGTGAAGGACCAATCCCTGATTTCCAGCTTGAGCAAAGAAGTGATGCGGGGGTGGGGGGGACCGGGGGTTGGCGGGGGAGGGGGGGGGGGAGATAGACAGCAGCTGAGGATGACAGTAAGACCCAGCATATCAAACGGCTGAAAGCTGCTCTGGGGGTCCTGGGGTGGGGCTTAGAGCCCTCCTTCCCATTGCCCCCAGCCCTCACAGCCATCCCACGGAGCTGGGGCGATGCCTGGGAAGGCAGGCAAGTAGATTGTGGGCCATCAAAGTTTGTAGACAGGAACCTCAGAGAGGTTAAGCAACTTGCTCACAGCCACACAGCTGGAACAGAGACCCTGGCACGTGAACCAGAATCTGACTTTGTCCTTGGGCTGCTTCTACCCTTGGCTGCAGCTGCTCTGGCCTTCAGAAAGCCCCAGGCACCTGAACTCAGGTTCCCCAGCCCACCACCCCTGGCACCCACCTACCACCCACCTACCTGGGGGAGCCCCTTCTCAGCCAGGGCCCAGCCAGGCCTGCTCCTGGTCCACCCTCCCCCTGACTTCCCGACCCTCCCTTGGGCTCCAGGCTGGGAAGCCTGTGTCCTGGCCCAGCTGGCCCGATGCAGCTAATCTCTGGAATTGTGGAGGCTCTGGGCTGGCCTGTCTGGGAAAGGAGCTCTGGGCCACGACCTAGAGGGGACCCCGTTCCTGCCACCTCCCAACCCAGACCCACCAAGCCTCTTGCCTGGCCTCAGGGGGGTCGCAGGCCGGGGGGACACATTCTCCTTCTGGCTGGCGTCGGGTCTCAGCTCCATGGGCTCAGGGCCAAGCCAGGTGGCAGCAGTGTCGCTGCTCCACACCACAGCCAGCAGCCTAGCTGACCAGACGAGATCTGTGGGAGGAGGACGGGGTGCCCTGGCTCCCACCAGGCCACACCCCAGCCCTGGCCCACAGCCCACCCTTCACTGGCACCCCTGGCTGCCCTCTGGCCCAGCCCCAGCTGTCCGGGTCAGGCCCCTATGGGGTCTCCTCATCCTGCCTCCAGGCCACCCCCTTTCCATCTCATTTTCTCTTGTCCTCCAGAGTCCCTGCCCAGCCCCAAGAGGGGGCGAGGCTCTCTTTGTTTCCTGTCCCCACTCCCCCATGTCCTCCCTCCCTCCTCCCTAACACCCTGGTTCCGAGCCCCAGGTGCTCCATGCAGGAAGTCACCCCTCAGTCCACGAAGATTTCAGCTGCCAGCTCACTGAGACTTTCTTTCCTTTTTTGTGTTTTTTAATGTATTTTTATTGATTTCAGAGAAGAGGGGAGAGGGAGAGAGAATCATCGATCGGCTGCCTCCTCCATTCCCCCTACTGGGGATCGAGCCCGCAACCCGGGCATGTGTCCTGACCAGGAATCAAACTGTGACCTCCTGGTTCATAGGATGATGCTCAACCACTGAGCCACGCCGGCCGGGCTCACTGACACTTTCTTCACATACCTGTCTAAGTTCTCAGTGAGCTCACCATCCCCATGGACTACCCCCCCGACTCCTGGCCTGTGGGGTCCTTGACCTTCTCCCCTCCCACCATCTTGCCCTTCACCCCACCTCAGCCACCAGCTCCATGATCACCCCAGGTTTTGTCATCCTAAATACCTGCACTCCTCTGTAATTTTCGTTCCAGAGCCCCCCATCTTTCCAGCCCATTCCTGGAGTGCCCTGATCCCAACAGTCTTTCCCTCCAGGGACGCCCTCCCCGCCGCCACCCCATCACCCTTGGTCTCTTTTTGCTCACTGATGTCTCTCTCCCCTCCTGCGCTTTAACCAGCCAGGCTTACAGTCATCCCTTCTGCACGCCCTCAGCTCCTCTCCGGCCACATTCACTCAGTGAAGTCACAGGGCTGGAGAGAGTGGCTGAAAACACCCGCGAGGCTGCGCCGTGGCCTCCTTCCAAAATTACACCCTCCTCCCCTCCTCCCCACCCTCTTAGACACTAACTAAAACTCCCCCCCAACCCCCACCCCCGTCCTCAGACCTCTGCCCCCTCTTCTCCCCACACCCCCTTCAGCGGACCTATTGCCCCCACCAAACACGGCCATCAGAAGAGACATGCCACCAGCTCCTCCACCAGCTCCATGTCCACTGCCTCTCCTGCCCCTCCACCATCCTGTGGTCCCAACCCCAGCCAGACCCTCCCCCAAGCTCTGGGTACCATTCTGTCTCCCCGGCCCAAGGGCAGCTCCCAGGGCCATCACCAGCCTCAAAGATGCCATTCTCTGAACCAGGAAAAGGAACCACACTGCCCAACCCTCACAGCTGACTCAGCCACACACCAGGGCACCGAGCCTGGGGGACAGGACACAGGTCCCCTCCCCCATCATTTACACTTCCCCCTTCTTCACTGACTCACTCCCATCAGCACTTAAACCACAAACAAAAACACCAAAAACCCTCCCTCTCCAGCCTCCAGGCCCCAGACCACTTCCCTCTCCTCATCACACCCAAATCCTAATCCCTCTCACCCGCCTCTGACCTCCCTGCGATCAGCCACCCCCACCCCGAAGCTGCTTTCTTCCGGGTGACCTCCGAGATGCAGGTCCCTGGCCAGCTCTCAGCAGGACAGTCGTCACTGTCCTCCTTAGAGCCCTCCAGGACGCCACCTCTCGGCTTCTGTCCCTCCTGCTGGTTCCCCTTCTCTGAGCTCTTAGGATTGGAGGTGTCACAGCCTCCTTCCTCCCCTGACGCATGCACCCCAAGTGACCTCAGCTCCAGACAGTTCTAAGGCAGACTCCCATCCCCCCTTCTCCCAGAAGGGCAGCTTAGCCCCCTGCTGACTCAGAGGAGATCCCGGAGCCACCCTGACCGCTCCTTCCCCGTCCCATCACCTGCAATCCATTAGCTAATCGCATCTGCTCTACCTTCCAAAGACACCCGGAACCCAGCCCCTGCTCACCACGTCCAGCCCCACCTGCCCAGGTCCAGGGCCATTGCCTCTTGCGTCCTGACTGGTCTCCCACTCTGCCCTCGCCCCACACTTGCGGACTACTCCCCACTGAGGCCAGAGCGATCCTGAGAACTTAGATCAGAGCATGTCCTGACTCAACTCAAACAGCCCCAAGGGCTCCCCAGCCCACTCCGTCCTCACTGAAGGCTTCAAGGCCCTACATGCGGAGCCTCTTTGCCATGGAAACACTGTTGGCACACAGCCAGCCTATTGGCTGACGGCTTGTCTCTGGCCACTTTCTCACTGCATGGCAGAGTAACTTCAAAGGATGCCCCGTGGCCCACAAAGCCTAAAACATTTGCTTTCTGGCTTTTAAGGACATTTGCATAAGAAGGGAGGGGTTTGGGAAACGGGTGAAAGGGGAATATAGTCAATAATATTGTGGCAAGTTTATATGGTGACAGATGGCTAACAGAATTAATGGCGTGATCACCACTGGCTGGTATAAAAATGTCAAATCACTATATTGTACATCCAAACCCCCTGCCCCACATACCTGGCCCTCAGTTACCTTACCAGCCTCATCCCTACTCCTCTTCCCTGGCTCTCCCTGCTCCAAACACCCCAGCCTCCTGGTTGTCCCTCCAAAATGCCCTGCCTGTTCTAACCTCAGGGCCTTTGCACTTGCTGTTCCCTCAGCCTGGAACTCTCTTTCCCTCTCTCTCCTTCACGTTCTGCCTCAAATATCACAGTGAGCTCCTCTTCCCTGACCACTGTCCCTCCAACCACAGCAGCTCCTCGTTCCCTCCTCTCTCTACCCCATGATTTAGCACCACCCAACAGATTGAAGAAATCAGCGTTTGCTTTTCTCCCTCCAGTGGACTATGAGCCACTGTCTCTTTTTTCCATGCTGTATCCACAGCATGTGGAATAGTCCCTGGCACACAGTAGGGGCTCACATCACTTACTCTGCACCGCAGCCCAAGGACTTAGGTCCTTCTCTTTTCAGAAGAGGAAGCTGGAGCTTAAAGGGGCTACCTGTCCCGCCAAGGCCAGTGGCTGCAGGGGGGCCACCTGGGCCGGGCTTCCTCAGCAGGACAACCCCGCTCCCCACCTCTTTCCAAAGGATACTTGAGACAGCTCAGTCCACATATCCCTTTTTACCCCTCTCCCCCCCAACTCACCCCACGCCTGGGCTCCCTATCTGCTCCTAACGCCCTTACCTGTCCAGCTAAGGACAGCAGGTAGACAGCTCAGTCCACATAGCCCTTTCTATCGCTCCCCGCCCCCCACCCCTCCTCTTCCCACCAAAAGAACCTCGGTCAGTTTTCCTGTCCTGAACTTGCCCTCCAGTGCATATAATTTACAATTATATGATTATGACATATACATATCTGTCTTCCTCGGGCCCTCTCTCACCCAGTTGGGTTTGAACCTAGAGGGGACCTCGGCCGGCCCAGTACGGCTAACGATCCAACTCTGTAGGGGCGGGGCAACGTCAGAGAGCAGAGAGCGTGCACGCCCCGCGGCTGCCTCGTGCCGCCTGGAGGGTGCTCGGGGGGTCGGTTGTCCCAAGTGCTGAGCGTGGCCGCCGTTGTCTGCGCATGCGTGGGCCCGAGGGCGTGGCCAGGGGTCCTCCGCCCCGAGGGTTCTGCCCCCTGCACCCTCGCTGAGCATCGAGCCACAAAGCACGTGACCTCGTGCAAACTTCTTGCGCGCAAGACCTGCAAGCCTGCTGGCCCTCGGGTCCCTCCGAAACTGGCTGGAACCTGCCCTATCCACACCGCCCGCCAGGCCCTCCACGGTCAAGCCCTTGTCCCTGCGGTTCCCCACGCCACCCTGCCCTGTCCTTTCCTTCCTCCGTCTAGAGCAGCGGTTCTCAACTTGTGGGTTGCGACCCCTTTGGGGGTCCAACGACCCTTTCACAGGAGTCGCCTAAGACCATCGTAAAACACATATAATTACATATTGTTTTGTGATTACAAACTATGCTTTATGTTTAATTTGTAACAATGAAAATACATCCTGCATATCAGATATTTACATTATGATTCATAACAGTAGCAACATTACAGTGATGAAGGAGCAACGAAAATAACTTTGTTTGGGGTCACCACAACATGAGGAACTGTATTAAAGGGTCGCGGCATTAGGAAGGTTGAGAACCACTGCTCTAGGTGGTGCTGTTTCTCCTTTCTAAACACGCGCTGGACGAGGAAGGAGCACTGGGCCAGGAGCCCGAAGACCCGGTCAAGATGGGTTCTGAGGCTGTGTGACCGCAGGTAAGTCCCTCACTTTTCTGAACCTCAGGACCCTTATCTGTAAAAGGGGAGTGTTGACACCCACTCTGCTACCCTTTGGCTTGACCAGAGTCAGATGTTTAACAAACGCCAGCCAGCCTTTCAGACTCTAAAGCAGATCTTGAAGGGGTGTGTGTGTGTTTACTTCCTTCATAAGTCTATGCATCTAATAACTCCTCGTAAACACTGGCTTGAGCCTTTTGGTATTCAGGTCTTGTTCTTCCTATGTCTCCAGTAAAACTTTTGCCTTAAAGTCAAATTGTTCTGATACTAATTCAGCTACACCAGCTCTATTGGGGTTACTTGCCTGGTTTAATGTTTGCATCCTTTTACTTTCAGCCTTGCTGTGTCCATATATTTTAGGTGGGTCTCTTATGACACAATATGGCTAGATTTAAAAAAAAACCACACATTTACAATGATATGATTATGACATATACAAACCATCTCATTTTTGTGCCTGTTAATGATCAAACTTCATGTTTTTCTTTCTTCTTTCTTGTCTTTTTTTCTTGTTTCCCCCTCCCCTTACAAATGTCTTGCAACTTACACATCCTATTTCTATTCTTTCAGTGGTTATCCAACACATTTTAATTTGTATATTTAATTTGACAAAGTCTAAAGTTAATCCATTATTTACCCTCCTTCCAGACAAAAAAACAACAAAAAATGAACAAGTAAACAAACCAAAAACCAAAGACTTTATAACACTGTTTCTGGTCAACTCCCCTTGAACTGTATTATTATTGTCGTGAACACTAAACCACATTTACTGTTTCCTTCATGGTTCTCAGATCTTCCTTATGGAAAAATGTCCTTCTTCCTCAGATTCTTTATGTTTCTGTCTTGAAGGTCTGTTGGTGATAAACTCATTGTCATTTCTCTAAATGTCTTTATTTCACCCTCATCCCTGAACGCTCACTCACTATTACAAACTTCAGGCGGAGTTACTTTTATCACCACTTTGATGATAACACTCCTGTCTTCTGATGTGTATTGTGGCTGCTGGCAGGTCATCGGTTGCTGGTGTAGTTGTCATTCCTTTCCGGATGATATCTTTTCTACCTGGCTGCCTTGGCGATCTCGATGTTTGTGTTTGGCGTCCTGCAGTTTTTCTTCATCCATTCATCCTACTCCTATCATAAAGCACTTACTGGGTGCGGGCACTGTCCCAGGTGCTGAAAGGACAGCAGTGAGTGAACAAAGTTCCAGTATGAGGACATTAAGTGTGGGGGCTGGGCACCAGGCCTTGACGTCTTTGTACTGGGGACAAGCCAGGATGGGCCAGATACCCGGGGCCCAGTAGTCAATGTCCATCCCAGTCAGTGGGGCGGGGCCCTGGCCAAAGGACCCTCAGAGCTTCTGGACAGTAAGTATCAGTTCTGGTCAGCTCTGAGGCCAAGACCCAGGGTCAGCCAGGAAGCGGTCACCTGTCGCCTGACCCAACACCATTACAGGCTGGAGGAGCAACCCCACCAACAACTTAGTTGCTATCTCAGGAGCCCCTAGGGGGCCAGCCGCTTCACATTTCATTTGAATCATCGCCCTCTGGCAGGTGTCAGTCCCCATCCAGAGAGGCTAAGTGGCCCAAGGGCACACAGCCAAGCAATGGCAGAGCAAGACTCAAACCATCACCTGAGTCCACTGATTCAGAGACGCAGACATCCATCTGCCACACTGAACACAGGCCCCTGGTCGTGAGCCCCTGCCTTCTCCTGTCGCAGCAGAACAGGCTGCTCATTCCAGGTACCCTGTGGGTTCGCAGCAGAAACCTTCCTGGGAATGGCAGCTCCAGGCGCCAGCCCTGCTGGGGTATTAAACATGGCTCCACACACATCCAGCTACAGAATTCCCCAAACTTTAATGCCATGCCTCTGAGAAGGGAAGCTGGGGGCTGTTGTGGGTCTCACGTTTAGTCGACACCGCCTGCCTCCAGCCCCGGGGTTCCCAGGAGTAAGTGATCAGGTAATGAGAAGCACAGCACCTCCCCCTATACCACAGACCTCCTTCTGCCAGGGGCGGGGGGTGGGGAGGCTCGACAACTGCGGGGAGGCCCAGGGCGGGGGCGTCACTGGCCCTTAGAGGCTGGACTCTGCCCGGCTCAGGAGTGACTTGGCCTGGGACCGGCATGGAGCAGCTAGGGGCGGAGGTGAGGAAAGTGAACACGGTTCCCAGCCTGGGACCGGTGAGGTACTTGGAAGTGGGTGGAGAGTCTCAGGGAGCCTGGGACAGCTGTGTGCACAGAGCCATTCCGGCAACACCTGAGATGGGGACTAGGACACGTTCCACATTAGGTCTAAGAGAGGGGGGGTCAGGGGCAGCCGTAGATCGGTGTCCAGGGCACAAGGAAGGCCCTGCTGACCAACCTCCCCTACAGTTTGTGATTCTGGCCCCGGAGCTGCGGCCAGGGCAGCAGGGCTGGCTTCAGTACCCTTGGGAGGTGTGACCCTTGTTCTCCGCGCCTGCATAAAAGTCTGTGGGGGCCTCTGGTGAGTCAATCGTCTGGTAGGCACTGCGCTGAGATGTGCTTCCAAAACCTAGGAGGGTGGGGAGATGGAGAGAAAGCAAAAATGAGGGGTGAGGCTCAGGACATTCCACTGAGTCCAAACCAAGACCCACTCCACCCCCACCAGGCAGGCTAGAGCTGGCATCCTGGCACCCAGGGCAGCGACAGTGGCCACAGTCCCAGATACCAAGCCTTTCACCATAATGTTCATTCAGTCCTCCCATATCCTTATGGAGCAGGCATTTTTACTGTCCCCACTTTACAGATGAGGAAACTGAGGGTCAACGAGATGAACTGACTTGCCTGAGATTACATAGCTCAAAGCTGAGGACGAGGATGCAAACGGGAGTGCTGTGTTCCTCTATCCCAGCGATTTCCCACCCTGCTCATATGGCGCGCACGCACACACACACACATCGCTAAAATTCTGTGCCACACCAAGACATGTATTTTTTGCCAATCTGACAAAAAAAAAAAAGTATAACTTTGATTCATTCACACTAGATGGCTATTGTGTTGGCTGCTATAATTTCTTTCCCTGACAATCTAAGGCAGTGATGGCGAACCTATGACACACATGCCAGAGGTGACATGCGAACTCATTCTTTTGGCTGATTTTTCTTTGTTAAATGGCATTTAAATATATAAAATAAATATCAAAAATATAAGTCTCTGTTTTACTATGGTTGCAAATATCAAAAAGTTTCTCTATGTGACACGGCACCAGAGTTAAGTTAGGGTTTTTCAAAATGCTGACACGCCGAGCTCAAAAGGTTCGCCATCACTGACCTAAGGGAAGAGAGGTCAGTGCTCCTGACTAAACAGTGTATTTTAAAAATTCTCGCGGCACACGGGTTGAAAGTCGCTGCTCTCTCTATCCCGAAGGCTCAGAGCCTGGCCGTTGCAGAGGCTGGGGTCGGGGTGCGAGGCAGGCGGCAGGGCTCTCAGTGCCCACCCCCCACACTCCCATCTCCACGCTGCTCATTTGTCCGATGATCCTGAACAAGAGCCTCAGTTTCCCCATCTGTCCAATGGGAGGAATGTTACTGGCTACCCTCACCCCAGGGCAGGCCACAGGCCACTCCTGCCTGCCCTTGGCCCCACTGCTCCACCAGGGCAGGTCACCGGTCACTGCTGGCCTATCTCAGGAGTGAACGGAAGGAAACCTCACCCCTCTCTCCCCACTTCTGAGAGAGAGAGGGACGGAGAACATGTGTGGGAGAGAGCAGGGAAATGGCCCGGCCACCACGAGGAGGGGTGCAACCAGATGAGGCCCTGCAGCAGGGCAGTGCGGGGCTGGCTAAAGGAGAGGGCCGGTAGGCAGGGTAAGCCCTGCAGGTGAGTGCTGCCTTCGGCTGAGGCTCCCTGGCTCATGCCGGCACCATCTCTCCCTCGGCCACCCAGATCCCAGGAGACAGGAGAAGGGGGCTCTAGGGATGGGGGTTGGTGGGAGCAGAGAAGAGAGGGTGGCCCTGCAGGTGCCTCCAGTCTCAGGCTGCAGACTGCCCAGAGCTGCCCGTGGAACCGGATCACTCCCCCAGCTGGATCCGGTGTTTGGGCTCAGAGAGAGTCCTGGCTGCTGCCTCCAACTCTGTCTCTAGCTTGATGGCAGGGCAAGGTCACACCAGGCTGGGACAGCTGTGTGCACAGAGCCAACTCCTGAGATGGGGACTAGGACACGTTCCACATTAGGTCCATCAGGGCTGGCTTCAGTACCCTTCACGGAGACCAGGAGCTGGCACAGCTTAGGGGCAGGGGCTGTGGGTAAGGGACTGCGGGGGAGACAGGGGAGACGTGGGGAGCTGGTGGCATGCTCACCTGGATAGTACTCCCTGGAGCGGAAGGGAGCCTCGCCCCCGCGCTGCAGGTACATGTTGTAGAGCATGAAGCAGGAGAAGGGCTTGAGGAGCAGGCTGAGGATGGCCATGCCGGCGCCAAAGCGCCCTACGTCCAAGAGGCCGGCCCGCGGGTAGAAGATGCTGATGTGGATGATGTCCAGGAGGATGGTGACCACCAAGCCACCCAGAAACTGCAAGACAGGCCAGCACAGAGCCCAGGTGTGACCACGTGGCATCAGAGTTCACGAGCATACTGCCTCCCCGTCCTGCCCCCCCCCCCCCCCCCATCACATAACCAGGCCAGAAGCTGCCTTTGAGCCCTACTGTGACCTCAGGGGTTGCTGGAAAACAGGCCCAGCAAGCAGGCAGGACCCTGTGGGTGAGACAGCTGATGGGACTGCAGAGTGGAGCAGGGACTCGGTGGGGGGTGGGGGGGCGTATCTGAGGCCCAGCCCCAGCCTGCCAGCCCCACCCAAGCCCCCGCCCATCTCCTGTCACCCTTGAGGCCAAAACAAGGTACAAGACTTGGTTCCAGAACCTCTGAGATGGAAGGTACCTGAGTTCACCCACTCTGTCTCCACCACCAAGGAAATCCCTTCTCTGTCATCCTGAGAGGCCCCAGCCACCACCCTTCAGGAAGAGCTTAATTGGGCTGTATCCACTTTGACCTCACAAAGTAGTAGAGTTCCCTCTTTGCTGGTCTCCTCCTAAAAGAGGGTGCTAGCGGGGTGGGGGGTTGGGGGGGAGTCTTGAGTAGTGTCCCACTGCCCTAGGGGCGTGGCCAGCCTGGGCCACTGGTGGGACCCTGCCCCATGCCTTCCTGCAGGAAGACAATGGGCACACTCTGAGCTCTCTGAGCCAGGCAGGCAGAGAAACAGGCCCAGGCCAGGCTAGCAAACACACGCAGGCTGCAGCCCGGCTTTAGAAAACAGGAAATAGGAACAGGCAGAAGATTGGAACAGGTGCAGGGAAGACAGAGCAGGGGCCGCAGATCATCCTGAGCGGCCTTCCCCAGCTCACCATGCTTATAGCGTCGATGGAATCCTTCTGAGCCACGGCCCAAACGCCCAAGGCCAGGGTGGTGAAGTTGGCCCAAGCATAGGGGCCCCCGAACATGAGGCAGCCCCTGTGGGAAGATGGATCTGAGTCAGGTTAGCCGGTGACTGCCCCACAGGTGCTCCCCCCACCCCCCATAGGCTACCTCCCTGGAGCGCCAGGGTCTCAGGGAGCCTCTGAGAAGAGGCCACAGTTGGCCAAGCCTCTTGTGCCCCAGCTGTGAGCCAGGAACGTCAACAAATTCCAGTGGCTCTGCTTCCCAAATGGATCCCTTCGGGCCCAAACCATCCTCTCCTGCCAGGACGTACCAGCCCGCCTCCCATGGTCTGCTTCCTTCCACTCCTGCCCCCTCCGGGCCATTCTCTAAATAGCAACCGGAAAAGTTCATCTGGTGATATCTCCTCCGCTCCAAGTCCTACCAGTTTTCTGTCCCACTTGAAATAAGAGACTCTCTCATGGCCTAAGGGGCCCAGTGGGAGCACTGGTGACACCTGTGCCTACCTCTACCCTGAACACCTGGCCCCTTTTTGTCATTTCAGACTCAGCTCAAATGTTCACCAAGACTCCTCCCTGACCGCCCAGTTTTAAGCGCCACCTCGTCACCGTCTAATACAATGCCCACCCTATTTTATTTCTTAGGGTGTTGCTACTAACTGATGTTTACTTATTGTCAACCCAATGAAAATACTAATTACCACAGAGCCCTTACTAGTATCTGGCACATTTCTAAATGCTTTAAGTGAAGTCATTTATGTGCATTTGTGTTAACAACTCAGGGAAGGAGGCACTGTCATTATCCTCATTTTACAGGTGATGAAGCTCAGGCTCAGAGAGGTCAAGCAACCTGCCTGAGATCCCACAGCGGCTAAGTGGCGGCGCTGGGATTTGAACCCAGGCAATCTGACTCAAGAGGCCATGCTCTTTAAAAAAAATTTTTTTTTTTTTTTTATTGATTTCAGAGAGGAAGGGAGGAGAAAGAGATAGAAACATCAGTGATGAGAGAGAATCATTGATCGGCTGCCTCCTGCACGCCCTCCTGGGGATGGAGCCTGGGCATGTGCCCTGACTAGGAATCAAACTGTGACCTCCTGGTCCTTAGGTCGACGCTCAACCACTGAGCCACACCAGCCGAGCCAGGGGCCATGCTCTTATTTGCCATTTTCACTGGACCTCGACTGCCCCAGCACGCAGTGAGGCGCTTCATCCACTGAACAACAATCCCTAACGTGCACCAGCCAGAAAACTCATCCAAGCAGTTCCGTGTAGAAGGCAACGAGGCTCCACGGTCCTGGAGTCAGTCGTCTCAGCCTGGGGTTTTAAGAGCGCAAGTGCTGGGGCCGAACGAAGCCCAGACTCACCAGCTCCGAAGCTAGAGGAGTGAGGCTGAGAAATCTGTATTTGACCTCGCTACCATGGATGAGGGCTCGGAGCTCCGAGGACAGCGGTTCTCAACCTGTGGGTCGCAACCCCTTTGGCAGCCGAACGACCCTCTCACAGGGGTCGCCTAAGACCATCCTGCATATCAGATATTTACATGACGATTCATAACAGCAGCAACATGACAGTTATGAAGTAGCAACGAAAATAAGTTTATGGTTGGGTCACAACATGAGGAACTGTATTGAAAGGGCCAGAAGGTTGAGGACCACTGTCCTAAGAGGCCGCGATGGGCAAGGCCTCTGGGGACTGCCTGCCCCTCCCCCCTCCCTGGGACATGGGCGGCTTGCTGACGATCTTCTTGACAAAGGTGCTATTTAGTCTTGGAACTGGCTGGGGACACAGGAGACAGGTGGACACCGAAGAGGACACACCTGCGGAGTCACTTACCAGGTCGTCAGCAGCCAGTGAACCAGGATGATCAGCTGTGGCACAAAAAGGGGGAGAGGGGAGATCTGTGAATGTGACCACCATGGGGAGCAGGGGGTGGGGAAGCCTGTGGAGCCAGAAAACCCAGGAGGCCACTGCCTGGCACCGAAGAGGCCTACACAGATGTCTGCCATGGCGAGTGAACTGGTGGAGGAGGAGGAGGAGGAAGGCAAGGCCAGGCCAGGCGGGGGACACTGCCCCCTCACTCCGCCCCATTCCCTCGGGGCTGCTGACCCCCGCCCCCCTTCCTGCTTCCAAAGGCTGGAGGCTCCTTTGGGGAAGCGGGAATCTGCCCTGGAATAGAGGAGACCTTGACGGGAATGTCCAGGGTGGTGGCGAGGCGCTCAAAGAGGCTGATTTCTTGGGACTCTGGAGCTGGGGTGCCGTGTGGGGCAGGAGTGGGGGCGCAGCTGGGGGGGGGCAGGGGCCTTGAGGGCCTTGGAGTGTGGATTCCATTCCATGTGAGGAAGCCACGGCGGGCTCCTTGGTATGCTTTACGCTCAGGGGAAAAAACCCTCTGGCTCTTTTGTCATATTCCACCCTTTTCTATTGCCCCATTTGTCCTTAAAGGAACAGCCCCCTTGACTGGAGCTGGCCTCCACTGCTGGTCATCGAAAGGAAACTGAGAAGAAGCCACTGTGCCTGGAGTAGAAGATAAGAGGAGAGTTAGGGAGGGATGTCAGCTGGGGGTTGGGCAGGGCTGGCCCTGGGGGTGGGGGCGGATTCTGATCTCTATCCTAAGAGCCAGCCACTGTCCCCTCTGTTCTGCAGGAATCCCTGCCCACAGAGGAGAGAGATCTGCCCAAGGCCACACTGTGCCCAGCCACAGCGGTCCTGGCATCTGCCTTCCAGGCTAAGAGGAGGCGCGGAGGAAAGAGGCACAGGGGAGTCACAGCACCATCCTGGCCCGGAGAATCAACACCTGACCCTTTCCACCGTGGGTTTCTGTCTCAGAACCGGCATCCTTCCCCAGGGCTCTGGCTCCGACACCCCCGCTGTGTGCACCCAGGTCTGCACCAAAGGGCCCTGCAGAGCCCGGCTTTCTGGTGAGAGGAAAGGCTGGGACCAGGGGGGCCGCTGATCCGCAGGGAAGCGTGTGGCTTAAAGGCTTTTTCCTAGAGTCGGAGGGGCCTGGAAGACGGAGTGAGAACCTGGCTGAGGTGTAAAACGAGGCCATCTCTCTCGGGAAGCAAAGGGCATACCCTGGAAATACGGCAGATCCTCAAAAGACATCCGGCCCGTTCCGTGTGACATCACTCTTGTCTCATAAATATTTAAAAAACTTAGCACGACCTGATCACTTCTCTTAAGCCCCTGGGAAAAGAAACCCACCGAGGAGCAAGCCTCCCCTTCCTCAGTTTCCCCCGCTTTGTAATGGGCGGGCACACCCACCAGGCCTCTGTCCAGTAAAGCTCCATAAGAAACCCGGCCAGACCGGCCCTGCCCTTCCCCACGGTTCCCCTGGAGAACAGTGACTCATCTCAGCGCCAAAGAACTGTCCGCAGGCTCTGGGGGAGGTTTCCGGTAACAAGGGGCCACCTGGGATGCTCAGGTGTGGCCACGGAGAATGGGGTGGGGGGGAGGGGAGGCGCTGGGACCTGGGGATGTGCCTGGGCAGCCAGACAGCTCCTGGCTGGGCAAGAGGAAGGGAAGACTCTCCTTCATAGTGGGAGACTCTTCACACAGTGCTCGCCCTAGGGCGGCCGCCCAGCCCGTTTCCAGATATGTCAGAAGACCGGGCAAGAGAGGGTCAAAGAACCCAGGTAGCAGGGGGCGCATAGGATGCTGGGTTAGGAATAAGAGACCAGGGTTCAGGTCTAGGGACCAGGTCCCTTGGTGGCTGTGAAATGGAGGCAAGGCCCATCACCCATATGTCCTGTGGGGGTGCCTCCACCACTGAGCCAGGCAGCAGGATGGTCCCTGGAGGTACCCGCTTAATAAGCAGAGGTACCGTGTGGGACAGGCATCCGCAACAGCGTTGACAAGAGCAACTCCGGCTCCTGAGGGGGCGGTGCCTACCGCGTGTCCACACTGCCCCAGACACTTGGCCCATGGCATCCTCGCAACTACGTGGGGGAGAGTATGAATCCTGTTTCAGTTAGGAAGAAACCGAGGCAGTGAGAGGTGACGTGAACTGGACCAGAACATAACACTCACAAACAAGACAGCCCAGATGCAAATCTCAGAACTGGTTTATCCGTTCCGAGTTTTTATGTCAATAAAAACAGAACGCCACATCCCCTCCTGGACCCCTGGATCCTCCTCTTATCGCCCTAGAAGATAGGGTTTATTTTTCTCCTCTTTTTACAGCGAGGAAACGGATCCTCGGGAGAGGTTAGGAAACCTGCTCAAGGCCACGCGACTAGTAAGTAGCAAAGCCTGGCCTTGAGTGCAGGTTTGGCCCCAAGGCCGGTGAGACACTGCCAGGCCCTGGAAGAGCAAGGGAAGGGTGGGTGGAAACGAGGTTCAGCCTGGAGGAGGGAAGGCAAAGGGGAAACCAAGGAGTTATGAGGGCCTGGACTTGGACCCTTTGTTTGCCGCTAGAGCCCGTGGGGTCTGGAATGGAGGTGGAGAACTTCCCAGACAGGTGTGGACAGACCTCAGATCAACATACAGAACAACATATGGAATATATTCCTACCAGTCCCGTGCCAACACGACCTGTTACGTGAGGTAGTAAGATCCCCGAGGGTGGCTGAGGCTCAGGGACGCCCGTCAGGGCTGCCTGCCCTCGAGGGGAGACAGAACCAGGCAGTGGCTAACTGTGTGCAGCCAAATATGTGGGTCAGATCCTGGCTCCATGACGCAGAAGCTGTGTGAGCGCGGGCAAGTCACTGCCCCCTCAGAACTGCTGCTTGCTGTTCTGTATATTAGGGCCAACATGCCTGTTTCATAGGGTTGCTGTGTGGATCTAGCGGTACAGGGAGGTGGAGAGGTTTACGAAACCCTGAGCACAGTGCCTGCCAGGCAGTCAGCCCTTGGTACCAGCTGTCCTGAATTCTTAACCCTAATTCGACACAATCCCCTACCCCTTCCCAAGGGCCTCTTTTAACAGGGGCTCATGAACCCAAGTCTAGTCCTTTCTCAGCTTGTCTCAATCTCATTCCTCCAGCGCAGGACCTGCCTCATGACAGAGCTCAAGTTAGGGCCTGTCCTTTGTGCAAAGGGCCTGGGGCGACTATTCCTTCTCATCTGGCACCACTGTCCACTCTGCCAGGGCACAGGCAGGCAATGGGCCAATGAAGAAATGGGGAGGGAGTGCAGGGGCACCGGGGGGCATTTCCCAGCTCCCTCGGGGCCCTGATCTCAGAACATCTAAGTGGCCTGTGAACGAGAAATCGACAGCTGCCCTCCGTAGGGCGGCCAGACTTAACAACAAGAGCACAGAACGCCTAGCTAATTTTTAACTTCGGATCATGAATATTTTGTCAGTAGGTCCCAACTATTGCCCGGGACATACTTACGCTAAAAAATTACTCACTGTTGATCTGAAATTCAAATTCAGCTGGATGGCCTGGATGTGACCTGGCAACCCGTCCCTTGGGGCCTTCCAGCACCTGCTTGTCTCTGACTAGTAGCCGCGAAGACCCTTGGAGACAGAGGGTCTTATTTCCCCCGTAAAGCGAGGGACCGGCTGTCTCATTCTGGGCACCGAAAGCTCACACCTGTGGTGGTGCGTGGCTGTCAGGCCCATAAAGTTGCTCAAAAACCACAGCCCCTGATGTACCTAAGCCGTCACTTACTTACCGGGGGCCAGGGAAGGGCAGCTTTGAAGTCTGACCCCGTGGGGTCGGGTCCTGACTCTGCCACCTAATCCCTGTGGGACCTTGGCAAGTTGTTTGCCTGATCTGAGCCGAAGTCTGTTCATCCGTAAAAAGATGACAGGATCAGCTTTCTGGGGAGGCTGCTGGGATTAAATAAATAACCTGGCATACCACAGATGCCCCTTCCGATTCCTGCACCTCTGCCCGTCACCTGACTTTCCCTCGGGGATCTCACCACCTCACGTAACGGTTGGCATGAACCCCACAATGCCTGCCACAGAATGAGTATGGATGCCAACCAACCTCAGCTGCCCTTACATAGATTTCTTCCCAGCTAACACGTGACTCCCAGCCCGCTCCCTCGCTCCAGCCACCTCTGCAGGCAGCTGCTGGCGGGAAGCTTCGGGGAGGCTTGCCCCAGCGAGTGTGGCTGCGAAATAGCCCAGACCTCGTCTCAGAGCCCAAATATGGACCATGTGTTGTTTTGTCGTCACTTATCACCTGGGTTCGCTTCCTCCTTGAGTACCGGACACCACTGGCTGCTAAATGCGTTGTCATTTGCGAAGATTCCTGAATAAAGTCTCAAAGGAGACAGCACAGAGACTCAAAACGGCAACTTTGGTCCAAGGTTCACAGCCTCCAGACGAAAGCTACTGGCTCGGGCCCTCTGTCGCAAATACAACCAAAAAGGGGTGGGCGGGGAGAAAAAGAAGAACAGCCAAGGGCACCCTGGGGAGCTGAGGAGGAGGCTCAGGAAATGAGGACACCCCAGGAAGCCCAGCAGTGTTTTGCTAAGTGTACAAAGTTGGGGTTTTCTGCTTTTAAGTAACTTCTAGCGGAGTTCGTGTTTCTTAGGAAATAAGGTCGCAGGGTTTACATAGCTGGGAAAAACGAGGCTCTCAGGCGGCACTGGGAGGGCAGGTAAAAGGTCCAGCCCCTCTCCCCGTGGAGGGGGTGTCCCGCTTCGACCCCCACCCCCGCCCCAGGGCTCAGCGGGTCCCTCCCCCGCGCCTTCCTCCTCCTCCGGCGGAATTCTGGGCGTGCGGGCCGCAGCGATCCTCGGGGGCTGGGCGCCTCCAGCTGGAGGGGGCGGCCCTTTCCCTCCCCCACCGCCTCCAGTTCCGCCTCGGGGGGGCCTAACCTGGTGGCCTTTTCCTGAACCCCAATCCCTGCCAATTTGTCTGCCCGCCTCCTTCTCACCTGGCGTCTGCACATTCTCTTTCTCCCCAAACCCTTGGCCCTCTCACCTCTAAAATCCTACTTTTACAAAGCAAACGCCCCCCGCACTCGGGAGACCCGCCCCGCGCCCGCGTGCCCGCGGCGTGGCCACCCCCGCCCCGCCCCGCCCCGCCCGTCGCCACCTTCAGGTTCACGGAGGGCGGATCCATCCCGACCTCGGCCGAAGGCACCGGCGCGACCGCCGTGGAGGCTCCAGACCTACGAACTCCGGAGGGAAACTTGCCAGTCCCGCCCAGCCTGCTACCCGGGCTCCAACCCCTGCCCAACTCCCAGCCACGTGAGTCGAGTCACGTGACCGCCGTCCGGTTGCTAGGAGATGGCGTCGGGCTGCCAGCGCGTCCTCCAGCCCAGAGCTCCTGCCACTCACTGCTCCGGCAGTTCCCCCCGATGGCTGGAGAACCCCAGGATTTGTCACAAAGGGCTCAACATCCGGCCTGTTTAATATCCCAGTAGGTGGACTGATAGGACCGCCTGCAGCCGGGAGAGCTTGGGGGAACGTCCAGGTGCAAACTGCAGATGTGGCAACAGCTGGTGTCTCGTTTCTTAGGGCATCCTCTCTCCTTCCTACGTCCCAATGCTAAAGTGGAGACACTTACGGGACCTACCTCACAGGAGCTAAGTGCACGAATTCATGTTGTTAGAGAAAAATTATTTTGACACTTGTTAAAATGGCAAGGAAGACTTTACTCAAGACTTTTGCAATAGGAATATTGCAAGAGAAGAGAGAAATCAAGCTTAATTATGAAGACAGCAAGGACAGCCTTAGTGGATAGAGCGTCGGCCTGCGGAATGAAGGGTCCTAGGTTGGATTCCAGTCAAGGGCACATACCTGAGTTGTGGGCTTGATCCCCAGTAGGGGGTGTGCAGGAGGCAACCAACCAATGATTCACGCTCATCATTGATGTTTCTATCTCTTCCTCTCCCTTCTCTCTGAAATCAACAAAAAATATATTTTTAAAAAAGACAGCAAGGACAAATGGGGTTTTATAGCCAAGCAGCAGAGTGGCGGGTGGAGGGTGGAGGGGGCAATGGGTGGAAAATTACCAAGAGAAGATGTCAAGGGTAGGTGGGATTATGCTAAACTGACCTAGCAGGATTCTCTGCTAAAGGCAGGTCAAGGGCTTAGACATTAAAAGTGCCTGGATGGGGAGAAGGGATGACGGAGGGGAGATAGGGAGGGTGAGGGGAAGGGGAGGGGAAGGAAGGGGACTTGATCAGATACAAATACTGAGGTGATCAGATATCAAGGTCAGGATTCCTGCTAAAATGGGCCTATGGAGGCCCAGCAAGAACAGGACAGACACAGGGGCCAGGCTGAGGCATAGTCAAGGAGAGAAGCCTACTAAAGTTGGGTCAAGGAGAGAGTGTTTGTCCGGGTAAAGTGCCTGGCTCTTAGTAAATGAACAGTACGCATCAGATATTGTCATTATCAATACCCATGGGGCCCATGGTTGGTACCCACTTGAGTCAAGAATGTTCTCCATGCACCCCAGATCCTAGAGGTGTTTAACCCAAGCCTGTAGGTCCGTAACAAGACTGTGATCACTTTGTCAGCAGAAAATGCAAAACAATTTCTAGGGTTAGAGCTGACATTTATTAAGTACTTATGTTGTGTCAGACAGTGTGAAAAGCACTCAGAGTACATGCTCACAGCAGCCCGATGCTGCAGGTACTGTTCTTATGCAGAGTCTCAGTGAGGTGACTGAGGTTAAGAGAAGTTGAGAGGCCTGACCAAAGGCACTTCACTAGTTGTATGAAACTGGGCTGGGACCCAAGGAGATCTGGCTCTAGGGCCTTGACATTCAGCCACTCAGCTCTGCTGCCCACATCTAAGGGAAACACTGCCCAGGCTGAGATGCAAGGATGGAGGCAAGCAGGGGAAGACAGATGGGAGCCAGATGAAACACGAGGCTGGGTCTGTGGAATGTCCCAGCAGCTCACCCAGTGACGCTGTATTCATGCCGACCAGCGGGGGCCAGAGGCGTGGGGTAGGGGTGGGGGCGGTGGAGGTGGTGGTGGAGGTGATGGTGGAGGTGGTGGAGGAGGTGGTGGTATAGATCCAGCTGACCCGGGTGGGGATGGAGCCCAGAGGAACAAAGGAAAGTGCAACTATTCTCAACGAAGCCAGAGTTCCTGCTGAGACCCAGGCATGAAGATGGATGGAAGGACAGATGGACCCCCACAGAGCACATTCCACGAGGCTCTGGGGTGAGGGGGGCATTCTTTCTGAGGACACTTTTGGAGTGAAGTTTAAGTTTTTCATGTTCCCTCATCAGTCCCTTCTGTCTCAGCCAAGTTTTATCTTTGTACCTTCAACAAAGAAACTGACATGCAGAATAGATTCACTCATCCATCCATCCATCCATCCATCCATCCATCCATTCAGAGAATAGTTATTGAACACCTACTGGGGTAAATATCTAGGAGAGGAGTGGCTGGACCACAGCGTGGGTGTACATGTAGCTTTTTAAGAAATTGCCAAGCTCTATTCCAAGTTGGTTGCACCGTCCTATTTTCTTTGTCGCACTTATCAATTTCTCAAGGTACTTCCCTATCCATTTACTTGTTTATTATCTGCCTTCCCCCGACTAGACTATAAGTCCTAGGAGGGTCTTGTAACCTCAACACTTGCCTGGCACATAGTAGGTGTCCAGGGAATGAACCTACACCAACTGCACACATTCGCGTGCCCTGCTCCCTCCTGTCATCGGCACCCGGAAGACCTGCCGCCCAACGCCCTGCTTGTCCTCAGGTACCACCGATAGTCCAGGCTCTGTCCAGGAAGTCACTTGGTTGATGCCGCTGGTTATGGAAATGGCTGATGAAGCCACCGCAGCCATGTCCTTCCTATGGTTGCCTGTGTCCTTTAGGTAAAAGCATTGTTTTGGATCCCTGCCTTGTTCCCTCCTAGCAGAGTGGTCTTGGGCAAGTTATTTAGCCTCAGAGTGATTGTGGGGATCATGTGAGATGATTTACACAGCTTTCCTGGCCCAGCTCCTCACACTTTGTAAATGCTCAGGAAGCAAATAGCTACCCTGCTGCTATGGGGGGGGGAAAAACATAGCATCTTCCAGCGTGTCTCAGCATCTCCTGGCCCGGCATAAAGGCCAGGACCCAGGCAGCACGGAAAGGCCCCTTTCATGGAGAGAGGACTCCACCCATGCCCTGTTCCTAGGAGCAAAGCCTGAGAGCTGGGCCTCGGCGTTTGAGTGTGCCGGCCTCCCCAGCCCTGACCCCCCAGCACCGCCACTTTGCACCCATGTGACCTTGGGTAGTCACGTCATCTCCGAAGTTTTTTCTTTAAAAAACAACAACAAATGCCCTGACCGGTTTGACTCAGTGGATAGAGCGTCGGCCTGAGGATTGAAGGGTCCCAGGTTCGATTCCAGTCAAGGGCATGTACCTTGGTTGCGGGCACATCCCCAGTAGGGAGTGTGCAGGAGGCAGCTGATCAATGTTTCTCTCTCATCGATGTTTCTAACTCTCTATGCTTTTCCCTTCCTCTCTGTAAAAAATCAATAAAATATATTTTAAAACAACCCCAAAACAAAACAAATTATATATGTGTGTGTGTGTGTGTGTGTGTGTGTGTGTGTGTGAATATATATATATATATTTCTGAGAGGAAGGGAGAGGAAGAGATAGAAACATAAATGATGAAAAAGAATCATTGATTGGTTGCCTCCTGCATACCCCACATTGGGGATCCAACCTGCAACCCAGGCATGTGCCCTGACCAGGAATCAAACCATGGCCTCCTGATTCATAGGTCAATGCTCAACCACTGAGCCATGCCGGCCAGGCCATCTGAAGTTGTTTCTGTATCTAAAAAAATGGGGACAGAATAGTCAACCCCAGAGCTGTGTGAGGCACAAAGGAGGCATCAAATATGAAAAGCTTTGAAATGCTATCCAACTGCCCTTTGGTCCTCAAAGTTCTGGACACCCAGCAATTCTGATGTGGCCTGGCCTCTTCCTTTCCCCAGTAGGTAAATCAAACTGGAACGGAGAAAGTAGCCGACGCGCCGTCCGCAAGGCACAGGCGCCAGTGAGCACGCAGGGCCCTCCCTCCACATCAGAGAAGGTATGGGGGGCAGAGCGTGGCTCTTGGGGCACAGGGAATGTCGCTGGGATTTGATCTGGAGACCTGTCCTCCAGCGTTTCTGCTCAGCTTGTCACAAACACGCTAGCTGCGTGTTCCTGGGGTTGGGGAAGGAAGGCCTGGCTTCTTGTTGGTCAATGCTGTTCTTTGTATCTGTGATATCTCTCTCTCTCTCTCCCTCTCTCTCTCTCTCTGCTTCTGGGAACAGAGACAGTGGGAAATGAGGCAGAAATAAAAGAACAGAAAGAACAGAATCCTGTGGTTTGGAGCCGGGTGGCTTTCCTGGACTTCCAGACTTCCTCCTGGCCTTTGGCCCAGGATCTGAAAGGATCAAACGCCATTAGGACTCATCAGTAAAATCATCATGACCCTACCTCCACTCACTAAAGCAGGAAGCGGGTGTGACCACGGTGTCCATACCACCAGTCACTAAAGCCGGAAGGGGGCGTGACCACTGTGTCCACAGTATCCATACCTCCACTCACTAAAGCAGGAAGCGGGTGTGACCACGGTGTCCATACCACCAGTCACTAAAGCCGGAAGGGGGCGTGACCACTGTGTCCACAGTATCCATACCTCCACTCACTAAAGCAGGAAGCGGGTGTGACCACGGTGTCCATACCTCCACTCACTAAAGCAGGAAGCGGGTGTGACCACGGTGTCCATACTTCCACTCACTAAAGCAGGAAGCGGGTGTGACCACGGTGTCCATACCACCAGTCACTAAAGCCAGAAGGGGGTGTGATCCTGGGGGAAGCAGGAGCCTGGAGGGAGTCGAGGTGGGCGAGTCTGCTACTTCCCTCTTCCCGCGTTTTCTGGAGGAACCTGGACATTGCTGGAAGGTGTGAGAACCCCCTTTTCCAGAAGAGACACTTGGTTTTTCCCCACCAGACGAGTGTTATGGGCCCAGCCAGGCTCCTTGAATACTCCTCCTTGAGCATTAAAATGCAGCCAATAATCCCTAATGTTCCTGTTGTTCGGCCATCTCATCAGGATCCTATGCAAATTACCACTGATCTCGCCCCGTGTGCTCAGGTGGGGCAGCAGAGAGCCCATCAGAAGGCTGTGTGGACCACTCCGTGGGTGTGGAAAGCAGGAAGGACAAGCCTGTGAGCGGCTGCATCCCGGGAAACGGTTGTGTTCGACACCAGCCAGAAAGAGAGGGGTTTCAGAGGCCGTTGCCCACGACAGAGACAGCCCATCGCCCGAGCGGCCCTCACTCTGTCCTATGGCCTTTCATTCCCCTTACCCTCCTCCAGCCATCCTCTTCATGTCACCATGTGTCCATGTGTGTGCACGCACGCAGGCCCTCCCTAAATGTGTGCAGAGTGTCTCCCGCCTCCCGCCTCCCACTGCCTGTCCTGGCTCTGCTCCTCTGTCCCACTTCTGTCCGAGTTCAGGCCGCCTCCTCCTTCCCCCTGTCCAGCCTCGTCTCTCCATGTAGACGGAATAGAATCCCAAGGGAGGCAACGAGGGCTCTGGCTGTGCCTTAGAGGTCGCTCAGACACGCAAGTAAGGCCAGTGATGGCCACCGAGCCCTGCGGCTGCCCAAGATGCCTCTCTGCCTGGGGCTTTTCTTGGTGTTTGCTTTCACCCTCTGTTGCTGGGCTGGCTCACTGCAGAGCATTCCTGTCTGGCTCCCTGGCTCCCTGAGGGGCAGTAAGAGAGCCTGTGCTCAGGTGGGGGAGATAAGAGAAGAATGAGGAAGAGGAAACCCCAGGGGCCTTCCTGGAGGCAGCGTGAAGGTGAGTGTCCAGGGCAGGGGCCTGCCTGAGGAGCTCCTGTCCCCTGCAGGCCCTGGCAGCAGCCCTGGGGATCCTGGATGAGCTGGGGTGGGGGTGGGGGCGGGTCTGAGGCTAGGTGACTGACCAAACTGAGGCATTGGAGAGGCAACATGGGGCCGGTGAACATAATCAGGTTTTGGATTCAGAGAGACTTGGGTGTTGCCCTTGGCTCTTCACTACTGTCACTAAGGCCTTTATTTCTCAGTGCCTTAGTTTTTCTCCTCCACAAAATGGGGTGCAACAGTTTCCAGCTACACAGAGGACGGGGGCCTCATGCAGTGGACAGCTCAATAAACAGGCCAGGGTTGTATTTGGATGGATGCATTGCCATTTCCTCTCCCAACAGGCACAGTCCCCCCTTATCCATCCCTCCTTCTCAGCCTTAGACGTTTCAAGACACCACCCGACACCCCACCCCCGCCCCGTGGATGCCTGAAACTGTGGATCTACCAAACCCTCTATATATCGAGCACTGTGTATACTGTTTTTTTTTCTACACAAACATGCATACCTATGATAAAGCTCAATTTATCAATTAGGCACAGTAAGAGATTAATGACAATAACTAACAAAAATGGAATAATTACAACATCCTGCCATAAAAGTTATAGGAGCGTGTTCTCTCTCTCAGAATATCTTGTACTGGACTCACCCTTCTTGTGATGATGTGAGATGACACGAGGCCTGTGTGACGAGACCAAGTGAGAGGAGTGAGTCACTATTAAGTAAAATAAGGGTGACAAACACAAGCCTGGCCACAGGTGATCTGATAACCCGGACAGCTAACGGGAGTTTAGTGAACAGCGTGGATACACTGGACAAAGGATGGTTTATGTCCGGGGCGGACAGAGCGGGATGGAGTGAGTTCATCCTGCGACTCAAAATGTCACCGATTTCAAATGTATGAGTTATTTCTGCAATTTTCGGTTTAATAATTTCAGACTGAGGTCGATCTCGGGTAACGGAAACCACGGAAAGCAAAAGCATAGATAAGGGTCACCGAGGGCGTGGAGCTGAGCAGAGCTGGCTGCAGCTGCCACTGAGACAAGAGACGCCTTTCCCGGTGCAAAGCCAGGCCACCCCCTCGCCAGTGCATGCTTTCCCAAGATGCATCGGGGCCTGCCCGGCCCAGCCTCGATGGCGTTCCTGAGTTCTTCCCCGTCTTGCCAAAGTTGCCATCAGTATTTCTCGGCACTCGGCCACCCAGGCCTGGAATGAGGTTGCCAGGGGCCGACCTGCTGTGACCAGCCCTGTCATCTCTGTGGGACCTTAGCTGCCCCAACCCTAAGATGGGGAAGGAGATGAAGGTATGAAACTCCCACCCACAAGGTCTGGTCGAAGGACCACAGCGAGGCCCAGGTGAGGGCAGAGGCCCCATCTTCCTGGTTTACTGCTTAGCTCAGAGCAAACGCTCAGTAAAAGGTGAGGGTGAGAAAATGCAAGAGACATGGCAGGTGGAATCCCGACCGTGCTCACTGCCTGCACAGGCAGCCCGCCTCCTGGAGGGGCAGAGAGAGACAGCAAGGCGGCGTATTAACCATCATCTCTTTATTTACAGCGCAAGAGACCACATGCAACACAGGACTACGAGGGTGTAGCACCCCCTCCCACTCTAAAGAGGGACCGCAGACCCCCCGGGAAGGTCCTCAGAGTCAGAACACCCAACTGCGGGCCCGCGGCCCAGGCGCCCCACTTGATTTTCTCTAAAAATAAAGACCAGTTCCAGCCCCGAGGCAGGGCCTCCCAGTTCGTCACAGCCAGTTAGCTGGGCCAGCTGGACTGACAACTCCCCCTGACTGTGAATGTCCCTGAATCATCCCCATGTCCCTGGCCCAACAGTTCCCGCCCCAGACCTGTCTCTCAGGTACAGCGTGTGGGAACGGCCCGGAGAAATTGTCCAAACTCCCCCGGGATTCGGATTCAGCAGGTGGGCCCCGGGGCCTGCCTTTCCCCGCGGCTCCAGGCCATGCCACGCGGCTGGGTCCTGAGCACGGGGAATAAGGAGGGACCAGGAAGCCTCCCAGAGTCCACGGGTCCTAAACCCCAGCAGCCATCCTGACAGAATGCAGAAAACACACAATGGAAGCACCCGGTTCTGCAAACCGCTAGTTCCTGCCGCTCCCTCCGCAGCGCACACGCGCTCAGACCCCCCCCCCCTCCCCCCGAGAGTGAGGGTCACCACAGGGGGGACGCGCCCGTCCAGCCTGTGAAATGCTTTGCTCTTTGGCCTCTCTCACCACCTCTCCCAGCACCCATCTTCCCTCGCTGTTCTGTGAATCAACGTGTTCCTTGCAGGGCACGTGGATCTCCGCCCCTCTCCAGCTGCACAGGGAACCCCATTCCGGGGGCTGTGTGCCCACCACGCAGCATCGATGCATTGGGGGTGTTGCACCTGCTGGGAGGGAGAGCCACCCGCAGCATCTCCGAGGTGGAGGTGGTTGTGGCTTTGCGATCCGACTTGTGTCTCAGTTACACCCCAAAGCGAAGCGGCCACTTTCCCAGGAGGCGTGGCCCTCGTGGCCTCTGACCTCAGGCCATTCCCAGCAGCCTGGGGAGCCACCAGACAAATCCTGGAAAGGCAGCCCCGTGGGAACACTGACTATCTCTGGGGAACGGCGGTACGACGCCACAGGAGGAATGCAGGAGGGCCCGAGTGACTGTCCCAGCAGCTACTGGTTTCCACTTGGCCCGCTGCTCAGCTCCCCCCACCCCCCGAGGGGGTGGGTGCATTTTAAAAAAAACTCATGAACCTGTTATCTCAAGCCGCGCACACCTCCAGCTCGGCCCGGAGTCTGTGCACGCAGATCTCCAAACCTCGGACCCAGAAGACACATCCTCTTTCTGACGGAGCATCTCATGGCCCCAGTGGTCCAGGGGACATGCTTCGGGGAAGGAGCCTGAGTGGTGACTTAGAAATGATCTTTGACGATGCGATGGATCGTTAGCAAAGAATGAAACACCTCCTAACATTATCCTGGAAAATAAATCAAGTAACACTGGGGGCTCATTATGTGCCCAGCACTGTTAGAAGCACATTATAAGAATTTGCAATTACTTCGCCCAATATCCCTACGAAGGAAGAGTCATTGTCCCCATTATACAGATGAAGAAATCAAGGCACAGAGACCTTAAGGAACTTCCTTAAGGTCAGGAAGGTGGTGAGAGGTGGAGCAGGCCTAGAGCAGCTCTCGGGCCGGCTCCACGCTCGTCACCTGCAGAGCCTTGGAAACACAGGGAACCCAGACACAACCCTGACCAACGACAGCGGACTCTCTGCAGGTGGCCCCTGGACACCGGTGCCTTTGAAGGCTGCCCAGGTTATTCTGACGTCCTGCATGGACTGAGACGAGCGGACTAGAGCAGGATCTGCAAACCGTGGCCCGTGGGCCACATCCAACCCACTGCCGATTTTTGTGTGGCCCACAAGTTAAGCGAGGTTTCTATCTTTTTAAATGTGCTTTAGAAAATCAACAGAAGAACAGCAGTTTGTGACCTGTGAAAATTATATGAAATTCACATCTCAGTGTCCATAAATAGTTTTATGGGAACACTCTGGCCCTTTCTGGTAAAGTTTGCTGACCCCCTGGATCAGAGAAAACTGGCTTCTGTACCAGCAGAAGAAAGTTAAGATAGACCTAAGGAAGAACTCCCCCTGCTCCCCCCCAGAAAACAAGGAAGAACTTCCTGGTTGCCCGGCCAGGGTGGCTCAGTGGTTGAATGTCGACCTATGAACCAAGAGGTCACCGGTTTGATTCCTGATCAGGGCATATGGTGAGGTTGCTGGCTTGATCCCCAGTTGGGGGTGTGCAGGAGGCGGCCAGTCAATGTTTCTCTCTCATCGATGTTTCTATCTCTCTCTCCCTCTCCCTTCCTTTCTGTAACATCAATAAAAACATATTTATAAAAAGAAAAAACTTTTAAAATATATATATTTTATTGATTTTTTACAGAGAGGAAGGGAGAGAGATAGAGAGCTAGAAACATCAATGAGAGAGACACATCAATCAGCTGTCTCCTGCACACTTCCTACTGGGGATGTGCCCGCAACCAAGGTACATGCCCTTGACCGGAATCAAACCTGGGACCTTTCAGTCTGCGGGCCGATGCCCTATCCACTGAGCCAAACCGGTCAGGGTGAAAAAGAACTTCTTGTCAGAGAAGTTTGTTAAACACTGAGGGGGCTTTGGGACCCCCCTGGAGATAAAAGGATTCCACCCCCGCCCCCACCCCACTTTGCAAATGCCAAATGCAGACAGCCAGGTCAAATGGATACCAGGCCCCACTTCTTAGCCATGGAACTCCCCCGAGGGCAGTGACAGTTCCGTGGGGCCTTTCAGCTTTGTCTTGACCTTCTGTTTCCCACTGCCGATGTCCAGGGCCACCTGACAGCACCCCCCGCCCCCCCAGACTTCAGGCTGCATGGCCTGCCTGCAGCCACACCCTTACGGCTCCATCACAGTCTCCAACCAGCCACCCATGCAAGGCGCACACAGCAGAGGCGTTGTCTGCTCCCTCACAGACAATCTGCTGGCGGACTCAGGGTTCCATTTCCAAAGAGCCGGCTTTGATCTCTTTCAGTTGCACCGCCTCACCGGCAAGAGGCCCATGCCCATCGAACTGGAATAGGAGAAAAGGGCAAGCCTATTTGGTTTCTGCTAGATGAGTCTGTGTTCCTTGGTGCCAGACCCCTGACCCCAACTGATTTTCCCAGGGGAGTAAACAGCCCTGGCATCCTGTGGGCGTGCCCCCCGTCCCCCAAGCAGGTGCAAGGAATCCAGATGGACAGGGATTTTGTCAGTTGTGACCTGGTTTGCCCTGGACCAGAGAGTTGGCCAGGAATGAGATGCCAGGCAGGGGGCGTCAGGTGGTCCCTAGAGCCAGCTCTGCGTGGAGAGACGTTCTGGGTGGGCATCCTGGGTCTGGCCTGTGGGGGGCAGTTATCCTCAAGCACCTCAACCTCAGAGAGGCCCCAACTCCTCAGTGGGCTTTGTGGCAGAAGTGTGGGGTGGTTGTCTACGGGAGGCCTGGGAGCCACTAAGGTGTAGGCTGCCTATGGCGATGTGTGTGTGCTTTGAGTCCCTGCTTGCATTACATTCTCCAAGGGCACGAACTACAAAAGCTAAAGAACTGCCCGGCTGGTGTGGCTCAGTGGTTGAGTGTCAGCCTATGAACCAGGAGGTCACGGTTGGATTCCTGGTCGGGCACATACCCGGCCTGTGGGCTCATCCCCAATGGGGGGTGTACAGGAGGCAGCCAATCCATGAATCTCTCTCATCACTGATGTTTCTATCTTTCTCTCCCTTTCCCCTCTGGAATCAGTAACCCCGGGGGTGGAGGGTGCTGGGGCAACTCTGAGGCACATGTGCCAGGACAGGGTGAGCAGGGCCGGAGGACTCCGAGGAACCCGTCCCGGCTCAGCATGCCAGCTCCCGGGGGGCAGGGGCCCATCTGCCCAGACCACGCCGTACAGACAGACAAGCAGGTGCTTAGCGCAGATTTGGTTCTGTTTGAAAGATGATGCCCAGCTGTCCAGGGAAGGAGGAGAGCGGTCAGTCATTGCAGCTTCACCCAGAGAAAGGACTAGCAGGGAACACGCCTCTCTCGCTGAAAGCCCTGGAGAGCCTGCAATAGTCCTTAGTTGTGAAGGAGCAAGAACGCTGTGTGGAGCCCGAAACATTGGGGCCAGGTTCCGATCACAACTCCACGTCTGCTCCCCAAGACACGGTGGGAGCTCTCGGTGGGGCCGGGGACCAGCGGCGTGGGCAGGCCCTCGGCTTGTGGGAAAGGCAGAATCGGCTGGATAGGAATCTGAATTTGCGCCCGACCCCAGAGGGCTGGGACACAGGTTAAGGTTTGAGGAGCACTGCGCTGGGACCTCGGGCAGGTCGGATGGCTCCACGGCGGCGCTGTTTCCTCACCTGGAGACGGCGAAAAGGTCGCGGGATAACGTGTGTCAGGCATTTAGCACAGTGCCTGGCACAAAAGAGGTGTTTCGTGCTCATCTCCCACCCAAGTTCCCATTTCTCTTCCGTTCAAAAACCTCTTCACTTTTAAAACTTGAAGCTGTTGCAGTGCTGCGGTCGGACAGTAGAGGGCAC
This sequence comes from Myotis myotis, assembly GCF_014108235.1. NCBI lineage: Eukaryota > Metazoa > Chordata > Mammalia > Chiroptera > Vespertilionidae > Myotis > Myotis myotis. Next base: position 5,510,605 of record NW_023416324.1, on the reverse strand, counting down.
TATCGACATTGCCATCGCGGAGGACAGGGCACCAGCGGCTCAGGCCCTGCGGGTCCCCCAGGGGTGTGGGCTGCGGACGAGCTGCTAATGGGCTCCAGGGCAGAGGCAGTTCCCCAGCGCTCCCCTCCCGGGGCTGCGGGTCCTGGATCGGGTCCTGGGTCGGAGCCTGCAGCCTCAGACATCTGGTCCCCCATTTGCTCTCCCACCGCTAGTTATAAACAAACTGTCGCTTCTCCAAACCTCCAGCGCTCAGTCCCCGGGCCTGCGGGGAGGCGCCTCAAGCTGGGCCACTAGACGTTGATGAAGGATCCCTGGTCGCCGTTGGCCATCTCGGGCTCCACACAGCGCCCCTTCCTCCGCGTGACCCTGCGGTTCCGGTGGAACTTGGCATAGCAGCGCAGCCCTGAGCAAAGAGAGGCAAGGGGGTCAGGGGTGCAGTGGGCCAGTCCTCTCCCCATCCTCTCCCCTACACACCCTCTGGGACCCCTGCCCCCTCTCACCACCACCCCCTTCTTTATTCTGCCCTACAACCCACCCACCCGCCTCACAGCAGCCTGAGTGCGGAGGAAGGAGGGGTGAATAGATGGAGCACAGGGGACATTTAGGTCCATGAAACTAATCTGTGTGACACTGTAATGGTGGATGCATGTCATTGTGCATTTATCAAAAACCACAGGACGTACCACACGAAGAGCAGACATTATGGACTTTAGTGAACAACAACAATGCATCACCCTGACTGGTAGCTCAGCTGGTTAGAGCATCGTCTGGATGCACCAAGGTTCTGGTTTCCATCCTGGGTCAGGGCACACGCAAGAATCAACCAATGAATGCATACATAATGAAAACAAATAAATGCCCCTCTCTCCCTTTTTAGAAGCAACAAATGTAAAATAAACTGCTCTTCTTGAAAATAATAATAACCACGTATCTGGATCGACTCATCACTTGTAGAAAGTGTGCCACACTAATGAGAGATAATAACGGGGGGAACTGCAGGAGGAGAACTCTGTATTTTCTGCACACTTTTTCTGTAAACCTAAAAATGCTCTAAAAAAGTCTATTAAGCCCTGGCCGGGTGGCTCAGTTAGTTAGAGCATCGTCCTGTACACCAAAAGGTTTCAGGTTTGATTCCTGGTCAGGGCACATTTCTAGGTTGTGGGTTTGATCCCCGGTTGGGGCGCATACGGGAGGCAACCAATTCAAATTTCTCTCTCACATTCTCACTCTCCCCCCCTCCTCCCTCTCTCAAATTAATAAATATATCCTCGAGTGAGGACTTTTTAAAAAGTCTATTAAAAACTTTTTAAAGGAATGAAGATTCTGCCCTCCCCTATACAACCGGGAGGTTCTCTATTGTGCTCGAAAGGAAACCTGACCTCAGTCTTCTTGCTTTTCCTCATATATCCCGCCACTTCCTGCCTCAGGACCTTTGCACTTGCTGTCTCTCAGCCAGAAATGCCTTCCCCAAGCCCTTTGCATAGCTGGCTCCTTCATGGCCTTCAGGTCTCAAAGAGAACCTCCCTGCCCAACTAATTAAAGTAGGTGTGGCCCTCTCCACATCATCCCAGGCACCCCCTGAAATACATGGGTAGACATACTGTCCATTTACGTCCACGTGCTCTTGATGGTGGCTGAAAGAGACGTCAGCGAGCAAATCCCTACATTTCAGGTTACGAGTGACCACAGAGAGAGAGGACCTTGCTACTTTAAGATCCACTATGTCACCATCAAGAGAATAAAGGGGCTGCTATGAAGTGTGTGCTGAGTGGCCTAGAGCTGACACCTGGGTCACTGGGCTTTTAGAGCTGAGACCACACAAGTGACACCTGGGAGTGGACAGGGGATCGCGAGCAGGAGTGGTTGGTAGTCACAGAAGCCCTTCTGGAACCCTCCGGAACGCAGGCTGGCCCCGACTGCCGGCTTCAGCTCCGAGCCCTGTGTCCAGCGTTTGGGGATATGGTCCCCACGAGGGTTCCTGGCACCCCCAGATCCCTCCGGTGTGGCGTCTCGGTGACAACCTCTTCCTGGGCCATTTTTAATGAGCTGCCTGAACTGTCGCTTCTACTCTTCATTTTTTTGAGCCTGAGTCTCCAGGGAGGAAGCAAGAGTTTTGATGGAGCCGACCAGTGCGAGGGCCAGCGGAAAGGAGCAGATGGGGCTTTGTTTGTAGACAGAGCCTTTGGACGCCTGGAAAGCCGTCCCCTCCCACCTGAGGCCCAGGGAGGGAGGGAGAGAGAGAGGAAGGGGGAAAATAAGGAAGGAAGGAGGGAAGGAAGGAAGAGAGGAAGGAAGGAGGGAAGGAAGGAAGAGAGGAAGGGAGGGAGGGAGGGAGGGAGGGGGAATGGATTGATTCCTGGGCAAAGTGGCCACCATTGAGCATCCAGCCAGGCACCACTGGGCATGTGCAGCTCAGAGGGGCCAAGTCCCCTCACTTAGGTGGGCTGGACCTGGAGGCCCAGGACTGAGGTTTGGCCCCAACGCTGTTCTGGGCTCCCTGGACTGGAGTGCCTCCTGCCCACTCGGCACCTCAGTCTCCTCTTCTGTGAAATGGGGCCTCGACCCTGCATCCAAGTACCAGAAGGCAGCTTCCCAGCATCCCCCCCATCTTCCACACCTGCTGCCTCCATCCCCTCTCCCCTCCCACCTGGTCCTTCCTGTCTCCATTCCTGCCCCCCACAGCCCTACAGCCATAGTGAACTGTTAACCCCAAAGCCAGACCATGTCATGCCCCTGGTTACAACCTGCCTGCAACTTCCAATTAGAAATCAAACAAGGCCAACAAGGTTCTGCATGATCCTCCCAACAAGCTTCCCCCACTCCCCGTGTGCCACCTTCCCCGTGGCCACCGTGTGCCCAGCCCACACACCAGCCTTGCTCCTGCCTCTCGCCTGGGACGGTCTCCCATACAGCCACCATCTTCAGGTGGCTGGTTCCACTGTCCACTCCTGCCCCTCCTTTCTGTAACAACCCAGACTTTTCAGCAGACCTCCGGGCTATTTTCCTCACAGCCCTTATTGCTTCTAAAGGCATCTCATCTCACTGGGCAGGGAGATAAGATCTCATCGCACTGAAATGGACTCTGGGTGCAGAACTTGCTCCTTTTTTAAAAAAATATATTTTATTGATTTTTTACAGAGAGGAAGGGAGAGATAGTCAAAAACATCGATGAGAGAAACATCGATCAGCTGCCTCCTGCACGCACCCTACTGGGGATGTGCCCGCAACCAAGGTACATGCCCTTACTGGAATTGAACCTGGGACCCTTCAGTCCGCAGGCCAATGCTCTATCCACTGAGCCAAACCAGTCAGGGCAGAACTTGCTCCTTCTTTTCGCTGCTGAATCCCAGGTCAGTACCAGACACATAGTACGTGCTCAGTAAATATTTCCTGAATGAATGGATGCATGAATGATGGGACGGACACAGTGTTACTGCTTTCACAGCAGATGATTGTTAGCCTGCTGTGAGCCAAACCAGGGCATGTATCTGAGGATGGTTAACAGAGGCACCGAGACCAAATCCTCCCACTCAGGAGATACGAACACTAATTGGATCCTGGATGATACTGAGTAATTATTGTTCATTTTTGGTATTTTGTTCTTAAAAGAGTACTTATCTTTCAGAGATAGACACTGAAATATTCACAGATAAAATCTCTCCAAACTCCCAGGAGTTGCATCAAAATTATATTGGAATGGGGGACTGGGCAGGGGAGAGACGACACAGATTGGCAGTGAGTTGGCAATTATTGAAGCTGGGTGGTGGGAAACGGGGTTCATTATTATAGTGACTACTGCTCTGACTACTTCATATATGCTTGAAAAATTTCAGAATACAAAATTAAAAATGTTCTCCTCCTTTTCCAGCTGTGTGAGTTTGGGCAAGTCACTTAACCTCTCTGTGCCTGTTTGCTGATGTGTAAAATGGAGATCACAATCGCTCCCTCCCTGGATGGCTGTGAGGATTAAGAAGGCGTGAGGATTAAGGGTTAAGGAGGGTGAGGAGGATAATGAGAGTCAAGTGCTTAGCACAGAGCCCGGCACACCTGGGCAGGAGGCTGCCTACTGCTCCGGGTGGGAGCTCAGAGGTTAAAGCAGCAGCCGGCCAGCCAAGTGCATCCATCCTTCGCTGAGACGCTGAGACGGGCTGGGAAACCCACCCCCAGCCCGATATCGCACTTGGAATGCCTCCCTGGGGTAGAATTCTGGCCTGAAAGCACCAGCCTTCTCGGCTTTGATCTTATTTAAAGAGATAGTCTCCTCTCTCCTCCCTTCTCCTGCCTCCCGATCATGGGAGATCAAGCCAGCTTGTATTTTGAGAATCAAGAAAAACAAATCTGAGAAACGATACCAGGACTGGAGACTAAATGAGTTCACAGATTGGGAAGGCACTGATGCTCACAGCGTCGGCTCCCAAGGGATTCTCCCACCCCTCTTTCGCCGCAGGCCCCTCAGGCCGCCTCCGCCACGAAATAGCATCCGGGCTCCGTGCAGAACCAGCTTCAGAGCATAAGAGATGCCTCCCCGCCCCCCCCCCCCCCCCGCACCCGCCAGGGGGAGTCCAGGCTCACCTTCCGCACACATGCAGTCGTCGAAGCATTTGTTGTTGAGGCCCCGGTTGTGGGGCATGCAGATGTGCCCCCGCAGGTCACAGCAGGTCCCTGCCAACACAGCAAGCACACGTGGTCAGCCAAGCTGCGGGGACCCTCCCCACGCCCGCACACGGTCCCACCGGACAGCAGATCCATCATCGCTGCGGCAGGGCCGTGCCCTGGCGGGGTGGGGCCATCTGGTGTGCAAGGCTCCCAGCCGGAACCACTGACGGATGTCACGGCCCAGGGCCCTGCGGGCGGGTGGCAGAGACCCAGCTGCCCTAGATGGACAATTGATTGATCATGGGAGGAGCGGAGCACTGTGGGATCACCTCCCGGGGACCGCGGGCGGAACAGCTGGGGGCTGCCAGGTGTGGCGTCAGCGTGGAGCTGGGGCGCCTCAAGGATCATTGACACCAACGTCCTCTTTTGACAGATGGAGAAACCGAAGCGCGGCCCCCCCCGCCCCCCGCCCCGGGAAGCAGTGAGATCCCCCAAGGCAGGCCCCAACCCGCCCACCATGGAGCCCCCTCTCAGAGCGACTGTCCAGTTGGCCCAAACGCCAGCCTTTTCTTTCTGCTCTGGGTGAAAACAACGGTTTGGAAAGAAAACTGCCTGTCGGGGAGCTGGTGGTCTGGCCCACACAATGCCAAATGCTGATGCGATGGCGGTTTTGTAGACTATTCCCGCCACTGAATGAGCAATGTGTCCCCCTGGGGGTGTACCACTCGGCTCTCCCCCCAAGATCCAGGTGGCACTTGCTGTCCAGCAGCGAGGAGAGCAGTTAGCTGTTAGCCTCTTCAGGATGTCACCCTGGGCCCATGTCACGCTATCTCTTGAGCAGTCCCAGCGATGGCGGGGGAGGGGGGTGGGGAGGAGGAGTAACAGGGCCGGGCCAAGACTGCATCCCAGGTTCCCCTGCCATTCCTGCTCCTCGCCCTCTTATCACCCTGAGACCTTACCCCCACCCCCTAACCTCCTATATATCCAACTTCACCTCAGTAGATGCCCCTGGAGGTTAGGGCATCAGTCAAAACACCAGCTCCTTGCTTTCAGGGTCTTGATGGGCACAGCTGCCGAACGGGCGAGGATGCCATGGGAACATCCACAGAAAGCTGGGCAGTGTGGTGATGGGCCAAGGGCAGCATTAAGCCCGACCAGACTTTAGGAGGAAGTGGAGGGAGTGGTCAGCCGGACTTAAGGCAGCGCGAGGGGCAGTGGCTCCTCAGGCCGACTTAGGGTTGAGCCACTTCCCAGCCGTGTGACCTTGGCTGAGACTCACCCTCTGAGGCTGTTTCCTTGCCTGAAAATTGGGGGTGACAGGGTCTCTTTCTCTGGGTTGCTCTGAGGATGAAGTCAATGTTCCAGCAACTCTCAGGAAAGGATAGCTGGGGTTGTTACTACTTATTACCCCGAGAGGGTCCTGAACCCACAGGCCTCCTCGTGCGCCTGGGAAGGTCCACCTCACCCCCCTCAGGCCCCCAGCACCCAGCACCCAGCACCCAGCCTGGTGCCTTGAACGTGACGCTGGGTCGGTACCTGGCAGGCAGTCGTGGTGATGGTCGCACGGCTCCCCTTCGGCTGGGGATGTCTCGTTGCCATCACTGGAGAGTTTACCCCGGGTCTTCTCTGGGGACAAGAAGATCACGGTCAGATGCTGCCGCCCAGCGGGGCCGAGAGCAAGCACACGGACGCTGGTGTCGGAGCGCACGCCCCGCCTTCCCAGTGTGGCGGGGACTCCGCCGCAGCCGTCTCTTTTCTAAACCGGGCTCATGGATAGCACAGACCTAACCTTCTTTTTTCAGGGTCAAATGAGTTGGCACATGGAACGAGCTTGGCACTTGGTAAGTCCTCGATAGTGGTATTTCCCTGTGGGGTGCGCCTTGCAGTGTGGACTCCATGCCCCACCCATCCCCCACTTTGGACATCTGTAGGTCAGGCTGGGGGAGGGGAGGGAGCCCAGGCATGGGGGGGGGGGGGTAGGTAGATGTACCTTTCTTGTTTTTTTTTTTTTAATTTTTAAAAATTGTTTAATTTTTTATACTTTTATTCATTTCAGAGAAAAAGGGAGAGGGAGAGAGAGAAAAAAACATCAATGATGAGAGAGAATCATTGATCAGCTGCCTCCTGCACATCTACTGGGGATCGAGCCCACAACCCAGGCATGTGCCCTGACTGGGAATCAAACTGTGACCTCCTAGGCCAGTGATGGCGAACCTATGACACGCGTGTCAGAGGTGACACGCGAACTCATGTTTTTGGTTGATTTTTCTTTGTTCAATGGCATTTAAATATATAAAATAAATATCAAAAATATAAGTCTTTGTTTTCCTATGGTTGCAAATATCAAAAAATTTCTCTATGTGACACGGCACCAGAGTTAAGTTAGGGCTTTTCAAAATGCTGACACGCCGAGCTCAAAAGGTTCGCCATCCCTGTCCTAGGTCATAGGCTGACGCTCAACCTCTGAGCCCCGCCGGCTGGGTGAACGAACCTTTCTTTTTGGCAGAGGGCCAGGCCTCAGGCTTTAAGTCTTCATAATCGGTCCAGTCGAACAAGGCCATGTCCAGCGTGGGCATCACCTCCCCGTCAGGCCTGGGCTGAGCCTGCAGAAGGTGGGTGGAGAGGAGGGAACGTGGAGCCCCAACAGGTGGAAACAGAAATGTGGGGCCCCAGGGCCAGAGGGCAAAGGAGGGGCTCCTCAGAGGCCAGTCACCCTCTGCTAGAAGCCCAGCCCGGGACATCCATACAGTCACCGAGGTTCCTGCTGTAGCAGCCGCCAGGGTACTGTCCTCACTACACATCCAGGCAGAAAGGTGCCTACAGGCGACCGATGCAGACAGAGGGGTCACCCCTCGGGCCTCTGAGGGAGGGGCTGGGAAGGCCTGCTCAGGCCTCTACATCCACAAAGAGGGGGTTGGATGAAGCCAGCTGCTCACTTCCCTGCCCCTCTTTCCCTGGGGAAGTTATCAGCAGCCAGGGCACCTCTGAGCCATGGCCACAGCTCTGTTGCACTCACAGCCCTGGGCCAGTCTTCAGGGCTGGATCTGCCACAGTAGGACATGGGCAATAAAGGCGCCTTTCGGGGCTGGTGCTCAGTGCATGGACTTCAGGGGGCCTGCGACGGCAGGGATAACCAGGTATTCTTTGGGGATGGTTCATAGCTTTTCTCAGAATCTCAGGGGGTGCAAGACCCCAAAAGAGAGTAAGAAAGATCTTCTGCTAAAAAGTAAAGCTCTTTTCTTCTACATATACTTTATTGATCATTTTAGCTGATATTATTACTTTAAATATATCTTTATTGATTTCAGAGAGGAAGGGAGAGGGAGAGAGAGAGATAGAAACATCAGTGGTGAGAGAGGATCATTGATCAGCTGCCTCCTGCACGCCCCCCACTGGGGATCGAGCCTGCAACCCGGGCATGTGCCCTTGACCAGAATCAAACCTGGGACCCTTCAGTCCGCAGGCCTACCCTCTATCCACTGAGCCAACCCAGCTAGGGCTACGTGATATTATTTTGGAAAATACTGCAAAACTACAGAAGAGGTGCAATGATGCGTATCTTGCTAATTGCAAGGATGATGCAATGAACTCCCATGTTCCCTTCCTCTATTTGCCGGTGGAAGCAAATTGGCCACAAGTGCTCACCTGCTCTCTCCATACATCTCTGTAAAGGTCTGAAGCAGATGTGTTAACTAACACTGGTTACTTCTGGGTTGTGGGGACGAGGCTTTCTGCGGTGTTGTTATTCTCTGTACTTTCTCTCTGCATAAAATTCTCTGCCAAGGACCCTGCTCTTCTCCATGCAGAGACCGGTGTGCTGAGCGGGCACTGGCTTCCTTGGCTGTCCCCAGAGTGAGGCCCAGGACCACCTTCTCCTGGACAGTGGCCGCCCTTTCAGGACAGAGTGCCCACCGGGCTGTAGCTGGGCTGGACGGGCACCAGGAGACCTGGTTTCCAGCTCACCCCAGAGGCCTCCACCAATTTCCTTCCACCCCCCGTGCCTCAGTCTCCCTAAATGGCTCAGAGGGATTTGCATGATGTGGTCTCCAGGACTCTTCTGGCTCCGAGGCCTTACCTGGGGCCACAGGGATGTGACAGGCAGGATCAGGGACTCTTCCGTGGCAGGTGCTGCCTCAAAGGTGGTGAGGTAGAGGATGGTCGGGGCCAGGCTGGTGGACGACTCCTCCATGGAAGCGTCCAGCGCCTGGTCTTCGGAGAGCTCCACCTTCTTCATGAGGGAGCTGGGACCTCGGACCAAGGCTCGGCCTGAGAGACGGAACAGGAAACACAGGGCCTTTATCTGCTCGCCACCCCGCACCAGCCCAAAGCAGAACCCACGTTTCCCGCTGCAAACAAAGGGGTAGGGGCATCACGTGACAAGTCTGACAGCCTGGCTAGTCATTGGCTCCCAAACCTCCCTGCTGCCCACTCTCCTGGGAAGGTGGAAACCCGGACCTGGGGGCGGAGGAATGTCTGGGGTGAACTTGCAGTGTTGCTGGGGAGACAGCCCAAGGATTCTCAATCTAAAGCAACATCATAGCAAGTCCAAGTCTGGGATGGCTGGGTGCAAATGGGAACTAATAGGATTAACATGGAAGGCTTCCTGGAGGAGGTCAAGCTTAAGTAGAGGAGCAACGAGCTAAAGCTGAGAGGCGTTGCAGGGGGAGAGGCCTTTGAGAAGTCTGGAAGGTGAGAGCGGAGGCTTATCACACACGAGGGAAGGCTGGCTATGTGGTGATAACACGTGCTGTTTGCTGAGTGCCTGCTGTGTGTGAGGACCCCGGTGTGTGCCCCGTCCTGCGGTACTAGCATTAGTTCATGAGCTCTGCAGGAGCTCTGGGAGGCAGGTACTCTGTCAGCCTCATCCACCAGGGAGGAAACTGAAGCACAGAGAGGTTAGGAGACCTCCCTGAGGGCACACAGCTGGTAAATACTAAAGTTTGAATTCGAACCCAGCTCCATCTGAGGATAAAATCAATAATTTTAACCACCAATGCCGCCTTCCAAGACACATGGGCATGAGGTAGGTGAGTGTGACCCGGCAGGGTTGGGGTGGTCGGGAACACGGGGCTTCGAGAGAAGCTGGAGGGCCCGGGCTCTTCCCTGCCTCTTTGTCTCAGGCGAGAGCTGACGTTAAGGCTGGTTGGGTCGTTGGGATCCACTCCACTCTCCAGAAATGAATCCCAGAGAGTAGAAAGGCCACTTAGGGACCTTTGAATCTGTTCCTTTCATTTCCCAGGCTTCACAGCTGGTCAGCTGGGCTGGGCTGGGCCTGGCCTCCAGACCTCCCGTGCCCCCTCCTCCTTTTGCACTCTCTCTCTCTTAAAATATTTTTATTGATTTCACAGAGGAAAGGAGGAGAGAGAAACATCAATGATGAGAGAGAACCATTGATCAGCTGCCACCTGCACGCCCCCCACTAGGGATCGAGCCTGCAACCCTGGCATATGCCCTGAAGGGGAATTGAACTGTGACCTCCTGGTTCATAGGTCGATGCTCAACCACTGAGCCATGCCACTCGCTCTGTTAGGGCCCCACCGGTCCCCTGGAGCTGGGGGCTGGAGCTGAGCTGAATGGATCCACACCCCATGTGTGCCCTCTGGCTTGTCCCTCAAGGAGGCCAGCATCCAGGAGTAGGGGGCTGAGGATCTAAGCTGCCCCCCGCCACACATACACCTGCAGACTGTGTTCTGCCCACGTGGGGGGTCCCAGTAGGCCTGGCAGGAAAGCAAGCCCCAGCTGTTTGCAGGGGGAGGTGGGGCTGAGGCTCCACCACCCTCCTCCTGCAGAACCCCTTCTGCTCTGTGCTCTGTGTCTGCACCAGGAGCCCTGCCCCTAGAGGCAGTCTTGTCACAGGAAGAGGCTTGGAAGCTGCGGTTGAGGTTGAGGTTTCGGGCTGGAGGCCAGGTGAGCCTGGGGAGGAGCCAGTTGAGCGTAGCCGCTGGGAAATGTTTGTTCAGAGACCGAATGGGCAAAGGGAGGGGGCGCTGGGAACAGTGGCAGCTAGATGCTCGCAGGGGCTTGGAGATGTGAAGGAAGGTGAGGAGGGCTAAGGGGATGGGGAGCTCCGCAGGGAACAGACAGGGCAGAGGCCGGAGCGATAGGGATGTGACGCCTCCCCCTGGGACCTCTGTGTCCAGGTTGGAGGACACTGGTTCAGCATCAAGAAGAAGCTGAGCATCACCTAGCAACAACGGCTCCCCGTCCCTGCCGCCTGCCAGGCACCGCCCCAAGCTCTCCACATATCAGGCGGTCTCTGGACCTCCACTTAGGCTCCATGGGGCCATTTCCTCCTTCTGCAGAGGGAGAAACCAAGGCACAGACCAGTGACTCATACAGCTAGTCACTTGGGCGGATTCTGGCTTCAGAATCTATGCGCTCAGCCCTGCTCTAGGCCTCGGAGGTGATGAAGTGATGCCCTTGGAGGGCCCTGAACTGGTCCATGGCTAATCAGTATATTCAGGTCAGATGTAAAGTCGAGCTTCTGACGTGGGAGGATTACCTACTGATAAGACTGAGCGTCGCCCTAACCGGTTTGGCTCAGTGGATAGAGCGTCGGCCTGTGGCCTGCGGACTGAAAGGTCCCGGGTTCGATTCTGGTCAGGGGCATGTACCTTGGTTGCGGGCACATCCCCAGTAGGGGGCATGCAGGAGGCAGCTGATCGATGTTTCTCTCTCATCAATGTTTCTAACTCTATCCCTCTCCCTTCCTCTCCGTAAAAAAATCAATAATAGCCCTGGCCAGTTTAGCTCAGTGGATAGAGTGTCGGCCTGCGGACTCAAGGGTCCCGGGTTCGATTCTGGTCAGGGGCATGTACCTTGGTTGCGGGCACATACCCAGTGGGGAGTGTGCAGGAGGCAGCTGATCGATGTTTCTCTCTCATCGATGTTTCTGACTCTCTATCCCTCTCCCTTCCTCTCTGTAGAAAATGAATAAAATATATTTAAAAAAAAAAATCCATAAAATATATTTTTTAAAAAATCAATAATAGAAAAAAAGACTGAGTGTCTATGGCCACACGTCCCTCCCTGCCTCTCCCAGGCTCCTCCCCTCGCCAGATCCCTCTGACCTTAGTGAGACCGCCTCACTCCTCTGGGTGCCCATTGCCCGCCTCCTTTGGGGCCTCTGGACGCCCTCCCAGTGACCTTACGCCATGGACACCCCCTCCGGGCCTGCTCCTGAAGCCATCTCCGTCCCTCACTCCACCCTCCCTTCCATCTGAACACCCCACCCCATCCCAGATATCCAGCTACCTCTGTGCAGTTTCAACCTCTCCCTGCGTCTCTTGTGCTCCCTGCCGCGTCTCTTCCCTGGAGACCGGTTCTCCTTCTCAGGGTAGGGCAGGGCCAGCCCCAGGAGCAGACTCTTGTCCTGAAGCAGGCCTGCAGGACTTTGCCCAGGCAGCAGCCCCCCTGCCCCTGGCAGCCTGGAGGCCTGCCTGGTGGAGGTGCCCATAGCTCCATCCTGGGCCCGGCCAGGCATGCCTGGCCCCCGCTCCTTCTTGCCCAGGCCCCGCCGGTGGTGGTGGCTGGCCGGAGGCGTCCACAGTGCTGGGCCTGGGAGGTTGATGTGATTCTCAGGGAGGTTTCGAGCAGGGGTTCCAGGGCCCAGGGAGCCGGCCAGGCTCAGCTCCAGAAACGCCAGGAGGGCAAGGAACAGCATGGGGGCAACGTGGGTGGTGGGCCCAGCCATGGGCTCCTCCTGCAAGAAAAGCAGCATTTGAGGGGGCAGCTGGGTAGCCCTCCTCCTCCACTTCCCCACTCCCAAACCCTTCCCTGACATCCCTGCCGCCCAGTACTTCTCCACAGGGACAGAGGGGACTTTGCCCCCAGGGGGTAGTTGGTAATTCTGGGTTGGCAAAACTGGGCAGTGTTATCCTGAAATGCCAATCAGAAAGAATGCACCCCTATGTTCATAGCAGCGTTATTTACAATAGCCAAGATCTGGAAACAGCCCAAGTGCCCATCAGTAGATGAGTGGATAAAAAGCTGTGGTACATCTACACAGTGGGATACTATGCAGCTGTGAAAAAGAAGGATCTCTTACCCTTTGAGACAGCATGGAGGGATGTGGAGAATATTACGCTAAGCAAAATAAGCCAGTCAGAGAAAGACAAGTATTATATGACCTCACTTATATAGGGTGACCCAAAATTCACGCAAGAAGTAATTTTGATAGAAAACACAGGTTTATAATTAAAATTGTAAATTTTTTATTGATTCATAAAGTGTACAGTATAGGGTTATGTACGGAATAGCACATCAGGTAAATGGCCTCCACGGCTTTGCTGGCACATACCCAAAGCCGTGGTTTTCATTGGTCTTCATTGTCCCTGCTCCTGGGCCATAACTGGTACTTGGTAATGCTTATCAAATTGAAGGGATTGAAATCAAAGGGCAACAGATATTAGAATCTGATTCAATAAGCCAAGTAAAATTAAGCTTTTATTTGTTGTTGTTGTTAATGCTCATGCAAAATTCAAATCTTGTGTGAATTTTGGGACACCCTATATGTGGAATCTAATGAACAAAATAAACTGAGGAACAGCCCTAGCCAGTTTGGCTCAGTGGATAGAGTGTTGGCCTGCGGACTGAAGAGTCCCAGGTTCGATTCCGGCCAAGGGCACATGCCCAGGTTGCGGGCTCGATCCCCAGTAGGAGGTGTGCAGGAGGCAGCCGATCAATGATTCTCTCTCACCATTGATGTTTCTCTCTCCCTCTCCCTCTCCCTTCCTCTCTGAAATCAATAAAACATATTTTTTTAAAAAAGAGAAACTAACTGTAGTAAAGGTTACGAAAATAAAAAACACAACCCCCCTCACCCCCCCAGCCGAGGAACAAAATAGATCCAGAGGGATGGAAACATGGAACAGACTGACAATTCTCAGAGGCAAGCAGGGGCGGGGGGGGGGGGGGAGAGAATTAACCAAATAATTTATATGCATATATGCATAGCCCATGAACACAGACAATAGGGTGGTGAAGGCTGGGAATGGGGTGGGAACTAGGTGGTGGCGGGCACAGGGGAGAAGAAAAAAGGAGGACATTTGTAATACTCTCAACAATCTATATATACTAGAGGCCTGGTGCATGAAAATTCGTGCACTTGGTGGGTTCCTCAGCCTGGCCTGTGCCCTCTCACAGTCTGGTAGCCCTCAGGGGATGTCCGACTGACGGCCTCAGTCTGGCCTCCTTCTGTGGAAGGTGACCCTGCCCTCACCCCATCACCCTTCTGCCGCCACTGGTGGCCTCCCACTGCGGGAGGTGACCAGGCTGGCCGATCAAGGGATGGCGCCAGCCTCGCCCCCACCCCATCACCCCTCTGCCACTGCTGGTCACCACTGCCCCCCAATTGCAGTCCCCTCCCTTTGCTCGCTGGCACACGCCTTGGCTGGCCTGGTGCTGCCTGCTCGCTGGCCCCACCCCCAGCCAATGGGTCGTTCTGCCATCCTATATGCCTATATGCCATTTGCATATAGGATAAAAGCATAATATGCAGATTGACCAGATGGTGGAAAGACCAGTTGCTATGATGTGCACTGACCACCAGGGGGAAGACGCTCAATGCAGGAGCTTCCTGCAGGCCCCCATTGCCCGATCGGGGCCTGCTGGCCAACCTCTTGGTCCCTCCCCCTGGCTGGCAGGCTCTGATTGCCTGGTGGGGAATGGGGAACCGGGGGTGGGTGGCAGTGGAGGGGGCAGTGCCAGGCCAAGGCAGGTGCGAGTGAGCGGGGCCCCGACAGCCCCGCCGGTCACCCCACAAACAGAGGGCAACCAGCATCAACAGCGGGGGCAGGGCTGGCTGCTGACCGCTGGGGAAGATCGGCCCTGATCGTAGGCCAGGCCTAGGGACCCTACCCATGCACGAATTTCATGTGCCGGGCCTCTAGTAATAAAATAAAATAAAATACGCCCAGCCAGGTGTGGCTCAGCAGCTGAGCATTGACCCAGGAACCAAGAGGTTACCGGTTCAATTCCCAGTTCGGGCACATGCCCAGGTTGTGGGCTCCATCTCCAGTAGGGAGTGTGCAGGGGGCAGCGGGTCAATGATTCTCTCTCATCATTGATGTTCCTATCTCCCCCTCCCTTCTTCTCTCTGAAATTAATAAAAACGTTAAAAAAATAAAATAAACAAACCAGGCAGTGTTACTGACTCTACTGGGTGGAGGCCAGGAGTGAACAGCCTGTGATGCACAGGACAGGCCCTGAGACAGACCGGCCGGCCCACAAGGACCACAGTGCTGGGGCCGAGGCCCCGTATAACAGCGTAAGCAACATCCAGGCTCCAATTAGCCTAGAATTCCTTTCTCTGCACAAACCTCTGCCCTTTGCTGCGTCCTCTCGAAATTACGCCTTTAGTCCCCAGGACTTGGCTCGAAGCCCAAATTCAAGCCAAGGGAACAACAGCGTTTGAGCACGTGCTGCAGGCAGGAGGCGTGCTCAGCGCTTTGGGTGAATTCACAACACCCAGTCCTTTCAAGATCTCTCTGCCACGACTCCTACCACTTCCTGAAGTGCAAGCGGAGGCCCCGGGGTTCAGTCACGCCAGGGAGGGGTCATCTATGCAATTCTCAGGCCTGTGCTGGGAGTCGTCACATGGCTCCCCTTGGACTTCCTGGTTCTGTCACTGCACCCTTCTTCCCTTCGGGGTCTGGGCAGGTTCTGGCATCCCCTGTCCCTGCTGCACTGAGGGGTTCTGGAGGCTTTGACTCTGAAACCTGCAGGGTGGGGTGAGCTGACTGCTCCCCATTCCCCACTGGAAGGGCCCCCCTCCATGGGACCCACTGCTCTCCCTGACCCCGGAGGAAGAATCGGACCCCTGGATGTTCCGGAGGACCTTGGAGCTGGCTCCTGAGGCCTGTGGCTGGGGAATGGATGCGGGGGCGAGGGGGGGGGATGTCTGTTAACTCTGGGGACCCCTGCAGCGCCTCCCCCACAGCACCCACCCCTGCACCTGTCTCACTGCACCCAGAGGAGGAGGGCACCAGGCTGGCCGGGCTGATTGAATTTCCATGGACTCCCGGCCCCAAGAGTTCATCAGGCTCCCAAAGGTGCTCACACGCCGTCTCCTCGTGATGTGTGGGCCTGTAACTGCCAGGGCTGAGGACGGGCTGCTGGGCCTGTGATGGTCCCGCACGTCTGTCTCCCTCCAGCCCTCTCAGTGCCTGCAGTCCCCACACTGGCCCTCGCCCCATGTTCCCCTTTGCCAACCCTGCCTGCGGGGCCCTTGTCCTGAGCAGGGAGGGCAGGTGGGACAGGATGGCTGGCTCTGGACCAGGCTGACCCGCTGTGAGAGGGCTGGGGGCTGAGGGAGGGAAGAGCTCCTCCCGCCTCGCCCTGTCACCTGCTGTCCTTTCATCCCGCCTGGCGTGTCCTGGTCCCCTGGGAGGCCGGGCCGGGCCGGGCCTCCACGGCCCTTGGTTCTGCTCTTCCTGGAACCATAGAGACAGGCTGTCCCATCACTTCTCATCTCATCCCGCCCGGAGCCTGCACAGCCTGGGTGAGCCTTGGGGAGCTGGGTGGGACCGGGGATGGGCTTGTTGTGACAACCCTGGTTCTCATCACATCCTTCCATTCCTACCATTCACGCTGCAGCTCTGGGCTGATTTCCTGTCCACCTGGCAGGCAGCATTGGCTTCTGCCCCCTCAAAGTCCCGGAGGCCAGGGCTCCAGCAGCTGGGCAGTCGGGCTGGAGGAAGGGGCCCGTTTCAAAGGGCTGTCAATCGAGCATTATTCCCCTCCCAGGGACCCCTGCTCCCAGGACTGAGGAAGACGCTGGCTGGTCTGCAGACCACCCTTTAGCAGGCTTCACCCGCTGCTCCCTGTGATGAGAAAGGCTCTGAGTCTCTGCCGATGCTGCCCCGGACCCAGCCCTGCCCTCCTGTCCTGGGGGACACCGATGGCCGGGGGTGGGGTGGGGATGCCCACAGAGTACCCCTCAACAGGGAGCCTTCCAGGTGTTGGCCAGTGAATGGAATCCCCGTCCTCCCGTGGGGAGAAGCAAGGCAGGGCACCCAAAAAGTGTAGGCAAGAGTCCAGAGGAGGCTGGCAGAGGGGTGGGGACTGGGCAGACCCACTGACATGTGTGGGCAGCTTTCTGTCCCTGTGGCGCACACAAGCCAGCCCCTGAGCTCCATGACCAGCCTGGGGACTGGTCTCAGAAGACAGCGTGTCCCCGCAGAGCCAGGAGGTGCAGCCCAGCCCCACACCCCCTGCATCATGACCCCATCTATACTCTTTCTCTCCTCTCTCTCCCCTCCCTCCCTCCCTCCCGAAGTTCTGTTGCCAAGATCCTGCCAATGGCTGTGGATCCATTCATTGTACCCAGGAACCCCAATTTCAGGGCCATCTTTGCTCCCTCCCCGCCCCTTGTACCCCATGAATCACGCATGCAGCCTGCCTGGGGCAGGGGAGCGGGGGTTCAGTGTGCAGTTCTGGTGCACCCATGTGGGGAGGGGGGTGGCATCCCTCTCCCCAGACCTTATTAGCACCGTCCTGCCCCCACACCCAGCCTGTGCCGCTGCCAGTTTACTCTGATCATGCCACCACCACGCCCCTCCCTCTCAAAGCCATCCATGGCTCCCTATTGCCTTCCCTCTAATCACAGGCTCCTCGCTTTGGCACTTAGGGCCTTGATTAATATGGCCCCAACCTAACTCTGCAGCCCTGACTGCTACTTCCTCCCCTTCACAGCCAACAGAGACCATTCCCCGGGCCCCAAACACACCCCATCGTCCCCGATTCTATTCTCTCTCCGTGTCCAAACCCTGCCCGCCCTCTCTGTCAGGAAGCCTTGTTCAGTCCCCCAATTAGATGAGCTTCCTCCCCTGCGCTCCTGCCCAGCTCTGCCCAGCTCTGCCCAGCTCTGCCGCAACATCCTAGGGGCTCTGTCCCACTGTTCCTAGCAGATCTACAGGACCCTGCAAATAATAGGCATTGACAACTATGGACAGAAATGAAAGTGGGTTGAGCACAATCGAACCTGAGTGCAAAATCATAAATATATTCTCAGGGTGTGTGTGTGTGTGTGTGTGTGTGTGGGCAGGGGAGGGAGTGAGGGCTGGGGGACCTAGCACCACTTTGTCCTGACAACTGCTTGGAACTCTCTCTCCAACCCACAGGGCTTGCACGCAGATCTTGGCACAGCCCAGCAGCCAAGATGCCAGCCTGGCGACGAGCCACCCAGGAAGCGTGGGCTGCTATAGAAGTCGTGCCAAGGATCCAGTGAGGAAGGGCGCCGATCCGTTTCTGTCGCTCTGGAAGCCAGGGGGAGGCGGCATACAAAGCGCCAAGCATCCAGGAGAAAAGGGGCAGCAGGCACCCCCTTCCGCTCCCCCCCCCCCCCCCCCCCCCCGCCTCCCAGCCATGGACGTGCTGTGGCGGCTTGCTCACAAAGCCTGCTCTTCAGGAGTCGCCCTGACAAGAGCTGTCCAGGGACATCAGGACACCCACCACCCAGAGATGGTGTTCTCACAACTGAGACCCAACAGTGGCTCATTCCAAGCGAAGGAAACAAAAGCAATCGCGGTCATGGGAGCCTCCGCTCCCTGAGCAGCTGCCAAGCCCAGGCTGCTGCAGGCGTATTTCGTCCATTTCTGATCGCATCCCTCTCACAGTTTTAAAACAAGGAAACCGAACCCGGCCAATGTGGCTCAGTGGTTGAGTGCTGACCTCTGAACCGGGAGGTTACGGTTCGATTCCTGGTCAGGGCACATGCCTGAGTTGTGGGCTCGATCCCCATTGGGGGGTCATGCAGGAGGCAGCCCATCAATGATTCTCTCTCATCATTGATGTTTCTCTCTCTCTCTTTCCCTTCCTCTCTGAAATCAGTAAAAATATATTTAAAAAAAAGAAAATAAAGGGTAAAAACCTAGACTCTGGGAAGGGAAGCCACAGATCCAAGATGACACGACTGGTGAGTGGCAAGCCACTCAAGGCCTGGGTTCTCGGCATAGGGGACAGCCCTGCACTCCATCAGGGGTCACCTGTCCCCCCCCCCCCCCCAGCATCTGTTATCTCCGTGAGGACCCAGCAGGGAGGTCTGCACTGGCAGCTGGGAAGGGGAAACTGACCAAGGAGGGGAAAGGGGCTTTTCCGTGCCCTTATCCTGTGCCCATGCTGTGCAGAGTTGAGCTGCAAAGCTGTTTCCATCCAGAAGGCTGTCAGGAGGCAGCATCACATGCAAATGAAGGCAGTTAATCCAGCCTGGAGCCGGCTTTGAATCCTGGGCCCCTCCTCCCAACAGCTTGCATTTGGGGGCCGTGAGATGGGGGGCTCCGGCCTGGCAGACAACTGTGGAGCTGGGCTGCCACCAGCAATCCAGGACAGCTGAAGGTCCTGCCTTCTTTTTTCCGTTAATCCTCACCCAAGGAGATTTTTTCCATTGAGTTTTAGAAAGAGTGGAAGGGAGGGGGAGAGACAGAGCAAGAGAAACATCGATGTGAGAGAGACAGGTTAATTGGTTGCCTCCCCCTGGGGATTGAGCCTGCAACTGAGGTGTGTGCCCTTGACTGGATATGAACCCAGAACCCTCCAGTCCTCGGGGCCATGCTCTAACCACTGAGCAAATGGGCTAGAGCAGGGTCCCACCTTCTTGCCTTGCTGATCAGCTCACCAGCTGCATGGCAGGTTGGGGAGAATCAGGAGGTAGTCAGGGAGGTGGGGATAGGGCTGGCTGAGGGGGTCAGGATACATGATAATAACCACCCCATTCCAGGGCCACCCCCCACACTCACTTTTGGAGGTGCCCTGCCTTGCTCTGTCCATCTCTCACTGTGCCTGACTCCCGGGCACAGATGAGACCCTAACCCGCCGAGCTGCTGGGATGTGCTCCCTCCGGGTGACCAGCACAGGGTCTCCAGCTGGGGGATCTCATAGTTCCTGCCCCCCTGGGAGCAAATTCCTGTCTTCTTTAGGGGGAGCTGGCTCCCCTAGGGCTGGAAAATGGGCACTTTTGCTTGTTCAGGCAAAGTATTTATATTCCCATGAGTGGGAGATAGGTGGGTGGATCCTAAATTCAGGGACTGGGCTCCTACCAAGGCAATCTATACTAATAAAAGGGTAATATGCTAATTAGACCGGGAGACCGGACATCTTCCTACAGTCCGACTTCCTTCCGAACAAAGCCACGGTGGTGGGGGCCGAGGCAGAGGCGGTTAGGGGCGATCAGGCCAGCAGGGGAGGGCAGTTGGGGGTCATCAGGCTGGCAGGGGAGTGGGGTGGGGCCTAAACCAGCAGTTGGACATCCCCTGAGGGGTCCCGGATTGGAGAGGGTGCAGGCCGGGCTGAGGGACCTCCCCCTCTCCCCCGTCCATGAATTTCACACACCGGGCCTCTAGTTTGGGATAAGACTTTGTTCCTATGATCCCTCTCATGCTCTCTCCCACCATCCCCTTTGTGAGTCGTTTTCCTTTCTGTGGATGGGATTCTTAGCCTGTCTGAGATCTATTTAGGAAGTCAGTCCTGTGCGGTGCGTGTGGTTCTGGGTAAGGATGGGCCCAGGAAGGGTAAGGGAGCTGGAAGGCAGTGAAGACGAGCTCGCTGGTGGGGTGGGTGGGACTCTAATCAGCCGCCCAGGGAGGTGCTCCTTGGCAGCGGGGGGCAGGGGGTCTTGACCATCCTGAGCTAGCCCCTACCCATCTCCCTGCCTCTGTGCAGCTCTGCACCCCCAAAGTGCCACCTGGCCACAGGAAGGGGCCTCCCTCTAGGCCTCAGAACAGCCAGAGCCCCACCTGCCCCTCCAGAGGCCATTGTGCCAACCCGGCCTCACGCAGAGAAGTCCACCTCTCAACCTGCAGAGCACCAGGTGCTTCTTTGCATGGAGACTCCGGGGAGGTGAGGCCAGGTGGGCACCCGTCGCCGAGCCTCTCCGGGTGCCATGCCAGGGAACCAGCTCCACTCTGACGGGGGAGGCAGGGTCCCTGCTCCTGGGCATTGCCAGTGTGACGAGAGGTCCCCGTGCGACAGGGGCAACCCAGCTCTCGCCTTGGAGCACTCTCGGACCAGCGGCATCGCTCCTGCCCGCAGGGCACTCTGTTTAAGCAGGAAAAGCAGCCCATGCCCCAGAAAGGCTGTTCGAAAGGCTGAGTTCCACTGGCTGCCCGTGGGGACCTCCCGATCTGAGAGGAGAGACACAGTTCCGGCCAGAACATGGGGAAAACGCTCTTTGCTGGACGGTGCGTCTCATCTGCAGGCAGAGACACCATCGCTGCCCTCAGGTGTCCCCTCTGACCTGGCAGAGAGGCCACAGGTCCCGTGAAGGACTGAGGCACAGACATGACTGTTACTGATGTGAACACACAGATGTCAGCCCAAACCCATTAAGCTGAGTCCTGGGAGAGCCCCACCCAGCAGAGTACAAAGAGCTGTGTGACCTCGGGCAAGTCACCTAACCTCTCTGAGCCTCACATCCGGTGGATGTGGGGATGAGAGGAGGTAAAGGTATAGGGAGTCAGTGTTACCCAGTAAGGGCGCAATAGGCAATAACTGGTTATTACGGGGAGGGGAGAGGGGGGTTGCATGTGTGCATCTGTGCCAGCATGTGCAGGGGCAGGCGCAGGTGGGCCCCTCCTCAGTCCTTGGTGGGTGATGGATGGCTTCCAGTGGGACAGGCCAAGGCCAGCCTGGAAGGGACCATTGTCTGGCAAATGAGGTTTGGCTTCCCCGCAGGGGCAGTCCCATCTGCTTTTATTGTTTCCACAGCAGCCTCAGGAATTCCTACCCCCCACAAAGCCTCAAAAAAATTTGTGTAAGGGTATTGTCTTTTTTGGGGGGGGGGGGCGGGATGCTCCTCTCTCCCAATATCCCTCCCCCCCCCCACCTCCGGTGACAGAGTCCTACCTCCTGGCTACAGGTGCTCCTCCCACTCTTCTCCTCAGCAACCCTCCCACCCCCTACTCCCCAAACTTCATGATCTCGGTGTCCAGACAATTTAACACGACTTGCTATTTGGTCAACTCATCACTTAATCAAGTGACAAAAATGCCTGCTCTTGGCTCTGGAGGAGCCAGTGTGGAGTGGAAAGACACCTGGAATCAGACAGCCTGGCTATGAATCTGGCTCCAGCACTGAATAGCTGTGTGACCCTGGGCAAGTCAGTTAACCTCTCTGGGCTTCAGTCCCACATCTGAAAGATGAGTGTGTCTGTTTGGGTGTCATGTATTGGGCATTTACTAAGCTAGGCCTAGAGCTTTATATGCACAATCTAGTTTAGCCCTCTGAGTGGACACTATTGTTCAGGTATTAATAGCGACAATGGCTCAACATCCGGACAGAGATTTGGGGGATTTGCCCAAAGTTACTCAGTAGAGTAAGTGGTGGGGCTGGGATTTGAACCCATCTGACTCCAAAGGCAGGGTCTTGACCAGTCATGCTACATTCAGTGACTGATACCGGTGCAGTTCCATGACCCTCAGGCATGACACATTCTGGGGACCTTAACCCAGAGCCTCGCACAGAGAGAACCCCTTAGAAAGTGTGGGTTCTACAATTTGTTCATCCCAGCTGCTGTGGGTCAGGCAGGGACTTCATCCCTCATGACCCCACATCCATCCAGGGATGTGTCCAGGTGATCAATGCCAGGCCTTGCTGTTGTGGGGGGGTGGGGGGTGGGGTAGTGGGGTGGGTGGCTGCCAAAGCTGGGACCTGGTGGGAGGGGGGACAGGGCCTCTAGTGGTCAGTCTTCCCACCCTCTCGAGTCCTTCCTGGGGAAGTCTATGCTTCGTTGGCCACAGAGGCCCACTCGAGAGGAAGGACTAGGGTGGGACAAGCAGAGGGCCTGGAGCAGCAAGAGAGGCAGGTCTCAACTGTACGGCTCAGAACCGGGGGGCTCACAGGACACCCCACTTGGGAATATGCCCAGGGCCCCTCTCTGCTTCTGCTGTTCCCAGGCGGTGGAGTCAGGGAGGCCGGGACGCAGACCCCAGCTCTGCCCCAGTTCTGGCTGAGACAAGTGAGGGAACGCCTCTGGGTCACACAGCTGCTAAGCAATCCGCTGGGACAACCAACTCCACTGGACCTAGGCAGTCACTTCCCTGTCAGGTCCGTTTCTTCCGCTCCCTCACCTTCCAGGGGGATGCAGGTCTGCCGTGAACCACAGGGATTTTCCACACAGTTTTCCCTCCCCCCCCCGCTCCGCCCACAACCTCCCCAGCCACTCTTGTTCCAGGACCAACCCTGCCCCTGGCCTGGTCAGCAGGACCCAGTTGCACCCAGGGATGACCTGTGGCCCGCAATCTCCAGTTCATTACTGTCTCCTTGACCAAGGATTCCATTCCACAGAACAAGTGTGTGCAGAGCACCTACTGTGGGTCAGGCCTTGGGACCACAGGTGGAATGGGACCCCGCCCCACCCAGGGAAATGAGGACCAAAAGAGACGGGGAGGCAAAGGGGAGCAGGAGGGCTTCCCCCAGGAGGGGACATCGGGCCTGGGCCTGCAGGATGGGTAGCCGTCAACTGAGCACAGGGCAGGGCAGACATTTCACATGGAGGCAAGGCTCCAGCAAGGGCCCAGGGAAGTCGGGGCATGGAGACGATTAGCCCTTCATCGTGGCTGAACCCCCAGGAGTGGATGGTGTGTGGTGGGAGGCAGGCAGTTAATTTAGTGGCAACAGGGAGCCGTGGAGGGGCTTAGGGCTGGGGAGAGGGGTGGGTTGAACGGTGAGGAAGGCAGAGAAAGTGCCGTAATTTTCACGTGGACGAGGGGCAAGGAGGCTGTAAGCAAGGTTCCTAGAAGGCACAGGGACTACTGTGGCCCAAGAAGGCGGGGGACAGAGATGGTGCCAGAGTTGGGCCTGTCTGCCAGGCAGGACCATGAGCGGAGGCTGAATGGGTGTGAGTGTCCCCCCAGTCCCATCCGTGCCTCTCTAAACAGAAAGGCTCAGGGTGCCAGCCCTGGCTGTGGCTGAAAACAAAAACTCAGCCAGGAGAGCCCAGAACTTGCCGGCTGGGAGAAGGCTTCCCTCTTCCGACGTTGTCCTTATTCAGCCACTCAGCCCACATCCTAGTGGCCCCCTGGGGTGGTGCGTCACCCGTGATGATGGCACAGATGATGGCCAGAGGGTCTGGGCGACTGCACAGCAGGTCCAGGGGCCTGCGTGACGATCCCCCAGTGGAAAGTAAATGGCCCGTGAGCTAATGCCACGGAAAAAGCAATCAGTGCAGGACAGAGCCTGAGAACTGGGGATGAGTCACCGGGATGCCTCCTGATCAGTGGCCAGCTGCTGATCTCATTTTGAAAGCAGAACTCCTTTTCGCCCTGATGTTTTAACTCTGATTTGAGGACAAACAGCGGAAGAGAGAAGTGTCTGTGAGAAGGCACATGCCCGCAGGGGTGGGCAGGTGGGTGGTGTGACAGTGATGCGCAAGGGGGCTTAGTCAGCTTTCTCTGCAGTGTCTCTAACCTTGAATTTTTGATCCGTTTCCCCCTTTCTGTGGAGGCCCCCCTCCCAACCCCACCCAGGGGCTGTATACTCCCTCAGCGCCTCTGAGTGTGCCCTGCGCTGGTATCCCGCATGCTTTTTTCACGGACTCCACACACATCCTTATAGTAGGAGCTACAATTCTTCTCGTTTTATGAAAGGGGCACTGAGACTCAGAGAAGTGCGTTCCTTTGTCCAAGTCGCTCCCAGAACATGTCTGCCTGACCCCAGAGCGGCGGAACTAAACCAGCACCTGGGCACTTCCTCGCGTCCCAGCCACCAGACTGGGAGGTGGGCAGCGTGGAGGAGTGCGCTGGGCCGCAGAGACCAGATGGAGGCGAAGCTGAGGGGGCATCTAGGGGAGGACGCAAGACTTGGCGGGAAACCCAACAGCCCTCTCGCCTCAACCCGTGGTGTCCGCCCGCGGGAGGCTGAGACCCCACCCAGCGCGCAGGAGGACAGCAGCCCGCGGTGGGGAGCGAGCGGGGTTGCACCGTCGGGGTGATAGAGCGCAGTCCTGGTCCATGCCGAAAGGGAAAACGCGGGCCTAACGCGAGGCTGGCGGGGCGCACCCAGAGTTCGCTCTCCCTGCAACACCTCTCGGCCCCCTGGGCAGCCTCGAAAGGGGCAGGAGGGCACACCTGGCAGCTCCATCCAGAGCTCAGGGAGTCTTTGAAGCTTCCTGGAACGGTGGTGAACTGGGGTCCCCGGACTGAGAGACCCTCACCCCCGGCCCCGCCGGAGACTCAGAGACAGAGAGACAAAGAGAGACCGGGTCCCGGAAGAAGAAGGCGAGTGCCGAGGAGGAGAGGGAGCCAGAGCCGAGACCAGGAGAGGGCGGCGAGGGCGCGCGCGAGGCGAGTGTCAGGTGGAAAAGTGAGTGTCCGGCGGAGGGTGGGTGAGCCAGGGGCCGGGAGCAGAGCCAGGAGGCGAGGGGAGACGCGGCGAGGAGGGAGGAGGCGGACGGACGGACCGACGGGTCCCAGGGCCAGGAGGCAGGGAAGAGAGCAGCCTCCTCGCCTCCAGCCTAAGTCCTGGGCGCACCCTGTCCCAGAGCGCGCCAGGTAGCCCACCTTTGTCGCCGCGCACAGCCAGGTGAGGTGGGAGGGCGGGGCGGGGGCGGGCCAAGGCCAAGGCCAAGCCTTACCTGGACGGCCGGGGAGGCGGGGGCCGAGGGACGCCGGGCCGAGAGCCTGCGGGAGCCGATCGCAGCCGAGGGCCGAACCGCGCAGCGGGGACGGCGCGGAGAGGTGCGCGGGCGGCAGGATGTGCCCCGGCTGCGCGGGGGCTGGAGGGAAGGGGGCGGGGGCGAGGGGCGGACGGGAGGGGAGGGGCGGGAGCGCGGGGAGGGGGCGGGGAAAGGGCGGTGGGAGCCGGCTCCCAGGCCCCCAGCGAAGGGGCAGCCCCGGGCCGGGCCGGGCCCGCGCGCTCCCGGCGGCGCGCCCTCGCCAGCTGCGCTCGGCGTTCGGGGCCCGCTCCCCAGAGGCCTAGCCGCCGCCGCGAGGGCGCGGGGCAGACAAAGGAGGCAGACAAAGGCGGGCGCAGCCGGGCGGCGCTGCCGGCACCGGGCGAGGCGGGCCCACTCCTCCCGGTGCGTAAGAGCCGCCTCGGCGCGGCCCGGGGCGCGTGGGACGGGCGGGGCGCGGGCAGCGGTGGCGCATCTGGAGCGGCCCCGCCGGGAGCGGGCAACAAAGGGCCACGGCGGGGGGTCCCTGGCGGACCCCAACAATGGATCGGGGCTGAGCGCTCAGCTGCTGCCGCGTCTGGCCCAGTAGGGGCCGGCCGGTCCCCAAAAGGATTATTCCGCCTAGGCTGTCAAATGGGACAGAAGAAATGCCGGTGGCGAGGGAGGCGGGACCCGGCACCGCGGGGCCTTTGTACCCTCCGAAAGTACGCGAAGTGGGGGGCGGGGTTCTAGGAGAGCTCGCTCTTGGATGTAAGGGTTTGGGGTCTTCAAAGCTCTACCTGGTGAGATTCCCGGGTGCTGGCGACCGCACCAATGCTCACCCCCCACCTCCCCACCCCCGCCCTCCGCTCCCCGGGAAAGGAAACAAGACAATCCTTCCACCCAAGCATCACACACACACACACACACACACACACACACACACGGTCCGGCTCTCGCCACGCCCTGTCCAAAGTCTGTCTGATGCTCCCCAGCCCGGCTCTGCCTGGACAAAGCCAGCGCTCGAGACTGGCTCATCCATCACCGCGCGGGGCGCCACGTCCTGCCGACCCTGGGAGTCCGGGAATGCTGTGTGATGGGTCCCGCGGCCCCCATAACTCACGGCGGGGTCAGCGGGGCCGCGGGCGCTGCAAAGATCAAAGAGCGGTGGGGCGGGACCGCCGCGCACGCGGAAAGCCGCAGTCTCGCCTGGCGCCCAGAGCTCAACCGTGGCTTCCATTTCAACTGTTTTGTTTTTTGTTTTCTTTCTTGAGAGTATGGCACATTATGGCTCAGCGGCTTAAGAGCTGTGCTCAGGAGGCAGGCCGGATGTCTGGGCTCCTCTTCCGATGCCATTCCCGTCTCCTTGGGCAAATCGCTCAACCCCTCTGAGCTCATTATCATCTCTAACTCTCGGGGTTCAAGGATTAAGGGCAAGGTCCTGGCTTCATAGGAAATGCTCTAGAACAATCAACTGCTGTTGTTATTGTCATAGTTTCAGCCTGATGGGCGGATTGGTGAAAGGGCTAGGCTGCTTATTCACTGGAGGGTTTGAATCCCTTATCTCTCAATGCCTATTGAACACCCGCTATGTGCCAGCTCTGTCCCGGGCACTGGGGCTACAGTAATGAACAACATGAACCAGACTCCCTGCTCTCATGGAGCTGACATTCTAGTGAAGGAGACAGATGAGAAGCAAGTGAACAAATATCTGTATCATATGCCAGATGGTAATTAGTGCTATAAAAAAAGCAGCATAAGTAGAGAAAACATGAAAGGGAAGAGTTATTTTACATAAGGTTTTGAGGAAAGGCCTCTTTGGTAAGGCAGTTTTTTTAGCAAAGAAAATGAGGTAACGAGCCGTGAGGAGGAGAGTGATGCAAGCAGGAGGAAGAAACAGTGCAAAGGTCCTGAGGCAGGAGAGTGCTTGGTGTTTGAGAAAGAACAGCAAGGCTGGGGCACAGAGAGATGATGTCAAAGATGGAGAGGATCCTGGGAGCATGCAAAGGCCACAGTAAGGACGCTGACTTTTAGTCTGAGTGCGATGGGAGCCGCTGGAGGGTTATGAGCAAAGCAGTGACGTGGCCCGACTTGGGTTTTAACAGCGACTCCCTCTGGTTCCTAAAATCGAGAAAAGACTGTAGTGGGGCAGGGAGAAAAGCAGGGAGACCAGTTAGGAGCTGGGCAGAGAAGAGGTGATGGTGGCTTGGGCCCGGGAGGGGACAGAGGCCATGATTCTCCTTTTCAAGGCTGAACTGTGGCCGGGCATTTATCGAACCAGCAGCGGATTACGAGATACTCCGGTCTGAAGGCTGCTGCTGTGAACCAGCAGGGAATCTGTTGCCCCGCTTAGACCCTCTGCTCCTTATGTTCCCCCAGGGCAATGCCGTGGGAAAAGGTGGATGTTAGGGGAGGTCTGGGCTCCTGTCCCATCCAGGTTATGGTGACTCTCGGCCTCTGTTTCGCCATCTGTAAAATGTGGTAGTTGAATGGCCAAAGTGGAAACAACTCAAATATCCATCAACTGATGAACTGATCAACCAAATGTGGTATATTCACCCAATGGACTGTTATTTGGCCATAAAGAGGAGTGAAGGCCCAGAACACACCACATCTGGATGAATCTTGACAACATTATGCTAAGGCATAAAAGCCAGACATACGAGGCAGGATATTGCATGATTGAGTTTATATGAAATGTTCAGAAGAGGCAAGTCCATAGAGACAGAAAGTAGACTAGTGGTTGCCAGGGCTGGGAGGAGGGAGACTGGGAAGTGACTGGATTTGGCCAGGCACTGGGTGAGGTGCTGAACTAAAAGAATGAATGAGGCGGGGTCTCTGCTTAGGGGTTGTTCCAACTGGCTGCTAACGTGTGTGGAATTTTTTTCTTTTTGGAGTGATGAAAATGTTCTGGAATTAGACAGTAGTGATTGATGCACAACTTTGTGACTCTACTAAAAATCACAGGATTGCACACTTTAAAAGGGCGTGGCCTGTGCACCAAAGGGTCTCGGGTTCGATTCTGACCAAGGGCACCTACCTGGGTTGCAGGTTCATTCTGGCCCCTGTGGGGCATGAGCAGGAGGCAACCAATCGATGTGTCTCTTTCACATTGGTGTTTCTCTCCCTCTCTCTTTCTTTCCCTCCCTCCTTTTCACTCTCTGAAAAGCAATGAAAAGAAAATCCTCAGATGAGGATTCACAAACAAGAAAAAAAGGGTGGTGGTGGTGAACCTTACGGTTTGTGAATTGTGTGCTAATAAAGCAGTTATTTTTAAAAAGTGGCAGTTGAGCTAGCTCAGGGTTTTTACCCTGTGGTTCAGGATGACTTCCGGGGGCCTGGACACGCCTAACATTGTGGAAGGCATTTAGTGTCTCTGCGCACTTGGGCAGAGGTTCAGATTTTAAGAAGAGATGATCTTTAAGTCTTCCTGACCAACAAGGGGTCAAGGACACTGGGGAGTCAGCTGACCCCTGGGAAGGGATGGCCAGTTGAACTCTGTCTTGGCTGGAGTGTGTGTGTGTGTGTGTGGGGGGGGCAGTGTTACTGGCCTAAGTCGGGGCTTTGGGTCTGCAGTGGGCAGTGGATCCCAGGGTCTGGGGCAGCTGCACAGGTCAGGCCTCACCCCAGAAGCCCAGCCGAGGGAGGAGAGGAGCTGTCTGTCTGCCGCAGTCCCTTGGATAGGCATCTTGGGCCATGATGATGCATGTCCTTCCTTAGGCACCTTGAAGGCTGCCTGGTGCTTTGGGACATGAAAACAAGGCAGGAGGGACACTTAAGGATGCTTTGGATGGGGTTTTGAAAAGCATGATGGCTGGTCCGGAGTGTTCGCTCTAGGGGCTTAGGTACTGTGTGTCGATTTTAATATCGTTGTCATAACAGCCATTGATTGAGCATTTATGTGCCAGGCATTGCACACTCTGTATTTTTACAAACGTTATTTCATTTACTCCCGTCCAACTCTATGGACTTGTTCCTACTACTATCCCAGTTTACAGATGAGGAAACTGAGGTTGAGAGAGAGAAGCTGTGTCAGCAGCGGTGGTGGGAGAGAAACAGCAGGTTGGATACACGAGCAGCGGGTGCGTGTGGGGGCACCGCGGTGAGCATTCCACATCCGTTGCTTCTTTTCGAAAGCAGCTCTTCTCTGCACACCACGCCAAAGCACTGAAGTCAAAGGTCTTTGCTCCTCGTCCAGACTGTTAGGATTTGAGTCAGGTAAGTGGCAATGAGCCACTGTCTGCCATTGTTTCGTTCCTCCATTCTTTCATTCACTCATTGAACACACATACATGGAGAGCCTGGATTTGGCCAGGCACTGGGTGAGGTGCTGAACTAAAAGAATGAATGAGGCCGGGTCTCTGCTTAAGGGTTGTTCCAACTGGCTGGTCCCTGAGCATTGGGTGGGACTGTCACCAGGCTGTATGTGGCTGACTCTGTGACTCCCCCACCTCCCTGTGTTTGGTGTCCTGGGAACCTTAGGCAGGGGTTGGATCCATGATTTCGCCTGTGATCAGCCTGGTGTGTATGGGAGGGACTTTGAAAGCATCTTAGCGGTCTGGACACTGTTGTCAGTTGCTTTTCCCAGTTCACTCATTGGTGCTTGCTCGGTGAACCCCAGGAACCCTCATTTGCCCATGCAGGCCTTAGTCTGTGCAAGGCCTTTCTTTGCAAAGACTTTGTTGCATCTTGCCTTCTCTTAGTTTCCATTTAAATGTCCCCTGGGAGTGATTTTCTCTCTGTCCCCATTGTACACCCTCAGGGACCTGCTCCAGTTGGCAAATAAGCTCTCCCTCCTCCTAAACATCCATCCTTCCCTCCCAGACACCCTCCTACATATTGTCCTTATGGAGAAAAATATGCAAATAACTTTGAAAAACAGTCTCCCAGCAACCGGGTATTCAGAAATGTAATACATTAACCCCATCATGTAATCTGGGTCCTTCGACCATCCATCATGCTGATGAGATTAAGATATGAAAAACCAGATGCTGCAGAGCCCTGTGCATGGAAATGACAGATGAGTTTGCATAGAGCTCCCCTCCAGCCCCCGGTCCCTGCCCCAGCCCCAGCTTCTGGGTCCTCATGGAACCCAAGGCCATTAGAGGTTTAGGAATATCTGTCCAGCCTGTTCCTTTCACAAATGAGGAGAAGAGGCCTTTTAGAGATTAGGGGTCAGATCAGTTCGAATCCTCATCTGTCTCCCACCTGCTTTCCTCTGTTTATGGCTGACTCTGAATCCAAGCCCCAAGCCCAGGCATTTTTATCTACGGGTTTTGACAAAGTGGGCACCCCAGTGTCAAACAAAGGCTGTTGGGACCTCAGTTTCCCAGTTGGAAAAATATAAGTGGTGGCTTGTGTGCCCCCGAATATTTCTCCGGAGTTCTTTAGCTGCGTGTCAGGGTGGGTGGCTTGCACTGTGTCTTCTCAGGGCAGAGGGCCTGGCGTGAGCCCTGTGCTGCTCACACTATGCCCTGGAGGCCATCCCACAACAGGGGCTGGGCTCTGAGCTTCTCCACCTCAGGTCCCAATCCGAGGGGGCCCTTTACAAGGAATCACCACCCTAAAACTGCCACTTCCTGTCACCAGTGAAAAAGTTACTTGAGTAGCCTCCGGAGCAAGCATGTCAAACTTGCGGCCAGCGGGCCACATGACGAGTTTGACTTGCTTGCTCCAGAGAGAAGCAAAGAAGGATGTCCTCTAAGGATGTCCACTTTCCCCCGTGGCCAAAGCATCACAATAATTAAATCTCAAGGAGCCAGGGACACCTCCACAAACCAGTGAGCTGCTTGGCTGGCTCTGCGTGGAAATGGTCCTCTTATGCAAGGCATGATGTGAGCAGGCTCCCCAAGTCTGGAGAAGAGTTGGTGTGTCCCACATGCGCCGCCTGGTGCATCAGTTTCTGAAAAAAATAAAAAATAAAAATAAATCATCCATCCCTTTGGATTAAGCATTGCAGTTTTATGAAATGCAGACTTCCCTTGGGAACTGCCCAAACCCATTGTGGTGATGCCCATACTTTCTTGGGCATCAGGGCCCCTGGGGAGCTTGTTAAAGGGCCAGTGCCATGCTGTGCACACAGACGGATCTGGTAGGTCAGGGAGGCCACGGTTCCTAGTGTTTAATGGGCTCCCCAGGGATTAAGATGTAGATTTCCAGATTCTAGGAGAGAACCAAGATGGCGGCATAGGTTAACGCCGGAGTTTGCTGCTTTGAACAACTACTTCAAAAGTGAAACCAAAAAACGGAAGGGACATCACCCAGAACCACAGGAACGCTGCCTGAGTGGAAGTCCTACAACTAGGAGGAAAGAGAAACGCATGCGGACACTCAGAGGAGGCGCAGTGCTGAAGTCAAATTCTGAGGTGCGGAGTGCGCGGAGCGGGCTGGCGGCAGAGGGCGCGGTTGGCGTTTTCAATCGGGAGGGAGTCGCAGACTCTGAGCTCCAGATACAGGCGAGTCTTTAGGGACCCTGACTCAAACGGGAGAAGCGGGACTGTCTGGCTTCGGTCAGAGCGAGTGCAGCTTTCTCTCTGAGCTTTGCAGCGGGTGCTGGGACTCAGAGAGGCAGAGCCCCTGGGGACAGGACTGAGAGCCGCCATACTGCTCTCTCCGGCCCACCCTGTTGATCCTGTGCGACCCGCCCCGCCCAAGCCCTGCACACAGGCATTTGCCGGATAGCCTCAGGCAAACGCCAGATTAGCACCTCCCTAGAGGACAGAAGTTCTCTCACTGCTGACACAGCTGATTCTCATAGCCACTTGGCCTGGAGGTCAAACCCTCCCTGGAATTAGCTACAACAATCAAGATTTAACTATAAGACTGTGAACAAAGACCACTAGGGGGTGCACCAAGGAAGCATAACAAAATTCGGAGACAAAGAAACAGGACAAAATTGTCAATGGAAGATATAGAGTTCAGAACCACACTTTTAAGGTCTCTCAAGAACTGTTTAGAAGCCGTCGATAAACTTAATGAGATCTACAAGAAAACTAATAAGACCCTCGATCTTATATTGGGGAACCAACTAGAAATTAAGCATACACGGACTGAAATAACGAATATTATACAGACTCCCGACAGCAGACCAGAGGAGCGCAAGAATCAAGTCAATGATTTGAAATGCGAGGAAGCAAAAAACACCCAACCGGAAAAGCAAAATGAAAAAAGAATCCAAAAATGCGAGGATAGTGTAAGGAGCCTCTGGGACAGCTTCAAGCGTACCAACATCAGAATTATAGGGGTGCCAGAAGATGAGAGAGAGCAAGATATTGAAAACCTATTTGAAGAAATAATGACAGAAAACTTCCCCCACCTGGTGAAAGAAATGGACTTACAGGTCCAAGAAGCGCGGAGAACCCCAAACAAAAGGAATCCAAAGAGGACCACACCAAGACACATCATAATTAAAATGCCAAGAGCAAAAGATAAAGAGAGAATCTTAAAAACAGCAAGAGAAAGAAACTCAGTTACCTACAAGGGAATACCCATACGACTGTCAGCTGATTTCTCAACAGAAACTTTGCAGGCCAGAAGGGAGTGGCAAGAAATATTCAAAGTGATGAATACCAAGAACCTACAACCAAGATTACTTTATCCAGCAAAGCTATCATTCAGAATTGAAGGTCAGATAAAGAGCTTCACAGATAAGGAAAAGCTAAAGGAGTTCATCACCACCAAACCAGGATTATATGAAATGCTGAAAGGTATCCTTTAAGAAGGGGAAGAGGAAGAAAAAGGTAAAGATACAAATTATGAACAACAAATATGCATCTATCAACAAGTGAATCTAAGAATCAAGTGAATAAATAATCTGATGAACAGAATGAACTGTTGATTATAATAGAATCAGGGACATAGAAAGGGAATGGACTGACTATTCCTGGGGGGGAAAGGGGTGTGGGAGATGCGGGAAGAGACTGGACAAAAATCGTGCACCTATGGATGAGGACAGTGGGTGGGGAGTGAGGGCGGAGGGTGGGGCGGGAACTGGGAGGAGGGGAGTTATGGGGGGGAAAAAAAGAGGAACAAATGTAATAATCTGAACAATAAAGATTTAATTAAAATAAAAAAAAAAAGATGTAGATTTCCAAAGGCTCCTTTTGAGACCTGCTGTGCTGGCATTCCTGGCTTAATGGGCCAGGTTAGGTATTTTTTCCTCTGCCCCCACCTGAACGGAAGTATGTAAATGAAGATTTGAAGGCTTCTGGGGTAAAGGGGGGGTACAGGTCCCCCAACATTCCTGGCTAGATCTGTGTACCCACAGATGAGTGTGACTGCTGACAAGCTCTTGTCAGCGACAAGGTCTATGGCTTCTGATCCTGACTTGTTTCTCATAACTCCATAGCCACTTCTCTGACCTTAGGGGCTGAAAATAAGTTGAATTCCTGGAGTTAGACTAGGAGTTAGAACTGGATTTGTACTCCAAATGTGTGATTTTGGAAAATTAGAGAACATCTCTGTGCCTGATTTACCATCTAGAAAGTGGGGCTGTATAATGGGTGCCTAGCTCCTAAGGTTAATGAGGGAATGAAATCAATGCTTGAACATGAGTGCTCAGTCCATGTTGGTAATTTTAAAATTAATCATTATCTCCCAGAGGCCTCACAGCCCTTTCAGAGTCGGGGAGTGGGGCAGGGAAGGGATGACTCCCGAGCTAGTGGCAGAAGACACCTCTGCCCGCCCCTCCCTCAGTAGCTGTGTGACATTTTACTTCACTCCTCCTCTAAACCTCGCTGGCTCATTTGTAAAATAGGGACAATTACCGTCACTGTCGCGTAGAGTTGATGAGAGTTTAGTGAGATAATCCACGGACACACACAGCCCAGCGCCAGGTATATATTAAGGCCAGCGGTTGTTAGGGTGCATGGGCCTGGGGGGTGAAGTCAGGCTGGTGAGGTTCCGGGTGGGGGTGGGGGCGTCCCAGGTGCACCCGGGTCCGCCCCTGGCCCCGCCCCGGAGCCGGCGGATTCGCTTTCGGTTGGGCGGCTGCGTCCGGGAACCCGCAGAAGTCGGAGCCGGCGGAAGATGTCGCTGTCCACAGTTCCCAGCTGTGACTCCACCTGCTCCGCACCAGCAGCGCGTGCCCACCCCCTACCGCGCCTCCTGAGCGGGAGAAATGCCCGGGGGGAGGAAGGTCGTCGCGATCCGACCCGGAGACCGAAATTGCCTTTTTTCGCGCTCACCCGAAAGTGAAAGGAGGCGGCGTGGCGCCCCGGGATCGCCTGCGCGGAGGGGTGGCCCCGCCCCTTTCCAGGCCCCGCCCCCTGAGGCCCCGCCCCCGGCGCTGCTCCCTCCCGCCCCCGCTCCGGCCGCTGGGGGGAGTAGGCGTGTCCCCCAAGCGGCCTCCGAGACCCGCCGCCGCGCCGCGGACGTCACGAAGCGGCGCCCAGCCGCGCGCATTGAGCTGGAGGCGCCAGTGGTCCGGTCCGTGGTTCCCCGCGCGGGGCCCGAGCCGCGACCCGCGAACCGAGGCCGAAGCGGGTGCCGCGGGAGGGAAAAGGGCGGGACTCCCTCCGGGGAGGGACCACCCGGGCGGGGGTGGAGCCTCCTTCCAGCCCGGCTTCTCCTCCCGCCGGTGCGGCTTTCCGCTCCCGGCCCTGCGCCTCCGGCCTCTGCGGCCCTTCTGGCCTTTCCTACCCCCGAGACAGCGGGTGGGTGGCCAGGGAACAGGCTAATCGCGGCGCAGCTGATGCCCTCGAGGTACGACGCCAGCGTGGGGGCGGGGGGTCGTCCCCAGCTGCCCTGATCCTGTGTTCAGGGGGGTCCTGCTCCGATCCCCCCAGGGGGAGGGGAGGGGAGGGCAGGGGCGGTGGAGGCAGGCGGGCCCCAGGTGCCTGGGTCTCTGGAACTAGCCCTCACTCCGGTCCCACTCCCTAGGTGACGGGAAGGATGACTACGCTCACGCGACAGGACCTCAACTTTGGCCAAGGTAGAGAGGCCTGCCGACCGGGTCCGGGGCGAGGGCGGGTCTGTGCGGGCGGACTTTGCTGAGCGCGCGGGTTGCGCCCCTTGCAGTGGTGGCCGACGTGCTGTGCGAGTTCCTGGAGGTGGCCGTGCACCTGATCCTCTACGTGCGCGAGGTCTACCCGGTGGGCATCTTCCAGAAGCGCAAGAAGTACAACGTGCCTGTCCAGGTGAGCCCCCATGGCCGGGCCGGCGCCGCCGGTCACCCCCTAATCCCAGAGTGGGCAGGGAGTGGATGTTAAGCGTCTATTTCACCTTCAGGCCCGGTCCCCTCGTTCTCCAGCGGGGGGACCTGGCCTCCAGGTCCTGGCGGCTGCTGGCAGCCTGATAACCTCCCAACCCCCGCTGCTGCAGCGGCTCCTTCCATTGCCTCTGAGCTGGGAGTTCCCCTCCAGGAGTTAGGGACCAGGCCTTAGCAGCGGAGTTGCCCTGGGGCATGGTTGTATTTTAAAAGAGTTCTTGAAGCTGGTCTTAACCTCAGGCACCTTCCCTCTGCCCTCACTTTCCCTAATTGTAGGTTAAAAGGGAGACACAGCCCCACAATACTCGATTCCCAGTCTCTAGAAGTGCCTGCCCCTTACAAGGCACTCAGTAAACGTTAGAGGAAACGACTGAATGCGGAAGGTGGTGGGGCTCGGGGAGTGTACTGGGAAAAGGAAAAGAGCAGCAGTGTTGCCTGGGCACCCACTAGGTACATACCTCACTGAATCCTCACTCTGCCTTCGAGATCTTCACAGACGAAGTTTGTTAAAGCTCCAAGAGGCAATTTGTCTAAGGCCACCTGGCTCCTTCGTTCCAGATTCTTAACTTTTGAAAACTGATTCGGTTTCTGGATCCCTTCTCTTAAAGAAAATGCCCGTGTACTCAAACACAACGTAGGGGTTTCTCAGACTCAGGAGGAGCTGAAGGACCCCACGTTAGGAAACCCTCATGCTGGAAGTGCTAACGTTGAGCCTGAATCCGTACCTTCTGGCTTCTCCCCCTCTGTGGGTGATGCGGAGTTCTGAGCCCCATGGTGGGAAGCTGGTCTCTCAGGTGGGAACCCTGGGGAGCTGCCGGGCCTCTCTCCGAAGGCAGGCAGGCTTGGGCTCCTGGAGGGGGTGGGGGAGGCTTCCCAGAGGTGCTGGGGCCTCACCAGCCATCATGGCCTTGTGCGCAGATGTCCTGCCACCCGGAGTTGAACCAGTATATCCAGGACACGCTGCACTGTGTCAAGCCGCTCCTGGAGAAGGTGAGGACACCAGCCCACCTCACACCCGGTATGGGATGGGGTGATGCTGGACCTGGCAGGGGACCCAGGGCTCTCACACCCAGAGGTCTGTTTCCTGCACCCTGGAGACCCCCGAGCCCACGGACAGGCCCCAGGGCACATGGGCCAAGAGAATGGTGTGCTGGGCTCTGTGAAAGGTGTGCTGGGCCCCAGAGCCATAGTGGATGGTTCTGAGTGGGGCCTGCCTGGGTGGGTTCTGGGTTCTCACATCTGTTTCTCTCCCTCCACCCCCAAGTTCCACCTGGGCTTCGCCCCTCACGGTGTCCTCCTTCTGTGTCTTCTGTGACCCCTAAGGGGCCCAGGTAGTCTCTCCCTTCAGCCTGTACCACTCATGTCAAACATCTCTCCAGGGTCTTGGGGACCCTGGGCCTAGAGGCTGAGCAGGGCTGTGAGTGGGCCCTTTCCCACCCTTCCTGGGGTAGGGGTGCGGGGGAGACCCAGTTCCGGAGTAGGAGATTTCTGTCCTTGCAGAATGATGTGGAGAAAGTGGTGGTGGTAATTTTGGACAAAGAGCATCGCCCAGTGGAGAAATTCGTCTTTGAAATCACCCAGCCTCCACTGCTGTCCATCAGGTGAGCCGCCTCTCCGCCATCCACCTGCTAGACAGTGCGAGGTCCTTAGGAGTATCCCACCTTCATGCCTTTAAGCAGCTCCCAGAATACCTTGGGGAAATGCAAGGCATGCCAACTTAGCAGGCAGGCCACCCCGTGGTCTCTGGACATCACACAGGTTACATGGAGATCCTCCCGTGTCACACGTGGGAAACCATGGCACTGGTGAACGGCTAGTCCCAACCTCCTCTTTTATAGATGGAGAAACTGAGGTCCAGAGCTGTGACATGAACTACCCAGGGTCACCCAGATGGTGGCAGAGCCAGGACACAGTCCAGGGTCCTAACTTCCCATCAAGCGGTGTAACCCAGTCAGGTGGTTTGGCTCAGTGGATAGAGCGTCGGAATGTGGACTGAAGGGTCCCAGGTTCGATTCCAGTCAAGGGCACAAGCCTGGGTTGTGGGCTTGATCCCCAGTTGGGGCATGCAGGAGGCAGCCAACCAATGATTCTCTCTCATCATTGATGTTTCTCTCTCTCTCTCTCCCTTCCTCTCTGAAATCAATAAAGATATATATTTAAAAAAAAGTTGACCTTGGGCAGGAATGTTGGCTGGTCAGCTGCTGGCTTCCCGTGGTGAGATCGGGACAATAGAATGGACTTGGGCAAGCCCTTTGCCCTCGCGGCTGGGGTCCTGGTCCTCAGATGGGAAAGGGGACATTAGCATGTTAGAACCACCTATAGGGGCTCCCTACACCCCTTTCCCCAATCCTGGCTTAGTTAGTCTGGGATGGGGCTCTGCACTGGTTTTAAACTCCCCTGGTGACAGGTAGCCCCCTTAGAAGCCAACACTTAGAAGGACTAGAGGGGCTCGGGACCCCCTCATCTGCTTCTGGGGTTGACTGCTTGTGGAGGGGGGCACCAGTGTGACAGACCTGCCTCTTCTCTCCCTCCCAGCTCGGACTCCCTGCTGTCTCACGTGGAGCAGCTGCTCCGAGCTTTCATCCTGAAGATCAGTGTGTGTGATGCTGTCCTGGACCACAACCCCCCAGGTGAGCTCACCTTCTACTGCCTCTTCCCTGGGCGTCTCCATGGCTACCTTGGGTGGGTCTGTGTTCTCAAGTTCCTCTGAGCCTTGTCTCTTCCTGCTTTTTAGAACTCCTTTCAAGTCTACATCCTCCAGGAACTTCCCTGGTTAACTCCACTCTGTCTTCAGTCTCTGTTTACTTGTGTCTTGTCTTAACACTTGCTTTCGTTACACTTTGATCTCTGGGGCTGCTGAGCCACTAGGGAGGTGGGAAGAGACTCTGCCCAGTGGCAGGCATGGTGTGGCCCGGCCTTGATCAAACGCTTGCCTCCTCAGGCTGCACCTTCACCGTTTTGGTGCACACGAGGGAAGCTGCCACTCGCAACATGGAGAAGATCCAGGTCATCAAGGTGAGAGGAGACTGGTCAAGGGGGGTGGGCAGTGAGACAGCGGGAGGCTCTGGTAAGCAGATGCCACAGTTCTGAGTGGGCAGAGGTGCTGTCTGTGGGCATTGCACCCATAACGTTGCTTAAGACAGTGCCTGGCACCCAGTAGGTTCTGGTTGTGTGCTAACTGCGGCCACATGCTTGCCATTGCTACACCTGGGCTTGCAGCACTGGGAGGAGTGGGCTGTGTGCTGGGGCCCCCAGCTCAGTGAGGTTCTCCTTTCTGACCCCTTTCAGAATTGGTGCTTGGGCTTATTAAGTCACTTAGGTTCCCAGCCCAGCTCTGACTCACAGGCATGGCCTGTCTAGTGGAGGAGCCCGGGATTCTGCACTTCCCTAGTGATTTGATGGTCCCCAAGTCTGAGGGCCCCAGCTCTGGAGGTAGAGGGGGAAGGCAAAGGGAGGGCAGGCAGGTCCAGCGCCCTTCCACCCCATCACCTGGATTCCTCCCTAGGACTTCCCCTGGATCCTGGCAGATGAGCAGGATGTCCACATGCATGACCCCCGGCTGATACCCCTAAAAACCATGACATCAGACATTTTAAAGGTGAGCTGCATGGGGACCAGGTATGCTTTATTTAGGGTGTGCTTAAGGCCTTGTGGACAAAGCTTGGAGGTTACTAGGCAACACCTGGCACAAGGCTCTTCCCATCCCCTTTCCCTTCCCCATCCCGGCTGTGGCCATGCAACCTGTACTTGGAGAGAGAGAGAGAGATCTGCCTGCCAGGGGCTTGCAGACCCTCCACATAGGGGCCCTGACTGCCACCTGACACGGCTGTGTGTTCCTGTCCGTTAGATGCAGCTCTATGTGGAAGAACGAGCTCATAAAAACAGCTGAGAATGTGTCTGCCCCCATGGATGCCACAACTATCGGACTTTGGGGGCCCCCAGCCTCGGGCTGCAGGACCACCCCGCTTCCAAGTGCTCTTATTGCCTCTGTGCGGACTGCCCATCCTCCAGCCGGAGCTGCTCAGGTCTGGTTGCCTTCACGGAGGAATGGCCCCCCAGGAGGGCAGGAAGGTGCTGGGATCTCAATTTCTCAGCCTCCTGGGGTTCAGCCGGTCAACACTGTCTGTCTCAAATACTGTGCTGTGAGTTGTTTCAATAAAGGGCCCCAAGGGCTGACCTGGGCTCTCACTAATTGTAGTGGGAGGGGCAGGTGCAGTGCCCGGACCCCTTACCCCCTACCCCTAGACCCAACCCCAGGCTGGTTTTACTGGAACATTTATTATGACAAGAAGTGAGAGCCACACAACAGTGGGTTTGCCCAGGGTTAGAACTGTGGCAGGAGGTCCCGGGGCAGGGGCCTCCCTGCCCACCACAGGCTCATCTCTTGCCTGGAGGAGACCTTTGGCACTTAGCTGGCGGGGACAGAGGGCAGATGAAAGGCTATCGGATCCAGACTGTCAGAGGGGTTTGCAGAAACGAAGTCGGGAGGACAGGTTATTAAAGTACGCATTCCATGGCCGTGGCTGTTCCCGCTCTCGTTCCTGATTCTGCCCCTGCCCCTGCCCCTGCTCCTGCATGGTTTCGGGCTGAGTTGTGGAGGCTGCTGGGTTCCTGGTCGTCTTAGGGCTGATGATGATGCTGCTGTTGGTGACACGGGGCCCATACCAGCCTGCCCAGAACTGGGTGTCTTTGCCCCCATGCTGGAAGAGGATGTGGCGGACGCCTGGAGGGTAATCTGAGAAGGTGTGAGAGACCTGGAAGGAAGGGAGAGGGAGTGACCACCAGGACTGGGGAGGGGGTGAGATGGGGTGACCATTCAACTGGAGAGGAGAAGGGGGAGTCCCAGGTGGGAGAGCTGGGGCATCCAGGCCCTGGGGGAAGTGGATGGCAGGCCAGCAGCTGAGGTCTCACCTCTCTCCACTGGGCATCGCTCCACTGCTCGATGGTCACAGGTGGGGGCTCAAAGGAGGCCAAGGCGATGTAGTTGGCTGAGACCAGCTGTACTCGGATGCTGTAGGTGCAGCCACAGTCTGCTCTGGCGGCGAACCTAGGGGAGGCTGGGCTTTAGGACTGCACCCCAAGACAAAGGGTGGCCCTGGCGGTGGGCAGGCAACAGGCCTACAGATTAGAGTTCCGTTTCCCTGTGGGGCCCATGGGGTCCACCTTCAGTGTTCCCTGTACCCCCAGGGTGTGCAGTCTCTATCTGTGCCGGGCCTCAGTTACTCCATCTGGAAAAGGGCAACCCTTTTGGGTATTTCGGAGATTACATCTTAAAAGGCAAAAGGCTCTCTACAGAGATAGTAAAGGCCAGGCTGTGGGTTCAATGGGAGATTCAAGGGGTGGCCTGTGTGGTGTGGGCTGGCACAGATCTCAGCCCTGCTATCTCCCCCGCCCCCAGCAGTTCTGCACACCCCTCAAATCCCACCCGTCCACCCTCAGAGTGGTGGCCCTGGGGCCCTGCTTCTGCCATGGGCCAAGGCAGAGCGGCTGGCACAGCTCTGTGCAGAGAGGAGCTTGAGAAAGAGTTGTGGGATAAATGGTGGAAGGGGGCAGGGGAGGCAGATGAGAAGGCATGTGCGCAGATGTGAGGTCCGGGAAGGCTGGGTCTTGGGTGTCTTGCTCTCGTGCGTGTCTAACTCACCTGTAGGCCTCCGTCTCCCCATCTGTAAACTGGGGTTAAGGTTTATCCCCTGCTGATGTGATGGTGGGGAGGCCAGGAGGTGCTGCTGGATGAGCAAGTGCTGGGTCTGTCCACAGGAGGTGTGTGTTGGGGGCGGAGGGGGCAGGGAACAAGCTACCCTTGCCTTAGGCACTGCTGGGCAGAGTGGGCACTCCCTCCAGGTGTTCTCAGGTTAAGGGGAGGATGCAGTGTGGGGCCGGGCCTCACTCACCAGTCCTTCACCACGATGTCAGGCCGGATTGTGTCCATTAGCTCCTCCCAGTAGCCCTCAGCTTTGAGGTCCACCATCTGGGACTTGAGGCATAAGCTTGGGAGAAGGAAAAGCTTGTATTCCTAGGTGTGCTCTGCGTGGCCTGCACCCAGGGAGGTGGTTCAGGGGACCCAGCAGTGTGTCCCCTGACGGCTACAGGACAGCTCCTGGCTGGTGCTGATGCTGGCTCCGACCTCGGTGTGGGCCCATGAGAAATATGCAGGGAGTTGACTCCCTTGTGCCTGGGCAGCACCTGATCCCAATCCGTATGTATGCCGTCTCCCGGGGCCCCAGGAACTCACGTTCCTCGGTTGTGGACAGCCTGTGGACACTCCTGACAGCCCCCTTAAACCGGTCCCCACCCCCAGTCACTGAGTTTACTCCTGCCCCAGGGGGCAGTAACTGAGCTGGTTTGGGGAGCACCTCCCTTGAGCTTCACAGGCCCTGACGTAGGTAGGCCTGGGGTTTGGCAAAAGGTGTGCCGACCCTCTTCCTCCAGCACAGCCTGCTCTGTTCAGTTTCTTACTCATAAGATGTGACGAAGTACTTCTTGACCTTGGAGTCAGGAAAACCTTGCCCATGGCCTCCAGGTAAGTGCTCCACCTTCCAGTGGTTCCCCCCATTGCGGTCGATTTTCCAGGATCTCATACCCTCTAGGAAAAATAGAAGCCTAGTAAATGTGTAGCCTGGTCCTCCCCATTTGGTACGAGGGTGAAATGCAGGGCTCGCTCATGCTCCGATCTCCAGGTGTGTACCCCAGTTGTGCCTTGGAGCACCCCTACAAAGTTAAACTCCAACCCATTCCCACCTCTCCCCCACCTTGTGCCTGACCAGCTTGACTCCCACATGAAGCGGGGGGAAAACTACCTTCACTTCCAGGTTCTGATGCCCTTTGGGAAATACCCAAGTTTCAGTTCTCAGAACATTATGAAGGGCCTGTGCTGGTACGTTTGTTCTTAATGGCTAATATGAATTTGTCCCAGTGGGGATCACTCCGTTGACAACTGACATCTTCACTATGTAACTGAGATCGGAAGGGTGTGCGATTTGTTGCTGGGTCATAGGACCCTCTGGCCTGGGTGGGAGGGATGATAATTGGGAGAAGGGGCGCCTCTGAGTTGGTGGCATGTAGTAACCCCATATTCATGGGAGCATCCCCAACAGGTTGGCTCACCATGTCCTGGTCTCCCTCTTCAGAGAGAGCTGAGAGGAACTTAGAAAACTGGCGTGTTTCTCCCCAAGGTTTTCCAGAACAATCACCAGGGGAGCTTTTCCAAATTACCCCCCTGCTCCCTCTATAAGGAACCCACACCTATTCCCTGTGTGCCCAGGGTCCCCCCAGTAGAGAGCCAGGCGGGTAATACAGGGCCCCGTGCAGGTAAGGCTGCAGGCTGGCTCTGCAGGGTTGTGAGCTGAGCTGGTGGCCAGGCTGGGCAGCTTCTGAGAGGGGTCTGAGGGCCTCCAGCAGCTGAGCATTTCTGGATCTTTGGGCAAGACACATCTCGCTTGCGGCCCAACATTCTCCTCTACAAAATGGAGCTAAACCTCCTCACGCAGCCGACTCCTGAGATCCACGTGAGGATAGAGAGAGAAAACAGGCATGAGAGGGATTCTAAGTAAATAAACAACGCCTGTTCATCAACTGCTGCCGTGGCCCCAATAAGGAGCAAGGTGCCTGGTATGTAGTAGGTACTGAACAAAGGAAAACACCCTGGCAAATACAAGAGAACTCGAGCTAAACAGGGAACTCAATGATGTGATTGCAGTCACCTCTCAAACTCCTCATTTTCATCTGTATAATTAGGGTAATGGGAAGATTATTGACATTTGGGAAGAGTTCAGGCTAGTGCCTCGCCCGTAGAGGAAGCCTCCTAAAGGTTAGGCAGCTTGGACTGAGCTCAAGGGGGAAAGGTGGACCTGAAGTTGGTTGATTCTTCAACGAACGTTTTCTTGAGCCCCTGTTATGTGAAGGTCTAATTGTGGACACTGGGTGTACTGTGGCAAGCTAGATCCACTAGGTCCCTGGAACTTGAAGGGGAAAAAAGAGAGATAAAAAGGTAATTCTAGGGTATGAAAAGTGCTATGAAGGAATTAAATGGGGGTGATAGGACTGAGGTAGGGAGCACTGTTTCTGGATGGACCAGGGCAGGTCTCTGAACTGAGACCTCAAGAATGAGAAGGAAACAAGGGAGCTTGGTGGGGGCTCAGCTTTGAGAAAACATTCCAGCTAGTATGGGCATAGCAAGTGCAAAGGCCCTGAGGTTCCCGAAAGGGAGGAAGGAAGCCGCCCACCTTCAGCACATGGGTTGCGTAGGAGGTTCCTGCGGAGGATGCACAAAAAGTAAAAACTCTTCCAGTCAGACACAGGCTCGTCGTAGTCCTCGTTGATGAAGCCCTCACGCAGGCTCTTGCGTTTCCAGAGGGTCATAAGGTCGATGAGGTCGCGCCAGAGGCTGCAGACAGGGCGGCAGTCCAATACCAGCTGACGGGCAGGCACGTATATGAATACCTCCAGCAGGATGTTCTCAGGCAGGTCATTGATGCTGAGCAGGGCCATAGCTGGGGTGCACACACAGGCCTGTGTGTGGGGTTCCGGTGGGGGTGGGGCAACAATGGTGGTTATGAGCCCTGATCAAGGAGGTGGATTCCTCAGATCTTCAGGGTCCTGGGCCCCCTAATCCTGCTTCTGTTGTAAAAGAAGAGGGGTTAAGATAAAAAGCATTTGAGCATCCTTCCAGGACATAGCAGGCCCTCAGAATATGGACTAAGTTTTACGGGGCCTTTTCCCCGATTAAGGAAATAATTGCTTAGTTTTAAGTTGGTGGGCCTGGTGAACAGGAAGATTCTGCCAAGGCCACGCTGTTGGCTGTGAGCTCTGTAAGGGTCTGTGGTGATGTTTTAGTGTATGAGTTCACTGTCATAAGATCTTTACTACACCCCCAGACTGTGTCACAACTTCATTAAGTGGTGGGGCTCGTACCGAGGCATCAACTTCTCTCCACGCTGCTGCTTGTGGCCTGAAGTCCGATGTGATAAAACACCTAGACGAGGAGCTGCCCCACCCATCCCAGTTCTGGGGGCGAGGTGTCAAGCCAGA
Source organism: Myotis myotis (assembly GCF_014108235.1). Classification (NCBI taxonomy): domain Eukaryota; kingdom Metazoa; phylum Chordata; class Mammalia; order Chiroptera; family Vespertilionidae; genus Myotis; species Myotis myotis. The sequence continues at coordinate 5,466,191 of NW_023416324.1, read as the reverse complement.
GCCCACTTTTTAAAAAGACATTTTTTAAAAATTGATTTCAGAAAGGAATGGAGAGGGAGAGAGAAACATCAGTGATGAAGGAGAATCAATGACCAACTGCCTCCTGCACGCCCCACACAGGGGGTGTACCCTGAGGAAATAGAATGGTGACCACCTGGTTCCAAGGTTGATGCCCAACCACTGAGTCACACCGGCTGGACCAAAAATTTTTTTTTTTAAATTATTGACTTTAGAGGGAGAGAGGAAGGTGTGTGTGGGGGGGGGGGGGGGGGGGGGGTGGAGAGAAACACTGATTTGTTATTCCAGTTGTATATGCATTCATTGGTTGATTATTGGACGATGCTCTAACCAACTGAGCTACCTAAGGCCAGAGCCCACCCTGAAATGCCCAGAAACCGAAAAGCAGTTTGAGGGCCTGGGTTTGAACCCTGGCCTGCAGTGACCGACCCAGAAGCTGTGTAAAGGTGGTAACTGACATCCAACCTCAGATGGCCCAGGAAAGAATTCAGCACAGGATGTCATTACTAACACTTCTACCATCGGAGCAAAACAAAACCGAAACCAAAACCAAGGGCACCTTCCCCCTCCACCTAAACTGCGCAAGGGTTCTGAAGAATTTACCGTCACTTGCCTGGGGGTGGGGGGTGGGGTGTTTCCCATAACACAGATCACTAAGCTGATCCCCTGGTGGGTGGTGGTGGTGGGGGGGACCTTCTCCACCTACACCGGGAGGCACTGGGAAGACATCCTTTTCCACAGAGCCTGGGATAAGGAAGCAGTTCAGATTGTTTAGGCTCCTGTCCCCCAAAAATGAGGGGGCGCAGAGAGGAGCATTTTAGATGGCAGAGAATAAACAACAGATAGATATATAAGGCACTCTGTACGGTGTGCAAAGTATTATGATGGATAAAAACTCTGATGTGGCCAGATCTGATATTTCAGGAGAAACTGTAAACAAACAAACAAAAATGGAACCTGTGACTTTTTAAACATTGGTGGCTTCTAAAAGCACTGTCTAGGCAAAGGTGGCTGGGCTGTTAGGTACCGACAACTCCTCACTCGGGCGTCCGAAGCCTGGTCTTTGGCTCTGGTCCCCGGTAACCACTCCACCCACCCGGTTTGTCCTTCGTGGGCCCCGCCGCGCGGGGTGGGGAGCGGAAGGGAAGCCCGTCCCGGGGCGTGCGCGGTGGGAACTCCAGCCCCAGAAGCCACCTCGCACTTAGGGTGCTGCCCACGTGCCCGGCCCCAAGTCGCGCGCTGGCCTTTGCTCCGTGGACCCTCCCAACGACCCCCCCAGGCGCTGTCACTGCGCCCGCTTCTCCGAGGGGAAGTCGGGCTCCCGTGCCAGGCGGCGGTACCGCCCGCGAGGTGCCCGGGACGTTCGCCTGCTGGGCGTGGCCCGGCCGCCCGGCCCGGAGTCGGACTCTGGGCGGGGAGACGCCGGATGCCCGCAGGGCGCAGAGCCGGGAGCCCCGCCCGCCCCGCGGCCTCCGGAGCCCCGCCCGCCCGCGACGGCCCGCGGGAGACGCCGGTGCCCCTTCCCTGCTGGCGCCGGACACTCACCCTCTCGCGCCTGTCGCCCCCCTGCCTGTCCTGCTGGCCGCGACCTGAGCACCGGGCGGGACGGCCGGCGGACCGAGCTGCGCACTGACCTGGAGCCCGAGGCCTCGGCGGCTCCGTGCGCTCCGCCCGCCCCGCCCCCGCTGACGTCATGCGCGCGCCCCGCCCCTGGAGCCGCCCGGGTGACCGAGGCCTCGCTGTTTAGCCGGAGTCGGGAGTCCTCGGGGCCGGGCCCGTTCCTTCCCGTGGCTTCCTCCTGCCTCCGGGGAGCCCGAGACCCGCTCCAGCACCAGCCGCTGCACCGACCTCTCAACCTGCTCCCCAAATATGAAAGGGAAGTGAAACCGGTAGGACCGGACCGGTGGGCCCTTCCCTGGAGGGTGATTGCTGAAAGCGAAAGTCAGTCTTTTTTTCTTTTGTAAGTTTATTTTTATTATAATTTTTTAAAAATATTTTTTTATTGATTTCAGAGAGGAAGGGAGAGGGAGAGAGAGATAGAAACATAAATGATGAGAGAGAATCATTGATTGGCTGCCTCCTTCACGCCCCACACTGGGGATCGAGCCTGCAACCCAGGCATGTGCCCTTGGCCGGGAGCGAACCCTGGACCCTTCAGTCCGAAGGCCGATGCTCTACTCACTGAGCCAAACCGGCTAAGGCTGTAAGAGTTTTTTTATAAATATGTTTTTGATTTCAGAGAAGAAGGGAGAGGGAGATAGAATATCAATACGAGAGAATCACCAATTGGCTGCCTCCTGCACGCCCCCTACTGGGATCCAGTCGAGCCCCAGGAATTGAACTGTGATCTGGTTCATAGGTTGATGCTCACCTACTGAGCCACACCAGCCAGGCTTAGTCAGTCCTACCTTCTCTAGGGCTTAACCAAGGGCAGGCCTCAGTGTCCTCAAAGGTAAAAATCTCTCCGCATTTTTGTCAGGATTAAATTCATTGATGCTTTCTTCATTTCATTGTACAAATAACGATGGAGCACCTGGGGCTGCAGGGAGCCACAAAAGGCTGTGCAGGCTGTGCGCTGCACAGGGGTGCCCGGCCAGATCACATGAACTCCTTAGGGCTGTCTCTTCTCCAAGAAGGGTGTTCTCTGCTAACTTGCCACACAGCTCGTGAGGGGCGGTCCCTGCCTTGGCCGAGGCCCTAATCTCGCTTGTTAATGACTGAGTGCTGGGGTCCAGCCCCAGCAGGTCCAGGGGTCCCCAAAGGTGTGGACAGAATCAGCGAAGAAGGAATGACACAGAGACAGCATTCAGTTGATCAGCAGCCTAGCCAGGATCTCTAGCCAAGTTCTGGTCAGGATCTCCAGCGAAGTTCTTCTGTCTCTAGGTTCTGTGTCTAGGTTCTGTCTAGGTTCTGTCTTCTAAGTTCTGTCTCTTGTTGTCTTGTTACATCTGTATTTATACCAGTTGATTCCAATCTTATCAATCTCTATTCCAAAGGTTAGGGCGTTTCTTATCTCCATTCCAGGGAGTAAAGATTATGTAGCTTAAGCATGATTGTTCGTAGTTAAAGTGATTAATTACCCGCCTGGCACTTAGTTAAGGGGTTTTATTCCCTCCCTAACTTCAGGGGAAAATCCCTACCTGGGGAAACAACCTTTCTCAGAGAGGTGTCCTTGGTTAAAACACATAGTGCCAAGAAGGTGAGCAAACATATTAAGAACAGTATGCCATATACGCCCAGGTCCCTTGAAACAGCAAGGATGGACCGGCTCCCGGCAACTGAGAGCATTAAGTTGAATAGTACTGAGCTCCTACTGTGTGCCAGGCACTATTCTAAATGCCTTGGCTTTATCTACTGTCAGTAAAGCTCTTGGCAGAGCAAGGGAAGCACCAGTAAGCAGTGCCTGACATGTCACTGTTGACCCAGCATGAGGTGTGTGACCCGCAGGCTTGTGGCGAGGCCACAGAGGAAGCTAGCAATGCTGAAGGCGGCTGGGGGGAGGTGTTTGCAGCTCACCGAGAGCTTTGTCCTATGGCCCTGGTTCTGCGATTGTCAGGCTCCTGAAATGTCAACTCCTCCGTACCTTGGACAGAAGCCACACATGTTGCACCTTCTGCATGTCTGGGGCCTCCCGAAGTTTGCCCTTTCGCCCCAGAAACCACAGGGCACAGGCTGGGCTGGGAAAACCTTTTATTTGGCTGCATGCAGCAGGGGTAGGATCAGAGCACTGCTGGAGGAGGCAGAGGCAGAGGCAGAGGGCAGGGTGGGAAGGATCTGTGAATGGCAGTTCCAATGTGGGGTGGGGCTTGGATTGCTCTCCAAGCCACAGGGAGCCTGGTATAGGCATGGAGGTGGACAGGCGGTCCTTGAAGACCCCCACCCCACACTCATCCTGTGCTCACACATCCTAGCTCTCAGAATCAGAGCCCAATCCTGCACCCACCTGCCCTGGGTTCCCACGCACTGGATTCCAGAGAGCCTTCTTCTGGAGAGTCCCACCCCATCTGGCTTTTGGGACTTCACTGACGGTAAGGACAGTCCAGACGTGGCGTCGACTCTACCCCACCCTGGGCCTGCCCGTCTCAGACCAGGCCTGAGCCTCTGGGCCATAGCCACCTCTCTGAGCAGGCAGGTCTAGCGAGAGCGTGGGAGCAGCAGAGAATGGGACAGGGACAGGCTGGCAGAGCCCTCCTTCCACTCCCAGATCTGTCTGAGCTACACAGTCGCTCCCAGCATCTGGACTATCCAGGGCAGCCCCAGGCTTGCCCGATGTCCTCCACACCGTCCCTGCTCTGAGGGCCCCCCAAAAAGATAGGGGGCAAGGCCCAGGAGGGGCAGGTAGGAACACAGATCTAGGTTGCCATCTGAGCTTGGACACCCACCCTCAGAGGAGTCTGGGGAGGAACCTGGGGGAACATCCTGTACCTCCCTAAAGGGCCCTGCCTCTTAAAGGTATACACAGCCCTCACCATCATTCAGCTCGCACCCTCAGGCAGAGCGCTGGCTGTCTGCAGCATGGGAGGCTCCACAAAGAGGCGACTGGGGGGCAAGGGTGAACTAGGAGGTCTGGGGAAGCTGGCCCACCGTCCCTTCCCAAGCCCAGCCTTTCTCTGACAACAAGTTTACCAGTCAGGGTTCTGTGGACGGGGCCTCGGGGGCGTCAGGGCAGCGGGGGGCCCAATGGTGATGCTGCTGTTGGTGACCCTCGGGCCGTACCAGCCGGCCCAGTAGTGAGTGTCCACGCCACCATGCTGAAACCAGATGTAGCGGACGCCGGGTGGGTAGTTGGAGAACGTGTGTGAGACCTGGGAAGGGGGCAGGTAGAGGGAGGGGGAGAGGTCAGGGAGCTGACCCTGAGGGTGGTGCTGCCTGAGGGGCAGGGGGGCAAGGAAGGGGCTGCTCTCTTAGTGCTGGGCCAGAGCTGAGTTTTAGTTCTCATTCTGTGAAGCTGGGCAGACCACCTCCCCTCTTCTATGCCTTAGTTTCCTCGTCTGTAAAATGGAGTCGATTCCTGGAGGGGCCACTCCACAGGATTATCTAAGTGTGGCGCAGAGCAACAGAAGGAAATTTCGCAAGCTGACGAAGGGTGTCCAGTCCAGTCATCACTGGGCACATTTAGCTATTTAAATTAAGTAAAATGAGATGAAATTAAAATTCAGTTCCTCAGTCACACTAGGAACTGGTTCTTATTAAGTGTTTGACAGTCACATGTGGCCATTGGCTACCATACAGACAGTGCAGACAAACCATTTCTGCCGCTGCTGAGAGTTCTACTGGAGAACGCTGGCCTACGTCAGGATTTGGCAAACGATGGCCCGCCTGCCTGTTTTTGTAAATAAAGTTTTATTGGAACACAGCCATGTTCACTTGCTTAAGCTGCTTTCACAACACAACGGCAGAGTTGAAGACTTGAGTAGTTGTGACGGAGACAGGACAGACAGCTTGCAAAGCCTGAAATGTTTCTATCTAGCCTTTTAAGAAAACATTTGCTGCCGCTGGTCTAGATGATAGTAACCACCAATATTAGTAATTAATAATAGTCAACCTTTTTGAATGTGGCTCTATCAGCATCGCTTCACTGAAGTCAGAGCAGCCGAAGCCCAGGTGAGAAGCAGCAGAGCTGGGATTTGAACCCAGGCCTGTCTGGCTGTAGTCTCAGCCTTGGGCAATGTGCCCCCTGCTCCCTTCCTGTCCCACATACCTCTCTCCACTTGGCATCGCTCTTCTGCTGGATCGTTGCTGGGTCAGGCTGGAAGGTCCCCAGAGGCGCATGCGCTGATGACAGGAGCTGAACGCACAGCTGGTACTTGGACCCGCAGTCTGGCCTTGCTGCGAACCTGCAGGCAGAGAGAAGGCCCATCAAGGCCTTGGAGATGGGGGGGCAGGGTGGGGGTGGGGCACCTGAGTGGCAGGGCCCACCCCCAGGCCCTCGCCCTAGGCACTCACCAGTCCTTGACCTTGATGTCCGGCCGTGTAGTGTCCATCAGCTCCTCCCAATACCCTTCGGCCTTGAGGTCCACCACCTGGGACTTGAGGCAGGTGCTGGGGGGCAGGCGGAGGGTGGGCTGGGCTGAGGCTCATCACTAGGACACTGGGAGGCTAGGCTGCTTTCCCAGAGAGGAGAGACCCCAGGGGGGCAGTGACTGTGGCTTCCCCCTCACCCCAAGTCCCCCTGACCTTGGATCTTACTAATAAGAAGTCACGAAGTATTTCTTGACCTGGTCATTGGGGAATTCCTTCCTCTGGTCTCCAGAGAGGTCTTCCACCTTCCACTCATCGCCTCCATTCACATCCAGGCTCCAGAACTCAAATCCCTCTGGCAGGAAAGCACAGTTCACATCAGAGGGAAGCCCCTCGGTGGTCACCTTCTCCCGAGGGCCCCTCCTCCCGGTTCTCCCTGCAGCTCAGCAGTTGCCCTCAGGCCTGTGCTGTGGAACTGCAGATCAATGGTGCCTGCCTGGACTTAGTGCTTCCTGTGTCAGGCACTACGGTGAGTGATTTCCACTGGGACTCCTGGGACACGTGATAATATGAAGGACCAGATTCCTTCTGTGATGCAGAACACTCTGCTGCTGGCCAGATCTGAGGCTAGTCCTGCCTCTACCAATACTGACGGTGTGACATCAGGCAAGTTGCTTTCCCTCTCTGAGCCTTGGTTTTGTCCTCTGGGGTCAAAGATTAGGGACTGGCAAACTTTCTGTAAAGGGCCAAAATATTTTAGGTTTTATAGGCTATCTATTGTCTCATTGCATAGTATGTGTTGTTGTTGTTGTTGTTGTTGTTTTTAAATAATCCTTTAAAATGGTAAAAGGTATTCTTAGCTCCTGGGCCAGATTTGGCTCATGGACCATAGTGTGTCAACTGCTGGTGAAGAACATGGCTGTTGGGGAGTCACGTGAGGCAGGCATCTGAAAGTCCTAGAGAGCTTGGAGCTGTTTTATCATTTTGCTCCAGAATTTGGCCACATAATGGAGAATGAGACTCTCCCCATCCTCTCCTATCCCAGTGTCTAGCTGACGAGTTAACATAGGGAGGGAACAAGGAAGTGCTGGAAGTGGCTGAAGTGCGCTGGAAAGAAGACTGGACTTCTTATTCTTCCACAAGCAAAGTCCTTTGACCTCTGGGACAGTCCTAGTAGGCCTAGCCCTGGAGTCTGGGAACTAGGGCCAACAAAACAGCTGACTTCCTGGTCTTGTGCCTGGGGCATAGTTAATCCCAACTAATCAACATTCCTTCTCCTAGGAAAGGTCACTGGGGATATCAATTTAAGGGTGGAAGAAGAAATGCCACTCTTGGCCTCAGTTTGCTCATCTGAAAAATGGGTACACTACCAGCACCTACCTACCTTTTAGGATTATTGTGAGAGGATTAAAGTTGTTAGGCCATTCAAAGTACCTAGCTCATAATAAGTGCTTAATAAATGTTAGCTAGTATCCTGACAGTGTTTGTGTTGGGGGCACGCCAGACCCACTCTGCACCCCACCTTCGGCACACGGGTTGTGCAGGAGGTTCCTGTGGAGGCTTCGTAGGAAGTAGAAGATCTTCCAGTCGGCCACAGGCTGGTCCCAGTCCTCGGTGATGAAGCCCTCACGCAGGCATTTGCGCTTCCAGAGGGTCACCAGGTCTATGAGGTCCCGCCAGAGGCTGCAGACCAAGCGGCAGCGCAGCAGCAGCTGGCGGGCGGGCACGTAGGTGAACAGCTCCAGCAGGATGTTTTCTGGCAGCTCATTGATGTTCTCCACCCCCATGGCTCCGGGCTCCCGGACACTCCTGTGGCTATTGAAAAGCGAGGCTACAGACCCTCTCCCTGGGCCTGGTATTTGCAGCACCCAGTGCTGGTGGAGGTCCCCAGCCCGGGTTTACAGTCTCGGGAAAGTCCCTGGGCCTCTCTGGGCCTCAGTGTCCTCCTCGGTAGCCAGGGGCCAGGAACAGCACCTGCCACCCCCTGGGAGGTCCAAGGAGCCTGTGACACAGCAGAAGCTCAGTACAAGGTGAGTTTTGTTTTTAACTGGCACCTCCCAACAGCCTCTAGGCTAGGGAGGCCTGCGGAGAGGTGGCCAGGTGGCCGGATCTGCCCAAAGTCACAAAGACAGGAGCAGAGGGAAGGAGGCCGAGCCTTCTCTGATTCTAGAGTCAGCCTTTTCCAAGAGGCCAGTTGTTAGAGTGGGTAACAGCGCGCAGCCCCGCAGAGCACTCCAGCCGGTGCGGTGCCTTCTCCATTCTCTCTCCTGTCCTCCGAGGGGGGAGGGCGATGTCGGGGGCAGAAGTAACGATTGTCTCCGACCGAGGTCCAAAGGGCTCACGCGACTTTCTCAAGGCCGAAATGGAAATGACCTGCCCAGTTGGGCCTGGAGAAGGGTGGGCAATGCAAAGACCTTCCCTACACCCCCACTCGCACCCGCATGCCCGTGGCTGGGCTCCAGCCCCAGGCCCCCTAGCGTGTCTTCACCCTCCCATTCCTCGTGGCGACTTTAAAATGTCCCCCAAAGTCGGGGCTCGGACCCCTACGCGAGACCCCAGCTCCGGTTTCCGCTCGCACCGCCGCAGGAGGCCGCGCCACGTAGTTCCCGCGAGCAGCCTGGGACTCGTCCGCGCCGGCCTCCTGGGCGCACAGCTGCGGGGCCGGGAGCCGCCGAGCCCCCCGCCAGGCCCCCGGCCGCCTGCGCCCCCGCGCCCACTCCCGCGGGTCACCTGCACTCGGCCGACGCCGCGCTGTCCCGCTCGGAGCTGAGCCGGCCGCTGCTCGCGTTCCCGGGGATGCGGCCCCGCCCCCGGCCGCCTGGCCCCGCCCCCGGCCGCCTGGCCCCGCCCCCGCCAGCCAGGCCCCGCCCCCGGCCCCCCTTCGCCGCCCGCTCTCCTCTCCACGCCGAGCCGCGCCGTGGTGCGTGGGGCCCGGGACGCGCCCCCCATCGGGAAATAGGAAAATTACCCGGGTTGGGGGTGCCGGGAGGAGCCTCTGCCCCTCCCCTTTGCCTGGGCCGCCCGCCCCGCACCCTCCGCATGACCTAGACTCCCTGCCCTCTGCCTCCTCCTCCCAGCAGCCACCCCGGAGGGAGCGGGGAGAAGCCTCAGATCGGACCCCCGCTCCCCCATTAAAAACACACACAAAAAACTGACTCCTGACCTTTCTCGGCCTCCTGGGTCCGCCGAGGAACCTGCAGCCTCAGGCCTCCGCCTCCCGCTCCGGATTGCGGGGCGACCCGGCGCGGGGCCAAAGGCGGGGCGGGAGGGGCGGGGGCGGAGGCGGGGGCCTTTAAGAGGCGCGGCGGGCCGGGGCCGACCCAGACGCGGGCAGCACCCAGCCTTGCCAACGCCGCGGGACTCGGGCAGCCCCGCAGCGCTCCGGCTTCTCCTTCCCTCGGGATCGCCCTCCGCAGCGATGGACGGAGACGGGGACCCAGGTAGCCGGGCCCACGCGCTCAGTCTGGGAGGGGAGAGCGGGACCGGCGGGCGAGCGCTGCAGAGATGCGGGGTAGCCGTGGGGAGGTGGGCAGCCCAAACCCAGCGCCGCAAACTTTTACCTAAGAAAGTCCTTGAGACCGTCTCTAGAGTGCAGTCCTCTGTCTGGTACCTTGGTTTGGCTGGAGGCCTCGAGAGGTGACAGCAGGGAGGGAGGACTCCTGGTCCCATTTACCCAGGAGACAGCAGAGGCGAAATCCCACGTTCCCACCTCCGGCTTTCCGAGGTCTATAGGGCTGGGGCCTGGGACGCATCTGGGATGCAGGAGGCTGCAAGCCCTCTTCTTCCGTCAACTTCTTCCATTTGCCAGCTCTGGCCGGTGAGCTGCCTGAATCCCCATGGATTTCTTGGGGGTTATCAGCCTCTCTCCACCCCATCCCAGCCTTCCTCCTGGGTTCCCTTGTCTGGAGGGGCCACCCTTCATCTGGGTGGCCAGTTGCCCATTGGGGACCAGGCCAGCGGTGAGGGAGGTTGGAGCACCATCTCTTGCCAATGCTCAGGGCCTTCTGAGACTGCCCAGTCATCTTGTCTGGCACCAAGACCCCCCCTCCTCATGCTTTGAGCTGGCTGGGCCTGGAGGGGTTGACCGCTGAGTCAGGGTGGGAGCGAGCAGACTCCCCCGCGCCCCCCCCCCAACCCCTTCCTCAGCAGGCCCATCTGAGAGTGGGCACTGCTTGGGGGAGGCCATGGGAAACAGACTGATATCTGCTCAGGTCGCCCAGCCCCCGCCTCCCAGCCCTGAAAATCCCAGCGCCTTCAGCTCCCACTCCCAATCCTCCGGCCCCCTCGCCACACCCTTTACGGGGCCCCAGAATGGCTCCTGCTTTTTCTCAGGGCCCAGCTATTCCCTGGACTCCAGGGCCCAATCCAGGTGCATGAATCAGCCTTGGAGGCAGTTTCCAGGGCCCAGATAACTTTCCGACAGCAACAATGTGGGGAGTTGTGTGTGCCCGAGTGGGGGATGGGGGGCCGTAATCAGATCTGGGGCCTCAAGTGCCAGGCCTGGGGCCAGGAGAGGGGACTGGGTGAGGTGCACCTTTCCGGGGAGCATCAGGTGTCCACCAGGGCCAGGGCAGGGGTGGAGAGGTGAGGACACTGGGTCCTGCTCCCCAGAGAGCTGTGGGCAGCAGGATGGGCAGGTGATATGGCTTCAGGGCCTGGCATTTTCCTCTCTGACTGACCACTCTTCTGCAGTGTGACTTGGGCAAACCCAGGAAGTGTCTCTGGGCCTTAGTTTTCCTCTTCGCCAAAAGGAAGGCGGTAAAGCCCCATGTCATAAAGATGTGGCAAAAAAACAACAACAACAACAAACAAAAAACTAATAATGAAGGGAATAATAAGATTCACTAAATAAGATCTACTGAGGACTCACTGTGTGCTCTGAGCTCTGAAGAGGTAAACACTGATTCAGTTATCAAGGGTCTGACTGTGGGGAGGGGGAAAATTCTGCATGTGAGGAGGTAGAGGGCTGGTAGGCTGGGCAACACCTAGTCTCGGGTCCAGGCCCTGCCTGTTCCCTCCCCCAGTGCATGGCACCTTAGCTTTTCAGGGTTCAGCCCTTAGGAACCCCCCATCCTAAGTCGGAAAGCTGTGGCCGCCCCCATCACCCAGAGTGGCCCCATTTTCTCCCCACTGTCTCTCCCTCCTCCAGAGACACTGGGCACTTGGTATCTGCTTACTCAAGGCTTCAGTGGCCTGGCTGGGGCCGGCTGGGATCCCGGAGACAGTCCAGCCTGCAGCTCCTGAGATCTGTCCACCGAGAATGCCCTTGCCTCTCCTCAGGGGGCTTGAACATCAACACTGTCTGAATGGCCTGGCATCCCCATTTTATAGATGAGAAAACTGAGGGCCAGAAGTGAGAAAAACCTTCCTATCCCAAACACTTATTACATCTCCCTGTTTGACACACACACACTCACACTCACATGATCTCTTTTAATGAGCCCCCCTGCCCCCATTCCCAATTCAAAGATTCCTGTCCCCTTCCCCTCGGGCCTCGGATTCCAATGTCCCCTCCCTAATACTAGCAGGGTGACCGTTGGCAAGTTACTTCACATCTCTGAGCCTGAGCAATTTCACCTACAGAATCAAAATCAAGATAGTGCCTCCTAATTCAATGAATTATGTTTTTGATGTGTGATGGTGAAAGGTGGCTCTGGGGCCAGGCTGCCTGGCTTCAAATCCAGGCTCCAACCACAGTGTGGTCCTCAGCTGTTTCACTTCTCTGTGCCAGAGGTTCCTCTGCAGTGAATCCGGGACAACAATAGGAAAAAACCTCAGAGATGCTTGGGGCTATAAAGAGTAAATGGCCCTGGCCGGTTTGGCTCAGTGGATAGAGCGTCAGCCTGCGGACTAAAGGGTCCCGGTTTGGATTCCAGTCAAGGGCACATGTCCCGGTTGCAGGCTAGATCCCCAGTAGGGGGCGTGCAGGAGGCAGCCGGTCCACAATTCTCTCTCATCATTGAGGTTTCTAACTCTCCCTCTCCCTTCCTCTCTGAAATCAATAAAAAAAATATATTTTTAAAAAAGAGTAAATGAACTTAAAATGCTCAAAAAGGGCCTATACTTACTTGCTAAGTGCCCAATAAACATTAGCTGCTGACAGTGTGCCAGATGCCAGGCACTGGGGATGAAGCAGAGTTTCCCTGCCCTCATGTCCTCAGTCTAAGGTGTTTTATAAACCATCACACACTAGGACAAAACCTGGAAAGGACTGGAACTCTGGGGGTGAGAGGATATATGAGGGGGTAAATCCAAGAGGGCTTCCCTGAGGAGGTGACAGGAGCAGGGCTCTCAGAGGGTGGTTGGAAGGATTAAAGAAGTTCATATGTGAAAGTGAAATGTGAGGCAATCCTGTTCATCATATCAGTTGCTGTCATCTGCGCAGGTATGGGGTGTACTGGCTCTGCAGGGGAAACTGAGGCCTCTGAGGCGGCTCTTTGTACTTGATGCTGGCCTGTGGCCCTGGTCCCCAGGGAGGTCCCCAGCGAGCTCCTCCACTGGGCACCCGTTTCTGGTCTCAGGATCTCTGGCCCCCGCTGCCGATTGTCCGAGGGTGGGTGGGGGCGGATACCTGCCACATCTGGGTTCTGGGGCGTGCAAGGGGACAGTCTAGGGGGGAGTCACCACCTCCTCACCCCTTCATCCCCGCAGAGAGCATGGGCCAGCCTGAGGAGGCGAGCTCGGATGAGCAGCAGGAGGAGGGGTGCGTGTGCGTCCCGGAGGCGAGCGGCGGGGAGGAGGAGGAGACGGCGTACCTGGACGAGCTGCCCGAGCCGCTGCTGCTGCGCGTGCTGGCCGAGCTGCCGGCCGCCGAGCTGGTGCAGGCCTGCCGCCTGGTGTGCCTGCGCTGGAAGGAGCTGGTGGACGGCGCCCCCCTGTGGCTGCTCAAGTGCCAGCAGGAGGGGCTGGTGCCGGAGGGCGGCTCCGAGGACGAGCGTGACCACTGGCAGCAGTTCTACTTCCTGAGCAAGAGGCGGCGCAACTTGCTGCGAAACCCGTGCGGGGAAGGTGAGGGTCAGGCTGTAGGAGCCTGTGGCTGGGGGGCTCAGTTTGCTCCTCCGGAAAATGGACCCCATCCAATGCCCGCCTGCTCGGAGGGTTCGCTGAGATAAAGAGCGAGGCACAGTGCCCAGCCCAGAAGAGCCCCGATAAACTCTGCTCCCGGGGGGCTCTTTCCCAGGTTCTTCCACGACCCGCCCAGGGGGGAGAGAGAATCTGGGACAAACAGGAAGTGCCTGCCATCCAACCCCACTGTACCAGTTGGCCCAGCACCTGACTCAGGGGCAAGAGCCAGCGCTGTCACACCCTCCGCGGGGACTGGGTGACGAGGGTGGGGCTGTCCTGTTCCCGCAGAGGACTTGGAGGGCTGGTGCGACGTGGAGCACGGCGGGGACGGCTGGAGGGTGGAGGAGCTGCCCGGAGACTGTGGGATGGAATTCGTCCACGACGAGAGCGTCAAGAAGTTCTTCGCCTCCTCCTTCGAGTAAGGAGAAGGGGGATGGGCGGGAAGGGGGAGAGGGGCCTCCACTCCGTCCTAACTCACTTTCCCCAGGTGGTGTCGCAAAGCGCAGGTCATTGACCTGCAGGCTGAGGGCTACTGGGAGGAGCTGCTGGACACCACTCAGCCGGCCATTGTGGTCAAGGACTGGTGAGCCGCCCTGGGGGACTTGGGGGGTGGGGGTGGGGGTGGGGTGGGGGGGAAGAGGAGGGGACTAAAGTCACTACCCTGCTTCAGGGCCACTGCCTCCCCACGCTAGTGGTTGTGGCCATGTGGGCCGGGTCTCCAGGAGAGGGTGAAGGCTACCTTTCCTCCTGAGTTTAAATGTTGGCAAAAAATAAAAATAAAATTTTTTTGGGGGGGGGGGTTTAATCCGTCTACAGTCCAAACGAAACATGTCTTGGCGGGCTGGCTTTGGGCCCAAGGTTGAGTCTGGCCCACCTGGATTTTAGTCCTTGGGTTTGGACCTGGGAAAAGTTACTTTCTCTCTCTGACCTCAGTTTCCTTATCTGTAAAATGGGGGCACTCCGAAGGCCCCGCCCCCCGGCTGAGGCCGGCCGCTCGCTCCCTCCCCCGGCAGGTACTCGGGGCGCAGCGACGCCGGCTGCCTGTATGAGCTCACGGTGAAGCTGCTGTCGGAGCACGAAGACGTGCTGGCCGAGTTCAGCAGCGGGCAGGTGGCCGTGCCGCCGGACAGCGACGACGGAGGCTGGATCGAGGTGAACCTGGAGGCGCTGGGGCGGCGAGGCCGGACCGGGAGGCGGGGGGCGGGGCTTGTGGAAACCACGCCCCGTGGGCGGGGCGGAAGGGCCCACGGGCTGGGAGAGGGCCTGGGGCTGAGAAATCGCGTTAGGGCCGGGTGTCTGACCCTTCCTCTCCCCCCCCAGATCTCCCACACTTTCACCGACTACGGGCCCGGCGTTCGCTTCGTCCGGTTCGAGCACGCGGGACAGGACTCCGTCTACTGGAAGGGCTGGTTCGGGGCCCGGGTGACCAACAGCAGCGTGTGGGTGGAGCCCTGAGTGACCCCTCCTCCCGCTCCCCCAGCTGCCCTGCAGGGGCAGGAGCCTGGGGTAGACCGGCCTTAGTGGTAGCACCTCCCCTTCCCCTCCCCACGCACTCCTCTCCCGCCCCCGCTCCAAGCCCAGCCCCCACACAGGTAGAGAAGGGTTTTGCTGGCATATGTTTGCACCTGGAAAATAAGATGGGTGAAGGGTTGGGCCTGGACTGGGCCCACCGCGGAATCCCCCACCTCTAGCACAGTGCCTGCCGTAAAGTGGACTTTCAATAAACATTACTTGTTCGAGGAAGAAATGAACGAATGGATGAATAAACCCTCCTTCCTTTGCGCCCTTCCCTGTCTCCCCAGGCCCCTGGCTCAGCCTGGAAAAATACTTGGTGGGGCTCCAGCTGCTTTGGTTTCCAGGGCCCATTGGGCCGGGGCAGAGCCAGCCAGGCCTGGGCCGGTGGACAAAGGCTGGGATTGTGAGGCCCAGGAGTGGGGAGCTGGGCCTGGCGCCTGACTGACACCCAAGCTGCCCAGAGGCCGGGATGAGGGGGGGCTCTGTGTGTGGGGCCACGCTCCAGGCCTTTCTCGATCCCCATTCTCATTTCCTTCTGAAGGCAGGTTGGTGGGTGATGGCAACACCTCATATAGGGATGCCCATGGTCTGGGCTGGGGGGTGGGGAGGTGAGGGTGGGGACCACAGGAAGGCCAGCTTGGCCTCCCTCTTCAGTTCACGTCCACTTCACTGTCCTCCCTGCCCTGCTATTGAACTGCACAGGAGTCGTTAGCATCTGGTCTCACAGGTCACTTTCTAAGCCTGGCCCAGGGGCTGGCCCCTGGCACTTGTTTGAGGGAAGGGGGTTAGGGTGTGGTGCCCGGTTCTGTGCCAGCAGAGGTCAGGCTCTGGCCTCACCAGCAGCTCTCCAACCAGCCCCTCCCCAGGACTCTCAGCTGCTGGTCCTGGGCCAGGGAGGGTCCTGAGACATCTGCTCTCTCCGACGTGGGGACCAGTAAAACCCCTGTGCCCCTCCAGCTTTCCTTTGATTCTGAGCCCTGATGCCCCCTGCTAGTCAGGAGGGATTGCAGGGTTTAAGCTGGGGCTCATGCATGCACTCATGATTCCTGAAATCCCCATCATGGACAGGCCCTGTGTAGGGTCCTGAAGTAACAGGGTGAACAAGACACTCCCTGTCCCAGGAAGAGGTATCGTCCTGGCTACACTGAGGAGGGGTACCCGGGAAGGGAGTCTCCAGTCTAAGGGTGGAGGCCTACCCCCTGCTCTGGGGACATGCTCCATCTGAAGGCGGAGGCCTAGCCCCTGCTCCCAGTCCTTCCTGGGAGATTGCACAGTCTGGTGGGGAGGGCACCGTCCACACCCACCTGAGTTGCCAGTCGGCAGGGGAAGCAGTGCCTTGCGCTGGGGGCCCAGTTTGATGAGGATTCACGGAGGAAGAGGGCCAGCCCATGAGCTCCCAGGCTTAAGTAGAGGAGTAACCTGGGAAGCTTTGGGGTGAGGGACTAACTAGGATGGGCAGGTGGGGAGCCAGGTGGGGATGAGTTGGGAGAGGACTCCTTGGGGCTGTGGGTGGAGTCTGGACAGAGCGATCAGTGGGCCTAAGAGGCCTGGATCCGGGTCCTGGTGCCTGTGAGGATGTCAGGGCAGGGATGTGGGGGGTGTGGAAGGTGCTGCAGGTGGGGGAGCTCCTCCGTGGGGATTCAGGAAAGAGGCCCAGGTGGTGTCTGGGGTTCTGGGAGTTGCAGTGTATGTGGCCAGCAGTCAAAGCCAAGGGCACCGCTGAGGGCCGGAAACAATTGTGAAGTGAGGGTCCAGGGAACCTGGTCTCTGGGACTTTGACGGGGAGACAGCAAAGCCAGGGCGGGGGGTGGGGTGAGTAAGAGGGTGCAAGTCCAGCAAGGCCACCCCCAGCCAACTGCCTGCTCTCAGAGGAAAGATCCAGAAGCCCAGAGACCAGATTGTTTCCCCAGAGCCCGCAGAGGAGCGCTGAGGGGCTCAGATATTGGGGTGGTCCAGACCCACCGTCCCTGAGCACCTGTCACTGGAGGGCCCATTGAATAGACTGGTGGTGCTTAGCTTGGGAAGGCAAGACAGCTGCTCCTGAGTTGTCAGAGGGCTGACGCGGGGAGGGAGCGGGAAGGTGGGCCTGCGAGGCTCACTGTGCCCAGGGGGCGTCCTGTCACACCAGCCCTGAACCCTAGCAGGAGGTGGGGAAGGGGGCGAGGGCATTGCCATCCCCCTTCTTCACATGACAAGACTGGGGGTGAGAGACTTTCCTGGCAAATGACACACAGAGTAATCGGAGACGCACAAGTTCTAATCCAGGCGCATCTTGCTCCAAAGGGCTTGCTTTTAACCCCTCAACTTCATCGTCCCTGCTCTACAGGGCAGAGTGGACCCCAGGACCGTACAGTTATAGGACTGCGGATACCAGCTTCCTTCAAGGGAAACCTACACGCTGTCCAGCAGGGGGCGCCTCAGGGCCTTCCGGACACTGGAGTGTCCAAGCCAGAGAGAGCAGACAGGCTATAGCCAGGCACATAGCCCAATGGCCTGTGAGCACTGGCTAAGGAGAGCGGCCTGCATGCCCCCTTCTTAGTTAATCAATATTTATTGAGCACCATCTACCTGTCAGGCAGAGATAAAACAGACAAGGATGCTGCCCTCCTGG
This sequence comes from Myotis myotis, assembly GCF_014108235.1. Lineage (NCBI taxonomy): Eukaryota > Metazoa > Chordata > Mammalia > Chiroptera > Vespertilionidae > Myotis > Myotis myotis. Next base: position 5,449,021 of record NW_023416324.1, on the reverse strand, counting down.
AATACACAGTCTAGGTGTAGACACTAAACACAAGAGGTTAAATGAACGAAAAAGAAAGCCACTAACCTGGTGTAGCACTTAATACCCACGACAGGCGCTATGCTAAGAGCTTTAGGCACATTAATTCACAATAGCCTTATGAAGTGGGAGCTGTTATTACTTCCGGTTCTGACAGATGAGAGAACTGAAGCACAGCTAAGAAGCGGAACTGGAATTCTATTCGGCTCTTGACCTCCACAGTGTAGGAAGCAAAGTAGAGTGGGAGGATGGGGGTGCTCTTCTGGTCAAGGTGACCAGGGAGGACCTCTCTGAGGAAGTGACGTTTGAGAGCTAAGGAGAAACCAGCCGTGCAGATAACTGGGGGGAGAGCATTGCAGGAGCAGTGAGTGCAAAGGCCCTGAGGTGGGGATGGACTGACTTACAGACCAGAAAGGCAGCCAACGTGGCTGGAGCTCAGTGAGAAAATGGGGGGGATGGTTGGACACGAGGTTGGACATGTAGGCAGGCAATTCTGAGAGTTTCCTGAGCACCTGCTGTGTGCTCTGACATATAAGGTATAAATGCTATGGGAAGCAGATATGATATCAGTGTCCTCTACGGAAAAACCTTCTTTTGTATAACAGGAAGGAGCTGGGACAGGGAGTTAGAGACCAGCAGCTGACAGTCCAGTTGATGAAACCAAATTCCCCAAGAGTAGCAGGATGAACCATGATGAAGACGATGATGATGGTGACAATGACAGGCATTTGCTGAGGCCCTCCAGGTGCCAATTCCTGTGCTAAGCACAGCAGCCCATTTAATCTGCTCCACAGCCCTCTCTGGTAGACACAGATATCCTTATTTTTTAGGGGAAAGAGCGAAGACACAGAGAGGGCCTCGCTGAGGCCCCTGACCTCACCATCTCCATCCCAGGCCACCGGCACCCTCCCCTGCATGCCTTCCCTCGGGGGATGTCCCTGGGGCCTGTCTCAGCCTCACGGGCTCCATTCTGGAGAGGTTGGGCAAGTGACCCAGGGCCATCCAATGAGTAAGTAGTTGAGGCTGGGTCTCCAGCTCCAGTCCTAGCCACTTTGCCATGGTTCGTGATCAGAGGGGCACATGCCAGGGGACCGAGCAGGGGCAGCAGTTAGGAGGAGTGAAAAGAGCTGGAGGTGGCAAGGACTGTGGGCGTTCGGGCTTCTGTGCATATTCTTGGCCAGGAGGAGGGGGAGGTGCTGAGCGTTCATGGGCCACCTTGTGTTAACGGGTCAGGGCCTGAGATGAATTTTCTTTTAGATTTCTTGGTGGAGCCCTCTAACCATTTTGCAGTAGAAAAATTCCCCTTTCGGCCCTGGCTGTGCAGCTCAGGTGGTTAGAGCGACGTCCCCATACACCGAGATTTTGGGTTCGATCCAGGTCAGGGCACATACAAGCATGAATGAATGCAGAAATACGAGAAACAACAAGTCGATGTTTCTCTCTCTCTCCCCCTTTATCTCTTAAAAAATCAATAAAAAAAGAAAAAGTCCCCTTTCGTCGTTCTGATTCATTCACTTTGTAAATCTGGATTTTTGTATGTATGGTACGTTTACAGTTGTGGACCTAGAGGAGCAGTTCCTCTCCATACCACTAGGTGGCAGCATCGTCAAGGCAGTACCCAGAGTGGGCTGGTTCTACCCAGTTCTTCCCAGGGCTGGGGGCTTCAGAGGGCTGAATTTGAACCCAAAGCCTGTTTTCTCTCCATTGCTTGAGGCTAAGTCTGGGTCTGAAGAGGCTGGGCCCCTTGCCCTGCTCTGGGGCCGCTCTTACACCACAGGCTCCCGAGAACCATTTAGGAGGCTGGGTCCTTTGAGGTCTAAGTCCTATCAGACAAGGAAGGGTGGGTGGTCTCCAGGGATCTAACCAAACGTGGGTCTGGGTCCTGAAACCCCCAGTCTGTCCCGCTTAGGCAGAGCCCCAGGCCTGCAATGAACACCGGCCACCCAGGCAGATCCAATCCTGATCTCCTGGTGAGTAATGGCTTTGCTATTTTTTTACACCATAAATTAGACCTAATCTTGTGTTGACTCTGCTGAATGAGGAGAATAATGAGGAAGATTAAGATGAGATGGTATTCATTCTCCTCCGACAAAAGCCAATGAACTGCCAGCAGGATTAGTGCCCCGAGCCAGGAGCTCTGCAGATCCGGTAGGCAGGCCCGGGGCCCACCGGGGATGCAGCAGGAAAGATCTCAGTTAGATGTGAGGAAGAACTGCCTGGGAGAGGGAGGGGCCGGAGTCAAGGAGGGGGATGTGCAGCTCATGGAACCGCCCACCCAGGTGATGTTTGTGAGACATGGAGGGGGCTCCAGGGGAATTCCTGGACCCCTGCACTACTGGGCACCTGCTCCCTGAAGCCCCTGGCCTCACCCATCTCCATCCCAGGCCATCTGGCATCCTCCCCTGCATTCCTTCCCTCAGGGGATGTCCCTGTGGCCTCTCTCTGCCTCACTGGCTCCATTCCAGGGCCACCTTTGACCCTGCATGTAGAAGTCTCCAACCTCCTCCCACCTGCTCCCCCTCCTCCCTTCCTCTCTAGGAATCAGGGAAGCCACATGTCCAGGGTTAAGAGCATAGATCTGGAGACAGAAACACTTGGGTTTCACCTGGATTTGTCCCTTGTCCCAGCTGCAAAATGGGACCTGCAGCCCCACCTGCCAACCTGCTCTGCTGTCCCGAGGAGCTGAAGTGCCCAAGGTTCCCAGACAGCTCCCAGCACCTACGGGGCTTTCTGCACAGATAGGAGGCGAATGGATGGGCCGACTGCTGCGGGGCTGGGGGAGCTAACATTTGTTCATCTCTTATCCTGGCTACGTTATGTCATCGACCGCCCACAGCAGCCCCTGGGGAGGGTTCAGTTTGTCACTCAATGTATGGAAGAGGAAGCGAAGACTCTGAGAGGAAGGTCTAGTGGTCAAGGTCACAAAGCTGTGACCTGCAGAGCTAGCTGGGCCGGGGCCTGGGTCTGAGAGGCCCCAAAGCTGTGCTCCTCCCTGAATCCATATCGCTTCCTGCCCGTGAAAGGCATTCATCACGCGCTGGGCTGATGAATGAAACGCCCGTCAAGTGCTGTTTCTGGTCCAGTAAGTCCCTGTTTCAGACTCTCCCACATCTTGGTAACTCCCAGAAGGAAATGGATTGGGGGTGATTTACAAAATCCTTCTTAGTAATTCTCGGCAACTCGCCCATCTCGCCTCTACTGTTAAGAAAAATCCACCCTTCCATCCACGTCTCAGAGCTTGCTACATGTACTTTGTTATTTTCAGAGCCTGGCAAAAGTAGCCCCATCGTCCACATTTTATCACCCATGCTATTTTACACCTACTGTGTGCTCACTACGTGCAAGGTGTGTCAAAGCACTGCTCAAACATGGATCTATTTATTTATTTATGAATATATTTGTATTGATTTCAGAGAGGAAGGGAGAGGGAGAGGAGAGGAGAGGAGAGGAGAGGAGAGGAGAGGAGAGGAGAGAGAGAGAGAGAGAGAGAGAGAGAGAGAGAAACATCAATGATGAGAAGGACTCACTGATCGGCTACCTCTTGCATGCCCCACACTGGGGATCGAGCCCGCAACCCCGACATGTGCCCTGACCTGGAATTGAACCGGGACCTCCTGGTTCATAGGTCGATGCTCAAAGACTGAGCCACACCGGCCAGGCCAAACATGGTTTTATTTAATTTTCCCAGCACACTTAAGTACTACTCTCATCCCCATGTGACCAAACCGAGGCTCAGAGAAGTGCAGTTTCGCCCCAGGTCACACCGCTAGGCCGTGGCAAGGCTGAAATCCATCTGAGACTTGGAGTTCTCGCACACCCGTGGGCTTCCCCACAGGACGTGACTCTCAGGGGGGGTCCTGTCCTGTGGGAGGCAGCGTTGGTGGAGGGCAAGGGCCTCAGTGTTCAGGGGAACCAATGGGATTTTAAGCTGAGCCTCAGCGGCAGACCTGCGGTTCATATGTGCAAGCACCTAGTGCCACGCGTGTACTGAGCGCCTCTGCGCGCCAGACACCTTGCTCGCTCCCAGGATGCAACAGTGAGCGAACGAGGTCCTTATCCCCAGGGAGCTCATAGGCTAAAGGGGGAGACAGGTCTGAAGTCCCTGCCTGTGTGACCTTGACCAAGTCACTTAACCAGGAAGTGTCTCAGTTTCCTCGTCTGCAAAATGGGGCCGATCACAGTTGCTACCTTACAGGGTTGTTATGCGGATCAAATGAGCCAATATTTGTAAAGCACTTAGATGGGGGTCTGCACATAGAAAGTGCTGTATATGAGTTTGTTAATAAATACAAGGAACAAGTCGGGCAACGACAGCCCGTAGTACAAGGACTGGGAGAGGGGAGCCCCTGTAGTAGGGGAGCCCAAAGGAGGGGTATCTAACCTGGACCACAATCAGGGAAGGCTTCTCGGAGGAGGCAGTGAGTGGACACTCGACCTGAGGAAGGGTAGGATGCTAAATTACCTCCCTAGCCCAGGAGGCTCCCTGCCAGTCACAGCTGTGGTCCTCACTGGCCTTTTCCCAGGGCTTATGGTCATAATTCATCCATGTACTAAGCACCGAAGTGGCATCTAAATTCGAATGGAAGTCTCTGTCCTCAGGGACCCAGGGTTGAGGGGGCTGGGTGCAGGGGGTCCCAGATCTTCTCTGGGACGGCGGAGGAAGGCCCTAGCCAGGCAGGCAGGTGCAGGGGAGCCTCTGACAGTGGAGGCTGCCGCCAGGCCCTCCAAGCCATAAAGACAAAGATGTCTCTGAAAAAAAAAAAAAAAAAAAAAAAAAAAACCTAAAGAAAAAAATATAGGAAAGGGAGAAGGAGGAAAGGAAATGATTTTTCTCGGCTGGCCTTCTCGGGGAATTAAATCTTGTTTTTTGTCACCACCGAGTGGAATAATCCAATATATTAAAGCAGAAGCCCCCTCCTATTTATTGCTATGACTTTGGTCTAACAGTCTCGGGCTGCATTTGGAATCAGATGGTCCTGGGGGGGCGGGGAGGGGTGGCGGTGGGAGAGAGGGAGGGAGACATCAGCCCCCTGGATCAATTACTCTCCTCTCCAACACCGGAAAAATGAATTATTCCCCGAAAAGCAGGCTCCTCATCCGATGAATTCTGCACTGCAGAGCCGGCGGAGTTAGACCAAATTGAATTTGGTCTTGGAGACATTGAAAAGCAGGTGGAGTGTGTGTATTGGGGGGTGGGGTGTCTGACTGCCACCTTGGCCTCTATCCCCTGGCTGGGGAAGCCCCTGCTCACAGTCCCCTGGGGTGGGGACAGGAGGCAGCCTTCCTGGCTGCCCCAGGGGCGCGTCTGCACCCCGCAGGGGAAGACATCTGTTCCAAGCCTGAGGCTCAGAGCAGTGCGTGTTTTGTTCAAGGCCACACAGGGACATGGTCAGCAGGGCAGTCTGTTTCCTTTCTGTCCCTTGTCCTCTGGCTCCTGGCCCCTCAGGGAACCTTAGATGGAATAAGTTGGGGTTGGGAGCTTTTCACTCTGGACACTGGTTCTGCCCATCCGTAGCTGTGTGACTTGGGGCAAGTAGCTTAACCTCTCTGGGCCTCAGTTTACTCATCTGAAAATGGGGTTTACTAAAATCCTTACTCTGATTGCCACTCTGTCACTGACCAATGAGAGAAATGCAGTGCAAAGTGGTTTAATTAAAAAGCAAATTTGGGGCTCACAGGACAGAAAAGCCTAGGGTGGGTTTCTTTCAGGTGTAGCTCAGTCCAGAGGCTCCAAGGGTGTATTCCGAACTCAGCTTTTCTCCTTGTCTCTGTGTGGCTTCATCCCAGGCAGGCTCCCCCAGGAGGGGCCAGGCAGGCCCACATCTATGTCTTTCCAGAAGTAAACCCAGGGGACTCACATGCCCACCTCTGAGCCTGTGGTGAGAGGGATGGCCGATGCCCAGATGGGTAAGGCCTGGGGTCCAGTCACCCAGTGAGAACCGCAAGGCTGAGAGAAGGGGGCAGATGCTGTGGGGCCCTAAGAAGGGGGACTGGGTGCTGGGACAAAAAACTAACACAGAGTCCCCGCCTCACAGGCCCTGGAGGGATCGGGGGGTGTTTGGCCCAGCGCTTGGCACAGGGCAAGCTCTCAGCTAAACAGGGCCCTATGGACAGTGATTGCTCGTGTTCACTGACGGGGCCAGTGTCCTGGGCAGGATGTGAGGGGCTCTGCCCGGATTCGCTCTGCCTCCCTCATGGCTTCATCTGCTCCCCCAGCCCACCCCCAGGCCAGATCCCAGCCTTCAGCCCTTTGCCTGCCCGGGGGTCCCCAGGGAGGGGCCCTCGTCACCCCCGCGGCCCTGGGAGCTGCAGAGGTTGCACTCTCACTAATGATGTGGGGAAGGGAGGGAAGAGGAGCCTGAGCTGGAGCTCCTCCTGGACCTGAGCAGGCTTTCAGGGCTAACGAGCTGGGCCCAGGGAGATGCTGGGGTGGGGGCTTCTGGTCCAGGCTGGGGTTCTGCAGGGGCTGGAGGCCTGGACGGGGAGAGAGGCCTGGGGGCCTGAGGAGGGGGCGAGGGGGCTCTGGGCCTCTGATTGAGCGGAGCTCGCCCCTGCCCTCCTCCTGCCCCTCCCCATGTAGAAAATACCCCAGCGTCCAGGACAATTTGGCCAAGTTGGTTCTCTCTGTTCTGCACTATGGAAACACTGGGTATCTGTTTTATTTCCTCCAAATATCAAGTCATGTTATAATATTGTAACTGCCTTTGCATATTATACTCCCCACCTCCCAGCCCCATCTGAGAGATTCTGACCCCTCTAGCAGGTGGCCACCTGCCCCAGGGATCAAGGTGGGGGGCGGGGAGGAGGGGACGGAGAAGATGAGCATCTTGCTTTGCACCCACCACAGAGTGGGGTGCTGCTGCCGTGGTCTGTTTAGGGGTTGCTCTCCAGGCAGCCCCTGCCCTGCACCTTTCCAGTGACCGATGCGGAAACTGAGGCCACGTTGGGGGAGGGAATGAATGTTCCTCTTTGAGGGTCAGTGTGCTTAAAAGGGAGTCAGCGAGGAGCTGGGTTCAAATCTGATTTGTACCATTAGCAAGCCTGGCAGCCTTGGGCAAGTGTCTACCTTTCTGTATCTCCGTGAAATGTTTTCTTTTTTTCCACATTTATTTATTTATTTATTTATTTATTTATGGAGATGACAGAAGCACAGGAAAGAGCAAGGCCCTCGAGGTGTAGACTTAGAAGCACCACACTTGCACTTCTGCTTCATTGTATCACCCAGAGCCAGGCACAGGGTCAAGTCAGGAGACAGAGGCAGAGGATACTTCAAAGTTAAAAGCCCAAGGGGGTGGATGCAGAGAGGGTAAAAGATCATTCAACCCATCAGCAAGACCTATCAATTCTACCTTGGAAATACTTTCCACACCTGTCCAATACCCCTTCTATCTTATTGCTCCCACCACTTCAGTTCACCGTGATCTCTCTTACCTATCACCACCTGACTGCTCTGTCCAAATCTTTTTTTTTAAAAATATATTTTATTGATTTTTTACAGAGAGGAAGGGAGAGAGAGATAGAGAGAGTTAGAAACATCGATGAGAGAGAAACATCGATCAGCTGCCTCCTGCACATCTCCCACTAGGGATGTGCCCGCAACCCAGGTACATGCCCTTGACCGGAATCGAACCTGGGACCTTTCAGTCCGCAGGCCGACGCTCTATCCACTGAGCCAAACCGGTTTCGGCGTCCAAATCTTTCTTGTCCATTCCTTCTCAGAACATTCTCAATGCAGCAACGAGAATCAACTTAAAAAGAAAACCTGCTCTGACCACTCATCTAATTAAGTCTGCCAAATGGTTTCCTATTGATCTCAGGATAAAGGTGAAAATCCTGACGAAGGCCTGAATTGTTTTCAATTTTCAATTGAGGGGTTATCTGAAAGCAAACAGGTGACCTGGTGAAAGGGAGAAAGAGAGTGAGGAGGGAGTGTGGGAAAGAGAGGCCTTGTAATGACTTCCACGTGAGGACAGCCTGGGACCCCCCCTTTCTCCAACCTCATCTCCTTCCATCCTTTCTTTCACTTTATAGTTGGAACACATCCTAATCCCCCAAGTTGTACACTATTTCAAGCCTCTGGGGTCTTACTTGGACTGCTCTGTGTTCATGTAGAGTTCTTTTTCCCTCCTTTTGGTAAGGATTCAAAACCCTCTGCCTTTCCGCTTTCCTTCTTCTAGGGAAAAAGAAGAGAGGAGAAGAGCCCTGAGTGGTTTGGCTCAGTGACTAAAGCGTCGGCCTGTGGACTCAAGGGTCCCAGGTTCGATTCTGGTCAAGGGCATGTACTCCAGGAGAGTCTTTCTAATACCTTTTCCTGTCTGTGCCAGGTCCTCTCCCCCGGGGCCCAGTGCCAGCCCGTGCTTCTCTTTGTCATGGTTCTAGTCATATTGGATGGAAATAATCACTCTGGTCCTCTTGTCTAATTACAGTGCTTCTCAACCTTCCCAATGCCGTCACCCTTTAATGCGGCTGGTCAGGCAAGAACAGTTAATGGTGCTTGCTATTGCGACATGATAATCCATTTAACCCAATATACTATTCCATACATAACCCTACACTGTATACCTTATGAATCAATAAAACATTTACAATTTTTAATTATAAACCTGTGTTTTCTATCAAAATTAGTTCTTGCGTGAATTTTGGGACACCCTTATTTCGTAGGTTCAGGCTGAGTCATGTGTCAATCCCAGATCCAATCACTGTGGAGACCAAGAGAGGTCCCCCATGAATCAAGTGCTCTTCTTATTCCATGATAAAAGTCAAGAAGACAGGGTCAAGTAAGAGAATGGCTGCTTCCAGACAAATCACATGACTGCATTTTTGCTTTATGTGTAGGTGTGAGGGGAAGGTGGGGGAAAGAAAAAGGATTCCCCAGAGAAAGCAGTGAGCTATGAAGGGTATTTTCAACGAGAAGTTTCCTGGGAACCAACAATCCACATACTTATGTCCAGCAAAAAGATTAATAAAATCAACATATATATAATCCAACTCAGAACCTTTCTTTCCAAGCTGCTCATCTACCCTATTTCTGTTAAGAGAACCCCATATTCTCAGAATTTAAGGGCTGACTTTTTCACAAGAAGGACATAACGTCACCTTCCTCTCCCTTTCCACATGATTTCCCTCCCCTGCTGGCAGGTCTAAGCAGTCTTCCCCCTCCCACCCCACTGTCAGTGTTTCATAAAGTCTTAGTAGATGAGCATTTCAAAAGGGAAGCTCATTCTTACAGGTGAGAGATCCCAGTCCCTTCTAATTCAACCAATCACACTGGAGTTGCAACAGGTGGGTCATTCCAAAAAGAGAAAGCGAAAAGAACAAGAGAAAGAACCATTCTTTTAAGGTTTTGTGTCTCCAATTGCTACCCATTCGCACTGAACCCTCTACCATCCATCTACCCTGTTGATTGTCTTTGACCATCCGTGAGAGACTCCATCTAGAAGGAGTGTCTTAGGGGAGGGGGCATTGCACTGTTTATTTCTATTAGTTACACTGTGCTTTTAACACATGACAGTCCCTGTAGAGTGGGTGCAGTCCATGGTGAAGTAAAGGGGCAGGGAAAACTTCAGAGAAAAATACTGAAAAAACTTCAGCAAAATACTAGTGTTCTGGAAGAACTGCCATAATAAATTAGAGATTAGGATGAGATAAAAAGTAGTCGTTTGACCGCCAAAGGGGTCGCGACCCACAGGTTGAGAACCACTGAAGGGAGAGCAGGGGTCAACCTGGAGCAACAAACCCTCCAGCACAACCTGCCAGAGTCCCGAAGCCAGACTTTTGCTTGGCCCAAGGTGGGAATTTTCTGTATCAATATGGGCCAGCCATACTGCTCCTTTGGGGGCCTCTACTGCCCTCCCCCGCCCCCGGCTGGGGTTTACTCACTTTGGAATATGGAGAGGCAGACCCTTCAGGGAAAACTTGGGTCTTTGTCTCCCAGGTCACCAGCAGTGGCTGCCTTGGGTGGGGTGAGAGTCTCAGAACAAGCTGACCACGTTGGGGGCAGCTATATCCTAGCTAATAAAGAGGTAATATGCAAATTGACCACCATACCACCACAAAGACGGTGGCCCCCATAGCCACAAGTTGGCAGTGCTCAGCCCTGCCGGGAGGGTGGCAGGCACAGGTCCAGCCACTCCTTGTGCCTGCTGCCGGAGTCCCACAGACCTTTTAGCCCAGCCGGGGGGGCGGAAGGGGCATGATGTGGCCAGACCTACCCTCTGCCCCCCAGTCGCCCAGGGCCAGCCCAAGGTGCAGGCAAGCCTCAGATGGCGGCTGCCCAGTTGACACCTGAGGTGCAGGCAAGCCTTGGATGGCAGCTGACTAGCCAATGTCTGAGGTGCATGCATGCCGTCGATGTTGGCTGCCCAGCTGCCTAGGGCTGGCCTGAGGTACAGGCAAGCCTTGGATGTCGGCTGCCCAGTGTCCAGGTTGGGCCCAAGGTGCAAACAAGCCTTGGATGTCAGCTGCCCAGCCGCCCAGGGCTGCCCAAGGCTCAGGTAACCAGGGCTGGCTGAGGCTTGCGCTGCTGGCAGTGGCAGCAGCAGAGGTGTGATGGGTGTGTCACCTTGCCCTGATTGCCGGCTCGCCTCCTGCCCCTGAGGGCTCCTGAACTGTGAGAGGGGGTAGGCCGGGCTGAGGGACACCCCTCTCCAGTGCATGAATTTTCATGCACCAGGCCTCTAGTATATATATATAAACCTAAGCGACCGTTTGACCATTTGACCGGTAGCTATGCCATGCACTGACCATCAGGGGGCAGACGCTCAATGCACAGGCATAGAAACATGGAACAGACTGATGAATCTCAGAGGGAAGGGTGGAGGGTGGGAAGAGATTAACCAAAGATCCTATATGCATACTAGAGGCCCGGTGCACGGATTAATGCACCGGTGGGGGCCCTTTGCCTGGCCTGCGGGGATTGGCTCTCCGACATCTCCCGAGGGCGCAGGCCAGGCTGAGGGATCCCACTGGTGCACGAATCCGTGCACCAGGCCTCTAGTAGATATATAACAGAACTGGTTGGTGTGGTTCAGCACCACGGACAGCACCCTGATGCCAACAAGCCAGAGACCCCAGGACTGGAAATCCTGAATGAGGCAGCTTCAATCCCGAATTGGGGTGACATAGTCTAAGGCAGGACAGAGGGAAGGCACAAGGATTACTGGGCACTTCTACCAGCCAGAACCAGTGCTGGACATGAATATATTATTCCAACGGGGCCTCATCTTCCTTCTCGTGTGACAGCTGCGAAAATGCGGCTCAGCAAGGTTACGTAAGCTGCTCCAGGCCACATAGCTCGTTAATGGTAGAGCATGGACCTCGATCCAGGCCTTTCTGAGCGCAGAGTCTCTTAGCGTCTCTCTGATCAGAGGGAGACGCACAGCCTCTGCACCCTTTCGGCAACGATGATGCCAAAGCGGCTGGGTGTGAGTGACCCTGGGTGTGCATTCGGGTGAACTCCGCGGAGTGTGACTGCTTACAGGAGGGTGTGCGAGTCCCCGGGGGAGCCAGTAGGTTCGAGTTGGTGTCATGTCGGGGAGACCCCCCCCTCTCCTGGAAAGAGCTCTAGAATTCACTGCTGGCTTTTTTTTTTTTTTTTTTTTTAAGCACTTAAAGAACAGACCAGAACTGATAGCTAAATTAAACCTGCTGAGCGCGCCTGTTTAATTGAAAATGCCATCTGTAATTTAAATGTCAGAAGCGGGATGGTTATTATGGCTGCCTTAAAGACTAGGGCTCATTTCACAGTTTCAAAACAGACCAAGAAAAGCAGCAAATGGACCATGGCCTGCGGCATCGTGGAGCGATTAATAACTTCTCCGGTCCTGCTGAGCTCCGGCTCCCACCGCAGCCCCCATGGAGGCGGAGGGAGTCTGGCTGGGAGCTGGGAGCTGGGAGCTGGGAGCGTGGGGCTTGGGCCCCAGGACTCAGCTTCCTGCCTCGTCCCCTCTTCTCCAGCCTCCGCTCAGAGGCGGGGCAACCTTTCCAAAGTGCAGGGCTCATTTTGTCCCTCTTCAGGGTCTCCCTGGCACTTCTGGGATGAAATCTCAACCCCTTAGCCCGGCATTCAAGGCCTCAGGAAGACAAGGCCCTGCCCACCTCTCCAGCTTAAGCTGCCACCTCCATCTGCGGAATGCCTCTAGGCCTTTGCACGGGCTGAGCCTGCTTCCTGCAAAGCTATTGCGGCTACTTTTGTCCACCTGGTGAGCACCACTTAACATTCCTGACTCAGCCCTGGTGTCACCACCTACAGGGAGCCTTCCCTGACTGCCCCATGCTTCCTCGAAGCCCTGAGCCGGACAAGGGTAAGTGCTATCTTCTTGGTCTCCCATGGCCCTTTAGTCACCTCCCTGACTTACCACGCACCATTACTTCCTTCTTAACCCTTCTTTCTTACCACAGCGCTATCTTTTCCCCATCCCTTACGCGTATGAGCTCCTCAAAGTCTCATATATCTTGAGACCCTGTGCCCTGTCCAGAGCAATCACACAGCTAACATGTATTGAACATTTACTATATATCAAGCACCGTCATCAGGCCCATTTTAGAAATGGGAAGACTGAGGCCTGGGGAGTAACTGTCATAAGCCGGGTGGCTACCAGGGGCAGAGCTGGGACTCGGATGGAGGCAGTCTGCCTGCAGAGGCCGGGCTCCTCACCGCTATGCTATAGCGCCTCACGCTGGGCCCTCAGCTTAGAGAATGTTTGTTCACTAAACACACGAAGAGCTGGTCAGGTGTGTCCCGGGCTCTGTCTCAGGAGAAGATGCCACAACAAGGTGTTCGGGCAGAAACTCCAAAGGGATTTAAGCCAGACCGTGCTGACCTTCCTGTGCTGGGAGCTCAGGCTGGTGCCTTTTCCTCACATGCGGGGGCGGCAGGAAGGGGTCCCTGTGCCCCAGGCCCCCATGGCTTCCAGACGGGAGTCCTTGCTTCCTCTTCCATCCCTCCATCAGCAACTCCCTGCCTATCCATGCTCTGCCTATGGCCCCCCATTCAGGTGCACTGAATTAATGAAGCAGTGGGGTGCAGTGGGACCACTAGAGTTGGTGTCCAGCATCTTACTTACAGCCATGGGACCCTGGGCAGGACATTTGACCTCTGTGATCTCACTGTCTTCATCTTTGAAATGGGGTCATGTAAGCGCCTAACTCAGCGTGTTGAGGATTCAAAGAGAACACGGAGGTAGAGCGCTTCACAGAGGCACCTAGCAAAGGTCCAATGACGGTAGCTGTATCATTCATTCATTCATTCATTCATTCATTCATTCACTATTTCCTTCTTAGCCCATGTCTGGGGGAAGAGACTGTGCCTGCTCTGTGTTCCTGGGTCTCCGACTTCCAGCTTCAGGGGACTTTAAGCTGCTTAGTGGAGAGAGAATTTCCAAGATGACTTACTTGTTCTGTGATTGGTGCTACACCACCACGCTCTCAGCACGGCCCCAACCTCCCAAGCCCTCCAGCCCACATCCCACCGTCCTGCTCTGTCTGCCCTCTGCCTGCTTAGTCCCCGGACCCGTCCCCTCCCTGGGGTTGTCACACAGCCTTTTGTTCCCTCTGCCAAGAGAAAAACAGAGAAACTCATTCCTAATTAGATGGGTTTCCGTCTCCCCAGGTCTTCACTTCTTGCCTGTTCTCAACTTGTTAGAGGAAATCGTAAATTGACACTGGTATTGATTTGCATAATTCAGATATAATTAGGAGACAGATCCGCCAGAGTGGCAGACAGCGGGGCTGGCGCTGCTGCAGCCTGCTGACCTCGGGAAGAACTTGGGACTGGGCCTTTCACTCTTACCAAGTTCATGGCTCCCATTCTCTACAAAGTCCTGGTGGCCCTCGCCCCTAGAAACTTGCTCCTCCATGAAGTTCCAAGGCAACAGGAAAGCCCGCTTGCCCTCAAAGTGGCTCCTGGCCTGGTCCAGCATCTGGAATTCTGACCATGAAGGGCACCTCAGGGGGCCTGCAGGGATGCAGAAGGCCAGGAGGTCAGTGGACACGGGCCAATTTGCTTATGACACCCACCATCTGGAGGGGGGAGAGGACTTCAGGGGAGCGACACTCTGACGGCAGGAGGAAAGGAAGCAGAACCAAGCAGCACTTTGAAGCAAGAGACTAGAAGTGAGTGTGAGCCAGTGAATTATGTTGCTGCTGCGACGAAAAAAGGTGGTGTGCCCTTGGGAAAATCAGGAACAAAATGAGGCAGAGAGATGGCTGAAAAGGGCACACCTTGCCCGTTCTGTTCTGTAACCACGTCGTCATGACTTTGTTTATTCACCTATTCATACAACGAATATTTATTGAGGGGCTATGATATGCCAGGACAACAGCAAAGAATGAGGTGTCCACCCTCTGGTCTCTTATCACCGTGACTGGTACACATGCTTCCACCTCTCCAGCCTAGGAGGGTGGATTTTGGTCCAGGATTTAGGGCCTGGGGGGCAGGCTCTGGAAAGGACCGGTTCTGGTTCTGTCTCAGGAAGGCAAGCAATGGCGGGGCATTGCCAATCAGATGAGAACCTGGGGAGTGACTGCACCGAGGGTGGGGCTCCCCAGCGGGTGGGAAGCAGGAGGATGGGCAGGGAGTTTCTCCATACCCAACCCCGCCCCACTTCTCCCCAAAGTGACCCCCCTCCTCCCACACAGCCCCTGCAGAACCCCCCCTCCCCACCCGCCTCCAGGAACTACATCCGGTTTCCCCAGGAGCAATCTCCAGGCACCGATTCACTCGTTAGCTGTCACCACGGGCACTGAATAATAAGGCCTCTTCCTGCAGAAAGGATATTAGAGGCTGAGGTGGGAAGGGCCCAGGCAGTGTAATACTTATTTCCTGGGCATTTGCTGCGATTAATCACAGGGCTGTCTCTCACCTGCTCTCACAGGCCCATCCGCAGTCCCCAAGGCACTTTCCCAGTGCCCCAGGGGCTGCCTGCCTGCTAACCCACCACGGAGGCGGCCTGGCATGCGTGTGCGTGGGCTGAGAGAGGGAGGAGGCTGCCACCCTCCACTTGGACAGGACTCTCATTCATTCATTCACTCATTTGGCAAACATGTATTAAATGTCTTCTGTTTCTCGCTGTGCACTGGGCCGGGGGCTGGGCATACAAGGGTGAACCAGTCAAACCTGGTCCCTGTCCTGGGGAGCCCAAGACGTGCTACACTGTCCCTCCATCTGCTACCACTCAGTAGGCGAGACTTTGTTTGGGGCTCGGGCTGGGGGTGGGAATTCATCCCTACATTCTCTGGCCGGCCCCCCCTACCCCTTCCCCACCCCCGCCCCACCCCCACCTCAAACCCACTCACACCATCTCTGCCCAGATGGTTAAACAAGACAGCCACTCCCTAAATCCTCTGGTGATATTTCCCAGCTTTGCACCAGGACTCCTCTGCGTTCCTCGGGTGGCAGAAAGAAACCCTTACTTAACCCGCACCAACCTGTGGCAGGCCCTTCTAGATGGTAAGGTTACTCACCTATCTCATTCAACCCTCACTTCACAGACGAGGCAACTTGCCCAGGGTCATACTTAAAGCAGGGATGTACCTAGCAGACTCTCACCAGCTGGGCCTTTGCTGCTGACGTCGGGTGGGCAGTTTGCAATTGGCCCTGGGGGGAGTATTTACACCACGGCAATTGGCAGATGCTACCGTTCAGGGCTTTCCCCCGTTAGAGCTGGTTGTCAAGCATTTATCAGCACACCACTGCAGGGAGGCAGGGGTTTCCGGCCTCTGTCTGGCCACTTTTCAACATCACATTTTGGGAATCAGATGCGGTTCCCACTCCCCTCCGCTCTCACATCCAGGCTGATGATGGAGTTAAGACCTTGCAGCTAATTGAGGTCTTGCTCAAGGTTAATCTGTGCTTTTATTGGTGTGAGTGATAGCTCTTTGCTTTGCTCTGAGGACGAGACAGGGATCTGGTGGAGGGCAGATACTGAGGCCCCTTCTCAGGGGTGAACGCAGACCTGTTCTCTGAATACCCGTTTTGTACAGCTGGAACTCCCCTCCCCCCCAATCCCTGTGATCTCAGCTTAAATGTCATCCCCTCACGGAGACCCCGACCATCCCATGTACATGGTACGTTCCTTTGCACCCACAGTTTCCCCTTTTAGTTTACTTTTTGTTTACTTATTTCTTTATTTCTTTTACTAGAATGCAGGCTCAGGGAAACTGAGGCAAGAGGGCCTCAGCAATTCCAGATGTTTCTTATTCCTCATCAACACATCTTGATTTCCAATTCCTGATCTGGGGAAGATATTACCCCCAGCTATTTTTTTTTTTATAATATGTTTTTATTGATTTTTAGAGCGAGAGGGAGGGATGGGGGATAGAGAGAAACCTCAATGAGAGAGAAACAACATCGATCGGCTGCCTCCTGCATGCCCTCCACTAGGGACTGAGCCTGAAACCCGGGCATGTGCCTTGACCAGGAATCGAACCAGTGACCTCCTGGTTCATGGGTCAACATTCAAGCACTGAGCCATGCCGGCCAGGCTTCCGGTTGTTTTTATAGTTCAGCTTGGGTCAGCATCAAGTCCCCGGCTCACAGTCAGAGCCCTGATTTGTACCCTGGTTTTGGTGCTCCCGAGCTGTGGGGTCATGGGAGGGAACAGAGAAGGACAGCCTGGAACAGAAGCTGTGGAGCCAGGGCAGCCACGCCCCAGGCCCCAGGCCAGCGCTGTGGCTTCGTTCTCCCAGGCACAGGTTTCCTAAACACCCTAAGGCCTTCCCTGCTTTAGATTATTTATATTGTTTTATTTTTGATATTGTAAAATTAGTGCTTTCCAGTGGAGGAAATTTGGGAAATACAGAACAACATTAAGACAAACGAAAAGTCATCTATATATATAAAACCCTCATATGCAAATAGACTGAACAGTGCAACAAGTGAACAACCAAACAACTGGTCACTATGATGTGTGCTGACCACCAGGGGGTGCATGTGGAACATGGTGGAGCAGGTGAGCAGGGGCGCCAGACCAAGGCAGGGTGCCAGTCATTGTCATCAGGGTGAGCCTCTAGTGGTTACTAAAAATTCTTTGCTCTTGCGTACTGCTGTCCCGCCCGGTGCTTGCACCAGCTGCTGGTGCTGGAGCCACTGCTCACACCCACTGTTGGAGCCAGCCCTAATCACTCTGCACTGTCAGTGGGTGCGAGTGGGGCCAGTGCTGTCAGTGCATGGGAGTGTCTGCAGCGGGAGCCGGGCTGCTGACAGACAGGGAACCTGGGGCTGTGGTGGGAGGGGCTGGGTGGGGGTGCAGAGGATGGGCAGAGACCCGCCCCTGTGCTCACTGTGGCCCACAGTTCCTTTCAAGGTGCACAAATTCGTGCACTGGGCCACTAGTGTAAATAAGAGAATCGCTGCAGTTTTCCTGAATTGGCCCTGCCCACCTGAGCTCAGGACCCCTCCTCCTCCAGCAATTAGAAGTAGCATTAACACTGCCTCCTGGACAAAGTTATTACTTCCAAGAATCACAGTCTCTGTTACTACAAGGAACTAATTAACAGCATGCAATGAGGGGGAAATTCAATTAATTAGTGGCTTAATCAGCGCTAGCAATGACTCCAGCCCTGGCTTGGGAGTTGGGTGTGTGGGGGATGAAGACCCTCCAGAGGGCCAGGGGTGGGGTTTGAGAGGTTGTGGGGGGGCACCTGGTTTGGGAATGGGGTTCTTGAGAGGCTGTGAAAGTGCTGTGCACAGGAAAGAGCCTGTGTCTGTTTCTGCCGGTTCTTTGCTCTGCCTTCTGGGCTGAGGGCCCGGTTAGCATGGCTGTGTGGCGGGATGGTCTTGGTCTCACCCCAGCGTGGGGGTGTGGTGGCTTCAGGGGAAGTGAGGTCAGATTTCCTTCTTTGTCCTGTGGGCTGGGGGTGGGGAGGGAAGGTGCGCACACAGGTCCCCTCTTTCCCCTCACAGTTCCTGCTCCTGGAGTCCTGCCCCTTGGGGACCTCCCATCTCTCATCCAGAAGTCTGGAGTCACCCCTGACATCGCCTTTCTGTCAAGCCCACCTCTAACCTGTCGCCAAATCCTGTGGCTGCTGCCTTCTAGGTGGTTCTCCCTCCTCCCCCCTCCTCCCCCTCCTCCCTCCTCAGCCTCCATGGGGCTCCATCGAGCTTTTCCTGGGAACCTGCAGTAACCTTCCCACACCAGGCCCTCCTCCTCCAGCCCCTCACCACCAGCAGCTACTGTGACCTCACCATTGGTGGCCTGGACGGGGTGGATTAGACGGGTTCAAGGCCCCGCTTTGAGTTACAAGGCCCTGCTTGCCTGGCCTGCCCCCTCCCCTAGGCCCACCTCGGGCCCTCATCACCCCTCCAGGCTCTCTGTGCCCCAGGCACGTACCTGCTTTGAGTTACTTCAACAGGGTAAGTGTGGATTTGCCACAAGCTCCAGCACTCAAGGCTCAGGGCTCTGCTAACGTAGACTGCAGCCTATTGCCTCTGTCCACTCAGACTTCTCCGTCTTCCCTGCCCTTGGGGCAGGGGTGCTGGTGGGGCCAGGGCAGTTTTGGGATCCATCTAAGGCAAGTGGAGTGGGGGGTTCATTTAGTGAGGGTTCAATGGGACTTACACACATGGTTCAAGGTCTCTGCGACTAGTCAAGGAGCACTCCTACCCCCCGCCCATGACTCATCCAAGCTCATGACGTGAAGACATAGGGCCAGGGGTCGACGCAGGAGGTGTACGTGCCCTTCAGTGCCCAGGCCAGAAGGTTTGACTTAGGCGGAGTGGGGAGCCTCTCTGATGTGGAAATTTTTAAGTGGAGGTTTTTATTGAGGCCTTATCCAAAGAGGAGTGTGTTCTCTCCAGTCAGAAATACACATGAGGAGGCATCATCCTATATAATAAAAGGCTAATATGCAAATCAACTGAACGGAGGAACAACTGCACTGACCTCTTTTAGAAAGTCAACCGCCAGGGGCAGACACTCAGTGCAGGAACTGCCCCCTGGTGGTCAGTGCACTCCTACAGGGAAGCACCGCTCAGCCAGAAGCCAGGCTCACGGCTGGCTAAGGACCCCCTCAGGGGATGTCCGCCTGCTGGGGAGCGAGCCTAAGCCAGCAGGCAGACATCCCCTAAGTGGTCCTGGACTGCAAGAGGGCGCAGGCCGAACTGAGGGGACCCCCCCTCCCTGCCAGTGCATGAATGTCGTGCACCAGGCCTCTAGTTTACAAAGAAATGCAGTGTGTGTGTCTGTGTGTATTTCTTTCTTGATGGTAATCATGTAACATAGAATTGATCAGAATTCATGTGTTTGTAGGTATATTACTGTCTTGTTGCTGCTGTAACAAATCGCCACAAACGTAGTGGCTTAAACAATACACATTTATTATCTTAAAGTTCTAGAGGTCAGAGGTTTAAAATGGGTCTCAGATCAGGGGCTAAAATCAAGGTGTCAGGACTGCATTCATTTCTGGAGGCCTTAGGTTTCCTGGCCTTTTCCAGCTTCTAGGCTGCCCACATCCTTTGGTTTGTGGCCCCTTCCTTCATTGATGTCGGACAGAATACTGCTCACGCTGCCAGCTCTCTGCTTCTCCCTCTTCCACTTTTAAGGGCCCTTGTGATGACATTGGGCCCACTTGGGTAATCTATTTTATGGTCAGCTGATCAATACCTTTAATTTTATCTGCAATCTTTATCACCTTTTGCCATGCGACCTAACATGTTCACAGGTTCTGGGAATTAGAATTCTATCTGTATGGAATTCTTTGGAGGCAATTATTCTGCTGACCAGTGCAGGCATTATCTTTCTATCTTCTCTGTAGAAAATGATGTTACAAAATCTTGACATATGAAGAGGGAATCCAAGAGCATGCAGCCAAAAGTGTAAGAAGAAAATACTATAGAGTTGTATTAAGCAGTTAATAAAAATATTCCCCCCCCTGGATTGTGTGATGTTGGTGTAATTTTTTAGCTTTGAAAATGTAATTTACTAACACTTTTAAAAAATTCTAAATAATCATTAACTTTCATGACCCATTTTGCATTCCTTTGAATGAAGAATTCAATTTTGCATCTCTTAGATTCTTTTTTTAAGAGAAGCTCCTGCCCTCACCCAAATTGTATAAACTTCAGGTCCCCCTGCTGTCCCAACCCCAGGGCCTTTGCACATGTGCCTCCCTATGTTGAGAGCTCTTTATACGTCCCTCACCCTCTCCTCTTGGTCCATCCTTCAGCCTGAGCTTTAGTCCTTCATATAAATCTCTCACTGCATGTTCTCCTCCCCAGTTTGGTTGGGTTCCTGAGCTTTTCCTTTGTGGCCCCTCTGCAATTGCAGTCAATTATTCATGAAATTGCCTGCTATGTCTGTCTCCCCATTGGAATGGCAGCTCCATGACCTTGAGGACCTGGCTCACTGCTGTTTCCCCCAGTGGTTAGCGTAGTCTGGTACTCAGTCAGGAATTTGTAACGATGTGCGGAATGTGAGGATGGGTGGAGGGGTGGGGGGATGGTACTCTCAGGGTGGGCGGGAAGGCAGATGCTCCTGAACACAGATACCTGTCCAAGGTCATGCCTGACTCCCTGAGCTGGACTCACATTCAAACCCAGAGCTTTGCCGTGTCGATATATATCCAACCACACCACCCATTGGAGGCCTAAGGCCATGCAATGGGTGCCCATGTGGTGGGTGGCAGAGATGTGTGTCAGCTGGTGAAGAGCTGGGCTGGATCAGATCGTGGGGGTGATGGGAGCCCGGCAGGTCCTGGAGCACTATGGGCAGGTCTGCCCTTGCAGGAGGCTTCTCTGGAGAAGGACCCCTGCCCTGGCCCCATCACTTGGGCTGGCAGTCCGGCCCGTCTCGCCCGCCTGCAGGCTGCCTGGTTGCACTGACCCCTCTTTCCAAGGCCCCTCCGTGAAGCCTATCAAAGGCAGCCACTGTGGCCCAGCGGTTTTCAGAGGGAGGCCGATAAGGCATTGATTGAATTCAGGATTTTAATTTATGACAATTCTAATCCTATTATGGATTCCCATTTGTCTGCAGCCTGTGCGGTGACGGAATTTAATTGTAGCCAAGCCAGATTCCCCCTGCTCAGGGGGCCTTTCCTGCCAGGCCCCAGGTCCGGCCAGAGTTGCTTGAGCTGAGTGGCCCTGGGGCTGGGGGGACAGGGGTGGGGAAGGAGGGGCGCCCTGGTCTGAGGAGTGGCAGGCTGCTGCAGCGTGACCTGTGGCTGGCAGCTGCCTTGTGTAGAATGAATGGCGATGCCTGGTGAGTGACAATTACGACTGCAGCCAGCACGTTGCTGGGGGGAGGTGGGGAGGGGGGAGGGGGAAGGGCAGTGTGCCACCTGCTCAGCTGTATGGACAGTGCTGGCATCCAGAGATAGGCAGGGTCCTGGGGAGGAGGAGGAGGAAGGGGAGCTCAGGGATCTGCCAGGACCTGTGTAGCAAAGGTGCTGAGAAAATGACTATCTCAGAGTGAGTCCAAGACCCCACTGCCCACCCAGAAAAGGGGGTGACTCCCAGGTGATCAGGGTGCTTGGAGAGAGGTCCAAGCAAGGGGAATGGTCACAGTGACATCACAGAGTCCCTTCTTGGCTTCTGGGCCGGGCTGGGGGGAAGGGGGAGGGCAAGCAGAGTGGAGTGGGAAACACGGTGAAGAGGGGTCAGGGGTCAGGGGTCAGGGATCAGGTGCTGGTCTCAGCTCTACCAGGAGCAGCTGTGACTTGGGTCACATTGAGCCTCTGTGATGCGCCTTCTTCTGCTGGGGAATTAGGGGCAGAATCAGGCCCAGCCTGGGCCGGAAGGAGAACGTTGCTGGGGTGGGTGTGAGCTGTGTGTAGGGGGCAGAATGAAGGGTCCCAGTCTCAGAGGAGGCGGGCTGACGGGGGCATCAGGCTCAGGCTACCTGTGGCCTGTGTCCAGGTGAAGGCAAGGAGGCCTAACAGGAGAGTCAGGGATCAGGAGAGGGAATCAGCTGTGACTAGTGGGCAGGGAGACCTTAGAAGTGAGAGCCGCCTCGTATGTTGCAGAGAAAGACCCAGTGTCCCACCTCAGTTCCTTCGTCTGTCAAATGGGTATGAGAACAGCACCAGCCCTACCTCCCCGACAGGTAGGAAGGGGCGCGGAGACTTGGTGGGACGGCTTAATGACCGGGTGAGGGAGGAATGTACTTCATGGCTCCCTGGGCCTCATCTCTTCGTCTGTAACTGCTGGGTTAGGACCAGATGACCTCCAAGAACCCTTGCAGCTCCGGCATTTGCGAAGCTGATGATGAAACAAGGAAGGCTTCCTGGAGGGGTGGGCCTAAAGGACAGAGAGGAGTGGAGGCTTTTGCAGATCTGCAGGTCTCAGATCCTGATTTCTTCAGAACCAGGTGCGGGGGGAGGAAGCACAGGGGAGGGCAGCGCGGGGGCGGAGTTGAAAGCTCAGGCACTTGCTGGGATGGAGCAAGTCACTTAAAGGAGCCAGGCAGACAGGGTGTAATACAATAGGGGGTGGTGGGGATTGTGGCTAACTGGAGTGTGCATGCTCCACCTAAAGGGGCAGCCATTTCTTTTCTGCTCCAATGATTATTGCCACGTGAGGATGCTGATTCTGGTCGTCAGGTGGCCTCAGTCTTCTCAAGTGCCCCATCTGTGAAATGGGCGCAAGGATATTACCCGTCTCATGGAGCTGGGGTGAGGACCAAATGAGCTAATAAGTGCAGAGTGCTCAGAACAGTGCCTGGCATATGGTAAGTGGCAATTACTTGTATTGACAATGACTGCAATGATTATTCTCTATCCTCACAAGAGACCAGATGTCTTCCTCCCCCAGCGCACTCAAGGCGGGAAGGTGGGGGTGCCTAGTCATTGTGGTTCAGTTGTTGGGGGTCTTTGGAGCAATGGGCTTCCTGGCTGTCCTTGGGCGTGGCCTGAATGGCTACCGGGGATGAGAAACGTTCATGACCAGGGGAGAAAACAGACGCTAAAATGCCGCTGTGCACAGAAGCCTTTGAGTCCAAAGGAATCACTTCGAAGGCTTTTTATGTTATTTGGGGAGGTTACTCTGAGCCTGAGACATACACGTTACAGGGAGGATTTGTGTGGCTTCGCTGGGCTGTGGCGGAAAAGCTTGGGGAGGGGGAGTCACGTGGTGAGGCGCGGAAACAATGCCAGTTGGAGAAGGAGCCTAATTGGGAGCCTAAAGGAGATTCCCAATTGTGTCCAAGGACGAGGAGGCAGAATTAGGAGCGGGAGTGACAGGTTAATTGACTAGCCAGTCCTCTCCACACCGCACGCCTTCCTAATTCTGCCAGCGCTGGTAGGAGAGGGTGTGATCACGTGTGTGCACATCCATGCGGGTGATCGGTAAGGCGTGTGCTCGTGTGAGGCGTGTGCCCATCTACCCGCTACCCCTCCTCCTCCAAGATCCGCTCTCTGGTCTGTACTACACCTTCTCCCAAGCCTTGCTTTCCAGGCCTGGATCTTCAGAGAACCCGCTGTATGTCCTTGGGGAAGTCATTTACCTTGCTGCGCCTCAGTTTACCTATCTGGAGAGAGGGCTGATCATCTGGGCCCTACCCGCTCCAAAGAGGTGTGGTCTGGAGGCCATGTGAGGGGGGTGTTTCTGTGGTCTGCCTTTGGGTCGGGTACGCTGTGTCTTGTGTGCAAGCCCTCGTAGTTTAAGGCTTTTTAAGGCATAATCACATCTCATTCCTGCGAGACCCGCTGAGGCAGCGTGGGTGGATGCGACCCAGGTTATTAATAGGGAAACTGAGGCTCAGGGGTCTTTGAAATACAGTTGTGTTATTATTTAGGCGTGGTGATCAGGAGGCAATTGCCATTAGTAACACAGTTTGTTTCTCACAAGTCCCAAGAGGAGGAGGCGTGGTGATGAGGGGTAAGAATTCTGACAGCTGGGTTCAGTCACCCACCCACCTGCATTGTGTGTGAGTGTGTGTGTGTGTGTGAGTGTGAGTGTGTGTGTGTGTGAGTGTGCGTGTGTGTGAGTGTGCATGTGTGTGTGTGAGTGTGTGAGTGTAGTGTGAGTGTGTGTGTAGTGTGTGTGTTAGTGTGTGTGTGAATGTGTATGTGTGTGTGAGTGTGTGTGAGTGTGTGTGAGTGTGAGTGTGTGTGTGCGTGTGTGTGAGTGTGTGTGAGTGTGCGTGTGTGTGAGTGTGTGAGTGTAGTGTGAGTGTGTGTGTAGTGTGTGTGTTAGTGTGTGTGTGAATGTGTATGTGTGTGTGAGTGTGTGTGAGTGTGTGTGAGTGTGAGTGTGTGTGTGCGTGTGTGTGTGCGTGTGTGTGTGAGTGTGCGTGTGTGTGAGTGTGTGAGTGTAGTGTGAGTGTGTGTGTAGTGTGTGTGTTAGTGTGTGTGTGAATGTGTATGTGTGTGTGAGTGTGTGTGAGTGTGAGTGTGAGTGTGTGTGAGTGTGTGTGAGTGTGCGTGTGAGTGTGTGTGAGTGTGTGTGAGTGTGAGTGTGTGTGTGTGAGTGTGCGTGTGAGTGTGCGTGTGTGTGTGCATGTGTGTGAGTGTGCGTGTGTGCGTGTGAGTGTGTGAGTGTGAGTGTGCGTGTGTGTGTGTGAGTGTGTGAGTGTAGTGTGAGTGTGTGTGTAGTGTGTGTGTGTAGTGTGTGTGTGTTGCGCAGAGCACTGTGACTAAGCTCCATTAGGGCCTCATGGAACAGGGAGAGAGGGGGCAGAAACAGGCACTATCTTCTCCTTCCAATGTTCTTCATGCCCCTCAGACACTTCACCAAGGTCCTGCCTTCAGCCCTGAGCGAGAAGGACTTCCCCGCTGTTCCCTGAGATGGCTTAACAGCAGGGCAAGCGTCTCAGCCTGGGAGCCAGGGCACCTGGGTCTGAGTCGTAGCACTGCCACTGAGCCATCACAAGCCTCAGTTTTTGCATCCGTACAATGGGTGGCCTGGGCCAGAGCTGCCCCCAAATGTGACCCTGTGTGAATCAAGTGGCTCCCAAGCCTGCTTGCCTGAGTGAGCAGGGTGGGCAGGGCTTTTCAAGTGCCGACTCCTGGGCCCTCTCCTAGCCCGGCCAGATCACACTCCTGGGAGTGCAGCCTAGGAAGCTGTATTTCTGAGGAGTGATTCCGACGGAGCTGGTTCATAAGCTGGCATTTGGGAACCACCGCTACCGAACCTGGGTCCTCAAAGGGAACAATGCCCTAGCTTCTGTTTGCGGCACCGCCGGCCTCCCCTGCTGGCTGGGCAGCGAACAGGCCTGTCTGGCACACAATTGGAGAGGCAGTACCTGCCGAGCCCACACTCACCATAAGCCTCCTGTGGTGACTGCCCTGTGCCCACGTGTGGAGGTGGCCCATATGGGGACCAGGCCTGCCAGCTGAAGTATGTTGGGGCATCGTCAGGAGGTCTCAGCCCACGCCAGCACCTGGGCATGAGATGCGGGGGAGCGATGAGGCTGTGGGCTTGGGGTGGGCCCAGGAGCCCATGGCACAGGCTGCTTGAGTGGAGAGGGAAATGGGAGCAGTCTGTGAACTTGGGCAAGTCAGGGCATCCGCTCCGGGGCCTCAGTCTCCCCACCTGTAGAATGGGTGTGGGAATGGATGCCATGACTTGTCAGGGCTTTGGAGCTCGGGCATTCTGATTCTTACCTAGCCCTAGAGGGGACTCAGCTGGGGAGAGAGGCCACAGTGGGGAGCTGTGGAAGGCGATGGGAAGGTTGCTCATGTTGGAGAAGGAGGGAGGGGTTCAGCCTACAGGATCCAGTGGGCAGCTCAGTCCCCCAGCCAACCTGGTGACGTGGATGTAGGAAAGCAAGAGCTCAGCAGGGGAGGTGGGTGACGGGGTAGAAATGGGAGAAGCCACAGGACGCCTCCGGGATCCACAATTCCAGGACCCCCTTGGTACTGCCAGAGGGGGAGGGGCCAAAGGTACAGACCCCAGAGCTTCTCTTCCTGGTTCAAACCCCAGTTCAGCCTCCCCCCAGCTGTGTGACCTTGGGGAAACCACTCCACCTCTCTGTGCCGTTTCCTCACGTGTCCAGTGGGGGATGGCAATAGCACCTTTCCCGGGATCTAATGACGACCGAGGCCTCAGGGCAGTGCTCACCGAGCACTTAGCTACACTGGCGTTGCTGTCAGTGTATTCGTACGAGGGCGTGTCCCCGAGTGGTGGTGAGCAGGCCTCTGGGGGCTGAGCCACTGATAAGCCATGTGACTTTGATGTCTGACCTCCCCAGGCCTCAGTTCCCCCACTTCTAGAAGGAGGGGAACAGTGTCTACTTATTGGAGTGAGTCCTCAGTGAATTTCCAGGGAGAGGGCTCAGCACAGTGCCCAGCCCGTGCAAATGCTCTGAAAAGAGCGACTCTTGCTGCTGGTGTCATTAATAATCGAGGTGAACTGTGTCAGTGATGTCCATACAGTTACTGACTATTCCCCCCAAGCTCCAGGGCGGGAGGAGGTGGGTACTGGCCCTCCAGGCAGCCCGGGCCCAGCCCAGCTTGGTGTGTTTTGGTTGAACCATCAGCCCTCCTGATGTCTGTGCCCTGGTATGAAGCAAGCGCTGAACTTTGAGTCCAAGGCCTGGGTTCAAGTCCCAGCCTTGGCTCTGGCCAGGACTGGCCCTCAGCTCGTCCCACCCTCCGTTCCCAGATCTGTGAATTGTGAGGATGGTGCCCTCTTGACCAGGAGGCTGGGGGGCTTGAAGGAGAGGGCAGAGGGGAGAATGAACCCAGCAGACAGCTGTGCAAACAGAAGGGGCTGATGGCTAGGTGGCCCGGCCTGGCATGCAATCAGAAGGACTTGGATTTGCCTGGCAGCTCCGCCACTCACCAGCTGGACGACCCCAGGGCAAGTCCCCCGCCCTCTCCCTCCTTACCTGTCCCAAAATGCGGGTTTTGTGCGGCTTGTCATCTCGCCTCTGCGTCTCCACTCGCTGCCTCTGTTCTCTCCCTTCCGGCGTCTCAGCTTTCCTTGTTAAGATGAGGCTTCAGCGTGTCTTGAGGACGCGGATATGACACGCTGGCGTCTTTGCATGTCTCTCCCCTGCCAGCCTCAGCCTCCGACGTGACGTGCCTGCCAGCGCTCCATTCTCCAGCTGCGGTGGATGCACAGACCCAGGTCCTGCTGTGCAGACCCGCAGCTACATGGGGGGGGGCGGGGGGGGGGTGGGGACAGCGGGGTGGGGGGCGGCTTTTTCCCTTTTGATGCGCACTCCTCATCCCTTGTGCTCGATGCTGTCTCCTTTCCCTGTGATGTTCAAGATTTTAATTAAGTGGAAAAAGCTTTTACTCCTTACAGGGCTCCAGTTATGAATAATGATTCTGGCTCATAAGTGAAAATCACTTTACTGTTTAAATTCTGTTTTTGTTTTTTTAACGAAGGCATGAAGCCAGGGCTCCTGGGTCACTTGCGAGTTATTAATTTGAGCGGGGCGCTTAGCTAGCTTATTAATGGCGAGGATATTGCCGCCGAGTTAAATGACCTGGGTTTTAATTACCTCGTAGGCCTTTATGTGCGGGAAATGGCTTATTTCCATGTTGGTGGGTGGTCCAGGTGGGAAAACAGGACTCCGCTTCTGGGAGGCCTGAGAGGAAGTGGGTCCTGGGGAGATGCTGGCTTGGTAGACACTGGGACCCCTGACCTGGTGCTGGGACCTTTTCCAGGGCCTGGAGGATTCTGGGAAAGGTGGCCAGACAGGCCATGGTACCTGGGCCATGAGTCTCCAAGCCAGACACAGGTGGGGGAGTCAACACTTCTCCGTAACACACGGGACTATGTCCTTTGGCCTTCACCTTCACGGAGGGCAGGCCTAGTGGAGGCAGGTCGAACGGTGGCAGGTGACATTTCAACGGATCCAGTGTTTCTAAAACCTCAGCCACTTCAGTTCTATTTGGGCCGCATTGACATACTGCTTGTTCTTATTATTTACTTACCAGTTTGATTTCCATGCACTCACTTTAAAAATACTTAGATTTCGTTTAGAGGGAAACTTTATATCACCACCAGAAACGGCCAACCAGCGTCCATAGCCATAAATTCAGAACAACATAAAAATGAGTCCATGGGTTTAAAATAACACCCGTCCGATAGTGCACTGCACGGGCAGTGGTGCATTTACCGCAGGGGAAACCTGGGTCAGTTGAAGGAAGGACTTCCTGACCAGGGTCTGGGCTGCCCTGGGGGGGGCGGTCAGGAAACAGGCCGGGAGAAAGGACAGTGGGCAGGTGACCAGCCCAGAGGAACCAGTGCTCCCTGAGGTCCTCCCAAACAGATGCAGCTGATGCTAGGAGGCGGTGGGAGGAAGGTGGATCGGAGGAATGTCTGTGTATTCTGACCTTTAGGGAACAAACAGCATGTCCCTGCCCACCTGTGCATGCCTGTGGAGCACACAGCCTCCTGCTGATTGGTCATTATGGTGTGATGGCGTGACAACCACAGGCTTTTTATATAATAGATTTTTAAAATATTTTTATTGATTTCAGAGAGGAAGGGAGAGGGAGAGAGAGACAGAAGCATCAATGATGAGAGAGAATCATCGATCAGCCACCCCCTGCACACCCCCACTGGGGACCAAGCCCGCAACCTGGGCATGTGCTCCAGACCGGAATCGAACCCGGGACCCCCCAGTCTGCAGGCTGACGCTCTATCCCCCGAGCCAAATCTTTTAGAGGCATAGAGCAACCGCTTCCATATCCAGCCCGCGGCTCTCTCATGGCACTGGCCTGAGGCTCTGTGTGGTCAGCCACCTCCTGTGTGTCTGACCCCTTCTGACTTTCGTAGCCTTCGGCCATCGTGCTCCAGCCACAGTGACCTCCTGGAGGTGGCCAAACGCATGCACACCCACCTCAGGGCCTCAGTGATGGCTGATACCCTCGGCCTAGAAAGTTCTCACCCCAAATCCCGTTTTCTTTGTTTTCACTTTTTATTCTTTAAAACTTTCTTTATATACATATTGATTTCAGAGAGGAAGGGAGAGGGGGAGATAGAAACATCAATGATGAGAGAGACTCATTGACCAGTTGATTTCTACACGCCCCACACTGGGGATGGAGCCTGCAACCCGGGCAGGTGCCCTGACCAGGAATTGAACCGTGACCTGGTTCATAGGTTGATGCTCAATCACTGAGCCACGCTGGCCGGGATATTCTGGAAAACTTTCAACCAGATACAACAGCAAAGACAATATAATAACAATAAACCTCCCCTCTATCCATCACTCAGATCCAATTATTCATTCACGACCAGTCTTGTTTTATTTATAGCTCTACCCACTTCTCCTCTGTGTGGCTGTGGAACGAAACCCAGACATCTTGTCATTTAATCTGTAGATATTTTAGCATTATCTCTGAAAGATAAAGAGACTTTTCCCCCAAAACATAATCACAGCAGTATTATCACACCTGAGAAATAAAACCATATTCCCTCGGCGTCATTCAACATCCCGTCAGCGCTCACATCTTCCCCACTGGCTCAGACATTTACTTTGTAACAGCAACGTTTCCATTTATTTTTATTGCCTTTTTGCTTGGAACACCGCGGCTTCCTGCCCATCTCCAGATTCAGGTGGCTTCTTCATTCAGCTAAGAATCCTCTCGCGTTACCCTTGGCTGAGGCTTCTGCCCCATTTGCTCTGTTTTCCTCGAGAACACCGAACACCCGTCGTATGTAGGTTACAGTCTCGCTGATTTCCATCACCTCTCTCTCTCTCTCTCTCTCTCTCTCTCTCTCTCTCTCTCTCTCTCTCTCTCTCTCTCTCTCTCATTACTCGCTTCCCCATCCTTCTCCTCTGCAGCCTCGGGGCACCTTTTCCGCATCTCGGTTCTGCAGCCCAGTTCAGTTCCCCACAGTGACTGGTCTGCGTGTTCTCTTCCATCCAAGCCGTGGTCATACATCGTATAAAAGTTTCTAAATAGTTTGTGAAATAACTTTACACGATAATCTGAACAGTGCAATTTGTTGATATGTCTCTTAAGCCTTATTGTAGGTTAACACGTCATTTCTCTCTCCATCTCCTGCGCCTCCTCCCCCTCCCTGCCCCTCCCGCCTCCCCTCCCTTTCCCTCTCTCCTTGCAATTGATGTGGTGAAAAAGCTGCGTTGTGGCCTGGCAGATGTGTCTCAGTTGGTTGAGTGTCATTCCATGCACCAAGAGGGTCAGTTCCCGGCCAGGGCACACGCTTGGGTTGCGGGTTCTATCCCTGGGGCGTGAGTGTGTGCAGGGGGCAGCCAGCCGATGTTTCTCTCTCATTGATGTTTCTGTCTCTCTCTCCTTTCCTCTCTCTCAAATCAATAAAAACATATTTTTAAAAAATCTCCACCTAGTGAAACACAGCCACGAGCTGGGAGGGCCGATATATTAAAAACAAACAAGCTGAATTGTGTATATTTTAGAGTTTCCAGTTGTCTGAAGTTTTCTGATTGCATCTTTAACGGTGTCATCGAACATAGTCCCTTGTCCCTACAAAGTGGCAGTTGATTTGCAGTAGTTCTCAACCTTCTGGCCCTTTCAATACAGTTCCTCATGTTGTGACCCAACCATAAAATTATTTTCGTTGCTACTTCATAACTGTAATGTTGCTACTGTTATGAATCGTCATGTAAATATCTGATATGCAGGATGGTCTTAGGCGACCCCTGTGAAAGGGTCGTTCGACCGCCAAAGAGGTTGCGACCCACAGGTTGAGAACCGCTGGTTTAGAGGCTTGATCAGAGGCAGGGAGATATTCCAGCAAGAAAACGTCAGGGCTCAGCACCTGTCTGAGGGACCGAGGGGGTCCCAGGATGCGGGACTTTTGGTGGCTACCCGGCCTGTGACGTAGTAAGTGTCCATTAAATATTTATTAACTGCGTTCATGCAAACGGGAGGTAGGCGTGTCTTGTTTGATCTACACAGCATCTGATCAAATGTACTTTAATTAGATAACGTTTACAAACCAGAGGCTCTCGTATAAAGACCGGGGCTCGTGCTTTCTGGGAAATTAGATGTCCTCGCCACCTGGGGCCTACATCTCCGCACGGCAGCTGCCAACTGGAGCAGGATTTGGGCCATCTGTGTAGATGGGCCTGCGCTTGCTAACTCCCAACAGAACCCATTAGCAGGTGCTGTCCCCCACCTCCCAACCCCCCATCTACTCAGCCCTGGCAGGTGTTAGCGGTTTTTGTGGCCTGATGGCCTAGAGTTTGTTTCACAGCCTTTGGAACGAGATAGATTTGGATGCAGATTGGGGCCAGGACACCTACCAGTGCTGCAACCTTGGCTGCCCTTCCCTGCTCGGGGATGGAGCCTGCAACCCGGGCATGTGCCCTGACCGGGTTCTTCCGCGTCACCGCCTTCTCCTCTCCTTGGGGCTAAGGCGTTACTGATTCTAGACATTCCTGTTACCATGTGAAGGCCTTACCAGATTAGAGGATGTGTAATCCATAGTCCTCCTTTCCTGGCCTCACCCTCCATCTCCCGGCCCCCCCCCCCCCCCCGCCCTGTCCGGCCCCATAGCCTTTGAGAGACACTGAGCTCCGTGCTGGCTCAGCCAAGGCTGGGGTTGCTGTGTGAGACTCAGTGTGCTCCAGGCCAGTGTGGGGTTACCATGGTGATCACCCAGAAGATGGGTGCTGGGTCTGGAGACCAGAGGGAGGAAAGGAGAGGAGGCTTGGGAGGGGGGAGGGGTAGGCAAGCTTCAAAAGGGGGGCGAGAAGGGAGAGTGAGCTGACAGGGGTGGGGTTGGGGTGGGGGGCCTTTCCTTCTAGGCTGTGATCCCTCTGGAAATGCAAAGCCCCCAGGAGGCCTGGTTGCTGTCTGCTGCCAGTTTCGCATGCTGCTGTGAAAGTGGCAGATCGGAGGCCCGGGCAGCCTGAAACTGGGGACCTAGACTGGCTTTGTTGTTTCCCCTCCTCAGCCCCATTGACTGAGTGATTGCTGCAGCCCAAGACAGGCTCAGGGGCTGGCTTCCCCGCCCAGCCCCTCAGGGACACCTCTGCCCGCCTGGCCTGGCTCGGGTGGAGGTGACAGAGGCACCATCCTGTGCTCTAGGCTTCTTCTCATAACTCCCTCCTCCTTCCCAGCTGAGCTGCCCCCTCCTCCAGGAAGTCTTCCTGGATACTTCTCCCCCAACCTGGTAAGGTGTACCCAGGCAGCCGTATTTCCTCCGTCAGAGCGCGGGTCGCCCTCTGTGACTGCCGCGCCTGTCCATCTCTCCAGCAGCGCTGTGAGCTCCAAGGGCCCAGGGCCGAGGTCTGCCTGGGTGGCTGCGGTGTCCCTTCCACCCCCGCCTGCGTGCAGTGGATGCGAATACGTGTGTGTGCGTGGGTGGAGGAGGACACGGTCACTACTGCACAGGTTAGCCGGGTGGTGAGCGGGGCCTGGGTGCTGCAGGAAGAACTCGGAGAGGACGAGGGCTTTCCCCAGCTGGACAGGGACTGGCTTCCCCACCCCTGCTGCCACCTTGCAAAGCACTCCTGTTTCTGCCCCCACAGTTCCTGACCAGTGTGGGTGGAGATGCCCCCTGCTGGGGCAACAGTCAAGGTGCTTATTCCCAGAGGTTGGGGCCTCTGGTTCCTCCCTCCTGGGCTAAGGGAAGGAGAGGGAGCCTGTGTGTGTGTGTGTATGTAGCCAGAGCCGCTGGTCCCATCTGTCATGGATCATTCAGGATCCAAGCTGCCACTCATAGGTGGAGAAGTCTGCCAGGGGCATCCCTTCCTCTCCTCCTCCCCTGGGCATGTGCCAGTCTCTTTGGCCTCTTCTTCCAGATCTACAGGGCAGAGGGCACTGGTCAGTTCTCAGCCTCCGGCCTGCTTGGCAGAGGCGGCAGCAGACCCGGTCACCTTTACTCAGGAAAGATGCCTGGAGGTGGGGGTGGGGACTTCTCCCCGAGGCCTAACCCAGGCCACTCAGGCTGCATGCATAAGCACGTCCCCAGGGACCTTGCCCTTGACCTGACTGTCGCATCCACAGCTGGGCGGCTCTGCCCAGCCCTGCCGCTCTCAGTGGCTGGGGCTGCAGGGGAAATAGTGCAGGCCTTTCCCCTTTCTTGTCCCCCTTTCTCTCCATGGAGGACATAAGCGTGGCAGGTTCATTACCTAGAAAGTCACTCCGAACCACACAAATGAAATTCAACTGACTGCAAAATAGCGTCTTTTATTGCTTTGCTCTTCATGGGTGAGAGGGAGGTCTCTGCCTCCATCTTTGTGAGGATCGGAGGGTCGCTCCGTCCCAGGCCGCAGCCTCTGCTGGGCTTGGCCTTGGCGCTGCTGCTGGGGGTGGGCCGGCTCTGCAGGACACACTGCTGGCTGGGAGGGCCTTGGAGAGCACGATGGGGAAACCGAGACCAGGCAAGTTCAGTTCCTTCCTCCAGGCCACACTCCCTCTGTGGGCCTCCGGGCTTTTCAGGATCCTGCTAACAAATCTGAGCCCTTAAAATATTTATTGGCTCCACCATGGGCAGAGCAAACTGTGAAATGGAAATTAATAAATGTTAAACGTCTATAAAACGTGACATTAGGTCAACTGCATGAATTACGACCTTTAGATTCATAAAGATGTCATTGCCCGCGAGAGCGAGGTGCCGGCTGTATTTCCTCCTGGTGAGAAACCCCGGGTGGGCCATAGAACACACGGGAGGACAGCCCACTGCCGTTCGTCAGTACCTGAGCCAAAACAAGTCCGAGAGCCAAGTTACAAGCATCCTTGAAAGATAGTTGGCAGAATGCTCTGATGGAGGGCGGGCGTTAGAAGTCCTCCTGTACTGGGCTTGGCCAGGTCCCTGGCCTGCCCTTGGCATTGGTGAAGCTCCCGCCGGGCCTTTCCAGCGCCTTCACCGCTGGGTATATTTTCGAGACAGAGCCCAGAGGACTAGCCAGTTGGCTGCAGCGGGCAGGACCAAGAGAGGAGTGGAGGCTGGTGCCTGAGCTACTGAGCCCGGAACAGGAGGGAGGGGCAGGTGTGGAAGAAAATTGAGATTTCTGTTTTTGAATTCCCACCCTGCTGAACATTTCAAGAAAAGCGTCTGGATGTGTGAGACAGGAGCTCAAGAGGGGTGTCAGGGCTGGAGACGTGAATGCTAGTTGATAAATGTGAGGCCGGTCCCCTGCTGGGTCTCACGCTGTGCTGCTCCCTCACGCCTCTGCTTCCCATTGGGCTGTGAGCCCCCGGAGGGCAGAACTGGATCTTATTGTTGTTATATCTCCGGGGCTTTGGGAC
This sequence comes from Myotis myotis, assembly GCF_014108235.1. Taxonomy (NCBI): domain Eukaryota; kingdom Metazoa; phylum Chordata; class Mammalia; order Chiroptera; family Vespertilionidae; genus Myotis; species Myotis myotis. Next base: position 5,414,926 of record NW_023416324.1, on the reverse strand, counting down.
AGAGGCCACTCGGAGAATTGGTGAGGAATGAATAAAAAGCATAGGTATCCGTTTCACGTTTTCATCGGAAAATACGCTGTGCCTGGCTCTGTCCTTGGTGCTGGAAACACAGTGGTGAGCGAGACGATATCTGGGAACTTAGGCTTCAGTGGGTGAGATTGGCTGTGACCAAACCAACGATTATATAATGTAATGATGAGCAGTGCTGAGAGCTAGGAAGAAAGACTGGATGAGGTAAGCAATGAAGAGCACTGGGATGTTTTTTAGGAGGGCGGTTGGGCGGGGGTCACTTTCAGGAGAGGGCATTTGAATAGAGATCTGAGTGAATGAGAGGTAAACTGTGTGCATATTGTGGAGGAAAAGCATGCAGGCAGAAGGACAGCATGTGCAAAGGCCCTGAGGTCAGAGCACAGATGCCCCTGTGCTGGAGGCTAATGGTACCTCAGGACAGACATACCTGGGGGCTAATGAGAGTCAGCGGAGTGTTCCTGGTTCCCACACCCATGCGAGGAAAAGTCCCTCACTGAAGGCTAGAGAGAGAGGCTTGAAAATTCACTAGTGGAAATATTTTTCCTCTCTCCCATAATTTCTAGGTCAAGAAGGAGCCAGTGCATATAGGTCAAGAGCCTCTTCTAGGGAAAGAGAAAAGGAGGGTCCCCCTACCCCTCAGTCAGGACTCTCAGCCCCCCAAGGGTTTGCTCTGGAATCCCTTCCTGTCTGTCCCTGGGGGAGGATGCGAGGGAAGTTCAGTGACATAAAGTGCCTTCATGATGACGCTCAATAATGATAGCCCGGTGCCTTCATAGAGCTGTTACCTGGAATCGCAGAGGCCCCTCCATGCCACAGTGCCTGAGAGTGCCGGAACACCTCCATCCCAGAAAGCTTTCACCCCAGTTAGGTTATTTTAGCCTCATAACATTCCCACGCAGAGGTGGGGGACAGGAGCAGACACCCCCCCAGTTTAGCAATACTGGCTTTAGGGGTAGAGGCAGGCCTACAGTCAGAGGCCCCAAACTCCCCTCCCTGCTCTTCCTCTTTCCCAGCAACCTCCAGGTGTTTTGGGGAAACGGAGGTCGCAGTCAGCTCCCTGTCTTGGCAGATGTTTGGCTCGTTCCTCATTTGTTCTAAAGCCCCCCCCACCCCACCCCCGGCCCTGCCCCTGGCCACCCTGTTTCCCGCAGCTGGGATTGGCTGGAGGGACCCTGTTCAGACATCCGGGCAGAAGGGAGTGGGGTGGGAATGAACACGTGTGGTGTCTGGGGAACGGGCTTGGGTATAGGGCCTCCCAACTTCCCAGAAGAAAACATTGTTTTGTCTGTTGGTCACTGTGACTCTGCGACGATGTGGTCCCAGCTCAGCATCCTTATTTCCCCCTGGCCAAGCCTCTCCAGGAGCCCCTGCCCTTGGCTCTCTGTGTATGGGCACCTCCCCTCTAATCCTGCCCTTCCCGTCCCCGGGGCAGAGGTCCTGGGGGTGGCTGGACACTCGGGCTCAGAGAGACACCTGTTCCCAGGGATGAAAGTCACAACCAGGCACAGAGCGTCCCAAGGGAGCCAGGTGGAGCCTGTCTCACCTTTTAGGACCCAGACGTGGAGGTCCTAGAGCAGCGCCCCTGTTGGAGCAGTCACAGAGGTCCTCCAGACTCAAGGGGGTGGAACTCATAGACCCCATGACTCAGTGGGAGGAGTGTTGAGGTCACATCACAGGAGAGTCGTGTGGATGGGAGATATCGCCTCATCCCTCTTTGGAAAATATTCCTCCCACACTCGGCCACCAGTGTATTTTAATAGTCAGGGTGGGCGGGCTCCGCCATGAATCTCAGTGGCTTCACATAAGGGAGCCATATCTCTCACTCTAGTTGGCATCCATGCAGGTTTGCCGACACCTGTTGACACCTGATTGCCGTCTTACACGCAGGATATGAGGATTCTGGCTCTCTGCACTTTGTGATGCTGCCATCTTGAACTTGTGCCTTTGAAGTCAGTGTAGAAGTGGGAGGGAAAATGTAGATGAAAATACAGGGGGTTTTATGGGTGGACCTACCTGTGGCACCCAACACTCATTCTGCATCTCATTGGCCAGAACCTAGCCAGGCCCCAACCCGACTGCAAGGGGAGCTGGGAAATGTAGTTTTCCTGTGGGCCCTGGAAGAGGGAAAGGGGATTGGTGAGCACCCAGCCTGGCTCTGCCACACTTGTCTCCTAAGACCTCACCTCGAGAGCACACCTAGGATTGAGGGTGTCTGGTTCACTGTTGTAGTCCCCGTACCCCTCATTACCTGGCTCAGTAAATGGTCTTAAATGAATGAATGAACAGAGAGGTGGCCTCCACTTTGGCTCTGGCTTCTGAGCTTTGGGGTCAGGTGCATGAGGCTGAGTAAATCATCTTATATAATAAAGAGCTAATATGCTAATTAGACCGAACAGCAGAATGACTGTCTAGACGACCTTCCGGATGAAGCTGGGGCTGTGAGGGGTGGAGCCCCTTGCACGAATTTCGTGCACTGGGCCTCTAGTGCTATTGATAAGGTTTGGGGAGTGGTGGTTCTCACAGGAGACGTAGAGTTCAAGTTTAACCCCACCTTCATTGACCCACAAGGATCCTTGTGGACGCTGTGCTCAGGGTGTGGCCAGAGTGGCTGCCATGCTTCCAGGACATGGGGAATGGGTCACAGGTGTTTGCATTAAGCAGCTTTGGCTATAGAGGTGAGTGGCATGCATGGGCACCAACAGCCTCTGCCAGGAGCGGGTGGCCCCGGGAGGGGGGTGGGGGCGGGTGGGAGGGAGGCTTGGGAGGGTTCCTAGCATTGAACAGTCTTCAGAAAGGTGAGAGTCATCCTGAAATGTAAGGGATCGTGGTTAAAACACAGATGTCCTGCAGCTGCCTCAACCCCTACAGCACAGACTGACCGATGCCCAGGGCAGCCACCTGGCCGCCGCCTCTGGCACAATGAGGAGTGAGGTCTTGCTTGAATTCCAAGTGAGAAATTAGTTTCCTGCCTCTGGGAGCGGATCCAGGCTCCCGCCTGGGAGATGCGGCTGCTGCCAGGGACTCTGAAGGGCTGCAGATAGGGGGTGCTCACCTGTTCTTCTGGGCTTTTGGAAGCCTACTCTCCACCTCCACCCGTCCCTTCTCCCAGCTCTTAGTGTCCCCAAGCCACGGATCCCGGAGCCACTGGCAGAGCTGGGAAGCCAGGATGGTGGCGTTGGGGGGAAAAACTGAGAGGAGGCAGATGTGGGGACATCAAGTTTCAGGGGCTTGGAGAGCGTCCGAGGTGCAGGTGGGTTACCAAGTAGGCGGTGAGAAGAGACTGGATAGACCCCCATTAATTTGGGGAGGAAACAGGAGAACATTGTAAAGCGCCTCCACATCTGTGAATGACAGTGGCAACAAAGACAACAAAAACAACCGCTCAGTCATTTACTGAGCACCAAGCTCCGCCCACTTACAGTGATCCCAAGTCCCTCCTCGTGTGTCATCTCCTCTGAGGTCATCAGGGCTGGACGATGAGGTGGCGGCGGTGGCAGCCTGTGCTTGACCCTCAAGGTTACTTGATTGGTGTCTGTTTTTCCTGCGGAACTGTCAGCCCCGAAAGCCTGAAATCAGTGTCTGGTTCTCGCCCAGTTGTTTCTTTACTGCTCACATGATGGCACTTAATTCATGTCTGTTGGATGAATGAGCAAATGAACCAGAGACTCCGTTTCTCCATGACCTCTAACAGGCTCCCTTGGCCTGGGAGGGTGGGTCTCACGGAAGATCTAGAGGTCAAGTTTAACCCACATTTAAACTCCGAGCGAGGGGACTGAGTTTAACTTTCTGACAACGGCTGTGCCGTCTTGGAAAAGTCAGTTGTATGGCGATTATAAATTGCTGTGTAAGAAACTGCCCCAGATTTAGTAGCTGTAGAAGTCAGCTCTTCAGGGAAACAGAACCAATGGGATATATATAAGAAGATTTATTCTAGGAATTGGCTGCTGCGATTGTGGAAACCGAGTTCTACCGTCTTCCGTCTGCACGCTGGAGACCAGGACAGCGGGTGGCGTCACCGAGTCCGGTCCGAAGGCCTGAGAGTTGGGGGCCGATGGTGTCAGTCCTGGTCTGAGTGTGAAGGCCTGAGGGTTAGGAACTCTGGTGTCCGAGGCAGGAGAAGACGGGTGCTCCGCTCAGGCAAAGAGAGGGACTGTGCCCTTCCTCCATCCAGGCCTCGGAGGGGGTGGAGGGTGCCCACCCACCGGGGGAGGGTGACCTTCCCCCAGTCCACCCATTCAAATGCTGATCTCTCTCGAAAACGCCCTCACAGACACACCAGGAATAATGTCTTACCAACTTTCTGGTCACCCCTTAGCCCAGTCAAGCTGACACAGAAAATTAACTACCACAAGTTCACCCCTTGTCAACTTGGCACCAGATGCATCCCTTAAACCAGGAGTGGGGAACCTTTTCCTGCTGAGGGCCGTTTGGATAGTCATAACATCACTTGTGGGCCATACAAAATTATCAGCTTAAAAATTAGGCTCTATAGTTGGTCAAACATTTAATTCACTCACCCCTCATGCCTTGGCAGGGCCCGACCCAATGATTTTGCAGGCCTTATAGGGGCTGTGGGCCAGACATCCCCAAGCCTGCTTTAATAATTTTTTTAAAAATATATTTTATTGATTTTTTACAGAGAGGAAGGGAGAGAGAGAGCTAGAAACATCGATGAGAGAGAAACATCAATCAGCCGCCTCCTGCACCCCCCCTACTAGGGATGTGCCCGCAACCCAGGTACATGCCCTTGACCGGAATAGAACCTGGGACCTTTCAGTCTGCAGGCCGACGCTCTATCCACTGAGCCAAACCGGTTTCGGCGCCCCACGCCTGCTTTAAACCAGACTCCATCTCCAAATAAGGACAATGACAAGATCCTCATTCCACCTCACAAGACAGAACTGTGCTGCGGACACTGAAGCCGTACTAACTGCTTCCCCAGAAGAGGAGGTAGAGTCCTTGAGTGATGTTTGCTCTCCTCCCAATATCCCGTGGCTTAAATTCTATGTAAAATGAACAATACGTGAACACGGACATGAAGTCAGTGCATCTTGTGTTACACTAGAGGCCCAGTGCACCAAATCGTGCGTAGGTAGGGTCCCTAGCCTAGCCTGCCATCAGGGCCATCTTCTGCCCGTTCACCAGTCCCTAGTCCCGCCCCACCGCCGCCACCACTGATCGATCGGAGCCTGCGGGCCGGGGGGAGGGACCAAGAGGTCTGCCTTCCACCCGCTCGCCAGTCCCCAGTCCTGCCCCTCCACGCCACCCACCCTGGTTCCCCGTTTGCCATCCAGTGATCGGAGCCTGCAGGCCGGGGGGAGGGACCAAGAGGTCTGCCTTCCACCCGCTCGCCAGTCCCCAGTCCTGCCCCTCCACGCCACCCACCCTGGTTCCCCGTTTGCCATCCAGCAATCAGAGCCTGCAGGCCGGGGAAAGGGACCGAGAGGTGGTCAATGCACCTCATAGAAACTGGGCGAGCGGTCGTTCTGGTCATTATGGTCGCTGGGCTTTTATCATATAGGATGATAAGGGAGTAAGAGAGGAAAGAAAATAGAGATATCTGCTTCGTGTATGTGCATGTGCACACAAACATGTTCATAACAAAGGAGGAGGAAACAGTCATGGCAATTACAGCCCTGATTTCGGTAGCTGGTCACGTGGTCATAGCTGGTTTTATTTACAAGTACCTTCTCCAACTACCTGTCTATGCGCCCTTGGCCTTCGGAAAGCACCTCAGCTGGTCATGCTTCAGATCCCAGAAGGGCCCGGGCCACTTGCAGTCCTGCTTGGGTTGGCTTGTTGTCGTTTTTCACTGACTTCATTCATTAAGAGACATCTGCAGGGATCTCCTGTCTTCCGCTCTCCCTCACTGCCATCGTGGAGTGGTAGCCCAGCGTCCCCCTGGGAGTCCGGATCTATCGTCCCAGCCAGCGTTGTGACTCCTTTTTTGTCTGTTAGCTCAGGAGGCTGGAAGAGGGGGACAGTGAGTCCGGGCTATTGGGGAAATGGCGCCCTCTGTTGGACACCGACCCAGAGCACAAACCACCCTCGGAGAAGCTTGCCCCTGCCCTGCCAGGTTTCGACGCGCAGCTGACGCTGTAGATGAGTCTTCAAAAGACCATTCCACGGTTCTACCAAGCCAGCTGCTTCCGGATGGGGGGCATGGTGAGACCAGCAGAGCCCATGAGCTTGGGCCCATGGCCACACTTCTCTTTCTGTGAAGTGAGTTCCCAGGTCTCTGCGTTGGGTCAGAAGACCCAGTCCTGGTTTTGTGGGTCACCCTTGGACAAGTGTCTAGACCAGTGGTTCTCAACCTTCCTAAGGCCGCGACCCTTTAATACAGTTCCTCATGTTGTGGTGACCCCCAATTTCATTGTTACAAATTGAACATAATTAAAGCATAGTGATTAATCACAAAAGCAATATGCAATTATATATGTGTTTTCCGATGGTCTTAGGCGACCCCTGTGAAAGGGTCATTCGACCCCCAAAGGGGTCGCGACCCACAGGTTGAGAACCACTGCTCTAGACCTTTCTAGGTCTCAGCTGCCCAAGGTATGAAATGATAAACGTGGACTAGACGATCTCGAAGGTTCCCCTGGCACCCGTGCCCTGGGCTTTGCTCCCCGACGCACAGGCTGGTCCTCTCTCAGGGCCGGCTCTCTGGTGAAGTAGGTGGGCTGGTTGCCCACTTCCAATCCCAGAGCCCTTGACCCCCAGCTGGGCTCCTGGATTCCTGAGAACAGCTGGGGCCCGAAACCCTCAGCTTGGGAAGAATAGATCGCCCTCCCCAGCCGCCTCTCGCACATTATTCAGGAGTTCATTACTGTTTAACTTAATCACCAAATGTCATCCAAATGCCATTTATTCTGCCTGCTCACCGGAGAGTTACCTATTTGTTTTACATTTCAAATGAATGGCTCATTATTCTGTCATTTGGGGCTTTATTTTGTAATTCATTTGGCAAGTTCCGACAGGTTGGAAATGATGCTGCATGGAGAACAGTGCCTTCTGGGCCCCTCTCTGGCACCCAGGAGGCCAGCCCCAGGCATCCTCCACCTTGCTGCTGGGTAATGGAGAGAGAGATGCAAAATTCTGTTCTTGCTTCGAGTCCAAACCCTGCATCTGCCCGAGACTCTCCGGTGTGCACGCTGAGGGCTGAGGCAGGTAAACAAGAAAGCTCAGAGTCGCTCTGCAGTGAGCACACCGCGGGGTTCTCATTTTGCCCGGGCCTTCATTCGCTTGGGCAGATGGCCTGCCTTCTCCCCACCTCAGTTTCCTCATCTGTAAAATGGGGGGGTAATAGGCCAGCACCTCCAGGCTTGGTGTGAAGGTTCAGGGGGGTGAGGCTCATCCAGCGCTTCCCCAGTGCCGGGCACACGGCGCTCCCGACATGAGTTATGAGCTCATTTTATCCTGAGCTCAAGGTGGAAAGTGATGGCCCAGACCAGCTCTTGCAGGAAGCAGGGGATGAAGGTCAGAGGGCTTGAGGCATTGATGGCAATAGGCAATTCTGGGCACCTGTGGTGTGCAGGGCCCCTGGGGTGGTGGCTGACCCTATTCTCTCCCCCCCCACCCCCGCCCGCTCCCCCCTCCCCCTGCTCAGGTCTGGCTGGGAGGCTCCCCAGCAGCCCTCACTTCTAGCTGCTGCCTGAGAACTGGCTGCTGAGCCAGCAACCCCAAGGGGCCATCGATCTCAGAGACGGATGACACCACCGCCTGGAAGCAGAGCCCACGTCTGTATATTAAAGCCTCGTGGTGCCTCCAGGCAGCTTTACGGGCTGTGCGGCAAGGCCACAGGCTCTGAGCCGGGCTCCTCGACAAATCCCGGGAGCCCCCACCCCAGGATTCAGACTCCAGAAGCCCGGGTGGGGCCTGGGGTGAACCTCAGGGTTCTCAGAACAACGGCCTCTGTGTGTCCTTCTCTGACCTAGAAGCTTCCCAGGCCTCTTGGATTATTTTTAAAAATATATGTATTTTATTGATTTTAGGGAGAGAGAGAGAGAAAAACATTAATGATGAGAGAGATTCATGGACTGGCTGCCTCTTGCATGCCCCCTACTGGGGATCAAGCTTGCAACCTGGGCGTGTGCCCTGACCAAGAATCGAACCGTGACCTTCTGGTTAGGTCAACACTCAACCACTGAGTCACGCTGGATTCTTAAAAGAAAGCAATTATTAGGTGGCTAATGATAAGACCAGCACCGTACAATAGAGACTAGGAAGACAGAGAAACCCAGTTGGAGGGAAATGGTCGTCCCCCTCCCTAGAGAGCGCTGACATTTTGGGATTGACTGCGTCTTTTGCCGATGACACCCGATGTATTGCTCACATCCTATTGTGTTACCAGCCCGAGAAGGGCTTCCTCTTCAGAGTCTGCCCCTGTCCTCCAACCCACTCTGGGCTGGCTCAGAGAGCCATCCTCTCTCTGGCAGACTTGCCCTCCCTCTCCTGGACCCTAATTTCTGGCTTGTACCCCCAGACTCCCCATCCTAAAATCATTCCCTGGACCCTTTCTCCCCTCAAACCATCACCACGCTCCCTCTTTAATTCACCGCCAACTGTCTGAATTCTTGCCCCAAGTCCCTCATGTCCCCTTAATCGAGTCACTCCCTGGCTCCCAAACTCAGGCTTCCCCAAGATGCTCCAGGGCAGTGCCATCCAGTAGAAATAGGATGCCAGCCACATACGGGATGTAAAACCTTCCCCCAGCCACAGGCAAGAAGTACAGAGAACAGGTGAGATTGATTTTAATAATATATTTCATTTAACTCAATAGATCCCAACTATTATCACTGCAACCTGAAACGTAATCAATGGAGAAGTTATTCATGGGCTACTTCACATTCTTTTTATTTTTATTTTTGTACCAACTTTGCAATCTGGTATTTTTACACGTAGAGCACATCTCGATTGGGACTAACCGTCTCTCAGGTGCCTAGTAGCCGCGTGTGGCGAGCGGCCACGGCATCGGATGGCACACATCTAGGGGACCCAGTGGGCAAACCCTCCACTCCTCTTCCCAGGGAACCGATTCATAGAGTTTGTTCCCTTGTCCCCAATGGCTTTCCGTACCCCCCCCCCCCCCAATGCTTCCCTTGCTACCTCTTATTTCGCCTTCATATGTTTCACCTTTATTTCTGAAACTTCTTTATCTATCAGTAACACACAACCATTTCTAAATATCAGACACATCCAGTTACGGGGTTCTAGATCTTTGAAATAAGATGTTTGCGACTTTCTCTCCCTGCAGGCCCTTGTAGACCCCTGGGCCTGGTCGGGCACCAGGATTAATTATGGCCGGAGCACGAAGAGGCAGGAGTGGTTGGGAAGTCACTGTTAGAACCAAAAGGGAAGGCCCCCGGGGAAGCTGGGTGTGGCGTTTGTGCCATAAACATAGACAGAGCAAGAAGAAGGGCCGGCCCAACTCTGCCTCCCTCTGCCCCTGAAATGAGGTGAGGACGCTCGGGCCGGTGTCAGGGTGAAGGCGCGTTCCGTAGAGTTTTCAGCAGCCCAGAGAGTTGTTGGGGGCTGAAGGCCCAGGTTCCGGTCCGATTCGTTCCGCCACAAGCAGAGCTGGGCCACCAACAGGGAGAGGCTGTCGCTCCTGTGGCCGGGAAGCGTCTCTTGGAGATGGAAGGGCTGCCCTTCACCGTGACCGGCGCCACCACCACCGCCACCCCGACCCAGCTGCTAAGTTGGGACGAAGCTGCCACCCTGAGCCCTGCCTCGGGACTCTGGGTCCCTGGAACTCCCCATAAATGGGGCTACAGCCACCCGACAGAAACGGCCAACGCAGCCACGCCCGTGGAGGTCCATGTTCAGAAGAGCTTACCTTTAAAAAGTGGGAGGGGATCGGACTTCAGAAGTCTGGCTTGCCACATAAAACCCAGAAATGCACGCGCATCCATCAGCTCAGGCTGTTACAGCCAAATACGACAGACCGGGTGGCTTACACAACAGACCTTTGTTTCCCACAGTTCTGGAGGCTGGGACGTTCAAGGTCAAGGTGTGGCCGATTTGGTTCTTGGTGAGAGCTCCCTACCTGGCCTACAGCTACCTTCTTGCTGTGTCCTCCTGTGGCAGAAAGAGCGCTGGGAGCAAGCTGCTGGTGCCTCTTCTTACAAAGGCACGCATCCCACCATGAGAACCCCAACCTTCTGACCTGTGCCTGGGACCTTTGAGAATTACTGTAGATGGTTCCCAATTTTCCCTGATTGGAAACAAGATGACGAAGAGCGTTTCAGAAATGAAATCTAAGCATGAGTGACTGGGAGCCAGATTACTGGAGAGGCTGTCTGTGTTTTAAAGACTTGGCACACACCTTCTTCACTTGCCTTCCAGAAAAACCACATCAAATGACACCCAACGAGTCGTGTTAGGGCAGCGGTTCTCAACCTGTGGGTCGCGACCCCTTTGGCGGTCGAACGACCCTTTCTCAGGGGTCGCCTAAGACCATCCTGCATATCAGATATTTACATGACGATTCATAACAGTAGCAACATTACAGTTATGAAGTAGCCACGAAAATAATTGTATGGTTGGGTCACGACATGAGGAACTGTATTGAAAGGGCCAGAAGGTTGAACCACTGTGTTAGGGAGTGTATTTTTCCCCATGTCTTCCACAGCACTGGGTATTGCCATCCACTTTTTCCCCCTAATTTGATAATGAAATATCTTCCTACCCGGCCCCACCCCTCTTTGAAATTGTGCCTTTTCCGCTTCCTTCTCAACCTCGGCACAGGTTCCCTCTTCCCACCTGCCCCCCACATGTCTGTGCCCCCAGCTACCTGTCCAGCGCCTTCTTTTCTTTCCCGACGTCCCTTTGTAAATTTGCGTGAAACCTGCTCAACACCCTCCCTCTGGCTGCCATCTGCTCAAAAAGCCCCCAGCGCCCTGTCCCTCTCCTCCTGGGCCCTAAATCAACACGTGATAAACAGTGAGTGAGCAATAACCCTCCTTGTTCAGACTTGCGGCCAGAAGTGGCGGCGCCACCCTCAGACCTTGTTAACGTCTCTGTGACCTCACGGGGAAATGGTTCACGCTCAGTGCAGCCAAGATGTCACCAACGGGAACAAAACAGAAAGCGTATCTTCAAGATCAGCTTGAAGGCGCTTTCCTGCTGCTTCCCGGGAGCCCCGGACAGATGGGGGACAGAACGAGGTGGTAGTTCTTAGCACGCACACCCCCAAAGGGGGAGGAAGCGTTGGCTGCAGATCCCGTTATCAAGACCTGCCTTACCCTCCCTTCAGGGATGTATGTGCGTGGTTCAGTCCACCCGAACGAGGGTCTGAGCAACTCGTCTCTGCTTCTAAAAGTCTTTGGAAAATCAGAACCAAACAACCAAGAGCCCAAAGCCCAATCTGGTCTCCGTGGGGGGTCCCCAGTCGTCTCCTCCGCCTTCTCTCTGGCGCGGTAGACTGGACATGAACTAGATGTTCTGCTGGGACCTCAGACTCAAGATGTGGCCACATTGTTGCCTGATCCCCTTCCTACTGTTTGAAAGTTGACATTGACTGAGTCTCCCCAGAGACAGGGACAGAGACACAAATGCCAACAGTGCATTCGAGGGTGATCCCAGGAAACACTGGTTGGTAGGAGTGAAGTTGGAAGAGGTAGGAGGCCAGACAGGGTGTGTTCATGAGCAGGTGACCACTGTGGGCAACTGGGCTCACTCCCCTGGGGACCCCAGGAGCCTTCGGAGAGCACACCTTAGAGGTGCCCCAGGGGAGGGGCAAAGAGCCAGGTGTTTATCCACCGACTTGCCCGGCATCCCTGCAGATCGGGAAGAGCTGGGGCAGTGAGTGAAGCTAGGGCGAGGGCTGCAGTAGGAAGCCTTTGGCTTTTGCAGGAAGGGGAGCACCAGTGGGCCTGGAGGGGCGCCCACAGCACCTCTGCCAGGGCACCCTACCTGCCAGTCATCCTGCTATTTGATTGCCCACCATCTCCTTAGTCACACCAGCCCAGGGAGAGGAGATTCCGGTGATCCGGTTTACAGACGGAAGTGGAGGCTTGGCGATGTCAATGGATTGGCTTAGGGTGACACACATCCAGGGGGGCAGGAGGCTGGGCCTCGGACCCAGAGCCTGTGCGGTCCCCTCGCACCTCCCGCCCCCTGCCTCCCATCCCTCCCACAGCTGTGCTCCCTCTGGGCGCCTGTGAAGAAACGGGAGGCAGATAGAATCAGGAGCTTATTTACCTCCCGTGCCGCATGTTTCTTAAATCACAGGCCTCTTGCAATTTTCTGAGCTGTCGGTTCCCCACTTGGCGGATTTTAGACTCTGCGGTGGGAGCTCTGCCCGTGGAGCCTGCGGAGGCCAGTGCACGGGGAGCGGCTCCCGTCAGCGGGGTTTTGATTAGAGCGAATATGTGTGCGTGCGTGATAAGTCATGATGCTTTTTCTTCTTTCTTTCTGGAAAACAACCATTTTCTTGCACTTTGAATAAGTTCCAAAGAAGGTCGCTCCTCCGTCTACTGGGTTCAGAATGTTGGTTAAGCACAGGAAGAAAAGCATTTTCATTCTTGATTTCTCTCCACTCTGCTATTCCCTTAATATAATAATAATAATAATAATAATAATAATAATAATAGCAGCAGCAGTAGTAATAGCAATACCTATTATTGATGAGGGTTTACTCCATATGCAAAATGATATACAGATGTGCTGAATTGTATAAGCATTTACAGTAGTCCTCAGGTTACGTCAGAGATCTATTCCTATGGCGCGATGTAAGGCGATTTTCTCCATAAGCCTACCTAAGCACCTACGTCACTCACGTGGAGCACAGACACAGCAGTAATGAAGTGAAACAGTAAAAAAACATTTAAAAGAAAGATAGCAATTCCTGACCTTTACTTGTGGTAAATAAATAATAAAAAACATAAAGCACATATGTATGTACGTTGAAAGGATGGAACTTTTTTTTATATAAATAAATGGGAGATGGCGACGTACCCACGAAACGACGTACGTCGAGTCCGATGTAACCCGAAGACTGCCTGTATATATTATTACATATGTATATATATATTTATATATATTACTAGAGGCCCAGTGCATGAATTCGGGCATGGGTGGCGTCCCTTGGCCTGGCCAGCAAACACCATGGGTATTTTTATATATATATATATATATATATATATATATATATATATATATATATATATACTAATAAAAGAGAAACATGCAAATTGGTGTCACTCCGCTACACTTCCCATTGGCTAATCAGGGCGATATGCAAATTAACTGCCAGCCAAGATGGCGGCCGGCAGCCAGGCAGCTTGAAGCGAACATGAAGCTTGCTTGCTTCAGTGACGGAGGACTCCAACTTTCCCCACCTGCCACTGCCGGCCTCTGAGCTTGCAGTTTGAAACAATGTTACAAATATAGAAGCTAAACAAAACCCCAGAAACCTGCTTTCAGCCAGCCAGGCTTCAGCAAGCAGGACCGCAACATTGTTTCAATTATAGAACAAACGCAGATCCCTGCTTTCAGCCAGCCGGGATCTCAGAGCTGGAGTTGAAACAGTGTTTCGATTATAGAACCCAAACAAACCAGATACCTGCTTTCAGCAGCTGAGGCCTCAGAGCTGGAGCCAAGCCTCAGAGCTAAAGCTGGCCCAGAATTAAAAAAAAGGAAAAAAAGGACCAGTTGGGAGCTTCAGTCACCCGCCAGCCTTAAAACAGCCCTCAGCCCCTCACCCAGGCTGGCCAGGCACCCAAGCAGGACCCCCACCCTGATCCAGGACACCCTCAGGGCAAACCAGCCAGCCCCCACCTGTGCACCAGGCCTCTATCCTATACAGTAAAAGGGTAATATGCCTCCCAGCACCGGGATCAGTGGAGCTGCGAGGCCTTCCGGCACCGGGATCAGCGTGACAAGGGGCAGCGCCCAAACCCCCTGATCGCCCTGCAGCTCTGTGTGTGACGGGGGGCAGGGCCACAACCTCCCTATCGGCCCTGCTCTGTTCGTGACAGGGGAAGGTGCCCCAACCCCCTGATCAGCCCTGCTCTGTGCCTGATAGGGGGGAGCTCCCCAACCCCCTGATCGGCCCTGCTGTGTGAGAGGGTGCAGTGCCCCAACCCCCCGCCCCCACGGGCCCTGCTCTGTGTGTGATGGGGTAGAGCCATAACCTCCCCATCAGCCCTGCCTGCTGTGTGACAGTGGCGGCACCCCAACCCCCTGATCGGCCCTGCTCTGTGGGTGATAGAGGGCGGCACCCCAACCCCTGATGGGCCCTGCTCTGTGCGTGACAGGGGGGAGCTCCCCAACCCCAATGGGCCCTGCTCTGTGCGTGACAGGGTACAGAGCCCCAACCGCCCCGATGGGCCCTGCTCTGTGCATGACAAGGGTCAGCGCCCCAACCCCCTGATTGGCCCTGCTCTGTGTGTGACGGTACAGAGTCCCAACCCCCTTGATGGGCCCTGCTCTGTGAGTGACAGGGGGCAGCACCCCAACCCCGATTGGCCCTGCTCTGTGCGTGACAGCGGGTGGCACCGCAACCTCCCCATTGACCCTGCCTTGACTGTGACAGGGGCCGGTGCCCCAACCTCCCAATCGGCCCTACCCTGAGCATGACAGGGTGGCATCGCAACCTCCCGATCCGCCCTGCTCTGTGCATGACAGGGGGCGGCGCCCCAACTCCCCAATCGGCTCTGCTCTGAGCCCAACCAGGGGCTGCACCTAGGGATTGGGCCTGCCCTCTGCCACCCGGGAGCAGGCCTAAGCCAGCAGGTCGTTATCTCCTGAGGAGTCCCATACTGTGAGGGGGCACAGGCCGGACTGAGGGACCCCCCTTCCCCCCAGAGTGCACAAATTTTTGTGCACCGAGCCTCTAGTATATATGTAATTGATTTCAGAGAGGAATGGAGAAGAAGAGAGAGATAGAAACACCAATGATGAGAGAGAATCATTGATTGGCTGCCTCCTGTACGCTCCCCACAAGCCCGCAACCTGGGCATGTGTCCTTGACCAGAATCGAACCTGGGAGCCCTCAGTCCATAGGCCGACGCTCTATCCACTGAGCCAAACTGGCTAGGGCTCACCTTCTATTTCGATTTCCATAGGCTGATGGGGGCTGCGGGAGGTTGGCTGTGGGAGTGCACTGACCACCAGGGGGCAACTCCTGTGTTGAGTGTCTGCCCCCTGATGGTCAGTGCGCATCATAGCGACTGATCAACTGGTCGTTCGGTCGCTTAGGCTTTTATATATATAGACTAGAGGCCTGGAGTCCCGAGGTGGGTAGGGGGTGGCCCGGGATGCGATCGGCCCTCCGGGCGGGCAGAGGGACACCCTTGTCGGCCCGCGATCCGGATCTGTCCTGCTGACATTCACGCCAGTTGTTGGGAGCCACCTGGCAGCTGCTTTTGTATTGTTTCTTCCTTGCGGTGCATCTAGGGAGGGGAAGTGGCTGTGGTGCCCCAGAGGAGGCTGGCAGCACTCGTCTGTCAGTGCCTGGCCTGTTCTCAGGAGATTGGACCTGCAGGACTGCTGAGGAAATGAGTGGCTGCCGCCGGGTTGGTGGGCCACCAGGAAAGGTCGGTCAGCTGAGTGGTGCTCCCACTGGGAGAGTGCACTGACAACCAGGGGGCAGCTCCTGCGTCGAGTGTCTGCCCCCTGGTGGTCAGTGCATGCATAGCGACTGGTCAACCGGTCGTTCTGGTCATTCCGGTCATTCGGTCGTTACAGTCGTTTAGGCTTTTATATATAGAGAGAGATTATACATAAATATATGGATATAAATGTCTAAACATTGTATTATCTACTCTCCACAATAACTAGTGAGATAAGTGCATTCACATTTTGCAAAGGCTGAAACAGAGGCTCAGAGAGGTTAAGTAACTTCCCTGAGTTCACCAGCCAGGAAGGGTGGAACTGAGATCGACTCCCTGTCTGGTGCCCTCCCTGCTCCCTCTCATCTCACTGCAGCACCTGCCTCTTCCTGGATGCGCCACTCGTGTTTGCAGGCTCCGGCAGCTCTGTCCCTCTCTCCACGTGGGACCTAGGTGGACCTGCCACAGCTCACGTGGCGTCATCACAGCGAGGCTGAGAATTCGGGGGCAGCCCTGGACCCGGTCCCCTGCTCTGTCCTTGGAGCCACTGCCCACAGCCCTGTCCAAGGCCTGTCCTCACAGATAAATATGTCAGAGCGTGATTTGTGGAGGGCATCAGGACTGTGGATGCTTTCTTCCCCACCTTCTATTTCGATTTCCATTGTTCTTGCTATAGTGCAGAGGCAATGAAAAATAGTACCACAGGCATTTATCTTCTCCTTTCCCATTCTCTGTCCTGGCCGCCTCCCTTCCATCCTTTCCCCTCCCGTGGCCTGTCTTGGATGTGAATGCCCTTTTGCTGGTCCCAGCAGTGGCATGGAGCCATCCCCCACCGCCTGAGCACAGCTCTGTGTGGGCACTGTGGTTTTCCCTTCATCAGATGCTCCAAGAAAATCTAAATGGAAGTGGTTCAGAAAAGATGTTCTAAACATCTAACCGGCCACAGAATCAAAGGCCGGGAGACCCAGATCCGTGCCCAGCGACGGAGTGGCTGTGGGCACATTACAGACACGGACCAGGGGCGAGAGGAGAGGAGGGACCGAGCTGACCACGGCTTCTCTCCCTCCAGGCTCTGCTGGGTCATTCTCGCACTCAGCAAGCATCCACTGAGCACCTGCTCTGTTCCAGGCACAGTGTTAGGCTCAGGGTATATAGCAGGCAAGCTCCTGTCTTCATGGAGCTCAGACCCTGGCAGGGTGCCCGGCTCTCTGGAACCTGCTGTCGCCGGAACAACATAGGTCTTTTCATCGCTGCGGTTCCCTGGTGCCATCCACCCGCCCTCTGAGAGCATCACTCACGGAGACGCATCGCCCAGCGCCGCCTCTGCATCCTGCCCGCTGCGGACTCTCTCCCGGGTTGTTACTGAACCTCGGCGACCATGACCACAAATGCAAGTCTGACCCAGCGAGTGAGCGAGGTGGCATTTGGGGGAAATGTTTGGACTTTCATGGCACGACATGGAGCACCACCTCTTCCCCCCATGTCGTCTCCTGAATTCCTGGGCTGCAGCCATTGCATTCCTGGAGTGCAGTCTCTTTCATTTCATGGGTGACAGTACCCTGCCTCCCCCACTGTCATCAGCAGGGAGAAAGGCAGGGGCCTGGGGACGAGCAAGGACAGAAGTCCCTTCCGTGCAGGGAGTGGCCGGCCTTCGTCCAGCGTGGCTGAAGACTGGCAGGGCACGAAGTCACCACATTGTTAGACGATGAGAAGACACCGACAGTAGGACCCATGGGGCTCACGGAGCAATGGTCTCAAAAGCCCTCGGAGGACATGGACACAGCCACCCCCAGAGGACTGCCTGACCCGTGGAGTCCAGTGCAGGGGGACAGGTGACTGACCTGGGTGCCAGGGGCGGGAGGGACACAGGGGCAGGGACATCTGGATGAGAGGCAGATGGACGAGAGCTGACGCACAGCTCAAGCCCAAGGGTGGGTGAACCGAAGGTAACCCAGTGCCCTGAGCTCGTCCTGAGCAGGAGTGAGTCACCCTGAATTGGAATGTCAGCACCTCTAGTGGCCTAATCATTTTTTAAAGTATATTTTTATTGATTTCAGAGAGGAAGGGAGAGGGAGGGAGATAGAAACATTAATGATGAGAGAGAATCATTGACCGGCTGCCTCCTGTACACCCTACACTGGAGATCAAGCCTGCAACCCAGGCATGTGCCCTGACCAAGAATCAAACCGTGACCTCCTGGTTCATAGGTTGATGCTCAACCACTGTGCTAGTGGCCTAATCTTGCCAAAGGAAGTATCCCTCCGGCCAGCAGGAGTAGACTGCCTGCCAGGCCACCCTCCTAGCACCAGGGCCCAAGGACAGGCAGCGTGGAGTAGAGGCCAGGGGCGCGGACCCAGCAGCCGGCCTCTGTCCCCTCCGAGCTGTGTGGTCCTGGGAAGTCGTGCCCCCTCTCTGAGCCTCGGCTCCCTCTTCTGTCCCGACCCCACGGAGAACTGCTGTGAGCGTTTCAAGGATTAATGTGGGCAGAGTGCCCGGCTCGGGGTAAGGACGTCGTAAGTGCGACAGTTCAAAGTAACAGACGAACGAAAGGAAATGTTGGAAGGAGAAAAAAATCAAAACCTCATTACCCTCCGCTAACAGAATAATTGGTTTGCTTTTTTAATTGTGAGACACGTCCAACTGAGCATCTAGAGAGTCTCAGGTCTAGATGGGGTCAGCGACCCCTGGTCCCCGTACATGAAAAAGCCCTGCATTGGAGGGGACAAGGGTGGGACTCAGGGTTGATGCCCGGCCTTGGCCAGAGCTGCCTGGGGGGCAGGGAGAGAGTGGGGGGGAGGTAGCTCCAGGTCTTCCAGAAGAAGGCTGTTCTCCCCCCGCCCAGCCTCCTGATCTCAAGCTTGCGATTTCCCTTCGTCCGCATTAACCCGCATCACAGGGGGGCTATTTCTAAAGATCGTTTTGGTTCTGCGTGGCCCAGACTTCAGCTCCTGGGCAAGTGTGGTCCCTGCTGTGGCCACTGGAACAGGCTGAATGGAACTCTCAGAGCTCACGCATGACCCTACGGCCACCACTAGTGGCTCTGAAAGGCTGGGGCAGAGGTCACCTCTGTCCCGAGGTATGTCTGCCACCCCCACTCCGGCTGAATCACCACTGTTTTTTTTCTTTTTATTGATTGATTGCCTCCTACATGCACCCCAATCAGAGCCAGGATCAAGCCTGCAACCTAGGTATGCGTCCTTGAGCAGAGCTAAGCTCCCCACCCTACTCTCCCCTCTGGCCCCCCTTCGGCTCTATCCACTGAGCCACTGCTTCTAAGGAAAGGCCAGGAAGAGAGAGAGGGAGGGAGGGGGGGGAGAGAGAGAGAGAGAGAGAGAGAAATAGAGAGAGAGAGAGACAGAGAGACAGAGAGACTCACACAACACAACTCAGCATCCCAGTACATTAATCCGCCACCCGGATGTTGAAGCAGCCAGTGACCCGTCTCCACCTCCATCGGGAATTAGGGCCCTGACATCTGCCTCCCGGCGGTTCCCTGGAACTGCCTCTCTGCTCACACTGGCTGCCCCCAGATGCGCTGCCACCTGCCTTTGTCTGGGGAGCTTGCGGATAGAAAGTGGCCACGCAGATCATCGTGGGCCAGGCTCCGTGCTGCACCTGCACGTGGGTTTTCTTCCTGGGTTTTTACAAGACACCTGGACTGCGTGAGGGCACTTCATTCATAATGGTTGAAGGAGTGAGTGAGTGAATGAATGACACGATGAGGAGGGTTCTCTTATGATGCCATTTGATAGACGGGGCTCAGAGAGGTTTAGTAACTTGCCCAGGGTCACACAGCTCAGAGCTGGCAGAGGTGAGTCCAGACACAGGCAACCTCTGCTCATAAGTACTACCTGGGCCTGCTGCCAGCCCAGGACAGGCCGGGATGAGGTGGGGCTGAACCTCAGGTGCCCTGGCTCCTTCCCGGGCGGCAGCCTGCTGGGCCTGTCTCCTGGGCCGGGTCTGGCTGAGTTGCCTGCTGAGCCCCCTCGATTCCCACGTCCATTCTCCCAGACGCAGTGTGTTCTGGGTCACGGGCACCTGTGATTGAGCCCGAAGCGCAAGTGTACTTACAAATTGGCCCAGTTCCACGACGCAGGTCATTACCACAGAACAAGCCGAAATGTTCTGCCTTCTCCTTCCATCGAGGCGTGACACCGCTCCTCTCGGGGATGTTTGGGGCCGAGCACACGCGCTCCTGTGCGGGGACAGAACGCCGGCTGCCCTGAGGGGCGGCTAGGACCCTCCTGGAGAGGGAGGACATGCTCTCTCCTGCTGCCGCCTCTTCACAGGATGCTCCCTGGCCTGGAACATTCTTGGCCCGCCCTCCCCCGCCCTGTCACCTGGCTGATTCCTACATCCCCATCTCCCACAAGTAAATTTCCCAGAGTACCACCTCAATCCTTTCCTGCCTTTCTTTTTTTTTAAAAAAATATATTTTCTTATTGATTTACGAGAGGAACGGAGAAGGAGAGAGGGAGATAGAAACATCTATGATGAGAGAGAATCATTGACCGGCTGCCTCCTGCACACCCCACACTGGGGATCAAGCCCACAACCCAGGCATGTGCCCCGACCGGGAATGGAACCCTGACCTCCTGTTCATAGGTCAACGCTCAACCACGGAGCCATGCGGGCCGGGCCATCCCTTCCCTTTCACTGTCCCCCTGTCATTTCCTCTCCAGTGTCTGATTTCCTTACGAGACTGTGCGCTCTGAGAGGACAGTGACTCCTGGGGGGCGTTACAGCTGTTTCCTCAGAAGCCAGCTCAGGGGCAAACTCAAGGACGGTGCCCCTTCCTCAAGGTATGGCCACCTGGTAGACAGTCTTCCTCGTTCATAGACAAACCTAGGACCCCAAAGTGTGAGCAGAACCCCCAAAGGTGGGCGGGGCCCGGCCCGCACAGCGGCACGACCTCTGAGCAGCCTGCGTTTGCTAACCGACTACAGCTGTAATCCAAAGGCTCAAAGATGCACATGCAAGACTTTAAATAACACCGTTTGCGTCTGCCTGGGGCTGAAGAGAAGCCGGCCTGGGAACCCAGGGAGGAAAACTGGGGCAATGAGAGAGAAGCATGACGAGGCTGCTTAGCGAGGCGAGACCCAGAAGTGGGTCAGGGCTGATTAGTGGCTGTTTACTTGGCGACTTTTCTCCATTGTGTGTGGCTGCAGGGTTGGAGACTTCACTCATTTGAGATTTTGCTTTAAGAGAATAACAGAATTTCCTTTTGAAAATAGCTTTCCCTCCTTAAAGGGAACCGATTTCCACGGCACGCCGAGGCTGGGGCCCCGCATACCGGGAGTGCTGGCACCGGGGAGGCCGGGAGGGGAGAGCAGCGACCTTTGCTTCCCACCCTTGTGCTTGCACATTTCCGCCGCCAGGTCAGAAGCAGAGAAGGTGAAAAAACGGCCTTGTCTTTCCTCATCCACCCGGGGTCCTCTGGGTCCTCTCACTTGCCAGTGGGAACCTGGGTGCCTACGTTTTGGAGTTTCTAAGTCTCTAAGTCGGGGGCTCCCACACAGTCTCTGCAGCCTACTCTTCTGGCCTCCCCACCTTCCTCATGATGCCTAGTGAGCATGGGAAATATGGTCTTTGGTGAAACAGCTCTTTGGTGCCTAAACAGCTGTGCAAGGTGATAAAGGGAATTCAAGACGCTAGGTCAGAGGCGAGCAGGCCTCTAACAGCCGGAGAGGAAATGGCTGGAGGTCTCTGTTGGAACTCCAAGTCTCTCATCATTGGACAACGGTCACAGGCGATATGTAAACAAGCAGGTGTGGCTGTATTCTAATAGGACTTGACTTGTGGACTCTGCAGTGTGACCTGCATATAATTGTCATGTATTAGGGTCCTGGACGGGGCGCCCTGGGCCTCCCTCCGCTCTCTCCAAGAGCCGGCTTCTGCCTGGGGCTGCCAGGCTGAGGATGGGCTCAGGCCTCACCCAGTTCAGGCAGGAAGCATGAGCTTGGGGCTTGAGGGGGCCAGATCTGGGGCAGGGAAGGCTGGACTTCATGAATCCCATGTTCCCATCAGGCCTGTCCTAAGCCGGTGGGTGGCAAGGTGGAGCAAGCTCAGGTGGTAAATGACTGAGTCTTTTTCTTTAAATCATAAAGTTTGTTGCTGCCATGACAAAAACAATGACGTTCAGGACAGAAATTTTGGGAAATGTAGAAAAGAAGGAAGTGGAAAAGGAGGGCACCCAGCACCCAGTAATCATCATCAACAATTTTTGGAAAATTTCATTTGCTTTCCTATGTGTGATTTTCATTTCACAGGGTTGATACAGTTCACACAATTTTGTATCTTGCTCCCTTGCCGCACACATATTTACTTTTATACCATACTAGAGGCCTGGTGCATGGATTTGTGCACTGATGGGGTCCCTCAGCCTGGCCTGTGGGGATCGGGCCGAAACTGGCTCTCCGAAAGGGCGCAGGCCAGGCCGAGGGACCCCACCGGTGCACGTGCACCGGGCCTCTAGTATGCATATAAGATCTATGGTTAATCTCTTCCCACCCTCCCCCCTCTCTCCTTCCCTCTGAGATTCATCAGTCTGTTCCATGCTTCCATGCCTGTGGTTTCCACTCCTGTGTTGAGTGTCTGCCCCCTGGTGGTCATTGCATGTCATAGCTACTGGTCAGATGGTCAAACGCTCAGCCAGTTGGCCGGTCGCTTAGGCTTTCATATCCTATATAATAAAGGCTAATATGCAAATCAACCGAACGGCGGAATGACCAGTCGCTATGATACACACTGACCACCAGGGGGCAGACGCTCAATGCAGGAGCTGCCCCCTGGTGGTCAGAGTGCTCCCACAGGAGGAGCACTGATCAGCCAGAAGCTGGGCTCACAGCTGGTGAGCACAGTGGTGGTGGTGGGAGCCTCTCCCACCTCCACAGCAGTCGGACATCCCCCGAGGGCTCCTGGACTGCAAGAGGGTGCAGGCCAGGCTGAGGGACCCCCCTGAGTGCACAAATTTTGTGCACTAGGCCTCTAGTATGTAGATAAGTATTTCCCCACAAAATGACAAGTTTCTTGTAAATATAATTTTGAATGGCCAGATAAAACCTCAGGGAGGGCTGTGGCATTATTTCTCCTGCCAGACATGTTGATGGTTCCTGGGTCGTGCGTAGCTGTGGGAGCTGGCAGATCAGATCCTGCAGCAAGATCCTGGGAAGGCCGGTCACAGGGTCTCCGGCCCCTGGGCAGGTGGCTGAGCTGCTGCGTTCGCCTGCGTTCACCTGCGAGGCTGGGTGTCTGCCGAGCTGCTGTTGCCACTGTCAGACCTCCTCATCTCAGAGCAGCTCTATCTTCATTTCTGACGGGTCTGCCGCAGCCTGGCCCTGACACTTCCTCTTTATGTCTCCTGCTCTGGGAGCCTCTCTGTCAAATGGCTAATGAACTGTAAACAGACACTCCGCGCTACAGGGGAGCCCTCGACCTGCTGTGTCTACAAAGAAGCCAAGAAGCCTCAGGGAGGCAGTTAAGGCCCATCTGGCACCGGCCCTCTGGGGGTGGGGGGTGGGTGGGCAGAGAATGCCTGTCCCTGCTTGTGCCCTCCCTGAGGGGAGACAGGGGAGGTGCTCCCCAGACAGCCTGGGCCCTCGTACTCCTTGCTCGTTGCTGTGGAAGCTCAGAGAGTCCCTGCCCCACCTCGTCCCCCAACCCTCCAGCTCAGCTGTCTCCAAACCTGGTTCATGACTAGACTCAGCAGAACAGCTTTTAGAAAACGCAGGTCCCAGGCCCTCCATCCTGAAGAGTGGGGCTTGGAGGGGTGGGTGGGGCCCTCTTGATTAGATGATCCGGTCCCTCTGGGGACCACTGGGTTAGTCTGGGGACACCCCAAAGCTCTGCTCGGAAGCTGCCTCCTCATTTGGAGCTTGGGCTGCTAACAAGCCCCACTCCGGAGGGGCGAGTCGGCACTCGTTCTTGAATTACTGTTCCGATTCAATTCTTTCATTTACAACCGAGTGAGCTAAGTCCAGAGAAACCAAGGGTCACCAGGGCAGAGCTGGGCGAGAACGAGGCTCCCCCGTGTCCCCGGGGCGTCACGGTCCCCGCTCCCGTTCCTGTCTTCCCCAGACCCAGCCGGGCTGTGTTTCTGCTGACTCCCCCCTCCCCTGGCCTCTTGGTGGCCAAGCTAATACAATCCTGTGATTTCCATAGACTGTTGCATCCCGCCAAGCCCTGCGGTGACTTTAGTTGGTTCTGCAAGGAGGGAGGAAAAGAGGAATGCAGATCACTCTGTTGGTGGAGGGAGAAAATGAGCAGCAGCCCGTCAACTCTGAGGTTCTTTTCATGTTTGAAAATCCCCGGTCTTGTCCTAGATTCGCCTGCAGGGGCTGGAGGTGGGCTCCGGCATCCCTGTGCTGATTTGCCTACACCCATCAGGTCTGTAGCGGGCACAGGGCCAGGTCCCTCAGGGGAGGTGGGGACACCGGTGGCAGGGATGCCTTGCCTGATGAAGGGTGAATGGCTCTCCTCTGGCCTGTGGGAAGGAACAGAAAGTGGGGGCTGGGCTCAGAGAGGGACCTGAGTCCATCATAGAATATGTGTGTGTGTGTGTGTGTGTGTGTGTGTGTGTGTGTGTGTGTGTGAGAGAGAGAGAGAGAGAGAGAGAGAGAGAGAGAGAGAGAGAGAGAGAGAGAGAGAGAGAGAAGGGGGCAGCGGGGAGGGAGAGAAGAGAGAGATTTGGGCAAAGGGGCTGCTGGCGGCTCAGGGGCTGTATGTCCCTTCTGATCTGGAGCCTGCTCCAGGGCAGGGAGGCATGAAATGGGCCACAGGAGGAAGCTGTGGCAGCAGAGGGAGCTGAGGGCTTGTGATGAAATACGGATGAGTTTTTTTCATCCCTTTGGTTGGCAGCTGGGGCTGTGGGCATTGCTGGCTGGGGACCTGGGGTTTGTCTAACCTGATGATGGCCATTTTCAGTGACGCTGGCTCCCTCACCTCTGGTCTCTCTCTTTCTAAGTTTCCTGGGGGAGGGAGGGGAGGACAGTGGGGAACCTGGAGAGAGCTGGTTCTCTGGAGACGAGGTCCGTGGCGCCGAGTAAGTTCTGCTCTGAGTGGGGCAGGGGTGTTCTGACATCACACCAGGGAAGCTCTGTTCATCCCCACAAAGGCAGGGACAGCTCCTGCCTGTTCACCTACACCCCAGTGCCTAGCACAGTGCCTGGCATGCAGGCTCAGCTAGGATTTGCCAAGAGGATGAATGAATAACCTTTGAATCCAGTCCCTTCAAAGACTAGCTCTCTGCCAAGGGTCAGTGAGCAACGTGATCTAACTTAGTCTACGTTCTTGTATCAGTGGGCGCGGATTCATTCATTCGACTTCCCTATATTGGGGACCTACTCTGTGCCAGACAAAGTTCCTGTGGCCAATACACTCATCCCCCAGGGCCGAAAGGTTGCTGCTCTCAGGAAATGTCTCGGGGGCAATTTCTCTTTTTTTAAATTAAATATATTTTTTATTGTTGGTAGTATTATAGCTCTCTCCCATCAGAGGCAGTTTCTTGAACGGAAGAAAGAAGATGAATGGTGGTGTGTTGGGCCTGTGGAGGCTGGTGAGGGAGGATCTCTGGTTGGGGGGAGGGGCAGGGAGGCCTCCAAAGTGCTGCCATGTGTGAGCCTCACATTGATCTGGGCCTGGCTGCGCTGGCAGGGGAGACTCTAGCAACTCATGCCCAGTTGCCCTGGGAGTTGGTGGCAGGGCCAGCGTTCCGGCTGTGGGTTGAGATTAAAAAAGCAGCATCACTGGGCTGGTTCCCAATGTTCCAGGCCTGGTGCCGTGAACAGCCTGAGCTGGGAGAAGCGGAACCTTCTCTCTCCTGCGTCATCCGCCCCCTCCCCCAGTCTGATCTGCTGCAGTCCTAGGGGACTGGAGTTGGGGTGACGTGTAATGAGCGTCACATTGGGAATGCTGATGCTGCTAGGAAGGAGAGAGACAGGAGCCACCGAGGGTCCTTGTCACACGCGTGGGGGTGTGCCTGGACACCAAGGATTACTCTGGCGTGTCCCCACCTGTCCCCACCCCCGCTGGATAAAGAGGGTCGGGTGTTGGAGCCAGGGCTGAAGGGGGGGGCGGTCTGGGAGGAAGGAGGCACTGGAATCCGATGTAGAACGAGAGGGAAGCAGGTGGGAGAGACAAGGAAGGTAGGGGACAAGGCAGCGGGGAAGTTCTTCTGAGCACGCGCCCCTTCGAAAGGCGTGAGACATGCAGCAGAAGAATTTGAAATAGTTTAAAATAACTTGGGTGTTGCTAGACTGCGCCACGTTCATCACGGCGACACTGGCCTTCACATGCTGGCTTTCCTAGGGTTACCTGTCCTAAGAACAAAGACAGAAAGGGTGCTGAACATGTCCTGAATGTGCCCATGTAGGAATAAAACCGGTCCACTAGCTCACATTTCATTTAAGAACACCATTCTGCCTTCTTTCTTTTTTATCTTGTAAGCTTTGACCTCCCAAAGCCTGCTTCCCTACCCGCCCGCTCCCCTACCCGCAGACTAATTCCAACACTGAGTCTTGAAACTCTAAGTCCTGACGGCTGGTGAAAGAAATCTCAGCGAGATAAGCAGTAAAGACGTATTTCCACTGCCCCTGCAGCTACAAGAGGAGCTGGTTCCAGGCTGCGGCGAAAATCCATCCTTGCACCTGTTATTGCTAACAAAAGAGCTTACAGGGCGCCCTGCCTCCGGAGGTGATTGCAGCGCCCGTGGTAAGCACTCTTCGAGAGAAAACCCCCAAGATCCCGATCGATCCTTTTGCTCAATCATTTATTACCCTGGCACTGATATTGAAATGGCTGTTTGTTTTCCGGAAGGTAGAAGTACTCGCCAGTTGTCTTTGGGAAACCAGAGGAGGAGGGTGGGCACGCCTCTTCCCCTGCAGGAATGGGCGCGAACAAAAGCGGGGCCTGCTGGGATTCTTATTCCAACAGGAGTCTGAGAGCCTTTGTCTCCTTCCATCACCAAGGAGCAAAGTGCAGAGCTCTTCACCCGGGCTGTCTTGCTTAATTCTCACAGCCCCACAAGGTGGGCGCTATTGTCATCTCTCCTTTGCAGACAGGACAGCGAGACGTGGTGAAACTGACTAATGTGCCAAAGGGCATAGAGCTGGCAGGTGGCAGAGCCAGGAGTTCCAGCCAGGTGGCTGACATAGAGCCCGCATCTTAACAGCGGCCCCCGGCCCCCGGGGGAGCGCGGTTTCATTTCTTCCTGGGGGTTGGTGACTCTGGGAAGCAGAGGGTGGAGAAAAGGGAGCCTTCTCTAGAATCTAAGCATTTGGAAAAGAGGAGAGAAGAAGGCAGCGCAGCTCTGCAGAGCCTGGAAGGGAGAAATAAGTGCAGAAAAGAAAGAAGAGGAGCAGAATTTGGAGGGGGCTCCTGCGTCAGGATCCAGGAGGCTGCAGGGGGAGCAGGGGAGTGCGAGGAGCCTAGGAAAGGCTGCAGGGGCTGTGAGAATGACTGGCCTGGGTCTGGTTGGTGAAAGGGACAGAGATTTTAAGGTCAATGCCACTGACATGGTGCAACTTGGCGGCAGGGTGGGGCGGGGGGGGGGGCCCTTTACAAGGAAAATGAGGTGAAGGTAAATCCTGGATTGGGACAGGGTGGAGACCCTGCTTAGGGACACTTTGCCTTGAGGGGCAGCGAGCCCCCTGGGTAGAATAAGAGGAAGGTATACAGACGAACCTAGCAAGGGCTTTAACACTCTGCCAAGCTAGCTGGGTAATGTGAGGCTCGGCCTGGAATGGACGGGCTTTTTCATGGCCTTTATCGAATTATCACTCTCCTGGTAATGACAGTTCGTGCATTTAAAAGGGGTGGGCACCATGGGCAGGCCTTCAGGTGAGATATGGTGCTGGTCTGTCTAATGTACTTGTCCATTCTCCTCCTAATTACTGTGGGGAGCAACCTCCCCAACACACACACACACACACACACACACACACACACACACACACAGAAAAGATAACGATTCTAATTATCTTTTGCTACATAACCCATTACCATAGACTTAGTGGCTAAAAACCACCATTTAAAAAAATCCTCACCCAAATGTTTTTATTGATTTTTAGAGAGAGAGAGGAAGCGGCGGGGGAGGGGGGGGAGGCAGGGGGAGAGAAACATTGATGTGAGAGAGAAACTTGAATCAGTTGCTCCCATATGTGTCCTGACTGGGAGTTGAACCCACAACCAGGTGTTGCCCTGACTGGGAATTGAACCCACAACCTTTTGGTGTATGGCACAATGCTCCAACCAGCACAGCCACCTGGCCAGGGCAAGAACCACCATTTTATTATGCTCACAGCTTCTGGGGGTCAGGCATTGGGAAAGGGCATGGCAGGGATGGCTTGTCTCTGCTTACACATGACGCCTGGGGCCTCACTGAGGAGGACCCAGTTTAGGGGCAAGAATCGTCTTGAGGCAGCATCACTCACATGGCTGTGGGTTCTTGTTGGTTGTCCACTTGGACCTAAACTGGGGCTGCCAGTCCAAACACCTGCCCTGGGCCTCTCCATGTGGCCTGGGCTTCCTCACAACATGGAGGGTTTGACTTTCTGAAAAAGGTCAGTGTCCTAAGAGGAAGGAAGTGAAAGCTGCCAGTTTCTAAGGGCTGGCCAGGAAACAAGGGCAGTACCACTGTTGCCATGTTCTATTGGTTGGAGCAGCCACAAAGTCCGCCCAGATTTAAGGGGAAGGGACTTAAACTCGACCATGAGATGGGAGGAATGTCAATGTCACATTGTAAAAGAGCATGTGGGATGGAGGTATTGTGGGGGCCATGTAGACAAAGATACAACGCACACACCCTCTTGGTAAGGTTGTCCATTATGGTGTCCCTCTTGTTCCCCTAGGGGTGGTCACCTGTCTAGGCTCGTCAATCAGGCTCTGGCAACAGCGAGATGTTTGGGAGTGGATATATGCCCCAAGCAGGGTCGTTAGAGTTTTCCCTGGTGTCGATCTGTGGACTTGAGAGAGGAATTTTCTGGGAGGATGCGGTTCTGGGGCCGTGGTGACCCTCTTCGCTGCCAGCTGTGGCAGGTCTACCTCCAGAAGGATTCAAGCGGACAGCTGCAGGGCCGGGAGTTGGAGACACAGAGTTCTAACAACGCTGCCTGCGCCTGGGGTAGAGGCGTGCCCCCAGTCAGGTTTTGCCCTGGATTTTCATGTTTCTGGCACAACCAAAAGCATTCTCAACAACAGAGCAAGGGAGGGAGAGAGATGATTGTACCGCATGGGAGTAAAGGACTAATATTTTGAGCCCCAAGGCTCATTCTGGGGGAGAAAAGCTTCCTCCAGAGGAAGGCAGAATATCTTCCAGGGGAGACTAGCGGGAGACTGCTGGGGGGCGGGGGGGGCGGAAGGTTTCCACCTTCTGTGGGGTATAATACCGCCATTCCTTCCTTTCCTCTAACCACAATTTTATACCCCAGAGAATCCAAGAATCATGGAGATGACCTTGAAGTTGGGTAACAAGAGTAGCTGCTGTTCATTCCTGTGGTATTGAGCAAACCTCTCTGAGCCTCGGTATTCCCATCTAAACCATGGAGGTCAGAGGGTTATCAGAGGATTAGATGTGGCGGTGCATGGGAAACCGTGAGCACAGTGCCAGGCACAGCGTGTTGCGTGAACTCTGTAGGGATGAAGATTCCTCTGAGGTTAGCACAAAGATGGAGGTCTTAGCATCTCCCAATAGCCTCAGCCGCTCCCAGGCTCCTCCCGGTGCAGCCTGTGGAACTATTAGAAATGACGAGACTCTCATGCAGATTTATATGTGTGGTGAGTGGTAATTTCCATAACAAACACAGGCACACGCAGGCGGGTCACAGATTCCTCCAAGGCCCAAGGCGCTGCAAAGGGAACACCTGCTAAATCAAGACCAGAGAATAAAGCCCAGAGTGTCTTCCTCTCCTTCCCCATGCTAATGAGCTGAACAGATTCCAGGTACGAGCCCAGTGCAAGGGCCTGGCCACGATGGAATTTGCCAGTGGTCTTGAAACTGAAATAGCAATGCATACCGAGAGGCTGCGTGGCACACAGGCATCTTCGCAGTCCCAGCGCACTTCCTGCTGATGACCAGAGAGGTCGCAGGGCCCAGCTGGAGCTTGAAGGTCTGGGAGGCGAGGAAAGGGATGTCTGGAGAGTGAGGAGAGCAAGGTTTTACAGAATGTGTTGCTGTCAGCCCCTTCTGTAAGAGTTAGGATTTACCTGGGTGAGTTGTAATGGAATCTAAGCCTCCTGTAGCTCAGTTTGTACATTTGTGAATAGTCCTTGTGTCCTTGAGGTCTCAGTTTTCCCATCCTGAAAAATGGGCACAATAATGGTTTTTCAAGGTCCAGAGGACATACAAAAGGAGTGTGGGAAATGTGGGTCTTAGGGCCGTTAACAGACTACTTGAGCTGGAGGGTGATGCAGTTCAAGCAAATCTCCTCATTTTACAGTTGAGAAGACTGAGGCCCCAGGAGAGGAAGGGATTTGCTTGACATCCTTGAGTGAGTTAGCGAATGAGATGAGACCAAGTGCCAGGGACCCTGATGCTAAGCCAAGCCGGTCCTTGTTTCCCCCCCTCATTGTTCATTTGCTCCCTTCCCGGCAGTCATATTGGGAGGAATTATCAAGGCTCCGATGGCTGGTGAGCCAAGTTGGGTAGAGCGTGGGCTTGCACACTGCATTTTGTGGTCTCCCTGGGTCCTCTGGCTGGATGGGAAGTGATGTCCCTGCAGTATTAATGCTTTAAATGTCATATGTATTGATGCTTTTGTTCACTGCATAATGGGTAGTGCAGAGTCTCCCCCATCAGCATCCCATCCACATGAGCCCATACCTCCCCCCGGCTGTGACGAGGTTTGCTTCTCAGAGGAGGAGCCTTGAGGAGTGGATTAAATGCTCTGCATGCCCTCATCCCCAAGTGGTAGCCCTTAGTAGAAAGAGTTTGAGAAGAAAGGGCATAAAAAGCCTATAGATTATATTTCTAGATGAGCCAGGTGGCTCTGAAGTGATGCCACCATGCATTCATTTATTCAACAGTAAATAAGCCACAACACGTCACCCTGTGCATGTTCTCTCATACTATCTCACAAATGTGTGGCACTGGTTACAAGAGGGACTAGAGGAAAGGAGCATGACTCAGAGAAATGCATCCTTAATTTTGGAGATACAATTGCATGTGGTGGGAGGTGAGGAGGGGTTATCATCCCTACCGTCTCTCAGTGGACAACTGCAACAGCTAGCTTGGTGTCCTAGCTTCCCTTCTCACTCCCCCAGTCCATTCTCCACATAGCAGCTTAAAAAGCAGGCTGTTTTGCACATAAATCAGGTCACATTTCTCCCAAGCTTAAGATCCAAACTCCTTATTTGGCCTGCAGGGCCCACGTGACCAGACCTCTACCAACTTCTCAGACTTTATTTCCTCCATGTCTTCCCCTCAGGCACCCTTCTCCAGCCACTGGCCTCCTTTCTGTCCTCTGAACAGGCCATACCTGTTTCCACCTCAGCACCTTTGTAGTTGCTGCACCCTTTTCCTGGAAAGAATTTCGGCCAGTTCTTCACAAGCCTGGCTCCTTCTCATTGTTCAAGTCTCAACTCAAACATCACCTCTTCAGAGCTGCCTTCCCTGACGCTCCTAGCTGGAGACGTTCTCACCCAGACACTACCCGGCCCATCCCTCTGCCTACTTTCTTCATAGAACTTACAACGAACTGAAATTGTTCCAATTACTGATATGCTTATGCATTTGTTGTGTTTCCCTCCCACTAGAATGTCAACCACACGAGAGCAGGGTATTTACTTGGCTGGTCCCTCTATTTCCAGTGCTTAGCACAAGGCCTGGCCCACAATAGGACTCCAATGACTAGTAGCTGAGTGGATGAATTAATTGATGGTGCGCATCTTTTAAGGGAAAGATTTCTAAGTAACCCCCCCTTTTTCCCCTCCCAGAGAGGAAGGTATTCTTGCATCTAAGTTTCAGAGGGAAAATAAGTTGGGTGCCAGGGGTTCTGCTTTCCCACTCATGTACTACGCTGACAATTCTAAATATGAGAAACTCCATTTACCTGGGCATTCCCTGGTGCACAAGTCCCTGGGGCAACACCTGGGTTAGAGGAAGGAGGTAGAGGTGGAAAGGAGGTAACTGTTGGGTGGTTTCCAAACCAGTCTTCTCCTCACACGTACATTTTTAATGCTGTCAGAATTTAATTTGTCCTACAAAGCTGGGAGCAAATAGCAAACCATGGGAAGATTATTTTCCGCACATACGTTTTGCCAACCCAGTCTATTTCCACACTCATGTTAAGAACGAGTCGCTGTCCCGGGTGCTGAATAACAGAACGGGCCGTGTGCAGGGCGCCTCTGTCCGAGGTGCTGAAACAGCTCCGGCAGCTGCCTGGGGCGTGTGGTCACTGGGCCCTGCCATAGCTGGGTCACTCTGAAATGATAGCTGCTGGAAATTACAAGGCTGAACTATAATTCAATTATCATTTGGTATCTCTTGAAGCTATTTAGGAGCTGCTGCCACAGCCATCCTATTCTGCTCTAGGGAGAGGCCGGGCTATGGGATGATGAGCCCTTTTGGCAGCTCTGAGGAGCGTGTCCAGCCTCAGGCGTTGTGAACCGCATCGATGATGCCGTGAGAAAGGACAGAGGTGCCACAGACCATGAGTCACAGTCGGCACTCGCCATGACACCTGTCAGTCCAGCCGTAGCCTAGTGGTCTGTAGGGGTGCCCCTGTCTAAAGATCCTATGCACCTCAGTTTCCTCATTTGCACAGTGGGCAGGCATGTCCCCGATTCCCTTCAGGTGCAAAGGAAAGCAAAGCTCTGTGAATCTCATGGCCCTGGAGAAGTGAGTGACAGATGATGATTGACATTTCGGAGTGATGGAGTGACCATTTAAAAATATGTGTTAACATTTCTGAGGTATAACATATAAAGTATACACATCTTAACTATATAGCTTAAGTGTGTGTGTGTGTGCGTGTGTGTGTGTGTGTGTGTGTGTGTGTGTAACCACCATCCAGATAAAAATACATAACGTTTTCAGCACCACCTCCTTGTGCCACCTCCCACCCAGGGTGAGCACTTTTCTGACATCTGTCACCATGGATAAGTTCTTCTTGTTCTTCAACCTCATATAAATGAGATAATCGAGTATGAACTCCGCCGTGTCTGACTTCTTGCATTCAACATTATCTCTTGAGATTCACCCATGTTGCTGCATATCATTAGTTTATTCTTTTCATTTGCTTTATGATACTCTTTTGTGTGAAACACCACCGTTTATTGATCCATTCTGCTATTGATAGGCATTTGGGTTGTTTTCAGTTTGAGGCTAATTTGAATAAAGCTGTGAACCTTCTTGTGCAGGCCTTTTTTTTTTATGGACAAAGCACTTCTTTATGCTGAGTCTACACTCAGGAGTGGAATTGCTGGTCACAATGTACATATGTTGCCAAAGTGGCTGTTTTAAGTTAGTCATTTTTTTTAATATATTTTTTTATTGATTAAGATATTACATATGTGTCCTTGTCCCCACGTTACCCTCTACCCCCCACCCCCCCCCCACCCCCGCTCATGCCCTCACCCCCCCGTTGTCCATGTCCATTGATTAGGCCTATATGCTTGCATATAAGTCCTTTGGTTGATCTTTCCCCCTTACCCCCACCCTCCCCTACCTTCCCTCCAAGTCCCGACAGTCCAATCAATGCCTCTCCGTCTCTGGATCAGTCCTTGTTCATCAGCTTATGTTGTTCATTATATTCCACAAATGAGTGAGATCCTGTGGTATTTATCCGCTCTCAAGTTCCATCCCTGCTATGGCAAATGGTAAGAGTTCCTTTTTCTTCTTCCTCTTCTTAAAGAATACCTTTCAGCATTTCATATAATGCTGGTTTGGTGGTGATGAACTCCTTTAGCTTTTTCTTATCCGTGAAGCTCTTTATCTGACCTTCTATTCTGAATGATAGCTTTGCTGGATAAAGTAATCTTGGTTGCAGGTTCTTGCTATTCATCACTTTGAATATTTCTTGCCAGTCTCTTCTGGCCTGCATGGTTTCTGTTGAGAAATCAGCTGACAGTCGTATGGGTACTCCCTTGTAGGTAACTGACTGTCTTTCTCTTGCTGCTTTTAAGATTCTCTCTTTATCTTTTGCTCTTGGCATTTTAATTATGATGTGTCTTGGTGTGGTCCTCCTTGGATTCCTTTTGTTTGGGGTTCTCTGCGCTTCCTGGACTTGTAAGTCCATTTCTTTCACCAGGTAGGGGAAGTTTTCTGTCATTATTTCTTCAAAAAGGTTTTCAATATCTTGCCCTCTCTCTCCTTCTGGTACCCCTATAATTCTGATGTTGGTACGCTTGAAGTTGTCCCAGAGGTTCCTTACACTATCTTCATATTTTTGGAATCTCTTTTTTTTCTTTTTCGGTTGGGTATTTTTTGTTTCTTTGTATTTCAAATCTTTGACTTGATTCTTGGGATCCTCTTTTCTGCTGCTGGATCTCTGTAAATTATTCTTTATTTCAGTCAGTGTATGCTTAATTTCTAGTTGGTCCTTTTTCATGTCCTCCATGGTCTCCCTATACTTATTGAGGGATTCATTAAATTTATCGGCGGTTTCCATAAAATTCTTGAAAAACCTTATAACCGTGGCCTTAAACTCTATATCCAATCATTTGCTTTCCTCCATTTCTGCCATTTGTGACCTGTTTCTTTGTCTCCGCATTTTGGCAGCTTCCCTGTGTTGATAGAGTGGCCCTGTGCGCCAGGTGTCCTGTAGGGCCCAGTAGCTCAGCCTCCCCAGTTACCTGGGGTGGACACACTTGGTGCACTCTTGGTGCCTTGGTTGTTGTAGAATCACTGGGAGGAATTGACCTCCAGGCCAATTGGCTGTGAGAATCAGCTGTGTCTAAAGTGGGAGAACTTCTGTGCTGAAGACACCCTTCTGGGGCAAGACTTGCTTCAGTGGGGCTTTGGTGCTCACTGAGTCTGCTCCCTGAGTGCGTCCCTTATGGATCTGAGGAGCTGCAGTCTGGATGGACCCCCTCTGACCACTGGGTACAGTGGCTCCTGGATCTAAGGAGGTGCTAATTCAGCCTCTGCCTGAGGCCACACAGCAGGAGCCACGAAGAGGCTCAGCTGTGAAGCAATGCAAGCCGCTGCGGGGCCTTGGGCCTTCTCTTGGAAGTTCCAGGTCTGCCTGGTTCGGCTGCAGTTAGGTACATTCACATGCAAAAGCCTCTGCCGCAGCCTGGGTGGGGCGGGGTCTCAGGGAGTCAGAGGGCGGAGAAAGCAGCCATGGCCGATTCTCCGCCCGGAGTCGCGCGTCTCAGTGTTCCGGTAACGGCTGCAAGCACCTCTGAGGGAAAGCCGCCCTCAAGTTCGCTCGCTGCCGGACAGACCAGCCTCTCCCCGTATGAGTCCTGGGTCCCCAGAGACTTCCCGGAACCGGAGTTCAGAGCAGTCAGGAGCTTGTGACTCAAAAAGTCAGCCGCGTCCTCAGGTGCTACCCCCTTTCCTCGCGCGCGCGTGCCGCCGTACCTCTGCACTTCACCTCCGCAGCGCCTCTGGCTCTCAGTGTGCTTTTCTTTCCTTCTAGTTGTGGAATTTACACTCAGCCAGCCTTCCTGTTGTTCTGGATGATGTTTGCTCAGTCCTTTGCGGTAATTTTCAATTGTTGTGTGAGGCGATAATTTCCCGGTGTTTACCTATGCCGCCATCTTAGTTCGTCTTCCTTTTTTTTTTTTTTTTTTGAAAAAACAAATTAAATTCTTCTTCCTGGTTTTGCCTTTTATGCATTCTCTTGCTCAACAGAGAAGATGTTCTGGGGAAGGCTCTGTTTAATAATGTGGATTTAGGGTTTTCTGAAACACTTTATTGATCAATATTGATTAGATGACTATTCCCTACTAATCTCTTCCTAGAAACCAGAGACATTCTTCCCTCGGACCTTCCCTCTCTTTGGCTATCACCACGACTGACTCCTGTAATGGAATCTGAATGCAATAATGATTCAGAGTTTAGAATGGGCAACTCCCCCTCTTTCTCCACACCCTAGGCTGCGACATGTCTGAGAGAAGAATCCAGCCAGGAAGAGCTACAGGGGTGGGCAAACTTTTTGACTCGAGGGCCACAATGGGTTCTTAAACTGGACCGGAGGGCCGGAACAAAAGCATGGATGGAGTGTTCGTGTGAACTAATATAAATTCAAAGTAAACATCATTACATAAAAGGGTACAGTCTTTTTTTTTTTTTAGTTTTATTCATTTCAAACAGGCCGGATCCGGCCCGTGGGCCGTAGTTTGCCCACGGCTGAGCTAGGAGCATGGTGTTCACCCTGGAGCCATGGAGGAGTCCTGGAAGCTCCAAGCACATGGAGTATTTTTCAGATTGTCCTAAACTGATACATTTATTAGGAGACCCAGTGCCCACAGTCTGGCTGTTCTCGCTGACTTTGGCATCATGAGATTTCCCATTACACATTTACTCCTCTGTGAAACCTCTCTCTCTTCCTTTCCCCCTCCCTCCCCACTCTCCTTTTTCAACACAAGGTGTCTATCACTCTCTTCACTCCGTTCCTCTGGACCCCTCTTTCTCCCTCTCTCTTTCTCCTCCCATGTTTACTCATCTGGCATACTTTTGGAGAAAAGACCCCTGGATTCAGAACAGCCAAAATGGCTGGTGTAGAATAAGATGAGGCTCCAATGTTCTCTTGAGATGAAGCTAAAGGTTCTTATAGCCCCTTTAGAGATAGTAATAGAGAGGGCAATGTCTTGTAACTCATGAAATGAAAGCAATCAGACCTATGCCAACAAGAACCAAAGACCGCCTGGCCTGTGTGGCTCAGTGGTTGAGTGTCGACCTATGAACTAGAAGGTCACAGTTCTATTCCTGGTTAGGGCATGTGCCTGGGTTGTGGGCTCGATTCCCCAGTAGGGGGGGGCATGCAGGAGGTAGCCGATCAATGATTCCCTCTTATCATTAATGTTTCTATCTTTCTCTCCCTCTCCCCTACTCTCTGAAATCAATAAAAATATTTTTTTAAAGAAAGAACCAAATATCTTCCACCTTCCCTTCTTGAGATGGAGTTGGGGAGTTCTGGGCTGAGCTGAGGGTTAAAGGACTCAAAACTTAGGGTGAGGAGAAAGGGAAAGTAGAACACATTTCTGATGTAGCTTGGCTTAGATTCCCTTGACCTGGAGAGTTGGGGAGCAGGTAGGCATGGTGAGATAAGAGAGGGTGAGGGGTGCACCCTGGGGCTCTGGGAATCTTGGAGAGTCACATAGACCCTTCACATCACTTTTAGGGAGTCCCTGCAGGACTGGGATGGAGAGCTCTGCCTGCCTCAAGGTGATTGAACTTCCTCATCAGCCATCAAGGCTACCTGCAGGTCATACAGGAGGTGATCTCCAAATCTGCCACTGCAGGATTCTCCCCTGCCCCGCCCCTCCCCTCAGGCCTAAAGACGGTCACTGTCAGCACTTTCCCTCTCTGTGTAGATCAATAGGGCCCTTGGATATGACCTCAAGTTCAATTATGGCTTCAATTATGGAATAAAGAGACTGTTACTGCACACCTATCTTCCATTAAACTCGCTGCGCTGGGGGCTGGTGGAGACTGGACCTGGAGGAAATCATTAGGACACTAATTTGAAATCAATTTAAAGTGCATTTGCTTAATGATATGAGCATTGTGAATTATCTATAAATTGCTAATTTAGTTGAATGTCACACCCGATTTTCGTTTTATAAATTGCACTTTGGGGTTGGCAAATGTCTCCCCTCCGCCTTCACTTTCCCTCTTTCTCTAAAACGAAGCTTGAAAATCCCGTCTTCTGGGATTCAACCCATAGCAGGAGGTCATGTGCACGCCCACGCATGTCCCCGGATCCCTGACACTGCTTTGTGAGAACGCCTGGTGAGTGGCACATGGCCCTGTGACCTCTGTTCCACAGCCTGACACCTTGAAACCCTCCGTTACTCAAATGTCTTCGGTGTTCAGAACAGTTGGAGCAGGAAAGAGATGCTGCCAAGCGCTTACGCCTCTGTGCGTCAGTGGCAATGTGGGGAAGAGGATGGCGCAGAGTCGTGCACCTGGGAGAGCTGACCCGCCTCTGAGCTCACTCTGCCTGGCTCAGGTGGAGGTGGCCAGGCCCTCTTTGCTGCAGTCACTGCCTCTGCCTGGACCAGGAGACCAGAACCTGTGCTCAGGAAGCAGCTTCCGGAAAGAGGGAGCCTGGCTACTGAGTGGCCTTTGTGTTCTCCCCAGCAGCTGCCGGAGCAATGAGGCTGTTGGCTTATGTGGCAGCTTCTTCACCGTGGACTGGGCACCTCCCTGACGTGGCACTGGGTGAGCCCTTGCAGGCAGCCAGGGACGCCGCACCAAACCAGCTGGAATTCACGAGACTCCTCCTGAACTTCTATTCCATGCCAGGCCCTGGGGCTGAGTGAACAAGGACCGTGCGCTCAGAAATGCCCACTTGGTGGACCATCCCTTGCATTTATGGAGCCCTTACTTGTGTCCCATTCTGTGTTGAGTGCTTTATCTACACTGCCTTGTTGATTCCTCACCAGAAGACTGAGTTGGACATGATCACCGGCCCCATTCCACAGATGGAGTAACTAAGTGTGGTTGGTAGTTTGCAAAAAATGGCCACAATTATTCTCCCTGTATCCCCACCATTTTGCAATATGACTTGGCAGCCCCTGCCTTCCAGGGGTGTGTGTATATATTACTAGAGACCCGATGCACAAAATTCCTGCAAGGGGCTCAGCCCTCACAGCCGTGGCTGCCTCGGTCCTCCCAGCCCTGGCTTCGTCCAGAAGGTCGTCCGGATGGTGGTTCTGTGTTTGGTCTAATTAGCATATTAGCTCTTTATTATATAGGATAGCCTGTTTCCCACCATTTGGGTCTGGGCTGACCCAGACTGACTTTGACAGTAAAGTGCAGGTGAGGTGCTGGTTTGGATGGAGGCCCTGGGAGGCGGCGTCATTTCCTAGGCTGGCAGAACAAAACACCACAACTGGTGGCTTAGATAACAGACATCTATCATCTCGAAGTTCTGGGGGCCAGACCCCCAAGATCCAGGCGCCAGCTGGCCCATGCCCTCTCTGAAACCCAGAGGGGAGGATCTTTCCCACTGTTCCGGGCTTGGCGCCTTGAGGACAGCCTGTGACCTGCTGTGGCTTGAGGATGCCTTGCTCCGACCCTCCGTCTTCACTGTGTGTCTTCACGTCGTCTGCCCTCTGTGCGTGTCCGTGTCCAAACGTCCCCTTTCTATAAGGACACCAGTCATGTCAATTTTCTAGGGCTGCCATACAAGGAACCACAGAGTGGCCTAAACAACACAAATTCATTTTCTCAGTTCGGGAGGCTGCAGTCCAAGGTGGAGGTGCCGGCAGGTTGGTTTCTTCTGAGGCCTCGCCCCCGGGCTTGTAGATGGCCCCGCTCTTGCTGCCTCGTCACATGGTCATCCCTCTGTGTGAGCACATCCCTGGTGCCTCTCTGTGTGTCCTCTTCTCATAAGGAAGCCACTCAGATTAGATTAGGACCCACCTTAACAGTCTCATTTTAAGTTAATCACCACTTTAAAGGTTCTATTTCCAGCCCTAGCCGGTTTGGGTCAGTGGATAGAGCGTCAGCCTGCAAACTCAAGGGTCCCAAGTTCGATTCCGGTCAAGGGCATGTACCTTGGTTGCGGGCACATCCCCACTAGGGGGTGTGCAGGAGGAAGCTGATCAATGTTTCTCTCTCATCGATGTTTCTAACTCTCTATCCCTCTCCTTTCCTCTCTGTAAAAAATCAATAAAATATAATTTAAAAAAAAACAAAACAATATAAAGGTCCTATTTCCAAATAAGGCCACATTCTGAGGTACTGAGTTAGGGCTTCAACATACGACTTTGGAGGAGACATGTTTAATCTATAAAAGGAGGCCTCATGCACTACCTTCAGAAGCCCTGATTCTGCCTCATGAACAAGCCTGGCCAGTGACATGTGGCCCTGTTCCCCTTCTCCCCACAGCCCGACAGCCGGCCAAGCCCCCGAGCAGAACCACTCGGCTATCCTGCAGCTGAGTGCACACACAAGAGGGAGCCCTCTGGGATCAGAAGATCCATGCAGATGAGCCCAGCTTAGTGTCATTAACTCACAGAATCATGAGCTAAATAAATGGTTGTCTTGAGATGGCTTGAGAGGCAACAATAAATGATTGATATAGTGAGGCTCAGTGTGGCTTGCACAAGGTCACGGAGCTAAAGGTGGAACCCAGGCAGCCTGCTGGTCTGATTACCACACTGTGGGGAAAAGAGGTGTCCCGACAGATCAGACTTGTCAAAGTCCCTGAGTGGGACTCTGGAATTCGGTGATCCAGGCATGGCTAGGAGTCTTGTCTCAGCTTCACCATTGGCTGAGAGACCCTGGGAAAAGGCACTTCACCTTACTGAGCCTCAGTTTTCTCCTCTGTAAAATGGGCTGGCAATAAGCCTGACTTACAAAGTTGTGAGTCTTTTTCTTCCTGGGGCACATCCTAGCAGGGAGACCCAGACGAGTAGGAGGTCATTACTAATACGGGCCCAGGAAGTACCGAGCGCTGTGGAACCCCATCCCAGGACAACTGACGGGACTTGGGCACCATGAAGCCTCCTGGAGGAAGCTGAGTGCTGACGGAGAAGGAGGAGCCATGAAGGCACAGCAGGGAGCGCGGTGAGGACCAGGCAGGGGCAGCCTCCCGGGAGGTCTGGAGCTGAGCCACAGCCCTGCCCGGAGCAGGAACAGAGAGAAGATTGGTTTGGCTGAGGTCCGAGGTGCAAAGTGAAGGAGTCAGGAGCCTGAGATAAAAGCAGGGAGAGTGTCGGTGAGATTCCCAAAGGGCTTTGAGGGCGGTGGGAAGGCCCCTCGCCTTTATTCTGGGAGTAACAAAGGAGGCTTCCACCAGTGATCGCTGCCATAACGCCACATAACAAATCCCCCAAACTCAGCGCTTAAAACAACAATCGCTATATTGCTGTCAGCTGGAGTCAGGTGACCTGTGCTTTGCAGGACCTGCTGGGCTTGGGTCAAGGCTAGTGTCTCTCGGCCTCCTGGAACCAGCGGGCTCCCGGGGCACGTTCTTCCCACGGAGAAGCAGAGGCCAGAGGGCAAGTCCCTCCCAGGACTCTGCTGGCTTCACTCTGGCCGACATCCTAATGGGTAAAGCAAATGTATTCCAGCCCCGTCGGGGAGAACCTAGTCAAGGAGAGAATAGCTCCTGCACACTCAAGCGCTTTGCAACTCCAAGCACATAAACGCGACCCAGAGCGGGGAGAAGTCCATTTCAGAACAAGGATGATGGCAGTGATGATGACTTAGCAGGGATCTCCATGGCTGAGCCCTTGACAGGTATCACTTCATTTAAAATACAACCATGCGTGATGAACACCATTATCCTATTGAATGGGTCAGCAAACAGGTTAAGATAGAGCCAACGATTTGCCCAAAGTCGCGGTTAATGGGAGCAGAATGAGGATGCAAACCCTGATTTCTCTGGCAACAGCACAGCCACATGGCCCACTTCAGGCTCATTCTATTGCCCTGGGCTGCCTCTTCCAAGCGTTCCCTCTGCCGCTCAGCCACAAGGAGGGAGGGAGCGAGCAGCCTGGGGCCACACCACGCTCCTGATCACTCTAAGGGCTCTGACTGGCACGCTGGCCACAGAGTGGTTGAGGGTCCCAGATCTGCTCAGAGAAGGCACAGGTGGGCCTGCCGGGAGGCTGCTACGGGCCCCACCAGCTCCTGGCAGTGCTGGGTCAGAGGACTTCAGCTGACGTTTGCTGATGGCTTGTTGGGGTGGAGGTGCGCCCCCGCCCTCCTTCCTCATGGCTCTCCTGCCTCCACGGTCCTCCCACAGCCAGCTTTCTCAGGAGCCACTGAAAGCCACCTCTCTCTCTGGCTTCAAAAACTCCTACAGTCAGAAACTCAGGTGTGCAAAGATTTGTACAAAACCAAAGCCTTCCTCCCACGGCTGCCTCCCACCCAGCACCCCACCCCGCCCCTACAGGGACCCACTGTTTTAGTTTTCTTCATGTTTCCTTCAGTTTCTTCATGCATATACAAGCAAAAAGGAGCACAGATTCTCCCACCTGCCCCGTTTTGGTCTTTAAATATACTGGAGGCCTGATGCATGAAGTTCATGCAAGGGGCTCGGCCCTCGCGGCCCCAGCTTCATCCAGAAGGTCGTCTGGACGGTTGTTCTGCTGTTCAGCCGTTTGGTCAATTTGCATATTATGCTTTTATTATTATAGGTATTGATTTTAGAGAGGAAGGAAGAGGGAAAGAGAGAGAGAAACATCAATGATGAGAGAGAATCATTGGTTAGCTGCCTCCTGCAGGACCTCGCTGGGGATCGAGCCCGAAACCCCAGCATGTCTCCTGACCAGGAATCGAACCATGACCTCCTGGTTCATAGGTCAATGCTCAACCACTGAGCCACACCAGCCGGGCCCACTTGCCCATTTTTTAAGCATATAGTCAGCATCGTGTACACACTGTTTTGCAACATTGAAAACAGCTTGGCGATTGTCAGCATATCGGCCCTTAGAAAGCTTCCTCCTCTGCCCTCACCGCTGCGATTCATCTCATCAGCCCCTGTGCAGAGGGAGGATTCCGGGCTCCAGACAAAGTTCCAGGGAGTCACTTCCACCCGTGGCCACGGTTAAGTTTATCAGCAGATAAACTCAGGAGCAGGGTTGCTGAGTCCAAAGGATCAAGCAGTGATTTGATGGCGACCGCCAAATTCCCCTCCTTGGCTGGTGAGCCAGTTTGCACCCCCACCCGCTTCCCCGCAGCCTTGCCGACAGTGTGGTATCACACATTTATACTTTGTACAAACTGGATCGGCATAAAATGGTCTCCTGCTCAAAAGCACGCGAGTGACAGTAGGTAGGTGGGACGTGCTTTATTATGAACAAAGCAGCCAACAATTGGCTGGTCGGTGGCACCTTCTATACCCGCTCAAACAAAGGAGGCCTCGTGCCAATTAGTGAGGCTTGTGCTACCTGAACATAAGCAGGTTACACAAGGGCGCGCTTGCGCAGTACGCACAGTGCTACTGCTGAGGCATTGCCCTCGGCATGCGTAGGGCAAAGGGGCCTTTAACACAGTGACACTGCCGTGTCAGTGCATGCGTGTGGCGAGTGGGCCTTGAGCCTCCGGCGCACCCTGGTCAGGGCCCCCACACTCAAGGAAAGGACATGGTCAGCCAGCAAGGTGGATGTGGACACAACCCACTATAGCTTGGGCTGGCGCTCCAGCAAAGAGCCACGTGAGAGAAAAGGGAGCCTTCATGGGGGAGGCGGCATCTGAACTGAGCTTGAGAGAGAGAGTTTGACAGGTGTTGAGGGGGGAGAGGGGTGGGGGACATGTTTGCATAGTCTAGAAGGGACATTGGGAATGTCTGGGGAGGGTGAAGAGCCCAGCGAGGCCAGAGGACCTAGGAGGAGATGAGTCTGGAGGGGGTTTGGGTCAGGTCACAGGGGGCCTTGAATGTCATGGGGGTTTAACCTGTAAAT
Organism: Myotis myotis; assembly: GCF_014108235.1. Classification (NCBI taxonomy): domain Eukaryota; kingdom Metazoa; phylum Chordata; class Mammalia; order Chiroptera; family Vespertilionidae; genus Myotis; species Myotis myotis. The sequence goes on along the minus strand of NW_023416324.1, from coordinate 5,371,817 downwards.
GATAGGATGCCATGAAGCCTTTTGAGAGGGTTGTGAGGTGGGTGGGTGTTTAGTTGGGACTCTTGCTGGTTTGGCTCAGTGGATACAGCGTTGGCCTGCGGACTGAAGGGTCCCAGGTTCTATTCCAGTCCAGGGCACCTGCCCAAGTTGTGGGCTCGATCCCCAGTAGGGGGTGTGCAGGAGGCAGCCAATGAATGATTCTCTCTCATTGACGTTTCTATCTCTCTCTCCCTCTCCCGTCCTCTCTGAAGTCAATAAAAATATATTTTTTAAAAAGTGAAAGAGAACCTTCCTCAAAGTGGCTTGAGGAAGAAAGGAACTGATCAGCTTGTTTATGAAAAAACCTAGGGGTAGTCAGCTTCAGGCATGGCTAGATCCAGGGGCTTAAGAGATGTCATCGGAAATTTGTCTTTCATCCTGGGCTCTGCTTCCCTCTGTGGGCCTCATTCCGAGGCAGGCTCCAAGCTTTCCTTCCACCGCCTGGAAATATCGGTCCAAGGAGAGTGCACCTTTCCCCATAACTTCGGCAAGTCCCCAGGAAGACACTCATTGGACGACTTGGGTCAGGTGCCCATCCTCAATCCATTCCTATGGCCAGGAAGACGGAATGCACTGATTGGTCAGGACTAGGTCCTCAGCTTCAATGGCACCACCAAACCTGGGTTGGGGTAGGACCCTTAAAATCAAGGTGCAATGACCAGCAGAGGGAAGAACAGGCTTCTCTGGGGAACAGGTTAAAGGTGGGGAGACTAGGAAGGACACAGTTCAGGAAGAGGAGGAGGACACTAGGAGAGGCTCCCTCTGAAGGACTGGGGTGGGGGCCTGAGCGCCTCCTTGTGGCCAAGAGGCGCACTACACCAGCTGCTGCGTCCTGGTTCTACAGCAAAGACTGCAGACCCAGTCCCTAAGGCAAATCCAGACCACCTTAAAGGGCAGGACAGGGCTGGGCAAAGACCAGGCCCCACGCCCGTCTGAGACCACCAGGTGGTGTGTGCGCAGTGGTGTTTGGAGCCCCCTCCCCACCGCTGCTGGGCCCATTTTAAAAAAATATATTTTTATGAATTTCAGAGAGGAAGGGAAAGGGAGAGAGAGATAGAAACATCAACGATGAGGGAGAATCATTGATTGCTGGGCCCATATTTTAAGTCCGTTTGGAGTGACTGGCATTTCACGGGGCTGCACTGAGCCCCGGGTGCCAAAGGCCACGGGGTTTAGGCTAGGGATCGGGTGGGAAGGCCGCTCCGAACCCCCCTGGAGGCCCCGGGAGGAAGAGGAGACTCGGTTGATCTTGGCAGCTCTCTCTGCAGCGACAGAGTGAGGGGGCCCGTCTGCGAATCTCGCGCAGAGGCCACTCCATGAGCCTGCCTGTCGCTCCCCATTTTCTTTGTGGGTGGGTGTGTGACCCTGAGTCCGGTAGGCATGAGCGCCAAGCTCCTGAGGCGGCCAGATGCCCTCTCCTGGCCCCGTGAGCTGTCCCTTTCCCTGTCCACCGACCCAAAGGCTCCAGCCTCGTCCCCTCTCACACACGAGTCCCTTCTTTTAGACCTAAACATCAGCCTCTGCTTTTTTGGCTCAAGAAGGCCTGTGTCTGATGGGGTCCATTCCCCAGAGGCCAGGAAACGTGTCCTCCTCCTTGAAATCTCAGCACAGAAGCCACTTCCCCGGGGACCCCTCTGCCAGCCAGGCCACCTGGCTCTGTGCCCTCACCCTCGAAGTCCTCTGGTTTGTGGTTATATAGTTGAGGAATCCTTTTATTCACGGTATTTTCCCCACCTTGACTATAAGGCCTCTGGGGTCAGGGTCTTGCTCCCTTGTATCCCTGAGGACGGAAACAGTGCCTGGCACCAGTAGATGCTCAATAAACAGTGGTGGAATAAACAAAGGAATAGACAACAGCTCCAGCGAGCACCCTCCTGCTGCTCGGATGTGAACAATGACGGGAACAAGGGAGATTCACACGGGGGTGGGCCCTGGGGGTGGCTTCATTTTAGAATCCAATCCAGGCAGCACAGCAGTGGAGGGAGTCAGACCCCCTGCCCCACTTTCCAGGGGATTAAATCTGTGTCGGTGGCTTGATTACGGTCACCCAGGCAGGGCTGGAGCTGAGACTCCCAACTCTAGGGCTGGGTCCCTTCCTCTCAGAGGAGCAGGCAGGGGGGTGGCTGCGGTGCGGGGAGGACCCTGGCTGCCCGGCTGGCTGCCGCTGGCTGCTTCTGCCAGCCAGATCTCACCCTGTGCCGGGAGGCACACACTCCGAAGCCAGCTGCTTCACCTCCCTGGGCTTATTTCCTTAGCAGCGAAATAGGATAAACCCCTTCCTTCTGAGGAATGACATGAGGGTCCTGAGAGAGCATGGCTGGGGCCTGGGGCAGGGGAGGCACTCCAAGAGAGCGCCCTATCACTGAAGGGCAGAGGGAAGCAGGGGCCCGGGGAACCTTTGCCGGGGGCAGGGGTCGCTCTGCCCCTCCTCGCCCCCGCCCCCAATGCCTGCACATCCCAGCAGCCCCCGGCTTGGCTCGCTGCTGTGCCGAGGAAACAAAGAGCGTCTCATTAATGCTCGGTGAAAGCTCATTAAGACTGTGAGCTGTGCACCAGCTGCAAAGGAAGGTCAAGGTTCTCTTCATGGGAGTGAATGCCCCTGGGACCTGCGGTGCAATATGCACACACAGAACGGAGGGCATTCATTTGTAGGCAATAGGCAGCCAGCCGTGTGCCCAGAGTTCTCCGGAGCTCCACGAGCGGCACGCACATCCGCACCCCAGCCTTGCCGGGACCTGCCCGGGGAGGGAATTACCTGCCGGGAGCTGGGCAGAGCCATCACCGCGCAGGGCCCGTGATGAGGAGCTGAGAATGCCATCGCAGAGGGTGCGGCTGGCAGGTGGTGGAGTGGGCGGGCCCTGGCCAGAGGCTGCCTGGTGGGGTGCTGCTTGCACTTGCTGCCCCCTCTTGGGGCCCCAGGCTGCTCCACTGTAAGATGGAACCCAGCTCCCGGGAAGGTTATGACCTGGGGGTCAGGGGACCTGCAGACCTAACAACCCCACCACGCGCTGGGCAGACAGAGGCCAAGGGGAAGGGAGAGGACATGGGCCGAGTGAGGGTTTCCTTACAAATGGGCGTTGTTTGGAAGGCATGCAAGTGATATGCAAATAGCTTTGGCTCCACATTAGAACTAGTTTATTGGGAAGGTCTCTGGACAGGGACTTGGAAATGACAGTCCTTTCACTCAACACCTTCTGGAATGACTTGTCCACTGGCCAGCCCTTCCTTCACCCCTCCCCTCCCACCTGGCCTCTTCCCACAACTTCCTGTTCCTGCCACAGTGGTCCCCAGAAGGAGTGGGAAAGGGGCGGGGGAGAAGCTGTCACTCCCACAGCCCCCCCCTCCCCCCGCCACATGAGGGGGCTGCCGGAGCCCTGGGTGGGACCACCTGAATCCCTGATCAGCCCCTCGGGACTGTGTGGTCCCCAGGCAACCCTGACCCTCAGCCACAGCGCTCTCCGCTGGGCCTCCCAGGGCTCAGGTTCATACAAGGTTGACGGGAAAATGCTTCAGTGTGAGATATTGTACAAACTCAAGGGTTTCATTCCAAATGTTCTAAGAACGGGCCTCCTGATTCAAGCACCAACCTTGAACATTCCTGCGGCTGTCACCAACCTTAATTTTCCGGGAGGCTGCCCACTGAACAGGGGGTGCACCCTCGGCAGGCAGGCAGGCGGTGGGGCTCGGTCTGGCCCCACCATCACTACCCGAGTGACCCAGCCAAGTTGGTTTCTTGGAGCCTTGGTTTCCCCATGTGTGACATGCCTATGACAGCACCTACTCCTTAAGGCTAACCAATGAGCTGACCCACGTTCAACCCCCAAAGATATGTCGAACCCTGGTACCTGTGACTGTGAGCTTACTTGGAAATAGGTCTTTGCAGGTGATGGAGTTAAGGTCACCAGGGTGGGCCCTAATCCAAGCCGACCGGTGTCCTTCTGAGAGGGGCGGTGATGGGAACAGGACAGAAAAGATGGGCCGGAGAAGGCGGAGGCAGAGATGTCCGCACACCAAGGCACGCCAAGGATGCTGGCAACACCAGAAGCCAGGAGCCAGGCTCGGAACACACCCTCCTCAGAACCTCCAGGGGAACCAGCCCTGCCGACACCTTCACTTTGGACTTCCAGCCTCCAGGACTGTGTGCGAGTGAATGTCTGTGGCTATAAGCCGCCCAGCTTGTGGCATTGTGTGATGGCAGCTCCAGCCGACTCACACAACCCCCCGCACAATGCCATCTGTGTCACCTTGTACCATTCATGGCTGGTTTGGCATGTCTCACCACGGATGGTGGGTCTGTAGGTGTGACGTTCCCTCGACAGATACCAAGCAGCTCCTCGGTGCCAGGTGTGCGCTCGGCAGGGCACATGGCGTTGCCCACGTCCTGCGTCCTCAGCCCCCTTCACGCTCACAGACGGCCAGGTGAGCTGGCCTGGAGGCCACCCTGATGACATCTTTCCCACTCTCAGGGCTCAGGCCCAGCTCAGCCCGTGTCCAGCTCCCCAGAGCCCAGGGGCAATGTCTGCCCCAACGAGAAAGGTCAGTGCCCAGCACAAGGCCAGGCACACCAACGGCATGTAAAGATGTCCCAACTGGGGAGCCAGATGGGCCCCTTAAACAAAGGGGCACCCAGTGAGCCCCAAAGGCCCCCAGCCTTGCCCTGGGCCAGCAGAGCACTCCCTGGCCCTGGGCCCCAGCGGCCCGCACGCTCCTCCTACCTCCGTCTCCTTCCAGGCCAGCCCCACCCCTCATGCCAGGCTCTGGGCAGCATGCGGACACTGAGTTATTTCAACTTTAAAAACATGATACAGCCAGTGGTGCTTAAAATTCTCGTGTTAATGGCGGCGGTCTGCGGTTTCATTTCACTTTAATAGAAACCATCTGCTGTGAGCAGGCAGCGGGCACGGCCAGCTGGCCTCCCGGGGCTGCCCCTCCCCCAGGTTCCACCCCTAGAGTCAGGTCAGGGAGACGGCGGCTCTGTAAGGAAGGTTGTGCTGGGGCCACAAAGCCCTCGGGGAGGGTCTTGAAAGGGCCCCTTAAGGCCGGGGGCAAGGGTAGGACATGCAGAACCCAGGCTGGTCCCTGTGTCCTCTCTGGCCAGGACCAAAAGGCCTGGGGAGGACCACGGGAGCACCCAGCACTGGCCTAGTAAAGCTGAAGTGGGGGAGGAGGGACAGGGGGTATACGAGGCCCCTGCCCTTGAAATCACTGTGCTTGCTCTTCCTGCAAAGTCCCCAAGGGAGGCATGGGGCTCAGGAAGTAGCTCTGGCTCTGCCACTGACCCAGCTACGGGTCGGTCACTTTGCCTCCTGGTGCCTCAGTTTTCACATCTGTAGAATGGGAGCCCTGTCGCACCCACCTCAGCAAGTTGTGCGCACCGAGGCAGTGTGGGAGGGAGACCTCCGTGGTGCCCAGGCATGGGAGGAGGGCTGGCTTCTCCTGCTGTCAGGGGGAACCCCGTGTGGCTGCCAGCAGCCTGGCAGGGCAGGGTGGCAGCCGGCTTCACCACCCAGCTCCGGCTGGCCACTGGGATGAAGGCAGTGTGGGCCTCGGGTGGGAACAGAAACTAGCTGGAGCCGAGCTGGGGAACAAAGTCCCTCTGGGGTCACGGGACCAGGGTCTCGTCCCCACCCGTTGGACCAAAGTGAGCCAGTCAGGGCCCGGGGCCCGGGCTACAGGGAGGTCCCGTTGGGCAGCGGGACCTTATAGCCACTCCACAGGAGCAGGAGGCAGGCGCCCAGCCCCAGGGCCCCCGCCAGGAGCACGGCGCCCAGGGCCTTGAGGAAGGAAGTCCTGGTCCGCGTGAAGGAGCCGGGTGCCATGATGCCCAGCAGGGCCGTGCTGACCGTGAGCGTGTAGAGGATGGAGACGCCCGTGTTGAGAGCGACGATCTTGCCGAACTTGGCGAACGGGGCGATGATGCAGAAGAAGAGGGGCACCGTGGCGATGACCGTGGTGAGGGCACTGGAGACGATGGCCACGCCCACGTGCCGCACGGCCTCCAGCGTCCGCCACTGGCGCTGCGAGTGGGCGTCCTGGGTGGGGGCGGGTGAGAGCAGAAGCTGGGGGCAGGGACCTGACGTGACCCGGCGTCCCTCCCTGCCTGGGGCCAGGGTTGGGGGCTTGGATGCTGGGTAAACATGCACCCCTGCCCAAGGCCAGCCCTGCCCCTGGGAGCCCCCGGTTCTGCTTCCGTAAGTGGGATAATTATAGCGGCTACTCCACAGGGTTGGGGTGAGGATGACATGGTTCCCCCCCAGCGGCTCCGTGCACAGTGGGGATGCATGAAGTGCTGCTATGACAACCAAGATGGTGATGATCTGCACAGTAGGTCCTCATAAATGGGAACCCTAACTGGAACTGATTTCCTTCTTTTGACCAAAAGAAGCTAAATGTATAAATAACTTATTTATGAGTGTTTTCACATCAATACAATTCCGAACAAGGATGAAATGAAAAGTTTCTGACCCAGAGCTGTTTTTGGCCCCGAGTCAAGGGCATGTTCTCACTAAGCCACACAGGGCCAGCCGGTGGCCTCGGGGTCATGAACGAGGACCCAGCCCTGCTCCGCGGACTGCAGGATGAGACGCGGACTCAGGAGCCCAGAAGCAGTAAAGGCCCTTGGATGCCGCCTGGTCCGCCCCTCACGCTCACTTAGGGAGGCCGAGGGATGGACCCGCCCGGGCCCACAGCGCTGCTTTGGGGGAGCTGCCTCGGAGCTTACGTCCCCTGGGAGATGGGCCCTGGGAGCCACAGCTTCTAGAACACACCTGGGCGTGAAGGAGGTGTCCCTCCGCTGCACTGGGGCGGGAAGGCTTATGGGGAGCCGTAAGGCAGGCAGGCTGCTCACCTCGGCCTGGTGTGGGGGCAGGTTCTCTCCGGCCAGCAGGTAGCCCTCCACCAGGTGGACGCAGTAGTCCACAGAGGAGCCGACGAGGATGGACAGCGAGATGGCTTCCACGGCGCCCATCTCCCAGCCGCTCCAGTACATGATGGTCACCACGAGGCAGACGATGCCTGCGGGGCAGGGGCAGCAGCAGGCAGCTCAGACCTGCCCACCACCCAGTCCCGGGGGGCCTGAGGGGATTCAGAGGGCCTCTGGGGGATGGGGTGAAGTCTACCACCTCTGGTGGCAGGAGGGCCAGGGCCAGAGAGAGCTGGGGGGACCCAGGTGCACTGGGTGTCCCTGGGCCCACAGCTATGAACCCCTGTTGCCGGGACAACACCAAGCAGAGGGGCACTTTGCCGGGGGTCAGGGTAGGGTTGGCCAGGAAGCCATCTTTGGGGAGAAGTGACAGTTAAGGGCTGAGAGAAAGCTGCCGATGGGCGGCCACCAGCGGGACCCGGCCGGGTCCTGGCCCGGCCACATACCCAGGATACTCAGGAGCACCGGCAGCAGGAGCAGCACGTGGGTGGTGAACACGGCCACCGCGGCCACGCAGATGAGCAAGGAGAGGGCCAGGCCGTACAGGGCGCTCTGCACCCCTGCGAGGCGAGAGAAGGGGGTCCTCAGCTGGGCTGCGAGGTGGGACGCCCACAACCCTCCCTCACCCTCAGGGTTCAGAGGTCACAGGGGTTAAACCGAGGGCACAGTCACAGCTGGCTGTGTCACTCGGGGAAAGTCACTTGACCTCCCAGAGCCTCCATTTCTTCATCTGTAAAATGGGGCAATAACAGTGTCTAACCCACAGGCCTCATTTGGAGTTTAAAGAGATAGCACAGCCCGGCTGGTGTGGCTCAGTGGTTGAGCATCGACCTATGAACCAGGAGGTCACAGTTCAATTCCCGGTCAGGGCACATGCCCGGGTTGCGGGCTTGATCCCCAGCATGGGGCGTGCAGGAGGCAGCCGATCCATGATTCTCTCATCATTGATGTTTCTATCTCTTTCTCCCTCTCCCTTCCTCTCTGAAATCAATAAAAATATATATATTTTTAAGAAGAGATAGCCCAGACCAGGAGCACAGGGCCCGGCACTGAAATGATACCAGGCGGCCATATGGCCATTGCTTTCCCTTTCTAGGTGGCCAAGTTCAGGGCCAGAGAATGTGGCCAGAAGCCCTGAGCAGGGGGACCAAACTCCGGCTGCTGACCGGTGTTCCCGGCCGCTGGGTTCTTCCCGTCTCCCTCCAGGGCTCTAGGCCAGGATGGAGAGGATGACAGTGTGGCTCAGAACGGCCACGGCCTGCCCTCCCTGCCCCGGTCACCTCCCTGTCCGCGGCCACCACCCACCCCACCGGGAGCCTGGGGGTTGGGGGGGAGGGGCAGGGCCGGGCGGCTGCTCGCCTATGATCTCCATGAAGATCTGCTTCCAGTGCTCGCAGGTCTGGAAGCCGCGGCGCAGGGCCGAGCCCTCCGGGAAGGTCTGCAGCTGCTGCTGTAGGAAGCTCTCCCAGCGCAGATAGTCGGAGTAGGTCTGGAAGGAGGACTTGCCCTTGTACGTGGTCTGTGGGGGACACAGCCAGTGAGACGGGTGGGTGGCTGTGGCCCCCTCGCCCTTCCCAGGCCACGGCTGGTCCTACTCCTGGGGCAGATGCAGCCAGTTCGTGGCCACCTGTGAACAGAGGGTGTTGTCTGTGGGGAGTGGAGGGCAAGCCAATCCAAGATGACCGCCCGCCGGCTTCTGGGGACACGTATGATTCTCACAGCCACGGCCAGTTCCAGGGCACCAAAGTCGCTGCCCCGTTCCCAGAGCCACCTCAGCTCCCAGCGCCCCTGTGGTCTGTGTCCCACCCTCGGCCTGCAAGCCAGCTCCCGCTCATCCTCCAAGGCTCTCTACGTCCTGTCTCCTCCAGGAAGCCTTCCGGGATACCCCAAGGTGGGCAGCCTCTGCCCTCTGCAAGAAACCTATTGAGAGAAACCTATCATTACTGTTTCAGTGGCCCAGATTCAGGGTCAGAGAATGGCCTGATGCCCCTGAGCAGGAGGGCACCCAAACTCTGAATCGTAGTTCTCATCACTGCCCGGCAACCTGCCCGCCTCCTGGCTGGACTGCGTCTAGGGAGGCCGAGCGTGGCCTGTCTGGTTCACAGGGCCCAGCGCTGGGAGCTGTGGGGGGAGAAGACACGGCACTCCCCCTCCTCTGGGCCTTCCCCCTGTGTGGGCTCACCGGCCACTCCCTGAGAACAGACATGTCCAGTGTGTCTGTGCACGTGTGTGTGTGTGTGTGTGTGTGTGTGTGTGTGTGTGCACTGAGGGTAGGGTGGAGGTGGTCAGCTTGGACGTGACATCTGTCATGCAGAGAAGCCTGAGCAGGGATCCTCTCCTCTCTGAAACTGTCTGAGGTTTCAGCCTTAAAAAGGACGGACATTCTGCCGGGCTGGCATGGCTCAGTGGTTGAAGGCTGACCTATGCACCAGGTCATGGGTTGATTCCCGGTCAGGGCACCTGCCCGGGTGTCAGGCTCGGTCCCAGGAGGCGGCGTGCAGGAGGCAGCTGATGGATGATTCTCTCTCATCATTGATGTTTCTATCTCTCTCTCCCTCTCCCTTCTGCTCAATGAAAACATTTTTTTTTAAAAAGGGAAGGACACTCTGACTCGTGCTGCAGCATGGACCAACCGGGAGGACAGTATGCCAAGCGAGATGAGCCAGACACAAAAAGACCAGTCCTGTGCGATCCCACCTCTGTGGGCACCCAGAGGAGCCAGATTCACAGAGGCAGGGAGGAGGGTGGTGGGTGCCAGGGCAGGGGGAGGGGAGTGGGGAATTAGTGTTCAATGGGGACGGAGCTTTAGTTTTGTAAGACGGACAGTTAAGAGATAGATGGGGTGGTGGTTGTACAACAATGTGAATATACTTAATATTACTGAACTATACATTCAAGATGGTCAGTTTTCTTACACATATTTCACCACAGTTAAAACAACTTCCTCGGCTTTGAACCGGTGTCTGCATTAGCCTGGGGCTCACTGAGGGCTGGGAGGGTCCCTGGGACCCCTCGCTGGTGGCGGTCACCTGTGCCGTGAGTGGCACATGGGGCGGGAAGGAAAGCAGGGTTGGGGACAGAGAACAAGAATCGGCTTCCAGTTGTACCCGCGTCACTGTCATTCTCACTCCCCAACGCCCTCACGTGGTGTCCCTGCTGCTTCTCGGTGGCCATTGGAGGGCAGGGATCTGTGACCCTGCCACAGGGGACGAGCTATTTGCTCTGGGACACAGAGCCCATGGGGGTCAGAGCAGGACTGGGCCCAGGTCTCAGCAGGGGAGGCAGCAGGGACAGCTGGGCAAGGCCCGCAGATGCCCAGGGCATGTGTGTGCATGTGTGTGTGCGTGTGTGTGCGCACATGTGTGCCTCCTTGGGCAGAGCCCAGGAGTGTCCAGGTGAGAGAGGAAGCAATGAGCTATGGGATGGCCAGTCCCCTGGCTTCCCAGGCCCCCTAGGGGGAGCCCCCCCACATGGCAAAGGGGAACATCCTGCTCTTTCCCCCACCCCACCCCACCTGTCCCTGCAGCCCAGAGGCTGCCAAACTACTAGACCCAGGCAGGTGGGGAGAGAGGGTGCAGGGAGCTGCTGGCCGCCCGCATGTAGAAAGGCTGAGCTCTGCCCTGGCTGGTTTGGCTCAGTGGATAGAGCATTGGCCTGTGGACCAAAGGATCCCAGGTTCGAATTCAGTCACGGGCACATATCTCAGTTGCAGGTTCCTCCCCGGCCAGGGCCCTGGTCAGGGCTCATGCAGGAGGCAACCAATCCATGTGTTTCTCTCACATCGATGTTTCTCTCTGTCTTTCCCTCTCTCCTCCACTCTCTGTCTAAAATCCAATGGAAAAATATCTTTGGGTGAGGATTAACAAAAAAAGAAAAAAGAAAGAAAGGCCGAGCCCTGGCTCTGTGGTTTGGCCTCCACCTGAGCTCACTCACCGGCGACCTGGACGAGCAGTCGCACCCCTCCGGGCCTGTATCCCCCTCTGAAGAGCAAGCTCTCTGCTCTGGGACAAGGGCCAGGGAGCAGGGGGGCGCACGGGAGGCGACCGGGGGCTCACCGACTCAAAGGCCATGGAGATCCACTGCACGCGCCCCTCCTTCACGCCCACGGCCCCGTGCGACAGCTGCCCCGGGAGCAGGTTGGGCTCGGGCAGCTCCTTGCACTCAGGGTGCAGCATCTGCAGGAAGGCGGAGATGCTGTAGCCTGCGGGGAGAAGGAGAGAGGGGAGGCGGTTACCTGGGAGGGCACCCCACCCCCGGCCGCCCCTCCCACCGTGCACTCGTGCTCACCTGTGTGTGTGCGCGTGTGGGAGGGGCACACGCCCTCCCTCTAACCTCCAAGTTTAAAGTGTGTGTAACCATTGGCAACGTTGGGAACCCACAGCACCCATCTGCCCCCAGGGTGGAGAGTGACGTCTTATGCCCTCTCAGGGAGGCCTGGGGGCACCTGTGGGCCAGCCCGTGCCCCCAATTTTAGAAAAGCTACTCCTGCAGGTGTGCCCACACATGTCACCACACACGGCACCTCTGGGCCAATTCCCATTCACACATGAGCCCATCACACATGAGACACACAAATGTTCGCACACCCCCAACCCCAGTGCGGACACTCAAGCACTCATGCATGTCTGCAGATACCCCGGTGCCCCCAGTCCCTCCTCCCTCTGAGGGCCTGGCTCCCCACACACCTGAGGGCAGGCACTGGGCCCCGCCTGGCTTCACCAGCTCCACGTTCCCCGCGATGGCCTTGCAGAGGCGGCACAGGTGCCCAATTTCTTTGAAGAGGTCAAAGCCGCTGTCATAGATGACGCTGCCCTTTCCCAAGGAGACACAAGCGGTGCAGGCCGCTCAGTGAGTCGGGAACGCAGCCCTGGGTCCCTTAGTCTCACCTCCTTGCTTCCACTCACAGCCCCTCCACCCCCAACCCGCTTCCTGCTTTCTCCTCCCCCTCCCCACAGCCAAACCCCTCACGTCCTCCCTGGCAGGCGGCCTGTCCTCCTCCCAGCCTCCCAGCCTCCTCTGAACACCACAACTCTCGGGCTGGCCTGAGCAGACAGATCTCCGCCCCCCACCCCCGCCCCGGCTCCCCAAAGGACTTCCTGTCTGACTCTGGACTCGCAGGTGGACTGACTGCTCAAGGCAGCGGCCTGATCGCGCCACGTCGTCCTTCCTCCCACATGCCCCGCTCCCACTGCGCGCCAGGAACACACGTGGTCACAGCCCCATCAGCCTTCTCCCTTCAAATGCCCGAGAGCCCAGCACAGAACACAAACGCGTACGAGGGGAGAGAGAGACCCCACAGGCGGGGACCCCTGCAGCCGAAGGGCAGGCAGCTTTGCACCTGTATTATCTTCATCTCCACACCAGCCCCCATGGTGAGGACAGCCAACTCAGACCCCCAATGTATCCAGATTCCTGGGTGATTCTGAGACCTCAACTCTGCTCAGTCCTCAAAAGAAACGATAGCCAGGGGCTGCGGGGGTCCTGCCAGCCAGGGGAGGGCGTGTGGAGGGCTGGGGGGGTGGCCTCAGGGCTGCTACTCGTTGGCACACTGCTTAGTCGGGCCCTTGGGCACCTGGTCCACGTACCGGGTCCCCGATGACGTGGTTGTCCACCTGTCGAGTGCGGTTGATGCCCACGATGCCGAAGACCACAAAGACCATGGCCCCCGTGTCCACCAGCGGCCGCACCGCCGGCTTCCCGCAGCCCGTGTTCACGCAGGGGTTGAAGCCGAAAGTGGCCGAGAGGCGGGCCCTGGGCCCTGCAGGGGAGTCACAATTGTACCGGAGGCGGGACCAGCCCCCCGGCCCCACTGTGGTCTCCCCACAAGTACCTTTCTCACTGGGCACATAGAAGAAGCCTTTGGTGGGCCCGTCAGGGCTGGAGCTGAGCAGGCAGCCGGGAGGCGTCGCACACACGCGCCCGTGGAAAGGCGGCCTGTGGTACTGTGCAAAGTACAGCTTCCTGTGGAGGCAAGGAGGCCGGACTGAGGCCAGGGAGGCTGGACTGAGGCCAGGAAGGCTAGGAGGACTCGGGAAGGCCGGACTGAAGCTAGGGAGGCTAGGAGGACTCGGGGAGGCCGGACTGAAGCCAGGGAGGTTGGGACTGAAGCCAGGGAGGCTGGGAGGACTCAGGGAGGCGAGGCAAGTGTGGTCATGTGTGGGGTTGGAAGAATGCAGGGGATAGATGGGGCTCCCCCAGCACAGGGATTTGGCCTCCAGTTGGGGGTTGGGGATTGGAGGCCAAAGCCCATTGTATGGGCCTGCTCAAGGCCCTTCCCCTACATGAGTGTCTCCCCACCTGTGGCCTGAGGGGTGCAGGAGACCAACAGTTTCCAAACTGCCCTCTAGGGGGTGCAAGAGTTCACAGAGGGGTCCAAGGCCAGCCTTGAGGGTCCCTGCTCAGGAGCTCCCTGATACCACCTCACCTCAACCTCAACAGTTAAGGGGACTCAAGATTCTGCCTTGAAGAAAGGGTTCTACGGTCAGTTTGCTGGCCACTGGACCTGATATAGCTCAAGGTTCTTTCTAGAATGTTCTAAGCTCGTCCAGGAAGCCTTCCCCCAGTTGCTGTTGTGTACATGCAGAGTGAGCCCAGCCCTGGGCTCGGGGGAGGGTGGGCAGAGGGACCCCCGTCCCTGAGCCAAGGTGCCCAGAGGAAGGGCCCAGCAAGCCCTCCTGCTCACCCCCTGCCTCCCGCCTCACCCCTCGGACCCAGGAGGATCTCAGCCTTGCGTGGGGGCTGGATGTCCTGGGGCCAGGCCGCCAGAGACCACAGCCCCGTGCAGGGCCCCACACATGGCAGCCTGGCTCCTCCTATCGGAGCACGTGTCATAATTGGTAATGAAACTAAGGTTGACTTGTTAGCGGCTGCCTCCGCTAGTGGGCCCGAGGGCCGCGGGCAGCTGTCTCATTCACCACTGCACCCCCTGTACCCCCAGCACCTGCACGGTGCCGGCTTGTCGGTGTGCAGTGTTTGCTAAATGAATGAATGGAGAAAAGCAGAGGCCCTCGGCTGCTACAGCTCATTGGACAAGTGCATGCGGGGGCCTGGCCCAGAACTCGGGATGCAACCTGAGAAAAGACACCCCAGCTGCCTCCGGATGCCCCCCCCCCCGCCGCCGCCGGATGCCCCCAGCTGCCTCAGGATGCCCCCAGCTGGCCCCAGATGCCCCCAGCTGCCTCCGGATGCCCCCAGCTGCCTCGGGATGCCCCCCGCTGGCCCCAGATGCCCCCAGCTGCCTCCGGATGCCCCCAGCTGCCTCGGGATGCCCCCCGCTGGCCCCAGATGCCCCCAGCTGCCTCGGGATGCCCCCAGCTGCCTCAGGATGCCCCAGCTGCCTCGGGATGACCAACAGTGCCCACTGCTGGGTGTGCCAGGCTCCTGAGTAGGTCAGTAAGATCCCAGGTGGTGACGGGGCCAGAGAGTGATGAGAGACCAGGTGTGGCTATTTTAACTGGGGAGGGAGCTGTGGTCTGAGACAGCCTCTCCCGGGGGCTGAGGCCTGACTCTTCAGAAGAAGTCGGCCCCACGAGGAGCTGGGGAACGGAATGGCATTGTAGGCAGAGGGAACAGCAAACGCAAAGGCTCTGGCACGGGAGCTGCCTGCCCTGCTGAGGAGCAGCGAGGAGGCCTCGTGCCCATCGCGAGGGAGGGAGGCAGATGGGGAACAGGCCACGCTGCCATCTTTGCCGGTGTCCCCACGCCCCTGTCCTGGGCAGAGCCATATCTGAACAGATGTGTGGAAAGGGACATGGGCTTCTTAAAGGCACCTGCTGGCTAGAGGGACAGAGAGAGGGGGAGAGGGAGGGAAGGGAGGGGAGGGGGCGGGGCCGGTGGAAGCGGGCTCATCTGCAAGGCTGTTACCGGGTGTGCTGCTGCTCCTGGGCGGCCACATAGAAGCTGAAGTCGAACTTCCAGCCCCGCTTGGTGTCGCAGGCCAAGGTCGTCACCATCCACCTGTGGGCGGGGCTTGCCACCTGGAGCTGCCCTACTGTAGACATACAAGCGGTCAGCTTCCTGGTGAAGTTACCAAAAGGCGCTCTATACACCTAGCAGTGGATCGACAGAGACAAGACACGTGACTCCGGGAGGCTGCCTCGGCCTGCACCCAGCCTCAGGCTCTGGCCCCTCCCTCTTCTGCCTGTCCCACCCGGTCCAGGCCCCCCGAGTGGACGAGAGAGCTTTGGGCAGAAACACAGGAGGCCTGGGTTCGAGTTGGAAGATCGGGCAAATCCTCCCTTCCCTCTCTGGGCCTCAGTCTTTCCTTCAACTGAGCATCTCTTCCAGGCCAGGCCCTGAGCTGGCTCTGAGAACACAGTGAGCAAGATGGGCGTGGTCCCTGCCCTCATGACCTGGGATTACCACAGCTGTAGGTTCTTTTAAGGGCCAGGAATTAAACAATCATGATGATAAGACAGGATAAATGGGCAGGGGAAGAGGAGGGCAAACCAAGAAGGATGGCCAGGACAGGGCTCCATGGCAGCTGATGCTTCTGAGTGAGGCATCAGCATGCATTAAGCTGGAAGGAACACTTTCTAGCGGGAACAGCAATGCAAAGGCTCAGAGTCAGGAAATGCCTCAGACACCTCATCTTTCAAATGGACAAATGTGCTGACACGTGTTAAGTGCCACTTTGGAGGATGTAACATCTTAAAGAAACACAAATGAAAAAAGGAAAAACTGGAGGCCTGGGCTGGCCTTTGGAGGCTCTTTCTGGGGCTCTGAGCAGCTGCCAAGAACAACAATCTAACTAGTAGCCACCACTCATTGAGCACTTACTAGGCTCCAGATGGTACGTAATGCACAGGCCTTACCTCATGCACCTCCAGCAACCCTGGCTGCCACTTTTCATATCCCCATTTCACAGATGCGAAAACTGAGGCTCAGAGAGACTAAGTAAGCAGCCCAAAGACACAGAGTATACATGGCAGAGCCAAGACTCGAACCCAGGCCTGGCTGACTCGGTAGCCCATGCTCTCGCCACCCTGCGGGTCCCTGCCACAGACCTGGCTACTGGCGGGAGAGAATCCTCATCTGCCTGCAGTAGCTCCAGCCTCATAGGCCTGGCCCCCCCCCTTCCCTGTGCGGCCAGTGCCCATCAGTGAGGCATTGAGGGCCCCCTCCCCTGGTCATGGTGGCTCACTTCACGGCAGCCCGGGCTTACCTGGAAGGAGGGCACCTCCCCGTCCCCAGGGGACACGATCTGCCAGGGGGCAGGCAGGCTGGCGTTGAGGGAGAACCTGTAGACAGCGGGGCGGCCTTTACTCTTCACCTTGGACACGTACACGGTGCCTGGGGAGTCTAGGGGACAAGAGAGGGGTGGAAGGGGCCGAGTTACCGGGACTGGCTCCCCCTGACCCTGGAGCAGTCCTCCCTCTGCTGACTGAGGAGCCGAGCCCTGACCTTGGTGGTGGTCACCAGGATGAGGTGGCTGCACGGACAGTGAGGAACGAGGTGGCGGTCAGCGGTTCGGGTGGTGGCATGGGCGGAGGGAGTGGCAGCGATGGGAAGCTGTTGGTGGAGATGTGTCGGCATGGACTAGGGGAGTGAGTGACACCAGTGATGGGAGCAGTGTGAACGGTGGGGCCGGGGCTGCTAAGGACAATGGTGGGCACAGATGGGGTGACCATGGTCATGTAGAACTGCCCTGTGGGGCACTTAATTCTGACACGTGTCCTAGCACCCCGGCTCTGATGGCGACCCCAGCGTCGGGAAGCCCCTGCCCTCCCCCGCTCAGGATGGGTTTGGTGCACAGGGCAGGTTCACGGGCACCACAGGCTGGGCCGGAGAGGTGGCAGGAGGGGAGCCCTCAGGCTGGCTGGGGCGGTGGCAGGAGGAGAGCCCACAGGCTGGGCCGGAGCGGTGGCAGGAGGGGAGCCCAAAGGCTGGGCCGGAGCGGTGGCAGGAGGGGAGCCCACAGGCTGGAGCGGTGGCAGGAGGGGAACCCACAGGCTGGGAGGAGCGGTGGCAGGAGGGGAGCCCACAGGCTGGAGGGGTGGCAGGAGGGGAACCCACAGGCTGGGCGGAGCGGTGGCAGGAGGGGAGCCCACAGGCTGGGCGGAGCGGTGGCAGGAGGGGAGCCCACAGGCTGGCCGGAGGGGTGGCAGGAGGGGAGCCCACAGGCTGGGAGGAGCGGTGGCAGGAGGGGAGCCCACAGGCTGGGAGGAGCGGTGGCAGGAGGGGAGCCCACAGGCTGGGAGGAGCGGTGGCAGGAGGGGAACCCACAGGCTGGGAGGAGCAGTGGCAGGAGGGGAGCCCACAGGCTGGGAGGAGCGGTGGCAGGAGGGGAGCCCACAGGCTGGGAGGAGCGGTAGCAGGAGGGGAGCCCACAGGCTGGGAGGAGCGGTGGCAGGAGGGGAGCCCACAGGCTGGAGCGGTGGCAGGAGGGGAGCCCACAGGCTGGCCGGAGCGGTGGCAGGAGGGGAGCCCAGAGGCTGGGAGGAGCGGTGGCAGGAGGGGAGCCCACAGGCTGGGAGGAGCGGTGGCAGGAGGGGAGCCCACAGGCTGGGAGGAACGGTGGCAGGAGGGGAGCCCACAGGCTGGGAGGAGCGGTGGCAGGAGGGGAGCCCAGAGGCTGGGAGGAGCGGTGGCAGGAGGGGAGCCCACAGGCTGGCCGGAGCGGTGGCAGGAGGGGAGCCCACAGGCTGGGCCCACAGCTGGCTGGGGACAGCTGGTGGGACAGGGGTGGAGGGCCCGGTTCACCCTGAGTCCACCCACCACCCAGTCCCTCCACAGCGACCCAAGAACACAGGCTCTTGTCCCACCGCCTGCTCTCCTCACGGGCTCCCACGTCCTAGCACGGCAGGGTCTCCCGACACCCCCACCCCAGGCAGACCCCACGCCCACTGACCCTGCGGGGTGACCTCCGGCCGGCTGGCCCACAGGACCCCGGAGCCCCGCTTCTTCTTCTCCAGGGACGTCCGGATGTTGTTCTGCAGGCTGTGCGGCTTCTCCTGGAACAGACCTACCCCCACCCCCGAGCTGGGTCAGGGGCAGCAGGGCCGGCCTGGCTGGGCCCGGCGGGGGCGGGCAGGGGCGGGGATCGGTGACAACCCCACGGACATGGAGCCCAGGACCCTCAGCCTGGGGAGAGGGAGTGTCAGGGGTCTGAAAGAAATTAAGTGAAACTAAAAAAAAATAAA
This sequence comes from Myotis myotis, assembly GCF_014108235.1. Lineage (NCBI taxonomy): Eukaryota > Metazoa > Chordata > Mammalia > Chiroptera > Vespertilionidae > Myotis > Myotis myotis. The sequence continues at coordinate 5,353,715 of NW_023416324.1, read as the reverse complement.
AAATAAATAAAAGACATCAAATATTGAATGTACAGGAACTTTAAGGCAAGAGAAAGGCAGCCGCCAGCCAGAGCCTCCTGAAGCTTCCCCCCTCCTCGCAGGGCCTCACTCCCCTCCTGTCAGATGGGTGACACCGGACCTCCAGGGGCTGCGATAGGGGCTGGCGATAGATGCTCAATTAGAGCACTTATAGGGGCAGCTAGAAACGGAATGTTCCCAGCTCGCAGGAGTGCTGGAGGCTCTCCTGTTTTGCCCAAGCATTGCAGATGGGTTTTATTTGTTAATGAGAGAAACGTCACACCTCCAAAAGTTTAATCCTCACAACACTCCTAGGAGGTCGCTGTTATTAACCCCATTGGAGGGGGAAGAAAGCGGAGGGTCCGGGAGGTTGGGGGACCTGCAGAGGAGCCGAGAGGCTGAGAGCCCCAGGAGGGCCCAGGCTTGTCTGCCCCTAAAGCCTTTTTGCTACAATCAGGAGGGGTCCCTTTAAGAGGCAGTCCGGAGAGCTAAGAGACAGAAGAGGCTGGGGGCTGGACTCCGACTGGGGTTCTGGTCCTTCCCCAGCTGCTCCCGGGAACGTCGGGGTCACCCTGGGGCCTGTCCCTCTGTGACAGGCGAGTGGTCGCGGCTCGTGGCCTCCTGGCCCCGAGGGATCGCAGGAGCCCTGGGAGCGGCGGTGATCACGGAGCTGAATTTGTGAGCCCAGGTGGCAGGAGAGGAGCCGGGATGTGGCCGGGGCTGGCTCCAATCTAGGAGGGGCTCTTCGGGCACCTCTCCGAGCCGCAGTCAATTATCATGCATTTGGCTGATGCCATTACCGAGGGGAGGCCGAGTCAGTGCGAACACCGCCCTAATTAGACGAAGGCAATTACAGCAGCCAGCGATCTCTTCCCAGGAGCCGGCGCGGTCGTCCAAGCATCTTCTCATTTGGTTTCTAACGACCCAATCAAAGCTGGGTGACCTTGGGTCGACTCCCCCTGCCCTAACCCTGACTTCAGGCTCCCCTCTGTAAAATGAGGGCCTGGCCCAGGATCTCTAAGGCAAGGAGCCATGTTTGTCTCACCACCTTGCTCATCCTGGACATGCGCTGTCACTAAGTCCTATGGATCTCACTCCCTGAATGTCTCTTGACTCCACTGCCACCATCAGCGTGCTGGCCCCAGCCCCCCACCGGCCCTCCCTTCCAGCCTGGCTAACCCCTTCCCATTCCTCCAGTCTCAGCTTAGATGCTGCCTCTTCCAGGAAGCCTTCCATGATGCTGTGTTCCACAGTCACCCTGTTCTTCCTCCATCACAGCTCAGGTCTACTATGACAATGGCTGGCAGCCAGCAGTGGGACGAACTCCCTGAGCTTAGGAAGCCGGTCCTACCTGTTGCGGCCTCCCCAGGGCCAGGTAGCCAACACCCAGGGTGCATTTGTTTAATGAAATGTGGGAACATGGAGCGTGGGCCTCACGTCTTTCAGGCTAACACTTCTTGAGACCCCACAGGGGACCCCCAGATGGGAACCCTTGCCGGGAGCCGGTCCATCCTTGCTGCTTGACACAGTCGCTGCAGGGAAGAAACATCTGCACAGCACATGTTTCAAGGGACCTGGCGTATATGGCATACTGTTCTTGGCGCTACGTGTTTTAACCAAGGTCACCTCTCTGAGAAAGGTTGTTTCCCCAGGTAGGGATTTTCCCCTGAAGTTAGGGAGGGAATAAAACCCCTTAACTAAGTGCCAGGCGGATAGTTAATCACTTTAACTATGAACAATCACGCTTAAGCTACATAATCTTTACTCCCTGGAATGGAGATAAGAAATGCCCTAACCTTTGGAATAGAGATTGATAGGATTGGAATCAACTGGTATAAATACAGATGTAACAAGACAACAGGACACAGAACCTAGAGACAGAACCTGGCTACAGAACCTGGATAGAACATGGCAAGAGAACCTGGTGACTAAACCTGGCTGGAGAACCTGGACAGAACCTGGCTGGAGAACCTAGCAAGGGAACATGGCTACAGAACCTGGCTGGAGAACCTGGAGAACCTGGCTGGAGAACCTAGCAAGAGAACATGGACACAGAACCTGGCTGGAGAACCTGGAGAACCTAGCAAGAGAACATGGACACAGAACCTGGCTGGAGATCCTAACCAGAACTTGGCTAGAGACCCTGGCTAGGCTGCTGATCAACTGAACGCTGTCTCCGTGTCATTCCTTCTTCGCCAACTCCGTCCACATCTTTGGGGACCCCTGGACCTGCTGGGGTTGGACCCCAGCAACCCTCACCTGAACAGGTGATACAGGAGATGCCCTCAGCGCTCAGGTTGTACTTGAGGTCCAGCAGCACCTGGATGTTGGTATCGGGCCGGAAGAGCAGGGGGGCCCGGCTGGCGGGGCGGAGCCGGCTGGCAAACACCAGGGACAGGATGAGGATGGAGACAAAGAGGCCTGCGAGGGAAGGAGGCCACACTAGGCGGGGCTGGGGCTCCGGCGAGGCCTCCAGAGCCTTGGCAAAGGGCTGCTCCCTTCATGGGGGAGCAGGGGGCAGGGTCTCCCATGGAGTGGGCAGACCCCAGCATGCCAGCCCGTGGGTGGAGCTTGCTAGGGATCAGTCCTCCAGGGGTGGGGGTTGCTTGTTATGCGTCACTTGGGAATCAGGCTATAAGCCACAAGCTCACACTCCTGGACAAGCAGTCACCATCTCAGAGCATTTAGTTTATAGAGAGCTGGCTCGTCCAGTGTTTGCACACAGCCCTAAATACTGTCCCTGATAATGAGGATAATAACAATGGCACTTGGAGTTTATTGAGCACTTACTGCATGCCATGCACTGTGCCATGCCTTCCAAGTGCCATAGAGACAGACCCTGTAACTATCTTCAATCACAGGACAGGAAACTGAGGCACAGGCGGGTGGACATAGCCAAGGTCGCACAGCTAGCACATGGTACAATGAGGAGTCCAACTCAGCCGAGTTGGTCTAACTTCAGAGCCCAACACAGTGACTGGCGCATAGTAGGTGCTCAGTAAACAAAAGCTGTTGAGGACCAGCTTCATTGGACACAGGTGGGAGGTGAGGCTCAGGGAGAGTGTGGATGCCAACGCGGGTCTCTGACCTCTCGCTCATCTGCAGGACGGGGTGGGGTCCCAGTGCCTACATGTCCTTTGGGGGAGTCTGCTCCCCACACTCTGACACTGGGTAGAGGTTATAAGATAGAGGGTGAGGAGGGTGGGGGTCCACTCACCCACAATCACCCAGCGGCTCTTGACGGCTGACCACAGGACCCAGTGGTGCAGCAGCTCCTGCAGCTGAGCGATGAGCTGGCCCCGGCTGCCCCTGTCAGGGACGGGCTGCAGGCCCGTGGGGGGCACAGACACCAAAGACACGTCCCCCAGCTCCAGAGACACTGCCGGGCAGAGCGGGGGTGGGGTGTGGGGGGAGGGGGGTTGGGGGGGAAGCGCCAGGGGGAGCCTGTGAGAGGCCTGGCCCAGACCCAGACCTGAGTCAAAGCCCGCCCTGTCTCCACCCTCTCCGGGGAAGCCCCCAGGCCACTGGCCCAGCCCCCTGCCTCAGGGCCAGCCCTTCCTCAAACCATCTTGTCCAGAGTCACTCCCCTGGCAGAGCAGCCCCAGGTCTTGCCAGGGTCAGGCCTGTGCCACCTCTTACCTGGCTCCTCCTCTACATTCAGCAAGGGGATGTCATCGTCCAGGTAGGGCAGGGGGCCCTGGGCGGGGCCACCCCCGGCCCGCTCCGGAGTGGCGAACACGTCCCCGGGGAAGTGCAGGGAGCTCTTGCGGCCACACTTCTGGTGGCAGCTAGGGAGAGAGTGGGGAGAGGGGTGAGCCTCGATGGTCTGGGTATCCGGGGAGACTGGGGCCGGGTCCTGGCGACCACAGGAACCCAGGTCTCACGCCGCTACTGACATCTCACCCGGCACATTCACCATGGACTCCAGAAACCTGCCCTGACTGCCTTCCATCACCCCAGCGACTCCTCTGAGGGACAAATAGTGACCAAGCAGCCATTACCCAGGGAGCGGGGATGACAACATGCAGACCCTCACCCATCACGGTGACCAAAGCAAGGGTCCTGCCTGTGCTGGCACAGGCCCAGGGCCCTGACCGGGAGGAGAAGGAAGTGGGGAGGGCTGAGCGTGTGGCCACGGCCTTGGTGGAGAGAATGTGGGGGAGACGAGGCTCACCCTAGGAACACGACCAATGCGCTCGGCGAACATAAAGAGTGCTCGGTGCCAGGCAGCAGCTATCAGCCCCAGGGGAATTCTCTCACCTAATCCTCACAGGAATCCTACCCAGGAATTACACTCGTTTCACCGAAACAGACAAGCCAACTGAGATGCAGGGAGGTTGAATCCTACGCCCGAGGTCCCAGCTGCCGAGCAAAGAGGCTGAGGCTGGAGCCCAAGGCTGGGCAGACTGCCCACTGCGTCCACTTGGTCCCTGGCCCCAACCTGGGGGCTGGGGGCGAAGATGGAGATGGGGGGGGGGGCGCATATTTGGTAATCTCTGTAGAGATTAGAAAAAACGCATCCTTCCCCAAGACATTTTGCCTCTGTCCTGAAACTGTCATAGAAATAGTCAAATGAGGCCCAGCTGGTGTGGCTTAGTGGTTAGGTGTGGACCCATGAACCAAGAGGTTACTGGTGCAACTCCCAGTCAGGGCACATGCCCAGGTTGTGAGCTCGATCCCCAGTAGGGGGCGTGCAGGAGGCAGCCAATCGATGCTTCTCTCTCATCGATGTTTCTATCTGTCCTCCGTTCCTCTCTAAAATCAATAAAAACATTTAAAAGAAAATAAATAGTCAGATGTGAATGCCCACAGTGCACGGCAGTGCCTCAGCTGGAGTGGCCTTGGGCAGTGCCCAGCCCGCACCACCACCCACGAGCGGTGAAGTCTGAACCCTGAGCTGGGCTTCCAACCCTTTCCTACCACTCCTGGCTCACACGGTCAGGTGACATGGCACCCCGACGTTCCTGCCTTTGTGTGTCCTGCCCCCAGGCCAGAGGCCCTCCCTCATTCCTCAGTATCCCAGCCTAGGCAGACCCCATTCCCTTTCTCCCCTCCCTCCCTCCCTCCGTCCCTCCTTCCCTCTTTCCCTTCCTTCCCCGGCCACCCGACCCACGAGATCCTGAGCCCTCAGCTTCCCGCAGCAACTCTGGACTCATATGTCCGACTTGGCACACGGCTCCTGTGTCTACATATTGTTTCTCCACCAAGACCAGAGCCTTGGGGGCATTTAACATGCTGACTAAGAGCCTGGGATCCAGGTTTTCTTGGGTTTATTCGGCTCTGCTGCCTACTAAGTGGGTGACCTGGAAAAACGTGCTTAACCTCCCCAAGCCCTTGTTTCCTCATCTGTAAAATGGGCAGAATGAGGGGAACCAGCTCCCTGGGTCCCGGGGGGAGGTGGGGGGTGTCAATATGATCAGTACCAAAGCGCTTTGCCCACTTCCTGGCACACACAGGTGGTCACAAGTTGGAACCACCCGACAGGGTTCTCTTCTCCTTCCTTGTCCCCTGGGCAGCGTAGGATTGGGCATACAAAAGGTGCTCAAAAACGAATCAAAAGGGACTGTTAAGGACATTCAGGGAGAGGACAGGCCCCCCACCCCACCTGCCCAGCTCACCTGGTCTGGCAGGCGCCCTCTAGTGGTGCCATGTAAAGACTCCAGATGCCCAGGGCAGCAGGCATGGTGAAGAGCACAGCCAGCCAGCAGCAGGACACGATGAGGGACATGAACAGGCCAAAGTCATGGACGGCCGGGATCTGGCGACGGAGAGGTAGAAGAGATGAGGGGGCAGAAGGATGTGGGGCTGGTCAGGCCTGGAGCCCAGGGGCCTGCGGACTCTACAGCCAAAGGCACTCAGGACCCCAGACCACTCCACTCCCTAAGGCAGGACGAGGAGGCCAGGCTGCTGGGATGGCGACCACTGGCCCAGGAGGACATTGGAAGGCAAGGGCTGGTGTCAGGGGACACAACAGGGGAGGGAGAGAAGGCTCCTGTCTGTGCTGCAGCCCACTGCCTAGAACAGTGCCTGGCATAGAGCAAGCGCGATCACCGTCATCACATGAATGACTGGGAGCCAGACACACCCCGTTAGACCAGGCCACACGTTAGTGAGGGGGAAGGGAGCGAACGCTGCCACGTGACAGGAAGAGGGAGCCTGGAGCTTGGAGCAATGGGTGTGTTCCAGAATTGTTACAGGGACCGGCACGGGAGAAAACCGTAGGCAACAAGCAGACGAGCCTTCACTGCTTGTGAAACACTTTCACAGTCATCTCATTTCAGTCCCCGCCTAATCCACACATGAGGAAAGTGAGGCTCAGAGAGGTTAACAACCTGCCTAAGGTCACACAGCCAGTAAATGGCAGGGGTGGGCTTTGGACTCAGCTCTGCCTGCTTCCTGGATGTGGTTCTCTAGGAAGGCCTGGATTATCCCAAAGCGTCTAGTGCAGCGGTTCTCAACCTGTGGGTCGTGACCCCTTTGGCGGTCGAACGACCCTTTCACAGGGGTCGCCTAAGACCATCCTGCATATCAGATATTTACATGACGATTCATAACAGTAGCAACATGACAGTTATGAAGTAGCAAAGAAAATAATTTTATGGTTGGGTCACAACATGAGGAACTGTATTGAAAGGGCCAGAAGGTTGAGAACCACTGATCTAGTGGTTTCTTGTGGAGAGCGGGTACAGCATTTGAACAGGCTCAAGCCTGGGACTAATGAGAGGGCACGATCCTCTTGTGGCAAAGCCACGTGCAAGTCCCAGCACAATTATAGCCAAAGGCGATAGTTGTAAGCTTGACTTTATGGTCTGAACCTGTGGTCCCACGTGGCTGAGTGATATGGGCTGCCGGAGGTGCAGCAAGTAAACAAAGCTTGATCCGGTGCATGTAATTGAGTAGATTTGAAACCGAGAGAACATTGTAAACATCTTGACCACGCCCTTACTTTGCCTCGTGGAATCTGGCTATAAAATAAAGACTCGGCTTGCAGGCTGTGGTGCTATCTCTCCATCAGAGAGGGCAGCGTCTCACCTAGCCCCAGCTTTATTCCCTTGTCCGTCTTTTCTAAATCCTTCACCGCCCCCTCTCAGGTTCACCCATGGCCGTGCTGGCTCGGCAGTTTCTAAATGGGATGCTCAGCCCAGGCGATGAAACCCCTCAGGAACTCAAGCAGGCTCACGGCCTTTCAGGTTCTATCAGCACCAACAGCCCGACCCAAACTCAGAGCCTTCTCCTGAGCCCAACTCAGAAGCCCAGAGGAGCATGGGGCCGGCCAAAGGACGGTCAGTGTGAGTGATGACAACGCAGTACCAAGCCCATGGGTGGAAAGAGCCAGTGGTCAGGAGACGTGGTCAGGCTCACCAGTTACCAGCTGTGTGACCTCGGAGAAGTCACGCTACCTCTCTGGGCCTCAGTTTATCTATTAGGAAAACAGGGATGTAATTACGTCTTTGTCACAAGTATTTCATGAGGACTAAATGCAAAAGAGCTTTGAAAACTGCCAAATGCTCTTCAGGGCAGATGCTGGATTACTATTAATGAGCATCAATAATACATTTTATTTGTATTATTATAATCGTCTCATTTGTTAAGTTCTGGTAATCGTGATGAGTAACAAAAATGGATTCTGCCGACATGGCAAGAGCCTGAGAAAAAGGCTGTGTGGCCACAAGAGAAGGGGCGGTGGAAGGAGCAGAGAATGGGGCCAGGGGAGTATGGGAGAGACGGGGAGGCAGGGGCAGGCACAGAGGGCGGTCCCCCACCTGGGAGAAGACGTTGGCTGCGTAGGCGGCGGCCGTGGTCAGGGAGGTGAAGAAGGTGGCCTTGCCTGCCGTCTGGATGGTGTGGATCATCCGAAGCTGCGGGTCTTCCAGGTGGGTGGCCTGGCGGTAGGTGTTGATGAACACAAAGACGTCGTCCACACCTGCAGGAGGGAGTCCCGGGCCAGCGGGCAGGCTCAGGATCACTCTGCTGTCTCCAGGATCAGACCCAGGCTGGGCCTAGCCCAGTGATGGCGAACCTTTTGAGCTCGGCGTGTCAGCATTTTGAAAAACCCTAACTTAACTCTGGTGCCGTGTCATATATAGAAATTTTTTGATCTTTGCAACCATAGTAAAACAAAGACTTATATTTTTGATATTTATTTTATATATTTAAATGCCATTTAACAAAGAAAAACCAACCAAAAACAATGAGTTCGCGTGTCACCTCTGACACGCCTGTCATAGGTTTGCCATCACTGGCCTGGCCCAACCGGGAGGGGAGCCCTGAGAGGTCAGGCTCCAGGGAAATCCTGCTTCTCAGGTTGGAGTTCGGAAAGACCCAGCTGACCCTCGGGTCCACCCATCAGGAGTCCAAGCCCCATCCTCCGTGCTCTTTGGCCACACCCCACTCCCAGGAGGTTCCTTCTTCCAAATCTTTGCCTCCTTCCTGCCTCTGCTAGACTTCCCCCACCATTCTTAACCTCTATCCAGCAGACTCACCTGCTCCTCCCACCCTTGGGGCTTCCACCACCATATGCCAGGGCTCTGCTCCTCACCCCTATTCTACCTCCCACCACACTCTGAGGCTTCGAGGTCTGACAGGGACTTTCTGGAGACTTCACAGGAGCCAGGCTTTGCATCCTGGGATAAGGCCCTTTCTGGGGCAGAGTTCTCAAGTGGGAAGCCCGTCGCCATGGCAACGGGGGCAACTCACCAATGCCCACTATCACGAAGGCAGCCACGCCGTTGAGGATGCCCAAGTACTGAACACCAAAGACCACGTGGTACAGGAAGAGTGCCACCAGACAGCTGAGGCCAATGCTGGCGATCCCAAAGAAGGACAGGAACACTGGGTGGGGCAAGGGGACAGGGAATACAGTGGGGGGACCCCATGGAACACACCCCCTCTTTAGTGTCCCTGACCATGGCTGGTCCTGCCTCACACCTGCCCCCCACCATGGAGTACTCTTCAGCACCCCCTCCATGCCCAGCATAGTTCTCCATACCCAGAGAAGGGGCTAAGCCAGAGACCCGAGGGGCAGAGGAAGCCATCTCTGAGTAAGGCAGTCTGCTCAAGGGCCCTCATCTTTGCAGAACTTATCTCAAGGGCCATTAGGAAATTGCAAACATTACATATTTATTTTGTGCCTGCCATCCCAGTAGGCAAAGGCCCCGTGGGGATCGGCAGTGTGTCTGTGATGTTTACCGCTGGATCCCTGAAACCTTAGAGCATCAGGCAGAGTTGGTGCCCAGTTAATATTTGTTACATGGATGAATGAATGAATGTCTTTTTCATTTTCATTTGGGCAATAGAGAGTTCCTACTGTATACATAGTATGAAGAACTAGGGTACATGGGGAGGTAGCATTGGAAAAGTACACTGGGGGACAGAAATGTGGCTGATTTGGGACTAAAACAGTGTGCAGAATAATCCATAATAAGGTTCCAATACTCCAGACTCCCCCAAACAAGGTTACCAGCAAGAACAATAATGGTCAAAGGGCAAAAGGTTAAACTGTGTGAGGTCCCGGGAGTGGGAGCCCTTGGGTAAGGCCCACCTGCCTCTGGACCTCAGCCTACCTGCCTGGGGTTGGAAAGTGTTTTCTGAGCACCCTTCCCCACCAGCTCTGACATGGTGGAGAGAAGACTATTTCTGGCATTTTTGAGAAGGAAGGCTTTGTCCAGATAGGAGCATGCTGGGAGGAGACAAGACCTCCAGAGAAGCTCTACCTGAGCAGGAGGTGAGGATGTAAACGAGGGCGGCGATGCAGCTGCTGCTGATAAAGGCCAGGAGCATGTCGTTGTTGAAGGTTCTGCGCACCTCATAATCAAAGAGGTCTGTCCCCCCATAAAGAACCTGGACTTTGCTGGGGGAAGGAAGGAACATGGACAGAGAAAGATGGAAGTGGATTAGAGATGGCTGTCAACACTTGAGGAGCACCAGGTGTTATCCACATAAATGGCAGATTAGATACAACAGAAGACAGATCAGTGAACTGGAATATCTAAACCCAAACATAAAAGAAAAAAACTAGAGAAGAGCATTTGAAACTCAGTGAAAAGAGCTAGCATTCATGTAATTAGAATCCTAAAAGGAAAAGAAACAGAAAGTGAGGCAGAGGCAATATTTGAAGAGACAATAGCCAGGAAATTCCTAAAACGGATTCCAGTTACCAACCCATGGATTCAAGAAGTTCTGTGCACCCCAAGCAGAACAAAGAAAACCACACCAACATAAATCACAGTAAGACTGGTGAAACCAAAGACAAAGAGAAATCTTACAAGCAGCCACAGGAAAAAGGACAATCATTCAAAGGGCAACAAAAAGATGGACAGCTGACTTTCCCACAGAAATGATGGGAGTCAGAACACAATGGATCGACATCATTAAAAGAAAATAACTGCCCATTTATAATTCTAAACCAGCAGACATATACTTTAAAAATAAAAGTAAGCCGAAACCGGTTTGGCTCAGTGGATAGAGCGTCGGCCTGCGGACTGAAAGGTCCCAGGTTCGATTCCGGTCAAGGGCATGTACCTGGGTTGCGGGCATATCCCCAGTAGGAGGTGTGCCTGAGGCAGCTGATCGATGTTTCTCTCTCATCGATGTTTCTAACTCTCTATCTCTCTCCCTTCCTCTCTGTAAAAAAATCAATAAAATATATTTAAAAAAATAAAAAAAAAAAAATAAAAAAAAAATAAAAGTAAAAGAAGTTTCCTCAGCAACCAAAGGAGAATTTGTCACCAGAAAATCTGTACTAAAAAACATACTAAAGAGAGTTCTTCAGATATAAGGAAAATTATCCCAGAGGGAAACATAAAATTGTAGAAAGTAATGAAGAGCAACAGAAAAGGTAAATATGTGAGTAAATATAAATGAAAATTGACTCAGTAAAACAATACTGTAGTGTCTTATGAGGTTTAAAATGCATATAGAATTAAAATGCATGCAACAAAAATGCAAAAGGCTGAAGGGTTATAAATGCAGTGAACCGTGTTCTAAGATTCTAATATTATCATGGAAGTAGTAAAAGTGACAATTTGTATTATTCTGTAATAAGTCAAGGTGCACGTTACCATCTCTTGGGTAACCAATAATAGAATAATAAAAAAGATTTTATTAATCCAAAGGAAGGTGCTAAGTCACGTCTACAAAGGTCCTGCTTGTCACTACTCCCATGAAGCTCTGGGAGGACAGGAAGGGGGAGAGAGCCTTTTTACCCAGAGCAGGTGTGTTGCCTCAGCAGCTGCGCGTATCAGGCAGAGGCGTTGGTATCTGAAACCCTGAAGTTCCTTCTACAGCCAGCCCCTCCCAGCTTCCCAACCCAGGCAAGTACCTTTCCCTCCCCCAGACAAACCCCTGCTAAGGTGTTCCTGGCGCTGTGCAAGAGGCTAAGCCTGTAGAAATGAGCCAGGAGCAATCCTAGTCCTCAACAAACTCACACTCTAGTGAGACATAATTAAACCAGAACTTCCTCCAACTTTAATGTGCAAACAAGTCACCTGGAAATCCTGTAGGTGTAGGAAAGGCCTGGAGACTCTGAGATTCTGCATTTCTAACAAGCCCCAGGAACTGCGGGTGCTGCTGATTTGAGGACCGCACCTCGAGTGACAAGGAATTAAACGACTGAAATACAGATGGGCAAGGGCTATGATGAAACTGTAGCTCAGAGAGGTGAAATACGTCTCTGAAACTCCCACAGCTGAGTGGAGTAACTGGGATCTGACTGCAAAGCCTGTGTACGCTCTTTATTGCCTCCCTTGGGGAGAAGGAGGGGGACTGTGGCAGGGGGTAGAAGGGCATTTAATCCAAGCCTCAGGGAAGAATCTTCCCAGGCTGGATCTTAGAGGACACACGGGGGTCTGCCTGGCAAAGAAGCAGGGCTGGGAGGAGCTCCTAACGCAGCAACTGGCATAGAAAACCCAGGGGTGGGGACTTTGAATGAGAGAGCCTGGGTTTCAACCCCATCCCACCTCCTGTGGGCCTTGTAATTTTGGACCGCCCGCCGTCCAATCTCTTACTTAGCTCATTTCCTCCTGACTTCAGAAGGGTAGCAGCACTCGTCACCCCCATTACACAAGTAGGAAAACGGGCCCAGAGAAGTGAAGTGACTTGTTAGCTATCTCCCTGGACATAGAGGAAGAGAGGAACTCCTCAATCCCCGGTTAATACTCTTTTCAGAAAGCCCTCAAGCACCACTGCAGGGAGAAAAAAAAATCAATACCCAAGACCTCCAGGGCAAGAGTTCTGGGATTTCCTACTTCCTCCAGAGCTGTCAGGCTCACTAACCATTCGTGATGACCAAGAAGAGGAGCCTTTGACCTGTCAGAAGGATAGCGAGGCTATGTCTGGCTCTGCCCCTGATTGGACAGAAAGACTTCCTAGGGAAAAGGTTGCAGGGAAGGGGATCTGGGGCTTATGAGAAAGAAGCACCTGGAAACCAATTCCCTATCCCAGTGGTCAGCAAACTGCGGCTCGCGAGCCACATGCGGCTCTTTGGCCCCTTGAGGGTGGCTCTTCCTAAGCCTTAGGAGCACCCTAATTAAGTGAATAACAATGTACCTACCTATATAGTTTCAGTTTAAAAAATTTGGCTCTCAGAAGAAATTTCCATCGTTGTACTGTTGATATTTGGCTCTGTTGACGAATGAGTTTGCCGACCACTGGCCTATCCTAATATAGCCCTTCCCTGGTGCACGCACGGGCAGGCACTCACGGGGGTGGCCGGACGCCTACCTGGTAGACTGCTTGGCCAGCATGGCCACGTAGGTGACCACGAAGCTCTGGAACTTGGCCCGCTGCTCCTCCCAGCGATCGTCCACGGAGTAGTAGTTGGGCAGGGGCGCGCCAAACAGGATCTCGCTGCGCAGGAGCGAGCTCTTGAGGTTTTCTGCAGACAGGCCCTCGTCCACGTACCAGTAGAACTCGGGGTGAGTCATGGCCAGCTCCAGGGAACCTGCAGGTGCAGGGGTGGGGGTGGGGGGGAGCGGGTAAAGAGCTCAGCAGGTCAGCTCCCACCAGCCCTGCATCAGGGTCCCCCTCCCCTCCTCAACACCTCGCCCCTTCGAAGGAAATGGGAAACTGCCCCTCGAGCAGCCCCAAGCTGTTCCTAATGGGGCAGAGGGATGGTTTAAGGGGGGCGTGGGCAGGTTCTAGGCAGATTAAAGGCGGGACAGCGGAGACTGAGCCTACCCCACGGGCGGGCAGCTCCCACTTAGTTGACATTTTCATTTTTGTTTGAGGTTCAGCTAACTCCAAGGCTCATAGACTAACCCCCAATCCCCCTCCATCCAGGCACGCGCCCAAACCTTCCTTCTCATCTCACACCCAACCCTGCTACCAACCCTCTCTCACATGGCCCTCAGGCCTGCCCAGCGCTCAGCCCCAGCCTGACGCAGTCTCACAGCCAAGTCCCTCCCCAGCCTCCTTCCAGTCCCTGAAGTACTGAACCTTCCAAGCAACCCCTCCAAACCCTGTCCCCAGTCCCATTCAGGCCCCATTCCTTACAAGTCCCACCCCGAGGCTGCTTCAAACCCTGCCCCTTACAGACCCCCCTCCCGTCCCCCCCCCCCCACACACACACCCCGCACCCTGTCCTGCTCACCCCGGATGTCCGCCAGGTCCTGGCCCAATCCATCGTAGTAGATCTTGCCGCCCCGCTCCGTGGGGAAGAAGTAGGTCATGAGCGAGCTGGGCGGGGAGCAGTAGGAGTAGGAGCCGAGCGGCAGGTCCTTGAGCACCTCGTGGGGCTTCCAGCAGAACTCCCGGAAGCCGGGGTGGTCCATGATTTTGCGCTCAATCTCGTGGATCGTGACCAGGCGCTCGCTGGTGAAAATGTTGCGCTCCGCGTCGCCACGGGCCAGGAAGATGAGCTCGATGCGCCAGTGGGCGTGGGTCTGGGTGTTGGTGCTCACGTAGGAGCGGGAGTAGTCCCACCGCGAGGCGCCCCGGCGGGCACGGCTCTGATTGGCCAGGGTGGGCGGGGTCCCCAGCTGGCCCCGCCCATTCCGGTCCAGCCTCTGGGTCAGCGGGGCTTCACTGTGGTTGGCTGCCAGATCTGCCAGGGTCGATGCGTCTCGAAGACGCCCACTCTGATTGGCTGCTGGCTTCCGGGCGGTGGCGGTGTCCCGCCCCGGGCCTGGGCCACACCCTGGGGCGGCCGGGACCGCGCGTGGGGCCCTGGCCACCCTCTGCGAGCGGTTGCCGAGGTGCAGCTGCTGCAGCTGCTCGGAGATGAGGCGCTGGAGCGTCTCGGAGGTGAAGTCCGCCAAGTCGCGCCGGTTTCGCCCCCAGGAGCCAAACTGGGACTTAAGCGCCAGAGCGAGAGCGTCGAAACGCTGGGAGGCCTCGTGGTTTCGGATCTCAAAGGCGTTGTAGGAGATGTCGATGTCCAGCGGCGGGTAGTAGAGGAACATGAAGGCCGACAGGGCCATGGGGATGCTGCAGCCCAGGAAGAGCACCAGCCCCGCGCAGCACGGGTTGGTGAAGGCCCAGCCCAAGGTGCTCCAGAAGCCGGAGGCTGGGGGCCGGGAGGGCAAGGTCCAGCCGCGCCAGCAACACTGTCCCTCTGCCCCAGCTTGGGGCCCCGGCTTCTGGGCTCTCCTAAAGGCCTCACCCGTTGCTTCCTCGTCTTCCTGCTCCTCCTCTAGCCACACATCCTGCAACAACGGGTCATCCTCTGAGTCCATAGCCTACAGAGGAGGGAGAGGGTCAGCAGGCTGGAGAGAGGGGAGGAGGGGGCCCCGGCTGCAGTCGCCCAGGCCTGGGCATTAACCCTGCCCGGTCATAGACACGGACAAATACCGCAATGGAATTGCATCCAGCAGTTCAGTTCAACAGAACTGAACTCAACCACATGTGCACAAAACATATATTGAGCAACTATAAAGTACCTTCTAGAAGTATGAAGGGAGAGGGAAAGAACTTGATCTTTGGAACAAGATGGACCCTGGTTTGGGTCCCGGCAGTGTGAACATTGGCAAGACAGTGAACCTCTGAACCTCAGAGCCTTCGTAAAAGAGAGATGGCCATTCCTGCCTCATACCATGGGCGGGGAGGGGGCGGGTGGGGGCAGGGTGGAAGCGCTCTGCAGTCTGTGTAGTACATTAATTATTTTCTGTCACATAAACAGATTTTTTGTCCCCCACCCCCACCCCTTGGGGAGTGTAAGGTGCCCGTCCATTGCCCATGCAGCTGTGCCAGGGCTAGATGCAGGCCACGGCTCTCCTCAAGAACTCCTCTCAACACCTCCCCGCCCCGTCTGTGGGACGCTGCAGCTGCAGCCACTGTTTGTCAGGCTCAGACCACTTAACATGCAGCTCCAGCAACAGCAAACCTTTGGGCACAGGCAGGGGCCAGGCATCTGTCTCCCTGTGACTTGGGAACAAGCAGCAGGGGGGGTGGGGGAGGGGGCCTGGCAGGAGAGGGCAGGGCCGGGCAGCTTAAGGACTCCAGCAGGGTGGCCTGAAGGCAAGGAGGCCTCCTGGCATCCCTGGGCAGGGCCTGTCCCCCTTGTCCTGCCTGCCCTCTGTTTGGATGGAGAGAGACTCATTATCCGGTTAGATGTCAGGCAGTGAGAGAAGGAAGCTAATTATGCCAGAGCTGGCTAATTAATGCTGCCTTTCCTATTAACATTCTCTGGAGTGCTTCATTTCAATTAGACAGTCTGTCCGGGTAGAGAGGGGGCTGCCGTTAGCCCAGAGAAAGTGGGGAACAGAGGGTGAGGGGAAAGGAAGGAAACCGACAAAGAGACTAGGACAGGGGAGAGATCAGAGAGGGGAGGGGAAGTGGGGGGTGGGGGGCGATAGAGATGCAAATAGAAAAACAAAGGAAGAGATTAACAGAGTGAGCAGGACGGTGGGTGGGAGAGGAACTAGGAAAGCAGAAGACTTGCAAGGGAGAGAGGCCGGGAAGGGGCGGGACTGCTCCGGTCCTCTGCGCGGTTCCTATCCATGAAATAATTAAACTTCCCCTCTGCGGCGCCCTAAAGCGAGCCTGACGAAGACATACTAACCGCAGAGGCTTGATTTGTATTAGCAGAAACTCCTGATTGTGAGCCGGAGGTGGCTCCACTCACTCTGTCTCCGAAGAGCAAAACCCAGGCTGCACGTGGAGGTGCCCGTGGAGCCTGGGTCCCATTCCCAGCCTTCAAAGGAAGCTGGAGGTGAGAGTGGAGAGGGGCAGGGGCCACTTTTTCTGGGGACCAAGTCCATCCCCCCCCATCCCTAGTCTCAGCCTCCTTTCAGGGTATAGGTTTACAATGCATTCGTCTGTTAGGATGCCAAAGGCCAGGATTCTGGGTCTGTCACAGCAGCACTCCTTGGGTGACTTGGGGGCCCCTCTATCCCGCTGCTGCTCCCCTAAGAATGCTACTCCCTTTCCCAGCTGCCCAAATCTAAAGCATCTTTAAAGGCCGTACTCAAGAGTCACCTCTGCCAAGAAGCCTTCTCAGATCTGAACACACTCCCCCTGCCCCCCAGTGCTGCCGGGTAAAGATGACTTAGGAATGGAGAGGAGGACTCCCTCCCAAGGGGGGCCCCGCTGGTGGGCGGGGTCTGACTCTGATGCCTCGCCGACAACCACCTCCCCAGGCCCCTCCATGGGATGGGCTGCAAATCTCGAATTTGTCTTCCTTTCTCAAATGACAGGAATTGATTAGCTTAGCAAGGAGCTCCAGCTGCTGCAAGGTGCCTGTTGTTGGCTCAGACAAAGAGCCCGAAGTAGGGCTCATCAAAAGGGACTGTGATCACGCCTTATGCTCTCCCGTTGGGTGGGCCCTGGCATAGGCTCCTGCTCAGTGACCGACCCGTGTGCTCTCTTGCTGTCTGTCCCTCCCTCTGCCTCTGCCTGTTTCTCTCTCTCACACACTCACACTCTCTCACACACACACACACCCACACTCACACACACCCACACTCACACACATGCTCAGAAGTGGTTAAAATTAAACTCTGGGCCTCCCAGGGGCCCATGCACCGAGGTGGACACTCGTCCACACAACAAGGTCCCCTCCTCTTGGAAAAAGCAAGTGGGGAAGTCGCCTAAGAGGCAGCAGCAACCCTCCGAAGGAAGAACCTGACCCAGTTTCAAGGGCCAGGCGTGGTCGCCTCGAAAGTCACCTTTGCAGCATAATCCCAATCTTATAACAGAAAAAAATAAATCCACAAATATATGCATTTAAGAAAACCCATGACCAGTGGTTATCACTTGGAGGATGGCAGGCGATTTTTATTTTCTCTCTCATACTTGCCTATTTCCACTTTTTCTGCAATAAGCAGGTACAGTCTTACTTTTAGAATCAGAAATAAATGTTATTTAAAAATAGAACGTGTGTGCCTGTGTGTGGAAGAGATTTTGCGAAGAGCCTTCAACTCCTTGAGGAGCTCCTATAATAGGCGTGGGAGGAGCTTCTGTCCCCCCAAGGAGAGAAACAAGCCCAGCTGGCTCAGGTGGCGGCTGGGAGATCCCGGTTGGAAAGCAGGAGGACCTGGGGAGAGAGTTGGCAAAGGCCCAGTGGGTGGATGAGCGTGTAGCCTCCTGCTCCCCGTTGGAGAGAGGGCTCTGTAAAATGAGCAGGACCCAGGTCAGGGCCCACGGGACCCAGAGGAGACATCCGGGCACATCCAGTGGAACGCCTTCGTTTACACACGGGGAAATCGCGGCCCTGCCAGGAGAAGGGACTTGCCCAAGGTCATATTTCAGTGGCAGAGCCAGGACTCTTGGCTCGAAGGAGTGTGCAATCTGCTCCCTCACCAGATTCTGGGAGGAGCTTTTGGCAACCCCAGGAGAAGATGACATCTGGACCCAAAGAGCCATAATTGGGGAGTTATCTTTTTAATTTTCTTTTTAAATATTTTTATTGAATTTATTGGCGTGACTGGTTAATAAAATTACATAGGTTTCGGGTGTACAATTTATAAACATCATCTGTACATTGTACTGTGTGTTCACCACCCCAAGGGAAGCTAGTTGGAGGTCTAAGGAAGAAGGCATTCTTCAAGTCACCAGCCAGATGGACTTGCCCATCTAGACACAATGGGGCTTTGATGGGAGGCAGTGTTGCCTCAAAGACACCCCCAGCTTCCCTCCTGGCCTGGCTGTTTCCAGAGCAGCCCCCTGGGGATGTGGCCCCACCCACAGCCTGCCTGCAGCCCTGTTTACAACTTCCCTGCCACCAAAGGGTGACGGAACCCTCCCTCTTTATGCCCCACCCCAGCCAGATGATGAAAATGTAATCCAAAAAAATCACATTAGACATGCAGATTCAACTTAAAATACCTATATGTATCTATAATTTAATGGCAATTAGGAGCTCATCAGCTTTTTCTTCCTGTCTCGTGTCTCGGGGTGTTTTGCCTCCCTGGTTCAGCTCTGCTCCTGGGAAAACATCTTGGGGCCTTTGATCCTTGGGCTGAGAGATTGAGTGAGTGGAAGTTCAAAATGAGATATTGTGAGTCGAGCAGCTCCATTTACCCCTGAACGCTGACTGCCTCCTGGGTACGGGTCTGCCCTGCCCTCTGGTAATATAGCTCATCTGAGTAGGAGAAGGCAGGAATGGGAAGAGGAGGGTCCTGTCCCTCTTAGGCATCTTAGTCCTAGTTCCCTATTTCCCCAGGGCCTGCACCACTCAGATGCCCTGGCTTAGTGCCTACCACCCAGAATCCCAAATTCTTCTCAGAAGCCCAGCACTCCCCCTTGGGCCAAGAGGCTGCAGAATCGTTGAGGACATGGAGGTCAAATTGGGGCAAAATCACACAGATGGGGTGAAGCCAAAGCTGGGCTAGCTCCATACAGAAACTCTGGCATCCTTTAAGAGACTCATCCTATATAATAAAAGCCTAATATGCTAAGTGTCCAGTCGTCTGGTCGACTGTTCAACCAATCAAAGCGTAATATGCTAATGATATGCTAAGGTCACTCAACTGCTTACTATGATGTGCACTGACCACCAGGGGGCAGACGCTCCGACTGGTAGGTTAGCTTGCTGCTGGACTCGCCCTGGAGCCCTCCCATGGTCCCTCCCCAGCCCCAGCTATGCACCGGTGGGGTCCCTCGGCCTGGCCTGTGCCCTCTTGAAATCCGGGAACCCTCGAGGGATGTCAGAGAGCCGGTTTCAGCCCAATCCCACAGGCCAGGCTGAGGGACCCCACTGGTGCACAAATTCGTGCACTGGGCCGCTAGTAGCATAATAATGAGCTGTGCGCGAGCACTCTGTCCACCCTCTCTCATACTCACATCAGCCCTGCAAGGGAGCATCATGAGTATTTCACAGAGGAAGAAACAATAGGAGCGGTAAAGTGACTCCCTTGTGGTCACACAGCTAATAGAGGTGGAACTAGCATTTGAACCTCAGACTTACCCATCCCAAAGCCCACGCTCTTTGCCCCACTCCCAGCAGCGCTTGAGTTCCCTGAGAGCTGAGATGTCAGAAACCCACTGCCCTTTAGCAAGCCCGCACCATCCTCACAGGACCGGAGATCACTCAGGCCTCGGCAATTCTGCTTTCTGTAGGGCATGGTGCAAAGGAAGCCTACCAGTTTCAGAAGCCTAGCTTCCCTTTGGTGGGAGCCTGGGTGTGATGGTTAATTTTATGTGTCGACTTGACTGGGCCAGGGGTGCCCAGACATTTGACCGAACACAATTCTGGGTGTGCAGACGGAGTAAAACAGCTTGTCCTCCCTCGTGTGGGTGGCCCCATCCAATTAGTTGAAGCCCTGAGAGCGGCTGAGTGAGAGGGAACTCTCTGCTGACTGCTGGGGCTGGGCCATCGGTGCTTCCAGCCTTCTACTCGGACTGAAGCATCGGCTGCTCCTGGTCCTTGCTGGCTTCCAAGAGGAGCTCGAAGCATCAGCGCTCCTGGTGGTCAGGCCCCCAAGCACAGACGTAACTGCACCATGGGCTGTCCTGGGGCTCCAACTTGCCAGCTGCAGAAACGACGTCTCAGCCTCAACAATCATGTGAACAAATTCCTTGCTATCCATCCATCCATCCATCCATCCATCCATCCATCCATCCATCCTTCCTTCCATCCATCCATCCATCCATCCATCCATCCATCCATCCATCCTTCCTTCCATCCATCCATCCATCCATCCATCCATCCATCCATCCATCTATCCATCCATCCTTCCTTCCTTCCATCCACCCACCCATCCATCCACCCATCCACACATCCTTCCATCCATCCATCCACCCATCTTTCTATACTCTATTGGTCATCTGTCCTTTAAACGTTCCTGTGGAGAACCCTGACTAATACAAAGGGACATAAAGCATCCCAGAGGGAAAGTGGGGGTGAAGCAGGGAGCCCTCCTAGCAGCTGCATCCTAGGCCCCTCCTAAAGTTTTATCTCCAGAAGCCCCAAGTCCTACTTAGATCTCAAATGAAAATGGCAATAGAGCCAGGAGAAGCCCTGTAGAGAAAGGGGCCTGGCCAGGTGACTGCGAGCACATGTCTGAGCCCTTCCCCCAGAAGAAGATCTTAAATCTACCACCTCTCTGCCTCCCCAGCCCTGAGAAAACCTGCTTTGTGGTTGCAGCTGAGGCAGGTACCTGCACCTTCTCCCATCAGACCTGTTGCCCCCTCCCCGCAAGGAATCCATACCATTCTTATGGGCTACCGTGGCCAGCAGAGGGTGAGAAATTCAGAGAAGGGCTCCTCCCCTCAAATGAAATCTGGACTTATTTGTTGGGAGCCCAGGTGGGGGTTAGAGGGGAGAGAGCTGGGCAAGGGCTCTGTGGTGGTCCTGCCCTGGACCCTCATTTCTCAAAGGAGGGCAGTCTGTGGGGATGAAGCGTTTAAAGGACAGATGGCCGCCCTGGGCTGACAGCTGGTGAGGAAGCTGTGGGCACTGACTCGTAAGCCCAACAGCTCCATATATATCAGGCAAACAAGCGTTGCTCCCGCCAATATATCACCCGGGGAACCAGTCGGCACCAGAGGAACGAACATTAATGGTCACAACAGCCACTGTGACTGTCCCCGTTCCATGCGTTCTCTGGCTAGTGGGCTCAGGGGACCAGAACTGTTCCCCCCACTCTCAGAGGGTATACCAGGCACCCAGAGCACCAGGGCCTGATTGTAAGGGGGAGGAGGGTGCTAACATGGATTTTGTAGTCAGATGGGCCTAGCTTCACACCCGGCTCTGCCACTAGCTGGGTGCCTTGGGCAAGTCTCAGTTTCCGCATCTGTAAAGTGGGGATGGTGGTACCCCACCTTTTGAGTCACATAGTATGATCACTGTGAGCTTCGCAGTTGGGGAGAGGCCTGAATCTGGCCCCGGCTCATGGCAGGTCTGCAAGTCGGCCAGAGCTGACTCTCATTCTCTACCACATCGGCCCTCGGACTGGGATGGGGACCAGTCCCTGGTGCAAATGCAAACGCCTGGGACAGACACCAGATCTAGCCAACCAGACTCAGGGGACGGGGCATCCCTTTACACCATCTCCTCGGGGATTCTGTTGCAGATGGTCCAGGACCATTCTCCCCTGTTCCGTCCCCCCCCCCCCCCCCAGCATGATCTAGCCTTTGCCCTGCCTTCCACCGGGGCTCACATTGGTTACCCCCTGGCACTGGGAGTAGACTCAGCCTCCGGATCTGTGTCCAGGACTCATGCCTTGAAGTGCCTCTTCTTCCAGCCATGGGGGTGGGGTGGGGGTGGGTGGGGAGAAATGATGACGTTTGGACCAGGAACAGGACCATGTTCCCGGGGGGTGGGGCACACAAACAGGCCACCCACATCTGCCAACCAGCTCCTCCTGGTGGGGCCAGGCAGTGGAAGAAAATAGAAGGCCCACGGCTCCCTGCCTGCCAGGCCCCATTCGAGGAGCTGGGGTGGGAGCTGCCCACCCACTGAGCACTCTGTGTGCCCACCCAGCACTGGGCCCTTTACTTAATGCCACTTCTGTTCCAGCTTCAGCTCCATGAGGCAGTTTGGGGGGCTGGGACCTGAGCCTCTGCAGGCCGGTCAGAGCCCATCCTGTAGCCACTGCTCTGACAGAGGAATTGCACCCCAGCTGGCCCACTCTTGCCCTCTCTTCTCCACCCCTTTCTGCCTACACAGCTCAGGCCTCACATCCCAGACCTATTGGCAGACTTGCATCTCTGAGGAAAAGGCAATAAAAGCTTAATAAAACCGGCAACATACAGAACCGCGAGTTATAGCCAGCCCCTCAAACGCCCCTTGTCTGCAGGGTCAGAAGGTTCCGGAAAACCTTCACTGCATGCCTTGGCCAACCTGTCCAGGCCGCCTCCTCCCACCCCCTCACCCCCACCCCTGAGTCTCGGCCGCTGCCTGGAGTTCTGAGTGAGCCCACAGGACCCCCTGCACCCAGCAGCCAGTCAGCTCCCCAGCCCCCAGATCACTGCGTTAATAACAAATAAAAAGATCCCTGCAAAATAAGACCAATAACCATGGCCATAAAAGCCAAATTGGATTCCTTCCTGGCTGATGAGCTCGGGGCCCTTCTCTCTCTCCGAGACCCGATTAACAAATATGTAAAACAATTCCCTGGGCATCTCTGCATCTCAGCTCCAGCCAGCTCTTCCTGGGAACTCAGGCTCAGAGGCAGGGAGGAGAGGAAGCAGGGATGGGTGCGTGGGGCAGCCCAAGGGGCCCCCTGAGGCTAGAGTAGGGCCCCGCCCTGCCACCAGCCTGCTGGGTGACCCAGAGCAAGTCAGTCCCATCTCTGGATGGATGGTCCCCCATCTAGAGGGAGATGCTCTCTAAAGTGGCCTCCCCTTCATCCCTAATCGGAAGCTATTGTCTAACTGGGGAGCACACAGGGTGGGTCCTGCTGTATCATCACTCCACGTGTCAGGTCCGCTGACCAGTATGTGCTGATGCCATGGGCTTCACTGGGACACGGCAGGTGGCCGCCTGCCAGTTCTTAGCTCAGGGGGAGCTTTGGAGGCCTGTCTCCCTCTGCTCCCCGCAGCACACCCAGACACATCTGTGGGTCCAGGATGTTGCAAGACTCTCCTGGGTCTCCCCACCAAAGAGAAGCTTGAGGGTAAGCTGGAAGCGCAAAGATAAAAAGGCATTTAATGCAAAGCAATCAAGCCCCCCAAGGGGCCACCAGGACTGGTTTGGGTGGCATCTGAGAAGGGACTGTACCTCCAGCCTCACTGCCTAGAAAGAAAGGGAGAAGCCTTAGGGCAAATCTCCCCCTCTGCAAACTCGGGGCTCCCCCAGCCCCAGCCGCCTGGGCTTGTGGGGGGTCGAGGAGGCTAGCACTGATGAAAGGAGCACCGCAAGGAGATGCTGGAGGCTGCTCAGGCCCTCGGTCCCGGTTCCCGGGTCAGAGCCATTATCTCCTGTCCCCTCCCCTCGGCCTGGGGGACTGAAGGATTTGCATCTATGCGGCACTGGAGATCATGTTCCTATACGTTTCC
Organism: Myotis myotis; assembly: GCF_014108235.1. NCBI lineage: Eukaryota > Metazoa > Chordata > Mammalia > Chiroptera > Vespertilionidae > Myotis > Myotis myotis. The sequence continues at coordinate 5,330,321 of NW_023416324.1, read as the reverse complement.
AGTCGTAAGGATTATTTCCAATTTGCAAACAAGAAAACTGAAGCTAAGAAAAGGGATTTCTTTGAACCTGATTTCTGATAAGCTGATTCCTCTTCTCAGTGTATTAGAATCTTACATGTTTGAAAACTCCCAGAATTCTAGAGCCAGCCCTCCTAAACCTTGCTGGCCTGCACACATGCACAATCATGCGTACACTCAGCGCACACGCGCAAACACACACACGCACGCACACACACATACATACACATTCAGTGCCTGCCCCTGGAGTCATTCTGGCCACAGTCTGGGCACAGCCCAGCCTGTGGGGCAGCTTCCAGGAAAGGGGGACGAGAAAAGAGCATCAGGAACTGACACCCAACTTCACCATCTTGGGTGTCCAGGTAGAAACGCACCCCTGTGCCCGCACAGGTCAGTGGCTCGGGGAAAGGGCTTCCTGGCTACACTGTTGATTGACAGCTCAGGTGTGCATAGTGGGGAGAGAGGATGTCAAAGTCCACCAGCCCCTTCGCACCCAGGGCCAGCACAGAGGCCCCTGCCGGGGTGGGGTGTCTAACACTGGCCTCAGCCTCAGCCCACCCTCCACGCTGGTGCCGCTGCCTAGAGACAGGGGTCAGGGCTGGAGCTGAGCAGCTGCCACAGGATGCCCAGGGTGGCGGGCAGATCCCCAAGGACCACCCCCCAACTCTGCCGCCTTTCCCACAAGATGCTTGGGAAGTTCAGGACCCCAGAAATATAGAACCACTGACTCTGGCCCCAGAGTCCAGGAGTGACCCAAGGACGCTCCCTGGGCCCAAGAATCCCAGGCCCCTGCTGCCCCTGCCCAGTGACGCGGTGCTATCCTATCTGGTGGGAACTTCCTTAGTCCTTCCACAATAATGGGCTCTGTCTCCCATTTGCTTGTGACCTTGGGAAAGTCTTTCCTTCTCCCTGGGGCCTCAGTTTGCCTGTCTGTCCAATGGGAGAGCTAGATTCAATGAGCTTTCAGGTACCTCCCAATTCTGTCATTTGGAGTTCCCAAAGGTCCAGTCACAGACATGTGACAAGAGAGGAGGGGGGACTTAGGGCTGGGGGAGCAGCTGGGAAGGTGACGAGGGTTGCAGATTTCTCGGGGTGTGGAAACTGCAGCCTCCATCAGCTTTGCAGCCACCTGGGGTTCCAACCTTGCCATGGCCAGGAGCCAGAGGAGCCCCGTGACCGGGGCAGAACAGGATGGGGGGTGCGGTGCACAGTAAGAAGATGAGATTCAGGGGTTCATCCTATTTCTTTCTGACCCTGAGCTAAAGGGGATTCCAGGGGGACAAGAACAGGACCCTTCCCTTTGTCAGTACTGAGAACCAGGTCAGGCCCCACCCAATCAAGGCCCTGGCTGTCCAAGTCCATCAGCCTCATTCACCAATTCTACATTTACCAGTTCATTCATTCCCTTAGTCATTCATAGTCTTAATTCCTTCACTGGTTGGTGCTCGCTATATAAAATAAGGACTTTCTGTTACATTTTCAAGATCTTAACTTGCAATGTCTTGAAATCCTTTCCTCCCCAAGGCTCTGGGAACCTTCTCACCCCAGATCTATTCTCATGCTCATTAATGCCCGAGAATGCCTCTCTGCCGACATGTCTCTTTTCATCACCAATTCCTGCTGCTACTCGGGGACCATCTGCTCAAAGCCTCCGGAGGACGGGGTCGGAAAGTCAGGAACTTCTCAGGGAGTGTGCAACGGCTACTCGCCCGCATGCCCTTCACCAGCCAGCCTCGCCCCAGCGTCCGGGCTGAGAAGGGAAGGAGGTTTTCTCCTTTACCTGCTGCCACTTCCCCAGAGCCCGGTTTTCCTCCAGCTTAGCCCAGGCTCTCAGGCCTGGGTCGCAGAGAGGAACCAACGCCACCATCCTGCCTTTGTGAAGTCACTAGGTGATGCTTTAAAACCAGCAAATGGTCCTGGCTCGTGTGGCTCAGTCGGTTGGAGCGTCACCCTGTACACTGAAAGATGGTGGGTTCGTTCCCAGTCAGGGCACACTCCAGGGTTGCAGGTTTGATCCCCGATCAGAGCACAGGTGGGAGGCAACCAAACAGTATTTCTTTCTCATATCAATGTTTCTTTCTCTCTCTTCCTTCCTTCCTCCTCTTTCTAAAAATCAATCCTATGTAATAAAAGGCTATTATGCAAATCGACCAAGTGGTGGAATGACTGGCCACTATGACACGCACTGACCACCAGGGGGCAGACGCTCAATGCAGGAGCTGCCCCCTGGTAGTCAGTGCACTCCCACAGGGGGAGCTCACGGCTCCCAGAAGCTGAGCTCACGGCTGAGGTGGCAGTGGCGGGAGGCTCTCCCACCTCCGCGTCAGTCAGACATCCCCCAAGGGCTCCTGGACTGTGAGCGGGTGCAGGCTGGGCTTTGGGACCACCCCCGCCATTGCACGAATTTCATGCACTGGGCCTCTAGTATTAAAATAAAATTAAACCAACAAGTGCTTTCAACCAGGAATTTCCCACATGGAAGCATATCTGGAGGGATGCAAGTCCCAGCTGTGTCTACATGAAACGAAAAGGGGAAACATCTGGATGACTGCCAGAAAAGGCCTGCCAGTCTGCCAGATGTTGCCCACATCTGGACATCTGAAAAGGGATCTGCTTGGTTGCTCGGCAGTCAAGAGGCAAACGGTCAACCCACATCACCCAGTCAACAGGGATGTAGCTCAAATCCTTATGTACAAATTACCCAGATTACTGAAGGATCCCAAAGGTATTTGGGTTTCAATCACACTCATCTTTAAAGACCCAAATCAAGTTGATAGGAAGGTCAGAGTGTGAGCTTCAGTTGCCTTGTGGTGGCCGTGGTTATGGCATCCCCGGGGCCAGCTTGCCTGGGGTTTGACTCCTATCTCCATGGCTTACCAGCAAGCTGCTCAGTCTCTCTATGGTTCTCATTTCTCATCCTTAAAATGAAATAACAATGGCAACTCTGCATAGGGCTGGGATGAAGATGGGATGATAATACCTATAAAGCTCTAAGCCCGGTGCCTGGCAGAGAGTAAACATTCAAAATATGTTGGCCATTATTGTCATCATCGTTATCTCCGGGCGATCACCCTGCAGAACTCTCCCGGCTAAGAACGCGAGAAGCCCACCAGGAAGTGCAGAGGCCAACGCGGGAGGGGAGCACGCGGCACTCCTCCCCAAACATCCTGGGAACACGTTTGCCACAGCGGCCCCAACTCCAAGCCCCTTTGAGCTGCTTCCCCAGAGACAAGCAGATCACCACGTTCTCCTTCAGGACAGGAGTGGCTTCCAGCTGGAAGTCATGTCCCCTTTATTAACACGATCTGGCAAAGGACGCGTGGTCCAGGTGCCAGTATGTGTGCCGGAGGCATTGGGCAGATGGCTGGACAGGTGTGAATCTTCCCTGCTGCACCCCCCCCCCCCACCAGGACATCAAGCCGGGGCGGGGGGTGAGGGGTGGACACTCAGTTGTCCTGCAGGCACCACCGTGGGAAACGTCTCTCCTGACCCTGGAATGACCACGTGCCTGGGTCATGTCCTCTGAGTCCCAGGGGACACATGGGTCCCTCGTCTACTTCTGGTGGGGGGCCTGGGTGAGCCATCCCTTCTCATCCCTCACCTCCGCTGGGGCAAAAGGTACCAGGGGCGGGGATGCGAGACTGGTGAGCTCTACAGGGACAGAGGCAGGCTTCCCCACTTCCGCATGTCTAGTGCCTGGCGCACAGTGGGGCTGCTAGGCAGGGACTTGGGGTGGGGATTGAGGAGAAGGCTTTTTAAACCTCTGGGCACTGTCTCCTGGGACATCACTTCTGGGTTCCAAAGAGCTTCCCCTATAAGAGACCTGCACGGTTCCCACTGGCATCTAAATCCAAGTCAGTCCTTCCTATTGCCCCCGCCACCTCCTCGTCCCCAGTGGCCAAGCTCACTGCAGACAGCAAGACCCTAATTTGCCACCCAATGGCCCTCTCCAAATTGCCCAGGTCCCCACTCTGGGTCCCTCAGAGGGAGGAAGCAGATGTCAGAGTCAAGCGCATGCTCGGGGTTCTGCATGCCTAGTTCAGTCTCTCCCCTGAGTTCAGGGAGAAATACCCAGACCCTACGTCCCCCAGGGGTTGGCCCCAGGACCCCGCACTGGGATTCTTCCTTCCAGGATTTGGCAGAGGCACCGCTTCTGCCGGCACAAATGCCAGCAAGCAATGGCAGGAGGGGTCGAGTAAATAGCCTGCTGCTGTCCGTTTGCTCCTCCTCCCTCGGCTTTGCTTCCAAATCTCCTTCACCCCCAGAGTGAACCTGCTCATGGAGGCCCTGTGGGCCCCCCTGCCTCTTTACCAGCTGTGTGACCTTAGGCAGGGGAGTCAACCTCTCTAGCCGCTGGTCCTCCCATTGTGAAGTGGAACAAGCACACTTTGGCTGTTGTGGGGATCGCATCAATTAATATAAGCATTTACACAGTGCCTGGCACATGGCACGTGTTCTGTATGTGCTAGTGTTCGTGATGATGAATAGTTGGGGACCTGGGACAGGCCACAGGGTCAGGCTCGATGCTGAGGGGACGCGGAGGAGAGGCCCTGGGCAGCGGGAGCCAGCTGCCTTTCCCCTCGTGGCATGGCATGCCCGGCTGGGACGCTGAGATGCAGGCTCTGCGGCCAACGAGCTGTGTGATGCTGGGCAGCTCACCTGCCTCCCTGAAACAACATCCCCAGGTGCAGCCCTGGCCTCTTACAGAGTTTAAAGATCTTTTCTAGCCCAAGCCTCACAGTGGGACTCCTGCCTGAGCCCATCCCCCAGGCAAACGGATTACAGCTCTCATGGCTGGAGACAGAGCCCGAGATGCAAAGGTGAGGCACCCAGTTCGGGCCCTCGCTCAGAAGTCAGTTCTGGCCCTAGCTCAGAAGTCTGGAGTCCCCACCTTGGGCCCATGAGAGATGGCCAGAGCCAGCGTCAGGTGACAGTACTGCCCTTCACCTCTGACTCAGGGAGCAGAGGAATTTACATTCACAAAAAAAAAAATATTTACTGAATGAATGAATGAACGAATACCAGAAATAATGCAGAGCCCTGGACAGGTGGCTCCATTGCTGGGCACGTCACCCAGTACACCAAATGACTGCAGGTTCGATTTCCAGTCAGGGCACATACCTAGGTTGTGGGTTCAGTCCCTGGCCCGGGTGCAGATGGGAGGCAACCAATCCATGTTTCTCCCCCTACTTCCTCTAAACATACCCTCGGGTGAGGATTAAACCTAAATAAATAAAATAATGGAGAGCACTGGGCAAAATAAGGGCTCTTCCTTCCTTCAGATCAAAATGTTTGCCCGTGAAATGCGACTTTGGGAAAACATGCATATTTGTGAGTCTATTTCGGGCCAACACTGCTCTTTATTTATTCTCCCTGCGCCTTGCATGTGGAACCCAGCGAGGAGGGGTGTTTGACGGACTCGGACACTGGTTCTCCGGCAGAGACGCACGCAGGTGGGGGAGGGTGGGCAGGAGGAGGAGGATGTCAAATGACAAGCCCTCTTCCTCGGCTGGGACTAACGGACAACCAGACCCCCTGTCTCACTGTCCCAGCCCCCAGTTTCTCCACATTTGGGTGGGGGAGGAGCATAAGAGGTTCCCATGGGGAGACAATTTCAAAGAGGAGAAAGGGAACCAAAGAGGCCAATCACTGAACTTCCAATCATGATGATGCTACCATCATTATCAACAGCGATAGTGCTATTATCAGCCACCTCCACCACCTCCTCCATGTGTGGGTGCCTATTTTTATGGCTGACCGTGGGCGGGCTGTTTGCCCTTAGGGAAACCACCTTCTCTCCCAGCATCTCGCTTTGTTCATCTGTAAAGGTGATTTTTACAGCTCATGGGGCTGTGGGAAGTGGCTGCTTAGCCAAATGGTAAGGATGACTGTCTTCTCTCCCAGCCTCAGATCCTGGCCAGCTGCCCATGCACAGCCTACTTTCGTGTCTTAGGGACTTGGGGCTGATTGCCAAGGCCCTACCCACCAGCAGGCCCTCTAAAGCTGCTCTCAGCTGGTCCCTTCTCCGTGGTCATTTACAATCAGAGTCAGTCCTGGGGAGAAAGAGTCTTAGACAACTTCACCTGCCTTTGCATGACCAGGCAAGTGGGAGGGAAATGGGGGGGACAAGGAAAACATGTCTAAACTATAGAGAAAATGGCTTAAACCATGGCCCCAAGGCTCTGGGGATCGGGAGATCCAGGTTTAAGTCTCCACTCTTTTATTCATTCATTCATTCATGCATGCATGCTTTCATTCATTCATTCGTTTGTTCATTTATTCACTAAGCATCCACCAACCACAAAAACTGTGGTTCATACAGAGGATATACAGACAGTGGAATCACTGCCTGCCCCAATGGAGATTGCATTTCAGCTGTGTGACCCCAAGAAAATTACTTGACATCTCTGGTCCTATAAAGGAAATCATCTGAACATCCCTCATTCAGGGGACAGGATGACTTCACTAGTGGTGGGTGCTCTGAGGAAGGGGAAAGGTACAATAGCTCTGGGGTTAGAACCGAAAATTTCATTCCCACCCACACTCAAGAGGCTCATGAGACAGTCAATGTCCCACATTACTAGGGCCAACAAGAGACCCGGAAAGTCACCTCAACCTGCCCTGTTCTTGTACAGACCGGAAGCCTGAGGCTCGGAGAAGGGAATTCACTGAAGGACACAGTTGATCTGTGGCCAAGCTGAGACTAGGTCCCAGGCCTCCCCACTTGCACTCAGAGCTCCTCCCACCACATCATGCTGGAGCCTAGTTTCTGGATATTAAGGGCGACAGCAGGAGCAGCATCAAAGGGCAAGCGAGGGCATGGGCACCAGGCCTGTCAAAAAGTCAGGTCCCCAGGGAGGTGGGGATGGAGCCACTTGGTGTGGAATCCCGGCCCCTTGGAGAGACCGTGGGGACTCGGGTGCATCTATTCCTGGACATTTTCCTGGGGAGGGGCAGAAGCTGCTGAGGCCATGGGTGGAAAGGGGTGTGTGTGTGTGCCAGACTCCCAAAGAGGAAAGTAGGGGTGCAGAATCTGCCAGGAGAATGGAGTCAGCTCCCCGTAGGAGCCAGCTGTACCCACAGGGGAGTGGGCTGACTGAAGAAAGTTGGGGAGAGAGTAAAGGTGCCTGGGAAGGAGGAACTGGAAAAGGCAAAAGAAAGAGGAGGGGTGTGTGTGTGTGAAAGATAAACACAGAGGAGGAGAACAGCACAGGGGAACAAAGACACAGAAAGTGCAAGTGAAGAATGATGCAGAGAGCGAGGGGCACAGACCCTGGTTGTCGAAGGAGGTTTGTCTGGGGTAAGGTCTGAAGAAGGGGGGCTCAGCAAAACGCACTGAGCCTAAAACCAAGATTTGGGGAGGCTGGGTTTCTGCCCGCAGCTAAGCTTCCACTGGGCGGGAAGCTCCTCCCTCCATTTGGCAAAGGCCCGGGTTCCTGCCCAGTTCTGCACTGGAGTGAGGGGGGGGGGGGGGGGGAGGTGTGCTCTGCTCCCCTGGCAGGAGCAGGACTGGCGTGTGTGCGTGCGTGTGTGTGTGTGTGTGTGTGTGGTGAGGGCTCTGAGTCCTGGGCATCCCTGTGAGGACTCAGCAGTGAGCTCTGGAGTTGGGCTTATTCTGGGTCCGGAGACAACTGGACCTGGAGTGAAGAGGCTGCCAGGCTGCAGGGGCTCCTGGGAAGATATGAGCTTGTCCACGTGCGTGTGGATGGACCTTCCCGGGCGTGTGGATTGTGCGGACGGTGGGTGGATATGGGTTTGCGTGAACGGACTGTGAATCCGGGTGGGGGCTGTTTGCGGGTGGTCTGTAGATCTGCGTGAAGGTGCATGTGGGTTGGTGGGGTTTGAGGCTATGCTCCCCCGCGAGGCGCTGTCCGCGGTGCTGACCCAGGGCGTGGAGGGGCGGGGCTCTTCACCACGCCTCCCGAGGGACTGCAGGGATCTGGCGTGGGCTTCCTCAGCAGAGAGGGGCCCCGGAAGCCTAGCTGCGCCCACCCCCACCCCCGGGAGTTGGGAAAAGTTCTCCCAGAGGCGGGGCTGACTCACGGGACTCAGCACCACTCGCGCCAGAAATCTTCCCCGATCCTCAGCGCGCCACTGCTCCGCTGCCCGCCCCACCTCCACTCTCACTCGGCTTCCCTCGCCCGCCCCGCCGGACCTGCAGCCCGGCTAACGGGGCCGCGGCTCCCGGGAAATGTCCCGCTGAGAGCGTAAGTGCGCTCAGGCGGCGAGCAGGTGGCGTGGCGGTCACAAACCTTTTTCTGACCCCTCCCTCCGCTCTAGCCCGGCCCCGAGCCCGATTCGGGACAGGTTCAGGCTGACAACTTTTATGGACTCAGTCATCCACCCGCCGCGACGAGCAGGGGGCCAGAGGTCGGAAGGCGCCCCGCAGGTCGGATGCCTCGTGGTTTCTGGATCTCAAACTGACCCGTGCAGAACCGAGGCTGCTTGGGTCCGCGGGGAGTTGGTGCGGAGCTGGAGAGCGGCCGCGGGGGACAGGCTCTGGGTTCTCCCGAGCTGGTGGGTTCCGACGCCCGCATCCCGGGCTGGCTGGGGCTCGGGAGAACTTCACACACGGCCCCGCGCAGGCCGGGGTAGGGGCGGCGCGGAGGACCTGCCCCGCTCCCGCAGCAATGCATCCCCCAGCCCACACCCCGATGGCGCCCAGCGGCCGTCGCACTCACCTCGGCTGGCCAAGCTGAGCGGGCTCAGCCGCGGGCGCGGGAGGGAGGCGCGCCGGAGCGGCCAGGGACTGCAGCCACCCAGCGGGGCGGACTGGTCTCCTCGCGGAAGCCGCAGGGAAAAGCTCTTCGGAGCTGCGGAGGCCGGGGTTCCCAGTCCCGCTCCAGAGCGCACAGACCGCGTACAGCCTGGTGCGGAATCTGGTCCCCAACGCGCAACCCCGAGCTCTCCGCGCCGCCGCCTTTTATTCGCCGCCCGCCTTTGTTTGGGTCTCGGCTTCTACCACGGGATGTGGGGGTGTCCAGGGCAGGCTCTGAAGCCGGGCCCCACCCCCAGCCATCGGCGCCACCGGCCTCTGAACCGCCCGGCCTTGCGTCAGTGGCGGGAGAGGGCCTGCGCTCCACCGCGCACTGCTGTCTCCCGAGCCCGCCGCCAGGCGCCACGGTGGCCGCCGCTCCCCCTGCGGGAGCCGTGCGGTGGTACAACCGGGCTCCCACTGCCAGCGGCCGGGGCTGCGAGCGGCGCAGCGACCCCTGGGGGTCAGTCCTCGCTTCTGCAAATGGCTCAGGCCGGGGGCCGCCTTCCCTTCCCCAGGAGTTTCTTAGGTTCCTCTCCCAGTCACCCAGCCTTGGCAGGTCACCAGCCTCCTTGACATTCGAGGGCATCCTTGGGTCTCCCCAGAGGGAGATGCCAAGCCCAGGCTCCTGGCACCGTCCCTCCCTCCCTCCTTCTCCATTCACCTCTCTGGCACCAGAGCCCAGAGTCATGCCAACTCCTGGCCCCGGCATCCCTCCAGCTCTAACACCCCTTTGTCCTGATACCCCTGGCCAGAGGACCACAGGAGAAGCAGCTGGGGAGCGGTGGCCAGTGTCTGGCCCATTTCTCTCCATCAGTGCTCAGGGGGCATTGGCATTGGTGTCACCCAGGGAGATCCAACGGGGATCCCTCCAAAGAGGACCAGCTGCCAGTCCCCAGCTGTAGGACCGAGGGAAGCCAGAAAGAAGGGAGGCCGTTGCCACTGCTGTGTGAGGGGTGAGCCGGGAGCTTGTCATACATCCACGGAGTGTGTGCTGAGGGAGGAACAGGGAAGACTGGGGAGCACATCTGTGCAGAAGCAAATGGCCTGAGGCCGTGTCCCTGCCCCAGCACTCACTCCCTATGTGCTCAGGGTCACCAGGGGAGCCACTGCCAGGCTTCCAGGTCTGTAGGGGACTCCAGAAGCTCCCGGTGGCCTGGAGAACAGTGTTGGGAGCAGCTCCAGGCATGAGGGGTGCCGCCCTGAGCTGTGAGGGCGGACAGAGAGAGACCGGAGTCCTCACCCAAAAGGTGGAGAGCGTATGTGTTGCTGCTCCGACATCAGAGGCCAAAGCTGACATCTGAGTGCAGAGGACAGCCCCTCCTGGCACATCTCAGAGGGGAGGCCGAGAATGTGCGCCCTGGGAGAGGGTGGGAGGAAGAACAGGAAAAGACTGGCATTTAAAGGAGCAATAGGGAGACAGAGTGTGTTCCCAAGCCCAGCTGAGAGCAAAGTGTTTTGTTTGCTGCGTGAATGGCTTACTCTTTTCAGCTGGTGTGAAGGCTGCTGCCAGGAGCCTCCTCAAAGTTCCTCAAAGCGCCTGCCCTGACAAACCCTCTCAGCCTGACAAACCCTCAGGGAGAGCCAGTGATGTGCCCTGTGGTGCCCCAACACCCTCCGCCCTCCGCGGGGGACACCGCCCCCACTCCTTGGCGAACTAGAGTTAGTGGATCGGGGTCCTAGCTGTGGCCACCTTCTCCACACCCTCCCAGAAGCTGTCTCTGGCCTCCCGGGACCTCCAGATGATCCCGAATGGGGGCTGGGCTTGCTCTGCCCTTGATTGGGGAGCCTTCCCAGAACGGAGGGTGTAGAGATGGAGGCCCAGTGGAGTGGGGGAGGAGGGGAGGAGTGTGGTACCCAGGAACATTGGGAAAATACAATTTTCCCAGGCCATCAGCGAGGTTTTAAAAATGCAAATGGAACCGGGCCTTTGAAATATGCCTGCCATAAAGTGGAGCTGGTGGTGGCAGCGGGAGCTGGCGCGGGCAGGGAAAGTCATGAGAATCCTCCTTCTGGGGCCTCATCGTCCAACTCCCTTCCCCCTGCTCCAACTCTGCCTGCAGGACGTCTGTTTATGGAGGCCTGGGGGTGCTGGACTCAGAGATCCCTGTCCGACCTGGGGCACCTTGTAGCCCCCTTTAACTCCAGATGCTAATTAAAGATCGCTCCAGCGCCCAAATGACCTGCCCAATGGAAAGGCTGCAGAGTATAAGATCCTGTCTCCCCCCCCCCCCCCCCCCCGACCCTCCACTCCAGAGCTGTCTGGTGGAAGCTCTTTCCGGGTCTGTTTTACATGCCTCTTGGCGCCAACAGGCGGCTTCCCCTGGACTCTGTCTTCACCGCTAATTGAAAAGCCTTCTTCTGTAAGGGGTTTGAGCCATAAAGGGCTGCTTTGTCCTTAGCTCCCATCCCTTTATTTCTATTCCTGTTTTCTCTCCGACTGTGTTTGAAGTGGAGCCTCTGAGCTCAGCACGGATCCCAGCACAGCCATACTTTGGTTCCATCCCTACCAGCCATGTGACCTTGGGAAAGTCACTTCACCTCGCTGAGCCCCAGTCATCTCATCTATAAAATGGGGATTGGAAAGGCACTTGCCTCATAGCAGTGGTTACAGAGATATATTAAATGAAATAAACTCAGTGCAAAAATACCCATTAGCACAGGGCATGGCATAAACCAAACTCTAAATAAATACTAGCTCCTCCTCCTCCTCCTCCTCTTTCTTCTTTTCTTCTCCTTACCTGCTGGGTAAGAGATGGCCTAGCGGTGACCATCACACCTCTCACTTCCTAGCCCCAGCCCTGGTGAGGAGGACTGTATACGAATCAAGTCCTCCCACCAGATGGTTGAATAGCTGAGGGGAAGAGTATATGGGGAAGGTTGGGTGTTTATCTGTTAAAATACCATAGACTAAGACAGTTTCTTCATTGTCCCAGCATCAGGGAATAGAGTAACCACATGTATAAGTAGCCCTCCTTCAATTGGCTACACCCTGACTTGGAGCTCTTGGCCAGTGAGTGGAGGCAAGTGGCTGAGGTGTGCGGGAAAGGGCTTCAGATTTACAAGGCTGAGTGAGTTTTCTCTGTGTCTTTTACTAATGGTATGACCTTGGGTAAATCATTTCATTTCTCTGAGGCTCAGGTTCCCCAACTGCAAAATGGGAGTCTAATGACCTCTGCTTATACTATGCCTGCAATGATCTTTTCAGCTGAGGTGGAGCACAGATTTATAGGTGATAATTAGTCATATATGTATGTAGTGATATAGTTATAGTTATAGAGTTAGAGAGATTATGATAGAATGACCAGTCCTTGTTTCCATGACTTTCAGGGTTGATTGCACTTCATGTGATATAATAGATGCAAAAGAGCTCAGAAAACTCGCCCAAGTTCCTGGCAAATGAATTTCCACCTGAAGGTCATGCAGCAAGTTAGTGGAAGAGCTTGAGTTGGCCCCAGGCCTCCCGGGTTTCAATCCTGAGCTCTTCCCAAGTCACCATCTCTCCTCTTCCACGCCCCGTTCTTCCTGGCGCTCTGTTCATGGGGGCAAGTATGAGTTGAAGGGGAAAGAGGATGGGAAGGGGGGCAATAATTCAAGAGAGGAGAGAGAGATCTGGGGAGAGGTGATAGGGCCAGGCTGGGGTAAGAGAGGCTGAGCAGATGGCAGCCCTTCACTCCCGCCTCCTCCAGAATTCTGCAAACAGCCGGCCTAGCACTCCTTTCCCAGCCTTGCCTGCTTCCTCCAAGGAAGCAGGCAGCCTGCGCCAGAGTGAACACAATCCAAGTTATTAATTGCCTGCAACAATTAGCCCCGGCGCCTGGGCCTGCAGACGCCCTGGCTCTGAAAGAGGGAGCCAATTACAGCTTCATCAATATTCACGCTGCCACATAATGCTCTCCCAACAAGATGACCCCCGCATCTCCCACCCATGTTCTCAGGGGCCTTGGTCTGACCCCAACATCTGGAGAAGACGGGCTATGGCTGAGGCCTTCAAGAGTGGAAGTCAATAAGGGATCAGGACCCCAGGGTGTTCGCACATCGTAGGGCCAAAGTCCTGGCAGGGGAGAGCAGGACCCTGTCAAAGTTCTGGACAGGACAGCATTAGCCAAAGACCAGACCAGCCCATCGTGTGGGAGAGAATATAACCTCCAAGTTAAGGGTTTTAAAGCAGACTCCCCGAGGGTCTTATTAATACGACTGGATTGAAAGGCAAAGGTCAGAAATAGCCGATAAGTTCTGGTTTAAAAAAAAAAAAGGTTTTAATCTCAGGTCAGTCGCACACTAGCTGTGTGGCTTTGAGAAAATCCCTTCACGTCTCTGAGCTCATTTCCTTACCTGTAAGTTGGGGACAGTGATCACACCTCCCGGAGGAGGGAGACCCTATGCAGAAGCACCGTGCTTGCACGGAGCGGAAATAGATGGTAGCTATGATGTTCTCTGTGGAAAGGGCCCTGGAAGGAGATTCCATGCTGCCTGGGGGTCCCCTTTCCCTTGGCAGGGGAGCAGACGTGTGGGGTAATGGGGAGTGAGGTAGATGGGGAGTCAGGAGACCTATGTGATGGCCCAGGTTTGCTCTAACTTACACTGTGGTCTTGGTGCCCTTCCCACTCTGGCCTGTGTTGACCTGACAAATGATGACATGAGGCTAAAGATCTAACCGTGATCTCCCAGGAGAGTATGGGGAGAGGGAATGAGTTTAGAATGGGTGGCAAGCCTTGGGGAATATGGACTTCCCAATGTTTCAAAGGGATGAATGGCAGCAGAGGTAAATGTTAAGGAACATCAAAAGGACACGAAACCAGTTACATAAATAGTTAGGCCTAAAGTCGAGAATTTGTTGGTTCTGTATTAGTAAAAGGGATCACAGATATTGGAAAGGAAACCATCACCTGCTTCAGAACTCCCAGGAGCGGCTAGGTAGAAGTCCACCTTCCCCGCCCCCCACACCCACACACACCAGCAGTCCTTGTTAGTGGGGCGTTTCAGGACCACGGACAGTGGCTAATTCTGGTGTAACCCGATCCACAGTTGAGGTGAGGGCAAAGGGATGAGAAGCATAGAGCTGGCCACTGAGTTGAATCCTTGGAGGTGGTGTGATGCTCTCTGTGAGTAATGCTGAGGTTCAAGAATAACTCACTCCTGGTGGAGGTCTCTGAGTGCCCGAGGGGACTGCCCAAGCATTGGAGAGCAGGGTGATCTACAGGGCCTGACCCCCCGCCCCTCCTCAGGAATACCTAGGGCTCCTGGTGTACCTGCTTTTGTGTGAGCTCATTCATGACTCAGCACGGAATCTCAGCCCCATCTTCTCACCCAGCCCTGCTGTTTGTCCCTCTGGCCTCAGCTTCCTGGCACGAGCTGGCCAGCACCTAGCCCTGCCCCAGCCAGTCTGGCTGGCCCACTGGCGCCAGAGCCAGGCCAGCTTTAACCCTGACCACCAGGTTCCATCTGGACCTCTGCAGTGACAGCAAGAAAGAGCTTTTCTGGCACTTTCCCAGTTAGGAGTCTGTGCAGCTCTGATGGGCTGCCCCACTGCCAGCTCCTATTCTGGCTTATTCCGTGTGGGCAGGGGAGGGAATGTTCTGTGCCAGAGGACTCTGTGGCCCGGGCCTCTGAGCTGGAATAAAGGACTGGCTGATAGATCGTCAGTGCCAGGCGGATAGGATGCCTTTTAGGCAGCGAGGGAGGCTACTAAGAGCATCAGCATCAATAATAATGAATGGCCGGCCTTTATTGAGTGCCAGTTCCTGTACACATGCATTATTTACTTCATTTAAACTCACAACCACCCCATGAGGTGTCCTCTTACCATCCTTATTTCCAGGTGGGAAAATGGGCTCAGAGAGTAAGTTTCAGCTCACACAGCAGATAAATACCGAGGACTCAACCCCAGGCACTTTGAGTTTATAGTCCAAGTTCTTTACCATGTTATTATTCCCATTTTACAGACAGAAAATGGAAGGTCAGAGAGGTTAAGGGACTTTGTTAGGGTTACAGAAAGAGTCAGCGATGGAAAGAATTTGAACCAAGGTTTGCCTGATGTCAAAGATACCACACTTATCTGCTCCGCTGTACTGCTCCTGGCTGAACTAGGTCCCTGCTGGGTGCCCACTCTCAGAGGCCCCTACTGTGGCACCAGGTCTCATGTCTAAAACACAGCTAAGCTAGTTTCCCAATTCATCATCAGGGAAGTCACTTCCTCTCTCTGAGCCCAAATCTGCTAAGGGAAGGATTCTCGACCCAGCCCACATCCCAACTCGAGAATTGATTTGTCTGATGAGATTCGCCCATGCAAACTAGAAAGGCCATACTGCAAAATGGCAGGACATCCCCAGGACCCAGGAGGGCAGGGTTGTACTCACCCCTTCCAGGACAAGACGCAGGGGCCCAGGCCCCTGGCTGTGAACACCCTACGGGATTGGCACAGAAAATGCCAGGTCATCTCCTGACTTCTCACTTACCGATGGGAGCCTGAGGCCCAGGGTAGGTGATTGCAGCGGTGTGGTTGCCTCCTAACAGCACTGCCCTTTGGGGCATCCCCCCAAGGCCTCTGTGTCCTTCACAACACTTCTGGGTCCTCATTTTGCAGCTGGGCACGTGTGGGGACAGCTGTTCTCCCTGGCATCCAGGGCTCTGCCTGGCAGACGTGGCAGCAGGATGCAGGAGGAATGCAGGAGTAGTGACATGTGGGGGAGCAGCCTGGGCCAGGCCAGCACAGCTGGCTGTGCTGGGGAGCTGGGCCGGTGGTATGTCTCCTTACCTTCCTCTTCCTGCTCCTCCTCTTCCTCCTCTCCTCCCCACTCCTCCTCTTCTTGTTTTCTTTCCTGTTTCTTTCCCCAAATTCCTAAATTCCCCACCTTCTCTCCTTTATGCATATCCCCTTCCTTCATAATGACCGTAATAAACATTTACTGAGCCCTTATTGTGTGACAAGCCCCGTATAAACATTTTACATACACCATCCTCTTTTATCTTCCCAACAGCCCCTGGAGAATAACCATCTCCCTTTTATGAATGAGCAAAGCATGGCTCAGAGGGGCCAGGGTGTGTAAGGCCCAGCTGACCTTGGAGCCCACACTCTCCCGTACCCATGCTCTGCTGGGGCCCACAGCACCTCGTCACCTGTGGGTGACGGGGCCCGAGGGGGTGCGATCAGTCTCTTTTGGCCTTGGATGGATTGTGGGGTAGATGCTTTCTTTCTTTTGCTTTTTCTTTAAAACTCTAAGCTGATTTCACCTGGATTGCTCTGTTCTCTGTACCTTCCAACCCTTCTCCTCCCCGTGCATGTAGAGGCCACCTGGAGTCAGCGAACACTCATCACGTTTGCTAAGACAGGAAAATGGAACCAGAGCAGTACACGTGGGACCCAGCATTACCGGACCAAGAGCAGAGGACTTGTGCTAATCCCCGGAGGATTTTGTGATCATTATCACTTTAATCCATGAATAACTGAGGGGCCTGCAGGGCAGGTGGTTAATAGAATGGAGTTTGGAGTCAGACAGACTTGAGTCCCTTTATAGCTGCGTCACTTGCTGGCCAGGTGGTATTGCTTCAACTCTCTGAGTCTCAATTTTCTTACCTTAAAAGGGAGACAAGACTCGCCTCGAGGGCTGGTTGTGAGGATGGCATATGCAGTGTGACTGGCGTGCAACAGTCCGTGGGCAAGGTCATTGTCCTGCTTGGTCTCATTTGGGGTCAAGGTTCAGAGGATCTTCTCCCCACCTGTGGAGGGCTCCCTGCAACTCATCTCCCAAGAATTGTTTGTTCTCCCAAATAGTTTTGGTAGGATTTTTAGATAACAAGGGAATCCCCAGCCTTTTTTGTATGTGTCCTATGTGTGAATTGTCCATGTCATCTCAGATACAGCACACGGGTTCAGGGCACAAGCCCTGGAGCCAGACAACCTGGGTTCAAATCCCGGCTCTGCCACCTATTAGCTGTGTGACTTTGGGGAATTCATATAACCTCTCTGTTCTTCAGGCTTCTCATCTGTAAAGGGTACCTACATCCTAAGGCTGTGCTGAGGAGTCAGGGGTTCAAGGGATGCACTGAGGTCAGAGTCTACACATGATAAATGCTTAGTAAACGCCAGCTGTTATTATTTCATCTCCACAAAAATCCCAGAAAGCAGATAGTATAGTCCCTGCTTCACAAAAGAGGCAACTGAGAGAGGTTAAGTCCCTAGCCTGAAGTCACAGCTAGTAAATGGCAGAGTGAAGATTTGAACCCAGGTCTGACTGACTGCTGGACCTAGGGTGCCCCGCTGCAACCATAGGTCTGCGGTGTAAGAGGACAGGATTTGTGGCCACACCAGAGGCTCAGTCAGCCCCCTCGATGCTGTGACCCAGAAGAGCTCACCGCCCCGCCCTCTTCCTTCCTCTAGTCTTAGCTGGAAGCCCACTGCTCCCCACTTGGTCATCATCTACTTCAAGCAGACTCCTCTTCAACTCCCTCAGAGTCCCTGCCTCTTCCGCCCCCAAACCTGCTCACTTTGCAGGGCTCCCAGGCCTTGCTCTCTCCTGCGGATAGTACAGGGGGCTGGGGAAGCCAGGAGAGCACCCGGGACATCCAGGAACCCTCAGTGACTCCCACTGTTCCCGGCAGGAGGGTCTGCTGCTCCAAGCGCTCCATGCCCACACCCTCCCCGCTGCCCACAGGGCACAGCCCCAACACTCAAGGCCTTTTTCTCCTCGAAGGCCTTTTTCCACCCTCATCAAACGGCAGCCCCCACCCCACCCCCAACAGCCCTGACTCAGCCCTTAGCTGCCAAGCTGCCATCATCGCTCAAACACACCAGGCTGCGTCATGCCCCCGCCTCTACTCACGTCACTCCATCTGCCTGAAATGCTTTCTCTTCTTGTGCACCAGCTGAAGCATTACTCATCCTTCAGGCCCAACTCCTCGCTTCTATGATGCAGTCACCCCCACCCACCCCCACTCTCTCCCCCAGAGTCTTCAGCTCTGTCTCCTCTCTGCTCCCAGAACAACTTCGCACGTCTATTTCTGCACCCATCACAGTCTGACTTGTTTTCTATATAGAGTCTGTTGCGTGAGGGTGCACAGGGTGTGGGGGTGCGTGAAGGTTCTTTAGGGGGGCCACTTCCCAGGCAAGAGCTGGGGCCAGGGGAGCGGGCAGGTCACAAGCAGTAGCAGAGCCTGGACTTCTGGGACCATCTGCTCCAGGACCTGGCTACTGAGGTTAGAAGTCAGGGTCAGACATTGTTCTCATTTTAGAAGAGGGACAGTCAAGGCTCGTTATTGGGATGACCTCCCATGATCCTATGGCACTTTGGGGGAAGATGCCAGAACCCGGGCTCCCACCTCCTGACTTTGTGGGGTCCCCAAAGCCCCAGTTTCAGGGCTGATCCCACACTCTCTTGGTCAGCCAGAGCCTCTTATCCTCCTTGCTACCTTCATCCGTCAGCTACTGCCACAGTAATGCCGCATAACGAACCACTTCAAAATCTCAGCCGCATTCGACAGTAACACTTTCATTTTGCTCACAGTCTAGAAGCTGGCCGGAGAGCTCTGCTTCAGGTGTGGCCAGCTCATGCCTGCTCCATGTGTCATGTAAGGGGCCGTGCTACCTGGTTAAGTTCTTTTTTCTGGCTATGGCAGAAGTGCTAGAGGGCAAACACAACCCCACCACACATCTCACACCTCTTCTCTCATTATATCTGCTACCATCCCATTGGCCAGACCAAGTCACCTGGCCAAGCCCAAAGCCAAGTAGACTCGCCTCACCATGTAGCCACGGCAAAGGTATGAATATAAAGTACCACTCCAGGGGAACGAAGAATTGGGATCAATAATTCAATCTTCTGTGCTGTTTTTGTACCTCCTCCTTCCCTCCTACAGATTCAAACTGACAGCTGACTGTCCCCCCGAAGCCACTCCTTGCAACATAACAACAGAGAAGAAATGCGAAGAGAATACTTGGGCTCCAAGCATTAGATGTCAAGGAAAAGTAAAGGGACACATGGTTTAACTCTGGAAGAGCGGAGAGTGGGGGAGACTTACCTTCACCCCCACCTCTGGCACCACCCGTTGTCCCAAATCTGAGAGGTGAGCTTTAGGGACTCCTCGAAACCTTGAGTCAAGTCTCAGAGCATCATCACTCATCTCAGAGCCTCAGTGCGGGAATACTTTTAATTTTGCTTCCTGAATCTGTATGCCATTCTTTGGATAGCAACTCACCAATTTTCAATAGAGAATCACTATTCCCCTTCAATCCATGTGATTTGGATGGGAGTGGGGGGATGTACATGTGACTCAGGCCTAAGCCAATCAGAGTATCCCATTGTCCCCTGGGCTCCCGTGATTGGTTCAGGAATAGGCTCATGGCAAATACAGACCAGTCAGAATTCTGTCCTGGACTTTTTGTCAGCTTGTTGGGCCTGATATGAGGAGTCAGAGGAAGCCAGGAAGAGACTCTATTTGTCCTGCAGGACTTGAAACTGAGAGGATAGGAAGGTTACCACTAGCCATCAGGTCTATTCCAAGCATAAAGTGTGCCAACCTCACCGTGAACCGAGGCACAGAGATAGACTTGCTGTGAGCTCCTGGACCAAGCTATGCCTGGAGTCCTAGTCTGCTTTTGGAATTTTCAGCTTTGAGACCAGGCTTTCTGTTGGTTGCAACTGAGAGTCTTGATTACATAAAACTGGAGCCCTATAATCATAGAAGTTTGGACACCGAGAGCCAAGGATGCTTAGAATGATAAATTTGTTGAATCTCATGGGGAGAGGCCCAAAGCCATGGGTGTAGAGGAGGGGAGAGACCGAGATGCCTTTACACACCCCACTGGAGCCTGCACAGCTGCCCTCTACCAGGAGCTCCTGCGGCAGCAGATACCAGACTGTACACTGGCCTGGGTGAGCTGGGTACAAGGAGATACCTATTCCCAGCTCCCTGGTCTCAGCAATGGCACCAACCTGTAGCCCTTCATGTTTGTGTTTCTACATGGCGCCCTCTCATCCCCTCACCCAAGAAGGAGATGGGGTCTGAGCTGCCCGGGACAGAGCAAGCACTGTTGCTAGGAGAAGCTGCTGCAAACGAGGGTTTGGGAAGCACAAGGGAGGCTCTGAGGGAGGTGGACGGTGCAGATGCCCCCCCACAGGGCTGCATCTGGCTGACAGAGAAGGCTGCCCCAGACTGGACTCCTCTGAGCCAGGCGCCTGGCCCACTGTGGCCAACTCCCAGCTTGGCACCAGTGCCCACTGCTGCTGGCTGAGCTTTCTGAGCAGATACTTCAGGAAGGGAGAGGAAGGCTCAGACTTCACCCCGGCTTCTCTACCTGCTAAGCCAGTCCTCAAAAGTGCCGATGGCTGGCCTGGCTCCTGGGCCACTTCCCTCTGCCAGTTGCTGGGGCGCCACTGGCTTTGCTCCTCCGCAGGCACAGGGCCTGCCGCCTGTGCACAGGTTATGTTCTTTTTCTGGCGATGGCAGAAGTGCTAGAGGGCAAACACAACCCCATCCTGCATCCAGCTTCACTTCTGGTCTGGCCGCTCTTCCTTCAAAGGCAAATGGCTCTTCTGCCCCAGATGGAGGTTCCTGAGTGTCATAGACTCAGGCTCTCGCCCAGCTTTCTCCAGTGCCTTACTGCTTGCATATCTTGTCCTCAGTTTACCCACCTGCACACGGGTAGCCTCCCTGATGATGATAAGCCCCACTGCACTCTTATGAAACAGGCCGTTCTATAGGCAAAGAAACAAAGGCTCTGAGAAGTCCTGGCTTCATCCCTTCAACAGCGTTTACTGAACAGGTGCTGGCCGAGCACTGCCTACTTGCCAGGTACTGTACCAGGCCCCAGGGACACCAAGGTGGCTAAGACGAGATCCCAACCCATAAACTTCTCACTCAGGGTGAGTAACAGACTTGTTCAAGGTCATAGAGCAAACTGCTATCCCCTTTGCACACAGTAGGTGTTCAACCAGTGCATGAATTAGCTGAAATACCTTGTGGGCAACTGGCAAGGAGGAATCATGGGCAAAAAGACAGCGGGGCACAAAGGATGCAACAGGAGAGAGGATGATGTCAATTTCCAGCCTCGAGGCTGGGTTTGCAAACAAAAAAAAAAAATCCACCATCTCTGACGCCGTTTGCTAAAGACCAGCATGGAGATGAAGCAAATGAGTGGTGGTGGATGGTGTGCTGGGCTCCCGCCTGACAACGCAGCATGGGGCCTGCGGGGGCTGCGCTCGGCCATGAGCTCTGGAGTGGTCCCGGATCCCCCATGCCTCCAGCCAGGACTGCAGGGAAGTGGGAACAGTGCAGTCAGGATGGCATGCTGCTAACACTGGTAGCAAGGAGGGGGGCTGCCAACCTGAGGGTGGACCCTTACCTGCCTCCTTAAAGCATCGCGAAGGGTGCCCAGGCTCAGGTGATAACAGCAGGGGCTCTTTCTCTCTGGATCTTGCTTCTCAAAGTGTGGTCTGGGGACCAGTAGCGCTGGCATCACCTGGGCATTTGCTTAAAAGGAAGACTCTCAGCCTCTTCCTGGACCTACTGACTGAATCACCAGGGAGGCTTGGAAACCACTGAAGCCTGGACCTACCCCAGAGATTCTGAGTTAATTGGTCTGGGCTGTGGCCTGAGCAGCAGGACTTTATTGAGGTACTAGAGGCCCGATGCACGGAATTCATGCAAGAGTAGGCCTTCCTTTCCCCAGCTGCCGGTACCGGCTTCCGTCTGGCACCCGGGACCCGGGCTTCCCTCAGAGCCCCGGCTTCCTCAGCAAGGACGTTCAATCTAATTTGCATATTACGCTTTTATTACTATAGATGATTGACATAGAGCCTTGTGTGAGTTTAAGGTGTACAACGTGTTGGTTTGATACATTGATGTGTTGCAGAATGATTCACACCGCAGCATCACTAACACCTCCGCCATGTCACACAATTACTATTTCTTTTCAAGCAGGACTTTTCCAGGTCCAGCAGCAGGTGACCTAACGTGCAGCCGAGGTGCAGGCCTCTGCTTTAACCTGCAGAGCACACCCCCCAACTTGACCTGACATGCCCTTCCCTGCCACCCGAGCAGCTCAGGAGGGGACGGTTAGCCCCATTTTTCAGAATGAACCTCGATTTTCAACCCAGCAGGTCGGTGGAGAGCAGTGGTTCCCACAGTGAGGTCACCTGACCAGCGGCATCACTGGGAGGGCATTCGAAATGCAGATTTCAGAATCAGAGACGCTGGGGGCGGGGCCCAGAATCTGTGCTTTCTCCTGCTTCTCCAGGGGACTCAGCTGCTCCCTCAAGTTCGAGAACCATCTGTACAGGGGAAAGAGCCCGTATCGGGAGAGGAGCCCGTATCCTCGGCTCTGTGTGTCCTTGGGCGAGGGACGCCCCCTTTGGGCTTCAGTTCCCACGTGTGTAAACCAGGGGACTGGCCCCACCAGGGCTGCTGCCCTCGCATGGGGCTCCCCCAGCAGACATTGCTAATCCATCCAGCACCGCACCTGGTTCTCAGGTACCTCGCTAGGCTGCCGCCCAGTGACATTTCTGGGGAGAAGAGACCCACCAGGAGATGCAGGGCCTTCGCCCCTCCCCGGGAGCCTCCGGCTGCGCAAGGTTCTCCCTCCCACTTCACAAACAATTACTGAACAGATTGCACCGCGAAGAGAATTCCTCGATTATGGAGCCATGATTCTAAATGGCTGTTTATCTGTGTTTTGCTTCATTTCTTTAAACGAATTGTTAAAATTTAAGTAAGTGAGTTAAAGGCAAAGGAATTGGAAGCTGCATCCATCACACCATGGAGGAAGAGACGGGGGAGGCGTAATGGCCGCCATCGACTGCCTGCTAGCTTGCTGCTCCCTACCTGTCTGTCACAGCTTTCCGCGTTGTCTTCCCCCCAACACCTCACCCCCGTCCACACGAGGAAAGGAGAGCCCAGAGAGTGTAAGTGACCAGGCCAGGGTCACACAGCTGGCATGTGGCGGCCCCGAGAGGAAAAGAGCAGTCGGTGACCCCAAAGCCACGCTTCCCTCCTGTCAGAGCGGGTTGGAGCACATTGCAGCTGCCTCTCTCTGAGCCTCATGGAACGGCGGCTCTGGAGTGATGGAGAAGGATGCAGAGGGCCCCGCTGGGTAGGACCCCCACCTGGAGATGCCAGGCTCGGCCGCTGTGGGCAGGGCTCTGTCGGAACTCACAGTCCTGCCCCCAGGGAGCTCACAGTCTCATGATCAAATGACGGGGCCCCAGCATGGTGACGTGCAAGAACACCACCTCCTCCGTCCAGGGACACACCTGCGGGCCGTGGCCTCTCCCACACCGAAGCTCGGGGTCTCTCCCTGGACCCTGACGTCCAACCTTCCTGTCTGCTCAGCTGCGTGGCCCTCCAAGGGTGGGGTAGGGTCCTCATTCACGCTGCCGGATTCAAATCTCCACCTCTGCGGTTTACCAATCATTAGACCTTGGGCAGGTTGCTTAACTACTCTGAGCTCAGTTTGTTTATCTGTGAAATGGGGCTAACCACAGCACCTCGCTCATAGGGTTATTGCGGAGATTAAGTGAGTTAATGTAAGAAAAGGGCTTAGGACAGTGGTCGGCAGACTGCGGCTCGTGAGCCACATGCGGCTCTTTGGCCCCTTGAGTGTGGCTCTTCCACAAAATACCACGTGCGGGCGCGCACGTACAGTGCGATTGAAACTTTGTGGCCCATGCGCAGAAGTCGGTATTTTGTGGAAGAGCCACACTCAAGAGGCCAAAGAGCCGCATGTGGCTTGCGAGCCACAGTTTGCCGACCACTGGCTTAGGACAGTGCCGGGCATGAGGACCCAGTAAGTGCTCAATGAATGCTGCTTGATAGCACTCTTCACTCAGTCATTCATTTCCTGGGCACCCGTGTGCTAGGGGTGCCGAGGTAAGACGCAGATCCCGCCCACTGGGAGCCTGGGAGCTCAGGGCCTGAGGAGGAGTGGCACATGGGTAAGGAGCCGCAGTGCAGGTCAGCACGGGGCATTAAGGGAGCCTAGAGGCAGAGGGCCAGCGAGGGCTCCCGGGGGTGGTGACAGCCGAGCTTCACCTTGATGGATGAGGAGGAGGCATTCAGCAGCTGGACCACCCTGGGGTGCGGCAGGTGAGCCGTTAGACAGGAGTCTGGCACCCAGGCAGAGGGGGCAGCACATAGGAGGGTGTGGCCCGGGATGGCGGGGCATCAGGTGTGTGAGGGGCGGTGATGAGAGGTGGATTCGGAGGGGAGGGCAGGGACCTGACTGCTGGGAGCCATGGGAGCTGCTATGGGTTGACTCTGTCCCCCAGAAAGGTATGTTGAAGCCCTCACCCCCAGGACCGGTGACTGACTTTATTCGGACATGGGATCGTTGCAAATGTAATTCATTAAAACGAGGTCAGACTGGTGTAGGGTGGCCCCTGATGGAAGGTGACTGGTGTCCTTATAAGAAGAGGAAGGAGACACAGGGAGTGGAAGGCCACGTGAAGACAGACACGTGAGGGAAGAGGCCCCGGGAAGCCGGAGGAGGGCTGGAGGGACACAGCGGAGGAGCGCCCAGGATTGGGGCCACCACCAGGAGCTGGAGAGGCTGGGAAGGCCTTCCCTGAGCCTCCAGAGAGAGCGTGGCCCTGCTAACCTCTTGATATTGGACTTCTGGTGGCCAAAACTGTGATGCCATAAATTTCTGTTGTTTTTTTTAAGCGTCTCCTCCCCCCCACTTGGGATACTCTGTTACAGCAGCCCTAGGAAACTAACTCAGGAGCCAGGCTACTTGCAGCTGTCAGGGCAGACGGGTTAACCCGGGAGTGCCTGGCCACCACCACTTCTCTGAGTGCCCCCTGGTGCCCTCTCGGCAGCGGCACCTCACAGAGCCCTGGCGCTCTGCTACCCACCTGGTGCCCCCGCATCAGCTCTGCCTTCATCCACGGGGCCACTTCCTATGGGGCCCCGGCTGCAGCCATAGCGGCTCATCACTGAGATATACCGCCGGCCTTGGGCGGGGTGACAGGGCCCCGCTGGGCTGGCATGAATCACATTTATTGCAAACAGGAAACAAAGGGAAGAAGGGAACAAAGCCTGGACGGGGGAGATGGGCAGGCAGAGCGAGGCAGGCAGCCGGGAGCGGGGCCAGCCAAGAGGCGCTGCCCATGGAAAGACCCATTAATTTCCTGATGTGCCCTAGGACCGAACAGCCAGCGCTCTGCCGAGGTTTATCTGTGCGCCTCAGCTGGGAAGTGTGTGTGTGCCAGCTTCTTGGGCGCTTGGGAGATTTGCTGGGCCCAGGAGGGGGCAGGAGGCACTAATAGTAGCTCCCGGCCCATCCATTACCCCAGCAAAGTCCTGGCTTTCAGCGCTGTCCATGGGTGAAATTGCACTGTGTTCTGCCTGGTAATGAGGTGCTGCAGGCCTTTGCATGGGGCCAGGAATTGCTCTGGCCACCTTCAGGGTGGGCGGTGGGGGTGGTGGCAAGAGTCACTCCAGCCCAGACGGGCCTGGCCAGATGAGCCAGGAAGGAGGGAGGGCAAGGGCGCCAGGAGGAGGAGAGGGGGGTGGGGGTGGGGGTGGGGGTGGAACTGGAGGCTGAGAGTCAGCACCAAGGACAGCAAAGCCGCAGTCGCTGAGCGCCACTGTGTACCCAGCCTGTGTTCAAAGCCTTGGCAGCATCCTAATAACAGTGTGCTATCTCCCGTGGCTCCTGTAACGGATGAACACAAACTGGGGGGGCTTCCGGCAATAGAAATTGATTCTTGTACAGTTTTGGAGGCCAGAAGTCCAAAGTGAAGGTGTTGGCAAAATGGGTTCCTTCTGGGGGCTCTGATGAAGAATCTGGTCCAGGCCCTCCCCTAGCCTCTAGGGGGGGTGGCTCCATGGGCGTTCCTGAACGTGTAGATGCCTCGCTCCCACCTTGGCCTCCATCCACACACACGGTGCCCTTCTTAAGTGTGTATCCGTCCACCTTTCCCTCCTCTCACACAGACACCAGCCACGGGGCAGGCCCACTGTAACCCAGAACGACTTCATCTCCACTCCATGACCTCTGCAAAGATCTTATTTCCGAATAAGGTCCCATTCCCAGGTCCTGGGGACTTAGAACACCAATATATCTTTTGGGGAAACACTTCAACCCACAACAAACAGCGTATTTATTGGTAGCTTATCTGATGGCCAGCGCTCTGCTAGGAGCTATTTGTGAGCTCTCTGTAATACAATCTTCACGACAGAAACATGAGGCAGGTACCATCACTACCCCCACTTCTGTTGTTGTTGTTGTTAATTCTCACCAGAGGCTATTTTTCCCATTGATTTTTAGGGGGAGTGGAAGAAGGGGGGGGGGAGAGAGAGAGAGAGAGAGAGAGAGAGAGAGAGAGAGAGAGAGAAAGAAACATCGATGTGAGAGAGATACAGCCATGTTGCTACAATGTGACAGGTTCCTGATGCAGATCCGAGAAGATGCTACAAAGTATCAGGCCATAGATGGAACATCACAGCAGTCCCATGGGGAGTCACTGGAACCCTGCCATCTGCAACTCACCATGTCTTACAGCCTCAGTAGGGGAGACCTGAAAGTTTGGGGGCACATACCTGGATGGTCATGGGGAGATGTGGTCCTCACCAGGGGAAGGGGAAGCAGCATCCCATCCATTCTTCCCACCCCAGCTTCATCTTGTCCTCACCCACTGGGCAGGCTCTCCATCTTCCAGGGCCCCTGATATTTAAGGAAATTAAGGTCAGGTCTGGCTGCTAAATATTTGTCTAAGCTGAGTAGAAAATGGCACCAGAGGAGGAGGCCTTCAATTTTATGAGCAAATAAATCATATGAGTGAGAGTGGGCTGGGGAGAGGGAGATAGAGCTAGACGCCCAATTACTTAGAACAGAAAGTGTCTCCGACAGTCTGGGGGCTGTTCACATCGCCCCCCCTTTTTTAAAAAGTGTGGCCTCTTTACCTGACTGTGTGGGCCAAGGCCAGGGGCAGATTTCTTGCAGGGTCTTGCCTGCCTTGCTTGGATTCACAGCAGGTGATTTCAGATAACCCCTCACCCCGGACAACTGAAACTGAACACCAAGACCCCCAGTGCAGCAGATCAGGGGAGAAATTGGCCTCTGGCTCAACAGAACCAAAGTCTGAATCCCAGCTCCACCCATGACTCGCTGTGTGGTTTACTTAGCAAGTCTCAATCTCCTTGAGGCTCAGTATTCTCATCTGTACAATGGGGGCAAACTAGCAGTGATCAGTCAAGTTGTTTTAAGTATAAAGTGAGGTGCTGAGTGTGAAGTGCTCAGCCTGGTCTGCCGATCGGTCTGAAATCAGCAGAATAATGGCCTAAAAAATGTTCACATTCTCACCCCCTGATCATGTGACTATGCTACTTTACATGGTGGCGGGGGGGGGGGGGGTGTCAAGATTGCAGATGAAATTAATGCTGATCAGTTGACCTTGAGGTGGGGAGATTAACTTGGATTATCCAGGTGGGTTCAAGGTAATCACAAGGGTCCTCAAGAGTGGAAGAGGGAGGTAGCAGAGTCAATGTCAAAGTGACAGGATATGAGAGACCCAACTGGCCATTGCAGGCTGTGAACACAGAGGAGGCTACAAGCCAAGGAATGTGGGCAGGCGGCCCGTGGAAGCTGCAAAGGCACAAAGATGGAGCCTCCCCTGGGGCCTCCAGGATGGACGGCACCCCGTCTGACACCTTGAATTTAGCCCAGAGACGCCCGTTTCGGACATCTGACCTCCAGAACTGTAAGGTGACAAATGTGAGCTCTTTTAAGCCTCTAAGCTCATAGTAACTTGTTACAGTCATAATAGGAACCCAAATACTGTGCCCAATGAGCAATCGATGCTATCAGCACTTAGTCATGTAAGGAAACTATGTTGATTAATGAATAGAAAGAGCTCTTGCCTGGGCATCAGGAGTCTTGGGTTTGAGCTCCAGGCCTGCCCCCAACTGGCTGCGTGCAGTGAGGCAACCCCCATGCTCTCTGGGAGTTATCCATAAACTGAAGGATTTGGATTACAAATGATCCTGCCTCCCAACTCTAAACATTAATTGTCCCCGCAAAGGTCCTTTCGTCCTGCCCCTCACCGCTCCTTCCACCTGCACCCTGCTGCCTGCTCCCAGGCACGGCCCAGCTGGGACCCAGAGGAGACAGCTGATAAGGGCGGGAGGACGAGACTCCGTGTGGGCTGACATCCCTATGACAGATTGGCAAGAGCGACAGATTTAATATCCTGCCGTTTTCCGTTCCCAGCCTGGGGGCCGGAATTGATTAAATAAATTAAAGCTCCCCGGCCCAGGCTGCTCCGGGTAAGGTCGTCTGGTCCTCCCGCTGTCACTGTCCGGCTGCCCAGCTCACCCCACCCTGTGGTCCGAGTAGTTGGCCAAGGATGGAGTACAGCACAGCACAGACACCTCATCCTCGGTTCCGACCACACAAGGATGTGGACGGACCCTGGGTCAGGTGGGAAATGTAGGATGGGATGGGGAGGTGGGGGAGGAGAGGAAAAGACACCAGAAACAAAGATAGGCTGGAACCTTACCAAGAGCCACGCTGCCTGCCGTGTGCAAGCTGGAGCTGAGCCCCCAACCCCCAGTGAATCATGCCTGAATGCATGACCCACCACCACCACCACCAGCCTTCTCCTCTTCCAGTTTCTCCCACGACCTCTCAGGAAAGGCAGGCTCGTCATACGGCCTCCTGAGCCTGGAGGATTAGGTAACTCAGGTGTTCACAATGACTTCCGATGCATCCTGAGGCTCGGCCGGAATGCTTGGCTGTCGGGGGGGTGGTCATGTGCCAGCTGCTCTCCTTGGGTGTGAGTAAGAGCCACCCGAAGGCCATGGAGCGTGAGGGGAGGTCCTTCTCCCCTCCCACCACCCGCAGCCCGTGCGTGGAGTCTCCTGGCCTTTGTGATGGTGGAGGTATCTTTTGGTGTGCCACACCAGCACGGCCAAGGGTGATCCTGAGTGGGGGGTGAAAGGATTAAGGAAAGACAGACAAGAGAATAATAGCTGGGTCTCGGTGGGACGCTGCCTCCCTGATGAGGAGACAACGACAGAGCCCACAAGCTGTGTCTTTATTTTATAGCAGATGCCACGAGGCAAAGCAGGGGCGTGATCACGTTGTTGACAGCATTCTCGTGAGTTCCAACCTCACTTAACTACATGCACCCGAACTCTAGCACAAGGCACGTGGGGCTATGTGTTTGGACCATAGGTTCACGCTTACAACCACAGCTGTTGGCTATGATTGTGCCAGGAGGGCCCTGCCCTCCAGCTGGGACTTGCACGTGGCAATGAGAGGACCCTGTCCTTTCATTAGTCCGAGGCTTGAACCTGGCCAAAACAGGTGCCCCACATTCTGGTCATTCCCAGGACTCATTTTTATCCACCCAGTTGATGCAAGGGCAGCTCCCCACTTCACAGATAAAGAAACTGAGGCCAGGATGGGAAGTGGCTTAACCAAGGTCATGGTTGCAGGTGGACTGGAGCCCAGAGGCCTCCTCTATCCAAGCTTGACCCACATGAGAGGAAACTTGGACAGGCAGACTGGCCAGGGCCTGGGTGGGCAGGGCTGACAGTGGGGCCGGAGCAGTCTGGGCTCTGACAATGAATTGGGCTCTGACAATGAATTGGGCTCTGGACTCAGGAGCAGGATTGAGGCCCGGGACACAGGGACCCTCACCCTCCTTTTGTCTTTGCCAAAGACGTCACCAACTTTTCTCAGCCCCACTGACCGGCAGTGTGTTGGTGACTGGGACAGGTTCTGACATCAGTTCAACCAGGATTCAGGTCCCAGCTTTCGCTCTGACCATGGGCCTCTGGATGAGCAGTCAGCTTTGCAGAGCCTCAGTTTCCCTGTCTGTGAAATGGCGATGACGGGGCCTCCAGCTCCACGAGAAGTGGACTGTTCAGGGTGGGTGAAGAGCTCACAGCTCAGCCCGTCCCTTTTGCACCAGGCGTTTGGTCAGCAGCCCCCAAAACACACTGCCCCCAACCACCGAGACTCAGAGCTTCACAGAAATGACAGGAAGGCGCTCCTGGCTACCGTGTGGGCCACCTGCCAGGGCGTGCTTCCCTCCCTTCCCCTCTGCTCAGGGGCTCAGGCCACGGTTTGTCACTCCACCCCGAGCCAGTCCTCTGCGCTCCCCAGGCCTCTTGCAACTGAGGTGGTGTGTGCAGAGGTGAAAGGCAGCCAGGCGCTCAGGAAGGCCCCAGAAAATGTCCACACTCAGCCATCAGCCTGTCTGCCCGCTCCAGGCCACCTCCTAATGCAGCCCATGGGAAACCTCTCTCTCTCTCTCTCTCTCTCTCTCTCTCTCTCTCTCTCTCTCTCTCTCTCCTGTGAGCCCTCACATTTTTTCTCTTTGTTTTGTCATGCAAGTGCCTGGCTTCAGCTCTGATGGCAAGGCATGCCCTTCTAAGACTGTGTGTGATGAACACATTGCCAGCCGGGCAGCCACGGAGCCAGGCCGCCTCCCCCACCGAGACTCCTTTGTTTCTGAGATCTCGGTTGATGTCAATAACTGATCTTCGGGGCTACTTGTTTGCTTTCTCATCCCTCGCTTTAAATCTCCACTCGTATGTTTTAAATTCACCAATAAAGAGGGAGCCTGTGAAACCCCAGGCCCCCCACCCTCCACCTCAATAAAAGCAGCACCCCAGGCCTGGGCACCCTCTCTCTCTCTCTCTCTCTCTAACTGCGACCTCCAGCTGCGGCCCAGGTGGGCTGTGTGATTCTCAGGTCCTGTGAGTAATGAACCTGAATCTTTCCCAAGTCTCCTGATGGTTATGGCTGAAGGGCGTCTTGCAATCATAATGAGAACCACAAGGGCTGGTCCGGCCACACCATTGGATTTTTTAAAAAATATATTTTTTATTTATTTCAGAGAGGAAGGGAGAGGAACATAGAAACATCAATGATGAGAGGGAATCATTGATTGGCTGCCTCCTGCACGTTGGGCCGAGCCCGCAACCCAGGCATGTGCCTTTGACCAGAATCGAACCTGGGACCCTTCCGTCTGCAGGCTGACGCTCTATCCATTGAGCCAAACATGCTGGGGCCACAACATTGGGTCTTGACAGGCAGAGACGCTCACAAAATGTGCAAAAAGCAGCCTTCTGGTGTTCAGGCCGGAACCACCCACCGACTCAAGTAACAATAGTAACAACAGTAGTAATAATAGCTCCTGCTCCGAGCGCTCCGTGATGGGCAGGCGTGGTGCCAAGTGGCTTGCATGATCGTCGCACTTAATCTCACAGCCCGCTAAGCAGGGAGGTCGGTGGCTGTGTTTGCTGCTGGTTTACAGAGGAGGAAGCAGGCTCAGGAGGAGCAGGGCTGGGGATGTGCCCGCTCTCCCCCAGGCCCAGCTGCCTCCAGGGCTGGCTCCTCATCACCTTGGTAAAGGTGGGAGCTTCTCTCCGGCTTTGCCCGCTTCTCCCTCCCGGTGATGAGTCTTTTCCCTGCTCCTTTCCCCGCCCCCCTGCCCCCTTCCTGCTTCCCAGGCTCTAGCCCTGGCCCAGGCTCTCAGCCCCAGCGCTGCTGCCCTGGCTTCTGGCCTCCTCACTCTCCCCACCCCGTCACTGCTCAGCAGAGAGGCTTGTCCTGGTGGAGTAGAAGTCACCCTGCTCCAGGGGGTGGGGACCCAGTTCCTGCTCAACATGGGTGCTGCTGAGCTGGCCCCCAGGAGCTCCATCTGCACAGATGGGGAAACTTGGGCCCTAGCAGCCCCTGGTCCAGGAAAGGACCGCTGTTTCCCCCAGAAGCGCTGTGTGCGCTGGTGGGGGCCTTGCCCAGCACTCAGGAGCCTCTGGGAGGCTGTTTCCTCTGTCCTGGGGGCCCGGCAGCTGGGACTTGGCAGGAGCTGGAGGCTCTCAGACAAAGCCCAGAGGCGGCTGCAGCAGAGGCTCCAGCTGCCCCTCCTTCTCATTAGCGCCCCCACCCGAGGGCGCCGTCAGCCTCAACATTTAGGGGCAGCTCTCCAGCCCTGCCCTGCCCAGGAGGCTCTGCCTGGCCCAGCTGCCATCCTGGCCCAGCTGCCGCCGGTCTGTCCTTGCCCTGCTCAGCCATGCCCAGGAGGCCGCTAGCCCAGGATCAGGGCCAGAGGCTGCAGCCAGGGAAGGCAGGACCAGATCCAACCTCCTCTTTGCACCGATGGGGACATTGACTGAAGCCCAGAGAGGCCCGGAGACTCCCTGGGTCTCCCCCAGCTCATGCAGCAAGCGTTACAGGAGCCGGAACATTAGCCCCGCACCAAACCCACCGCTGGGACGCTGACCTCGACCAGCGCGGCCTGGGTGGGGTGTGCCAGGTGTGGTCAGCGTGGGCAGAAGAGGGATCTCTGTGGTGTAACTCCTATTTATAATACATTTTGTAATACATCTGTGTGATTTTTAAAAATCCACGCAGCGTGAAAGAATATAGACAGAGAAGGATAAGCATCCCTTCACCCTACTGCTGCTTCCCTTCTTTCTCCTTTTATTTTTACCCTGGAAAACTATGTATAACAGAAAGGGTACATGTTGGCCATTTGTAAGTGTACAGTTCAGTGGCATTAAGTACATTCACACTGCTGTGCGGCATCACCACCATCTGCCTCTAGAACTTCATCTTCCCAACTAACACTGTCCCCCTTAACCACTAACGCCACCCCCCCCCCCCGCCACCCCTGCCCCACAGCCTGTACGACCATCTGCTCTGTCCCTGGGGGCTGGATTCCTCTAGGGAAGGCAGGTAAGTGGGCTCACCCGGGATGTGTCCTGCGTGACTCCGCCTCCCTCCTCAGGGCACCCGCGCTCCCAGTCCCCTGGGCACCTCAGATCTCAGCACATCTCGGGGACAGGTCCCCAGCCTCGTGTTAGAGCTGCCTGGCCCCTTTTTAAACGGCATCTGCAGGCTGCGTGGCTGAGCCGCTATTTATCTAACCGGCCCCCTGTTTACGGGTGTTGGGCGGTTTCCTGTCCCTCTGGTACGCACGGCGCACGGCAAGTCCCTCGGAGGGGGGTTTCTTAGAGGGGAGCTGCTGGGTCAAAGGGTTTGTGCAGTTTTAACCCTGAGAGGTGCCTCTGAAGAGGTGGCCTTGCCCGGGTGGGCGCTGCTTGGAGGGCAGGTAGATGGCGCCTCTCACGGAGGGGGGAGGGCTAAGGGATGGAGTCTCCTGGTCTCCTGTGGCTCCTCCCTGGCTCTGAGGGGAGCAGGCGGGTGACTCCCCTCCCACTGGCCTCCTTCCTGACATGACTATCCCTAGAAGCTCTCGGACTTTGTCCCCAAGGCAGAAAACCAGACCAGGGGGGCTCAGTACCTTCTCCAGTTCACCCCCCAAGTTTTTCACCCTCCACTGCCCAGCCTGCCGCCCAAGCGTCCTCCCCGAGCTAGGAGGATCGGCTGAGTTATGGCGCCTTTCATTCCTCCAGCGAATTCATCAGGGGAATTTATCGGGGCCTCTCTTTTCCCGAGATAAACAGAACATTCACAGGCAGCCAGGCTCTGGGGCAAGCTGTAAGCGGGAGGCATGGAGGGGCCACCAGGGCATGGGGGGGCGGGGCAGCCGTGGGGTCAGGCATGGGGGGGCTTGTGGGCTGTGATGGGGTGCAGGGGCTGGCAGGGGAAGAGCCCCCGTTGCTCTGCTCTCAGTAAAAGCATCCTCTGCAGCTACGGCTCCCGCTTCTGTGTTTATATTTATATTGTCCAACCCTGCACCCCAGAAATAACCCCATTTCACAGAGGGGGAAACGAAGCCTAGCAGGGCTAAGTGAGTCGCCACAGCCACACAGGCCTCCCAGGCTCTGACACTCAGCTCCCAGCCCTGTCGCCGAGGGGAGGGAACTCCGGCGTTCTGAGCAGAGACCTGGGTTCTGCTTGTAAGGCAGTCCAGCTCCCCCCTCTCCCCACCACCCAGACCCTCTTCTCCAGGTCAACCTGGTTGCAGACACAGACGGGAAGTCCGTGGACTGTTTCTGCACAGGCCTCCTGGCTCATCACAGCCACTCAGCCGCTAGCCCCACCTGTGCCAAGGTGGGGCCGCCATCATAGTGACAATGCAGACACCTCAGCTGTCCACCAATCCAGTGGTGGAACCTTCTGGAAACCAATCTCCTTTCTACAACACACACCTGCCCCAGCCCTTGGCCCCGCACACCTCACAACCCATTTCCTTCTCTCCAGACAAGCACAGAAAGCACAAAACACCAATTTTCTCCTAGAAATCCCCCCTAATGGTTTGGGGGGGGGTTCCCCATGAGGTTGCGCCAAAGGGTCAAAGGTCAGAGACTCTTGTGAACTTCCCAGAGTGTGAGGCCTAGATGCCCCAGTCCTCGTGGGGGAGGGATTAGGAGCCGCCCCTCGATGATGGGGTCGTCAGGAGGACACAGAGCCTTTTGCCCCCCAGAGCCCTCAGATGGCCCCCCTGAGCAGTGGGCATCAAGCCCGGCCCTCAGCCACCTTCTGCCTCACCCCTCTTCCCCGGCCCTAATCCTGCAGGCTTACAGGATTCATTGCTGACAATAATTAGGTCTCTCAAGAAAAAAATCTTAAGCAAGTGTGAAGCCTTTGGGGATGGCGGCATTAGCACGCTAACTCTGTTTGTGGTTTAAATATTAATGTCAGAGTGTAATTACTCCCCCGTCAAAGGCAGTGCTCGGAAGCAGTTTGGGCCCAGCCAGCGGGAGTGATCCCTCCTGGGCGGACGGCAGTGCGCGGTGGGCGAGCCTGGCCTTCTGGAGGGTTCCGGGCACTTAGAACAATGGCTCCAGACGGACAGCTGGGGGCCCGATCTGTCCCGTGGGCCTGTTTTAAAATGCTGACCGGCACCATAATTAAACAAAAAGAATAACCCCCGTTTTTAGTTTCTCTTGGACAAAGGAGAAGCGTGGCCGGGCTGGACCACAATCCCATATGGTAGCAGTGGGCTAGACTGAGGGGCTTCTGTTCCGGGAGCCGAGCATTCCTCTCCCTGGAGTGCCACGCCCAGCCCGCTCTGCCCACTGACTCACCTGTCCGAGCCCTTTGGCCACCTGAGCGTAGAGCTCCGGTTTCGAGTTTGGAGACTTTGGAAATGAAGAAGGTTGGATTGCACAGCTAAGAACTAGGAGCCAGAGCGCAGAAGGGGAGAACAGCGGTTCTCAACCTGTGGGTCGCGATCCCTTTGGCGGTCGAACGACCCTTTCACGGGGGTCGCCTGCAGATCAGATATTTGCATGACAATTCATAACAGTAGCAACATTACAGTTGTGAAGTAGCAACGAAAATAATTTCACGGTTGGGTCACAACATGAGGAACTGTATTGAAAGGGCCAGAAGGTTGAGAGCCGCTGGTCTAGAAGAAGGGGCATGTCTGGTAGGGGTAGCTCCGACCTTCTGGCCTGCCCACCTACAGACCACGTGCGCTCTGGCAGGTTACTTCACCTTTCTGAGCAGGCTTTCCGGTAAATGAGAAGCGGGGCCACCTCACAGGGGTGTGGAAGGAATAAATTCGGCCCCGGGCCGCACTCTGCACAGTCCAGGTGCTTGGTAAATGCTGGCCAGGACCTGCTGGAATGGCTTTAGAAGAATTAAGGTGTTACATGAACTGGAGAGCCTCCCCAGTCCCCACGCCGGGAGGCGGTGAGGCTGCCGTGGGGGTTGGGGCGGGAGTGGTAAGAGGAGGGCCTGTCGAGGGGCAGCAGGCGGGGGGACAGTGCCAGAGGGGCCCTGGGCGGGGGGAGGCCGTGCTGTGTTCCCTGTACAGACCCACAGGAGTCAAGTTCACATCCCGACGCCTACTGGCCTGACCTGTGGACGAAGGGAACTTATCAGTCAGTCCTAAAGGCGCCTCCTGGCCCTGAAGGGCGGGAAGAATGGGGGTGGGGGCTGAACAGCAAAATGGTCAGATTCAAGGGGCTGCTCCTGGGTCTTTCTCTCTCTCTGTGCAGGTGTCAGCCCGTCTCTGCCCGTTCACTGTCCTCCATCGCTGTCTTTCAGTCTTTCAGTCTGTGTGTCTCTCTGTTCCTCTCTGTCTTTCTCTGTGTGTCTCTCTCCTTTCCCTGCCTCTCTCCCCATGTCACTCTGCCTCTCTCTCCCCATGTCACTCTGCCTCTCTCTCCCCATGTCACTCTGCCTCTGCCTGTCTGTCTTTCTGTTTTGTCTCTTTGGGTGTCTCTCTGTCTCGGGCTCTGTCTCTCTCTGTGTCTCGCACTCCCCTGGCTGCCCTCACCTTGCAGGACGAGCCTCCTGTACCTGTGCAGGTCCACTTGGTTCTCCTCTCTGCATGGGACGGCTCTCCCTCTGTCCCAGCACAAGGTCGGACCCACCACATTCAGTTCAGGTGCCTGCCCATCGGAGACCAGAATTGCCAGGGCCTGACTCCAAGCCTCTGCACATGGGCTGCTTGGGAGGCAGACTGAACTGGCACCCACACCCCGGCCCGGCCCACCCAGGTGGCTGGAGAACACGGCACAGGGCTTGGCCCTGAGATGACAGTTGCATTTCTCAGAGAAGAGGGGCTGGGCTGGACCAACCCTGGAACACATCTACTGCAAGGCTTGCAAGGGTGTGGTTGGGTGTCAGAGTTAGTCCCCACTGGAAGGTCAGCACTGTGAGCACCCTGACATTTGGCGGCAGTGACCCTGACATTTAAGGGGTGCCCTAGGGCCAGTCATCCAGGCGGAACCACCTGAGCTGAAACAGGAGTGCAGCATCAGAGAGTGCACCCCTCCCCAGGTTACTCCAGTGGAGTGAGTGGACTCCTGGGGGCTCCTGGAGACACCCAGCTCCCCCAGTACCTGACATGGGCCCAGGCACCCCCCTGCCAGGCAGGATGGCAGACGGGAGAGAAGGGGGAGAGCCAGCAAGGACGCAGGGCACGTTCTCTGGTATGCAGCCGGTGCTCAATGAGTGTTCGCTGAATGGATGTGCAGACAAGTGGGTAAGAGTCACAGATTGTAACAGAGAAGGAGAGAGGGAGTGCGGAGCAGAAGGCAGAGCCTAAGGCAGCATGAGAGAAAACCGGGCAGGGAGATGGGGGGAGGCGAGGGGCTGGCTGGGGAATAACAAGGAGGCAGAGAGAGGGAAAGAGGGAGCGGGCCGGGTGGGGGGGGCGGGCTTTAATTCATTTCACTTCATCTCTGTTCATTTTGGGCAAATAGAGCAGAAACTGCAGACCAAGAAAGGAGGAAGCAGGGCATGAAATTGCACTGTGCCTTGTAATGGCTCTGCCAGCGGTGGCTGGGGCCTGGTAACCCACCGGGTCAGCCCGCCCCGCCCAGGCGCTGCGGGGTGGGCACCCAACCCCCGTGCCGCCCGGTGGGTATGAGCTTAGGAGGGCGAGTGAGGGGTGGCCGCAGCTCTGGTACCTGCGTGGGAAGCTGCTCTCAAGTTCACCTGCCTCCTGTGGCCACGCGGGACGCTCCAAGGAGCCAGGGAAGGGACCTCCATTAGACGTCAGAGAAAATCCTGCGAGTTAAAAGGATTTGGAGAATTGATGCAACCTGGATTTTGATGATCCAAAGCATTTCTGGAGGCGGCCATCCGGGAGCGGCTGGAAGCTCCGGCGGGATGGGGGCTGTGGGAAGCCTCCTGTGCCCTCGGCAGGAGCCTGGTGGGCTGGGGGGCGGAAGGAGGATTGGACCAGCGGGGGCTCCAGAGGCACCCAGATCTGCAGATCCCCAGCAGAGGGTCAGCGATGAGGGTTGAGAATGAGAACAAGTCCCCTGCCCACCACTCTGGGGGCCCGGATTCCCAAGCAGGGCCTCCTCTGAGGCAGATGGATGGGTACGAGGGTGGGGTCCCCAAGCATCTGTCTCCTTCCCACCAGATCTGCTCTGGGCGAGTGGCCTGCTGGGCACCCTGCTCCAGGGCGGCCCCTTCGATCGCGCCTGTATCTCCCCGCAGGGTAACCTTTCTCCAGCTCAGCTCAGCCCCAGTGCTCTCCTGCCTGTTGGCTTTGGAGTAAATCCTATCGCGATAAACAGCAAGTGCCATCATATAGCGAGAGCTTATTGTATCCCAGATGCTGGGTCACGCTGTTAACATGTATTAGCCCAAGGTGCCGTCAACTCCTCACAACAGCCCCCATATAATCATCACCCTCATGTAAAGAACCTGGCCACCTGCTCCAGAGTTTATGCTCTACACCTGGGCTGGCGGGTTGGGTGAGTTGGTTCATGCTAATGAGGTGGACTGATGGATTGAATGATGGGGGTTGGGTGATGAGTTGATGGATTTGGGGTTAGGTTGGTAGCTTGGATGGGTAGGTTGGTTTGGTGGGTTGAATGGTGGAAAGGCAGTTGGTGATTGGGCTGGGTGTTTGGTGGGTTGGTTGGGTGGGTGGATGGGTGGGTTGGATGGGTGGGTTGGTTGGGTGAGTTGGTTGGGTGGGTTGGATGGGTAGGTTGGATAGTGGGTTGGTTGGGTGGGTTAGATGGGTTGGATGGGTGGGTTGGTTGGGTGGGTTGGGTGGGTGGTTTGGATGGGTGGGCTGGTTTGGTGGGGTGGATGGGTGGGTTGGTTGGATGGGTGGGTTGGATGGGTGGGTTAGGGCTGGACAGTTGCATGGTTAGACAGGATGGATAGCAGACTCACTGACCCTAGAGCACAGCATGCATCTTCCAACCTCTAAATCTTGACTTTGCCATCCTTCCCACCATCCTTCCCACCAAGAATGCCCTCCTCCCCTCTCTCCACTTACTCCTCCTTCAAGCCTCCACCCAAACTGTGCCACCTCCTCGTGCCACCACCGCAAAAGGCAAGTTCATCTCTGCAAAGAGCCGAAGATGCTCCTGTTGGCACTGCTCACCGTTCACCTCATCGTGCGCTGTGTGTGGCCGTAGTTACTTCTTCCTCACAAGTGAGACCGGAAGCCCTGTGCGGGCAGGACTGTGCCCCATTCACCAAGTGTGCGTGCCGGGGCCTCTGCATCAGACCAGGTGTAAATACCTGGCGAGAGAAGGAAACGCGGGGGGCGCCTATCCAGTGACCCCGAGCCCTCTGCCCCGGCCTCTTCAGAGGTCAATCCCCAAGACACAGCAGTGCCAGCTCCTGGGGCCACGTGTCTCCTGGCAGATCCCTCCTCTGCAGCACCAGCTATGAGCTCCCAGTCGCAGACAATGAACTGTCGACAGTGCAGGGACACCCAGGCTGCAAAGGCTGCACCGGTGAGCCATGGCCAGGAGGTGAGCCATGGCCGGGACAGACGTAGGGCAGAGGCCAGCTGCCCCAGGAGCTGGCCCCAAGAAGCTTCTAGCAGCCTTGGAGCCAGTGTCGAGGCAGAGCCTGCGGCAGGGGAGGTGGAGGCCAGAGTTTCTGGCACCTTCCATGGGATCAGCGTCTCCCCTGTGGATTCTCACTGTCTCCTGATGGTGACATTCAGGCACAGGGCCCCTCCCACTTGTTTACCCTCTTGCAGGGGCGGTGAGGGGGGCGATGGGGGCGTTGGCAAGAGAACCGGCCTCCCCCTAGCTAGGCAAACACTTTTTCTGCTAATTGGTATTTGCATGGCAAATCCCGGGTAAAGAAGGGATCATTTGCATGTTCTAGGGGTAATGATATTTGATGTTGTCAACTTATTACAACCTTAATCACCACTCAATTTTCTGCTTTCCAAGCTCCCAATCACGCTGCCACCCAAAATAACCGCTGCTTGAGGCTCCTGGCAGAGCCCCCTTGGGAGAGAGCCACGTGGGGATCCCCCAGCGGAGGGGCTGACTGACCTTCTGACCCCCACGGAGCGCCCCCTCCCCCTCCAGCCTCTTCCCTCATCACCCCTCCCTGAGCCCTCCCACTCCTCCTCTCTCTCCTTCTGGCTTCTCCTCTCTTTCCCCTTCTCCTACTTTCCTCCCCTTCCTGCCCAGGGAAGGGAGCCTGCATTTGACCGAAGCCGCTGTTCTCAGTGGGAAGCAGCATGAAGGAGCAGTCTCCCAGCGCAAGGCCAGGAGGAAGCTCCCTCGCTGTGGGGCCAGCGTCCAGTTGAGTTTCCAGAGCAGGAGGGAGTATCTCTCCAAGGCGGCAATGGGACCCCGCTCGGCCCCATTACAAAAAAGTAGCCGTTTTAAGGAATAACAAATAACTAATTGTTAGCCGGCACTGTGGCAGGCAGCACATCGGCACCGCCCCTGGACCTCTCACTGCCCCCACCTCCCTCAGGGTGAAGCCAGAGTCCTTCTGAAGACTACTGGGCCCCTCCTGACCTGCCCCACCTCCCCTGGCACCCCCTCTCCTCTCTGCTGCAGCCACGCTGACCTCCTCGCCCCTCCTCCAACACCAGGCGGGCTCCCTCGGCCTCTGGTGTGGCGGGAGCCGACCCAAAGCTGCCCTGCTGGGTCTAATGTGCCTCCCTGGGGGCGGTGTGGACTTGGGGACAGACAGACCCGGTGCAAATCCAGACACCACCCAATACTGTGCACCTCCGAGCAGGTACATACTCTCAACCCGCCTCAGTTTACTCATCCACGAAATGGCCCCCACCCCCAGAGCTGGCTGAGAAGTCAGTGAGCCGCCGCCGCTGGCTGCTTCACAGGGCGCCTGCATGTTGGGTGGGCGGTTTCCTCTTACCGCCGTTTCTCCCATGTCTAGTTAACATGTCCCAGGGTTCCCAGGGCGCAGGCTGGGCCAGCTGCTGGGCGAATTACTCAGCGAGGGGCCCAGGCTGGCCGATCGGGGGATCCTGACCCCAGGGTTGAGGTTCTTGCTGTGTCCCCGTCCCTGGTGAGGCGTGCCCAGGTATCCG
The DNA here is from genome assembly GCF_014108235.1 of Myotis myotis. Lineage (NCBI taxonomy): Eukaryota > Metazoa > Chordata > Mammalia > Chiroptera > Vespertilionidae > Myotis > Myotis myotis. Next base: position 5,289,896 of record NW_023416324.1, on the reverse strand, counting down.
GCTCCTGACACCCGGAAGTCCCCGAGTTTGCTCAGCATCTGCCCCTTGTTACACATTCGGGCGACATGATGTTGTAACGTCCTGTTGGGCTCCCCTGGGTGGGAGAGGAAGAGGAATTGGATGCGACCCGGGACACACCCATGGAAGGGGTAGGGCACAGGAGCCCCCGGGGGTTCAAGGAGGGGACAAGTGAGGAGACAGACTGACCGAGGCCACACACATCGCTCCCGCCCACAGGCCCACGAGAGGAGGAAAAGGGGGCTGCTGCTCCCCGTCATGAGGGTTTGTATAGATCCAACGGCCAAGTCCAAACTGGGTCTCCCAAGGACACTGGGTGGAAGCTCTGGCACATGTGCAGGCCCATCCTGGGGGAGTGGGGAGACTCCCCGCTAAGCTAGAAGCTCCCATCTAAGCTAGTCGCCTGTTCACCCGTCCCACATGGCCCTGGTGGAGATGGGCCTGCAGTCACCCGTGGGTGACATGGTCCTTTTATTCCACTGACCACAGCTGTAAAGAGGACAGGGGGCCCCCCAGATGCTGTTTCCCCAGGTTCCCTCCTAGACAGCCCCAAGCCCGCAGCCCCCGCCCCACCTTGGGGAGGCACGGCCTCGGATTGGCATCACTGGGTAATCAACACCCTCATTTTTTGCCTCTCGACGGCCAAGGAAGATGACCATTAAATACTCATGTAGTAATTCGACAAATTGTGGCCTTTGAAACCGTCTCAAGTCGGAGAACCTGGGCTTGCACCCAGCCTCGCTCGTTCCTAATAGATTTCTCGAGCTGAATAACAAATCACCTTCTGCTGGCGGAGGGAGAAGCAGGGAAACAGCCCTGGCGCTGGGAGGGTTTCCCAGGAAAGTGCTTTGAAGGAAGGAGGTGCTGGGGGGTGTGGGGGGCACCAGCTCTGAACCAATGAATTAAACATTCCCTGAGCTCTTTCCACGCAGCTGCTACCGAAGAGGGGAAATGCTTTAATTAATAAAGCAGTCAGGGAGATGGAGCTGTTTTCAATGCCGCGGCCAGGAGCTCCGGAGCACGATAAACCCCTTTGGGGAGGGGCGGGAGCTCCTCTCCCAGGGTCTGGGAGGAGGTGGCTAGGTGTCCACCCAGCCTCAAGGACATGAGGCATGTCGGTTCCTGGCCTCCAGGCCCAGCCCAGAGCCGAGGCCCCCTGCCCCATGGGAGACCCCAGAGAGGTGCCAGAAAGAGCACTAAACTGGGGGTCCCTGGGATGGTACCTCCGTTTGCAGTTCTGAGTTGCCGTGTGACCTTGGATAAGTCATTTCCCCTCTCTGGACCTTGGTTTCCTCACCCATGGCCTCAGACTGGGTTCTGGGGAGCCATTAGGTCCCTTGAAGGTGTCCCAGGACTGTCTCTGGAGGTGGGGGTGCAGCCAGCTGAGGCTCTAGGCCCCAAACCCAGCTTCAGCCGGAGCAGCATTGCTTTTGTCTGCTAACATATGCCAGGATATGTAAGATGTCCCTTGAAGGTTTAAAACAGGTTTTAACACTGCAGGTTTAAAAAAGATGGAAAGTCACTGGCTTCCGTGTTCTCTCCTATCTCAGGAGCGGGAGCCTCAAAGCTGAACAATTCCCAGCGGGCGGACAGCCCACATCAGTCATGACCAAGCACCTAGCACGTGACAGACGCTCGAGTTACAGAGGAGAAGAAGCAGCCCCTACGTCTTTCAAGGAGGCTTCCAGTCTAACCCAGGCTTGGCAGATATGTGGCACAGATACCACTATCGGTGCCTTAATGCCCATGGCAGACATTACTAGTCAATCACTGCTCTCTCGCTCTCTCTCCCCCTCCCTCTCTCTTTCTCCTACAGAGGTCAACTGTGATAGCAAATCCTTTCTCAATCCAGGCAGCCATTACCCACCAATTGGCCCTGGTACCTGAAACAAAACCTCTCCCTGCCATCTCTGGTTAGTTCTAATCAATGGAAGTTTCCCAAAATGCAACGGACTGCCTCACTCAGGAGTGAGAGTCCATCTCTGCTTGCTCGCTCAGTCAACAGGTATCTACTGAGCACCTCCTACATGCCAGCACTGTTCCAGGGAGACAGCAGTTCTAGTGGCTCTTAGAGTAGGACCTGAGTCAGTTGATAAAAGTTTAAGCAAATTATAAAGCAAGATGATCACAGATGGTGAAAAGTGAGGCAGACAGTTAAAATAGGGCGATACTAGAGAAAGGGACTATTTTACTGTGAGTGGACAGGGCAAGCTTCTTTGAGGAGGTTCATGTAAGGAAAAATTCCAATAATGGGAAGGAGGTGGCCATACAGAGGTCTGGAGAAGGAACACACTCAACAGAGGAAGTAGCTAGTGCAAAGGCCCTGGGGCAGGGCAGAGACCGGTGTGTTGGAGGAACAGCAAGGACACTCCTGGGACCAGGATCTGCGGGAGGAGAACGAGGTATGGAATGAGTGGAAGAGGCGGGTGAAGTGGATCTCGTGGATTTTGTTGTTGTTGTTGTTAATCTTCACCCAAGAATATTTTTCCACTGGTTTCTAGAGATTAGCAGAGAGGGGGAGAAACAGAGAGAGAGAAACATCAATGTGAGAGAGACACGATGGGTTGCCTTCCATACGTGCCCCAACAGGAGCCTGGGATCGAGCCTGCAACTGAGGCACATGCCCTTGACCGGAATCAAACCCGCAGCCCTTCAGTCCACAGGCTGACACTCTACCCACTGAGCTAAACCAGCTGGGGCTCATGGATTCTTATGGGCCAGCGTGAGGAGTTTGAGTCTAAGAGTGATGGAAGCCATCACAGGGGAGTGACCGTGTCTGAATCACGTTTTAGAGCAGTGGTTCTCAACCTTGGCTGCACATTAGAATCGCCTGGGAATCTTTTTAAAATCCTGATTTCTGGGCCTCATCCTCCGGAAATTCTGTTTCCTTGTTGCTAATGTTGTGGCCCCACCCCGTAACAAAGAAACAGAATTTCCGGAGGATGAGGCCCAGAAATGAGGATTTTAAAAAGATTCCCAGGTGATTCTCATGTGCAGCCAAGGTTGAGAACCACTGGTTTAGAGAGATCCTTCGGTAGTAGCTGGACAATTCCCTGTTGGGGCCGAGATAGAAGGGATGGTTCCTAGGCCCGTGTTCATACTGGTGAGCCCAGCATTGCAACTCTGCATTCTTTCTGGTTCCTGGTCAAATATTGAAGAAGGCTGGATCTGTGTCTTTTCACATCTGTTTCCCCGTGGGGCGCCTCCTCCTTTCACTGCAAAGGCCCTCCCGCTGCCCCCACTGCAGTTCCCCTCCCAGCCCACCCTCCTGGGTCCTCTGTGCCTGCATCCTTTCTGGACACGTTCCTGTGTCCTACCCCCTCGCTATCCATCTAACTAAGTAGGCAGCTCATCTGTGCTGATGTCTAAGTGGGTGGATTTCAAGGGGTCAGTGGGTAACTGCCCCCAGTCATTCATAGGGTAGGGAGGGTGGGGGGTGGGGGAAGGAAGTCCAGAGACCTGCCTTGACCCAAGGAAGTGACTAACTAGGAGAGGGGAACCTGGAAGCAAACACAACAAATCCCAAAGTTCATCTCAAGTGACTCAGCCTACACATGGGACACTCTGTCGGTCTGAAGCCAACCCTCCCTGACCCCCAGCACACACCACCGGGCACTCTCACTGCCGCCCCCCCCCCCCCCCCCCCCCGCCCAAGCCAGCCACAGGTCCTAAGGGGCCACCGATTGCTTAAAGGGGCCCGCGCACATTCACGCATTGCCTGCAAGTTAAATTTTGTGTCTTGTAAGACCATTTCCAAGGGTGTGAAGGTGCTGTTGTGATTCGTAAACGCATGTTCGCTCGTCAGCTGGATTCCGACTCTTTATACCTTCAAGGTCACTTGCTGTCACAGCGGACAGCCGACATCAGTGGGACTCATGGACCAGGCGGGCCTTGAATGAACAGGCTTCACGGAACGTGTTCCTCATACCCTAGTAGGCGGTGGGGGGGAAGCGGCTCATGGAGACATAGTGGGAGCCCGTGTTTGTAAATACACGGGGAGGAAGGACGGCCAAGCCACAGCACACAATGCAGAGGCAGACATGCAGGCTAGCTTACGTCGTCTCTCTGTGCTCCTGTCTTTTCTCAATATTCTACCAGGAACCTGTCACTTAAACCAAATGATATGCAAGGAGAGGGACCCTCAAGGAGGAAAAGAGTAAGAGAGTTCCCCTCAGCCCCTGCCTGACCTGCTGGGGCGGGGGGTGGAGGGGGGAACAGACACGGGGTTCTGGGACCTGCCTGGCTCAGCCCCCTGGTTCTGAGCTGGGTGAGCATGCACACAGCCTGGGCAGCGGAGGGACAGGGGGCTCTGGGCCACAGGGTCGCTCAGAGGGGCCCTCAAAGGCAGCCCAAGGAGCCCTGGCCAGTTTGGCTCAGTGGATAGAGCGTCGGCCTGCCGACTCAGGGGTCCCAGGTTCAATTCCGGTCAAGGGCATGTGCCTTGGTTGCGGGCACATCCCCAGTGGGGAGTGTACAGGAGGCAGCTGATCAATGTTTCTCTCGCATTGATGTTTCTAACTCTCTACCCCTCTCCCTTCCTCTCTGTAAAACATCAATAAAATATATATTTTTTAAAAAAGGCAGCCCAAGGAGACAGGAAATGCTTCCGGCCACCATGGGGGGTCTTGGGCAGCCCCCATCACCCTCCACCCCCCGCCATCAATCTCTCTTGCACCCACATTGGCCTTTTGGGGGCAAAAAGGCTTTGGCTCAGATGAATAAAAGAAACCCCAACCCCGAGCTCTCATTCCGGTCCTGGGGAATGAAAGTCTCTATCAATCAGTCTCTCATCGGCGGGCGGCGCGGCTCTTTATACCTTCAAGGCCCTTTATTTCGCTCAGCTGGCGAATTCCTCCGACAATTACAGCCTTTGACGAGCCTGCCAGGCTGCAGCGGCCGTGCGGGCAGCTTGTCCTTCACATGCTGCCGGCGGGAGGCAGGGCCAGGCCCCCTTCCAGGGCAGGACAGATGACGGGCGATGGTGGCGGGGAAGCTGCCTGCACTGCCCAGGCCCCTACCCGTTGCCCTGAGGGTCACCGCTGCTACGAAGCCAGATGGGGACTGGGCCTGCATCTGGGAGACAGGCTGAGCCTGAGGGTGTCTGGGAGGAACGTGTGGCCGGGACCCCTGCCCAGTTGCTCCCAGGGGTGGGAGCTGGTGGGGTCTGGGTGGATGGGCTGCCTCAGTCTCCCCGAGCAGCAGTGTGGGATGCGGGCCTGGGAGGGACGGTGCCTGCTATGCCCCTGCCAGCTGCTCTCTGCTCCCGGCGAGGGAAGGAGCCGGCTCCCAACACCTGCCGGAGAAGGTCCCTGCGGAGCGGCTGCAGCCGGCAGCGACAGCAGGGCCCGGTTGGAACTGCAGGTATGAAGGGGATGACAGGTGACGCGATGATTTGTGTGTTTCTGGGTGAGAGGCTGGGTCCTTAATGGATGACATGCCCTTCAGTCCGCTGCTCCTGGCTCGGTAGCTTGGCATCATTAGCAGAGCATCTTCCCTTGCCGGGGCAAGCTCCAAGGCCAGGCGGGCCTCCTAGCAGGGGTGGGGACCTGGCCAGCCAGCCAGTGCCATGTGGAGGCTGACCCCCACAGTGGCCTGGGGGACTGGCCCCGGGGTCAGCGAAGCCCAAAGGTCTGAGCTAGTCAGCAGCCAGCCTCATCCCCTGTGGAGAGCGGCTACAGTGTTTGGACAGGTTCAAGCCTCGGACTAATGAGGGCACAGTCCTCTCATGGCCACGTGCTAGTCCCAGCGTGGAGGGCAGAGCCCTCCTGGCACAATTATAGCCAACAGCTGTAGTTGTAAGCTTGAACCTATGGTCCGAACACGTGGTCCCACGTGCCTGAGTGATGTGGGCTTGATAGAGTTCAGGTGCATGTAATTGAGATTAGAACAGTGTAAACATCTTGACCACACCCTTACTTTGCCTCATGGAATCTGGCTATAAAATAAAGACATGGCACTGAAACCGGTTTGGCTCAGTGGATAGAGCGTCGGCCTGAGGACTGAAGGGTCCCAGGTTCGATTCCGGTCAAGAGCATGTACCTCGGTTGCGGGCACATCCCCAGTGGGAGGTGTGCAGGAGGCAGCTGATCGATGTTTCTCTCTCATCAATGTTTCTAACTCTCTCTCTTCCTCTCTGTAAAAAATCAATAAAAAATATTAAAAAATAAAATAAAGACATGGCTGTAGTCCGTGGCACTGTCTCTCCATCAGGGCAGCGTCCCGCCAAGACTCAGCTTTCATTCTCTTGTCTGTCTTTTCTCAATCCTTTTCTCCGCCCCTCTCAGGCTCACCGAACTTGGCTGAGCTGGTGCGGCACATAAGGCGCCCAATGTGGGGCTGAGTATGCCATGGCCGTGCCGGCTCGCCACACCTGTTTGGCTGTAGCTGGTTCAAGGATGACCCCTAAAAGATCTGGCCATGTCCCAGCCCCCTCATTTGGCTGTGACCTTATTTGGGGAAAGGGCCCTTTGCATGTGATTAAATTAAGGATCTTGCAATCAAGAGATCAACCTGGATGAGCTGGGAGGGCCCTAAGTCCAATGACAAATGTCCTTCGTGGAGACCCAGACACAGAGGAGAAGCCATGGGAAGACAGATGTAGCCACTGGCCTTGAACCTGAGACAATACAATATGGCCAACCAAGAGGAGGTTGAGCTCTGGCCAGGAATGGAAGTCTTTGGTCTGTAACAGTGTGCCCAGGTGGAGGGGCCTGGGGCCCACGGCAAGCCCTCTGCCATAGGTGCAGGACATGCAGCCAACCCCCCTTAGAGGAGCTGATGTTCCCATTGGGGATGAAGCTGGCTGCTGACTAGCCCAGACCTTTGGGCTTCGCTGACCCCAGGAGTCGGAGAGGCAGGGACGGCCTTGCCCCTGCGGAGACAGGGTGGCCCTGCCTTGATGTTGAATGTCTAGCCTCCAAAATTTTGAGAGAAGACATTTGTATTATTTACTGTCACCATAGCAAGGCCTTGAGCATTCACTGTGAAATGGGAGCCCGCGGAGGGTTTGAGCTGAGGGGAGATGTGAGCAGACGCTGGGAAGGGCCTGGAGGGGAGGGACCACGCAGTAATCCCAACAGGCCCCTGACCCACACGCACTGAGTGTGGCGGGGAGGGTGCTCACGGGGGACACCCAACGCCCCGGGACCTGGTCCCTGCCTCTCAGAGCTCACTGCCCAGGACAGCGTGGCGAGGGAAGCGCAGCGCTGAGGCTGTGCGTGTGGGTCTCACAGGTGATCAGGCTGCTGCCGTGGGATGAGCGCACCTGCCACTCACTACAGCTCGCCCTGAGCCAGGCGCCTTGCTGAGCACGGTGCACATGCTTTCTTCCTTCCTCCTCGTAAGAACCTTCTACCGCAGGGAAGGCAGTGCTGTTATCCCCGTTGTACAGAGGAAGCCACGGAGGCTTCCCCAGAATCACAGAGCTGGTGCGGGCAGAGGTAGACTCTGAACGAACTCTGGCTGAGGCCGAAGCTGAGGGCCTTCTGTGTCTGGAGCGGCAGGAGAGGGAGAGAAGGAAAGGAGCTCAGCCAACGTCATTCTGGCATAGGATGCAGAGGCAGGACTCGAACCTGGACCTCCAGGGTTCCCAAAGCACAATCCGCATGCAAACCAGGTCCTATAACAGCGGATACCTGCCGGAGCAGCAGGAGCCACAGGGTTCAGAAGCAGGGGGCTGGCCAATGGGGCGGAATGTATCTTCTGTGAGCACATGGGACTCAGCTGTTGGGTAGCAAGAGAGCATTGGGCGAGTGGACCCAGATGGAAGAGGCGAGTCCTCCAGCCCAGCCCCTCTGACGACTGACCACCAGGGTCCTTGGCTGCTGGCCCAAGCCATCTCTGCCTCCACCACCAGGCCCAGGCCCAGGCCATTGAGAATCTGGGGGCCCTCAGCTAAAGGCTGACAACCCTTGCTTGCAACCCCTGAGTATTGGGTTGGCTGCATGTCCGGCACCTATGGCAGAGGGCTTGCCGTGGGCCCTGGGCCTTGATGACCTGCAGCGGCTCCACCGGCCATCTCCTCCCTCTTCTTCTCGATTAATATTTTGATGGCGGCCGGAGTGAAATTAGTCACATGCTGGCAGCTTATTTTTAACTGTTTCCAAATACGCATCCTAATTGCTATGCGGTTCTAAATAGGAAGTGATGGCAGGAGCCAGAGTTTGTCTCGGTGACACGAGGGATGAGGGATTACACGCCGGCAGCAGCTGCCTTGGGGACCCCAGCCCCACCTCCTCACCCGGTGTTTTGTCTCTTCTTGTAGCTCTTCCTAATAACTACATCAGGCCAGGGAGGGGCGGGGAGCCGACACCTGCCATGAAGCAGCCGGGGGGGATCAGGCCCCGGGGAGGCCTGGCTGACAGGCAGGAGAGAAATGGAACATGGCGTGGAAGTGGGCGGTGAGTCCGGCCTGCTGTGCATGGGAGCACACGTGTGCACTGGCCGGGCCTTGATGTCCACGGGCTGCTGACATGGAAGAACTGTCAGGAGACAGGACAGGAAAATGGAGAGAGCAGGTGCCTGCCCCACCCACCTCCATCCCAGCTTCTCTCTCTCTCGCTCTCTCTCTCTCACACACACACACACACACAAACCTACACGCCTTTCTTACTCCACTAAGCTCACCTCCAACCCCATCCAATTAATGTCACATAGAACAGAGAGCCTCATTTGGGGGGTGGGGTTACACCCCTTTGAGAACCTGATAAACACCATCGATCGATCCTCTCTTCCGAAAGATGCAGACACTGCAGTTCCAGGGGGAGTAGTGGGGGATCAGAGCCCCTGAAGTCTGCAGGTCCCCTGATAACTCGGAGTCAGTGATGTGATGCAGAGGCGAAGAGCATGGATTTGGGGGTGACTCACCCGGTTGCAATGTGGACTCCATATTTCCGACTCTGAAGGCTCTTCGGGCCCATTCTGTAGGCCCTCTGGGCTTCAGGTACCGCATTTGTAAGTGGGGAGCGGACAATAACATTCATCCCTTTCTTGGAGAGCTGTTGACAGGCTAGAGGAGCGCATCTGCCTTAAGCACTTAGAACAGTTCTGGACCCGTGAAAAGACGCCCCAGAAATGGTGGGTGCTGGGTGCCTGGCCTTGGGCAAGTCTCTGCTTCCCTCTCAGCTAAGTTCTCCCGTCTCTGAAACGGAGATAAGGTGTTATGGGGACTAGAGGTCATGCCATAGCCTGACACACTGCCCCTCGGATGGGGAATCTGGGTCAGTGAGAGATTTACTAGACCAAGCATGTCAAACTCATGGCCCGTGGGCCACATGCCTCATTTATTTGGCCCATGTTAGCCTTTGAGTTTGACATGCTTGCACCCACAGGATGGGTGGGTGAGGGTCGGAGGGCGGGGAGAATTTTCATTACCGAATGCTCACAACAGAAGGCCGGGCGACTGGGTTATATTAGGGTCCCAACAAAGCCTCTTTTGGGAGTCCTCTCTCAATGACCTGGGACTCCACAGCACTTTTTAGGAAAAACACATTAGCCTTCATCAGAGCAAGCTCGGACCCTTACGGAGTCTCCTGGCGGGTCAGCCTACAACAGGCAGCCAGGGAAACCAGCCCAGAGTCATTCACTGGTCCTGGGTGTGTGATCTTGGAACTGCAGGGCGTGGCCGGAAGCAAGACCTTTATGGGTCGGGGGCCACTGTGAGCCAGGCCAGCCAGGACAGCCCGCCACCCTATTTACACACCACGGGTGTGTAATGGCGGGTGTGACACACACCCAGCGGACACATGAAGAAAACAACACAAAACCCTTCTTATTCCGCAGTGAACAGGCACCTGGCGCCAGGTCTGACATTTTCAGTGACAGCAGCACAGGCAAGGACTCAGAAGGTGCCAAAGCTCAGACACCCCAGAGGGAAGCAGTCTGTTCAGAAGACACCTGGGCACGGGGTTCTGGCAAGCCCCCTGCCCCGTGTGTGTGTGTGGGGGGGGGCGCCCGGGAGAGGAGCTTGAGTGAAATCACTTCATGAAATGCACTGAGTGGAAAAATCCACATTTCTAAATCAGCACGCCTTGGTTTCGATGTGTGCTTTCAAGTAGATGCATGTAATTAAACTAATAAATATGATAAGTAGATATTTAACCACTTTTTCCAGTGGCGTAAGAAAATAGAAATTCAATTTGGCCCAAGAAACTTCTTCAATGTTCTCATTGAGAAAATGGAGAATCCCCTTACATTCAGGGCCCGTTTGTTGCCTTGTGATCCTTTTCAGCAACCCCTGTCTCCACCCACCCGGGGGTGACGTGGGTGCTGCAGATAATGGGGTCTGTCCATGCTGGATGGGAGAGGGGACTCATTCACTCATTCATTAAACAGATATTACTGAGAACGTGTGCCAGAGACTTGGGGTGCTGCGGTTTTTAAAAAGCAAAAAGGGTCTTGCTCTCATGGCGCTGACATTCCAGTGGGAGATAATCAACTTATAAATAAACAAAATGTGTATTTTGTTAGTGATGAGAGCTAAGGAGATAAAATAGGACATGGAAGAAAGATGGGAGTGACGGTGGGCAAGGCTTCACCGAAGGAAGGGAGGGAATAAGGCTGTGGATTTCTAGGAAGGAGAGTGGCAGGCAGCAGGAGCAGCAAGTGCAAAGGCCCTGGGGTAGGAGCATGCCTAGGATATTTGAGGAGCAGTAAGGAAGCAGGTGTGGAACAAACAAGGGTCACGTGAGAGGAGACATGGCCAGGGCGGGAAGGGGAGGCCAGATCATGAGAAGCCTCCCAGGTCATAATATCCCTTTGGCTTTTATTCTGAGTGAGGTGAGAAGCCATGTGAGGGGATTTTAGGAGAAGTCACATGATTTGATTTATGTTTTAATAGGATCCCTCTGGCTCCTGGGCCAAGAATACAGTGAAGGGGGCAAGGGCAGAAGCCATGAGACCAGTCAGGAAGCTATTTTAATAAATGAAGAGAAAAAGGATGGGTACTCAGGGGGTTGTAACCGTGGCGACAATAAGAAGTGATGGATCCTGGATGTATTTTCAAAGTAGAGCAGACAGAAGTTGCTGATGGGTTGGATCTAGAGGGTGAGCGAAAGAGAGGGGTCAAGAATGACTCCCAAACCTTTGGCCTGGGTGTCTGGGTGATGCAGGTAACATCACCTGGGATGGAGAAGAGGGATGGAGTAGGCTTGGGGGGAGGTCAGAAGCTCAGTTTTGTGTGTGTTGCATTGGAGATCTTTTAATCCCCCACGAGAAGACGCCGTGCAGGCCGCTGGATATATGAGGCTGGAGTTCAGGGGACATATCGGGGCTGAAAATAGACATCTGAGCATCATCAGCCCTTACAGGGTGTTTGAAGCTATGGACTTGGATGAGAACCTCTGAGGAGTAAGTGCAGAGAAGGAGACCTGAGGACTGAATGCTGGGCAGGTTGATGAGGAGGAACCAGCAAAAGAGGTGGAGAGGGAGAAGCCAGGGATGCACAGAGCAGAGCCAGGAGACGGGGGCTCCTGGGAGCCCAGAGAGCAAGTTCCAGGAGGAGGGATGGCCGGGTCAAAGGCAGCAGGTAGGACAAGGACAAAGAGAACCAAGAATCGACCATTGAATTTAGCAACGAGGATGTCATGGTGACCTCGATGAGAACAGTTTTGATGGCGTGACGGGGGCGAGAGCCAATGGGCTGGATTCAACAGTCACTTGAGGAAAGGGCTTGGAGACCACATGGTAACCCACTCAAGGACTTTTGCTGTAAAGAAAAAGAGAAATAGGGAGGCAGGGAAGAGAAAAGCATGGTAGATTTTTTTCTTCAGATGGGAAAAATAACAGCACGCTTTTATGGTGCTGGAAATGACCCAGTAGAGCAGGAAGAGATGATGCAGGGGAGGGCGAGAGGAGAGACGGCTGGAGAGCTGTCCTTGAGCAGGGAGAGGGGATGGGACACCAGGGCGTAGGTGGCCAGTGGCCTTTCCCTGGGGGGTGCAGGGTCCTCTGGGTCTGTCTTCTTATGGTCCCGAGTTCCCAGCACGTCTGGCTCCCAGTTGGTGGGTGAATGCGTGCCTCCAGGGTGCTCAACAAATACCTAGCAAGAATTTTCAAAAGCAAGCTCTGGCCCTATCCGGTTGGCGCAGTGGATAGAGCGTTGGCATGCGGACTGAAGGGTCCCGGGTTCGATTCCGGTCAAGGGCACATGCCTGGGTTGTGGGCTCAATCCCCAGTAGGGGGCGTGCAGGAGGCAGCTGATCAATGATTCTCTCTCATCATTGATGTTTCTCTCTCTGTCCCTCTCCCTTCCTCTCTGAAATCAATATATATATATATATATATATATATATATATATATATTTTTTTTTTTTTTTTTTTTAAAGCAAGCTCTGGACTCAGCTACACCCAGGCCCAGCTCCTCGCTCTGCCGCCCAACAGCTGTGTGACCTTGAGCAAGTTTGTCGACTTCTCCGAGCTTCATTTTTCCTCTCTAACATAAGGAGAGGAATCGAACCGACTTCAGAGGCGTGTGGAGGATTAATGGGGTAATACTGCACGCGGAGTGCTGAGCATCGTCCCCGGGACGTGGGCATGTGCTCCAGAGGTGCTAACTACCCTCATTATGAGCCGTTCGGTAATTCCCCCCCCCCTGAGCTCATCCCGAGTTTAATAAAAGTCAGCATGTGGGGGAAATGGCTGCAGCTATAAAACCACTTGCACGCGCCCCACAGTCACTCACAATCGCCCTGACTGTTTATGACCCTCGGGTTGCCACAGCAAAGGGAAGGATTGTGCTGTTCCCAGATATAGTCATGCCCCCTCCCTGGTCCCCACAAGGAAGCACATGGGATGAGTGACAGTGACCTTATTGGAGAGATAACATTTGACCCTTTTTTTAAAAAAGCAAATTACTCACAGAGATTGGTGCTTTAATGATTATTAGTGACACGCGCTCAAGTGTACTTGCAACAGAGCTGCGTACCAGAGTGACAAGCCGACTGTGGTGCTAGACCGGGAAACAGAACAAGCAAACCCAAAAGCTGAGATGAGCTTGGACAGTCGAGGAGGGCCCCCTGGAGGAGGCAACCCCTCCCGTGAGCCTTGAAGGCGGAAAGGCTTTGGCCAGTAGAGAGGACAAATCTTGTGACTGTTTGTTTCTTAGCAAACAACTAAGCAAATGGATTTGATTGGATTTCAGGGGTTTCAGGGAGTTCTGACCTTCACCCTTCCAAAAAACATCACCGGCTCTGTCACTCGCCCTTGCCCAGAGGAAGGGGCCTAGGGCAGAGAGAGAATTCAACCGATATACAGCTACCACTTTGGAAACATTTAATAATTCAGCTCCAACAGCAGCTCAAAGCTCTCTCCAGTTAACCCACGGGGTACGCACTCGGAGGAGGAAAGGGCACAGAAGAGGGAGTAGAGGGAGCTGTGGCAACAGCAGCTACGTTTACGGAGTCCTGCATGTGGGCTGGCTCCTTTGGGGGCACTTTGCCTGACATAATCTCATTTAACCCTCACAACAAGAGTGTCCAGAAAGGCACTATTATCGCCATTTCACAGATGAGAATAATGAGGTCAGAGAGATTAGGTGACTTGTCCGGTGTCACAGAGCGAAAGAGAGGCAGAGCCAGCCAGGGTTGAACTCTGGCTGTGCCACACTGAATAGTAAGGTCCAACGACTGGGAAGGAGGGCAGGGACAGGGAGAACCAAGGACCCTGGACGGAGCAGAGGTCCTTTGTTCCTTTGCATAAGGTGAACCAAAAACAAGGTTCCACCTCCTTCTAGTGTGAGTTCCTGAACTGTAGAAGCCACAAAACCAAAACTACGTTTCTCAGACTCCCTTGCAGCTAGGGTTCTGGGAGTAAATTAGATTCCACCAATCCGATAACTGGATATTCAGGCCATGTCACCCACCAATCACTCATAAGCTGCCTTCATGGGGCCAGCCCATCAGACTCCAGAAGCCGGGGGTTCCCCCCTTTTCAAAGGGCCCAGAAAACATACATACTAAGCAGAGTTCAGCCTGGCAGGCCTTAATGAGTAAGGTGGAAAGCAGGGACATTGAGGGAGGGCCAGAGGGCGAATGCATGGTCAGAGACAGTATAGACCAGTGGTCGGCAAACTGCAGCTCGCGAGCCACGTGCAGCTCTTTGGCCCCTTAAGTGTGGCCCTTCCACAGAATACCGACTTCTGTGCATGGGCCACGAAGTTTCAATCGCACTGTACATGCGCGCCCGCGTGTGGTATTTTGTGAAAGAGCCACACTCAAGGGGCCAAAGAGCCACATGTGGCTCACGAGCTGCAGTTTGCCGACCACTGGTATAGACTAATGATGATCACAAGCACACACTGTAGAGACAAACAACCTAGGCCTTAATCCAGGCTCCCGCTAGCTGTGTGACCTTGAGTAAATTACTTAATCTCTCTGTGCCTCTGCCTTCTCATCTGTAAAATGGGATACTAGCACCTACTTTACAGCATCAATGTAAGGATGGGATGAAATAATGGGTGCAAAACAGAATAAGGCCTGGTACACATAAGCACTTACAGGTGAGATGTTACTTCATCACATAGCACCTATTTGCTCAGCTCCAACTGAACAGGACATCCTGGGCACATCACATAGCATCCTACAACCTCCCTGCAAGGCAATGGTGTCACTGCCATTGGACCAACTGAGACTCCCAGGGTGCAGCTGGCACGTGGTAGGTGGCGTGGGGGTCGGAGATGAGCCCAGACTCGATGGTCCCACATTGCCTCTCATGAGGCACACAGGGTCTCAGTGAGCCTGTGCAGAGGGGAGGGCTCCTTGAGCATCAGAGGTCCCGTGGCCCCACCTCCGCCCAAGCCAGCAGGAAATAGGGGTCCCTTGATCTCATGGCCTCCCAACCCCACCAACTGCCAACTTGGGGTCCTGTCCCCACCACTGGGTGAGCGTTGGTGGGTTTTTTTTTCCATTTCCCCCCTCCCCGCCCAGCCTCCCTCCAGGCCACTCGCAGGCCCTGCAAGTCTGGAGCCTCCTGTGGTCTGAGAGAGGGGGCTGGCCCCTCCTGGGAGGGAGCCTGAGCTTGGCAGGGCCCTGCCCACCAGGCCTAAGGAAACCAATTACATTTGCATTTCATTTGGAGTTGAGACAATTACTGCCGTGGGCTAATGACACACCAATTGAGTAGGAGAAACATGTGTGTGGAAGAGGAGTCATTCATTAGCAGGAGCTATGGCTCCTGAGCCTCTAACTCAGACCTAAGCAGCTGCTGGCAGCTCCTGGCCCACGGGTTGTTTGGGGTGCTGACAGGATGTCTTCTCTTGGGAAAACGAGCCTCCAGGAAGGGGCTGTGTCCCGGGTCTCACTTCCTTCTCCACCTCACTTTCCTCCTCTGTAATTGGGGATAATAGAACACAGCTCCCAGGGCCAGCTGAGGTCACCAACAGTCAGTCAACCAACACTCAATGAGCACTCGCTCTGGGCAAGACTGTATCTGGAGATAACAGAAAGGAATAAGACGCAGCCCCCAATCTCAGGGTGTCCTCCAGACCGTGGTGAGAGCTAGTGGGCCACGGGAGCCACGGGAGCCACAGGAGCCATGGGAACTCAGAGGACGGGCTCCTGGAAGCTGGATAGGGGGATGGGATCCGAGAAGGCTTCCAGGAAGAGGTGACATTCGAACTGAATTCTAAAGAGTGAGGAGAAGATGACCAGGAGACAGAGGGCATGCGGAACAGCATGGACAAAGGCTTTGAGGTGGAGGGGGAAAGGCCTGGGACATTTGGGAAATTGAAAGGGACTCATCTGGGCTTGAGCATGGGGGGCGGGGTCGTGTGAGTTGCTAAAGCTGCGGGGTCGGCAGGGGTCGGATCAGAAAGGGCGCTATGACCCAAGGTGAGGAGCTGGAGCTTAGTGCCATGGCCTGGGGAGTCTCCCTGGAGATGCAAGGCCGTGAGGACAGTGACACAGGACAGAGGGAGGAGCTGACCTGTGATGATGAAGTTGCAGCTGAGCCCTCAGCTGATCCTGTGAGGAGATCAGGACCTAGTCTGGTCCATCATCGTGGCCCCCAATGGAGGCCAAATGACAGACGTTTGTGTCTCCACCTTGTAACGTCACTGGCAGGGACAGGGCAGGGGTACGGGGTAACCTTGAGTGAGGCAGTTCCCTGCGGCCAAAGGCACGGCCCTGCGAGGGGCACAGCTGTGAGCTGTCAGCAGCCACGATCCTGTCACGTGGGGCTGGGCACATGCTCCGGAAGAGGGGATCTGGGTTGATACTGCAGTTCCCATGATGCCCTGCGTCTCCTGGGGGCAGCCCCCTCTCCTCTCTGGACTTCAGGGTCCCCTGAAAAATGAAAGTTTGGGCCCTGAGATAGAAGGATGAGCCCCAGAGGGGCCCATGTCCTAAGTCCTGGACACTGTGAATAATGTTTTGCTTTTGCTTTTTTTACACATTTATTGTCTGCCAATCTGGTTGATCAAATTACTAATTTCCTTTTTTAAATTTATCTTTATTGTTGAAAGTATTACAGATTTCCCTGTCCCCCTCTGCCCCATTGACTCCATCCAACCCACTCCTGCTCCACTCCTCGGACCTTCACCACACTATTATCTTTGTCCATGGGTTAGATATATCTATAATAATAAAAGCATAATATGCTAATTAGACCAGACGTCCTTCTGGATGACCTTCCGGACAAAGCTGGGGCTGCGAGGGAAGCCAGGGTCCCGGGTGCCAGAAGGAAGCTGGTGCCGGTAGCCGAGGGAAGGAAGGCCTACTCTTGCATGAATTTCATGCATTGGGCCTCTAGTATGCATATAAGTTCTTTGGTTAATCTCTCCCCACCCCTCCTACCCCCTTCCCTCTGAGATCATCAGTCTGTTCCATGCTTCCATGTCTCTGGATCTGTTTTGTTCATCAGTTTATTTTGTTCATTAGATTCCACAAATGAGTGAGGTCATGTGATCCTTGTCTTCCTCTGACTGGCTTATTTCACTCAGCGTAATCATCTCCAGGTTCCTCCAGGCTCTCTCAAAGGGTAAGAGAGTCTTCCTTTTTACAGCTGCATAGTATTCCATTATGTAAATGTACCACATCTGATAGATGCACATTAAAACGATAATGAGGTATCACCTCACACCTGCCAGAATGGCTACCATCAACAAATCAACTAACGGCAAGTGCTGGTGTCAATGTGGAGAAAGGGAACCCTCGTGCACTGCTGGTGGGAATGCAGACTGGTGCGGCCATTATGGAGACAGCCCAAGTGCCCATCAGTAGATGAGTGGATAAAAGAGGTGTGGTACATGTACACAATCATGTCATTTTGTATGGAAACAAATGTCTTTGCAGATATGATTAGGTAAGGACCTTGACACTGAGAGATTATCATGGCTTCTCTGGGTGGCCCAATTGAATCGCATGAATCCTTAAAAGGGAAGACCCTCTCCCAGCTGTGCTCAGAGAGACGCGGTGTTGCTGGTTTGGAAGGCAACGGAAGGGGCCACGAGCCAAGGAACACAGGTGGCTTCTGGGAGCTGGGAAAGGCGAGAAAACAGACCCCCCTCTGCAGCCTCCAGAAAGGTGCACAGCTGTGTGGACACCTTGGTTTTAGCCCGATGAGATCAGTGTCCAACTTCTGACCGGCAGGACTGCAGGATAAAAAATGCACATGGTTGCCCTATCCGTGGTCGGCAAACTGCAGCTCGCGAGCCACATGCGGTTCTTTGGCCCCTTGAGTGTGGCTCTTCCTAAGCCTTAGGAGTACCCTAATTAAGTTAATAACAATGTACCTACCTATATAGTTTAAGTTTAAAAAATTTGGCTCTCAAAAGAAATTTCAATCGTTGTACTGTTGATATTTGGCTCTGTTGACTAATGAGTTTGCCGACCACTGGCCTAGCTGGTTTGGCTCAGTGGAAAGAGCGTCAGCCCTCAGACTGAAGGGTCCCCGGTTCAATTCTGGTCAAGGGCACATGCCTGGATTGCAGGCTCAGTACCCAGTTTGGGGGGGGGGGGGTGCAGGAGGCAGCCAATCAATGATTCTCTCTCATCAATGTTT
Source organism: Myotis myotis (assembly GCF_014108235.1). Taxonomy (NCBI): domain Eukaryota; kingdom Metazoa; phylum Chordata; class Mammalia; order Chiroptera; family Vespertilionidae; genus Myotis; species Myotis myotis. Next base: position 5,271,884 of record NW_023416324.1, on the reverse strand, counting down.
CTATTTCTCTCTCCCTCTCCCTTCCTCTCTGAAATCAATAAAAATATATGTTTAAAAATGCGTGTGGTTTGAAGCCACTGCGTTCGTGGTAACTGGTTACAGCAGCTGCAGGAAACTAACACAGGGCCGACGCGGAGATGCTTATCACCAAGTCTAGGGGCAGCATGTGTTATTTGATCGGGCGAGCATGTCCGAGGACCTAACCCTGTGCCGACCACAGAAGTGTCTGCCCTGGCGGAAATGTCTGCACCTGCTTTGTTCAGACGCCAGCCCCGTGTGGTGGCTGAGCCACCGAAATGTGGCCACGGCAGCAGAGGCCGGAACTCCTCATTGTCTTTGACTTCAATTCGATTGAATTTAACCAGCCGCCTATGGCTGGCGCTGCTGTGCGGGACAGAGTGAGGCATTTCCATCATCACAGCAGGTCCTCTTGGACGGCGCTGCTCAAGGCGTCAAACAAAAGCTCAGGGAGGCAAAGTGGACCGGCAGCCGGGTCGTGGGTCCTCGTCCTCTTTCACCTTGACCCGCCCACCGCTCCGCACAAGGCTTCCCTTCGCTCCCTCTCCCCCGAGTCCCTGTGCCCCCGCCCCCCATAAGCCCTGGGGGAGCCCTGCTCCCCTCTGCTGTGGCAATGCAGGCACCTCGCCACCTTCAAAGCAAGATCGAGCCTTAGCCGGGCAGGCTGTGCTGGTCTCGGGAGTTTGGCCACAGGTGCCCCAAGACATCTGAGACTCCGGGAAAGCTGCCCGGACCAGGGCTCTCCGTGGTTGAAAAAATCCAGGTTATAGCTTCTCTCTGAGACAGCGTCAGGCGCCCAGCTGTCAGGGGGCGTCCTGGTTTCTCAGAGGTGGACGAAGGTCCGAAGTCGCTAAGAAGCAGCCTTGTCTGGTCTTTTCTGCGCCATCTGGGGCTCCTTGGCGGCCTGAGTGGCTGGGGGAGGGGTCGTGGGACCTAAACGCCAACAGTCAGCAAGGCAGTCTGGGTGCATTTTCCAGGGGTGTCAATAGCTTTCTCCAGATACGCAAAGGGGTCTGTACCTCCCCTCCCTCCCCTCCCCTCTCCCAGTTCTCCCTGCCTCTTATACACATCTACCCAGGCCTGCACCCACTGGGACCATCTCTCCCTCTCTCTCCTCCCCTCCTCCACCGGCGCCTTCCCCCGCCCGCCCCCCATAGGAAGCCAGCCATCCAATGTACTTCTTGGGAGAGACAAAGCTGGGGAGAAGGGGGAGCGCGTGTACAAACAGACTGATCTCCAGAAGAGAGGAATTACTCGAATTACAATTGATTTTCCACCGTTAATGAAGCATGAACCCGTGTGATTGCATCTTGAAAAGATTTATAATTATTCTTCGAATCTCGGAAGATAATTAAACTTCATTAAACGCAGACATGACAAGCCTTCAGACCTCCATGCAGGGTTCCAGATCAGAGCAGGCAGGCAGGCGACCCTGTGGGGTGGGGGAGTCGGAGAGCGGATGAGAAGGAGGAGGGAGAAGGGGCGGGTGGGCGTGGGATCTCAGGGAAGCGGTTCCCTTTGAAAAGGCAGGCACTCTGGGTCTTTCGAATCCTCTCCCTACCCTTTGGGGACCCCCTCCTGGGGATCCCTAGCCTCCCCTCCCTCACCCCTTCCTCTTGTCAGAGAAGAAATGCTGGGAATGGGAGGGGAGGGGGAGAGTGGGGGGTTCCTCCAGATCTGTGGGGGCAAAGCAAAGGTGGGCGTGGAGAGGCCCTTGGAGGGGGGTGTGTGTGTGTGTGCGCTCAGTGGTACCTGTGTGAGGGATAAGAAGAGGGTGAGATAAAGGAGGGAATTTCTTTTCTCTCACGATATGCTTCTCCAATGCTTGAATTGCACAGTGGGCACACACTCGGATATGACACGTGTGAGTACTCTATTTTAATTTAACACATACAGCCAGGATCTGTTCACTAGATATTTATAGTGGGAGCCAGGCTGAGTGGGCGGGGGACAGAGATGACTCAGACCTTCCTGTCCTCCCTCACGGAGCACACAGCTGTGGGCACAAAGGCACACACGTAGGATGGTGAGGCTGGTTGTAACCATCCCCCAGCCCCACAGGCCCAAAGGAGTCAACCCCAGCCGGGGGGTGGCCCTGGTCCTGACCTCCTGCGGGTGGAAACCCAGTCCCTTAACCCTCCATCTAGTCCAGGCCACCCCTTCCCATCCTTGGGGGACCACCTCCTGAGGACCCCTTGCATCTCTCCGCCCAGCCTGACCCCTCATGATTGATCACAAGCCCCCTCCTCTTGCCAGGTGCCTTCGTTCCTCCCCTCCTCCCCCCGGGATCTCACCGTCCCTGCCAAAGTGGCAGAAGGAAAGGCATGAATGAGGCTGCCCTCACCATATTCTTTTGCTAGAGCTGCTTCTTGGCAGGGAGGAGGTCTTTCTAAGGACAGGCTGGGAGGGAGTCACGGGCCTGCATGTGTCTGGCCCAGATCCCAAGGCATGCCTGGGAAGCCACTGCGGGCCAGGTGGTTGAGGGAGGAAGGAAGGATTGAAGGAAGGATGGGGGGAAGGGGTTTCCTCAGGGCAGGAGGGTAGGAAGGTGGAGAACCACCCTCAGCACAGATGGTAAGGGGTGCTCTCCGTTTCTAAGCTAAAAAGCCTGGTTTCCAAGTATGCCTCTGATTTCTTGCAACCCTGTGACCTCAGGCAAGTGACTCAACCCCTCTGAGCCTCTGTTTCCCCATCAGTGAGTTAATAATACTGCCTCCCGTGTTGGGTTGTCAAGAGAAGGCGATGAAATGATCCATGTGGTGCGCTTGGCAGCTTGGCACGCTGCCTGGTACTGCGAAGAGAGGCTCCATCAACAACAGCAGTTGTTATTTGTATCGTTTGAATTCTTTCTCCAAACACCATCCCGTCACGTGGTAAGGGCCTTTACTCCATGGTGAGCTCCCAAGAGCGGGAAATGTGGCTGGTTGATCTCTGCGTCCCCTTTGTCTCACCCAGGACTTGGCCTCTCGCAGGTGCTCAAGGAAATGTCCTCTGCACAGGTGGATGAGTGAAGAATCCGTAAAACCGGGCCATATGGCTAACTTCTAATCTCACGTTATCTTCCCAATGCAGGGCGCTTCAAATGGCTGGGTGAATTATTTAAAGTATTTTTTAATGCATGGAGAGTTTGCGGGAGCGTAAAGAAAATCTTCAGAGGTTGGAAGGGACAAGAAAAGCAATTCCAGAGAAGCGAGTGAGTGGCCCTGAAGCCAGCCCTTCTCTGGGGGCATCTGGTCAACCCACAGCCTGGGCGTTGATAGCCATGTGAGGGGCACAGGAGACAAAGTCTGAGCCTGAGCAAGGTGGGCTGCATACAGCGGGGCCCTCCCAACGTGGACTAAGGAAATTCTGCCTGGGCTCTGGCAAAACAGCGGGGAAACCCCCCTCTGTGAGAATTCCTAACCACAACCTCCCTCTTTGGGGCGTGGGACCTGCGTTTATTCTGCTCCTGTGGCCTCAAAAGCCGCAAGCAGAAGATTGGGCCGCCATCGGCAGTGGCACCTGAGAGAAGCACAACCCTTCTTCTCTCAGGCCTCAAAGACTTCCTACAGGAAACAGGTTTAATAAATGTGGGTGCCCAGTAAAGAGAGCCCAACACAGAAGGAAGCAAGCTCCCATCTGCAGGAGTGAGCCGAGGCGCCCACCAGTCCAACCTGCAAAGACGGTGAATGTTGGAATGATCAGGCATCGAATGTAAAATAAATACGTGTGTGTGTGTTTAAAATGAAATAGGGAGGACCAGTGTATGACAAAGGAAAATGAGATCACAAAAAGCTCAAGGCTGATTTGAAAAAGTATCAAATAAAATATCTAGAAGCGAGAAGTACAATAGTTGAAACTCTGAAACGTAAGTAATAGGTAAAACAGAAGATGAGATAAAGCTGGGAAGAGAATTGGTAAACTGGAAAAAAAATAAATTAATTTAAAAAAAGCCTTTCCCAGAGCACAGCAGAGAGAGACAAAGAAATTGAAAACAGCCCTAGCTGGTTTGGCTCAGTGGATAGAGCATTGGCCTGGGGACCGAAGTGTCCCGGGTTTGATTCCAGACATAGGCATGTACCTTGGTTGCAGGCTCCTCCCCTACCCGGGCCCTGGTTGGGGCACGTGCAGGAGGCAACCAATCGATGTGTTTCTCTCTGACTTTCCCTCTCTCTTCCACTCCCTCTAAAAATCAATGGGAAAATATCCTCAGGTGAGGATTAAAATAAAAAAAGGAAAAGATAAGAGATTAAGAAAAGATCTAACACGTGTCTAATCAGAGTTGCAGAAGAAGAGATGAGGAAGAATAATGGAGAGGCAAATTCAAAGAGAAAATAGCTAAGAGTTGCCCAGAGCTGTGAGACTCCAATCCTCAGATTCACAAAGCTCAGCGAATCCCATGCAGAATAAATGAAGAGAGACCGCCACCTAAACACGCCATAGGAAAACTGCAGTGTCGCAGACAAAGGGAGAATCCTAAGGGCGACCAGGTGTGAAAGAGAGATTACCTAAACAGGGATGTCAAACAGACCGATGGCGGCTCTCAAAGGAACTCTGGGAGCCAGAAACAGGAGAAGAGCACCTTCAAAGGGCTGGGGAAGATGCGAGAGAGGCTGTCAGCTGAGAATTCTATCACCTCTGAAACCATTCTTCCAGCATGAGAACAAAATAAAGGCATTTTCAGATAAACAAAAACCGTCCGAGTTTACAACCAAGGCCCTCCCTGACGGAGTTCTAAAGAATAAACTTCCAGAACAAAGGACAAGAAGCCCAGTGGGAATTCTAAGATGCCAGAAAAAAATAGTGGGGGGGGGGGGGGGGGGAAAGAGTGGGTAAATTTAAACAAACATTGAAAATTTAGAATGTGTGATTTGTGGGATTAAAACAAACGACAGGAGAGAACCAAAATACAGGGCAAACTGAGTAAGAAGCATCTTAAGGCCCTGGGATTGTGTGGGAGGAGGGTGAAGACAGAAATCATAAATGCCAATTACAACCTCAATATGCATGTTAAATTTGCTAGACTCATTACAAGAGAATAGAAATAGCATGTGTTCTAGCTTCCAAATTAATGGGGGGAAATGGAATGATGGGGGGCAGGGGAACCTTCAATCAATAAAACTGAAAGAAGGAAGGGAGGAGGGAGGGAGCCAGAATATTGGGACCAGGGAGCAAGGGACTTGGTCAAGGTCACACAGCAAGTTAGAGGTCAAGCAAAGTCTAAGGTGGTGGTTCTCAACCTTCTAGCCCTTTAAATACAGTTCCTCATGTTGTGACCCAACCATAAAATTATTTTCGTTGCTACTTCATAACTGTCATGTTGCTACTGTTATGCATCGTCATGTAAATATCTGATATGCAGGATGGTCTTCGGCGAGCCCTGTGAAAGGGTCGTTCAACCGCCAAAGGGGTCGCGACCCACAGGTTGAGAACCGCTGGTCTAAGGTGCTCTTTGCCCCAAACTCCGCAGCCTCCTCAGTCTCCATGCAGAGGACCAGAGCAGGAATCTGAGCCCCTTTCCCCCCTGTATGGAACCCCACTGCTCCCGCAAACGTGTATGACGAAATGCTTTGATCAACAGACACGAAGAGTAATAATGACCGTCTCTCGGACACAACGCACTAATGCAAGCACAGTGACTTACCATGTTGCTCCCTGTGTGTGATTCGTTTAATGCCCACGATAACCCTGTGAGGTGGATGAGAGGGACGTGCTCATTCTGCGGAGACAGCACCAAGGCCCAGGAATGTGATGAAGTTCCAAGGCCACCCAGCTGGGAAGTGACAATGCAGGAAGTGTGGCTGCCCTGCCCTGGTCCTCATGGTAGACACTGGGCTGGGCCTACAAACATCCGTGTACAGGGACAGGATGCTGGAAGTGGGCCGTGTGAGAAACTGATCCTAATTAGATCCTAGATCAAAACCATAAACAGCTGTCAGGGGCTGTTGGAGGTGACTGGGGGAATTTGAAAATGGACGCGATATCCGATGATGGTATCGGAGCAACATTCAGTGCCTGGGTGTGATCACGGTAGTGTGCTTGTGCAAGAGGATGACCTAGTTCTTAGATGCTAACGTAGGTGTCGGGGAGTGTCAGGATGCCAGCCACTTTCAAATGTTTCAGAGAAACAAGCATTAATAGAGCGACAAGACCGCCCTGGCTAGTGTGACGCAGTGGGTTGGGTGTCATGCTGTGCACTGAGGGGTTGCCAGTTCGATTCCTGGTCAGGGTAGCGTGCAGGAGGCAGCCCCTTGATGTTTCCTCTCACATCGATGTTTCTCTCTCTCCCTCTCCCATTTTTCTCTAAAAATCAATCAAAAATGAACAACAACAACTGCAAAGAGAAGTAAAGCCAACATGGCACAATGTTCGTAATAGGTCAATCTAGGTAAAGGTTAAAGAAGCGTTTGTTATTTGTGTTAACAAACCAGCCTGAAACTTAAAACAATAGCTACTTATGACTTCTTGCAAGCTGAGAGCTCATTGACTGGGTATACTCATGAGTCTGTCATCAACTGGTAGGTGCGTGGGCTGCGGCCCAGTTGGTCTAGGGTGGCCATGGCCTGCACAACCCAGCTCTCAGCCATGAGTCTCTCATATCCCACAGGCAGGGTCCTCATGGCACGGGCAGGGATCCAAGAGAGAAAGGAAACGGACACACTCTTTCAAACATCAGTTGTACTGCTGTCCCATTGGTCCTAGCAAGTCACGTGGCCAAGCCTAGATGCTTCTAATGAGGGTGACACGGGAGGCATCGTTAATGCAGCCCATTTACAATTGCATTACTACCTCAACCTTTCAATAAGTCTGAAAGCTTTCAAAATAAAACGTTGGACGAACATGTGAGGGTTCTCCATAGAAACCTGCCCAATGGAGTACACATGTACAGGAAGAGACTTAATATAAGGAATTGGATCACCTGGTTATAGAGGCTGAGAAGTCCTGAGAACTGCAAGTTGGAAGCTGGAGACCCAGGACAGCCAATGGTGTAGTTTCAGTCCCAAGGCCAGTAGGCTCCAGACCCAGGAAGAGCCAGTGTTTCCGTTCAAACCAAAGGCAGGAAAGAACCGATGTCCCAACTCAAGGCAGTCAGACAGGAGGGGTTGCCCCTTCCTCCCAGGAGGCTCAGTGCTTTTGGTTCCATCCAGGCCTTCACCTGATTGGACAAGGCCCACCGCATTGGGGAGGGCAGTCTGCTTTACTCGGTTTACTGATTCAAACGTTAATCCCAGAAGCACCCTCACAGACACACCTGGAATAAGGTTTGACCAAATATTTGGGTACCCCATGGCCCAGTCAGGTTGGCACATAACTATCACAAGGGACAAAAGAAAATAAAAAGGCCAATGTTTACTCATGTCACTCCTCTACTCACAACTCTTTCCTACATCCATTGAAAGACACGTTCAAAAATGTTCACTGTAAGATCAATGGTTGCCAGAAGGGAGGGGGCTCTGGGGCTGGGTGAAAAAGGTGAAGGGATTAAGAACTACAAATTGGTAGTCACAGAATCATCATGGGGATGTCAAGCACAGCATAGGAAATATAGTCAATAATCTATATATATAAAACCCTTATATGCAAATAGACCGAACAGTGGAACAACCGAACAACCGGTCGCTATGACATGTGCTGACCACCAGGGGATGCACACAGAACATGGCGGGTGTTGGCAGCAGGCGGCAGAGCATGGAACATGGCGGGTATCAACCACAATTGGATGGTGGAGCAGGTGAGCAGGGGCACCAGGCCAAGGCAAGGTGCCAGTCATTGTCATTGGGGTAAGCCTCTGGTGGTTATTGAAAATTCTTTGTTCCAATGCACCACAGTCCCACCCAGCGCTTGCACCTGCTGCCAGCGCTAGCCCCAATGGCTCCACGCCATCAGCAGGTGTGAGCCAGGCCAGCGCCTTCAGCATGTGGGAGCAGCACTGCGGGAGTGGGGCTGCCAGCAGACAGGGGACTGGGCCGTGGCTGGAGGGGCTGGGCAGGGGTGTGAAGGATGGACTGAGACCCACCCCTGTGCCCACCACAGCCTCACAGCCCACAGTTCCTTTCAAGGTGCACGAATTCGTGCACTGTGCCCCTAGTATTGTAATAACTATGGATGGTGCCAGATGGGTACTTGAAATATGGGGGATCACTTTGTAAAGTATATGATTGTCTAACCACTATGCATACACCTGAAATGAATCCAAAATAATATTAAATGTAAACTCTGATTGAGAAACAAAATTTTGAAGTATGTTTTTATTGATTTTTTTTTTTGAGAGAGAGAGAGGAAGGGAGAGTGAGAGAGAAAAACATCGATGAAAGAGAGAACTATCGATTACTGCCCCCTGCACATTCCCTCCCAGGGACTGAGCCCACAGCCCTGGCGTGTGCCCTGACCGGGAATCGAGCTAGTGACCCCTCAGCGCATGGGACAATGCTCAGCCAACGGAGCCACACCAGCCAGGGCGAGAAATAAAAACCTTAAAAAGAGAATGTTCACTGTAGCTTTACTAAACCCCCAAACTCGAAACAACTATGATGTCCATCAACAGCAGCATGGATAAATAAGCTGTGATCTATTCCTAAAATGGGATAATAGCGAAGAAAAGAATGGACTGCTACACCCAACAGCACGAAGGAATGCCACTGTGCGAGAGGAAGCAGCAAACACTCGAAAGCGTGCACACTGCCTGTCTCCTTACATGACGTTTAAGAAGACAGGAAACGCACCTCGGGGGGCATCCGGGGGGGCACCCCGGGGAAGGGGGTGAATTCCTCGAGTGCTACAAACATCCTCTTGATCTGAGTAGTGGTTACACCTGAAAAACATAAATAAAAGTGTACAGCTAAGACTTGAGCACTTTGTAAGTTATATCCAAAAAAAAAAAAAAAAAAAAATCTAAAAACACCCAAACTCTTAAAATTGGTTCTTTGGTGCCCCCTGGATAAGAGCCAAACTGCGTAGCACTCAATTCACTTTAACATAACTGAGCACATGTTCATTCTTCTCTCCCGCAGTACGCTGTGCAGCACGCAGGGCGGCCTTCTGACCTCCGCCCAGCGTAGGTGCTTGATAGCTGGGCGTGGGATTCACGCGGGGACCTCCAGGGGCCCCGGGCATTAGATGGGCTGCAGGGTGGCATTCCTGGCCCCTGGGCTCCTTCCAGGCCCACTCGGGGACTGCATCGCACCGAGGCGACCACCCCCACCCCCACCCCCCAGCCAGGCGCCCGCAGCCCACCCCACGCCTCACTGCTGCACACTTTACAGCCATTGTCAAACATAATGATTCTTGCCCTGGAGAAAAATTGGGTTCCATTTTATATTTTATTGCCTCAAAAGGACACTTTTTCCCTCCCCGCCGTCCGCAGCCAGCAGGAACAGGACGATAAATCTCAGCGAAGGTTTTCACCGAGAATGATGGTCCAGCCAGGAGACCACTGTGCTCCCGGCGGGGAGAATAAACAAGGGTTTGTGCCTGCTCTGCCTCTCCACGCAGCGTCCTGTCCCCACCACCACCACCGGGCTGTCTCACAGCTAAACTCAGAATGGGGAGGGGCTGTGGCTCCAGACCCCAAAGAGCCAGCTGGTAAGAAGGCAGGCCGGGCCCTGAATTGCCTCTCCAGCTTTCCTTCTTCTTGGCCAGAGAGAGAGAGAGAGAGAGAGAGAGAGAGAGAGAGAGAGAGAGAGAAAAGCTGGCTCATCGAGCACCATGCGCTGGCCACGTGCCTTATCGCGTTTAGTTCCAGCAGCCCTGTGCTGTAGCCGTGTGCATTACCCCACTTCACAGATGCGGGCCTGAGGCCACGGAGGTTAGGCCTGCTGCTGGTAAGGAGCAAGCTGGGATTTGAACACGGGTCTTTGGGGAACCCAATCAACACTCCTGACCATGGCTTCCCCTCCGTTCCGCAGGAGCTGGCCCGGGAGACCAGAGTGACTGTGGGCCGGTGGCAGCAAGAGTCCCAGGGCCACTGCGGGGACAGCCCCCTGGGCTGAAGGCTGGCCCCCAGGTTGTCCTGTACGGTCTTACAGGAGGGTGGCCACGGTGGTCCCTTTCCCTCAGTCACGGTGTCACTGGGGCAGACCCAGAGAGGTGGTCCCTTTCCCTCAGTCACGGTGTCACTGGGGCAGACCCAGAGCGGTTTCTGTCTTGCACAGGCTCACACACTAAGTTAGAGGCAGAATCCGGGCTAGAACTCAAGCCCTAAGACTCCGCCTGCCCCCGCCCCCCCAAGTTTTTATAACGGTAAAATGCATTCCAGTGGCGGCAGTGGGGCAAGCAGAGATAGGCGATAAGGAAATAAACATAATAAGGAAGGAAAGTAGAGGGTGTGTCAGAAAATAAGAAAGGGGGGGCGGGGGTTGGGCTGCAGGGGGTGGGTGGGAGGAAAAGGGAACAAAGGTAATACTTTCAACAATAAAGATTTTTTTTAAAAAAAAAAAAAAGGAAAAGAAAAAAGAAAGGAAATCAGAGTAGAGTGGGGGTTGGAAGTGGGATGATGAGCAGATGACATTTTAAAGGTGAGAACAGAGGAGGCCTTTGGAGAAGTGTCATTTGAGCAAAGAATTGAAGGAGATGAGGGAGGTGGGCCCTGGGCCCAGGCGTAATCCTGAGCCTCATCACCTCCTCTTTCCTGCCCTTCCCCTGGAGCCCGTTTCTCTCCCCTCTACCTTGCCCTGCACCCTCTTCCCTCTCCTCCCTCCCGGGGTAGCTCCGTCCTGTTTTCTTTGCCCCTTTGTCTTCTCGCTTCAGAGAGGCCAGGTCTAAACAATGATGGAGAAGGAGAGGGGAGAGAGAGGAAGGGTGGTGAGGAGCGCGCCTCTGAAACACCCCCCTTACCTGGGACTGGCTCTCTGCGCCTCCCAGAGGAGGGGAGGGGCTGGAGCAGCAGCCAAGGGGTCCCTGGGGAAACCCCGCTACCACAGAGGTGAGGAACATGGTGGAGACACAGGGCTTCCCCTGCCGTCCGTACAGGATGGCCAGTTAGAAAAACAAAAATGACATCAGCCCCGGTGGCCAGATCGCGGGACTTGCTTTGTCACCTGTTAGATGAGAGCTGGCGTCTAAAGCTCAGCAGGGTTTGTCCTCCCGACTCAGACAGAGGCTTCTCATGGGCCTCGCCTGCTGCCAAGTTCTAGCAGTTTCCCCAAGTCCACGCCCCAAATCAGGACACGGTAACCACCAAATTAGTGCATTGAGGGGGCAACCTGCACGCTGCTCCCTCCCAGGGTGCTCTGGGCTTCACTATTCCCAACAGGCACCCGCCTTCGCCCCCCAGGCAGAGCCTCAGAAACCTGCAGTTCTGCCCAGCCGGTGTGGCTCAGTGGTTGAGCGTCGACCTATGAACCAGGAGGTCATGGTTCAGTTCCTGGTCAGGGCACCTGCCTGGGTTTCCGGCTCGATCCCCAGTGTGAGGCGTGCAGGAGGCAGCCGATCAATGGTTCTCTCTCATCATGGATGTTTCTCTCTCTCTCCCTCTCCCTTCCTCTCTAAAAATTAGTAAAAACATATTAAAAAAGAAAAAAGAAGAAACCCTAAGTTCTACATTGTGCACACATGAGGGAGATGAGGTAACGTCCTTCACGTTTGGTCCCTGAAAGCAGCGTGGAGGCCCAATCACTGGTTTAGTGAGGATGCCCCCTCCCCCAGAGGGAGGCCACCGCTGATGCCTGGCCATCCAGGCGGACCTGCCGGGGCCATGGCTGCTCTCACGGGGAGTGGCTGGGCCAGGAGGAGAGTGTCGCAGTGTCCAGTGTCGTCCCGCCTCTCTGGAGGGCTGACGGGATTCCCACTCATCGGGGAACCATGCAGCCACTGGCCAGCCCGCCCAGCCAGGCCTCACCCCATAACCTTCCTTACCTCATCCGGGCCGGTCCCCTTAAAGGAGCCTGGAGCCCCCAGCCTCCCGGAGGCACCACCTCTACCACGTGCAAAGGTCTGGTTTGCTGTGACTGCTGCCTGGGGTCTCCAGAGGCCCCACTGCCCCTGGCAGGACCCCCACACCCTCACGCGCCCCACACCCCCCAGCACTTCCCCAGACAGAACGCAGGTAGCAGAGGGCGAGGGGCTGAGGGTGGTTTGATGCATCAGACCCCTTCGTGCCTGGGGCACACCTGTGGGCAGCTGCCTGGCCTGGGAGAAGCCAGGGGACCAGAAGAGAGGCTCCCACCACCCGCACCCGCGGAGCTGCAGCCGAGGACGGCGTGTGGGCCGTGAGCAGGGAGAGGCCCAGGCGCCAGGGGGGCCCTGGTAGGTGGGCGGCGTCCTTGGGGACTGGAATGGAGAGAATCATTGCCGTGGCAACACCATTCTTCCTGCTGGACAGAGAGGCCTGGAAGAGGGACCGGGTCACACTGCCCCCTCCTGAGCAAGAGGCCTGGGGGCGGGGTGTGGGGGGGTGACAGGTCACCTGCAGCAGAGGAGAATGTGCCCTGTCAAGGCAACGGGACACACACAGCAAGAAAGGAGGTGGCCTCCTGGAACCTGACAGCAGTGAAGTGGAGACAACAGTCCCTGCTCCCTAGGGCTGCTGTAAGGATTAAGATAGTTTATTATGTGACGTTCTTAGAACAGTACCTGGCACTGTGAGTGCCCAGTTAACATTCGCCGTTATCACGATTCCTATTATAAAGTTCTGTGTGCATCACAATGGATGCGCTGTGCGGTGTGTTCGCTGCATATGGTGTGCGTGTGCGTGCGAGTGTGTATGCTGCATAGCACACGAAATAGTGTTGTATGCGTGGGTTTGGTGGGTGTGTGGTATGTGGGGCATGTGCATAGGATGTGCCGCCCGTGGTGTGGTTTGTGGATTGTGTGCGGTGGGGGGTTGTGGGTCGTGCAGTGCACGTGCGTGCTTTGCCCTTTTATTAGTTCCAGTTGCAGGCAAACAAGCCTGTCGGGCCCCTCTGGTCAGGGTCGGGGCCAGCGTTTGGATAACTTCTGAGCTCCCCACCCTTTGCAGCAGGAGCCCCTTGTCGGCCAAAATGGCCATAATGCCCAACTCCATGCGGCCAATCCAGGGGACCCAGGTTTCCTAGAGGAGGTGCCCCACTCCAGGGAAGGGGCGAGGAAAGGGGGGAAGGGAGCTGAGGAATCCTCGCTGCCCACAGCCTGCCCCAGAGCCACCCCTGCAGCCCCCTCACTTCTAGCTCCCCCAGTCGTCCTGCGGGCCCGGCCACTCTCAGGCCTCCAAGACTGGAGCTCGCCCCAGACCCAAAGGGAAACATCTCGATTCTGCTGGAGGGTAAGGACCCTGGAGGGGCTGGCTGTGATGGCGCAGTGAGCCGAGCCACCCTGCAGCCCCTCTCGCTGGCCTCGTGAAGGCTGGGCCAGTGCCCCTGCTGCTCTCCGGTGGGACAGGCGAGGAGAAGGGAACCCTTGATGGTCGGGTAGTTTGCAGGTGAACGGGGCCTGGAGCCAAGGTTGGGCTGGAAGTCAGAGAATGGCTTTGGGACAGGTCCCTCCCCCTCTCCAGGCTGCCAGGATCACCCCATGGGAATGGTTTTCTCCTCCCTATCTCCCTGGATAAACCAGAAAAACGGGAAGCTCTATAGAGGAGAGATGCCATTACCATCTCAGATAGACCAGCCCCCAGGCTCTGCCCACCTCTCCCTCCTGACTGCCCACGCCTTCCACCAGACCGAACTGCCTGCAGCACAGGGAGCTCCAGGCTCGGCCTCAGGCCTTGCACCTGTTCCTCCCTCTGCCAGGAAGCCGCCCCTCCTCACACCCACCAGCAGCTTCCACGCCCACTCAGGTCTCAGCTGAAAACCATTTGGAGTTGGAAGCTTTCCAAGACCCTCCTCGCCCCCAGCTCCGTAGCCACCTCTCCTGTGCTCCCACGGACTCCTGCCTGCTCCCCTTCCCTTGCCCGCACAGCCTCGCGTTGTAATTGCCTGTACACCTGTGGGCTCCCTGAGAAAAGGAACCATCTCCTATTTATTTCTTTATCCCCGATGCCTGGCAGAGTGCCTGGGACACAGAGGCCTCAATAAATGTTGGCTGGTGCATGGATGGGTTTTTGGGTGCGTGGATGGGTTTTGGGGTGTATGGATTGGTTTTGGGGTGCATGGATTGGTTTTGGGGTGCATGGATGGGTTTTGGGGTGCATGGATGGGTTTTGGGGTGCATGGATGGGTTTTGGGGTGGATGGAGGGACGGATGGATGGGCGGATGGAAGAGTCCTGAATTTCTGCAATTGTAGGAAATGCCCCTTCAACTTATGCTGACGGCATTCCTCGCAGTCGTTATAAAATCCCCCGACACACGTAACCAAAACATGGTACTGACTCCTCTTCCCCACTTGCGCCAAAAAGCTAGAGCCAAAAAGGCAGGGGGACCGATCGGCACTTCTGAACTGGGAATTAGCAAGTCAGAACTCAATGCCTTGAGCTGCGGGAGGAGCGGCCAGAGGAGAGAAGGGAGCCGTGCAATGCAGTCTGAACCAGCCAGGCCACCGTGACAGGGCCTAAAGGGTAGGAGGTTCCAGAAGGGGGCTGCCAACCCTGCCCACCACCATCCACACACCCTGGGACCAAGGCCAGGACAGGACACCCTTCAGAGTGCACCATCTTCAAAGATGATGGGCCGATGTTGCAGGAAAGAAAGGAGGCCGGTGTCTCCTGCGTCGAAGCCGAGGGCAGAGCAGCTCCCTGGTCCATCTGAACGTCTCTCCATGGGGTTGGAGAGTCAAGTGTAACCAGCCATGCTGTCATCTGCCTGTTATATGCAATGAGTATTGCTCCTCCTGTGCCTCCTGGCGGGAAGGAGGAACCCTGAGCGGACAGTGTGCGCATCCTGGTTGCTTAGAAGAGAGGTGGGCCCTGCTGGGAGCTCATCCCTGCCCAGAATCAGTCACACCTCCCCGGGTGGGACTCTGCCATTTCCACACTCGGCCACAACCTCTGGGGGAATGCTCAGCCCAGGTGTCCTAGATGGTGGGTGAGTAGGATGGGCCTGTGCACAGACCACCTGGTGTATCGGTGGGAATAACATTTCAGCTGCAAGTATCAGCTCACTGTGCGCTAGTGGCTCAAACACACAGGGTTTATACTCTCGTGCACGGAAGTCCGGATGTAGACAGTAGAGGGCCGTGAAGTCAACAGGGACCCAGGATCTTTCTGTTTCTTCTAGGACTAGGTCACCTCTTAGGCCAGGACAGCTGCTGGTGCTCCATCCATCACAGCTGCACTTGGCAGCAGGAAGGAGGAAGAAAAGAGACCGAAGGGACAGCCCCTTTCTTTCAGAGACTTCTTAGAAGTGAGACATATCACTTTCGCTTATTTTCCGTCAGCCAGAGCCTAGTCCCATGGACACATCCGTCTCGGGGATTTTGGTTGGTGTCAGTTCCCTCAGGAGCCTTGGGTGAACTGAGAACATGGAGCATCTGAACTTGTGAGTCTGCCCGCAGATCCTGGGCCCGGGGAGTCCCGGCCTCGGCCAGCAGTCGGCCTCCATCTTTGCCAGAATCCCCCAGCTGATAAGTGAAATTGTCAAGATTTGAAACCGGCACCACCTGTCTTTGCAGGTCATGCTCATAGTTACTCTACCACAACGTTTCCCTGAGTTCCTGTTCTAGCCTCACCCCCTCACTAGTCATGTGACCCTAAGCAAGTCTCTGAGCCTCGATTCCTATACCTATAAAATAGGAATCATAATAAGAGCACCTCAAATGGCTACCATAGAGTGAGGCAGATCATGTATGTAATAGATCAAGATTGTGTATGTAGCAAATTCAGAAATCAAGAATCTAAATCTGGCCCTAGCTGGTTTGGCTCAGTGGATACAGCATCCGCCTGTGGATTGAGGGGTCTCTGGTTCAATTCTAGTCAAGGGCCCATGCCCAGGTGGTAGGCTCGATCCCCAGTAGGGGGCGTGCAGGAGGCAGCCAATCAATGATTCTCTCTCATCATTGATGTTTCTATCTCTCTCTGTCCCTCTCCCTTCCTCTCTGAAATCAATAAAAATATATTTTAAAAAGAAAAGGAATCTGACTCTGTTTAATGCTTGAATTGATTTCACAAGCAAGGTGCCGCCGCCTGGGTCCTGCTCCCACCGAGGTGGTGTCACAGGCTTACTGATGGAAGAGTCCATCCTGAAGCGAGTGAGGAGAAGGTACCAGGGACCCCTGGAAAAGTCCATCCCATAGCCCAGGGAGGGGAGCAGTGGCCCAAAGTTCTCATCTCCAAGATACCCAGGTGCTCTCTTCTCCAAGATAGTAATAGAGCGTCTGATGGAGCCCCCTCCCAGCCTCCGTCTCTGGCCCAAAGCTCCTGGCCCCACGACTGTCAGCTGGTCCAAAGAGAAGCAGACTGCAGAAGGAGGTTGCCCATTGCCATGGAAACCAAGGCCGGAGCCCAGCACCCTGCAGCTCCCAGGCACATGGCGCATATGCTACTTCTGGGTTCCAAGTCCCCAGACACTCTTCCCACCCAGCACGCGCATGTGCGGACACACACACACACACACACACACACACACACACACACTCCTAGCAACCACCTGGCTGACCCAGTTAACTAGAAACCATTCTACTGGGTTGTGCCAAGGGACAAAGTTTTTCCTCCGGGTGGTGAAGGACCAGCTCTCTGGCCAGAGAAGCCAGTCCCTGTGGTCAAGGACAGCAAAAGGCAAGGCTGATGGGAAAGGGCTGAGACAGGCCACTGAGGACAATTCCTGAAGCCCCCCTCCTGGGCGGTGCATGGAGGGAGCTCACAAGACCCTGCGTACGAGCCACCTGCCAGCGGAAGCTCTGGTCCTTCTAGAGCAGCGGTTCTCAACCTGTGGGTCGCGACCCCTTTGGCGGTCGAACAACCCTTTCACAGGGCTCGCCGAAGACCATCCTGCATATCAGATATTTACATGATGATGCATAACAGTAGCAGCATGACAGTTATGAAGTAGCAACGAAAATCATTTTATGGTTGGGTCACCACAAGAGGAACTGTATTTAAAGGGCCAGAAGGTTGAGAACCACTGTTCTAGAGGCAGGTGAGCTTAGCGCTCAGTATCATCATCGCTCTAGGCAAGACCAGCAATGGGCACAGCAGTACGTTCACACGGCCTCGTGATGGCTCCCAGGTTACTTACACACACGAAAAGGAAAAGACGCTTTCCCAGGTGATCAAAGGCAGGGTCACGAGCAGCGGGACAAACTGGCATTACACGCCCTTTTGGAAGATGTCATCATGAGACCGTGCCACCTCCTATGTAGGGTTCTCACCGAAAATGTTTGAAGTGAATCAGATCAGAAGGGAACAACGAGACGTATTCAGATGGTGAGACACTCTACAAGGCATCTGATAGGCCCTCTTAAAAAATGGCGGTTACAGCCCTAGCTGGTTTGGCTCAGTGGATAGAGCGTCGGCCTGTGGACTGAAGGGTCCCGGGTTCGATTCCGGTCAAGGGCCCATGCCCAGGTTGAGGGCTCCATCCCTAGTGGGGGTCGTGCAGGAGGCAGCGGATCAATGATACCCTCTCATCATTGATGTTTCTATCTCTCTCTCCCTTCCTCTCTGAAATCAATAAAAAATATTTTTTTTAAATGGCGGTTACAGAAAGACCCAAAGACTAGGTTAAAGGAGACTGAGGGGACATAGCAGAGGCTACACGATTTGCCAGAGGTTGCACAACTGCTCAGATAAACAAGTTGGGGACCGAGACCCAAGCCTGGGTTCTTATCTCTGGGCCCAACGCAGGCACCATCCCTCCTGTAGAAGGGGAAGGCCATTCTTGCACGTGATCGCTGGAGAGAAGTCCACATGGAGGAGAGGCCGAGGCAGGCCCTACTTCAGGGAGCCAGGCGTAGAGACTGACAGATGGCCACCCATTCAGCTCCAATGGTATCAGGATGGGGTGAGGGAGACAGCAGGCTGGCCTGGGCTGGACTAGCCTTATGCAGCGAGACGCATTCTTAGGTACCAGGACTTGGGTAGAACAAGCGGGTGCCCTTGGGAAAGGAACTAAAAGGACTGGAAGGGTGTGGGGGGGGGTGGAAATTGGAGAAAGAAGGTCCACGGCCATGAGTCGGCTCAGTGCCCCATCTAGAACGTGGATACTGGGTATCAGGAAGGTACTGGGGTGCCTCCCCAAGTAGGAATGGCCACTCCTGCCCACTCCCCCATCGTCTCCGGACTCTCCAGCCATCTCCAGAGAGTCAGCCACCTCTGCTCCCTTCTGGCCAGGAAAGCCAGGGAAATCAACTGGAAGAGACTGGAAATTTAATCAAAAGAAGCAACAATGAACTGTGCGCTGGAAACCAGGAGGCAGTTGAGTTGCAGGGGATTGTGGAGGGCTGAGGGCTGAGGGCTGAGAGGTGGAGGCAGAGCAGGAAAGGGCAGAGTGGAGGGGAGGGAGGGGGAGGGAGAAGAGAGGCTGTGAGAGGCCAGCTTAGCCCCACAGCAGCTGAGAGGGGGCAGGCTGCACGCAGAGGACCCGAGGCCGCCCTCCGGGGAAACTGCGAAGATATTAGATTTAGACCTGAAGCCTGGCATTTTTTCTGAAATGCAAATGAAGATCACTTCTGTCTGGGGACATCTGAAGAATCCACCAGGAGAATGCGGGGACCAAGACGACAGGGAGGAAGACAGTCAGACGGCGAAGAACCCACATTTTTTTAACAGTCTTTTATGTGTTACAGTGGTGTCCAGAGGAAGATGTTGTTGCACTCATTTTGCAGGTAAGAAATGGAGCTCAAGCTGGTTTTCTGCAAAAGGCACACAGTGAAAAAGCCATTGACGCCAACCCCGGGGCTAGGATGACATGGGCATTCACTTTGAACTTGTTATTAGAATGGGATCCCTTCAAGCTCTTGGCATCAATCAAGTCAGTGAAGTGGGAGACAGGGGACTTCCTGAGGCCACATCCTGAGTCAACAGCCAGTGTGAGCACAGGGGACGGGAAGCAGTTAGACACAGAGCCAGGGCAGCAGGAATGGATGGAGGCAGAGAGGTAGGCAGGGACCAGGACCTCATCGACTTCGGGGCCCCTTCACCAGCCCCACACACAGGACTTTGGGCAGAACCAGCACACACCCAAAAGAGGACGTAGGATGGATGCATCAGTAAGGGGAGCTCAGAAAGACCACACCCTCCTGTGTGGGGTCCCAAACCAGCAGGCCTCCCTCTCTCATCACCAACTACCTTCTGTTGGTCACAGCAGACTTGGGTTTGACACCCAATTCTGCTGTTCAGTGTGTGATTGGGGTCAGTCACTTAACCTCTCTGAGCCAAGTCAACGGCTGCATGCGTGCCTGGGGCTGATCTGTCCTGGCCCAGATATGACACATGGCACTTATGGCCGTCTGTTCTCATCTTCTAGAATTCATCTGGGTTTCCGTAGGGGCCAAACTAAGGAACTTACTAAGAATAAGGAGAGGATTACCTCCCAGGCGTCTTAGGTCTTTGGAGATGGCACTAATCTCCTCCACTCCCCCTGGTATGTGATGCTGCGTTTTTTGTTTGTTTGTTTGTTTGTTTTCCAGTTGGCCAGGATGGGGGAAGTTCCAGAAGCTTCCATTTGGCCTTTCCCACTACAACAGCTTTCAGACCTCAGGCCAAGGAACACGTGGGAGTTCTGTCAACTATGTGTGTCCGTTCGAATTACACATTCAGGGGCCAGAGAACCGGGTGGCTTCATGGCTCAGTGGCTCCACTGTGGCCAAAGCTTGGGCCAGGATTCTATCTATGTTCTGGTCCCCATCTGCCCCTGCTCTAACGGCAGATCATGAGGACACTTTGGATCCCTATCATCAATGTCACCTTGGGCTCTGTATTCAACAGTCTTGGACATGTCTGGCTATCCCCTTCCCCCAGCACAGTTACCCAAGCCAAAGGCCACAGCTCCCTTTGCAGAAGGCCTGGGGCAGGCGTTACCCTGTATGCATGGCTCCTTCTTCTTGGGGATCCAGCCTCTCCTTCAATGAACAGGTTCTGGATCTGAGCACCAGTGCAGGCCTGGGAACTGAGTAAGGGACCATGGCCTTTGATTGGGGCAGCTGCTTCCGCCTGCTGGTCACTGGCCCCGGAATTCCTTTGGCTGTGTAAATTACGTAACGCCTTGCGGCTGCCCGCCTATCTTGTAGGACACCGTGTTCTATGATCAGCCGTGCTGATCGCTCTCTGCAGGCCAGGCGTCCTACCTGCCACTCTGACCTACTTGCTCCCTGCACTCATTTGGCCCCCCTGCTTATGATGTTGAAGTCCCACCACTGGGCCTCCATTATTTCCGCATCTCATCATCCCTCTTGCTCTCGGAGGACTCGGTTCTGACCCAGCATCTCCTGCTGTCAGCCTTGGCTTGACGGAGAGCAGCCACGATTGAGCTTTGCAGCCACGCTGTGTCTCCATCACGGGTCCTCCGGGCCTTCTCACGGAACCCAATTAGCAGGCACACTTTCTGGCTTTCCGTCGTGTATCCACTCCGGCGTGGCCACTTCTCTGAGCCTTTGATGATCTTCCTTCAGCATCTGCCTTAGCCGTTCTGGCATTTCTAGTTCACATAGTGTGTGCCCTTGCTTTTGCCAACCTTCCAAGAGCCATCCTAGCATCGGGCTCGCATCATCATCTGGGGCGCTTGCCAGGCTGTGCAACCCTGTATCGGGGTAGGGTGCTCCATGCTGATGAAGTCCCGCTGTGCAGCCCCACGTTCCATTGCCTTTGATCCCAACATCCCCGTGGCCTAACCCCACAGACACTCTTCTGGTTGCCGCCAGGACGTGTTGGCGAGGTCCCGCAGCCTCTTTGGCACGCGGCTCCTTTCTGCCCCGGCATGACTGCATGATATTGTAACTTGACTCTAATGACTAAGGTTTAGTGGCCAGAATGGGAGGTGGAGGAACACACTGGCCTGCAAGCCAGAGGCGTCAAGCAAGGGGAAGAGCCTGCCTTTGACAAGGAGGAGGGGGCCACTTCTGCAGGCCCAGAGGCGTTAGAACAGTGGTTCTCAACCTTCCTAATGCCGCGACCCTTTAATACAGTTCCTCATGTTGTGCTGACCCCCAACCATAAAATTATTTTCGTTGCTGCTTCATGACTGTCATGTTGCTACGGTTATGAATCGTCATGTAAATATCTGATATGCAGGATGTATTTTCATTGTTACAAATGGAACATAATGAAAGCATAGTGATGAATCACAAAAACCATATGTAATTATATATGTCTTTTCCGATGGTCCTCAGCGACCCCTGTGAAAGGGTCGTTCTAACCCCCAAAGGGGTCGCGACCCACAGGTTGAGAACCGCTGCGTTAGAAGAATACAGGGATTTGAAATTTTCAAATGCATGCACCCAGCTGTCCCCATCCATATGTCATATATCAGCATCCCACTCTTTCCAATCAGCCCTGACCTTGGCGGAGGCTTGACAGAACTGAGACGCCAGCCTCCTCTGCAGCTCCACTTATAGCTGAGTCCTGGGCCCGATCCTCCGCTTCTGCTGTCCTCGAGCTGCAGGAGACGAGCGTCTCTTGATAGATGTTGCCAAGGAGGCTCTCTGGATTTCACACTTCATGAAAATTTGTGATTAATCACCCTCAGTCTTTCACAGCCTTTGTCCAACGCATGGGGAGCAACCCCAGCCATAGCTATCTGACTCCACAGTCCCTGTCATTATGACTGCCTCCAACGTTCTCGAGTGCCTGAGCTATGGTACCCACCCCCTGCGACAGGCTCTTCATCCCAGTTCCCCACCATTGACAGTTTCAGTGACTGCGTTGCGACAGCACATCAGGCCCTATCAGTACCCCACCTCCCACCAGCGCTGGGGTTCTGCTGCCTTTGAAACTACTACAGAGAGGGAACAGGATGGCGGTGAGCCCGAGCCCTGCCAGGCAGCGTGGCCAATGCCAACATTCCCGCATCTGCCGCGAGCTTGGCTGTTCAGAAGGCCTGTCACCTCCCCGACAGGCTGATCCTCACAGAAGCGCTGCAAGGAAGGTATTGTCATCTCCAGGTTACAGCCAGACTGTGAGGCTCAGAAAGGGCAAGCAGCTTGCTCCGGGTCACCCAGCTCTGCGGACTCCCCGTCCAGCGCTCCTTCTATCCCTGCCCCCTGCACACGCCTGCGGAGGTGGTTCCTGCAGAGGAGAAATCAGGACGTGGGGCAGAGCCCAGGGGCCACGGTGTCCACCCCCAGCTTTCAGGCAGCAGCCTTGCCTCCCACATTACTTGAAATCTTCAAGTGAGGGGAGGAGCCAGAAAGACCCAGATTCCAAGGTGCAGAGGCTCTGAGCATGCCCTGCAGAACTGCCCAGGCTGAGTTCAAACCCCCCTCTGCTCTTCTTCTAGTGTGACGCTATTGCTTCTTCCCAGCCTCGTTTTTCCCATCTGTGAAATGGGTAATCTGTAAAATGGTTATGCCAAAAAGGTAACCGACACCTTTTAGGTTGGTGTGAAGATTAATTGAGCTAATACTCAATAAATAATTGTTATTCTGAAGCATTAATAAAAGGGGCTTATCACACCCTACCTATTTATGATCTTTCCCCAAACCCAAAAAACACAGCATTTATATCTGATTAGAAGCCCGGTGCGCAAAATTTGTGCATGGGGGGGGGGGGGGCCTCAACCCAGACTGCACCCTCTCTAATCTGGGGGGATCAGGCCTAAACCAGCAGTCAGACATCCCTCTCACAATCCTGGACCATGGGCTCCTAATCGCTCACCTGCCTGCCAGCCTGATCACCCCTCACTGCCTCTGCATGCCAGCCGGGTCACCCCTAACTGTCCCCACCCTGCCAGCCTGGTCATCCTTAACTGCCCCCTGCTGCTGGCCAGGTCGTCCCCAACTGCCTCCTCCCTGCTGGCCTGGTTGCTCCTAACTGCCCCCCCTGCCAGCCTGGTCACCCCCAACTTCCCCCCCGCCGGCCTAGTCGCCCCTCACTGGCCCCCTTGCCAGCCTAATCGCCCCCACCTTTCCCCCCTGCCAGCCTGGTTGCCCCCAACTTCCCCCCGCACCAGCCTGGTCGCCTCTTACTGCCCCCCCCTGCCGGCCTAGTCACCCCTCACTGTCCCCCCGCCATCCTGGTCGCCCCTCACGGCCCCCCTCCGCCGACCTGGTTGCCCCACGTAGCCTGCTTGTTCAGTCATTTGGTCATCCCTCACTAACCCCCCTGCCGGCCTGGTCATAGGCAGCCATCTTGTGAGGGAGTGAGGGTTAATTTGCATATTACTTCTTTATTATATAGGATACCCAAATCTGTCCTCCTTAAGTTTTATATGGAACCAGGTAAGGTAGTATAAATAGAGTAATATGCACATCTATCACGAATGTCAATTTCCTTGTGAAAATACAATTACTTTACTATGAGTTCGATAATGACAGGCTGACTTAGCAGTCCTCTCATTTCTCCAACTTGACCCTGGTCCACCCAACAGCTGTTGCAGCCTCCTCTCCAAGCCCCCGCCTGCCCTCGCCAGCAGCCCGTGACCTCCGTTCCTGCCACACCATCCCTGCTTGCCAGAGGAGGAGCCCTCTGGCTCTCGCCCAGGATTTTATGCTGAGCCCCAACCTTATCTCATTAAATCAAATTAGCACCTCGGCCTGAGCGCTCCTTTGAGTAAGGCTATTACTTCTCTCTCCACTCCCTCATTCCCTGCCTTCCTCCGGATCCCAGAGAAAAGACATTCCTCCTCCCTCCACCAACACCTCTCATCTGTTTGCTTTGCCAGCTCCTCTGTCCCCAATCCTCCCCCTGTAACTGGAAGCTTCCCACCAAGCTCCCTCTCAGCCCTCCACACACACTCTCCTCTGTTAACGTTCAGCCGGTCACCAGTCCCCTTGGCTTGTAAGTCTCGCAAAATCCAAAGAAGCCTACACTTTCAAGAAGTGAGGAAATAAATATTTCCAAAGGGTGAAAGTGATTTAACCAAAGTCAAACAGAAAATTGGTGGTAAAACATTGTTACCCAGCAATTCCACTTAAAAGCATGCACCAGCCCGGCCGGGGTGGCTCAGTGGTTGAGCGTCAACCTATGAACCAGGAGGTCATGGTGCGATTCCTGGTCAGGGCACATGCCCAGGTTATGAGCTCAGTCCCCAGTTGGGGGTGTGCAGGAGGCAGCCAATCAATGATTCTCTCTTATCACTGAAGTTTCTATCTCTCCCTCTCCCTTCCTCTCTAAAATCAATAAAAATATATATTTTTAAAAAGCATACACCCCCCAAAAAAATAAAAAACAGTGACTAGGACACTTGTACGTAGATATTCATAGAAGCATTATTCACAATAGTCTAACGGGAAAAACAACCAAGTATCCCTCGGCAGATAAATAGATCAGCAAACTGTGTGTCACCGTGCAATGGAATATTACTCGGTCATGAAAAGGAGTGACGTTCTGACGTGTGCTACATGAACGCATCTGAAAACATCATGCTGAGTGAAATAAGCCAGACACCTCGGCACAGAAGGACAAATATTGTACGATTCCACTTATTTAGAATACCTAGAATAGGCAAATCCATAGAGACAGGAAGTTGCATAGCTGTTCCCAGGGACCTGAGGGAGGAGGGAATGGGCAGCTACTGCTTAATGGGCACAGTTTCTGTTGGGGGTGATGAAAAGTTCTGGAAGCGGATAGTGGTGACAATTGCATAACCATGGGAATATACTTAATGCTATTGATTGCCCGCTTAAGATGTGTTAAAATGCTAAACGTTATGCTATGTATCTTTTGCCACAATAAAAAAAAATAGATGACTTGGATATAGCTACTGCTCTGCCATTAACTAGATCAGTCCCCTGCTACCCAGTCCAAAGCTCTGAGGTGCATACAACTGTCAGTCCCCCGACCCCCTCGCCTCTGCCAACCAGCAGTCTGATCTCTGTATCTATGAGTCTCTTTCTGTTTTGTTTGTTCATTTATATTCTTTAGTTCCAACGGGAACTAACACAAAATAACATCGAATGTAAACTGTAATGGAAAAGTTTTAAACGGATATATTTTAACAGCAGGAAAAGGAAAAGAGCTGTCAGTCCGTCGCTGTTGATTCAGAATCCTCACATCCAGAGCTTTGCAGCCACGTGTTTTCCATGTATCATCTACACCCCAATGATAACCTCCACTGACGAGCTCCTCCCTGACTCGGCGCAACGGGGTTATGCTCAGCCCCTCGCTTAAACTTGGACCGGCTGTGCCTGCGCCCTCTGCCCATGCAGGCTTCTTTCTGCTTCTGCTGCAGGCTCGTGTCACCTTTCTTGAAATACCTGCCCAGTGGGCCCCTTCCCTGGCGAGGGCCACCCCCCACTGCAGCTCACTTAACTCCCACTACAGCCGCCCAGTTGCTTCTCCGCCCCTGTCTACTGCCCGCTCTGGGCACCCCGTCAAACCAGTCAGCAAATCTCAGAGTTGGACGGGATCTCGGCCTTTACCCTCTCCTGATGCACAGACACTCTTTACACGGTGAACAAAGAGCCGGGAGTGTCAGCTCCAGCACCTCCAGGGGCAGGCCACTGACAGCCCCCAGAGCCTGCAGGCGGAGTCAAGCTCCTCAGTGGGCATCTGGGATCAGACCCCGCCCACTCCTCCAGGCAGTCCCCCTGCACACCTGTGGCCTGGGTGTCCCACAGGGTCCAGCACACACCCTGCATTTAAACCTCCACGCCTTTCCCGGATGTTCTCTCCACAGGGGGCAGGGCGACTTCTCTTGTGCATCAGAGAATTGCCCCACTCATCCTTCAAGCCCCAGCTAATCACCGGCTCTGTGAAGCCTTCTGTGACACACGGCCTGACAGCACTAAATGATCATCTTTGTGCCGCTGCGTCTATACTCCACCCCCCCATTACCTCCTCTAGCTCCCCAAGTGCAATCTTGGTTTCTATCTCCTTCACTCAGCTAAGACTCTCTGAGGGCAGGTAACATGCCTTATTTCTATGTTCCCTAAACGAGGCCAAGGCTGGCAC
Organism: Myotis myotis; assembly: GCF_014108235.1. Taxonomy (NCBI): domain Eukaryota; kingdom Metazoa; phylum Chordata; class Mammalia; order Chiroptera; family Vespertilionidae; genus Myotis; species Myotis myotis. Next base: position 5,245,995 of record NW_023416324.1, on the reverse strand, counting down.
TTAAAGGCCCTCTCACTAAATAGGACCGCTAAGGGCTTCAACATATGGATTGGGGAGGGGCACACAATTGAGTCCATAACAGGTAGGAACACATACCCCTTACTCTAGAGGGCACACCTGCCAAGTCACATGGCAGAAGGTGTACGGGCCCTATTCTGGACCAGGGAGTGAAGAAAAGGCAGCAATAATTGGATCTGCCACAGGTTGGTGTAAGGGCTAAAGGTGTTCACTCGTGGAACGTGCTTAAGACAGTGTTCGGCATCTAATAACCTCTAAATAATTTTGGCTAGTTATTACCCTATGGTTCAACTAAAATACCTACCATGTGATGGTTTCACTACTTATACATATGTCAGACCCACCAAAATGTTTATTTTATACACGTGCAATTCATTGTATGTCAAGTATACCTCAATAAAGCTGTTTTATAAATATATAGCAGATAGATAGATAGATAGACAGATAGATGCATTTGTTCATTAAAAAATCGAGGCTCCTGCCCTAGCCAGTTTGGCTCAGTGGATAGAGCCTTAGAACTGAAGGGTCCCAGGTTCAATTCTGGTCAAGGGCACATGCCTGGGTTGTGGGCTCCATCCCCAGTAGGGGACACGCAGGAGGCAAATTGAGGCTCCTAAATGCACTGTGGCATCCTGGATTTAATCCTGAAACAGAAAACAACATTAGCAGACAAGCTGATGAAGTCTGAACAAAGTTGGAAGTTTAGTGAACAGACTGTACCCATGCTAATTTCTTAGTCTTGATGAATGTGCTGTAATTATGTAACATGTTACCATTAGAGTAATCTGGGTGAACGATATACAGGAACTCTTTGTACCATCTCTGTAATTTTTCTATAAAATCTAAAGTTATTCCCCCAAAAACTTACAAACAAACAAACACCCCTCCCAGGGCTCCCTCCCGCCTGCCACAGAGGGAGGAACTTCGGGCTTGGGAACCTTGCCTGCATTTCCTCTGGTCTGTGGGCAAACTGCCAAGATCTGATCACAGATCCAAACTAGCAAACACATAATAGCATTTTAGTGCAAATGAGAGGCTGAGCGGAAATGAAAAGGCCCAAATCACCCAACCAAGCTCTCGCAGGCACAGGCGGCAGGCTGCTTCCCGCACCAGGGGGTGACTTAGAGCTGCACTGTCCCACGAGGTGGCCGCCAGGCACACGTGGCTGCTGAGCCCTGGAGAGGTGGCAGGTCCAAGCTGACATGTCCGGCTGCTTCCACAGGGTGGGCGTCAGGCGCAGGTGCAGGCCCGAAGGAGGAGAGGAGCCTGCGTCTCAGCCAGGATTTACACAGGCCACTTCATGCAAATCTAACCTTTCTACCTGCAAAGCAGCCAACTTTGTTTAAGACAGCCGGGCTGCCTACATTAGACCAGGCAGCCCATCACAACAACCTATTAAAAAGGCCAGAAGGGCCCTAACCGGTTTGGCTCAGTGGATAGAGCGTCGGCCTGGGGACTGAAGGGTCCCAGGTTCGATTCCAGTCAAGGGCATGTACGTTGGTTTGAGGCACATCCCCAGTAGGGGGTTTGCAGGAGGCAGCTGATCGATGTTTCTAACTCTCTATCCCTCTCCCTTCCTCTCTGTAAAAAATCAATAAAATATATTTTTTTAAAAAAGGCCAGAAGGCCCTGAGGCAGCCACCAGCAGCCTGGGAGGAGGCTGCCCAGTGGCGTCTCTCCACAGGAGGACGGGGCCCCAGCCTGGGTCCATCGAGGCACAGCAGGCCACCCGACACCTAGAGATGCCCGCCAGGAGCTTATTCTCTTTTTATCCTCTGTCTGGGTGGCCGCCTCACCTGGGAATCACCCTCCCAGTCCAAAGGCCACAGAGAAGGAGAAGTCTTTTCTTTCTTCACATGTTCATGTGTACAGTCCCAGGGAAGGATTCTGATTGGCTCAGCTTGAGTCATGTGCCTGTTCTTGGAATAATCACTGTGGCTGTGGCTGGGTCACATGGTCATAGAATAATGTGATTGGCAGCTTCTCCAGAAGCACATGGAGTGGGGAAGGAGAGAGGAAAGAGCAACTCTCCAAAGGAAGGTCGGAGGGAGAATTGTCAAATGGGGAGAGATGCAGGACAGAAAACAAAAAGTGCAGACAAGTCACTGCCCTCCTCCAACCCCAATGCCACCTGGAGTTGCATCTCCCTGCTCACCAAGGTAAACTGAGCATTAGTCCATTGAGAGAGCCAGAGCCAGAGGTGGAATCCAGGAGCTAAACTCAGGGAGCTTTCAAGGTGGGGGGACCCTGTACTTGCCCCACACAGACAAGCAGGAGGGAGACCACTGTGAGGTCAAGGAGTTCTACACATCCTGTCCCCCGCTCCACCCAATGACCTGGTTTCCTCCACCACACATGTGTCCTGAGCCCCGTGTTGGGCTCTGGGCAGGACACTGGGGACCCAGGAATGTAGAAGGTATGTTCCCTGTTCTCGGGAGTGCACCGCCTGTGGGAGTAGAATGGGGAGTGCGACGGTGTCCGTGGGGCCGCATCAATCCGGGAAGAGCTGGACCCCAGTCCTCTGACTGCCTTGCACCCAGCACCACCTATAAGTGGGGCATGCACAGCACCCTGAGTGGCAAGTGCCTCCTGTACCCAGCGCCACACCCCGGAGCCCACCCCCGATGGCAGCTGCGGCTGCGAAGGACAGACGCGTGAGGACTCCGAGGACTCTGGGCTGGCAGCCTCCTGCTGGGATGCACTGCAGATCAGAGACCTTTGAAGCAAATGTCACCCAGAAGTTAGGGGACTTCACGCCCCAGAGCAGCCTTGGGAGGAGCCAGTGGATGAACGCTAACTCCCCGCCCCCCAGGCCGGCATTCTGGGAGGCATTCCATCCGTCCTTCTCGGGGAAGTCACGGGGAACCAGCGCCTGTGGCTCATGACAGCAACCTCATCTCGCACCTGATGTGGCTTGTCCTTCTCCCTGACTCTCCCGCTCCTCGTCCCTCACACCTGTTTCCCAATTAAACTACCTGCACTCAAGTCCTTGTTTCATGTTCTGCTCCGGGTGGAGATGGTCCCCAACTGAGACATCCAGGTACTCGCTGGCACCACAGGGATGCAGGGATGAAATGGTCCATTGCTCCTGCTCTTGGCACTCGAAGTGTAACAACCTGCCGGAGGTCCCTTAGGCACAGGGCAGCCCTCCCCCACTCCCCCAGGCCCTCAGGGCCCCCAGCCCTAAGCCCCACCCCAGAGTGGTGCCCTGGCCTGGGCTCTCCATCCCGGCCTGCAGCGCAGCCCCACCGAAGCCCTGGGGACTGGAGGCGGCTTCGCTGCCAAAGCCACGCACACGCACACAGAGAAAGTAATTTCCCATTCTCCACTAATTGCTTTCCACAGCCTGGCCTGGCCCTCCCACTGCCCCTCCTCCTCCTCCTCCCCTTCTCCTTCTCAGCCTCCCAAGGACAAGGACACAGAGCTATGGCCCCCCTGGGCCCAGCTCCTCTCACACAAAGCGTTTGTGAAATGTAATCCGGGAGGTGACAGGAGGACTGCGTGGTCGGCACAGCCCCACGGGGAGGGTGGCTTTCTGATGCTGCCTCGGGCCTTGGGGCTCTGGCCTGGCCTGAGAGAGCTCTTGGGCTGGGAACCAGGCACACACCCTCACTCTGTGCTCCTTCACGGCTCACCTCACTCGCTTCCTCACTCCCTCCCGCCATCCCTCAGGCACTGTGATGGGGATGTCGCACGCACGGCCCACAAAAGCCCGCGTCCCCTGCTCAGTTCCAGGCGCCTTGCCTTCAGGAAGGCCCATGTCACCTGTTCCGGCCAAAAGACCGTAAAGGAAAGTAACATGACTCCTTTCAAGGCTGAAACACTTAGGAGCCAGCGTGTGACCTTCGCTTCTCTCGTCCCCTCCTGTGGCAACCATGGAGACCTCGGTTCCAGCTGTGGCAGCTCCCAGAGGATGGAGCCTCCATCAGCCCGGGTCCTTGAATGACTGTGCTGGGCACAGCATCCCCAGCTCCTCTAAGCCACACTGGACATGTCCTGTGAGAAATAAACCTTTGTTAGGTGAAGCCCTAGGTTTGGGGTTGCTTTGTTATGCAGCATAACCTGTACTATGCTGATTAATACACTTGTTTACTTAGACATTCTCTTCCAGGGATATCATTGGTGGCCAAGGAGGAAAAACAGGGCAGTGTATTGCAGACAAGCTGACATCATGTGGGGATATACAGGGGGGCTGCTCCAGAGGGTCCCTCTTCGAAGAGCCTCAGAAGTCACCAAACGCCCTACCCCCATCTCACCGATGAGAATACTTTGACCTAGGGAAGTCCGAGGACTAACTGAAGCTCCTGTGACTAGGCCCCTGGGACCCAGGATCCCAGGGCCCCAGACCCTCATGAGAACATCTGCCTCCCGGGGTGTCCTGAGGGCATTTTTGAGAAGTGTGAATGCCAAAGGCAAACTTCCTGGAAACCCAACTAGACCTCATATCACAACAAAATGTGACATTTATTAAGGATGACCAAGGTGCAGAGCCTGAAGAAGCTAGTTTTAATAAAAATATAAGAAATACAAGGCCCAGACCCTATTCCGGAATCTAACCAGCCAACCTGAGAGCAACTGGGATAAATACCCTCAAACAAGGAACAGAGATGAAGCAGCCACATTTTGTCATAAGAGGCATAAAGGGTGAACTCCGGCACCTAAGGGTGTTTTCTTCCTTCCCTCTTCCTGGCCTGTCCCCACCTTGCTGAGGCCCAGGGAAACGGCCCCGCCCCCTTTATGCTAATCAGGGCTCAGCGCTCTCCCAGTTCACACCCACTCCTTCCCCTCAGCTTCCACACGCTGGAGGAGAGTTCCCCCGATCCTCACTCCCAGGACCCCGGGGAAGTAACCATGTTGGACATTGTACTGCACCTTTCCCAGGCCTCACCTTCACCTGAAACAAGCCGCTCTGTCACCCCATCCCTTTTGCTAAGCAGGCTCCTACTCTAGCTTCAACACCCAGCTGAGGAGTTACTTCCTCCAGGAAGCCAGCCCTGTCCTGCCCTCTCCTCAAGGCTGACCCCCAACAATGTTTGGTGGTCCCCCACAATATTCCAGCACCCTGTGTGTGATGCCTACTCAGGCCGCCTTGCTGTGTTTTTTTTGCCTATTTATAAGTCTTCTTCCTCCAGAAAAGGATGATGGTGAGCAGGGACTGAGTTCTGTGATGGTGGTGAGCAGGGACTGAGTTCTGTGGTGGATGGTGAGCAGGGACTGAGTTCTGTGGTGGATGGTGAGCAGGGACTGAGTTCTGTGGTGGATGGTGAGCAGGGACTGAGTTCTGTGATGGATGGTGAGCAGGGACTGAGTTCTGTGGTGGGTGGTGAGCAGGGACTGAGTTCTGTGGTGGATGGTGAGCAGGGACTGAGTTCTGTGGTGGATGGTGAGCAGGGACTGAGTTCTGTGGTGGATGGTGAGCAGGGACTGAGTTCTGTGGTGGATGGTGAGCAGGGACTGAGTTCTGTGGTGGATGGTGAGCAGGGACTGAGTTCTGTGGTGGATGGTGAGCAGGGACTGAGTTCTGTGGTGGATGGTGAGCAGGGACTGAGTTCTGTGGTGGATGGTGAGCAGGGACTGAGTTCTGTGGTGGATGGTGAGCAGGGACTGAGTTCTGTGGTGGATGTTGAGCAGGGACTGAGTTCTGTGGTGGATGGTGAGCAGGGACGAGTTCTGTGGTTTCTGTCCAGGATCTTTTGCCATGTTCTCTCCAGCGAAGTTCTTCTGTCTCTAGAGAACGTTCTGTGTAGGTTCTGTGCCTAGGTTCTGTCTCTCTTGGTTCCGTGTTCTAAGTTCTGTCTCTAGCTGTCTTATTACATCTGTATTTATACCAGTTGATTCAATCCTATCAATCTCTATTACAAAGGTTAGGGCGTTTCTTATCTTCATTCCAGGGAGTAAAGATTATGTAGCTTAAGCATGATTGTTCGTAGTTAAAGTGATTAATTACCCACCTGGCACTAGTTAAGAGGTTTTATTCCCTCCCTAACTTCAGGGGAAAATCCCTACCTGGGGAAACAACCTTTCTCAGAGACCTTGGTTAAAACACATAGTGCCAAGAAGGTAAGCAAACATATAAAGAACCGTATGCCATATGCCAGGTCCCTTGAAACAGCAAGCATGGACCGGCTCCCGGCAAGCAGGGACTGAGTTCTGTGGTGGATGGTGAGCAGGGACTGAGTTCTGTGGTGGATGGTGAGCAGGGACTGAGTTCTGTGGTGGATGGTGAGCAGGGACTGAGTTCTGTGGTGGATGATGAGCAGGGACTGAGTTCTGTGATGGATGGTGAGCAGGGACTGAGTTCTGTGATGGATGGTGAGCAGGGACTGAGTTTTGTTCATTTCAGCTCCTCTGTGCCTAGGCCAAAGCCTGGAACTTGGGAGGAGCGCCCATACGTTTGTTAAAGACACTCATGTGTGCATGGTGGCTTGAAGATATGAGTGGGAGACAAAGGAAGTTTCTAATGGTGAAATTCGTGGCATCGGGAGCTAAGTGTGGAATGAGGTGTGTGTGTGTGTGTGTGTGTGTGTGTGTGTGTGTGTGTGTGTGTGTTGTTGCTGCTGCTGCTTGGAAGCCCATGTCATTCAGTCCCTTCAGCCTCATCACACAGGTTCAACCCTCTGCCTGCAAGCTTACAATTTTTACGCCGTTCCTGATATTCTGTTCTATTGCCAAATCTCGAACTGGCCCACGTGTTCTCCTCTGGGCTTCATAAACTCCGGCCCCTGTACTTGCAAGTAGTTGAGCTTGCTCATGGCAATGGACCAAAGTGTTCAAAGTGCCTCCGAGGCCAGGGCATAATGCAGGGGGTGGGGAGAAGAGGGCATTCTTTGGGAGACCCCCGCCCCTCCTCCTCAATCTTGAACTGAGAAGACATCAGGAGGCATCTGTGCGCACTGCACACCGTGGAAGGGGAAATGAGCTGCTTGCATAATTAATGAGCCACCTCCGTAATCCTGGAGGCTTCTTGGAACAGGTGGAGTGAGAAGGCAAAGGAGATGAGGCGGCTTGGCTCCCCACTTCCAGCTGAGAAGGCTTCCCAGCTCAGCCCTCGCCTTCCGAGGTCAGATCTGCAGCCGCTGACCCTCCCCTGTGAGTAGAATTGCTGTCCTCTCTTGGGTGCCCCCCCACCCCCTCCAGGCTCTGCTCAAACCTCTCTCACATCCCCTTTGATGACATGTGTGTGTCTGTCACCCCCAGGAGCTTGCAAAGCCTCTTGTTGCAGGAACTGTTTCTTCAGCACTCGTGTGCCAGGTGTTTGGCAATCAAAGTTGATGGATTACTGGATGGATTACCAGATGGATGGATGGATGGATTACCGGATGGATGGATGGATGGATGGATGGATGGATGGATGGATGGATGGATGGATATATGGAGAGATGGAATAAGATCTTCTCAGGAGCCAGAACCGGTTTGGCTCAGTGGATAGAGCGTCGGCCTGCGGACTCAAGGGTCCCGGGTTCGATTCCGGTCAAGGGCATGTACCTTGGTTGCAGGCACATCCCCAGTCGGGGGCGTGCAGGAGGCGGCTGATCAGTGTTTCTCATCGATGTTTCTAACTTTCTATCCCTCTCCATTCCTCTCTGTAGAAAATCAATAAAACATATTTTTAAAATAAAATAAAATAAAATAAAATGGTTAAACTTTAAAAAAAAAAAAAAAAGATCTTCTCAGGAGACACTATGTGCAAAGTGCCATGCTAAGTCCTTCTGACATGCATTGTCCTCATTTAATTCTTACAGCAACCCTATGAGTTAAGGAATCATAAGCCCACTATGATGAGAGGACAAGGAGACTGAGGCCGATGTCACAGCCAGAAAGCATCAAGGTAGAAATTCAAAGCTAAGCAAGAATGAATGACTACGGATTCCGTGCTCTTAGCCACCCTGGCTTCTGTACTACCTCTTCTCTGAGCCTTGATTTACTCACCCATAAAATGGAGTGATGACACCCACCTTGTGGTTTGTACATGTAAGGGTCGAGCTGGGGTCATTGCAGCTTCCAGGTTTCCAGGTGCCTTTCTGTGTCTTTCTGGGTTCCCTAGCTTCTGCCCATTCGGTTTTCTTTGGCTGTGGGAGGCCACCCTACCACCTCACGGGGGGAAGCTTCCCTGTGCTTGCAGGGAGCCAGTCCAACTGCAATGGTGAGTCCTGCTCACTGGGCACCAAGCTTGCCAAGGACAAGTGAAGGGTCCCTTCTAGTACCCTCTCCCCAATGCCTTTACTCTCCTCTCTCTCTCTATTTTTTTAAAATATGTTTTAATTGATTTCAGAGAGGAAGGGAGGAGAGAGAGAGAGAAACATAAATGATGCGAGAGAATCATTGATCAGTTGCCTCCTGCACATCCCATACTGGGGACTGAACTTGCAACCCGGGCATGTGCCCTGACTGGGAATTGAAGTGTGACCTCCTGGTTCATGGGTTGACGTTCAGCCACTGAGCCACGCCAGCTGGGCCTGCCTGTCTCCGTTTAATTCAACAGGCCATGGCATGGGAGATATCAGTCTCACGTATCTGTACGCAGCAGATCTTCTCGCCCACCATGGAGAGGGCCTGATGGCTCCCCTAACCCACTTGAGCCCTCACCATGGCCTGGGTGCTGTGAGAATCTTCGAGAGACCAAGGCTCAAGGCAGATCCCAAAGCCACCAGCACTAGAGCCCAGATTCCACATTTCTGACCATTTGGGGGCAAAAGGCGGATCCTTCCAGCTTTTCCAGAGAATGAGGGTTGAGAAGGGGGCTTCCTGGAAGCTTGATGGAACCTGGAGCAAGTGAGAATTCTCAGCGGGCCTTGCCCGTTCCTATCAGGGTGGGCTTCCTGGAAGAAGAGGGATTTAAACTAACATTAAAATGAGAGGGGAGCAGTGAGGAAGTCTGGTTGGGGGAGAAGTGGAGAAAATGAGAGGAGGAGGTGGTTAGGAAAGGAGAAGACAACGTGTGTCTGGCTGGCTGAGGAGGAGGGAGGCTGACCAGACACAGCAGGAATCAAAGCAAGCGTGGCAGGCGCACGGGGGACGGGGTGAGGGGCAGGGACCTCAGAGGCCAGCCCGCAGTGGACGAGCACAAGCCCTGCCGGAGAATGGCACTCTCTAAAGAGAAACAGCCAAACCTGAGCAATGAATGGCCTTGCTAATTGGCCATTTTGTTTTTTATGTATATTCATTAGCAAGATAAAATAACAACTAATCATGTAACTGTCTCCCCGGCTGGGAAATAAATGCTCGTTAACCACCTGAGTGTTCTCAGCTGCTGGCTGAGCTGCAGGTCTTTTGGGCCAGGGCTCTGTGGGTTACAGGGGGCCATGGTGTGAAGTCTCCTGACCTCATACCCCAGGCCAATGCCACTCCACTGAGCCCAGGACTTCCAGCAGGGGTGGCTGAAGGGGGCAGTCCTTCAAGCCTGCCTGGGTGGGGTAGGAGAGGGGAGGGCTGGGAGCCAGACCCCCAAACAGCCCTGAGTGACGCTCTTTTAAAATATATATATTTATTCATTTCAGAGAGGAAGGGAGAGGGATAGAGAGATAGACACATCAATGATGAGAGAGAATCATTGATTAGCTGCCTCCTGCAAGCCCCACACTGGGGATCAAGCCCACAACCTGGGCATGTGCCCTGACTGAGTAGTGAACCGTGACCTCCTGGTTCATAGGTCGACGCTCGACCACTGAGCCATGCTGGCCGAGGCCAAATGACACTCTTGAAGAATCAAGATGTGGGCGGCCACAGAAGGTCCACCTTCCTCCTTTGCCAGAAGAGCCTCAGTTATTTCTCTCCTCACACAGAGACCCTGGCCCCCAGCCGGACAAGGATCTCACCTGCTGATGCCCTCCCCATAGCCATCCTGAGACCGATGCTTTGGGAAGGCGGCAGTGAGAGGAAGGCGGGTCTCCATGGTGACCCTGTCCACTCACCCTCCCATCACTAATTGGTGGGAAAATGGGGCAAGGGAGCCTGGTTACCCAGGCAACTCTCTGGAGTCCCCAGCCAAGGGCTTGCTCCCACAGGTGGGGGCTGGTGTTGTCATGGAGACTCCTCAGCAGCATTGCAGAGGCAGGAGCTCTGGTTCCCCTCCCAGCCTGGGGGCAGGGGACTTAGGAGTTAAGAGATCAGGAGCCTCTTGGAATAATGTGGATGTCAGAGTGACAGCTTGCCAGGGAAGAAAGTTTCAGAAAACAGTGTGCTCTCCCCCTTGCTTCTCCCCACCCAGCCCAACACACACACACACACACACACACACACACACACACACACACACACGGACCCTGAACTTGAGCTGCCTCTAGAGCTCTGCTGATGCCCAGCTCACACCCGTGGCATGGGGTCTTGTCCTTTCCATCTCTTGGCCCTTCTTTCTCAGTGATGCTGATCATTTCAGGCAGAGAGCCTAACCAAGGGTCACCATGACAACTAACCAAGCCTTCGGTCTCCATGGTGACAAGCCTTCAAAGTTATTTTTATTTACTTACTGGGAATTTCAAAAGAGATTCCACTCCCTTGGCCAGGCCTGGCCTTTGGGAGACTTGGGTAGAGCCATCCTTCTCCCCCAGGCCGAGAAAAGGAGGGTGAGGGGGGGAATGATAGCTAACATGTGGCTGAGAGGTGTCCAGTAACTACCTCCTTGAAGCTGCAGAAAAGAGGCCTCGCTGGGCTCTTCCTCCCTCGTCAGCCAGATGCCTGGAGAGGCTCTCAAGAATCACTTAGCAGCCACCCTCCTTGGGGAGGTTCTAAGTGCAGCCTCCGGGGATGGATGCAGAGTGAAGATGGCTAGTTGTCCTCTAAAGAACCACTGGTGTATTTACAGGAATAGACAAGGCCCAACAGACAAAAACAAATGGATGAGGGATGCGGAGCCCAGGGAAAATGAGATCATGCCGGGCCAAGGGGGAACGCAAACATGCATATTCTAAGATTCTCACAATAAGGGTGACGCACCACAATCCAACTCTGAGCTGCCTGCTGGCCACGGCAGAGAAGGAAGCGAGATGTAAGGAGTCCATAAGAGCAAAGAAATGGACAAAGGCTGGTTCAGGAGAAGTATTGGCTATGGGAGGATAATAGGAGCTACATTCCCAGCTCAACTGGACCCCTCCCTCGTGTACCTGACCCCAGGCCTTCATGTTTTCTGCTTGTTGGCCCTATCTTGTTAGTTTCCTCTTTTTCCAATAAAGCCTATTTCTTAACCCAGGCCATGTGAGGCCGTGTGATTGTTCCCAAACCCGGTGCATGATGGGAACCCAGATGACGCTCACCTACAGAACAAATGAGTATCTAGAAGGGGTCCACCTTCACGGCAACTTACCACTGTCTACATCATATCCATCGGAATGATTTGGGTTTGCAAATATTAGGCCCAACTCAAGATGGCTTCACCAAACAGACGCTTTATCATTGCACAGAACAAGACATTCTGAGGTCGGTGAATTCCAAGCGTCCTTGGCATCATCCAGAACCCTGGTGTCTTGCACCTTTGAGCTGTCCATCCCCGGGATGGCAACCAAGGTCCCAGCCATCACACACAGTGTAGCATGCCCAAGGGGGGTTGTGGATTTACCTTTGTGTCTTGTTTAAGAAAGTCATTCCCAGAAACTCCCCATGGATATCCCATTCTGTGTCCTGGGCCACATCTGGTCACCTGCTCCCTGGTAACCTAATCCAGGGCAAGGGTGAATGAGGTGAGCATGACTCGTCAGACTAACTGGTACTCATGCTGAGTCACGTGGGAGGAGGAAAGGAGCCCAGAACAAAAAACAAAGGCTCGGCCCATTGAGGAAAGAAGGAGATGGGTTTCAGGTAGGTGTCTTCTCTTCTGTGAGCCCCTTAGAAGTGAGCTTGAGATGAAGACTGTGTACTGGGGTTTAAGGAATGTTCCAGAAGGAGCTGACGGGGGACCTGGGCAGCAGGACAGAGAAGATCTATGGGAGTGCTCTGGAGCAGAAATTACATCTCAGGGGTCATTCCAACTCAAGGCCAGGGAGCGGGCTTTCATTCTCCAACAGTCGTCAGTCATTGGCTCATGGCCCCCTCTGGGGAAGCGTAAACTCCGGGGTAATTCCTGTTCTCTGCACACGGCCACACCAGCTCAGGCAGCCCAGGGGCAGACCTCTGAAGACTGTCGCAAGGCAGGCTGGCTGTTAGAAGCAAAGCACACAGAGGGAGGGATGCACATGCAGAAATGGTAACAGGGCTCCCAGGGGCATCTGGTCAACCCACAGTGTCCACCGCAAAAATGATCTGTGCGCCTGCTGGAGTGCAAGCACCATGAGAACAGAGAGCAGGTCCATCTCCTCTGTTTCCTCAGCCCCAGCACGATACTTGCACATGTGGGCCTCGGTAAATACGTGTTAAACAAACAAATGAATGCCCAGGCTCTGGGGCTCAGATGGAGCTGCAGCTGAGCCTGGGGGCCTTGCCAGCAGATGAGCCCACTAGATGAGCTCCATGCACACCATCCTCATGAGGCTCTCCAGCCAGAAGCCCCTCCTGCCAGGGGGCAGCCCCCACCCCCAGCCCACACTAGAGTTTTCTGGGGTATCCTGTCTCCATGGAGCCAAGGGCAGCCCCCTTGGAGAGCCCCCAGCAAGCCAAGCCCACTGGGGTGAGTCTATTCAGAGGCACAGAGGGTGGGGGCCACCCTCAGGAACTGAATGTACCCACAGCAAACAAGTCGGCGTTGTTATTCTAAAAAAGAGGGTGCAAATGAATTCATAGCAAATGGTGCGGGGCGCCTCACCTTCCAAAGGCTTCTGCAGACATTACCTCAAGCATTTCTCACAGCCATCCTGTGTGTAGGGTGTGACTGTGTCACCGTCATCACCCTCAAAGGAAGAAAGAAAAAACTGAGGCTCAGAGAAATGAGTTCCCTTGCCCACAAGCAAAGAGTAAGGGGTCAGACACTTTGATGCGAGGTCCCCATCACGCCGCCTCCCGTGAGGTCTGGGGAGACGTCTTTGGTGGTGCTGAGCCCCCAGATCACCCTTGACTGTGCATCTGTCTTGCACGAGACCAGTGGTCGGCGAACTGCGGCTCGAGAGCCACATGCGGCTCTTTGGCCACTTGAGTGTGGCCCTTTGAGTGTGGCTCTTCCACAAAATACGACGTGCGGGCGTTCATGTACAGTGCAATTGAAACTTCGTGGTCCATGCGCAGAAGTCGGTATTTTGTGGAAGAGCCACACTCAAGGGGCCAAAGAGCCGCATGTGGCTCGTGAGCCGCAGTTTGCCGAGCACTGCACTAGACCCTGAATTCATCAAGAGAAAAGGCTATGACTGTGTCATTGTCATCTTCCAGGCCTGGCAGTGCCTGTGAGAAAGTCATCAGGAGTGTCCACAAACACTCTTTTCCTCTCCCCTTCAGGGCACATGGTGAAGTGACACTTTCTGACCCACTTGAGGTTAGATATGGCCACCTGACTTGCTTTGGCCCATGAAATGACATGTCATTTCCGAGTGGAAGCTTTAAGAGGAGGTACGTGTGGTGGCCACAGTCAGGAAGGTGGCTGCTTCCCAAAGTGAAAATGACACAGAGTAGAACCTCAGGATGACCTGCGATGACAAGTAACTTGAGGGATAACTATGCCTTGTGAGCTGATGCCACTGAAATTAGAGGCATGTTTGTTACTGCACCATAACCTACCATATCCTGACTGATACGGCACATATTAGTAGAGACTTAATAAATGTTTATAAAAGGAAATTTAAAAAATGGAAAAAGGGAGGGAAGCGGGGGAAAGTAGGGGGGATGTGAACAGAACAGACAAATACTTCCAGACCCCAGCAAGATCCTCCAGAAGCAGATTAGGTAAGTGCGTTCCTGCAGCTCAGACACCCTCTGCTGCCCACACCCTCACTCCAGGATGCTGAGGTCCAGAGGGGAACTTGGATCTTCCAGGCCCTGGATTCCCTCCTTAGCTCTGGACCAGTAGTTCTCAACCTTCTGGCCCTTTAAATACAGTTCCTCATGTGGTGACCCAACCATAAAATTATTTTCTTTGCTACTTCATAACTGTAATGTTGCTACAGTTATGAATCGCCATGTAAATATCTGATATGCAGGATGGTCTTCGGCGAGCCCTGTGAAAGGGTCGTTTGACCACCAAAGGGGTCGCGACCCACAGGCTGAGAACCGCTGCTCTGGACAATGCAGCCCAAAGCCAGAGCACAGAGAAGCCATTTCCCCTCCAACCGGAGACTTCTTCAGCCAGATGAATAATTCATTGTAAATGACTTTGAGATGAGTCGAGTCGCCATGTTGCCACCTGATTACATGCACCATAAAAAGCAATGGCAGTAATTTGTCTCCTTTCTCTCGAGGGGTGGGCCATGGGGACGGGAGGAAATACTCGGTGCCGGGCACGGGGTTATGAATCACTCCTCTTAGCAGTTCAGCTGCAAGCTGCTGACACGTTTACTGATTTGTCATTAAATAATGCCAGCCTTGGTCTGGAAGCAGAGAGAGGGTCCGACTTCCCTTTCCCAGGGAGGGCCAAGGGGAGTGAGAGAAGCGGGCCAGGGACCGTGGTTGTAGGGTAGGAGGAAGGGAGGCGTAGAGGGGAGAGGAGGTGTGCAATTTGGTCTCATTAGTGCAGCCTGAAGCTGTCTTTTCTCTAAGACACAGGACGGAGGCTGGGGCCTGAGCTGCAAGTGACAAGCTCACATCTGAGCAGTCTCAGCTCCGTGGGCCGCGGAGGGACACAGGCAGGGGCCGGCTGCTCCCGGGACATGCCCAGCCTTTCCAACTTAGAGGAGGCCGACACCCAGCCGCTCACCACCCTCTTTCAGATAAACCCTGGTCTTTGTGCTGGAGGGACCCGAGAATTCCCTAGCCACGACTGCTCTTCTCTATTTCAGCTACAAGGGGGAAACATGCTTCGCAGCTTGCAGATGGGGAAACTGAGGCCCAGAGTGAGTCCATAATGAGGTAAAAGGCACACTTCGAAGAGAGAGAGTGGGGACACACCTCCTCCAAAATTCAGACCGGACCCTCCTCTGCAAACCCCAATCGCTTACTCTATTCATGTGCGAAGAAGATAAGAGAATCCCAGAGAACCCTGAGGCTGCACACACAGTGTGCATATCTTTATTTTGACAAAAAGATTCTTTGGAGGCGTGGGGAGGATCCCATGAAAACCAAATCCATTCCCAGAAGGAATACATTCACGCCCGCCCTGGTCAGTGACTGCACAAACATTTTTCCAAAACCCACCCTCGTTTGAGTCAGAAGCATCAATGAAGGGATCAGTTCGGTTTTTTTTTTAAAAATCTCCCCTAATAGCAGCTTTATTTGTAATAGCCTCCAACCGGAAGCCACCCAGATACCCATCCTTCCCCGGGGAGAGGTTGAGCAAACTGCGTGCGTACGTCCACGCCAGGGAGCAATGCCGGGCGACAGACAGGAACGGGCTGGTGACGAGGAGGATGAACAGCGGGGCCTTGTGCTGAATGGAAAGCCGTCCCCTACAGGTTCCACGTTGGATGAGCCCACGGAGGTGTCGTTCTCCGAATGACAAGATTATAGAGCCAGAGAGCAGATTAGCGGCTGCCGGGGGTCAGAGATGGGGTCGGGGTGGATGTGGTTATAAAAGGGTAGCCCAGGCCCTAGCCGGTGTGGCTTAGTGGATAGAGCCTCAGCCGGCAGAAGGAAAGTTCCTGGGTGCGATTCCAACCAAGGGCACGTACCTCGGTGGCAGGCTCGATCCCAGGCCCTAAAAGGGGCATGTGCAGGAGGCAACCAAGTGATGTGTCTCTCTCACATGGATGTTTCTCTCTCTGTCCCTCCCTTCCACTCTCTCTAAAAAAATCAATGGAAAAATATCCTCAGGGGAGGATTAACTAAAGGAGTAACCCAGGATCCTGGTGCCAATGGAACTACTCTGTCTTGACTGGAGGTGGATTCGAAAAACCCACCCATGGGATAAAATTGCATAAACACACACCAATAGGTACATGTGAAACCGAGGAAATCTGAGTAAGAGCGGTAGATTCCATTTATGTCCATTTGATGGTGCAGTACAATTCTGATTCCGTTAACACTGGGAGAGACTGGGGAAGGGTACACAGGACCTCCCTGTGTTATGTCTCCCAACTGCATGTGAATCTACAATTATATGAAGATTAAAAATTTAATTTAAAACAATTATTTTAAAGCTCTCTGAGTGATTCTGTTCAACCAAGGATGAGAACGCCTGCTAGATTGAGTTTCTTTTAAAAATGTCCCCATCCATATAGTCCACACACGTCCCCTTTCAGCGGCCAAGGAGAAACTGTGCACCCGTTCGGGATGCAGACGTGCGAGCCTGGCCCGGGGCTAACCAGGCAAGAGACGAGGCCTTTACTGCCAAGCAGCGGTGGGGGGGGGGGGGGGGCAGGGGGGCGGGGGGGGGCGCTCTGAGCAGCCCAGGCTCTCCACCCACCAGCTCTGCAACTTTTGGACAATTATTGAGGGCCCCTAAGCATCTCCACAAAGTGGCACATCGATGACACCTGCTTTCAAAGGTGGCTGTAGGGTGGGGACAGGAAGGTGAGGAGCCTGGAAAATAGAAATCTCTCGGCGGTAGAAGCATTGCCAAATGTGCAGTGAGCCCGGCCGGCATGGCTCAGTGGTTGAGCTTTGACCTATAAACCAGGAGGTCACGGTTCAATTCCCAGTCAGAGCACATGCCCAGGTTGTGAGCTCCATCCCCAGCAGGGGGCGTGCAGGAGGCAGCCAATCAGTGATGCTCTCTCATCATTGATGTGTCTATCTCTTTCTCCCTCTCTGAAATCAATAAAAATCTATACATTTTTTTAAATGTGCAGTGAGCAGTGGGGAATTGGGTATATGTGGGCCTTCACTTCACCCCTGGGCCTTCACCCCACCTGGGCACACCTGGGCCTCAGCCCCCCTGAATCTCAAACGTGCTCTCTAAGGACTCGGAAGCAGAGTGCAGGGTGCAGGGCCGAGGTGGGCTGGAGGATGTCCCGTCTCTGTAGGAGCTGCAGTGGATCTAAAGGACTAACGCAGGGAAGAACTTCATAAAACGTGTCCCCTCCTGCACCAGGCGCTGGTTCGCTCCAAGCCAGCAGCCCCAGAGGTGAGGCTGGGACTGAATTGAATAGATTATGTCTGAGGTTTCTGCAGCTCATGTTTCATATAATAGGAGGCTTCCTCTCTGTCAATCAGAGCCTTCCTGCAGAGCCTGCGTGCAGACAACCCCAGGCGCCCAGCCTGTGTGTGCAGACCTCTCCCTGGGTGTGCAAGTGAGCACGCGCACGCGCACGCGCACACACACACACACCACACACCACACACACACCACACACACATGCCACACACACACCACGCACGCCACACACACCACACACACACATGCCACACACCACACACACACCACACACACATGCCACACACACACACACCACACACACACACACCACACACCACACACACACCACACACACATGCCACACACCACACACACATGCCACACACACACACACCACACACACACACACACACACCACACACCACACACACCACACACACACGCCACACACCACACACACACCACACACACATGCCACACACACACACCACACACACACACACACACACACACACCACACACCACACACACATGCCACACACCCACCACGCACGCCACACACACCACACACACACATGCCACACACCACACACACCACACACACCACACACACACATGCCACACGCCACACACACGCCACACACACACCACACACACATGCCACACACACACACACACACACACACACCACACACACGCCACACACACACACACACACACCATGCACGCCACACACACACGCCACACACACGCCACATAAACACACACACACACACCACACACACACACACACACACACACCACACACACACACACACACACACACACACCACACACCACACACACATTCCTGTGCCACATGCGCCTCCTTCCTAGGAAGGACTCGGATTCGTGTGAGAAGGGACTCTGTGAATGCCAAGGCCGTGCACAGCCCATCTCCTCCCCTGGGCCCTGCGGAGGGAAGCGGGAGACGCAGCTGGGACCCAGGCCCTTTCATTATTTATGGTGCTTTCGTTATTTCACGTATAAATAATCGATGACTGCAAAGTGCGGCGGGCACCACCACGGAATATGCATGAGCCACGTTTGCGGGGATTTCGGCTGCCGCCCGGCCCCAGATGTGCTCGCGCGCACACAGGCCCCAAATACAAATCATCATAATGTAGATTTCATCTGTCAGGTGGGGCCTCGTCTCCGGGACAGAGAGGCAGCCTGTGCATCCTCAGCACCCAGGGGGGTGGCCCGCCTGGTCATGGCTGGAGCCAAGCGCCCAGCTGGCTGGGGAGAGAGGAGGTGGCCCTGGCCATGAGGGAGTCCTGACATGCCAAGGTCTGATCCACTCCTCACCCTGCCTCGCCAGGCGTGCCTGCTGAGCCCACGGCCCACCTGGCCCTCGGAGGGGCTAGTGCTGTAGACTCGGGGCTGTGCGTGGGAGAAGTGGTCCTGTTCCTGAGTTTCCGCTCTGCCTGGTCCAGAGCATGGGAAGCTGACCCCCTCCCATCATGGGATTCGGGGGGGGGGGGGGGGGCGCAGGGGAGGATGAGCCAGATGGAAACAGCGTCATCCCCCGGGCTCTGGGAGGCTCCCTTCCTTGCCTCTCGGGCTCCTGCTTCGCTTTCCAGGCTACCGCTCCTTTCTGTCTCTGCCTTTTCATTCCCTCTCTCCCCAAGGACTTTGCATCCTCGGCTACTTACGCTGTTTCCTTTGCTTAAAATTCTTTTCCCTTCCCCACCAATGCCTGGCTAGTGCCTAGTCGCCCCCCAGTAGATGTTGGGGTTGTGGAGAAGGGATGAGGGGCTGTCCGCTTACTGAGCTGCGTGCCACCTCCTCGGGGTCATCTTCTCCAGCCCCCTACGCTGGGTGAGGACCTGGACGCCCTGTTCCGGATCTTATTTCGTCGTGTTGTAATGATCTCTTTGCTCATGTCCCCCTCCCCCACCACACACATTAGATTGTAGATTAGGTGACAATAGCGGGCTTTGGCAGCCAGCAGACCTTCGTTAGAGTCCAAGCTCTGCCACTCACAGCTGTGTGTCCTTAGCCAAGTGATTGAACCTCTCTGTGCCCAGACGTCTTCTTGTCAAGTTGGAATAATAAAAATAGAACCAACCTCACAGGGCTGTCGGAGGATTTAATATATGAATCCAGTAAAAGTGCCTGGCCCAGTGCCTGCGCGCAGCTCAGTAAGCGGACAGCCCCTCGTCCCTTCTCCACACCCCCAACATCCCCAAAGCTATGAAAACCAAAAAGCTTGTGAGAACTTATTTGGCAGTAAAACTTGAACTAAAATGACCTTGGAGCTACTTATGGTCTTTATTTATCTCATTTGCTGGAACTATCCATACGTATTCTGCTACAGAAATATGAATGTGTTGGCACGTTCCATAACATATTTAAAAAAATGACATTTCGAAAATCTGGAAACATTTCAGAACCTGAAATGCATGTAGCCCAAAGGTGTCTGTGAGGCACCGTGGGCCCACCGCGTTCTCACGGTTTTTCTTCTTGACGGTGTCGTAACAGTGGGCGCCCGGCGGCCAGCAGCATGCCCCGCGCACAGTCCTCCGGAGATACTGCTGAAGGGCGAAGGTTGGGACTGTGACTGGAGTTAGCCCTGATTCCCGGCCTTCCTGGGAGGCTGTGTCCTCCCGCCCACCCTCAGAGCCCCGAGCCCAGGCCCCGCGTGCTGGCATCCCGCGGTCACCCATTGCTGTGGGTGGCAGGAGCGGCACAGAGGGTGAGTTACTCTTCCAAGTCGCAGCTGAGGAGCCGGGAGCAGCCAGGAGCCACTGCCTGTCTCTGCTCTCACAAGTGGCTCCCTTCTCCCAGGAAGGCGGGGGATGCCCTCGGGCCCTCCCTGACCCCTCCCCACAAGGCACCAGAGGAAGAGCCCGGAAGGGAAGGAACCATCAAATTAAATGAGGCTGAGCACTGATTGTGCTGAGTCCCAAGGTGTATAGATGGCATGGATGCTAGAGATGGAGAGAGTGATAGAGGATATAGATTATGGATATAGATGATAGATATAAATGATATAGAGAGATAGAGATAGAGATAGAGATAGAGATAGAGATAGAGATAGAGATAGAGATAGAGATAGAGATAGAGATAGAGATATATAGGTGAGATGGGGGATATAGACATAGATCTCTATAGAATACTAGAGGCCCAGTGCACGAATTCATGCATGGGTGGGGTCTGGCCGGCCCACCCCAATTGGGGTGGGCAATCGGGGGCCGGGCCGGCCAGGGGGAGGGGCCATGAGCAGTTGGCCGCCCATCCCTGCCCTCTGGTCGAACTCCCGGACAATTTGCATATTAGCCTTTTATTATATAGGATACCACCACCTTTTCTATCCTGAGCTTGATGTGAGCACTATCAGCTCCCCACCTGAATTCAGATCCAATTGAGAGAGAGAGAGAGAGAGAGAGAGAGAGAGAGAGAGAGACTGGAAACCCTCAGTTAAAGGTCAAACGCCAGGTTTAGCACTTGCCAAACACTCCACTGCAGAATGTGACATGGCAGGAAAGGCTGGGGTTGTCACATCCCTTCTCATAAAAATAAGAAGCCCATTTTGCAGATGAAGAGACTGAGACAAGTGAATGGAAGGCGAGGATTTGAACCAGGACCTTCTGTCTCCACTCAGTTATTCCACCTGACTTGTTGCTCTCAACAAGCCCCAGAAACAAGGCCTCGGGACCTCCAGGAGCCCATGGTAAAATGAACCCCCTATGAAAAGACCTTAGGGGTTGGGGAGCCTGCAGCAGAGCCCAGGGTCTGGCCAAAGGCTGGTCACGATTTCCCTCACTCCCTGTTCCCCTGTCCGATCACCACCGCTCACTGCCGCTGGGACTGTGCTTGGTGAAGCGGCTCTCCTGGTTCCCTGTCTGATCCTCGCACCTGAGCCAGGCCAGGGACTAGCTTTCAGCAGCCACTTCCATCTCCAGCTCATTACACAGCAGATGCCCACGTCTGGGTCCACCAGTCTCAAGCCTGATCCATGTCTGGCAGCTGGAACAAATCCTGTGAGAAATTAAAACAGCCCCAGTCACTCCGACACCTGCGGGGAGGCCAGGGCACCAGTGGCTGGAAAGCCAGCTCTCAGGGCAGCGCCTCTGTCTCATGGCTACCCTAATTCTGTCTCTCGGACTAGGATTGCAGTCAGTGTATAAACCAGGCAGAGAAAGCTGCCACATGTTCAAGAAATGGGGCCCCGTGCTGCCCCCCACCGCCCAGGACAGACAGCCTGCCTCTGCTTCTGGCAAATGTTTCCTTTTGTGAACCAAGCCCGTGCGGGCTTTCCAGAATTCTGAGGCGGCTCTGAGCTCAGCGGGAAGGCGCCCTGTGATGGATTAGGGATGTCTGCCGCGGCTGCAGCCTGGGAGACGGTGGAGCTCAGGCCATTTGTTCACTTTTCCGGATTGTCTGACACTTTTACCGATGGATGGCCTTTCGGGGAAGGACCCTATCACGGTGTCACTCTGAGCTTGGAGGTTCTCTGTGCGCGCGCATGTGTGTAATTTTGAAAGATAGGCGTTTACAAAGCTGAGCATAAATCAATGGCCCAAGAAACCTCTTTCTTCCGCACCATATGGCCTGTATGACCCCCAGCGAGCACAGGGCCTTCTGGAGCCACATTTACAAATCGAAGAGGAAGCTGTCAGTTGGGACAAGGTTGAATGCATTCGAGTCCTCCCTCCTCTTATGGTGACAGAGGATTTGGGTTTGGGAAATCATTATTAAAAAAGCCATACATTCGCCCAAACCGGTTTGGTTCAGTGGATAGAGCGTCGGCCTGCCGACCGAAGGTCCCAGGTTTGATTCTGGTCAAGGGCATGTACCTTGATTGCGGGCACATCCCTAGTAGGGAGTGGGCAGGAGGCAGCTGATCGATGTTTCTCTCTCATCGATGTTTCTGACTCTCTATCCCTCTCCCTTCCTCTCTGTAAAAAATCAAATATATATATATATATATATATATATTTATATTTTTTTTTTTTAAAGCCATACATTCTACAGACCGTGGTAAGCAGGGGATAGAGCCTCAGACTTGCTGCTCTCTGGGTCCTGCACTGAGGGGAGCAGCAGGAAGTTCAGTTCCCCCAGGATGTTAGAGCCCAGGGCCTCCTGGTGCAGGGGAACCCCACCACCAGAACTCTGCAAGAGCACCTCATTTCCTCGGGGCAACAGATAAAGTGCTTACAGCCGGCCATGTGTCCTCATCAATGGCCTCTCCTACTACTCTCCCCTCCTCCGCTCCAGTCCTACCACACTCACCTCCTCGCTGTTCCTCAAACTCAACAAACACACTCCTGCCCCAGGACCTTTGCACTTACTATTCCCGTGCCTGTGTTGTCGTCCCCCGCCCCCGCCCCCCCACCCCTACCCCAACCCCAGATATCTTTGTGGCTCATTCTCCCACTTCCTGCAGGTCTTTGTTTCAGACGTTAGCCTATCAGAGTGGCCGGCCCTGACCCACCACCTTATATAAAATAGCCTCTCCTACCCCATCACTCTCTATTACTCTTACTTTGTCTCATTTTCTCATAGGACGTATATTTGTCTCTTTGTCTCTTGTCTGTCACCCCCGCTGCCCCGATCCCTAGCTCCACGCGGTTAAGAGTGCTGTCTGCTGTGTGAATTCCTTTATCTCCAGAACCTAGAACAGGGCCTGGCCCAAAGCAGGGACCCACGGGATGTGTGCTGAATGGGTGAATGGCGGCTGGGCATCCGATTTTATGGATGAGGAAGCCGGGGCTCAGACGTGTTGAGTGACTTGCCCAGTTACCATGGCTGTGCTCTCTGGAGGGTGCTTGGTGCCAAGCCGTGCGCAGAGCCCGTTCACGCACTGTCCCTTCAGCCCGGCAGCAGCTCTGTGAGGCAGGACAGCCCCTTACACAGGTGAAGACCAGCCAGGCTGAGTCTTGTTCAAGAGCACACAGTGGGTCAGAAAGGGAGCCAGGGTCTGATGCCAGGCTGCGTGTGTCCCACGCCCCCACTGGTAGCTTCTTGGCTCCATGGCCTCCCAGGGCCTGAAATCAAGGTCTTCCGACCCCAGTGTCCCCGCAAACAAAGCAAAGGCGTCTGTGTTGAGGGAATCATTTAGTCATCCCCTCTCTCCGGGCACACTGTGTCTATACCATCAGGATCTCTCCCAACTTTATAAACTCCTTGCCAAGGGATCTCACCATTTCCCAAGTCTCCCTTTCCAATGGTGTTCCTGGAAGAACAGTATGTTCTTCTTCCCGTCTAGCCTAAACCCCCTTGTTTTCCTACTGGAAAGACCTATTTCTTCTGGTCCCCGCCTTCCATGGAGCTGGGCAAGGCCGGCTCAGGACTTCCGACACAGGCAACGTATCCAAGATGCTTCGTTGAACTGGGAAGGAGGAGGAGCCACGGGCTCTGGGTCCCAGGGGTCCACGCCAACCCAAGAACCCCGGCTCCCGCGGCTGGCGCTGCATCAGCAGTCTGCCCCTCGCTCCTCTGAGGCCGGCCTTGCCAGGGTGATTTATGGGCCCTGTCAATCTGCGGGCTGAGCCGAGGAGACAGCGGGAGGAAGCGGGGATCAGGAGCAGCCATCCGTGGGGCCAAGCCAGGACGGGGTGGGAGGGGGGAGAGGCAGACCAGAGAAGGGCTGGGGTGGGGCTGCGGGTAGGAAGGCAGAGACCCCGACCCTCCAGGTGATGGGACACAGATCAGGATGGAAACCCCAGCAGGTGGTCAGAGAGGCCACCGCCCCAGGCCAGGCCCAGTGGTGGGGGACAGAGACACAGAGCAGAGTGAAGAAAGAGGGCGGGAGTGAGCGGGTAAGTCAGCTGGTAGACATCCACCTCGGGAGTTTCTGATTCCCTTTATCCTGAAGACAAAAGCAAAATGAAAATGACTGACGGCGAGAGACTTTTAGGGGGGGTTGCTTTTCTGCAGACCGGCTGGAAGTCACAGATTCGCACATCTCCCCACGTGTCAGAGCCCTGGCAGGGACCTCAGGGTCCTGCCCCACCCACCCCAGGCGGGGAGCGCTCCATCCTCCCGCTGTCTCTCGCCCTGGTTTATGTGTCCGTCCCTGCAGCGTCACGCCTGCCCACTCCCGTTTGCACCCGGCCTCCCTGCCTTAGATTTTCCTGCTTGATGTTCTGTGGCCTCTTCCTTCCTTCCTCTCGGGTGTTCTTACTCCCTGGGAGCCGCTCTGGGTCAGCCTCCCTGCCTCTCTCCCGTCTGTCTAGCTGCCCCCGTCACTCTCTGCCCCTTCATGGTGTCTCTCCCTACTTGCCTCCCTCCTGGTGTGGCCCCTGGGCCTCACCCTCACACTGTCCTTGGTCCTTCAATCTCTAAAGTCCACTAGTCACAGGTGCCCCTGACCCAGCCCTGGGCAGTGGGTCCAGGTGGGAGGGGAGGGTCTCCAGGCCAGGAGTTGCTGCGGGGAGGGGAGCCCCCACATCTGTTAGCTGGGCAGCTAGGCATAAAGGTGAGGCAGCACCCCTAGGTAGGGGCAGCAGAACAGGCAGCTGGCAGCTCCCTTTTATCCAGAGTGGATTTGATATTCCAGGCTTGCACACACATGCACACATGCACACGCAGGACACAGCACAACAGATATGCACTGAGCAGCCTCAGACAGCCTGGCATCCAGACTCCCAAATTCACATCTTCTCCGCTGGGTCTAGAAACTCCCTCCTCCAACTTCACCCCATCGGACCACAGAGATGTCCCCCAAGCCAGTGCACCGGAACCCACGGTGGGAAGGCATGTCTACTATCCCCAGGGGAAAGGACAAGGGCCCCAGACTTAAATCCTACCCCCTCCAGCACCATGGACACACAGCCTCTCCCCCCACCCTCCCCTCCCACCGCCCCCCCCCTCCTCACCCGACCCCGGGCAGGAGCCAGGAGCTCAGAGCTGAGCTGCAAGCCCATCTGCTCCAGGTGATCTCTGTTTCCCACTTGGCTTCCATGCCCTTGATTTATGAGACTAGGGGAGAGATCCCTTCTCATTTATACTTTGAAGCTGATTCAAACTGTTTCAGTAACAAATTAGTCTAAATGGAAAGCAAAGTTTCCATCTGTTTCCAGGGGGTCTGGTGGGTGGGTGGCTGCCCCCCTGACGGTTCTGGCAGGGAGGGTGGTGCGCCCCCTAGGGGCCAGTGTGGAGATGGCAACGCCTGCCCCTGGAAACCAGGCAAGGGGAGCCTCACCATGGAGCACTACGCATAACTAATCATATGCTCTTATGCACCACATATACACTGTGTTCAGTGTAGATGCACTGTGTAGGCACGACTAATACACTGATGTCCACTGAGCTATAGACTGGCTGCCCCCTCCCCTCGTCATATGTTGAACCTATTCCCGTGTGATGGAATTAGGAGGCGGGGCCTTTAGCGGGTCAGAAGGGAGCTCACAGCATCTAACCCCACAGACTGTTCTAGACCCAGCCTCTCTACCTGTGCCTCGTACCCAGGCTCTGCCACCTAGAAATGCTCACACAGGCCCCCCAATCAGATAAGGGGCAGCTTGAGCCCCAGGGACCCAGGCAAGAGCCACCCAGACCTCCATCCCAATCCCAGCTCCCCCAGGGTTTAGCTCTGTGACCTTAGGCAAGTGGCTGGGCATCTCTGAACTTCCACTTGCTGGGCTGACACAAGGACACCCCCAGATACATACACCCCCACCCGGCAGAGGGAGGCGGCGTGGAGGAGGTGCAGAAGGAGCTGAGGGCGGAGGTATTGCACAGGTACATGCGGGGTCTCAGGTGCCCCGTCAGGAGCAAGTGCAACCAGCGTGCTGTTTCTCTGGCCCAGCACACGCTGCCCCCAACCGCCGGCCCGACAGCCGGGGCAGCGTGGCCTAGTGCGGAACCTGGAACGGCGTTCTCTTTGAGCGCAGGACCGCATGAGCAGGCCCCCGGGTCTCCTGCCAACTCCAGGCTGCGCCGAGGGAGGGAGGGCATGGTTTTGGGGGGCCTGCCTGGGTGGCAGGGGCAGGGCCCCGGGTATGGTCGGAGTGGAGCTGTCTGCAGCACCACCTCCCCACCTGGCAGCTACTGAGAGCGCCTATCTGCTGGGGACAAAAGATGTCGCAGGAAGTGACAGCGTGCTATGTTTCCCCTAAAAATAACAGTGACAGGGGTTTTTTTCTTGTCAGGAGAGACAACCGCTCAACTTTGCTTCTGTCAGCAGCTCTGCCGCTTCTCGAACCCCACCCCTCCCTGCTGCCCCCTCAGGGCTGGGGCTCAGCCAGGTGCTGGCAGGGTCTGAATCAGGCCTTCCTGCCCCACCCCGAGGGCCACCAGCAGCCGGCACTCTCCCTGTCTCTCCCTCTCCTCCTCCCTCACAGCCTCAGCTTTATTTCTGTCCCTCAAGTCCCACCCCCAGGGACAGGAATCAAGAGGAGTCTGGGCCAAGTCCACCCTCCCCAGTCCCCGGGCCCCACTGTCCCCCCTCAGCGGTGGCCTCTGTGGCGGCCGGGCCAGACAAGGCCAGAGCTGGGGAGCGGGCATCCCTCTGCCTCTCCCTGGCGTGTGGGGTCCCCCCAGCCGGAGCAGAACGCTCCATGGAGAGCCGTCCACGAGGAGGGCCAGGATCAGCCACAGACGCATTTACAAGCAGCTCTAATAAAAAGTGACGTTCCTATCTTCTAGAAAATACGGTGCCATTGCCCCATTCGTGTCTGGCTCAGCTTTGTGGGGAGGGACGATTCGATCTCCCTGGCAGCCGCCTCCCTCCCACCACCTCCTGGCATGTGCTAGGGCCATAATGGATAGGGAGCTGCCTCGGGGGCAGCCGCCCACTGCAGGTGCATCCATCTCTCTCGCTGGGGCCCAGCTCAGGCTGGGAACTCCAGGCCCACCCCCACTTCCCTCCCCACCCCCACCTCCCATATTGGTGTATCACAGCCTTAGGGAAGGGGAGGGCTGAGTACCCAGCAGGGGTGCCCCAGGGGAGCCTCCCTCCGAAGGCAAAAGGTTCACTTATTCATTCAACAAACACTTATTGAGCACCTGCTAGGAGGCACTCACAGGTCTAGGCCCCAGGGTGAGAGCGGTGAGCAGACAAGGTCCCCACCCTCAGGGAGCTGACATTGGGGGTTGGGGGGGGCGGCCTGAAATGAAGCAGCTACAAATCAACGAGGTCACCTTAGATGGCAGACTCGCAATGTTAAGTGCGACTGGGTCATGAAACAGGAAGAGGCAGATGGAGGAGCCTGGGGCCGCTATCACAGGGGTCAGGAGGGCTCTCCCAGGAGCTGGCCTTGTGCTGAGACCTGAATGATGAGAAGCAGCGGCCTCGAGCCAAGGAGAGGGCGTGCCAGGCAGAGAGGGGCAGGGGCAAAGGTGTGGAGGAGGGGGTGGAGCCCTGAGCCCTGGCAGTACAAAGGCAGCGAGTGCCAGTGTGGCGGGTGGAGGGAGGAGGGCACACGAGGTGAGAAGTTGGAGAAGGAAGGAGGTGTGCGACTCCGAGAGCATGTGGGAGATTTTACAGGTGGAATCAAAGCCGTTGGAAGTTTTAAGCAGGTTGTTCTTTTAGAATCACCCTGGCTGCTGGGTGGAGAGTAGCGGGCAGGGTCCGTGGAGAGGAGGGAGCAGCCCGGGTTGTATGGGTGGGGGGTGATGGGGAACCGAACAGTGCGTGCACGGTTGGGGGAGTCGTCAGTTCAGGATATATTTCAGGCCCCGCTGACGCACTGGCAGGTGTACTTGGCCTCCCCTGCTTCCTCCAGCAGGAAGGAGGCACGCGGCCTCTGTTTCCATAGCCACCCACCTGAGGGCCGTGTCTTCCTCTGTCTCTCTGCCGCCCCAGCTCGAGGCTGGCTCTCACTCCCAGCTGGGTCACGAAGCCACATCTTCCCTGGGGGCAAGGAGAGAGACCTCGGACCAGAGAGGGTGCCTGGCGGCCAGGCCCCAGCTCAGGGGCGAATCTGACCCTGCTCCCAGCACCACTGAGGCATTCCACCCATTCTGCAGAGGGGAATGTGAAGGCCCCAGGGTTGGGGATATTCTTGGCTTCTGTGCTGGGCCTGGGACTCGAGCTCCTCCCAGCAGCACAAGGGAGCAGGAAAGAGCAGGTAGGAGCTCAGATGAAGCCATCCGCCTGGGTGTGAATTCAGCTCCACCAGATACAAGCTGTGTGACCCTGAGAAAATGACTTACCTCTCTGAGCCTCGATTAAGTCCTTCATTGATTCAACAAATAGGTAGTGAGCCCCTACTATGTGCCAGGCCTTAGAGTGGATGCTGGGGATGCTGCAGCGACAAGAGGGATTTACAATCTCAGAGAGAAGATAGGCAACGAGTGAACAATTAGTGTCATGGCTGTGATCAGTGCCAGGAAGTGGGGATGGGGGTGCGATGGAAGGAAGGAACTAATTAGGAGGAGGTGGTGGTGAGGATGAAAGATCACACACGGAAAGCCCTCAGTGCAGAGTGTGGCACGTGGTAAGTGCCAGTGCCCAAGAGCCACTATTGGGAGGGACCCAGGGGGAAAGGGTGAGGGCGTCAGGACTGGCCCTCAACTCCAAGCCCAGAGCTGGCCAAAGGGGAAGCCTGCTTTTGCCCCTGGCACAGGTCAGAGGTCAGGCCTGGAACCTCTTATGGGGCCTCGGGAACAGACCAAGCCCTGACTCTGGGTCTGGTGTTCGTGAGTAGGATGCCCAGGCCCTTCCTCCGATGTCCCACTCGCGGGGTCCCTCACACAGCTGTCCCTTGGGGGAGTCATCTTCCTGTTATGCCCAGAATTCAAGATCCCCAAGAAACCATGCCAGGGAGTCAGTCCGATGCAAAAGCAGAAGGTCCTTTATTGAGTTAGCTAACCCAACCCGGGCCTCCAGTCGACTCAGCGACCGGAAACCGAGTGCCACCCGTGAGAATAGTGAGGGGAGGGGAGCCGGCTGTGGGCCCTGCCGATTGGCCAGGCGCAAGTCGGGTCTTGTTAAATCCTGGGCGTGGCCAGCAGGGGCCTGGGCTCAGGAAGAAGGCACTTTTCTGAGCACATGGCCTCTGCCCCATCATTCCCCCCTTGTCTTGGAACTTCCGGCTCAATCATGAGACGGACTGCACTTTTATTTCACCGTCGCTAGGGGCCCGTAGTGAGCACACAGAACTATCAACTGAACTATTTTATACACGTAACAAATGGTCCGGTGGAAGGGAAAGAAACCATTTTAGCTTTAACAACTTCTATTGAAATAGGATTTTTCTTCTTAAAATTCCTCCATGGCTATTAAAAAGCCAAATCAAGATTAATTTATTTACTGTCCTGATGTTTACATAAACACAACAAGAATGGTAACTGACTACCTTTGCTGGAATTTCATGGTTGAACCTTAATGTGCCCCGTAGGGCCAGGAAGCCAAGCCATACAGCTGCCATCAGGCCTGCCTGCAGTATCTGCTGAGTTAGGTGAATCCCTCACCTGTAGCAACTCCACCTGAGCCCATGCTCCAGGCTTTAAGGCCCATTTCAGTAGCCCTCCTACTCGTTGCGGCCCAGAGTGTGTGGGGTTTCTGCAGGGATGCAGAGGCATCTTTACTGCTCCCCTTCTACTCTTACCAACCGCCAGTGATGGTAGGGCATGGGCCTGACGCTCCAGCACCAGCCGTCTTCAGGGCTCCCAGGCAGGATACCAGGCTTTCTTCATGGCATTCTTAGTGGCTTCAAGTCTTTAGAGCTCAGATAGGGCTCTTTAAAACATGATACTCCAGTCAAAGTTTTCTGTTAATAAAACCACTATTAGGAACCAGTCTTACTGAATCTATGCAAAGAAACGTACTTACTTAGCATTGCCAGATTTCGGAGGAATTACATAAGGAGAAAAACATACTGATTTACTCTAAGATTTTCTGACTTTCCTTGCTAATTTCTTTTCATGGATTTAAAACAAAACAGTAATTGTTGGTCCATGCCTCAGACTTTCTACTCTAAACAGGCTTTTTCCAGCTTTACTACCCCTGACATGGGCATGGTGACTCAGGCCTGCAAGACAGTATTACAGGCTGTCAACTGTTAGCTGTCTCTCAACAGAGACCAAAACCTGATGGGCACCCTTCCCTGCCCAGTTGGGCACTTGTCCTCTTGGCAGCTAGACACCCTTTACTTTTGGGGGTCACACCACACAGCTCCCTTCCAGGACAGCCAACATACATTCAAACCTGCAAAAGAATCAAAGGTTAATATAACATATCAATACAATGAAACATAATATTGGCATCATGGCCGCTTCAGGCAGCCAAATCTACCACTAAACATGTGATCCTATAAATGGTCCTTGTCTCTTTGGAGCCATGTCCATGAAGATGCAGGCATTATCTAAGTGTACTACACAGTATTGTGGGGGCTCCTGGTGACAGGAGCGATCGCGAGTCATGTTACCGGCATCAGGCAGGTCAAGCACTCCTTAGCTTGAGCTTGAGCGGGTTGCGTTGATCTTGATCGATCGATGCTCCATTTGGTGATGAAGTCTTTCCGGATGGACCCAGGTCGTGACGCCTGCTACCTTGAGAGCGGTGGGGGTCTTCAGCACCACAGTGTAGGGACCCTTCCAACGTGGCTCTAGGGTCTCCCAGCAGTGCCTTCTGTTGTAGACCCAATCTCCTGGTCTGTGCTGATGAGGAGTTGGGGTTGGGCTGGTCCCGTAGATGGCGTGGAGGCGCGGCCAAATGTCCTCGTGTACCCTCTGGAGCCCTCTCAAGGAAAGAGATTGTTAAAGAAAAGCCACCCAGTCCTCACCAGTCTCTGAGTCAGATTCCTCCTCTCTTGGAGAACTTCAAAGTCCTGATGGCTTCTAGGTAACCCTGTTTATCAGTTACAGCACTCTGCTTTTTTGTCTTTCTACCAGTTCCCTTTGTGGCAGAGCAGCAACCAGGCCTCTTTCAAGGGAGTGCGCTAGAAGTGGGTATCAGCCCCTCCTTTGCTAGCAGCAACAGGTACCAAACTCTTTCAGTACATTTGACCAGCTTCATTCCCGCCCACCTTTACAGATTCTAAGGTCCATTGTTTTCCTTTAACCAGCAAGCTAAATGACACTGGCCTGTATTATTTAATTCAGCACAGGCAGGGGGAAGGGCCCATGGAATCTCTGCCCTGAGGAACTGTGAGCCCTACCCTTAAATGTCCCAATCAGACTAGAAAAGTCACAAATATCTTTTAAATCTACCCCAGAATTCCAAAATCCCAACCTAGCACAGAATATATTTCCACACTTATATAAACAAATACAGTCTTGGGATCTTGAGCAGGTAACAGGAACACCGCCCAAGTCCCCTGATGGGGGCCTGACAGGAACAGATGTGGGGGCCTCCCTTTCCCACGTCCCAGGACAGGATTCTTGACCTATGTTTCATCCAGATAGAAACGGTACTCATATTGAACAAGGAAATCAAGACTAAATAGACACGATAACTAGATACATTCCCCATTAAGAACTTTGAGGTGCATGCCACATTTATACCACAAAATACCAACAAATCAGTTTCAGTTGTGTCAAGATACAGAACAAGTCCCTGAACAGAGGCAGTAGAAAACTGTCTAGGAATGCTTCTTTTCTATCTTTCTAAAACCCCTAGAGATTCTTGATAATCTACATCAGTAATCCATTTATACAATCCCCTAAAAGTTAAAGAGGAAGGAAAGAACCATTCAATGTCCTTCAAGAGGATTAAACACATTGGATCCTCTGACGTTTCAGGGGTACCAAGGAAGGAGAAATTAGGCCATGTTCAGCCCTTCTCACAATCCATCATTAGTGACCAGTCCCAGCTCACTGGTATATTATTCACTTAACATTTCTTTTTTTTTTTTCTCCTATCACACCAAGGCCATGCTTTCCAGGTAGCTAGAACTCTTAGCCTTAATTCTTAGGTGATTAGCAATACATTTTAAGGGACACAGAAAAAAGAAAAATCTTTCTTGGGTAACCTAGGTAAAACTTAGGAAAACATTTTCAACACTTAAAAACAGTTCTCAACATAATAGGATTTAATAAATTACTCTTAATTTGTGTATGATATATGTATAACTGTGGTTCTACTGCTATCATACCACTGAAATTATATTAAGACCGTGATTGCTAATTTATTAAGTATTAAATAAATCCACGAGGCTAGCACACTTTTTGCCCCATCCGCATTTCCGCAGTAAAACTCCGCCTTAAAACTCCACCTCTGAAATTCTATCCTCCCTTAGTGAGCAGACACTCCTTTTGTGATTGGCTAAGTCAGAGGGAGGGGCTGTTCCAAGATGGCGGCCCCCAGGGGCGCGGCAGGCCATGCGGCCAACATGACGGCTGCCAACTCAGGCAGCTCAAAGTGGCGGCTGTCTACACTGTTCTCTGACAGAGCAAACCAAAACCCCTAAAAGGTAGATGGCCAACATTATATTGTAGACAAACAGAAATCTCATTAGCTGTTTATACCCTTTATAATTATTTTAAAGAATATCAATTAAGTTTAAACTGGTTTTTGTATTAAAAATCTTCAGTTGAGGTCACAAAATAAATCCTCTCTTCTCAATCAGATTAATAAGCAAAGGCATTTTCAATTAACAGATTAACTTCTATCATTTAGACTTCATAATAGGCATACTCAGATCAACATTTCAGTATTATAAATTTCAATGCTTTTAGATGATTTGCACTTAAAAGTTTTAAATTTCCAGCCAATAAGCCTGGCATAGCTGCTAAAATGGTCACAATTTTCCTGTTGGGGAAGTCAAGAAACAAAACCATAGCTATTCACATGTAAACTTGACTATCAACTTCCTGGTGGTACTTGCCTCAGGGCGGGAAATTCCAAAAGCTACTTTAAATCGCCTTGGGAAACCTGCCTGTATTTTTTTTTGTCAGGTTCATCTCCACCTTTTTAAAGACCAAAACAGTCTTGGGTTTTTATTCTGTACACAGCAAAAAGTCAAGTCCAGCTCAAAACTATGCGCACTCGTTTTTAAACTGGCCTTTTCCCTTTACATGTGCACAGAAATCCCGGATGCATTTATAAATTTGTAAACGCTTTTCAATTACAAGAAGGATTTTAATTTTAGAATACTTGGGGAGGGGGTGACCTGTTTCCACAGACCCTCACTCAGGCGGCCGTC
This sequence comes from Myotis myotis, assembly GCF_014108235.1. Taxonomy (NCBI): domain Eukaryota; kingdom Metazoa; phylum Chordata; class Mammalia; order Chiroptera; family Vespertilionidae; genus Myotis; species Myotis myotis. The sequence continues at coordinate 5,212,818 of NW_023416324.1, read as the reverse complement.
CGACCGCCACACAAAGGAGGGGTGAGAGCAGTCCCCCTCCCTCCACATTCATACACTTTCACCAGACATCCATTCAGAGTTTAAATAATCCATTCAATTCCTAACAACTTCCCCATTCCTGAGGGAGCTCTAAAGCCTCCCCCAATCTCCTTGAAATTATTAATCCAGCAAGTCCACAAAATAAAACGGAAACACAAACAACTAAAGGGCCCAAAAAAGTACAGCCTTCCAACTCCATGGAAGCAAAAACCGAAAGCTAGACGATGGCTGCGCGCCAACCAGCAGGAGCGACCCGCCTTTTCTCAGATTGAGGGGTTCCTACAGACCTTCCGACTCCGCGGAAGCAAAATTTCCCCTTTTCAGATGGAGGATCGGGGCGCCCCCCGACTCCTCCTGCCTGTCTCAGGTTAAGGGGGTTCCTACAGACCTTCCGACTCCGCAGAAGCAAAGCTATACCCCTTCAGATGGAGGATTGGGGCGTCCCCCAGCTCCTCCCGCCTGTTGATCTCATGCATCCACTCAAATCATTATTACAGGCATTTATAGGCATTTACAGATTTCAGAAGTGAGCTCACACCGGATAGATACAAAACAAAACACACGACACAAACAAAACAAGACCTACCGCGGTCAGTCAGGCCCTCCGGACTGGGGGTCCCTCAATGGTGTTGGGGATCCCGGACGAGCCCCCAAATGTTATGCCCAGAATTCAAGATCCCCAAGAAACCATGCCAGGGAGTCAGTCCGATGCAAAAGCAGAAGGTCCTTTATTGAGTTAGCTAACCCGACCCGGGCCTCCAGTCGACTCAGCGACCGGAAACCGAGTGCCACCCGTGAGAATAGTGAGGGGAGGGGAGCCGGCTGTGGGCCCTGCCGATTGGCCAGGCGCAAGTCGGGTCTTGTTAAATCCTGGGCGTGGCCAGCAGGGGCCTGGGCTCAGGAAGAAGGCACTTTTCTGAGCACGTGGCCTCTGCCCCATCACTTCCTAGGCTGCAGGTGGAATTTACAAAACCTCTGCCGTCCCTGGTCACCCAGGGCCAGAAACCCCTCTGAGAGGCTTCCTGGGATAGTCGCAGGAAGGCAGGGCCCTTGACCTTCCGGGTTGGGGGAAAGTCCCCGCACCCTCCCAGAAGCATTGGATGAGAAGGCAGGAGGGAGGAGCACGGGGTGGGGACACCCCAACCATTCTTGACCTCAGGAATGTCCTCCATGAGCACTCCCCCAGGTAAGGGCCGAGCTAGGACTGGGCAGGACAGACAGAGGAAACGGGGGCCTCCCTCTGTCCCTCTGACTTCTCGTGAGAAGGTGATAAAACTGCAGGCCAGCACGGCCAGAGGACATGATTTACTCAGGCTGGGAAAGCTTTCATAAGGTCCCTCCGCAAACGGCCATTAAGGGAGTGGGATAACCACAGGCTAAGGGGCAAGTGCTACGGGCTCCAGAGTGGTTGAAGCAGAGAATTAAAGAGGCCTTCGGAGCCTGGAGACGTTATTAATAACCGCCCCGGGCACTTGGGAAGGCCCTTCATCCCAGCTGGCTTCGTGGGCACCAACTCCTGGCGCTCAGGTCTCTGGTGGAGCCGGAGGAACAGGCAAGCTGGGGGATGGGTTCCCCCACTTTTCAGCTGGACAAGTGTGGGATGGGCTGGGGTCTTGGAGCTCAGGGTGCCTGGAAGATTCTGGGTGACACACTCTCTAGTGGTGCAAATGAGATTGTAGAGGGAACGGCCAGCGCTGTGAGGAGGGCAGGACTGTGGGGAGGGGTGAATATCAAGTGGGCCTCCAGTCCCACTATCAAGGCTGGGGGTGTGTGTGTGACATGGCAGCAGGTGGGAGCAGAGAACCCACCCTTCCCATCCGGAGGCTCCTCTCCTAGGCCTCCTCCTGCACAGAGGCCTGAGGAAGCTTGAGTCTCACCTCCTGTGTGGGCCACCCCACCCCACCTGGATCTCCCGGGTGAAAAGTCCAATGTCCATAAGGTCCCACTCCCTCCTCCTCGCCCATCTCTCAAGGCTCAGTTCAAGCAATGCCTCCTCCATGGAGCCTTCCCAGCTCTCACCCTAACTTTGCCCCTCTGAGCTGCATCCTCCCCACGCCCTACTCTCAATAATGCAGACAAAGACCCTGACAAAGGGTCCCAGAGAACCTCCCCATGGGGCTGCCTGCTGAGCAGAGCTGCCTGGCCCCTCCATCCCACCCCCACCCTGGCTTCGTCCTCCTCTGTAATTTCTCCTTCCCAGAATTTATCTCTCCCACTGAAATTAGCATTCCTTTTAAATGTTTTCACACTCTCCAATCATTCCTCAAATGCGCATATTAACTGGGAAAATGACTTGCCTGAGCTACTTCACCCAGCCTGACATTAATCTCCCCACAACCCCATTCCACTGAGCGCGCCTGGCCTTCTCTGCTCAGCCTCGAACACCCAGGGCCACTCCAGAACAGCCCCCAGTGCCCAAGGCTCACAGCCACAGAGAGCCAGGTGCCACCTGGAGGGCCAGCGGAGGAGCCCCGCCCTGCTGGGCTTGCCGTCCACAGGCAGAGATGGCAGGGGAGGCTGCCCGCCTTGGCACCCCGTTCTGAGTTAGTTTCTCACAGTATCAGAGCTTCCCCAGGGCCAGTGACTTCTCATCTTATGGGAGAGGGAGCTGGGAGTGAGAGGTCAAGTCACTTACTCAAGCTGAAGCCCTGGGCATTGTGGGCTCCAAAGCCCAAGCCCTTGGCCACCATTCTGCTTGAGGAACCAAGGTGATGGGCGGGAGGTGGTGTGGCGTTGCCACCTATCGGCTGTGTGACCTTCGGCAAGGACAGTTAGGAGGTCAGAGCAGATTTGTATTTATAGCTCTTCATGTACAACTAGAGGCCGGTACACGAATTCGTGCATAGGTGGGGTCTAGTCGGCACACCCCGATTGGGGCCAATTGGGGCTGGGCTGGCCAGGGGGAGGGGATGCAGGAGGTTGGCCGCTGGCCCCCACCCCTGATCAGGGTGGGGGGCCAATCGGGCCACAGTGTGCATCAAAGCAACTGGTCGTGCCCGTCGTTCCGGTCACTTGGCTTGTATATATATATAGATAATCATGTAATCCTCATCACAACGCTATGAGGTAGACACTACGACCACTGTTCTATAGATAAGAAAGTTGGTGCAGCCCTAGCCGGTTTGGCTCAGTGGAGAGTGTCGGCCTGTGGACTGAAGGGTCCCAGGTTCGATTCCAGTCAAGGGCATGTACTTGGGTTGCAGGCACATCCCCAGTAGGGGGCGTGCAGGAGGCAGCTGATCGATGTTTCTCTCTCATCGATGTTTCTAACTCTCTATCCCTCTGCCTCCCTCTCTGTAAAAAAAGTCAATAAAATATATTTTTGCCGAAACCGGCTTGGCTCAGTGGATAGAGCGTCGGCCTGCGGACTGAGGGGTCCCAGGTTCGATTCCGGTCAAGGGCATGTACCTGGGCTGCGGGCACATCCCCAGTGGGAGATGTGCAGGAGGCGGCTGATCGATGTTTCTCTCCCATCGATGTTTCTAACTCTCTATCTCTCTCCCTTCCTCTCTGTAAAAAATCAATAAAATATATAAAAAAAAAAAAAAAAAAAAAAAAAAAAAGTCAATAAAATATATTTTTAAAAAAATAAAAGAAAGTTGGTGCGAAGAGAGGTTAAGTAACTTGTCCAAGGACAAACAGCTAATACATAGCAGAGCCAGGACTCAAAGCCAAGGAGTTTGCCCTCTTAAGCTCCACATTATATGGGCCCCTCGATAATGACAGGGGAGACCCATCATTGCACCACTCTTCCAGGCGGCCTCCCAACCATTAAACCTGGAAAGGTCTTGTCCTGAGTCCAGTGTAACGTTTAGCTCCGACTGCAACTTTAGAGTCTATGCAACCTCTCATTTGGCCCAAGTGCAGATGGCAAAGGGAAGGGACCCCACACCAGCTCTGCCCTGCACCCCACCCAGCCAACCACCACTTGGTGACAGCCCCAAGGCGGGCAATGGCCACCAGCATCTGAGCCTGTGTGGCCTCATCCTGCTTCCTCCTCACTGGAATTCTCTGGGACTTTCCACCAGGACTTCCCCCCAGGCCCCTCCACTGCTGGGCAAATGTTCCAAAGTCCCCACATCAGGGGCCTGCCAGAGTGCCTGGGACAGAGATCTGTCTTCCAGAATCTATAGACCAGTGGTTCTCAACCTTGGCTGCACATTAGAACCACCTGGGAATCTTTTTAAAATCCTTATTTCTGGGCCTCATCCTCTGGAAATTCTGTTTCTTTGTTATGGGGAGGGGCCACAACATTAATAACAAAGGAACAGAATTTCCAGAGGATGAGGCCCAGAAATCAGGATTTTAAAAAGATTCCCAGGTGGTTCTAATGTGCAGTCAAGGTTGAGAACCACTGCTATAGACTGTCCCACCCTCTGCCCCTAATGCGGGTCCTCAGGCCATTAGGATCAAACAGACATCCGATTCCGGAGCCTTGGCGGGCAGGCGGGAGGCCGGAGGGAGGCGGGCGAGAGGCGGGCTGGCCAGGGTGTCGCCAGGTCAGGAACGGGACCTCACTCCCTGGCTAGGATACAGCAGTCCCCCGGCCTCCCCGATGTGATTTCCCAGACAATGACAACCTTTCACGTCCGCTTGGCTATAATCTCCTTTATCTTAATACAATCTTTTCCTGTTGAACTCTCCAGAGCCCCAACCGCTTTTTCAACGGAGAGATTTTTTTTATTATGACTTGAGACTATGATAACTGTCGAGCTCTCAGTCTTTGTGGAGGGGAAATTAATAAGTTTTTCTTAAGCACTCGGCACGGCCACTGCATACCGAATGAGGCCGGGCCAGCTCCCCCGCTGTGGGAGTCGATTATCAATCTGGCCTCTTGCCCGCTGGGGCCCGGCAGTTCTCATATCTGCAGGAAGCCGGCCATTAGGGGCCAGCCTGGTGCCAGTACTTCCGGCAAACGCTGGACATCCCACGAGGGGCCAGGGGCCCACCCTGCTCCATTCCTGGCCGTGTCCTGGGGCAGGAATCATAGATGTCGAATCCCAGAACCAGAACAGGCCTTCGCTTCCAGCTCATTCAGATGGAGAAACTGAGGCCAAGCAAGATGTGACAGCTAGCGGCCAGGCCAGGCGGTCCCGCTGGGTGACATCTCGGTGCTTCGGACTCTCTTTCCTTCGAGTCTGGCTGCCGTCCCTCCTGCTGCCCTGCTGCCTTTGTCCTGTTCCAATTAGGCTGAAGGTTGACAGGTGACGTCTCTTATCCCCGCAGGGAGAATGAATGGAGACAGAGCCCTATCCCAGAAACCCCTGCTCTCCTCCTGGCCTCAGCCATGCTCGGCCTGGGGGAGGGAAGGGCTCCCTTGGGCGGGCTGCCAGTCAGCTGCCTACTCGGGCAAGCGTGGCAATGAACAAACAAAACAAACACCACCCTATTCTGCCCCGACCAACCGTGACCATTCACTGAGCAAGCTTGTCTCAGCTACCCTGGGAGACGGGAGGGGAGGGACTAGATTGTTCCTGTGACCCAAGGCGAGGCCAGGCTCGGGCAGCAAGCCGGTCACAGTGCCTGGCGGTCCCAGGAGTCTCAGGCTTGGCCTGGAAGGTGGAAGCCAGTCCCCCACCAACTACACTGATGGCGAGCAGTATTGGCTGCAACCGGAGGGAGTCAGGTTAGACAGCAGGAGACTGTCAATCATAAGGAAAGTTTAGCCCCTCCCTGGGGTCACCAGAACAATGACAGCAGTCAAAGGGGGGTCCGGTTGAGGCTTGAGCCCCCACTAGAAATGGAGACCTGGGCTTCTCTGGCTGCACGTGGGCAGGCCGCTCTGGGCTGGACGTCCTGCTCCCACAGACCCTGGGTTCATGCTTGACCTCTGTTCCACCTCTGTGCTGCATGATCTTGCATGTCTCAGGTGACAGAATGAAGACACCGGGCTACCTGTCACCCCCAGCCATCACCTGGGAGGCGAGTGGAGCAGGGAGACACACAGATTTGGAGAAGCCCCAGGTCCAAAGTGCCCGTTGCAAGGACTGAGGCACACGGGGTGCGGGAGCGAGGCTCTCGTGTGCATTTGGGGATTTGACACACGGAGCACCTGACAATGTCCCTGTCATCACAGATGCTCAGGCTCCAGAGCAGAGAGATGGTCAAGAAGCAGGGAACCAGGTAAAACGTCAGCCAGGGTGAGGGCTGCATGGGGATGAGACAGAGGGAGATGGGGTGGGGACAACTAGAGATCAGGGGGCTCTCCCTGCCCTGTGCAGAGGTGACTTGGGGGGATGGGAGGGCCACCTCCCCAACTGGCTGAATTTCTCCTTCCCAGAATGTACCTTTCCTGCTGAAGTGAGCATTCCTTTTAAATGTTTAGTTGGTGGGGGACCAGCCTCAGCTCTCTACGTGGGGTGGATAAGACCGTTCCTCTCCTCAGCACCCAGGGGGCAGCAGACAGGCTTCCCAAGCAGGCGTGGTGATGGCCAGGAAGGTGCCTGGGCTCAAGGGATGCCTGGCCACCAGGGGGAAGGCTGCCAGAACCTGGGTGGGCACCTGTAGGGGGAGAAGGGAGTGAGTGGACACTTGGGCTGGGTTCTGACAACAGAATGACAGCACATTACTCTTACTAAGTAAATTAAATCCATTCATCATTGTAATTAGCACAACTGCTCCTCAGGCCTTCGGCCGAGCTATTAATACATTGGCAGAGGCTCCCACCATGGACTGGTGACCTCCCCACAGCTGATCGGTGCAGGAAGGCTTGGCGGTTTGTTGCCAGGCTTGGCAGGAGAAGGTGGAGAATGGAGCCCAAGTACTCTGAGCGGAGGAGAGGCCACTGTCCCTTCCACATGTCTCCTTCCGCCCTACGGTTTCTTTGAATGACCTGAATGGCCCTGTCCCACTAGCATGTAAGAGCCTTGGGGTAGGGACACCATTGGCCTGGTTCACTGCTGTAGCCAACGCCAGCGCCTAGAATGGTGCCTGGCACATAGTAGGTGCTGGAAAAGCGTCTGCTGAATGAATGGATGCGTGAACAAGTAAATTAATGAATGAATGCCTGAATGAGTGAACGCTCTCTTGCTCCTGGGCATCTGTACAAGCACACTTTGCCTAGCTACTACCCCAGATCTTTCAGGTCTCAGCTCAGCTGCCATCGCTCCCTGGGAAGACTTTCTGTCCCGCAGGTAAAGGTTCTGTGCATCCATCTCGCACCTGGAGTCTCCTGTGCTCACACCTGTTGTAGAGGTTAGCACACAACATTACAGTTCATCCCTGTCCCCCAGAGACTAACCGCTCCGTTACGGCAGGGGCTGTCTGGGCCACCGTGGTCTCTCAAGGCTTAGCCAAGTGCTCAAGTGATATTTGTTGAATGAATGAGTCAGTGAATCAGTGAGCGAGGAATAGGAAACCAGCCGCTGGGCCGCTCTGACTTTGACTTGGAGTTGTCCTGAGCCGCAGTGTGGACGGGGAGGGAAGGGGGAGCCTGAGCCCACAGTCCTGGATGCTGGGGCTCCTCCTCCATCCATGAGCATCTCCCAGGACCTGGGCTTTAATAACAAAGGTGCCCAGGGCCTCACAGTCCAGGGCCTCCTGGGCTGCAGGTGGGGTCATCCTGTCAGGACACCCCTGTCTCCAGAAGCCTCTTGGCAAAGCATCCCCAGGGCTGGTCCCTTTCCCCGGGCCCCACCCCTCAGCAGCCAGAAAGGCCGCCCCGGGAGCGCCCTCTGGTGGCAGTCAGGCCCTGAGGCTCGGCTCAGGCTTGGCCTGGCGCCTGTGGCGGGCAGTCAGGGGTCCCAGGGAAGATGGGGTGGCTTCAGGGACCAGATGATGTCCACCCTTTGATGGTGAGAACCCGTGGACATGCTCAAGAAACTGGAAGCCGCTGCCAAGACATAAGTGGGAACAGGGGAAGTGGTATACGGTGAGGCTGCAGGGGGGTTTGGGGGGCTCTGGGATAGGTGGGCTGGAGGAGGGGAGGCCAGGACCCAGCGGATGAAATGAGGTCCAGGTGAAGACCCTCCCTGGGCAAGTGGCTTGGGGCGGACACTCCCTGCTCAGGGCGGACACTCCCTGCTGGGGCGGACACTCCCTGCTTGGGGTGGGCCTCCGTGGCCTCCGGGGGCTCGGAGTCAGGGCAGGGCCTTTGGAATCAGCTCACCTGAGGGAGCGCATTTTTATGACTTAACGTCTCTGAGCCTCCACATCTTTACCAACTTAATGGGATGATAACACCTACCCGGCAGGTGTGGGGCTTAAATGAGACAGAGCAGGCGAAGCTCCCGGCACACAGCAAGGACTCGGTGCTTATGTCACCCACTGAGCCCCCACCAGCCCACCAGCCCTGGGCGCTCCAGGCCAACACTGCCATGTCCCAGGGCACAGAGCTGGACACACAGAGCATTGGAAATATTTCAGCTCCCACACAGCCCCTTAGCTGGAGCCTTCGAGCGGCTGGAACTACCAACATAGGGAGCCCCCACCCTCCCTGTCACGAGGACAGACAGAACTGCTGGTGAATGAGGCTGAGAGAGAGACAGATAGAGCCCTGGTGACATTTGACCCTAGATCCACCCCTGGACTCCCCTGTCACGGAGACAATGAAGCCCCTTATTTTGCTTAAGCCATTTAAGTCGGGTTTTCATCACTTGCTCTCTCCTTTCCTGGGAACCTCCAAGCCTAGAGGCTGCAAACCTGGTCGCCTGGGCAATCTTGTTAGCCACGGGGGCACAGGAAAACGGCTTTCTGGAAACTGAGGTAGCAGCAGAGCGGACAGGGGGAGCTTTAAAGTCTAGCTCTCACCAGAAATGAGAAAATAAGAAGGGAGTCCCGCCCTAACCGGTGTGGCTCGGTGGGTAGAGCGTCGGCCTGCGGACTGAAGGGTCCCAGGTTCGATTCCGGTCAAGGGCATGTACCTTGGTTGTGGGCACATCCCCAGTAGGGAGTGTGTAGGAGGCGGCTGATCGATGTTTCTCTTTCATCGATGTTTCTAACTTTCTATCCCTCTCCCTTCCTCTCTGTAAAAAAATCAATAATATATGAGTCCTTTGTTTGCTAACAAGAATAATAGCAATAATACCAGCACGTAGAACAGTACCTCCCAGAGAGACAGTTAAGACTATGTATTAGCTAGCATTTTGAACATTTATGTGCCGTGTAGTTTATTAAGGATTGATAATCATCACCCTCCCGTTTTGCAGATAAGAAAATTGAGGCCCAGACTTACCTAAGATCTCACGGCAGAAAGTGGCAGGGCTTGGACCGCCTCATCCTGGGGAGCGCCCTCTGGTGGCAGACGGGAGCTCTGGGGATGTGTCCTCTCTTGGGCTTGACTTGGACTAAGTCCCCTTCCCCTCCATCAGTCTCAGTGTCTTCATCTCTAAAATATAGAATCAACTTCAGTCCCTCTGCCCGCCCCCAACAAACGAAGTGGGAGGTGAGCCAGCCAGGAAGCACAAAGCTGGGGGGCTGGGGGGGGGGGGGCTCTTGGGAAAGACAAAGGTCCTCCCAAGGCAGAGAGAGCTGTTCATCTCCGGCCGGAGCGCACACCTTTGACTTCGTGGAGTCTTCGCCGTGCCTCACGGCCGACGTGGCAGATGTTATTTGCTCCGGTTTTACGGATGAGGAGCCCTGCTCCTCCCCCACCCCCACCACCCCCCGACCCCAGTTTCGGTCCCACGGCTGGTCCAGGCAGACGGGCCCTGCTTCACGCTGTGGGGTCAGCGGCCAGCAGACAGTGTAGCCAGCACAGACGAACATTCTGGGTGTCAGAGCGCGGGTCCCTGCTGCTCCCTTCCTCCCGGGCAGGGGTCCTCCCAGCTGGTTCCCTCTGCTTTGCTCTGCAGCCCCAGCCTCAGGTGTTCCTGCCCCCACACACACCTACCCCCCCACCCCCCCCCCCCCCCAGGCTGCCCTAAATGCTCAGACACACTGACTACCAGAAACAGCAGAGGGCTGGCAGAGAGCGGGGCTGCTGATATGGCGGACTGGGCCTCAGGACCCAGTGATGGTCACCTGCCGGCAGGCTCCCCACCAATCAAAGACTTTCCCCTTCCTTCCCTCTCCCCTTCTCTGGCCCCTGGAGGACAAGCTAGTGAGCAGGTGAGCCAAGAGGTGAGCAGCTGCCGTCTAGGATGAGGAGGCTCCCTGCGGGAAGCTTCGCAGGAGAACTTTGACTCGGGAATGACACGCACGAGGATTTAGTTCCTCGTTGCTGGGCTTCCAGCTGAAGCGCGGGCTTCTTTCCACTTGGCTGGGCAGGTGAGCTCAGCTCAAAGGTGTCAGCGAAGCCGCCCAAGACTCCCATTCAACTACATTTCCTGAGCACCTACTGTGTGCGAGGCCCGGTGCCCACGGCTTGGCCCACTCCGTCCCACTTAACCTCATAACAACCTCTGGGTGTGGGAGTCTTGCTCCCATTCTAGAGATGGCGAGGGAGGCTTCTTCAGGAGCCCACGCTTGTGATAACACAGCCAGCTGACATCACTGCACGTATTTGCCATGTGCCAGGTATACTCAACGAGGTCCACCCATCTAACCCATGTAATTCTCCCAACAACCCTGTGAAGTAGATACTGCTCTGATCCCCATTGTGCCGACGGGGAAACTGGGGCCCAGTGAGGGTAAGTAACTGTCCCAGGCTACAAACGTTGGTGAGTGATGGAACTCGGATCCCAATCCAGGCCAGCCGGCACCAGGGACCAGAGCTAGAAACGGTCCAGTTCTTTGGGTTCGTGACCAATTCCTAAAAACCACAGTTATTCTTGGCTTGACCGCCCTCATGCCCAGGCAGGGATGGGTGCAGAGGGACCACGTCCAGGAACCTACAGGCCTCAGGAACTGAAAGGCAGCGTTGGCGGGACATTTCCCTGGCAAGCTATGGAAACCCGACCCAACCGGCTTAAGCAAAATAAGGGGCTTCACTGGCTCCACGACAGGGGAGTCCAGGGGTGGATCTAGAGATCAAATGAGGTCACCAGGGCTCTGTCTGTCTCTCTCTTGGCCTCATCCACCAGCAGGTCTGTCTGTCCTAGTGACAGGGAGGATGGAGGCCACCGATGTTGGCCATTGCCACCCTGCTCAAAGGCTCCAGCTAAGGTGCTGCAAGAGAGCTGAAATATACCCATCACTCTGCTTGCCAAGCTCTGTGCCCTGGTCTGTGGCAGTGTTTTCCTAATTCATCTGCGGAGGGGAGGGGAGAGGGGGGGGACAGTGCTCACCTATTCCTAATGCATGTAAGACGCTGTAGAGGCCAGTGGCAACCCTCCTCCTGGTGCCTGAGGCCAGCCTCACACCAGCGCCTCTGTCCCCACACATGTGACTCCATCAGATTCATCCTCTCAGCGAATATTTATGGAACCAATGGAACCACTGCCACTGGCCAGGTAACTGAGGAACTCCCTGCCCTCCGGCAGCTCGCATTCTGGTAAGGGACCCAAGGAGTCACAGCCACACTAAGGCCAATCACCGACGCCCAAGAGGATTAGGATATACTGTGATTGGCATAGCTAGCCATGCACCCACCCCTTTGGGAAGCTGGGACACTGGACTGACAGCCTCACCAGGCTGAACTAGGGCACAGGAGTGGGAGTGGGGGGAGCCGGGGAGGGGGGCGGTAGGAATCCAGGAAAATTGCAATCCTTCCCTTTCTTGGCCAATAACCTTCCCCATTGCATTGGGAGATGCCTGGGGCACAGTACTGACAGGAGTGGGGCCAGGGTGTCCCTGAAGGGCTTAGCCATCAGCCTATCACAGGGGAAAACTCCCTCTGGCCCTGCTCAGAGAGAAAGGTCAGGGGTCAGGACTGTGTACCCAACAGCAAGGCAGTCTTGACTTTCGGGGCAAAGGGGAGGGCGGGGACTGCGTGGGCTCCTGGCACTGCTAATAGAGAGATCGTCTGCTGTGTGCAGGAGGGGCTCTGCCCGGCACAGGAGCCAGTAGATTCCAATCCTTTTCCTCTTTAATCTTGCTTTCGCCTCCTTTGGCTCACAGGTTTCCTCATGCCCCACAGAGCTCCAAAAGATAAGCCCCACACCAGAGATGACAGCTACCCTCCCTGTCTCCAAGCGCAGCAGAACTCAGCCAAGCAGGGAACCACGGAGTCTCTGATTGGCTCTGGGAGCTGGAGGAGCCTGTGGGTGTCAGAGACCAGGAACCGCCGCCCCGGCTGTCATACCCTCCAGCCACTGACTTGGTCCTGCCAAATCCCACAGGACCCCCGGATGGGCCGGGAGCTGGGGGCCTGCGTTACCCATGGAACGGCCGGGCCAGGCTGAGGCAGGTGGCCCAATGGTCAAGGGCAGGGCCTCTGAAGTCAGATAAGCCTGGGAGCAAATCTCAGCTCTGCCACTTTCTCCACGCGCCCTCGGACAGCTGACTTACGGGCTGGGCCCTCAGTAAGTAGGAGTGGTCAGCAATAGGACTGCAGGTGACCCCTCCCTGTCCTCAGCCCCCCTCAGCCTTCTTCCCGTTAGACAAGGAACAAGAGCAGGGCAGGGCCACGCTGGGGTGCTATGCCACACCAGGACATGAAGCTATCCTTCAGGCCAAGCAATCCCCACAGAACAAATCCGTTCTGTGCAATAAAGCACTTGGCTGCAGCCCTGCTCAGGGCGTGCAAGATCCGAATTGCTGCCCTGGCACGTCAGGGACAGAGAAAGGGAGAGGCAAGCTCGGGGCCCCTGGGAAAAGACCTTTAAACCTGCTTAGGAGTCAGACTTGTCTGACTGCCGTCCATCTGCCCTTCAGGTTTGGAGAAAGGGAAGGAACTGTGGAGGGCTGCCTGTCGGGCACAGGAAATAGTGGGTGAAAAGGGCAGGATTCGGAAAAGGGGTGTGGCGAGGACACACCAACCTCTTCCCCTGACCCAGGGATGCTCTGGGCAGCGGGAGAGAAGAGCCCCTTGCTGGGGTTAGGATGAGCAGACTTGAAACTCACAGACGCAGGCAGATAAACAGCTCAGGCCCCTTCCATTCATCCAGGCCAAGCTCTGCCCTCCTCCCGGCCCTGCAGACTCCATATGGATCCTCTAGCCCAGGCTGCCTTTGATGCTGGCTCATCTGTTCATTTATTCATTCAACGCCCTTACATGGCGCATCCTCCGGGTGCCAGTGAACAGGGAGGACGGCAGAGCTGATTAATGAAATTCAAGTTCGGAACTACAGAGCTGATGGAACCCATCATTGCAGCCCAACCTCAGGCATCTATTGAGAAACAGGGCATTTGGGGGAGAGGGGTCAAAGAAGGTAACAAACACTGCCCGAGAGAGTCTGGGAAGGCCTCACAGGAGGGCACATTGGAGCTGGACCGTAAAGGCTGAAAGGGAGTTTCCTGCAGATGAAAAAAGAGAAAGAGGAGGAGAAGCAGGCAGAGGAAGCAGCATATTCAAAGCACAGAGGTGGGAAGGGCAGGGAGTGTCCAGGAAGTGGGTTTCACTTGAATTATGTGCAGAAGCTACACGGGGATGTCTTCCATCAGCTCCACACCCTGCTATGCGATACCCCTGGCCCTGTCCTCCCATCTCCCGCCCCACCTGTATTGGTTATCCATTGCTGCATAACAAATTATCCCCACAAGGCCACTTAGACAATAATACACACTGAGATCTATTATCTCTCCCAGGGCCTGTGGGTCAGACACTGGGGGAGAAGTTCACTCCGGGTCTCTCTTGAGGTGGCTGCCAGGGCTGTGGTCATCTGAAGGCTCGACCGGGCCTGGAGGCTCTCCTTCCCAGTTGGCTCACTCCTGTGGTGCTGGTGGTTGGCAGGAGGCTTCCCCAGAGTGAGTGACAGGGGAGGGAAGCAGGCAGAGGCTGCCATGGTGTTTTATGAACTGGCCTCAGAAGCCACGTACAGTCATTTTAGCAATAGTCTCCTGGGCCCCCAGGTCAGCCCTATTGGGTATGAGAGAAGACCACACAAGGGGGTGACTACCAAAAGTTGGGGGTTCTCAGGGGCCACCTCCGTGGGTAGCTCTAGGCAGGACAAAAGACCTAGTCTACAGACTCCCAGGAAAGCAAACACTCAGACTCCAAAGCGGACTCTTCCATCAGTTTCCATGAGGCTCTCAAGGGTTGGGTGAGCGTGGCATAGGGCAGGGCTGCTGCTGACCTTCCCTGGGGGAGGGGCCTGGAGGTCAGGAGGACCACCTGTGTCTCTCAATTCAAGGCAACACATAAGACTGAGCCACCCCTAGCCCTTGTCCACCTGCACACACGGCTTCTGGAGGGGTTATCCTCTAAGGAGGTGCACAAATGTGCCCTCCAGAAAATCCCCGAGACATTGGACGGCCCACAACGCAGCAGAGATCAGCCATGACAACGAGATCCATGCAGGGGCCTGGGACCTACTCAGGGGTTAGTATGGAAACTGGGGGATCCCACGAGGCCTCTACATGCCCAGCCCAGGTCCAGGGCAGCTCCCACCTGCCTGCCCCTCCGGCTGTGCAGGCCTTATATAATTGGAATGCCAGGCAGCACCCACAGACAATTTTATCACACTCTGTATAATGTGTAAATACCATTAAGTTAGACAGATTTTCTCATTAATTCTCGGTCCCAGTGACAGACCAGGAATTAACACAATTGATTTTCCAGTCCCTACTCATTATCAATCATTCCCAGAACTTAGTCACATTTCATCTGTTCCACCTGGGCCCCGGCATCTATTTGGAGGTTTCAACATACATTAAACTAATAAAGAGCAAGGGGCACAGCTGTGTCAGCCCTGGACTCTGGTGGGGATGATCAAAGAAACCTATCTTGGGCAAAAAGTGGGGGGAATGGACAGACTATTTAAGGGCACAGTCCAGTGGGTGCTCAGGCAGGGGCCTTCGTCACTGTATCAGCTATGAGTTGCTGTGTGACAAACTCCCAAGCCTAATGGCTCAGAACTAGTGTCTTATCTGCTCATGATTCTCTGGGTGGACAACTGGGCTAGTCCCTCCTGGCTCACTGGTGTGCAGTGAGCTGGTGGCTGGCATGGCCAGGGGGTCTACTAGTAAAAGTGGCCTCGTGCACATGTCTGGTGGTTGGTGCTGGCTGTCGGCTGGATGGTCTGGGGACCTCAGCTGGGACAGCTCATCTCTGCTTCCTGTGACTTCTCACCCTTCAGGGGACTGGACCCGACTCCGTCACCTGGCAGTATCAGGTGTCCCAAGTGGAGGGAGCTGAAGCTGCCAGGCCTGTCGAGGCCGAGGCTGGGAAGTTGTACAGCATCGCCTCTGCCGTGTACTGTTGGTCAAAGTAAGTCAAAGGCCGCCCTCGCTGGTTTTGCTCAGTGGATAGAGCATCAGCCTGCGGACCAAAGGGTCCCGGGTTTGATTCTGGTCAAGGGTCCATGGCCGGGCTTGATCCCCAGTAGGGGGCGTGCAGGAGGCAGCCGATCAATGATTCTCTACCATTATTGATATTTTTATCTCTCTCCCTCTCCCTTCCTCTCTGAAATCAATAAAAATACATATTTTTTTTTAAAGTCAAAGGCCAATGCAGATTCACAGGATTGGGAAAGAGACTCTGCCTCTTGAAGAGACGAGTGGGGTAAAGGCTATGAAAAGGGATATGCCCCGGGGAGGGGGCTCCTTGCAAACAGGGGACCACAGTCACCAACCAGGCTCTCGGGCCCTCCTCCAATGGGAAGTTTCTTTCTGACCACTCATACTAAGGAGAGCTGTCTCTCGCTCAAAACCCGACTCTGTTACCCATCAAAGCAGGAGAGAAATGTGCACTCCAGCGACCTGAACAGCGACCACACTGAGCAAAGGGACAGGAGGGGGAGGGAGGAGATGACCCTGTCAGATTCTTAACCCTCCCTCAGTCTGACTCCCTGCCACGTGGAATGCTTCTGAGCCATCTCACCCCCAAGACTGAGTAGCATGTATTCAGAAACTGCCAATTCATTTTAATATTAGCAAGAGCACGTACACTTCCAGAGGCAAATCTTTTGCAAACAAAGTGTGTGCTGTGTCTAATGCCCTCATTCCAAGTCCAGGTTGAGAACAATGTGGGTCATGCACTGCTTTCTGTGATCTGAGCCGCCCCTCCCTGGCAGAGAGCCTTTCATCTCAGGGGTATCAGTATGGAGGTATTAACAATCTCCCCTTGACAAAGGGCTTCTGGGGTATACATTTTGTTGAGGTGTCATGCACGTTCAGAAGGGGGCGCAGTTCTAAGTGTCTAGAGGTAAAGTCAATGCACCCCTTTAATCTGTTATGAAGCCCCATCTGATCCCTCAAGGACAAGCACTCACCTGACTTCTGACACCATAGGTTAGTTCTGCAAGGTTGTACAGGGAGGGGCAAAAGTAGGTTTACAGGTGTTCGTATGGAAAATAATACAATAATCCTTTATAATAAAAGCCTAATACGCTAAGTGTCCAGTCGTCCTGTTGGCCGTTTAACCAATCAAGGCATATTTAATATGCTAATGATATGCTAAAACTGCTCAACCACTCGCTATGATGTGCGCTGACCACCAGGGGACAGATGCTCTGACCGGTAGGTTAGCTTGCTGCTGGGATCCAGCCGATGGGGATTAAGTGAGACGGGCTGGACATGCCCTGGAGCCCTTCTGGGTTCCCTCCCCGCATCCCTCCCCGGCCCCAAACGTGCACCAATGGTGCCCTTCAGCCTGGCCTGCCCCCTCTCACAATCGGGGACCCCTTGGGGGATGTCAGAGAGCCAGTTTCAGCCCAATCCTGCAGGCCAGGCCGAGGGACCCCCTGGTGCACAAATTCATGCACCGGGCCTCTAGTTAGTAAATAATAATACAAGAATAAACTGTGTTCACATACTCACAACTGTAAACCTACTTTTGCACCACCCTGTATATTTGTAGGGAACATGCTTTAAGGAGGCGCATCTGCCCTGCCCAGGTCCCACCTTGGGAGATGACTAAGGTGCTGTCATTGCCTTCAGGGCTATAGGAGTCCCTGCTTGGGGCAAGGTGATGGCCGTCCAACTTCTCAGGGCTCCTCTCCATCCTAAGTCCTCGAGTGTCATCCTTAGGGAAAGCCCTTCCCTCCAGAAAACACCTCTTTGCCACACCAGATCTGAGCATCAGAGCAGGGGCAGTGGGGGCTAGGGGACCGAAGTACAGGGGAGGGGAGAAGGGGCCATCGCAGGTAAGCAAGCTTTTGGGGGCTCCAGCCCATTTCCTTTCGTTTTCTCCTGGACGCTGTATATTAATGCTGGTATGGAAGTCAGGAGAGCTGGCAGGGATGCAGTGAGGGGTTGGGTAGGGGGCATTGGAAACATTGGAAAGAACTTCCTTAGTGCTTCCTGGAGCAGAACAAAGTGGGTGGGCCCCAGGGCAAGGGGCACGTCCTCCCTCAGTTCCGGTGCTAAGCCCGAGCTCACCTAGATCATCACTAGACAATAATAATCATTTTTATGGGAACCACTTCAGATGAATTCTAATGTGCTTTATGATGTGACTTTTTTAGAAGTTCTGCTACGGGAAGTGAAATAGGTTCTGAATACCAAGTAGGAAAAGGTTACGAAGGGCATCTCTGCCTGGTAGGCACCTCCCCAATTAATTAGCTCCCTAATTCATGCCAGGTAAAGAGGGGATGACAGAACAGGGCCCCGCCACCTCCCCGCCCCCCACTCAATGATTAGGTTCTCTCTTCTTTCATCAAAGCTGTCTGGGTGGACCAGGGCACGCTCTGCCCTGGGAAGCCCTTGCTGGCTGGGGGCCTGAGCTCACCTGCAATCAGCTCCGCGGTCCCAGCGGGGGGAGGAGACAGGCACAGAGCAGGGTGAGGTGCAGTTAAGGCAGCCGGGTCAGGGAGATGGGTGAGATGCTGGGGCCTCTGTCTCCACCCCATCTCTGCCCCTGTACCCCACTGAGATGTGGAGGAGGACGGGTGCAGGCAGAGGTGGCCCCATCTCTGAGCTTCTGGGGTTTGAAGGTCAGCAGAGCATAAAAAGCCCCCTCCTCCCACTCCAGCCAGGGGCAGAAAGGCTGGGATAGTTCTGTGCTCTCACACTGCCAGTCTCAAAGCAGAATGGGGCGATCAGTGATGTGTGGAACCAGGTCCTTCTCAGAACTAAAATTCCTAATTCTCCCCCTAAAATTCCTAATTCTCCCCCTAAAATTCCTAATTCTCCCCCTAAAATTCCTAATTCTCCCCCTAAAATTCCTAATTCTCTCATACAGCCCCACAGCCCCCTCCCAGGGCAGCAGCCCATGGGCTGGCCGCTTCTCCTCTCCGTGGCATCAAAACTTGCCCACTTTGCGTAGCATTCATTTTGGGCCCCAGCCTCTGTTCTCCACGGTGACGGCAGATTTTTTTCTTTCCCCTCTGTGAGCGCTTGTACATCAGCAAGGGCCTTTGGGAAATACAATGCCTTCATTTGAAGGACTGGCTCATGGGGGAATTGGAGGCACCCGGGCAGGTTGCTGCAGAGCTATTTAGGTGCAGGAGAGCCTCTGAGCTGCCATTAAATCATAGCCACAGTGGCCTGGTGGAAGAGCGTGTACTGTTCTTCCCGTGGAAAGTTTCCACCTGCAAACGAGCAAGCTGCTGCCAGGTGTGGGGCTAAGCCTTTGAGAACGTGCTCAGCATGTCCAGCCGGCATGGCTCAGTGGCTGAGCGTCGACTTATGAACCAGGAGGTCACGGTTCAATTCCTGGGCATAGGCCCTGATTGCGGGCTCAATCCCCAGTGGGGGGCGTGTGCAGGAGGCAGCCAATCAATGATTCTCAGCATTGATGTATCTCTCTCTCCCTCTCCCTTCCTCGCAGAAATCAATAAAAATATATTTTTTAAAGGAAAGAATGTGCTCAACAGCAGATTGTTGAATGAATGCATGAATGAATCACAAAAATAGGACTCAAGACCTTCATCTCATCAGCCCTTGACCTCATCAACCTTCTAGACCAGTGGTTCTCAACCTTGACTGCACATTAGAATCACCTGAGAATCTTTTTAAAATCCTGATTTCTGGGCCTCATCCTCCGGAAATTCTGTTTCTTTGTTATGGGGTGAGGCTACAACATTAGTCACAAAGAAACAAAATTTCCGGAGGATGAGGCCCAGAAATCAGGATTTTAAAAAGATTCCCAGGTGATTCTAATGTGCAGCCAAGGTTGAGAACCACTGCTCTAGACTCTGAAAGTCAAGGCGGAAGGCCCAATGTCTCCATCATCCCTTCCTCTTACATCAGCTTAGGGTCCCCAGGTGGTGGACCTACGAGAGAACAAAGGCCCCTCCTCCCAGAACCAGTCCTCAGCACCCAGCGGCCTGGACAAGGGACCAAAAGGGCAGCTCCTCCCCACGGCTGGCCCAGGACACTCAGAGCAGGTGGAGGAGGTCCCTCCCTGCACCCTTTGTGTCCCACAGAAGTGCCAGCTTCCGGAAAGAGCCTGAAATAGACACACATCTCCGTCTCTCTAACCCCCCTCCTGGGCTTAAGTGCCTACTAGGGACAACGGGCCAGGAACAGAGGACGATAACATCTGTTTTTCCAACAAGCCAGTGACAATGCGGATCTGGGGGGTGGCGCTCGCATCAGCACTGCGCCCAGCTGCAGCCCTGCAGCTGCGGGAGCAACCGGCACGCCATCATTTCTCAGAGAGATGATCTCCCAATCAGCGGCTCCTCGCTTGTTTGCTTTATCCCCGCCCAGGGAGCCATCGCTGCTCTCGGCAGGATCAGGCCGCCTGGCTGCTTGCTTTTTACCTCTGGCACGGGCAGGGCGCATTCCTTCCCTCTCAAGGCGGGGACCGAGGTCGGGATGCTGGCCGTGCCCCGAGCACGGTGGAAAGAGCACTGGGTGAGGCGGCCCCGCGCTGACTTCTAACCCCACTTTGGCTCCTGGCTCTGCACCTTGGGCGGCGGCACCTTGAGAGCAAGGGGTTCAATCTTGTCGCAAGAGCCTGTTTCCTCATCTGGAAGACGGGAACGCTCATAACTCCATCATGGAATTGCTATGAGCCCCAAAGGTGAACACCCACCCGTGTGAGCCTAATCCGGGTCAGATGGCAGAACTGAGGGGGGCGGTGGGGCGCTGCACTGTGGTTTCTATAGGGGCCTCTGTGGGAAGACGCTCTCGCCTAAAGATGATGCCCACCATGCCCAGCTGGCATGGCTCAGGGGTTGAGCATCGACCTATGAACCAGGAGGTGACGGTTCGATTCCCTGTCAGGGCACATGCCTGTAATATGCGGGCTCGATCCCCAGTAGGGGGCGTGCAGGAGGCAGGCGGTCAATGATTCTCTCTCGTCTTGATGTTTCTATCTCTCTCCCTTCCTCTCTGAAATCAATAAAAAATATATATTTTTTTAAAGATGATGTCCACCAAATTTATAGGAGCCGCGCTTTCGCCCTAGATGGGGGATGGCTGAGGTGACCTCCACATCAGACTGCACAAAGCAGACAGAATCACCCACTCCTCAACGGGGAGGACCCTCTCTTTCATGAGGCCCCTACCTCTTCTGTGTCTCCTGCAACACCCAAGGCAGCCAGCACGAGGAGCCCCATGTGCAGGGGGAGCTCAGGGGGAGCTGAGAAAAGGGTTGCGGGGGGGGGGGGAGCAGAAGGGGAGGGGAGGGAGACAATGACAAGAGAGGCAGCTGTGGTTCTTTCAACATTTTTAAAGAGACTGAAATTGAGATTTATAAAAACGAACCCATCATGCATTCCCCCTTCTACAGAAGAGAGAAGTGTGAACATGGAAAGGATTGTTTAACCAAATGAGTGCTGCATTCAGAGTCAGAGAAGCGAGGGTTTGGGTCGAGGTGCTGCCGTTCCGTGGCCAGGTGACCTTGAGCGAGTCACAAAACCACTGAGCCTGTGGCACGAGCTGAGCACGCGGCTCTCAGGGCCCTGGGGACGCTGGGATGAGAGGCTCGGGGAGAAGGCCTTGGTGCAGCCCAGGTTGTGCCAGACTCAGAAGACGGAGACTCTCGCTGTGATCACAGTTGGGTGGTGTGGGTGGGCTGCTGTCCCTCCCGCCCCTCCCTCCTCTTCGCCATCTGAGGACAGATCCCAGGGAGTGAAGGTGAAAGGGCGAGGGCTACGCCCTCCATCTTACCCTGGATCCTCCATGTTGGGGCAGAGGCCATGTGCTCAGAAAAGTGCCTTCTTCCCGGAAGCCCAGGCCCCTGCTGGCCACGCCCGGGATTTCTTTGAACTAACCAATGACAAGCAAGGGATGTGCGCGCCATAGAGATGACCACATCCTGTGTAACAAGACCCGGCCTGCGCCTGGCCAATCGGCAGGGCCCACAGCCAGCTCCCCTCCCCTCACTATTAAAGCCCTGATTTTCTCACGGGTGGCACTCGGTTTCTGGTCGCTGCGTCGACTGGAGGCCCGGGTCGGGTTAGCTAACTCAATAAAGGACCTTCTGCTTTTGCATCGGACTGGCTCCCTGGCGTGGTTTCTTGGGGATCTTGAATTCTGGGCATAACAAAGGACGGGCACCTTCCTCGAAGCAGCCCAGGCCACCTCCAAGAGCGGCCACCCAGGGCACGTCACCTGACCCACAGAGGGGGATTCAGAAACTAGTATGGAGGATCATGCGGGGCGGGCGGTGGGGTCTCCGGGCAGGGCCTGGCCTCTCCCCGGAGACAGGGACCCTCCGGGGAAGCAGGTCTTCCTGGCGGTCAGGCAGAGCGAGATTAGCTGCAGCCACCGATGGCCCGGCCCAGCCCGGTCACAGGGCACCCTTCTCCACGTGACTAATTTGGTTACCTGTGCTCTTCACCGTCCCCTCACTGTCCCTTCCTGGAAGAGGAATGGCGCTTCTCAGCTGAGCAGCCACCGTACCCAGCCTCTGCTCTGAGCTGGCAGATAAGGAACCGCCCCATCTCCCTGCCTCTGCCTCTGCCCCAGCGGCTCCGGGCTATCACTTGCTCACAGTCCCCGAGGCTTCCTTTTATCCTCCCTGGGATTGCACAGAGATTGGCTATCTGGTAATTGAGATTGTCTTACAAGGTGTCGCTCATTGCATTGGTTCCATTCATTTTCGGCTCCTTCTGATGCCCAGAATAATAACTGCCCTGTTGGGGAAGGGCTGGGGCAGGAGAGGGTGGGCACATGTAAGTGTCTCACATGTGCACACATGCACGTGGGAAAAAACGTTTTTTAATGTGACAACCCTGGTAAGACAGACTTCAGCCTCTGGCTGTCCCTTCCCTTGCTGGACTTTGATAGGACCCCAAGGAGATGATGTCACCTCTCCCCAGGGCATATTTGGGGAATAGGACCTCCTTAAAATTCCCTTAACCTAGAGATTCCTGAAGCCCCTCTGAATGACAGGCCACCCACAACCACGGAGAAGCCACCCTGACAGTCTCTGTCCCGAAAGGGAAGCCACCCTGACAGTCTCTGTCCCCCAGGCCAGAACCCCAGGGGGACTGGGCTATGGTCGGGAGAGGGGCCAGTTTCCCAGTCCCCCCACTGGGATTCTAATCTCACACAACCAGCTCTGGCTCGCCCTCAGCTTCCTCACAGAACCTGTGTGCGCACCAGAGCAGAGCCCCCAGGAAACAGCAAAGGGACCCCCACACACAGCTTCACAATGAAGAGCTCTTTTTCTTTTCCTCCTCCCTTACTCCCTTAGAAGCTCCATGAGGGCAGGGACCTGGTCTTGTTTGTCTTCTATTTTGAATTTTTTAACACAGTGACTGGCACTTCTCAGAAATGTTTGTTGAACGAGCGAGTGAACAGGCCAGCACTGTGAAGAACACCACGGTGCCAGCCGTGTCCTCTGCCCATCGGCGGGGAACTCTGCGATCACACAGAAGCACCCACATTCTAACATAGTCACCAACGGAAGGGGAAAGGGGGCTCGCTTTATGAAGTGCCTGCTACAGACCAGGCGCCATGCTAGGAACTCTCCGAACAACACTTCGCTTACACTCAGAGCTACCCCACAAGGTAAATGCTCTCATCCTCCTTTGCAAAGAAGGCGCTGGAAGCTGACAGAGGCTGCACATCTTGGCTGAGTACATCCGGGCGAGGGATACAGCCTGGGCTTAAACCCAATGCTGGCCGCTTCCGGCGTGTTTCATCAGACGAGTGGCGTGGGGAGTGCCGGTGTGTCTTTCCTCGAGATTGCAAGAGGCCAGAGGGCAGGGGCCAGGTCTAATTCGCCATTATCCCCCAGAGGCTAACCAAGTGTTGTTAACATAATACTTGCTCAATTAACTGTGAATGACAGACTGGCCTGGCAGCCGCCTGCAGATGGTGCCAGAGAGGATCAGAGGTCAGAAGAAGAGGTAAAACAGGCTCTTGCCACCAGCAGTTTGGAACAATGGGGCCTGGAGAAATTCATCTCTGCCATCTCTTCCCAGAAGCCATTCTCCCACAGCCCTTGGAGCTCTGCTATGACCCTTGGGGTGGCATCAGGATAATGTATGTGGATGTGATCTCTGCACAGCTCACTGTGATTCCTTAGGCAGAGGCGTGCCTTGAGTCCTAGGACAGAGATGGCCCGGAGCAAGTGCTCAGTAGGCCAGGGACCTCGGCCATGGAAAGTGGCAGCTGAAAGGCCCTAGTTGCTCACAATTGGTGCCAGAAGTGACCTTGGACCTCCTTGGCATCCCCCCTGAATCTGAACTCCTCCTTGCCTAGCATTCCCTGGCCTCGGTGCAGCCCCGCACCGAGGCCGTCTTCCCATTCCCCTCCTAGGATATACTACCCCCGGGCCTGGTCTCCCGGAGCCATTCATCTTGATTAGGTATTGGCAGTCTGGCTGATTTAATGGCCCACCATCGCTCCTGCTTGTTTCTCAGCAAGGAGGTGTCAGGGTTCTTCATTCTTCGGGCTTTGACCTTGCCAGTGGCGTGCTGGGTCTTCGCACACCTGCCTCAACGCCGAGGCTGCCTGTGCAGCCAGAGAGGTTAATTAAGAAAAACGTCCACATTCTCAGGCAGAAATCAGGGATTTTTCTCTAGCTGGGGGAGTTGGAGGCAGCCGTCCACCGGCACCTCCGCTTTGAAGAAAACAGTCACCCTTCTGGCCATCTCTTCCTGGAAGTCTTGATCCCTGCTCATCATCACCTCTTCCTGGAAGCCTTCCTGATGACCTCCACCCGGCACCCTATCTCTAACCTCAATGCACTGTGTTTATCAGTGTTGATTCTATAGTTGACATAGCCCCCTCTCACGGAACCTAAACAGCGAGTCTTCTGTGCCCCAAACACGCGTCACTATCACCTCCTGGTGCTGCTCCCCCTGAATGTGGGGCGGGGCTCTCAGTCTCCCCCCCTCCCCCGTGGCCAGCACATTCCTGACGTGGGCACTCTGAATCAGTGGCCGGTGAGAAATATAAGAAGCAGAAAAAATAGAGACAAGCAGATGGGGGAATTTAACCTGAGGCTAGAGCTTCCTGGGTCATCGGAGGTGAGCCAGTGACCACTCTCTGTTCTTCAGGGATGGGAGACTTTGACCTGAAACTTTGGCCCGCCCAGCCAGCCAAGGCAGGTTAGACAAGCGGGCTTACTGATCCCTGTAGAGCCGGCCTCCTGGGGAGCTGAAGGGCAGAGGGCCAGGGGCCTGAGGGGCCTCATCTTGAAGACCAGAGGGCAGAGAAACAGTGCCAAGGCTGAGGGCAGCACCCAGCAGGGCCCATGGCACCTCCTGGCCCTCCAACTGCTCATCTCCCCTGTCAGGTCTCAGGCTTTCCCAACCCCCAGGTACCTGTCGCAGCCCTCCTGAAGCGCCCAGACCCGGTCCTCCTCGCCTCTTCAGGCAGGCGACCCGACTTGCTTCACACCACTGTTTGGCAACCGGGCTTAGTCACTCACGGTGGGAGGGCTGTCCCAATGTGAAGAAAGGCAAATCACAAATGTCAACTGGCTGAGGCCCGAGTGCCAGGTTCTTGCCAGAGGCACTACTCTTACACCAGCCAGCACAGTCTGGAGCCCGTAATGAAAGAGGCTGACAGTCCATTAGCAGCAGAGTGTCCGCGGGGCTCGGGGGAAGGGAGCTGTCATCCACCTCACTTCAAAGGCTTTTGACAGTGAAATCAACTCTGTGTGTGTGCATGTGTGTGTGTGTGTGTGTGTGTGTGTGTGTGTGTGTGTGTATGCGCGCGCGCATGCGCACAGGCATGCATGCAGGTGCACGTGTGTGTGCACAATATAAAAAGAAAGGAATATCAACCGCAACTGTGCCTGTAAAAATGGGCCGACAGACAACAGTCTAAAACTGAGAAGAGGGCATGTCAACATTTTTCTTGTTCTCTGTCCTCCCAACCCCTGAGGGCAGGTCTGAGACAATCCCTTAACAACAGAACAACCATGTCGCAGGATCAGAAGACCCTGAGGTCTTCTCATATACCCCTTCTCTGATGTCCAACTCTCCGCTGCAGTGTTCCTGACAAGTGTTCCTTTCTCTTGAATGCCTCCAGTCACAGGGAACTCACCGCCCACTGGGACGTGCCAAACATCTCACTTGCGATTCCTCTACTAGCTAGAAAGTTCCTCCTGACCTAAGAGCTTAAACGTGGGGCCATATAACTTCCACCCATCGGTTTAGCTTTGCCTTTGAAGTCAAAGGGGGGAAAAAAGCCCAATCTCTTTCCCCCAAGACAGCCCTCTCGTGCGTCTCCTTTCCACGCTGCCGTAGTTTAAGTGCCCTCACCAGGCTGCCTAGTGCTTTCTGGACAAGATCCAGTTTGTTAATAACATCTTCAAAACGTGGCTCCCACACCAGGACGTAAAACCTCTGCTGCAGCTGTTCCCAGTGTGAAAACACATGCATGTGCACGTAGAAATCAAGTTCCCAACTGGATTTTCACTAATTCCACATTTCACATCACACTGGCGAACACCTTGCTGAAAGCCAAGCGGACTGCACCCGCAGCATGCTCTTGACCAACCCCCGTATTTGCTCTCTCAAGAAAAAATAAGAAGGAAAGGTGCCCAGGAATGGATCCTGCTCCCACCTGTGGCCCGACAGCTCGGGGATGGGCAGGGCCTGCGCCTTCATTGTCCTGGACACTAATCTATTAATTCCACCTCCGATCACATTCACCTTCATGGAAGCCAGAGCTCACTGACTCAACTGAGGTTCAGGCCAGGTCACAGGCTCAGATTTTTGCTTGTTTGAATGCAGGAATAACAGAAGAGTTAGTAAGATAATAAATTATGTGTTTGCATCTTCTTCCTCACCCCACGCAAGAGGCCAGCATTGGGCTTCCAAAGGCACCGTGGGTGGGACTTTGTGCAAAGGTCCTGCAAGGGGTGGGGAAGGAGAGAGACACTGTAAATAGGGGAGGTAGATGAGGTAGGTCATGGGGAGAATGGGTGCTTCCCGGAGACGGGGCAGAAATGGGGGTGGGGTGGCAGGGACTAGTGCCCTGCAGACCTGCGGTACTTGTCAGCGGAGGGCTCTGTCAGGGACATTCTGAGCCCTTTCAGAGCAGAGTGTAGAAGCAAGGGCAGATTCCAGGGCTGAACCCCAGCATGGCGGAGCAGAGAAGCGACCATAGAGATAGTGAGCAAATGGAGCAGGGCCCAGCCAACATCTCTGGCTTCTTGCCCCACGGAGGGCCAGGAGTCCTGGGATGGGGGCCAGCCCGAGAGGTGGCTAAGGTTAAATTTCCAGCCTCCCGACTGGATAAATCCGGATCACAGAAATAAAGGCCTGTGATGTGGTATCCGCGTCATTAATAAAAATCACACCCACCACATCTATTGTCAGCACTCCAGGGATCTCCCCCTTTGGATGTTGGGGGATCCAAGTATATTGCTTCCTATTTATTCATGCTAAAGTCTTCCTCTGACACATCGAAGCAGCCATCTGATTTGTTGTCATTCTATAAGCTCTTCCTCCCAAGATTTACAAGACCTGCGATTTGGGCTGCCTAATCCCAACCAGTAACAACAGGTGTTGAACCCAGCCGGGCAGAGCAGAGGGCAGAGGGCAGAGGGCAGAGGGCAGGCGCACACTTGCTGCCAAAGGCGCCCTTGCCTGCTGACAGTGACACGCTGATTAGTGAGCTCTCGCTCACAGCTTGTCAGTCCCCCAGAAATTCATCCAACTAGACTGCTATCCATTCCACGTTTCTCTGCTTTGTTCATAAAGATATATTGTCAGATGCCTCGCTGAAACCCAAATGTACTCTACCGACTACGTGTTCTCAATCTATCAGCACAGAGACCCTCTCAAGGAAAAAGAAACATAAAAGTAGGAAAGGACAGAAGGAAACTAGGTTAATCTGGCCTGACTGGCTCTTGGCGAATCCACACTGGCTCTGAGTGGTCCCTACTGTCTTTTCTAAGGACTCCATCAAATCTGGTCCCATCCTAGCCCAGCTCATCACTAAAGATCATGTACCCCATCCCACCCCCACCCAATACCCCAGTGCCCCTGTGCTGGTCTCCAGAGATTTATGAACCAGAGTTCACAATCAGACAATAAGACAAGAAGTAGGAGGAAAGCAAAGAAAAACTGGAAACATAATTTTTATTTCATTTTATTAACAAGTCTAAAGAAAATTTCATTGAATTACGGATATAATATAAATTATGGTGACCTGCATATAAAACCTGGCATCAAGTTTGGCCTTTTAGAAACATTTGTGTATAAAAATATGCATTAAAATCCGCACCAGAGCACAATGTGGAGGCTGACACCCCAACAGGAGGGAGCGCTTACAAAGGTGGGTCTGGTCTGCGGACACAGGTCTTGGTCCTACAGCCGCAGGCTGAGCCCTGTGTGAAAACGGTCTGCTCTGAGGAGGGGCCCAAAGAGCTGGCCTCTGAAGGCAAGACCCTGTGAGCACCAAAACGCCATAAGCCTGGCGTGAACCAAAGATGGTGCTGGGAAGAAGGGTTCCTTCCCTAGTTCCTGGGCTCGGGCCACCATCTGAGGGTTTCAGATCTCTATACAAACCACCTTCCCCTTTGAGGAACTTCTGCCATTTCCAGATATGTTTTTTCCAAGTAAGCTAATTCCAACTGAAGGAGCCAAATCATATCATTAGCCTGATTTTCAGAACTAAGAACTAATTCTATGTCATTTTCTGCAGGTCAAGCCTCTGAAATAGCTATCAGAATGGCCATCATCACAACAGAAAAATACAACAATGATGGCCTCAATCTATTTCAGTCTTAGACCAAATGCAACTGAGCAAGTCTGGCCCAGAAATTATACTTCCCAGGCAATGAAATGAAAAGCAGCTTTGATCCACGTTGGAATTCCCCCATTCTGGGAGCAAGCTATCTCTGCACAAGGCAACTGCAGGCTCTGGGAGAGGCAGGGTCAGTATTGCACATCCGTCTTCAAGGCGGAAGATGCAGCTCTTTAGCTGGCAGGCCTGTCATCTGTCTGAACAGGGTTAGGTGGGAACTTCCTTTCCGCCCAGGGCCATTTGGGTATTTATAACATCATTCGTGGGCCATACAAAATAATCACCTTCAAAGTGAGCCTGCTGTATTTAGTCAAACATTTCATTCACTCATCCCTAATGCCTGGGCAGGGCCAGACCAAACGATTTAGGGCCGGACGTCCCCCACCCCTGGTCTATTGGCTGATTCCTTCATGGAGGAGCTGATGTCCCTGGCCTGCTCGTCCTGTGGCTCTGTGGCAAGTGGCAACTGTCCCGGGCTCAGCTGCTGAGCTGCTGCACAATCAGTCAGGATGCCAGGCTGGGAGAAACAGAAACGGGAAGCTGATAGACAGGGAGGGTGGGCGTCAAGGAGCAACCGGAAAGGCAATTGGGCAGGACGAAGAAGCCTCGTGGACCGGAAGTAGCTGGCAAGGAGAGCAGGTGCCTCTACAATTTCAGGGCTCCTACCAGTAACTGAAAGGGCTGAGAGTCGTAGGGCCCCCCCGCCCCCCCCAATCATTCCAGCAGATTCCACAAAGGGAAACAGCCGCCCTGCCCATTCCCATCCTGAAACAGCGATATTCTCAGCTTCCTCCAGGGGTGGGTCTTTCCCCTTCCCAGTCCTGCTGGCTTGTCTTGCCACAGGGGGATCTGACCCTCTTCCTCAGCTGCCACAAGAAGTGAAGAGAGATAAAGGACAAAGGCCTCTGAATCACAATTTAGGCAAATCGCCTGGAGGCACGCTAGGCTGTTGCTGAGGGACCTTCTCGGCTGTGTATTTCAGGACCCAAATGCTCAGAGGAAGAGACAGGTGCTCTTGGTGTCGCTGAGCCTGGCACCAGTCATTACCACATGGCTCTCTTAGGTCTGGAGGCCAAGCCAGGCGGCTCCTTCACCAAGTCTACTTTAAAGTGACCTAACAGCACCCTCTAGTGGAAATTATAAATAACACACGGGCCATGCAGCCAACTCACCTTCTGATACCAGTGATTTCAAGATTCCCCATAACACAGGACAAGACGTTATCTTTAACAACATAATAACTTTTAAAAAGGTGTGAGTTTACAAGCCATCCTTAGGCTCCTCACTGCCAAATCACCTTCTCTCCTGAGAAACTGCTTTCAACGCAGTCTCAGACAGGGCGACCTGCTGCCCGAGGAGCTCCTGGTCCCCTTAGAGTTTGGGCAGGCTGCCTGCTGGTGCCAGGATGATGCCAAAGACGTAGAAGAGCCCCAGCAGGAGGTTGAGTTTGGCGGTCCTCTGGGGCAGTTTGTTGAAAGTCTGGCTCCGGAACTGCCTCTCCAGGGAAAAGGCCATGGGAATGGTGAGCAGCGGGAGGGCCAGGCTGATGCTGTAGTGCGTGGCCAGGATGCTGAAGATCAGGTAGGGCAGGAAGAGCAGCGCGTTGTAGAGCATGTACGAGAAGGTGGGGCCGATGAGGATGGCGAGCGTGACGATGCCCGCCTCCCGGTCGGACTCCATGTCCCGGGTGTTGTTGGAATGGAGAATGGCCTCGGTGCTGAGGGCGAGCGGGATGGCGTAGACCAGTGGGAAGACGGCCAGGGACCCCACCTGGACGGCGTAGGCGAACATCACGGCCAGCGGGCCGAACGTGATGAGGATGATGAGGTCTCCCAGAGCCACGTACTTGAATCCAATCCCTGTGGCCAGAAAACCCAGAGAGTTGGTGTGAGATCAAGGACTGTTCATCAGTCAGAGACCAGCCACTTCTGGCCGGGAGCGCTGAAGTCAGCCGAGGAGAGAGGACTCACTGAGTTCCCTCCCTCCGGTGGCACGGAGGTCCAGAGAAGACTGTTCTCTTAGCACTCAGTGAGGCTTCAGAGTCACAGCCAGTCTTTCCTTCCTACTGCCCCCAACTACATCCTGCAACAAAGAGCTGTGGGTTCCCACCACACACACAGTTCCACGGAAGAGCCGTGAGGATCTGAAAGGTCTTACAGTCCAGTTTCCGGCTTCTTTCACCCTTTCCCGGCCCCTGCAAGACACCACTTCTGGCCCTGACTGGTTTGGCTCAGTGGATAGAGCGTTGGCCTGCGGACTGAAAGGTCCCAGGTTCGATTCCAGTCAAGGGCATGTACCTTCATTGTGGGGAGTGTGCAGGAGGCAGCTGATCGATGTTTCTCTCTCATCGATGTTTCTGACTCTCTATCCCTCTCCCTTCCTCTCTGTAAAAAATCAATAAAATATATTTTTTTAAAAAGATTCTTTCTTGCCAAAACCGGTTTGGCTCAGTGGATAGAGCGTCGGCCTGCGGACTGAAGGGTCCCGGGTTCGATTCCGGTCAAGGGCATGTACCTGGGTTGCGGGCACGTCCCCAGTAGGGGATGTGCAGGAGGCAGCTGGTCGATGTTTCTCTCTCATCGATGTTTCTAACTCTCTATCTCTCTCCCTTCCTCTCTGTGGAAAAGTCAATAAAATATATTTAAAAAAAAAAAAAAAGATTCTTTCTTTACTTCTGCACAGCAAAAGAAACCATCAACAAAGCAATGAGAAAACCCACTGTGTGGGAAAACATATTTGCCAATGTCATTTCTGATAAGGGCCTAATCTCCAAAATTTATAGGGAACTCATACAACTTAACAAAAGGAAGATAAACAATCCAATCAAAAAATGGGCAAAGGACCTAAATAGACACCTTTCAAAAGAGGACATTCAGAAAGCCAAGAGACATATGAAAACATGCTCAAAGTCACTAATCATCCGAGAGATGCAAATCAAAACAACAATGAGGTACCATCTCACACCTGTCAGACTGGCTATCATCAACAAATCAACAAACGACAAGTGCTGGAGAGGATGAGAAGAAAAAGGAACACTTGTGCACTGCTGGTGGGGATGCAGACTGGTGCAACCACTATGGAAGACAGTATGGAGTTTCCTCAAAAAAGTGAAAATGGAACTCCCATTTGACCCTGTGATCCCACTTCTAGGAATATATCCCAGGAAACCAGAAACACCAATCAGAAAGGATATATGCACCCCTATGTTCATAGCAGCACAATTCACCATAGCTTAAGATCTGAAAACAGCCTAAGTGCCCATCAGTAGATGAATGGATTAGAAAACTGTGGTACATCTACACGATGGAATACTATGCTGCTCTAAAAAGGAAGGAACTCTTACCATTTGCAATGACATGGATGGAACTGCAGAGCATTATGCTAAGTGAAATAAGCCAGTCAATGAAGGAAAATACCACATGATCTCACTCATTCATGGATAATAGAGACCATTATAAACTTTTGAACAATAATAGATACAGGGGCAGAGCTGCCTCAAACAGATTGTCAAACTGCAGCAGGAAGGCCGGGGAGGGTTGTGGGGCAGGAGGTAGGGGGGTAAGAGATCAACTAAAGGACTTGTATGCATGTATATAAGCATAACCAGTGGACATAAGACATTGGGGGATAGGGGAGGCTAGGGGACTGTCTAGGGCGGGGGGATAAAATGGACACATATGTAATACCCTTTGTAATACTTTAAGCAATAAATTAAAAAAAAATAAATAAAAAATAAATAAATAAAAATAAAAAAGATTCTTTCTTTAGAAAAAAAAAAGACAGCACTTCTGTCTGTAACACCGCTGGGCCAGGCCCTCACGGAATATCCAGCCCAGTCTCTTATGCTTCCGCCTCCTTCCTCTACAACCTCTGCAGGCATCTGCTGGTTTTGAAACCACCACCACCACCACCCCCTGCCCCAGCAAATCTCAGTGAAATTGCAGGGCTCCCAAACTCTGCATAAAGAAACCTTCAGCTACACAATGAGTAAAAGAGCTAAGGTGATGAAGTTACAAAGCAGCTTCCCCTCTCTGGTTCCCATTAAGTTAAAACTAAGTCATCCTTAACTCCTCCTCCTGTACTGCTATCGACTTCAAATCCTGTCTAATCTACTTCCGTAAAACCTGCCCAGTTCTCTGCAACCCCAGCGGCACACTCCAGCCCACCTCACCCCATCTCCAAATCCGAGTAGTGGTCATTATATGTCTGGAACACTGCAACAACCCCAAATTGTTGTAAGAATGGCTTCCATTCTTATAACAACCTCCGTCCCCCTCCTCCCCCCCTCAGTCCCCCCGACTCCCCCCACACACACACACCTAATCTCCACATGCAGCCAAAGTGATCCTTTAAAAATACTAATCTGAGCCCTAACCAGTTTGGCCTGCGGACTTAAGGGTCCCAGGTTCGATTCCGGTCAAGGGCATGTACCTTGGTTGTAGGCACATTCCCAATAGGGGGTGTGCAGGAGGCAGCTGATCAATGTTTCTCTCTCATCGATGTTTCTAACTCTCTATCCCTCTCCCTTCCTCTCTGTAAAAATCAATAAAATATATGTTTTTAAAAAAATACTAATCTGACCATGCCCGCCCCGTCTCCCCCCCCCCCCCCCGCCCCCAACATATACCTGAAAACCCTTATCAACGTCTGTCCTCAGGATAAAAGCCAGACCTTTCTTCCTCCTGGCTCCCCTCTGGCCTGCCCTGGCTCTCTCCTGCTCACCTAGAGCTCTCCTCCCCTCTCCCCTCATACCTTTCATTTCCTGAGGCCTTGAGAACCATCCTCCCCCCTTAGCCTGGCTGACTCCTACTCACCCTTCAAGACTATAAAGACCATTCCTCACCCCTTCCTTCACCCCTACCCCACAGTCAGCCCCTTGCAACATGGTCCATGCACCCTGACTCCTACTTTCATAAACTTCATCACACTTCTCATCACTTCATCTCTGTCTTTCCCAACAAACACTAGATTCCATGAGGGCAGGGCCTGTGTCTAGCTTGTTCACAGCTCGCTCCCCAGCACTTGGCACAAGGCTGAACTGAACACAGAGCTACAATAACAAGCACCTGGAATATGGGTCGGGGGTCAGACAGACATCCCACTCAGAGTAAAGCAGCACGGATGGGCGAGGGGTGACCCACGCATACACTGCCACAGAAGCTTGGGAAACTCCAGGGCTAACTGTGGGGCAGTTAGACATGAGCAGAACAGGACGATGGGCCAGTACAGAAGGTCCCCAGGGTGGAGAGCCCCAGGTGCCAAGCAAAGAACAACTGTAGGGGGGACCTCGCCCCCAGGGTGACCTTTCCTCCCCTAGCACATCACTGGTCATGAGGTTTGGACCCCCTGACCTTTCCTCCCATACATAACATCTAGTCCCCAGTTATATTTCAGCTCCAGGCCCAGAGAAGCAGCCAAGCCAGACCAGCGACCCCATGGCTGACCTCAGAGCAGCTGCACTGAGTAATGCCCCCTGCCCTGGGCCCACCAATCAGTCAGTGCAGACCACAACCCTGAAAGGACCCCTGGAAAGCTGCTGGATGCTCTATTGAGATCTTCCCCTGCGACCTCCCCTAAGATCTCCCTTAAAAATCTTAGGATAAGGCCCTGGATGGTTTGGCTCAGTGGATAGAGCATCGACCCAGGTTCGATTCCGGTCAAGGGCACATGCCTGGACTGTGGGCTCAGTCCAACGTGCAGGAGGTAGCCAATCAATGATGTTTCTATCTCACTTCCTCTCCCTTCCTCTCTGAAGTCAATAAAAATATATATAAAAAATATACGAAAGATAGTTAAAAATAATTTTTAAAAAATCTTAGGATAAGGACCCAGCATGCTCTCCCTCCCCTTCCCCTTCCCCTCACCTCCACCATCACCTTCCTCACTCCCAGGCTCCAAGGGCCCTTCCTTTACCTCCACAGCTTGTTTCCTAAGCCCCTTCTCTGAGGAATTACTTCTACCTTCTTCTACCTGTGACTTACCAAATCGCTGTTCTCTGACAGTTTGGCCTACAACACACCCGGGCTGGGCCAGGTGACTGATTTCTGTGCACCACCACCAAGCTACCACGGCACAGCCTCCACAGGAAAGCTGCTTTCACCACCTAAAGCGGTAAGGGTCAATGGTCTATAGAGGGTCTGAAGCCAGGCAGCCAAAGAACAAGATTCAGCCCAACATCACCTTCACTAGTCGTTGGGCTTCTTTGATTTCTGTCCCCCCCACTTGAACTTTATTGCGATATAATTAACATATAACACTGAGTAGGTGTAAGGTGTACAAAGCGTTGACTTGATACCCTTATATTGCAAAATGATCCCCACCACAGCGTAAGCTAACACCTCCATCTGTCACCTGACAACCACCCTTGGGTCTTAAGAATGAAGTGCCCCAGGGGACTGAAGCACAGGCATGGCCCTTTATACCCACCAACACGCAGCAAGCCAACTCTGTACTCCCCAGCAGTGTTTTGATAAATTGCTTGGTTGTCTGAGGACATGCCCTCCAGGAGGAAGTTCTCTCAAGCAGAACATTAGCTCCAGTTCTAAATTAGTAAATCGATGTCTCCTGCAATAGCTCACATATTTAGAGGACTACAGTAATCCCCTTATCCTCATCCAAGACCCCAAGTGGGTGCCTGAAACCACAGAGAGTGCTGAACCGTATATGTACTATGTTTGTTTCATGTGCATTCTGCACATGCCTTTCCACTTCAAGGAAACACTTTATGTCTTCTCTTTGGCATATCCCAATTGCCAGCATCACTACTCATGAGATGTGAAATAAAGGTCACTTGAACACAAGCACTGTGATATCTCTACAGTCCATGTGATAAGCAAGACAGTTACTAAATACGGCTAATGCCAGGGAGCGTATACAGCGAGGATATGCTGGACAAAGGGATGATTCACTTCCAGGGTGGGACAAAGCAGACAGCACAAGATTTCATCACACTACCCAGAACAGCTCGCAATTTAAAACATGAGTTGTTTATTTCTGGAATTTTCCATGTAATATTTTTGGACCACAGAAAACTGAAACTACAGAAAGTGAAAGCGCAGATAAGGGGGGACTGCAGCAGCCCTGCCCAAGGAGGAAGATGCCGGGCAGGAAGACTCCCAGCACAGATCTGGCTTCTCCTCCAGCTGCCTGCTTTCCTGTGGCTTATGTTCTCAGCTCTCCAAGCAGAGGGAAGGGCTCTGACTAGGACAGAAAACACAGCTCTGAAGCCCCGACCTCTGGCTTACCCAAGATTACCCAAGAACACCTCCCGAGAACACCGAGCAAAACAATGATGTCAGCACGTTGACAGAAACCTGTGCCTGCAAGGACAAGCCCCCACCTTCCACAGGCCTTACCCCAAAACCAACCGCAAACCCACTTTAGGGGTGAAAAAGGCCTAGAACAGGGGTGGGCAAACTTTTTGACTCGAGGGCCACAATGGGTTCTTAAACTGGACTCAGAAGGAGGAGCTGCGGCCGTGTTTCCCGACGTTGCCATGTGAACACTGCTGCTGGTGAAGGAGCGGAGGGGAGAGCAAGAGAACCCTCCGCTCTTTCGGCTCCGCGGGCCGGATAGAACAGCCGAACGGGCCGGATCCGGCCTGCGGGCCGTAGTTTGCCCACGGCTGGCCTAGAACCTCCTACAGCAGTGGTTCTCATCTTTCCTAATGCCGTGACCCTTTAATACAGTTCCTCATGTTGTGGTGACCCCCAATTTCATTGTTACCAATTGAACATAATTAAAGCGTAGTGATTAATCACAAAAACAATATGTGATTATATATGTGTTTTCCGATGGTCTTAGGCGACCCCTGTGAAAGGGTCGTTCGACCCCCAAAGGGGTCGCGACCCACAGGTTGAGAACCGCTGTCCTACAGGATAGCGGACCCAAGAAAACGCTAGTGCCCTGAGGCGGAAGCCCAATGTCCTAAGTGTCCAACAGGTGGGCACCTGCTCCAGAGAGGGGCCCACCTGGGCGTCTCCTTTAAGGCACGCCCGCCCCTCCCAGCACCATTTTCCACAGTGAACTACTGGGCCCGATCTCCGCACAGCAGCTGGAATGAACTCGTTAAAACAGGAATCAAGCCCTGACCGGTTTGGCTCAGTGGATGGAGCATCGGCCTGCGGACTCAAGGGTCTCAGGTTCGATTCCGGTCAAGGGCATGTACCTTGGTTGTGGGTACATCCCCAGTAGGGGGTGTGCAGGAGGCAGCTGATCGATGTTTCTCTCTCATCAATGTTTCTAGCTCGCTATCCCTCTCCCTTACTCTCTGTAAAAAATCAATAAAATATATTTAAAAACAAAAACAAAAACAAAAAAAAAACAGGAATCAAAATATTGACAAGAATGTGGAGCAGCGGAAACTCTTGCATACTGTGGGATAGAGCAGGACAACCACTTCAGAAAACACTGGCAACTTCTCATAAGGTGAAACATCATCGACCTAGGACTCAACAATTCCCTTCGTAGGCATTTACCCAAGGAAAGTGAAAACAAATATCAAAAGACAGGAACACAAATGTTCAGGCAAAATAGCCAAAATATGGACACAGGTCAAAGGTTGAGGGCCAGGAAAATGGATAAACAAATTGCAGTATGTCCATCCGATGAACACTACTCAGCAATGCCCTCGCCGGTTTGGCTCAGTGGATAGACCGTCGGCCTGTGAACTGAACGGTCCCAGATTCGATTCTGGTCAAGGGCACATGCCCGGGTTGTAGGCTCGATCCCCAGTGGGGGGCTTGCACAGGAGGAAGCTGACCAATGATCTCTCTCATCATTGATGTTTCTCTCTCTCTCCCTCTCCCTTCCTTTCTGAAATCAATAAAAATATATTTTTTAAAAAATAAATAAATAACAAAGGAACTGCTAATGTACATCACAACCTGGCAAATCTCCAAAGCCTCCTGCTGAGCAAAAGAAGTCAGGCACAAGGATGCATAAGGAATGATTCCATTTCTATGCGGTTCTAGACCAGGCAAAACAAATCTGTGTAAACAGAAAGCAGAGCACTGGTGGCCTCTGGCTCGGGATGGGGAGAGAGGGGTTGACGGGGAGGAGGCACCAGGAAACTTTTGAGGGTGATGGAAATGTTCTGTATCGTGATTGGGTTTGGGTTATACAGCCATATGCATCTGTCAAAATTCATCAAACTGTAACACTTAAAATCTGGGCACTTCACAGTATGACTTTTATTGCTATATAATTGACAGTGTTTAAAAAACCATAAAATCAGATTATGTCATTACTCTGCTCAATATATTTTATTATCTCCCCATTTGTTCATTCCATGAATATTAAGTACTGACTACATGCCAGACACAGTTCTGGGCACCATGGGTTCAGAGACTAAAATCCCTAACCCCAGGGAGTTTACAGTCTAAGAGGGAAGATAATTAACAAAGTACGTACTTACTTATGCTAAAAGGTAGTATGCTGTGATGAAAAGGCAGAGAAGAGCAATAGGGCAGGTTTGGGGGGGATGGGACACAGGGTATATTGTATGTGTGTAATTTTATTTTTTCTCAGCTGCTGCAGAAAGCATTGTTTTGTAACTTTAAGTAGGGTAGAAAGCAAGGCCTCACTAAACAACTGACAAATGGGGAGAGTAGGTTAGAAATGGAATCATACAGATAGAAGGGGGAAAGCATTCTAAATCCAGGAAGCAGAATCTTCAAAGGATCCATGAGGCAGGAGCATTCCTGGTGTGTTTCAGAAACAGCCAGGAGGGCAGTGTGCTGGAGCATGTGAGAAGGCAGAGGAAAGGAAGAGGACAGATCGGAGTGGGGGGGACTGGAGAAGATGGGAAGATAATGGCCCTGGGATCATTGTCAAGACCTCAAGACCTTGGCCTTTACTCTGAACATGATGGGAGCCACTGCCCAAATGGGTGTGGCTCAGTGGTTGAATGCTGACCTATGAACAAGGAGGTCATGGTTCTATTCACAGTCAAGGCATGTGGTCAGGGCACATGCCCAGGTTTCAGGCTCAATCCCCAGGAGGGGGCATGCAGGAGGCAGCCGATCAATGATTCTCTCTCATCATTGATGTTTCTTTCTCTCCCCCGCCCCCCCCCCCCCGAAATAAAAACTTATTAAAAAAAAAAAAGATGGAAGGCATTGGAGAATTTTGAGCAGAGGACTGATGTAACTGCCTGTTTTAACAGGATTACTTTGGCTGCTGGCTTGAGAATGCCCTGCCAGGGACAAGAGTGGGTGCACAGAAGTCAGTAAAGAACCTGCCAAAATACCCAAGGGAGATAAGAGTGGCCGTGGCAAGAGGCGGTGAGCAAAGGTCAGATCCCAAATACATTTTTGAAGTAGAGTCAACAGGATTTGCTGACGGACTGATGCACGATGTGAGAAACGAGTTGGGATGATGCCTGTGAAGAACTAGAAGGAAGAAGTTGCCACTGAGTAAGAGGGGGAAGCTGTGGAAGAGGTTTCTTTGGGGAGAAGACCTGGAGTTGGGTCTCAGACACGCTTAGCGGGAGGTGCCTGGAGACCTCGAAGAGAAGTTACCGAGGAAGAAGCTAAGTAGGAGTCTGGAGTGTAGTGGAGAGATCTGGGCCAGAGGTATAAATTTGAGTCACCAGTTTAACAGATAGCATCTGAAGCCATGGGACTTGGCTAAAATCACGAAAGGAGGAAATGGAGACAGAGGAAAGAGACCTAGGGATTAAGCCTGCAAGCTGGGAATGAGGAGAAACCCACACAGAAGACTGAGGCCCTAGTAGACCAGCATGATCTAGCCCCCGCCTACCTCTCCAACTACATCTCCATTCTCCCTCTCGAACACATGGGCCTTTCGGTGGATCCTAGGTGTCAAGCTCTCTCCCGTGCCAGTGCATTTGCATTTGCTGTTCCTTCAGTCTTGACGGATTCAGCACCTGAGTCAGACCCCAATTCTGCCAGAGGATGGCTCCTTATCCTTCAAGTCTTAGATTAAGTGTCGCCTTCACAGAGAGGGCCTTTTCCCTCCTTACCCCCTGACACACTCTGTTACAGCATCCACTGGTTCCCTTTACTGAACTTCTTACAAGTGACCACCAGGACACCAGCCTCTTGGTCTTCTTTCTCCTCCAGATGCTCCATCACAGTTCCCTTTACCTGTTCCTTCTCTTCTCCCCACCTCTTTTTTTTTTTTAATATATTTTTATTGATTTCAGAAAGGAAGGGAGAGGGATAGAGAGATAGAAACAAGAAACATCAATGATGAGAGAATCATTGATCAGCTGCCTCCTGCACACCCCCCACTGGGAATTGAGCCCACAACCCAGGCATATGCCCTTGACCGGAATCAAACCCGCGACCCTTCAGTCCACAGGCCAATGCTCTATCCACTGAGCCACGCAGGCTAGGGCTTCTCCCCACCTCATAATGTCGGAGTGCCCCAGGGCTGTCCTGGTCCCCCTCACATCTCTATCAACAACACTCTCTCCTCTGGTGGTCTCACCCAGTCGTACAACTTTATGTGCCAATGATCCCCAAATATCTTTTTTTTTTTAATATATTTTATTGATTTTTTACAGAGAGGAAGGGAGAGGGATAGAGAGTTAGAAACATCAATGAGGGAGAAACACCGATCAGCTGCATGTACTGTAGCCAAGGTACATGCCCTTGACTGGAATCGAACCTGGGACCCTTCAGTCCTCAGGCCGACACTCTATCCACTGAGCCAAACCAGCTAGGGCCCCAAATATCTTTATCTCCAGCTCAGACCTCTCCCTGAACTGGCTCTTATATCCACTTGACATCTCCACTTGGAGATCTACTACGTCAGCGGTTCTCAACCTGTGGGTCGAGACCCCTTTGGCGGTCGAACGACCCTTTCACAGGGGTCGCCTAAGACCATTCTGCATATCAGATATTTACATTACGATTCATAACAGTAGCAACATTACAGTTATGAAGTAGCAACGAAAATAATTTTATGGTTGGGTCACAACATGAGGAACTGTATTTAAAGGGCCAGAAGGTTGAGAACCACTGTACTACATTAAGATGCTCTGTCAATTATCTCTCCCAAAACCTACCTTCAACTTTATCTCACTTGAAATCAACTCCATTATTCAAGCTGCTCAGGCCAAAACTGCCAGGAGCCGGTCCATCCTTGCTGTTTCAAGGGACCTGGCATATATGGCATACTGTTCTTAATATGTTTGCTCACCTTCTTGGCACTATGTGTTTTAACCAAGGTCACCTCTCTGAGAAAGGTTGTTTCCCCAGGTAGGGATTTTCCCCTGAAGTTAGGGAGGGAATAAAACCCCTTAACTAAGTGCCAGGTGGGTAATTAATCACTTTAACTACGAACAATCATGCTTAAGCTACATAATCTTTACTCCCTGGAATGGAGATAAGAAACGCCCTGACCTTTGGAATAGAGATTGATAGGATTGGAATCAACTGGTATAAATACAGATGTAACAAGACAACAGGACCCAGAACCTAGACACAGAACCTAGACACAGAACCTACAGACAGAAGAACTTCGCTGGAGAGAACATGGCAAAAGATCCTGAACAGAAACTGGCCACAGAACCTAGAGACAGAACCTAGAGACAGAACCTGGCTGAAGAACCTAGAGACAGAGCCTGGCTACAGAACCTGGATAGAACATGGCAAGAGAACCTGACTAGAACCTGGTGACTGAACCTGGCTGGAGAACCTAGCGAGGGAACATGGCTACAGAACCTGGCTGGAGAACCTAGAGAACCTGGCTATGATGATCAACTGAACTCTGCCTCCGTGTCCTTCCTTCTTCGCTGACTCCGTCCACACCTTTGGGGACCCCTGGACCTGCTGGGGTTGGACCCCAGCACAAAACCTCTGAGTTATGCTTCATTGTTCTTTCTCTCCTGCCTCACATCCCATCTATCAGCATACCCTGCCTGACTACTTCTTCCCTCTCCACTACCAGCCTGATCCAAGCCACCAAACATCTCCTGCCTGGGTTACTCAGCAGCTCCCTTCTCCTCCATCTCCCTGCTTCTACCCTTGCTCACTCCCCGTTAGCCATTCTCCATACTTTAGCCAGAGTGACTCTTTTAAAGCAGTAAGGCCTACATAATCTTTGTGCCTCCCTGACCTCCCCAAACGTACTTCCCTTACTTCACTTCCTTTCACTTTCTCTCTCCCTCACCCTGGTCTCCATGCTGCTCCTCAAACTTTTCAGGAACATTCCTGCCTTAATGCCTTTGGCAATTGCCGTTCCAAGATTTGGGACACCCTGCTCAGCCAACTCCCTCACTTCTCACCTCCTTCCATTTTTGCCCACATGTTACCTTTTTGATGAGGCTTTCCCTGATCAAACTGCTTAAAACAGTCCGCTGTGTCCCCCTTCCTGGCTCTACTTACTATTTCTCTCCGTGGCACTAATCATCTTTCATATGCTATCATCAGGGTACCGACTCATCCTAACCCACCAGGAACTTTCCTGGTTTCAGCACCCAAAGTCCCACATCCTGGGAACCCTCTCAGTCCTGAGCAACCAGGACACTGGCCAACCTAACTATAATGGACTAGTTTTGCTTTCTGTCTCTCCTCATCATCTATAAAATAACTTTCACAGGAGCAGGGATCTCTGTGACTGCTGTGTTCACAGGGAACAGTGCTGGCACATAATAAATGCTCAACAAACA
Organism: Myotis myotis; assembly: GCF_014108235.1. Taxonomy (NCBI): domain Eukaryota; kingdom Metazoa; phylum Chordata; class Mammalia; order Chiroptera; family Vespertilionidae; genus Myotis; species Myotis myotis. Next base: position 5,171,111 of record NW_023416324.1, on the reverse strand, counting down.
GAGCTTAGCCACCTGGCCAGCGCCACCTTAATTAGCTGTACCAATTGTGAGCGCTTCCAAGTTAATTCCACTAAAATTTGTAACTGTGGCATTATAAGATAGGGCCAACAAAAAGAAATTGGATACAAAAAGTTTCCATATATATGGCAATGACATATATATATATGTATATAATTTCTAACATCCATAAGCCAAGCCAGGATCTTCTCAACCCACCCTTGTTTTCAAAATAACCCACATAACCCGCACACTACAGATTTCACATAAGTGGCCTGGGAACTTTTGATACCCCTCCTCTAGTCCTAACTCCCACCCAAAGCCGCAGTTTGGAGTCCATGCAGCGAAGACCTCCAGCACAGGAATCGGGCCGGTCCTTACCTCCCGTGTAGAGAAAGGAGCCAGACAGGCCTCCGAAGTAGATGAGAGCCAAGTGCTCCAGTTTCAGGGCGGACAGGTAGTAGAGGCAAGCGGCACAGACACAGCCCAGGGTGTAGAGGAAGACTCCAAACCGGACCACATCCTGGGGCTCCAAGATCCGGTCCACCAGGGTCCGGTCGTCGCTCTTTTTGTGGTCAATGCCCTTGGAAAAGTCATAGTACGTGTTGACCAAGTTGCCAGCCCCGTGCACGGCCAGCACCGCCACGGCACAGCCCACCAACAGCCTGGGGTCCAGGACGCCCTGGGATCTGTAGGCCAGGGCACTGCCCAGGGCCACCGGGGTGAGCGAGGCGCTGAAGCTCCAGGGGCGCAGGGCCAGCACATAGGAGGCGCACTTGTGCCTCCAGGAGCGCGGGACGGGCTTGTCCCACTCGGGGCAGTCGTTGCCCGGCAGGTCCCTGTCCCCGGCCGGGGCGGTCTCTCCCGCCTGGATGCTAATCTTCTCCCCCGGGACCGGCGAGGCCGCCATGGAGGTGCACGTGGCTGAAGTCGTCAACGTTGATAGTGAGCCACCCACAGAACAGCCACGGCGGTGGGACCGGGAGGGGTGGGGCGTCCAGCCCTGACCTTCCTTCGGGTCCGCCCCGGGGCAGGGCTGGGGACGCAGCGGGGCCCCGGGGCAGTAGCGAGCGGGCCTGGCGCCCCACGAGCCCGGTAGCACCGCTCGGCCTTCCGGTCACCTGCGCGAAAGCTGTCTCCGGACCCGGCTCGGCGCTAGAGCCCGAAGCCGAGAGGCGACCACCTCCCCGGGGATACCGGGGCCGCCATCTTGTGCGCCCGCCTCTGGAGGCCGGCGGGAAACAGGGGCCCCGGGCACTGGCGGGCCGGGACCGGAGGGGCCGGGGCGGGGCGGGGCGGGGCGGGCAGGGCGGGGCGGGGCGGGGCGGGGCGGGGCGGGGCGGGGAGGGGCAGGGCAGCCTTCTCTCCCAGGTGTGCGCCCCGCAGCTGCTGGGAGACCCGCTGAATGCAGCCTCGCTTAGCATCACGCGATCCACCACAATGCATGTGGCTTTTCGGCTTCCCAAGAGCTTTCATGCACCGAAATAGGACGCACTCATTGTTTCCATGCAGTGGGCGCACTATTGTACGCAGCAATGAACAAAACCAACAAAAGTCAGGGAGCGTATTGAGGAGGTAAGAAAAGTATCATTATCCCCGATTTTTTCAAATGAGAAACTTGAAGCTCTGAAACGGTAAATGATGTCTAAGAAATGATTAACTCTAATAACAATCACGACAGCAAAAACTCTCACTTTCTATTGTGCAACTTCCAATGGCATAAACTGGCCTGCCTACTCATAGCACACGAATAACTGCCCTTCCCACCCCACTAGGTAGCCGGCTGGGTGTCTTCATTGCCGGCTCTCATTGCCCACCTTCTGGGAGCTTCGGGAGCTCCTTCTGACTGGGGAGAGTTGGTTGTTAAATTTTAAGAAGTTTTGTGAGCCACTCACTAAGCACAGCCATTATTAAAAATTAAACTACACAAAGTTACTAGTACAGTTACATATATATATAAAACCCTAATATGCGAATAGACCAAATGGCAGAACAACCAAACAACTGGTCACTATGACGTGTGCTGACCACCAGGGGGTGTACATGGGACATGGTGGGCGTCGGCTGTGGTGGGATAGTGGAGCTGGTGAGTGGGGGCACCAGATCAAGGCGGGGCCCTGGTTGCTGTCATCGGGTGAGCCTCTGGTGGTTACTGAAAATTCTTTGCTCCCATGTGCCGCAGTCCGACCTGGCGCTCGCACCTGCTGCTGGCAACAGCCCTGCTTGCACCCACTGCCAGCACCTGAGCCGTTGCTCACACCCGCAGCTGGTCCCAATCACTCGGCACCGTCAGCAGGTGCAAGTGGTGGCTGCTGACCCCAATTGCCCCTGAGGGCTTCTTCACCTCCCCCTGTTCCTGGGGGGCAATCGGGGGCAGCAGCCGCCGCTTGCACCCTCTGACGGCGCCGGCCTTGCTTGCACCCGTGGCTGGTGCTGGCCCCAATTGCTCTGTGCCATCAGCGGGTGTGAGCAGGGCCGGCGCTGTCAGCACTTGGGAGCAGCAGTGGTGGGAGCGGGGCTGCCAGCAGACAGGGGACCGGGGGCTGTGGCGGGAGGAGCCAAGCAGGGGCACAGAGGATGGGCTGAGACCCACCCCTCTGCCCACTGCAGCCTCGCTGACCACAGTTCCTTTCAAGGTGCACGAATTCGTGCACTGGGCCCCTAGTATTAAAATAAAATTAACAAATACTCTAAGCTCATTACTTCCTCATTACTACATTTTACCATTTGTGCTCTTTAGGTTGTTCACATTTGTTTTTGTTTAATGTTTTTATCGACTTTAGAGAGAGAGGAAGGGAGAAGGATAGAGATATAGAAACATCAATGAGAGAGAAACATCATGGATCGGCTGTCTCCTGTACATCCCCTACTAAGGATCAAACCCGAAACCTGGGCATGAGCCCTGACCTGAAATGGAACCAGTGACCTCTTGGCTCATGGGCCCATGCTCAACCACTGAGCAACCCTGGTTGGGCTGTTCACATGTGTTGTATCTGCATTGTGGAAATACTATATAACAAGATGCTGCTTGCTCATTCATATCTCCTCCCAGCTTTTCATCCAGTGACAGTCATTGGTAGTTGGAATCTGCCATAGTGGGAATATTTACTGCATGCAAACCAGCAAATGCCTGATAATTGTTTTGTTCATCTAGACTACAATCACTGAAAAAAGTTTATCATGCAGATTAGACTTAAAAGTGTCAACTCTATAGCCCTTACATTGTGAATAGCAGCAAAAATATGAGGAAATATTCTTCCAGTATTGGAAAATGAGTATCCAGTTCAGCAAAGAAGTCTTCATGCCATTGACAAACTAGCGAAATTTCAAGGTATCTCTTGATTGTCTCACTTTCCCCTTACTCATTAATATAAAAGAAAATATCAACCAACATTCATGTTGGAACTACACCCATCGGTCAACTGCAACCATAGGGAGGCTACACGATATTTAAAAAAAAAAAAAAAAAAAAAAAAAGACTCCTGTTGGAATCAATTGGCCATATGGAATTTACAATAAAGAGTATTGTGGCTCAGTCAGTGTGGCTCAGTTGGTTGAGCATCGTCCCATGGACCAAGAGGTTGCCAGTTCGATTCCCAGTCAGGGCTCATGCCTGGGTTGCAGGCTCAATCCCTAGTTAGGGGGCATGCAGGAAGCAGCCAATCGATGTTTCTAGCTCTCTCTCTTCCTTCCTCTCTCTCTAAAATCAATAAGAACATATTTTTAAAAGTGTTGTGTATTTTATTATTTGTGAGTTGTATGCGACACATCCTTTATATCAATGAAAGTTATACTAAAAATATAACATATATGTCCACAGGGCTGACTAGATAATTTTGGTACCCAGTGCGAAATAAAAATGTGGGGCCCCTTCTTAAAAATCATGAAGAATTTCAAGACAGAGCGTGATAACCTCACAGGTCACAGCAGCCACAAAGCCAGCCCTGTACAGACATACATGGTCCCTCCCTTACCAGCTAGCTCAGTGGTTCTTCAACCTTCTGGCCCTTTCAATACAGTTCCTCATGTGGTGACCCAACCATAAAATTATTTTTGTTGCTACTTCATAACTGTCATGCTGCTACTGTTATGAATCGTCATGTAAATATCTGCTATGCAGGATGGTCTTAGGCGACCCCTGTGAAAGGGTCGTTCGACCGCCAAAGGGGTCGCGACCCACAGGTTGAGAACCTCGGAAGCTGGTTGTTAATTTGCAACTTTAGCACCCAGCACATACCTGCAAACCCAAGTAACCTATACGTCCAATGGGACACTAGGAAGAAGCAGATATTTTTTAACTCCTCCCCTACCAATTCTATGACCCAGTCCTTCTATATGTCATTTTACTCATGGAAAAAGTATAAAGTGGGGACAATACAACCTGCCTTGTAGGAAGTGTTCAGAAAGAACAGTAACAGCATTTTTTGACTCTGCATGTGTCATGTAGTGTTTTAGGTACTTCACATGTAGTAGCATTTAACCCTTACAACAGTGCCTACCAAGGTAGTGTGGACACTAAGAAAAAAGATACCTACTAAGAAGGGCTCCTGGTGGCCAATTGGGCTCAAATTTCCTTAAACACACACACACACACACACACACACACACACACACACACACACAGCCTAACAGCCATTTCTAAACTGGGGCATCTTATGCAAACCGCACGTCAGGGAGAAGCCTGCATTCAGCTACCTGCCTCCAGCACTGAACTGCCTGCCTGCAATGTGCTCCTGTCACTTGAGCCAATCCTAGCTGTGCAGCTATATCCCCCGTCAACATCTTCACCGGTCAATCAGAACTGATTCATTCTGACCAATCAGGACAGTGCCTTTTGGCCCAATCAAACTTCGAGGATTTGGAATCTTCATTTGCATGAGGACAGACCAATCAGGGACCAGAGGCAGGGACTTCTGTCTATATAAGTTAGCGACCCTCTGGCTGTAGAAGCACACTTTCCACTGAAGACTGTGTTTCTCCGACTGCAGCTGAAACGCTACGGAGCTGTTCCACAGCCATGCTGTGTCACAGTCGGTCTGTTGCACTGAATAAAAGCTCCTTCCTCACCACATGCCTAATTGGGGATTCCTGTTGACTGAATTGGTGCCAACAACCATCCAACCCTTGGTTGTCAATGGGTACATTATAATCTTTCAGTTCTTCAATTAAGGGAATATGTATATAGACATTAAGTACTTGCTCATATAGCTGGTAAGTGCTAGTGCTAAGTTTCAGATTCAGTTAGTTTGACTCTACCCTGCTTTTAACCTCTATTCTGTAATGTCCACTGCCGGAAGCAGGTCCATCCTTGCTGCTTGACACAATCGCTGCAGGGAAGAAACATCTGCACAGCATATGTTTCAAGGCGTATATGGCATACTGTTCTTAATATGTTTGCTCCCCCTCTTAGCACTATGTGTTTTAACCAAGGTCACCTCTTTGAGAAAGGTTGTTTCCCCAGGTAGGGATTTTTCTCTGAAGTTAGGGAGAGAATAAAACCCCTTAACTAAGTGCCAGGGGGGTAGTTAATCACTTTAACTACGAACAATCACACTTAAGCTACATAATCTTTACTCCCTGGAATGGAGATAAGAAACACCCTAACCTTTGGAATAGAAATTGACAGGATTAAAATCAACTGGTATAAATACAGATGTAACAAGACAATAAAACACAGAACCTGGCGGGAGATCCTGGCTAGAACCTGGCTAGACTGCTGATCAACTGAAGGCTGTCTCCGTGTCATTCCTTCTTTGCTGACTCCGTCCACACCTTTGGGAACCCCTGGACCTGCTGGGGTTGGACCCCAACAGTCCACCAGCATGGTCCTTGTGGCTCAGTGGTTGAGCATGGACCCATAAACCAAGAGGCAATTGGTTAGATTCCTGGTCGGGGCACATGCCCAGGTTGCAGACTCGATCCCCAGTAGGGGGCATGCAGGAGGCAGCTGATTGATGATGTTTCTCTCACATCAATGTTTTTCTCTATCCCTAGCCCTTCCTCTCTCTCTAAAAACCAATTTTTAAAAAACATAATGGTCACCAAAATGCCTGATACTTTGTAAATACTCAAAAAATATTAGTTATTATTTTAACATAATGGATAAGAAAGCTCTTTGTAAATTTGGAAAAGAGGCCTAAAAATGCACTGGTTACTGTTACTATAAAGCCATCTTTGATAGTTAATTAGAAAACAGCCTTATCATGTCTTAGGGTGGCAAAAATCTCATATTGCTGATGGAAATGAAAATTGGTACCTCCTTCATAGAGTTAAATTTGATAATACCCATCAAACTACACGTGTTGACCCCTCTAATCCCATTTCTGGGTATCTGTTTTGATCTAATGCCAGGGAATAAAATTATATATATATGAATTTATTGTAGCATCATTAGTAATAACAAGAATTTGTAAACAATACAAAGGTCCATCAACAGAGGACTGGAAAAATAAATGATGGTACATCATGTGATGGAATACTATGCAGCTATAACAACAAAAGAACAAGGAAGCTTTCTATTTACGAAGACAGAAAGATCTCTAAGATATACTAATTTTTTTAAAGTACAGAACAGTGATATACTGTAATAAAATGGAAAAATAAAAATATATATTTGGGATACAGAAAAACAGAAAATAAGTGAAAGGACAGGGGTGAAGCAAGACTTGGTGATAAATACCATTTTATTTATTTTGAGATTTGAGCAGTGAATATATTACATAATCAAAAATGTTTAATGGGTAAATATGGACATGTTGAACACAAGTGAGGAATGTGAAATTCAGAGTAACAATTATTTCACAGAAAATCAATGCAATGAAGAGATCCTCAACTTAAAGCAGTAATCATTATTTTTTTTTTTTTCAATCTGACAGAGTATTTTGTTAGCCACAGAATATTACCAAACCTTTTTAATTTGGCAGGTTAACACCTCAGGAAATTTCCATATCCTCAAAAAACACTATATGTTTATTATACAAGTCATTGATGGTAACGTATAAAGAAAATAGTATGTCTTTCCCAAATTTCATTACATCTTTGTACATGTTCCCCATGGTAACAAAGACACATAAGAAATAATAAGTGTTTTTAATGGTTATATGTAACTTATATTGTGTAATTTATATTTTTAATAAATTATGAACCCTCTTCCTTCTTAACAAATATTCATCTACATTACCATTATTAATGGCGACATATGTAATAAAAATGTGTTATATTTTATTTAATGACTCCTATTGTGGATTATTTAGGAATATTCAATATTTATTATAATAGGCCATAGTTTTTTTTAATTAAAATGTAGTCAACTTCTATTTTTGTTATTGTTTTCTGAAAAGTTGTTTTTAAAATTATGTTGCTTTGAAATTATTGATTTAGGAGAAGCTCATTTAGTTCAAATTTGGCTATGGTTTCTCGCGAATGATCTTGTGAGCTTCGATAATTTTGGAAAAGAAGTAAATCTAAGTAAAAAACTTTTCAAATACATGTTACACTTAACAAAAGAGAAATCACGGTCCCATAAGCCCGAAAAGTTTACGTCTTTTCCTCCAGTCGTGGCCGCGAGCCTTCGCTAACCACCGCTCAGCCCCATCCCAGGTACCAGACAGCGGACTAGACAGGGCCGCACCCCCAATGCTGGGGGGAATTATAGTAGCGATGGACCGGATGTGTGCGTGGAAGTGACTGAAGTCAACTCACGACCGATTGGTTCTCCCTAGTGGACCTGAGCCTCCTTTCGTCTGCCACTGGCCGCGTGGTTTGTCTATTTGAACAGTCCCCGCCCCCTAGAGAAGCCGGGTCCCCAAGCTTCACTTCCCCTTCATCCCTATTGGCCAGCGTTTCAGTCCATCGTCTTCTTGCGCCTGTCGATTGGTCGTTGGGGCTGGGAACCTGCCCTCCCTCCCGCGGCTTAGAGGACAGTGGGGAAGGCGGGTGGTGGGGCTGGGGGCCTGAGGCGGTACCGGCGCTGTTGGCGGCCGCTGAGGCCGTGGCCGAAGCCGCACGGTGAGTCCGGAGCCTGGCACCGACCCCTGCAGGGCGGCGGAGTGTCCAAACCCACAGCCAGTCTGGCCCGGGGTAGGGGGACGGGGAAGCCGCCCGCCGGGACGCGGGGTCCCCTGGGAGACGGCACCCTGGAATTGAGCACCGCCGGAGCCCTGGCCCCCACCCTGTGAGGCAGCGCCCACCTCCTCCCGGGTCCGCGGGGGATCCCCGAACCTCTGAGTCCGCCGCGCGCCTGTGGCGCCGCGAAGGCCGGCCCAGGAGCCCCGGTACTGCCGGGCCGCCTTTGCGTCCACCTCCCAGTTGTCTTCAGGGGGGACCGGCGCCGGTGTCAGCCCCGTGCACTCCAACCTGGAGGCTCCGTGGGCCCGTCCCCCAAGTCCGAGCTCGGTCCCCTCCCCAGGCTCCGTCCTCGTGCCTCCCCCGCTCCCATCCCAGGCTCAGCCTCCCAACTTCGGCTCCTTTCCGAAGCCCTCGCCAGGGTCAGGATGCCTGCCCGCCAGTGCCTCCATTGACATTTGCGAGGAGCCGGGGGCCCGTGGACCTCGGCCGGACAGAGAGAGGCCGGGGCCTCCCCGGGAATGGACGCTTCCTGCCTCTCGCAGAGGCGGCCGCGCACCCTGTCGCGGGTTTCTGGGTTTCCTCTCCCCGGAAGGGTGACCCTTCTTTTGCAGTCATTTTCTTGGTACTGGAGTATTGAAAAGCTTTCAAAAGCGTTTACTCCTTGTTTACTTTTTCTTTCTCAGCATCACAAAGTCTTTCAAAATAAGAATTTTGAAAAACTGGTTTTCTAATATAATCTGGACATACGTAGGAGATATGTGTTTATGTAGGTATACATGTAACTATATATATAATACGTATAATGTTTATAACGTATATATGTGTAGGTATATATGACATATAATGTATATGAAGACATATATATGTATATATATGTAATATATGTTGGCTGAGCCCTATTCTGGCCGCTTTATTGCGGTTGCCTGATTATTTGTATTCACCCCCAGGTTGTAAGCTCGTGGAGAGAAGAGACGGTACCTAATGCAGGAATGAACGAATGCTCTCGGGGTCCTTTCAAGTGTTAGTGTTCTGTAGACCCGCACTGTCCAGGGCCGTGCCACCAGCCACGTGTGGCGCAGAGTGTTTGAAATGTGACTCGTCCACACTGAGATTGTTGTAAGTGTAAGATGCACGCTAGATTTTAGACATTCGGTACAAAAAACAAAAAAAGGATGGAAATGTATCCATTTTTGACATTAATAACATTGAAGTGATATTTTGGATATATTGTATTAAATAAAGTTCATTTCACCCATTTCTTTTTACTTTTTTTTTTTTATATGGCTACTAGGAAATTTAAACTTGCAGTTTGTATTTTATTTCTGTTGGACCGTGTTGCCATAGAATAATTACTCTCTTTAAATTGAACTCTTTGAGGAAAGAGGTAGTTGTAGGTATGATTTATTCTCTCTTACCTCCCCACTTTTTTTTTTTTTTAAATATGTTTTATTGATTTTTTACAGAGAGGAAGGGAGAGAGATAGAGAGTTAGAAACGTCGATGAGAGAGAAACATCGACTAGCTGCCTCCTGCACACCTCCCACTTGGGGATGTGCCCGCAACCCAGGTACATGCCCTTGACCGGAATCGAACCTGGGACCCTTCAGTCCGCAGGCCGACGCTCTATCCACTGAGCCAAACCAGTTTCGGCACCTCCCCACTTTTAGTTCCTGGCACTCTGCCATGTGCATCGTAGTAATAATGATAATAATAGCTAACAATTTTAAGAACTCGCGGTGTGTCCAGCACTTTTTAACATGTATTAACTTACTTAGTCCTCACATCAACCCTATGAGTTAGGTACTATTATTGCCCAGTGGCAGCTGAGGAAATAGACATTTTTTTTTTTTTTTAAATATATTTTATTGATTTTTCACAGAGAGGAAGGGAGAGAGATAGAGAGCTAGAAACATCGATGAGAGTGAAACATCGATCAGCTGCCTCCTGCACATCTCCCACAGGGGATGTGCCCGCAACCCAAGTACATGCCCTTGACCGGAATCGAACCTGGGACCCTTCAGTCCGCAAGCCAACGCTCTATCCGCTGAGCCAAACCGGTTTCGGCAGGAAATAGACATTTTAAGTATTTTCTCAAGGTATATAATTTGGGGGTGGATTCAAACTCAGGTAGCCTGGCTCCACAGCCCACAATTTGACCCTCTTACTATGCTGCCTCTTCTAAACATGAGTCATTGTTGAATAAATAGAGGCTTTCTACACAGTCCTCAGCGAGGTCTCCCCACCTGACGTGGACAGGGTGGAGATCTGTGTTGAGGAACGGGGCCATAAATAAGTTTATCGCCGTAGTTTGTTATCCAGAATATTAAAGGAAGCTTTTCTCCACAGAACCTCAGGGCAAGATGCTTGGAACGGGACCCGCGGCCGCCGCCGCAGCGGCCATGGCATCTAGCAATGTGAGCATACTGCAGCAGTTTGCCAGCGGCCTGAAGAGCCGGAATGAGGAGACCAGGGCCAAAGCTGCCAAGGAGCTCCAGCACTATGTCACCATGGAGCTTCGAGAGGTGGGGGCTTCTGTGATTTGGGGCCATTCGTTATAGATGTTTGGGCAAGTGCACCATCCCTGGCTTAGATTTCATTGGATAGCTAAGTAAGATTCTATTTCAGAAAGGCACCCAGTTTCTCACGTCCCTAAAATATGCAGGTTCCTTTGCTGCGGTTATACCTTTCTGTGGCCTCTCGGTGTTGTGACACTTTAGGAATCAGCTTAGAGTCAGCTGTTTTTAAATTTTTTTTTTTCTTTTTCACACTGCATTCCAGACCTTTGATTCTTTTTGCCTGATAACATCGGTTGGGGTGGGTTGGAAGAGCTTGGGGTTTTTAAAATAGAGACCAAACTGGAGGTCGGGGATATTGTCTTGTTCGTTCTTACACCCCTGGTACTAGGTAGATCCGAGGACAGGACCTCAGAGTATACTCAATAGTATTTGTTAAATAAATAGATGAATTGCGAGTTCAGTTGCTCTATAGTTTATAGAAATGGGAAGTGCCTTTGTTATGTTCAGTTTAAACCGTACCTGCTGATACCTGTCAGGTCCTATTTTTTTGGAAACCACGCTACCAGCACCATCACCATCATCAGGGAGACATTAGAAATTGTTCTGAGTACATCTTCCTTTGCAGATGAGTCAAGAGGAGTCTACTCGCTTCTATGATCAGCTGAACCATCACATTTTTGAACTGGTCTCCAGCTCAGATGCCAATGAGAGGAAAGGTGGCATCTTGGCCATAGGTAAGGACAGAGTCTCTGGTGACAGTATCAGCTGGGAACAAAGGACTGTTCACCTTTGTGTCCACTGCACCCCGTATCTGCTGCTTATTAGATGCTTAGTTCATATTCGTTTATTAAATATTTAAGGAGCCCGGTGGGTTTCCATGTACTTATTTAGGTATTAATTATAGCAATAGTCCTGGCACGTAGGCAAAGCAAGTATTTTCAGATATGGAGTCTCAGAACCATGAAGCAACTTTTCTAGGCCAGACAGTGTGCCGGAGCTGAGACTGGATGCCAGCTTTCTTTCCACCACCCCATGTAGCTCTTCGCAGGTTCTAATTTCTCTGTAGAGTAATATCTGCCATAAGGCTCATGAATGGAAAAGTAGAGTTGGGACAGTGAACAAAAGGCAGGTAATTTTCAACTCCCAGAGGTGGTCATCCAGCCTGTGATTTAATTTTCAGTCCCAGTTTCTTTTCCTTTCCTTGAGAAAACAAATTATATATACTAAAATGAGAGCATTTGCTTTATGCAAATATCCTTGTACAAATATCAAATCTGTTGGTTAAAATGAAAAGTGTCTGCATTGCTTACCGTCTGGACCTTACAGTGTGTACGCAGAATGAAAGGAAGGGGTCCTGCCCGCTTTCCTTTCAAGGCAGCGCACTTTCCCGGACCGCATGTGTTCATCCTCACCTTTTGCCTTTCTCTTTTCCAGCCAGCCTCATAGGAGTGGAAGGTGGGAATGCCACCCGAATCGGGCGATTTGCTAATTATCTTCGGAACCTCCTCCCCTCTAATGACCCAGTTGTCATGGAAATGGCATCCAAGGCCATTGGTCGCCTCGCCATGGCAGGGGACACTTTTACCGCTGAGTATGTGGAGTTTGAGGTGAAGCGAGCCCTGGAATGGCTGGGCGCTGACCGCAACGAGGGCCGGAGACACGCAGCTGTGAGTGCCTGCAGGAGCACAGCCAGCCAGGCCTAGAGCATGATGGCATCGTGCCGGGGTCCCTCACACAATGTGCTTAGGTCCCCAAGGGGCAGAACATGAGAGGGGATGCTCCAGGCAGAGACACTGCTTCTTGGTGGCCTTGGGTTCTGTCCCGGATTCCTTTCTGTCTTCACCCTGAGCTTTGCACCTGAAGAGGAAACTTAAAAGTTGTTTTTCATTGCTTGAGGGGCAGCCCTACGTGCAGTGTTTATCCTGAGCTCTGATTTTCTAGAGTCAAAATTACAAGAGCCATAGCAAGAGAAGAAGCCACAGCCAAAAGGCTGCAAAGCCCCAGACAGCTGTACTATCTGCATGATCCCTGTCATGTCTTTGCCAAGGTCTCTGCATCTGCCGGGGGAATATGGAAGAACTGGGATTAAGAGAGGAGCAGGGGAAGTAGATACCTTCCCCACCCCCAGTGGGAGAGTTGGTCAGCCTTTCCTGTTTATTTTGTAGACATTTGTTCATTGGTTGGTGCTTAGCCCAGACTTCCTCTTTCCCCATTGGCTATTCTGCATTTGGGGGAGTGGTAGCTTATCCTCTTCTTTTGTGGGTACATCTTCCGTGGTTTTCGAAGCTTGTCCCTGAGGCTGGTTTGTTGGGCTAGGACGTCGTGCTGTGAGATAGGAGAGTCTGTCTTCAAGAGGGAGAATTTGGACATGAATGTATTGGGGGGGTCACAGGCATCAATCAGATCCTTTCCAGTCAGCTCCCTCAGGAGGCAGCACCACAAGGAGGGAGAATGGTGTGGGGGAGAGGCCCGCATTGGGACCCTGGTTCAAGTCTTGGCCTTGCCATTTCCTAACTCTATAACTTGGGGCAACCTCTGATCTTTACTTTCTTTCACTGCCGAGTGAAAACAATAGCAAGATTAAGCATTAAAGAGGATTTTTCATTCATTCAATAAGTGTTTATTGAAAACTTGCTATATTCTATGTATGGGGCTAGGCTGTCAGTAGAACAGGATACAAAACAAGCCTGCCCCTCCAGAGCTCGTGTTCTAACATTACCAGCATCGTCTGTAAACACTCTAGGATAATGAACACGGATGTTTGAGCAGTTTTCCTTTCCTTCCTAGAGCCCCAGAATTCCCAGGTCTGCTCTTTTTCTGATGTACATAGGTTCTAGGAAGCCAGAAGCGATATTCCTGAGAGAACAAAACTGTGTGATACAGCTTGGCTGGTGTGGCTCAGTGGTTGAGCATTGACTTATGAACCAGGGGGTCATGGTTCAATTCCCGGTCAGGGCACATGCATGGGTTTTGGGCTCAATCCCTAGTAGGCGATGAGCAGGAGGCAGCTGATCAATGATTCTCACTGATGTTTCTATCTCCTCCCACTCCCTCTCTGAAATCAACTTTAAAAAAAAACATTAAAAAAAGTTCTGTGATACAGATGACAGTTCTCAGTGTGCCTTTTTCTCCTAGGTCCTGGTTCTCCGTGAGCTGGCCATCAGCGTCCCCACCTTCTTCTTCCAGCAAGTGCAGCCCTTCTTTGACAACATTTTCGTGGCTGTGTGGGACCCCAAGCAGGCCATCCGTGAAGGAGCTGTAGCCGCCCTTCGTGCCTGTCTGATTCTCACCACCCAGCGTGAGCCAAAGGAGATGCAGAAGCCTCAGTGGTACAGGGTGAGGAGATGGTTCTGTTCCAGCCGCTAGCAAAGCACATGCACAAAGAGTATCACCGGGCCTTGGGCAGCAACAGGCCCCTTGCCACACAGCAAGTTTGTTTTGGTCTCATGATTTTTTTAAGCTCAGTGTACTAGTAAATCAATAGTTATTTTATTATTTCAGTAAAGCAGATTCATGGGTAGCATACCATTATTTCATGTACCACTAAGACTGAAAATATGATGCCAATTAAACTGTGACTCAGTGCCTTCTTGTCAACAATGATAAGGTATCTCTTTTCAGATACCTTAAAATAGGAAAAAAAGGGTGACTCAGAATCGATGAAATACGGTTAATACTAATTTAGAAAGTGCCAGTTCTCTCTCCTCTAGAATGTTGAGCCCTGTGCTGATTGCTGTTGACAAGAGAATTTACTAAGGAGCCCGTACAACAAAAAGAGCCCTGAACATGGGGTTGGAGTCTTGGGTTCTAGTTTTGGCTTTTCTATGTGACCTGGGACAAGTCACGTAATTTCGTTGAGCCTCTATTTTTTATTTATTAAAATAGGGCTGTAATGGTATCTGCCTCATGGTATTGGGAGAGTTGAAGCTAAATTAAAGGCGAGAGCTTGGTGAGTTAGTATTATCGATGATACTGGTACAAGGCACTGAGCAGGCACGCTAACCCCTCCAAACCACCATATAGATGGGGTCTGCCTGTGTCCTCTAATTTTGGACGTTGGGTAATTAAGGCATTCTCTCTCTCTCTATAGCACACGTTTGAAGAAGCAGAGAAAGGGTTTGATGAGACCTTGGCCAAGGAGAAAGGCATGAATCGGGATGATCGGATCCATGGAGCTTTGCTGATCCTCAACGAGCTGGTCCGAATCAGCAGCATGGAGGGAGAGGTGAGAATTCGTGTCAGGGGAGTCCAGGCTTCTCCCTGACACCCTGAGCCAGACAAAGCAAGGCCCTTGTCCTCACGGAGAAGGGAAACAGGCAGTAAACCAATTACTTTACCTCCTTTAGTCTCATTTTCCTCACTTTTGACAGGGATTTTACTCACCTCATTGAGTTCCTGGGAGGTTTCTTGATGCATAGTGGGAATTCCTTAAATGGTAGCCCTCAGAGATTTGCCCAGCCATGTATGACGTGGTGCTTTCCACGGTAGCCCCGACAGCTCTGGGACCTTTGTTTCCTCCTAGTAACACAGGACAATATTTCCTAACTCACAGATTTAAACGAAATGCTCTTATCGTGGTACTTTGTAAATTCCCAAGAACTATCCAGATGTAAGGTATTGTAATTTCCTAATACTATGGGCAAGCTACATCATGTATTAAGAGCTAGAATAATGCAGCATGAATAAAACATTTCATTCTAGCAGGGGGAGACAGACAATGCACAAATAAGTAAATCTGTACAGTGTATCTTACAGCAGGGAATGCTATGGAGAAAAGTAGGGCCGGGAAAGGGAATAGAGATGCTCGCATGGATTAAGGATTCTCTTTTAAAATATGGTGATGTTTGAGGACAGTCATGGGAGAGGTGAGAAAAAAAGCCAGACAAGTACCTGGGGAAGAGCAGTCCAGGCAGCTGATTCTGCAGGCACAAAGGCCTGAGGAGACAGGAGTAGGCCGCTCTGTTTGGGAAGCGGCAGGGTCACCATTGTGGCTGAGCAGAGCGGGAGAAGGGAGGAGGTGGGAGAGAGGTCAGAGGAATGCCTGGGGCAGGGTGGGGGCACATCACGTAAGGTCTCAGAAGCCACGCTGTAGACTTTGTATGTGAAGTGGGACGCTATTAATGGTTTTAAGCAGTGGAGTGGCATTTGACTCATGTTTCAAAAGGATCGCTCTGGCCACTGTGTTGAAAATGGCTTATCGAAGGGGCAAGAGTTGAAGCCAGGAATCTAGTTCAGAGAGAACTGCAGCAGTCTTAGCAGGGGACCTTTGTGGCCTGGACCATAGTGGCAGCTGTAGGAGTACCAGGGGTGGCTGGGTTCTGAATTTGGGATTTGGAGGTCGACGGAAGAGAGAACAGTCCAGGTGTTTGGCCTGGGAAACTGGAGTTCCCATTTACTGGGGGGGAAGATGGAGATGGGAGGGGCAGGTTAGAGTGGCTACAAGGTGGAGGGCATCTCAAGATGGTAGCTTCAGCTAGCATTGGAGAAGAGATAGCGTCTGAGAACCCAAGGTCAAGAAATGAGGAGCAAACATGGCGGGAAAGCTCTAGGTCCAAGAAGCCAAGTGAAGAAAGAGTTTCAGGGAGGAGGAAATAGTAAGTTGGATCAAATGCTGCAGATAAGTCACATAAGTAGAGGCCTGAGAACTGGCCTTCAGATTTTGCAGCATAAGAGTCATTGGTGACCTTGGCAGGAATAGGAGACAAGATTTGGCGAGGCGGGTAGTGGTGGAATCTGTGTTGAGAAAAGTTTGGAAGTTTAGAAAATTGTTTTATATCCTCATTTTGGACTGTTGGAGGGTGAATTGCTAAGCAGCCCTTTGAATAGGGAATAGATGTGAGTTCTGTGCCAGCCAGCATATTGCACACCTCCTATGGAATTCCTAGGGTTCTTAGAGAATGATTTGCCTAAGTTGTTTCTACCTGGGTTTCCGGCCAGAAGCAAGAGAGCAGACTGGCCTTAACAGGATGCTGGAGTGGGGCTGCCCCTCACCTTAGCAAGAGACTTCCTTGCCGTGACTTGGGTCTGTAAGCAAAGCAATTTGCAAATTAGCTTTCCCAAACCAGCTTGGGGTGGGGGAGAGCGAGTCTTTGGCAGTCGATCCTACTGCTTCTTTATTGTTCAGTAGGTGGTGCTCTTTTACCTAAATTACAACAAAATTTTGTTCTAATTTGTTACCCCAGTAGGTGGCCTCTTGTAGGGTTCTGGGGAAACCTTCATCCTAAAGTTGAAGAGTGGCCACCGTCCACTTTGGAGCTAGTTTCTTTTAGGGTCGGGCACATGTGCTGCTCTGTAGGCTCACAGTGCCTGGGCAAATGCTACTTGTAAGTAAAGGTGGTGTTTTTCCCTCTACAGCGCCTGAGAGAAGAAATGGAAGAAATAACACAGCAGCAGTTGGTACATGACAAGTACTGCAAAGATCTCATGGGCTTCGGAACGAAACCTCGTCACATTACCCCCTTCACCAGTTTCCAGGCTGTACAGCCCCAGCCGTCAAACGCCTTGGTGGGACTGCTGGGGTACAGCTCTCACCAAAGCCTCATGGGATTTGGGGCTTCCCCCAGCCCAGCTAAGTCCACTCTGGTGGAGAGCCGGTGTTGCAGAGACTTGATGGAGGAGAAATTTGATCAGGTAGGTGGCAAGAGGCCCGCTCCCTCCTTCCAAGCTCCATACCTCCCTTTCCTTCGCCAACCCTGTACCCTTCCTCTCTCAGGTGTGCCAGTGGGTGCTGAAATGCAGGAATAGCAAGAACTCGCTGATTCAAATGACAATCCTTAATTTGTTACCCCGCTTGGCCGCCTTCCGACCTTCTGCCTTCACAGGTGAGGATGTCTGTGGAAGACGTCATTACCCACTGAAGGGTAATTAAACAGAGAAGTGATTCCAAAAAGTTATGTCTGCTTCTCATTTGAAGCAATGCCAACTAGAGGCTAGTCTCTGGTTCCTTTGTCTCCTATCCAATTTCAGGCGTATTCGTTCAGGTTTTCTATAGACGTCTGAGGCAGCAGAGCGTGTAGGCACAGAGGCAGTTCTAGAGCCAAGCAAGCTCTCCGGTATGGAAGCCAACAACAAGGTCACGAATGGACTAAAAAGAGACCAAGGAAGGGAGTTGCATTTTAGATACTCGGTGGGGCAGGGAGGACTGGGCGACTGTCCTGCTTCTGCCTCTGGAGGTCACTGGGATGCCTCTCCACTCACGGGAAGAAAGGGCTGGGTGTCCCAGAGGCGGGTTTTGTGGATAATAGACTGTGGGTTCTCATATTCCACTCTTTGTCAGCGGGAAGTGAATTCCTGGCTCCTGAAGGTGGCCCAACGCAGATACTGGCTTCCCCGAGGCCTTCCTGGATTACTCCAGCTAGAAATATTCCATGCCTCTTCCATGATAGCCCCAGCTGTGCAAAGGCTTGTGCGTCAGACCTGGGGTGAATCCTGCCTCTGTCTGTAGCTGAGGTTTTGGACAGTAACATTAAAACAGCAATCCCTGCATCACAAGGTGAACTGCAGTAATGCCTGAGCACCTGCTCTAAGTGCCTGGCCCAGAGTAAGCCCTCCAAAATGGAAACTATTACTGCTGCCTCTAGGTACTTCAAATCCATTTTAGAAATTAGGTAAAGGTGACAATTACAGTATGCTCCAGTTGCCTGCTCATATTTATGTCCTGTTTCACCTCTGTATGTGCTGAGTGTAGAGGCCCCATCTGGGACATGTCCTTGTACTTCATTGTGGTGCACACTGAAGCATTCAGGACCAAGTAAGAGCCCGGAGTGTAAGTGGAAGGCCAGCCTGACCCTCGGCAGATGCCATTCCCTAGCACAGACTCATTTCACACCACCCAGCCCAGATGCAAGCAGGAGAAATACAGAGCTGTTGAGCTGTTAAATGTGCTTTGTGCGAGAACAGAACTGCGTTGTGTAAGGACAAGACAATTAGCCACATGAAACCAATGAACCAGAGAGAAATGATATTATGAAAATCACCCCTATTTTTTCAGCTTTCCATTCTTCCCACTTGATACCAGCAGCTTTTTTCTTTTTAATGACCAGACATGCCCCAGTTCAGTAGAGCTGTAAATGATCTTGGGTTGAAAGTCTGTGGTTCAAAAGAAAACCCGAATAACTAGGCCAAATTTGATGAAAGTCTGGCATGGTGTGGAAGCAGTCCCCCTAGTATGTTCCAAAGGCTGCCGGCAGCGGAACACAAAGGCTCAGAGGGCCCCTGGGTTATTCTTTTGAAGTGGGTTTTTGTTGTTTTATTAAATAATATACTAAAATATGCCATTGAAATTCATCTGGGCAGCCTCCAAAGTACATGTCTCATCAGGAAAGTGCTGCCTATTTAAAGTTTGTAGTTTAGAAGTCATTGCTCGAATTTCCTGATGATGTCAGCTTTCTGAACATCAAAAATACCCTAAGATTGATTGGGTTGGAATCTCTAACAAAGTCAGATTCCTAATCTCTTAGGGTGCTAAATCTAGAAAAGGAACTTCTCTTGAGTTAGGTCCGTTTCCTGCTGAACTGCTGTTCCCCTTTGCAAAGGCCTGATTTTCCTTGATGATGCACTCTGGTGGTAGGGTCGTGTCACTGTGGCCGTTTTCAAGCCCCAGCATGCTTTAATGTCATTTGCTCACAAGAGCTGTAGGAGAGGACGTGTCTTGTTAGAGTAAATATAGTGATGTGTACGTGCTGTTTGGGAGTCTAATGCACTGTCTCCTGACGGTGGTTCAGAAGCCCTCGACACCCCTAACTTTCTAATGGATGTGTGGTCCTTCCCTCTCTGCTGTTATGTGCTTCTGGTGCCAATTAAATGGAACAGAAGAAACATAAGAAGAGGCAAGAATCAAGAAATTCCAGCCTTCACAGGAGTAATAACACTTTAACTTAAATTGCCCAAGAATCACCTACCCATGCACATTGGCTAACGTAAACTTAATGAAAACACACATGTGGATTCCCCAAATTACAGACTCAATCTTGTTCTGTTAAATATAACTGTAACAGGAATCTCTAGGTCAGCGGTTCTCAACCTGTGGGTCGCGACCCCTTTGGGGGTCGAATGACCCTTTCACAGGGGTCGCCTAAGACCATCGGAAAACACATATATAATTACATATTGTTTTTGTGATTAATCACTATGCTTTAATTATGTTCAATTTGTAACAATGAAATTGGGGGTCACCACAACATGAGGAACTGTATTAAAGGGTCGCGGCATTAGGAAGGTTGAGAACCACTGCTCTAGGTAATGGCAGAGATTTCTAGGCCTAACCTAAATGGAATGGCCTATTTATTGCAAATAGTATTTAATATTACTTTAAATCCTCAATACAATATAAAATAGTTTAGGTGGTCCTCTCTTTGTTTTTAAACAAGATGTAACATATATTCCTTAAACAGGAGGATGTAATCTTTTCCTCAAAATATAACACTAATGGAACAATTATGTGATATTGTTTTGGAGACCCGATAAGTTTTGTGGGTTTTTCTAATTAAAAAAAAAAAAGTTATATTTTTAGTATTTACAAAAGATGTATTTGGAGAGTGATTATCAAGCATAAGTCTTTGGTTATTTAGTACATCCTCTAAATTCTTACCATCTTTCTAACAGACATTTTTAATTTATCCTTAAATCTAAGTGATTTATGGGAACTCTGGCCTTTGACATATAGACCAACCCTGACCTCGAGCCATACACTTTGTCTTTTCTGTGCCCAGATACCCAGTACCTCCAGGATACCATGAACCATGTCCTAAGCTGTGTCAAGAAGGAGAAGGAGCGGACAGCAGCCTTCCAAGCCCTGGGGCTCCTTTCTGTGGCAGTGAGGTCTGAGTTCAAGATCTACTTACCTCGTGTGCTGGACATCATCCGAGCAGCCTTGCCCCCTAAGGACTTTGCCCATAAGTAAGCATCTCTGTTTTGATTTCCCCTGCCACCCTAGTTGGGAGAGGAAGGATGCACCATCCATCTCCATGGAGCTTAAGTCCGTTCTCTACCTCCTTAACCTCCATGCCATAGCAAAATCATATAAAGAACAGCCTTCCTCAGTTGAGCGCCAACCTTTTCCCAATGAAATGGCATTGATATTTTTAGGTTGATTGAGTACCCTGTGAGGACGTTAGATGCCAGTGCTGTTTTCAATATTATTACTCACTGTGAATCACCTGGTTTTGCTCTTTTCTCTGGCTTTCAAAGGTCTTAATTTGATATAAGACCTAAAGAGAGACTCCTAGACTAGAACTTAGTTGGATGAGTTATTCCATCTCTTGAAACTTTCCAATGAATCAAGCATGAAAACAACCATTAGCACCACCAAGATGGATAGGCCAGGGTGACTTCTCTCAGTCTGGGGGTGGGGGGGGAGGGGGTGTCAGTGTTCATTAGAATTGTGTCTTTATATTTTCCTGTATTAGTAGCAAGGATTGTTCTGGCCAATTAATAGGGAGAAGAATTTCTT
Organism: Myotis myotis; assembly: GCF_014108235.1. NCBI lineage: Eukaryota > Metazoa > Chordata > Mammalia > Chiroptera > Vespertilionidae > Myotis > Myotis myotis. The sequence goes on along the minus strand of NW_023416324.1, from coordinate 5,150,082 downwards.
TCCGTAGAATGGCTGTGCCCTGCACTTATGGTCCCTAATGTACACATTGTTCAGTTTGCTTCCTAAATAGGTACGTTTGCCAGCACCACACTAAACCACATGGTGCCATTTGTGTGAACTGGGGAAAGGGGCCCCTTCCTCACGACCTTTACCAGTACTGCCGTCTGCTGGATTGTTGTAAATGCTGTGGACAGATCTGCAGTGACTGTGTGTGATGGGCCCCCTAGAATTGTGTAGTAGATAACCTGCACGTGTGGTGACCCTGCCTGGGTAACTGGCCCTCCTTGCCCCAACAGTTTTGAGGTGGGGCCTCACAGAATGATGTTGTGTCTAAACTAGCCCCTCCCTGGTTCTCTGCAGAAGACAGAAGGCAATGCAGGTGGATGCCACAGTGTTCACCTGCATCAGCATGCTGGCTCGGGCAATGGGGCCAGGCATCCAGCAGGATATCAAGGAGCTGCTGGAGCCTATGCTGGCGGTGGGACTGAGGTGGGTGTCAGAAACCTCGGCGTTCCCTGTCTCTGGTAAAGGCATGAGCCACAGGATTGTGACTATTGAAAGAGCAAGGCATGATGGTTTGCACGCTAAGTTGGATAGGTAGGATAGTTCTCACTAAACACGTAGGCTAGTTTCAAATCCTAGCCTCGTCACTAGCTAGCTATGTGATCCTCAGTTACTTTACTTCTCTGAGCCTCAGTTTTCTCACCTGAAATGTGGGTATAATAGCAGTTCCTGCTGTCTGGGTTTGGGAGGATTAAGTGAAAGCGTTCATGAAATAGCCGCTCTTAGCACAGTGCCTTGCATATAAGAAGTGCCCAATTCATGTTTGCAGCTATCGTGTATATGTTTATTGGGAAAATAGCTTAAGCTCTCTACACTAGTTCTCTTCATCCATAACGGGTGGGGAACCTTTTTCTCCCAGGGATCATTTGGATAGTTTATAGCATCATTCTTGGGCCATACAAAATTATCAACTTAAAAATTAGTCTGCTATATTTGGTCAGATATTTAATTAACTCACCCCTAATGCCTTGGCAGGGCCAGCCCAAAGGATTTCTCATGCCTTATATGGCCCACAGGCCGGACATTCCCCACCCCTGATCTATAAAATAAGGACAATGCTCTCAATCTGACTCCCATGTTGTTTATTGAGACTTGGTCTTCTACAGTGGTCGAATTATGTTCAGCAAGTTCTCTCATGGCAAAAACCAGAAACGCATTGTTTTGAAATCTGACCAGGCCTAGAGAGTTATTCTGTAGTTTTCTATATACTTTAAAGACCAAGAGTGAAGGGGCCCGATCCCCTTGCTGGACAAGGAGGATTGCTTCTTCCCAAGAACAGACTGAATGTCATGTATGCAGCCCGTGGATGACTGGTGTCCTCCCTCTCAGCCCCGCCCTCACAGCTGTGCTCTACGACCTGAGCCGTCAGATTCCACAGCTAAAGAAGGACATCCAAGATGGGCTACTGAAGATGCTGTCCCTGGTCCTCATGCACAAGCCCCTCCGGCACCCAGGCATGCCCAAGGGCCTGGCCCATCAGCTGGCTTCCCCTGGCCTCACTACCCTCCCTGAGGCCAGTGATGTGGGCAGCATTACTCTTGCCCTTCGAACTCTTGGCAGCTTTGAATTTGAAGGTAAGAAATTGCAATAGATCTTGCGAAGATAGTGAGCGATGCGGGGAACCTTGAGAAAGAAATGAGGGTGTCTAGAATTCCTGGATCTTGCTAGAGGCCTTGGAGACAGGGGAGCTGTCTCTGTAGCAGCTCATCTTTCCTAGAGTCTTTCTGTATATTGTTAATTCCTACTGCTTGTTTCTTTGTCCCATACTGCGTTTTGGGGCAGATGGTGTTTCAGGAAAAGTGTGCTTTGGTCTAAGGAACTAATGCTTCAGAGATGGAAAGTCAGAGATGGATCCCCTAGGCCCCACCTCCGGGTAGCTAAGATGGTACTTAATGCTTTAACATGTGTGAGAATGGGCTTTGGGTGTTTGTATTCCTGTGGCTGTGTGATTTCCGAGAGCGCTATGCTGTGTAGTTCAGTTTGGAATTCTAAGCTGCAGGTAAACCCCACTAATTCCCTAGAGAGATTGAGGTCAGGAGAGAAAAATGGGCACTTTTTGAAATTTAAGATCATGTAGGTGGTCTTAGTCAAGCCTATAGGGAAACAAGCAAGTACCAAAAGCCTGAATGGCATGCCGTCTGAATACGGACAGCCATCTGTTTTCCCATTGCAGTTCCTCATCACGTTGATTAACATCCAGGACAGTTTCTTTGTAATGAATAGAAAGTAGCTATATTTCAACCCAGCCTACAACAGACTCTCTTTTTGGTATTTAAATCAGGAACTAAAACAGACAAGGTAAATTTGATCAAGAATTGTTTTACTCTCTGGGGTTGGGCCAGAATAAAACAAAATGATTTATTCTCTGAAGAGAATAAAAGACAGTTAGGATGGGAGAATGCCTTTTTTCTGTCTCCCAGCTCCTCCGCCTCCCGTCTGCCTTTCTAATGATTGAAAGCTCATTGTTAGGAAGAGTTCTGGGTCAGTGTCTTGCTGATCAATATCTTGTTAAAAATTGAATTAGTAGCCACAGAGTGGAAAATGCAGCTAGCAAGTTGCAGACCTGTTGTCTGAAGCAGCAGTGATTGTTCTGTTTTCTCTCTGCTTTATATCCAGGACACTCCCTGACCCAGTTTGTCCGCCACTGTGCGGATCATTTCCTGAACAGTGAGCACAAGGAGATCCGCATGGAAGCCGCCCGCACCTGCTCCCGCCTGCTCACGCCCTCTGTCCACCTCATCAGTGGCCACGCACACGTGGTTAGCCAGACTGCAGTGCAAGTGGTGGCGGACGTGCTCAGCAAGCTGCTCGTGGTTGGGATAACAGATCCCGGTAAAGTTGATTAGACAGAAGCAGTCGCGGGAAGTTTAGGGGTTTGGGGCAGGTTCATGGCATGGCCTCTCCAGGGACCTTCAGCCTCGTGACGCTCAGCTCTTTCTCTGCCAAGGTGTTGGGTTTGGCTGCTCCATCCTATTGTTGTAAGATAACCTGTCTTTAATTCTATTCTCTTTGTTCCTGTGACTAGAGAAAGGAACGACAGGTTAGATGAGAGAAGGGTATCTGGAATCCTCTCCCGAGGCTGACGGCAGTGGAGGGAACACTGGGGAAGGGCTGGAAGGATGAGCTAATTGAAGAGGTGTTCAAAGGCTCACTTGTTCTTGCAGACCCTGACATTCGCTACTGTGTCTTGGCCTCCCTGGATGAGCGCTTTGATGCACACCTGGCCCAGGCAGAGAATTTGCAGGCCCTGTTTGTGGCCCTGAATGACCAGGTGTTTGAGATCCGGGAGCTGGCCATCTGCACAGTCGGCCGGCTCAGTAGCATGAACCCAGCCTTCGTCATGCCTTTCCTGCGCAAGATGCTCATCCAGGTAATGATATGACAGTCAAAGCTAGAGGCGCTGGGAGAGGACTTTTCTCATGACAGCTGTTGGGAGAAAGAGAATTTAAAGACAGGATTGAGATGCTTGGTCAAAGCCACATTTGGCTCTAAGGTCCACGTTTCCCCGGCTTTATAATTGGCAATTCTAGTGTTTATCACCTCAATAACTCTCTTGTTAGTATAACTCCAGTGTGCCTCTTAGTCCAGACTAACCTCTCACACAGCTTTTTCCTGGCAAGTCACCAGCGATTCTATTTCTTGGTGCTCTTCCCTGCAGATGGTCTTCCCAGCACCTCTCTATCCTTCCAGGCTCCTGCTTTTCTTGCTGATGCTAGGTCAAGCACAGAGGCCAAATATGAGGTTCCAACATTGTTTCTCATAGTTATTGCTCCTGGTCTGTGGTCCCTGGCTTTCATTCTTAAACAGTGTGAGATGCCAGACTAAGCTGCTTGGACTAGAGCCTGCGGTAAATCCAGATTGACATTGCTGGTAGAGCCAGTAGGATTTTCTATTCTGGCTAAAACCTGTCTTGACCTACCCAAGTAAGTTTTCTGGCCTCCTGTGAGTGATGTGTGGTTCAGTCCTTCCTGCCTCCAGTTACTTCCACCCACCTTTTCTGGGTCTCAGTGTGGCTCACCCAGACCTTCCCTATGCCCCCATTTCTACCCTGTCCCCACCTCACCCTCTGCTTCCTAACTCTCCCCCATAGTTTCTTTTGAAATAAACACTTTTCATAACATATAAAGAACTTAAACATAGAAAATCATTAATATATATAATTTTTACCCTAGAGAAATGTTATTTATTCACAATTTGTCATAATTAAAGTGACCATAAATTATATCGTCATTCAATAAATTAGAAGATTTTACAGCGGCACTTCTGTTTTTAGCCTAATAGTTTACTTATTTAACTGCTGGCTAGGTCTGTGTTAGGAATACCTGCTGTTTTGTCTTTTAAAAATACTGTAGTTCAAATCATGCTAAATAAGCTTGATGTAGAAATATCTCCTAGTGAGAACAGCAGTGTGTTAATTCAGTTAACAGACCTTTTGAGCACCTATGTGTTCCAAGGTGTTCCAAGTATGCTGGGTGCTGGAAGCAGGGAGCAGGCCAGGTGGGGCGTGCGTCCTCTGGGAGCCTCCAGTAAACTACCAGGCCGCCTCACTGTGCTGGTACTGGGGAGCCTGAAGCACCAGTGAGTGCGCATATCAGGACTGGACTTAGCCTCCGAAACTCCAAAGTTTAAGTAATCGTTCTTGTTTTGAAGATGCAGATTTTTCCGAGATGACGTGCACGTTTTCATGCCTTGATAGGGACATTACCTAACCGTGCTTCAGCTTTTTCTTGCTGCCTTGGTCATCGAGGTGGGCATTGGGTATTGTGATTAAGGTGCAGTGATGCTCTCTAGCTCTAGAGGTGAGTTTGGGGTACTTTGATTTGGCCCTGTGCTGCCCCAGAGAGTCGTGCTCCCCTCACTGGTACCCATTTCTTCCCAGTCAGCCATCTCTCCTTGCTGTTGTGGGTCTGTTCTTAATATTCCACTCCATCCTCTCTCGCTGCTGTCTGCTGTGACAGGAAAAACAGGCTGCTAAGAGGATCCAGAAAGTCAGGATTAATCTTAAGTCAGTAACCAAGACAAAATTTAACACCACGTTGTGGACTCCTCCTCTGGGTAGCAGAGGTAGCCGGAGCTTTGTTTTTTCACTTTCCTCACTTTTCAGAGATTTCCTCTGGCAACTTCAACTCTTCAGAAGTCTGTCTATAGTAAGTTCTTAGCCCGGCCGGCATGGCTCAGTGGTTGAGTGTTGACCTATGAACCAGGAGGTCATGGGTTCGATTCCCGTTCAAGGCACATGCCTGGGTTGCAGGCTCAATCCCCATTGTGGGGTGTGCAGGAGGCAGCTAATCAATGGTTCTCTCTCATCATTGATGTTTCCTTCTCTCTCTCCCTCTCCCTTCTTTGAATGCAATTAAAACATATATTTCTAAGAAGTTCTACCCCTTACTGGTTTGGCTCAGTGGATAGAGCGTCGGCCTGCGGACTAAAAGGTCCCAGGTTCGATTCCAGTCAAGGGCATGTACCTTGGTTGCGGGCACACCCACAGTGGGAGGTTTGCAGGAGGCAGCTGATCGATGTTTCTCTCTCATCAATGTTTCTAACTCTCTATCCCTCTCCCTTCCTCTCTGTAAAAAATAAATATATGCCAAAACCGGTTTGGCTCAGTAGATAGAGCATCAGCCTGTGGACTGAAGGGTCCCAGGTTCAATTCCGGTTGGGGGCGTGTGCCTGGGTTGCGGGCACATCCCCAGTGGGAGATGTGCAGGAGGCAGCTGATCAATGTTTCTCTCTTATCGATGTTTCTAACTATCTCTCTCCCTTCCTCGCTGTAAAAAATCAATAAAATATATATATAAAAAAAAAGTTCTTTTTTTTTTATAGCAAAGGTGAAAATTTATTAAGAACAAGTACAGACTCCCACATGGGGAAAGGGAAAGATTCTCACAGCACAGACTCCCACGTGGGGAGGGGGAAAGAGCCCCCTAAAAAGTTCTTAATGTCTGTGTCACCATGAGCATAATGTGTGATTTGCTAGTGCTTGAAGGATGTCGGTACAATCATGTTATCTCTGTTCATTAAGGTCCTTGGAGATTGATTCTACTGCTATAATCCCTAACTATTTGGGTTTACCTAGATGTGCCTGAAGCCACTACTGAATGTCGGTATTTCTCTCAGCATCATAGCTGTTCTGACTATTCTCTGATTCCTTTGTCATTATTTATAGGCACGCTTAGTAATTTGCTGTCTGGACAAAGATTTTTTCCAGCAGAGAGCCCTTCCTTCATTCCTCATTTCTGCAAAACACTGTTCACAGCTATCCCTTCTCAGTCTTTTGTGACTGCTGCACTGTTAAAAGCTGTGCGCTGGAGAGGACTGTGGGACCTTGGGTGTGGTGATGGGGAGATGGGGCTGGTTTCAAACAGTGTGTCTTTCAGTCACTGCTGCCTCCAAGGCTGGGCTGCAGAAATGTCCTTTACGTGTAGAGTATCAGGCAGCTACCTCATCCACAGTGGAGTTCTGGTTCCTTCTCCTGTCCACACTTTCCCTTTGGCACGCAGTTCCTCTCTGCAATTTCCTCTGCTGCAGTGAGCCTTTCTTCCCTGCAGATTTTGACAGAGCTGGAGCACAGCGGTATTGGAAGAATCAAAGAGCAGAGTGCCCGCATGCTGGGCCACCTAGTCTCCAACGCTCCCCGACTCATCCGCCCTTACATGGAGCCTATTCTGAAGGTAACTCACGACAGACAGACTGGCACTTGCTCTGGGGTGTCTCACGCCTGCTCATTTGGGGTGATGAGACTGTTTCAGTGCTCAATGGGATGATGAACAAACTGGACAATTTCTTTGGTCCCAGGGACAAAGGCCACATCAAGCACCCTCAGTTAAAGAATCCCAAGAATCTCACAGATTGCAGCAGAAGGGTCTCCTTATAAGAGATATGCTTCCAGCACATCCTCAAATGTGTGCTTGGGAAGAAGTAGGTGGTTTGCAGCATAAAACAGCTCCCCCAAAATAACAAAAAAAAATGAGCTTTAAAATCTGAAACAACATTCAAATTTGAACATGTTAGAGCCATGTGCTGCCTTTCATAACTTATGTGAATCAGGGCAGATGGTCACACCGATATAATTTAGAGGAAGCATGGAAAAGTTTTTAAATCATGGCACTTCCCAGCTCTGTCATGTGTCAAACTTGTGCGCAGTATGGAGAAAAGTTTGAAAATCCATTTTCCAGCCCTAACCGGTTTGGCTCAGTGGATAGAGCAGGGGTGGGCAAACTTTTTGACTCGAGGGCCACAATGGGTTCTTAAACTGGACCGTAGGGCCGGAACAAAAGCATGGATGGGGTGTTTGTGTGAACTAATATAAATTCAAAGTAAACATCATTACATAAAAGGGTACGGTCTTTTTTTTCAATAGTTTTATTCATTTCAAACGGGCCGGATCCGGCCCGCGGGCCGTAGTTTGCCCACGGCTGGGATAGAGCATCGGACTGTGGACTGAAAGGTCCCAGGTTTGATTCCGGTCAAGGGCATATACCTTGGTTGCGGGCACATCCCCAGGGGGTGTGCAGGAGGCAGCTGATCAATGTTTCTCTCTCATTGATGTTTCTAACTCTGTCCCTCTCCCTTCCTCTCTGTAAAAAATCAGTAAAATATATTTTTTTTAAAAATCCACTTTCCAGAGAAATCCTGGCTTCATAAACCTCCAGTAATTTACCCATGACTGAGCTGGTCTCTGTGTGAAGTTTGCTTTTATAAAATAAAGGTTTCTCGTAGACTAACCTGCATTCAGTTTCTCATACTTTGTTTCCATAGGCTTTAATTTTGAAACTGAAGGATCCAGACCCTGATCCAAACCCAGGTGTGATCAATAATGTCTTGGCTACAATAGGAGAGTTGGCTCAGGTAAGGAGACAACTGCCTTTTCCATTGGATGGAAAGAATACTATTTCACCTCTGAGGAAGTCAAAATACTTCTTAATGTCACAAGTTCTAATTTTATCCACTCCCTCTTTTTCATGTTGTAGGTTAGTGGCCTAGAAATGAGGAAATGGGTTGATGAACTTTTTATTATCATCATGGACATGCTCCAGGACTCCTCTCTGTTGGCCAAAAGGCAGGTGAGTATCACTGAATCCTGATGGCAGGACAGAAGGACAGATTCCATGAGGCCAGGGCCTTGTCTCTCACAGTCACCTCAGTGTCTCTAGCTAGCATCTAGCACATGATATGTACTCTGGAATATTTGCTGAATGAGAAAAGGGAAGAAAGACTTGGAGCCAGAATTAGCTGTCATCCTGGCTAGGAGTCACTTTCGGCAAGGATCATGGCTGACCAGTGCCATTTCCTCTAGACAAAAGAAAATGCAACTCATCTGTCAGGGCCCAGCCCCTAAAGGGAAAAAGAAAGCCTTGGCCTTGGGCTGTGGATGCCAGCAGAGCTTTAGCCTGCCCTCCCCAGCTTGGCTTCCTGTTAGTCATTGAGGTCATTAGGTGACTAGACTAAAATTAAGAGCAGTTTTAGCCCTAACCGGTTTTGCTCAGTGGCTAGAGCGTCGGCCTGTGGACTGAAAGGTCCCAGGTTCAATTCTGGTCAAGGGCATGTACCTTGGTTGCAGGCGCATCCCCAGTGGGGGGGTGTGCAGGAGGCGGCTGATCGATGTTTCTCTCTCTCATCGATGTTTCTAGCTCTCTATCCCTCTCCCTTCCTCTCTGTAAAAAATCAATAATATATATATATATATATATTTTTTTTTTTTTTTAAAAGAGCAGTTTTAATGTCCTTTTGAGTCAGACTTCTATTATTCAGTGAGGCTATGTAAGGGCTATGGATTTCCTTTGGGAAAGGTGGGACTGTTGTTTCCTTTTTGATTTAGTGATTGTCATAAAGGTTTATAGCCTTGTTTTTATGTCCCAACTCCCAGGATTTCTGTTCATGTGTAGTGTCTTTACTGGAGATTCCTATTGGCTCAACTCACCATGTGTGCTTTTGTCTGTCCAGGTGGCCCTGTGGACCCTGGGCCAGTTGGTGGCCAGCACCGGCTATGTGGTGGAGCCCTACAGGAAGTACCCCACTCTGCTGGAGGTGCTGCTGAATTTCCTGAAGACGGAGCAGAACCAGGGCACACGGAGAGAGGTAGGGAGCGTGGCGTGCTTCGTCTTCAAAGCCTGTGCTGGGAAAACGGAGAGAGAGACACGAAAGTGTGGCATTCACATGCTCTGACAATGTTGATTAGACTTCCTGTCCCTCTCCATTCTGTTCATGTAGCTGGTCACTGAGTATGAATTGGATATCATGGAACATGAGAAGAATGCCCCTGAGAACTGTTGTAATCAGATGTTTTGATGAATGTTTTCTTTTTCCTTCCCCCTCCCCACCCAGGCCATTCGGGTGTTAGGGCTTTTGGGGGCCTTGGATCCCTACAAGCACAAAGTCAACATTGGCATGATCGACCAGTCCCGGGACGCTTCTGCTGTCAGCCTGTCAGAATCCAAATCAAGTCAGGATTCCTGTAAGTTGAGGGGACCCATGAGAGACTTGCCAAGTGTTTACCTCGCAGAGCCCTTGCCAGCTATGTTTAGAAAGAGCTGGATAACTATGAAATTAGAGCATATTGACTTGCTTTGCAACTTTGAATGAAAAGTCAGTAGTTTTCCTCTTGAATCTTATCAGGAATGCTGCTTCCCAGTGCTCCGGAGTCCTCATATCTATCCAGGTTCTTTGTCAAGGTTCAACAGGCTAAGTCTGTACTCACATTCTTGGGGCCGATGAGAGAGATGTAAAATACCATCCCAACATTTCTGTTCACATCTCATGCTTTGTTAGTGCTTCTCTATTTTCTATTGTTTTCTATTCCCATGGCACCCAAGGAGGAAGAGGGTAGAATTTTAATTGATAGGAAAATCTGAGGCAAGGCTCAGGAGCCTGGGAACACGAGTAGCAATCAGATTCCAGGGCTCTTCTGTCCATCAAGTGGTCTGGCCCTAGAGCCTCTTTGCCTGTGGACATATTGTCTAAGACAGTGATGGCGAACCTATGACACACGTGTCAGAGGTGATGCGCGAACTCATTTTTTTGGTTGATTTTTCTTTGTTAAATGGCATTTAAATATATAAAATAAATATCAAAAATATAAGTCTTTGTTTTACTATGGTTGCAAATATCAAAAAATTTCTATATGTGACACGGCACCAGAGTTAAGTTAGGGTTTTTCAAAATGCTGACATGCCGAGCTCAAAAGGTTCGCCATCACTGGCCTAAGAGCTTGGATAGGGTGTGGGGATGCAGGAGAATTTAAAAAAATAATAATTTTTATTGAATTTAGAGAGGAAGGAAGAGATAGAAACATCAATGATGAGAGAGAATTATTGATTGGCTGCCTCCTGCACGTCCCCTACTGGGAATTGAGCCTGCAACCCAGGCATATGCCCTTGACTGGAATCGAACCTGGGACTCTTTAGTCCGCAGGCTGACGCTCTATCCACTGAGCCAAACGGGCTAGGGTGAGAATTTTCTAATCATACCCATTGTTCATCACGGCAGGCTTATTTCCAAGTGTGGAAGTTCACCAATGACTCTCCCACTGTCCAGCAAAATGTTTTTTACCCAAAATAAAATAATTTGTTCCTAAGTTCTATGGATGGGATCATGTTGCTTCCAATTTGTTCTTCCATATTATAGAGGTGTACCTGTGATGTTACCCTGTCAAGAGCAGAGCCTGAGCCATGTCCCTCCACGTGTTCCCCTTACTCAGCAATGCCAATCATCCAGTCTTACCCTGTCCTTAGTGTACCATAAACCACCCATCCCAAGTCTTTGAAATCCTTGTTCAGGTCAGGTAGTATTTGCCACTCACTTGTCTCAATTGCCATGGGGACCAAGCAACTGCTGAACAGATGTTTGCCTAATTTAATTCCCTTTATTTTCATTTGGGAGAGTAATTATTTTTATAGATGGTTTCAGCTACAAAGTTGTGAACTGTACTGGTAAGAAGCAATTTAAAGAAAAACCCATCATGTACTGTTTTAGGCTCTAGTGGTTTAGGTAATAGGAAAGCCAAAAACTGTTTAGTCCTTGATGCTGAGAATCTATCCACTGGTTCCTACTATATCGTGTATTTCCAATGGTGTTGGACCAAGGGAGAAGGATATGAATGCTCATGGCGGTCAGGAGGTTTTTCTATTGTTGTTAACCAAACCATGCTGTGCCTGAAGTCAGTCGTGTCATGTACAGCTCATGATTCTCGTTGTCCTGTCCTAGCTGACTACAGCACCAGTGAAATGCTGGTCAACATGGGAAACCTGCCTCTGGACGAATTCTACCCAGCCGTGTCCATGGTGGCCCTGATGCGGATCTTCCGAGACCAGTCCCTCTCGCACCACCACACCATGGTTGTCCAGGCTATCACCTTCATCTTCAAGTCCCTGGGGCTCAAGTGTGTGCAGTTCCTGCCCCAGGTCATGCCCACATTCCTGAATGTCATTCGGGTCTGTGATGGGGCCATCCGGGAAGTAAGTAGCTAAAACTTCAACCCTTGCTCCTCCCTGCTCTAAGCCACACCTGAATGGAAGGTCTGTCTGTTCCTAAGCTTCCTAATAATGCACTCTGCTGGCTCTTGAACCTGATGCCTCTCCTCTTCCTGTTTTTCCTCCAGAGTAGATTTTCTATCTTCTTTCAGGTTTTGTATAACATAACTAAAGAACCATATACTTAGCGGCTCATGTTCCTTGATGTCTGTAATGTACTTTTATAGGAACCATTTCACAAAAACTGTCAGCAGTGATTCTGTGAGGAGGTGGCCAGGAAATATTAGGGATAGCTCTACTGAGTTAAACCTGTGCCGTGCAGTGACCAGTTCTAACCACCTTAGAATCCAGTGGTGTCCCTGTCATTAGAAACAGCTAAATTCGCTTTGAGCCCAATCCCGTATGTCCTGTCAATCTCACCTCTTCAGTTAATGAGTTCTGTAATTTTGTTACTCACTATTTAAAGTACTTTATTTATCCCCAACTTAGCCAGGTTTCAGATTGCAAGAGTGAAAATATGTATGTTCATCACTAAATTATTCTTTCTTTCTTTCTTTTTTAAAAAATATATATTTTATTGATTTCTTACAGAGAGGAAGGGAGAGGGACAGAGAGCTAGAAACATCGATGAGAGAGAAACATCGATCAGCCGCCTCCTGCACACTCCCCACTGGGGATATGCACGCAACCAAGGTACATGCCCTTGACCAGAATCGAATCCGGGACCCTTGAGTCCGAAGGCCGACGCTCTATCCACTGAGCCAAACCGGTTAGGGCACTAAATTATTCTTGATAATGGAGGGCAGCAAAGACACGAGAGCTATAAAAATACTTTGGGGATAAAAATCTTTGGGGGAAGGGCATTTAGAATATGATTTACTTAATATTGAAGATCATAACAAAATAAAAACTACACCCTGAAGACCTCTTTTACCTGGAAAGTACTTGGGGTTTCCCTTCCCTAAGTCCTCCTTATTCCCAACTTTATTTAGTGGATGGCATTTTTACTTACAGTTGCAAGGTATCAACCTAAATAGAATTTCCTTATCCCATCCCTTCCCCAATTTGCTTGCTGTTTTAATTTCTTAGAGACAGTTAACTTAATAATTAAGACCTAATTAATTGAGTTAATTACTGAAAATGCATTTCAGTGCCCATAATTGTATTATATAGCTGTATTTATTTTTAGAAAGTAATTGGTAGTGAATTAGAGTTGAATAAACAAAAGGTACATTTATAGTTGATTAAAGTTTTTTGTTGACTTTGGAGTCTGGTGACTTAAGAAATTCTTCAGTGATAGCTGACATTCATTGAGTACTCAGCAGTATTCATGTTCCTGTTCTTGTGCTTTCCAGATATTATCCCATTTAACTCTTGCAGCAAGCCTGTGAGACAAAGACTATTATCTCCATTTTTCCTCTGAAGGAGGAAATGAAGGCTGGGCACAGAGAAGTGAAATGAAGTTCACAAAGCTAATAGGTGCTAGAATGGCTCACACTAGTCAGTCTGGCCCCAAAGCTCCTGCTCTGCAGGAACTGGTATGCCTGATGTATGAAGCCATTGACGGTTATTTCTAGCCCCCGCTACTATCACCACCAAATGTTTTAAAACTTTGAACTTAGTAGATAGAATGTGTGGAAACTGATTCCATTGTTGTCCTTATTCATTCACATGGACTTAAGGTGAGCCCGGGAGTTCTGCGTCCTTCCTGGTGCCAATGTGCTGACCTCTCTCTGTTTCAGTTTCTGTTCCAGCAGCTGGGGATGTTGGTGTCCTTTGTGAAGAGCCACATCAGACCTTATATGGATGAAATAGTCACCCTCATGAGAGTGAGTAGAAATTAATGCCTTGGTCTGCTCATCAGTGTTGGGTCTGTGAACTCGGAGCAGGTTTGGATAAGGTGGACATTCTTCCATGGGTCCTGGTAGAACTCTTACAACCCAAGTATAAGCTGGAGGAAGGTGTCCCACTGACTTAGGAAAGGGGGCAGAGGGTTATTGCTGCAGGCTCCCAGGTACAAGAGAACCGGTGTGAAGTCTGCAGAGGAATCCTGAGGCAGTTGTTCTGCCAGAAATAGGCTCTTGAGTTCTTTACCTCACACACAACAAAGCAATTTCACTTAATATCACAACAGTGCTTTACTATGCCCATGAAACCCTCTTTCTAACTGCCCATAAAACCAGGGGCCTGAGAGCTCTGGGGACTGGGTCTCCTGTATGATGGACTCCTGTCAGGCACCAAGGAAGAAGGTGCTGCTTCCCCTGCTGCCTTCAAAGGCATAAATGCTGCCTCTGACTGCAGTGGCACATGCAGAAAGGCTCACGTCCCAGGTTTTATAACGTTCTTTCAGCAGGTGCAGGACTCCCCATTGATGGCAATAGCGATTTTCTATTTGAGTGTGAGGCCTGCTTCCTGCTGTTCTATATAATTTAAATGTTCTGTTGGGAAGGTTGCTTGCAGAGATGACTGTGTCCTCAAAGAATTAGAAGACAATCCTTCCATTGATTTCTTTTCTTCCATACCAGCCCTTTGTAGTTAGCTTGGAAGAAGCAGCAGGACTGAAATCAAAGTGGCTGGCTTCAAAAATGGAACTTCCCGAAACTGGGTCTCAGAACTGAAAACTCCTCCACGTGTGAATAATTAAAGCCGCTCTGTTCCCTGGCTGCTGCCACAGCAGCTCTACATGGAAGAGTCAGGCAGAATGCTAAAGAGCCTGGCGGACGGTCCTGGGGGAGGGGCGGGGAGAAGCAGTGTACTTGTGTTTGAAGCTGAAGTGATCTGTGACTTATCCCCAAAAATACTAATGACCAAAACATAGGGATTTGAGTCAGGGAGCCTCACACCTGAAAAATACAGCCTTTATTTCTTCCAAGATAGAGAAGGTGCAACAGGGCTCCTTTGTTGGCTGTTGATCCTGGTGTTTTAATGAGCTCCCCTGAGCCCAGGAAGAGAGCAGTCTTTGTGAACACTGATCCAGCCCACATCCCTGGGCAGGCTGCCTGGCTTCTTTGAGTAGAGCAACCCCTGTGAGGAGCCGAGAGAATACAGTGGGGGGGTAGGGGCGCTTTCTCTAAAGAAGGCAGAGTGTAGTACAAATGAATGAACATCAGAAAAACGGTGGAGACCATAAGATCTGTGGTGTTTCTTTGGCAAAGCTTTCTTATCTAGAGAAAAAATAGCTGTTCCAAAGAGATTACTTCTCACTCCAAGCAGAGAGAAAGAACATTTTACCAGCATCTTTTAGTATGGTTTTTACTTTCTAAACGACTATACTTTTTAAAAAAATTTAAGTACCTTATGCTTCTATGTAAAGTCTTTCTCTTGAGAGGTTATCCTTTGTTTTTATTGATTTCTACTCTGAATTATTTGGGGGCCCAAGAGTGTTAATAGGCATGTGTTGCCATCATTATGGTTTCTGTTATCAGGTCTCCTGTGGAGGTTCCAAAGAAGGCAGGAGGCCGCTGTCTTTTTTAGTTGACTTTAAGTGACTGCTTTTCCTGGAGTCAGAGACTTGGACCAATTTGCCTCGCACTGCTGAGGCAGAATCTGTGGCCAGTTGACCAAATTTTTATTTTAGTAACTTTTATAGAATCTATATATATAAAAACATAAGTGACCTTCCGACCAGTAGCTATGACGTGCAATCACTACCAGGAGGCAGATGCTCAACATAGGAGCTGCCGAGCTGCGGTGACTTTGCAGCTGCAATTCTCGGGTGATGCACCCGGAACCAGAGAGGAGAGCCTGCAGGTGCGTCACCCAAGAGCCGCCCTCTCACAACCTGGGACCCCTTGGGGGATGTCAGAGCCGGTTTCGACCCGATCCCCACAGGCCAGGCCAAGGGACCTCACTTGCCAGAGAGACCCCCCACTCCGCAGACGCCCTTTGAGCCTCAGTGCCACCCCAGATGCAGCCGGTGCCACCCCAGGTACAGCCGGCCAGGGAGGGACCGCGGGTGGTTGGCTCCAGGGCATGTCCGGCCCATCTCACCCAGTCCCGCCCCACTGGCCACCTTCTAATTTTCTTTCAATGTGCACAAATTCATGCACCGGGCCTCTAGTGTAATTATATGGGTATAGAAAGTGCTTTTTTTTTTTTAAAGGATGTTTTTATTGATTTTTTAGAGAGAGGGAGGGAGGGAGGGAGATAGAGGAACAGAAACATTGATGAGAGAGCAACATCATCAATCAGCTGCCTCCTGCACACCCCCCATGGGACCAAGCCTGCAACCCAGGCATGTACCCTGACCAGGAATCAAACTGGCGGCCTCTTGTTCCCAGGGTGGATGCTCAACCATTGAGCTACACCAGCCAGGTGAAAAGTGCTTCTTTTATGCCACTATCCAGGCCTGAAAATGATATTGGACAGTTGTCAGATGATAACCAACAAAGTCTAAATTCAGAAAGGGCAGGACACGTTACAGTGGAATAGCCCTTTGGGAGAGACCAGGTGATACCCAAAGTAAAGAATCCACCCTGGACTCCTTGAGAGCTCCAGGTGACGTATACTTAGTCATTTGTTTGTTCTGTAAAGGTGTGTTTGGCTGGAATATGCCATGTGCTCTACTAGATTCTGGGGAGTTGGGTGGATCAAAGGGGTTCTTGCCCTTAACTAGCTTACAGTCTAGCAGAGGAAGAGTTGCAATGAGAATTATTACAGGTGCTAGAAAAGAGGAGGGCAAAGGGACCAACATGGGTAACGGCAGGAGAGGAGGAAAGCCTT
The DNA here is from genome assembly GCF_014108235.1 of Myotis myotis. NCBI lineage: Eukaryota > Metazoa > Chordata > Mammalia > Chiroptera > Vespertilionidae > Myotis > Myotis myotis. The sequence goes on along the minus strand of NW_023416324.1, from coordinate 5,133,829 downwards.
CATAGAAGTGAGGCTTGAGTCAGGTCTAGAAAGAGGTGCTCAACTCTTGCCCAGCTAAGAGGTGGGATTCTAGGTAAAGAGCAGCATGAGCAAAGCACAGAAGAGCACAAGTAGCCTTGTGCATTCAGAGAAATGCAGTTTTAATTTGTTCACTGTCACTGTGACAATACAAGGAGGCCCAGGGAGAGGAGAGGGAAAGGGTTTATCTTGGGGCAGACCGTGTCAGTATGTTTTTGCTCCTTTTGGCCATCTCAGTTCCTTGGTTCATACCTCAGCAGAGGGAAACCTGACTTTGCTCCGCTCTCCCCTCTTTATAGGAATTCTGGGTCATGAACACCTCAATCCAGAGCACGATCATTCTTCTTATTGAGCAAATTGTGGTAGCTCTTGGGGGTGAATTTAAGCTGTACCTGCCCCAGCTGATCCCACACATGCTACGGGTCTTTATGCATGACAACAGCCCAGGCCGCACCGTCTCCATCAAGGTGAGTAGCCAGAACTTCTGTAGAGCAGCGGTTCTCAACCTGTGGGTCGAGACCCTTTGGCGGTCGAACGACCCTTTCACAGGGGTCGCCTAAGACCATCCTGCGTATCAGATATTTACATTATGATTCATAACAGTAGCAACATTACAGTTATGAAGTAGCAACGAAAATAATTGTATGGTTGGGTCACAACATGAGGAGCTGTATTTAAAGGGCCAGAAGGTTGAGAACCACTGCTCTAGAGAGATTTCCAGCATCCATCAAGGTCAGCTGGGAGACAAGACCCTGTTCTGAGTGTCAGGGTGGTGCTTGGTCCACAAGACTAACTCCAAAGAATACTAATACCTGCTACACACAGCTTATAGTTTGCAGAATGTGTATTGTCCTTGATTATCCTTATGTTTTGTCTCCTTTAATGGATTATTTTTGGTAAATGTTTTATCTCAGACCAGTTTTTTTCAGTTGTCTAGCATCGGATTCCTTACCAATTGAAATAAGCTCAGAGAAAGCAGAGTAATCTGTAAGCAAAATAAAATGAGGGGAGAAAATGCTGCCGAAAGAATGTAGTTCAAAGCTACTTAATAAAGGCTTTTCGGAGGCCCCAAAGAATTTGAATTCCCCATAGCACTGCCCCTCCATGTACTTCAGTACTTGACCCCTGACCTCACGTGTCCGTTGCTGTGCCTTTGCTCCCTCTGCAGTTGCTGACTGCAATCCAGCTGTTTGGCGCCAACCTGGACGACTATCTTCACTTGTTGTTGCCGCCCATCGTGAAGCTGTTTGATGCCCCTGAAGTTCCACTGCCATCTCGGAAGTAAGCACCTGCTCTTGGGGACGAACAGTCAGCAGGCCTTTAGCATTCTGTTGAAAATGTCCTGTTTTAAAATTCCCAGGCCATCTTTTGTTGTTGTTATTGCAACTCCCATTATTTTAGTCCAGAAATGTTCCAGATTTATGGAAATCTTAACTGTCCCCATCCCACTGAAATATATGTTAGATCCATGTCACCCAAAATTCCTCAGAAGCCATCCCTCCCCATTCGGCACTGATTGCTAAGGTAGCCCTCAGCCACCTCTCTTCCTTTGGGGTTATATGTTAGCAGTTACTGTATGTCAGTGATTGTTATAGGGCAGCTCTGGAGACAGTGGACCGCCTGACAGAGTCCTTGGATTTTACTGACTACGCCTCCCGGATCATTCACCCGATTGTTCGAACCCTGGACCAGTGCCCAGAACTGCGTCCCACAGCCATGGACACGTTGTCTTCCCTCGTCTTCCAGCTGGGGAAGAAGGTGAGGCAGTCTCTGTGGACACACTCTTCTGCCTGCCTTTGGTGGAAGACTGGTGGACTTCTCCATCTGTCAGTCTGTAGGCCTCACACTCTGTCAGAAAACTAGGAATTATAGGCGCTTTTTTTTCTCCCTTTATTCAGCAAATATTTATTGAGCCACCTATTTGGCGGGTGAAGTGCTGCTCTGGGGATAACCTAATAAACAGAATAACGTCCTTGTTTTCACAGAGCTTACATTCCAATGAAGCCAAAGTTAGTACACGCAGTTTGTCTCAGAAGAATGGTGGAGGGAGTGGGAGAGATGCTCTTTATTCAGGGTAGACAGGGAGCATCTCTGGTAAGTTGACATTTGAGCAGAGACCTAAATAAAGTAAAGGCCCAATCCCAGAGAGAGAGGGGTGCAGGCAGAAGGAATAGCAATGCAAGGGTGGGAGATGGCAGCGTGCCTGAAGAGTCAATGAACAGCAGGAGAGCAGTGAGACTTCAGAGGAGGAAACAGGGAAAGTGCTTAGAAAAGGTCCGAGATAAGGCAGGGCTGGGTTGGGGCATGGAAACTTGGTGTTGGCTGGCAATATTCAAAATGTAGTCCCAGATGAGCAGTGTCCTAATCTACATAGCTGGGAGCTGTTAGGAATGCAGATGCTCGGCCTCAGCGCAGACCCACTGAACCGGACACTCTGGCTATAGAGCCAACGATCTGGTTTCATAAGCCCCCCCAACCCCCTGCGGTGATTCTGACGCCATTTGCACATGATTGTTGTAGCCATTGTACTTTGGCTTTTACTCCAAGAGCCAAGACTGGAAGTCTCTGGAGGATTTTGAGCACAGGACGACTATGATCTGACCTAAGATGTTTAAATGATTACTCTCAGTGCCGTGTGGAAGAGTAGCCTAGGCCACGAAGGAAGCAGAGAGGCTGTTTTAGGCTGTTGCAGTAACCCAGATGAAGGTATCTGGATAGATTTATAGCAGGAGAGGGTGAAAAGATTCTTCTGAATACCGCAGAGCTAGCCCCACACTCAGAAGAAATAGCTATAATGTAGTGGGGGTAATGTTCTTTTCTCAACTTTCCACTCTCCAAAGTAATGGTTTCTGATCTCCTTCCTCCTGTTATAGTACCAAATTTTCATTCCAATGGTGAATAAAGTTTTGGTGCGACACCGAATCAACCATCAGCGCTATGATGTCCTCATCTGCAGAATTGTCAAGGTGAATTGCACTTCATTTTTGTTTCTAAATCCCTTGTTGTCTTTCCTATTGGTATTTTTTAATCTTACCTATGGGACTATATCTACATTTTTAGTTCTCAACCAGGGATTGGCAAAAAAACCCCAAAACAACACACAACAACTACATTTTTTTCAGGTTTGCAGGCTACTAATACGTGGTCTCTGTGGCAACCACTCAGCTCTGCCACTGCCTCCTAAAAGCAGCTATATGCACACATACGAATGAGCCTGGTTGCATACCAGTAATATTTTACCTATGGACACCAAAATACAGTGCTCTGATAATTTAATATGTTACAAAATAGTCATCATCTTTTGATATTTTCAGCCATTTAAAAATGTAAAAACCATTCTTGGCTCTTGGGCCACACAGGCACAGGCTGCGGACTCTTTGCTGCCCCTGCTCCTCATCACTTCACCATTGCTCACAGTTGCTTCCTCTGTGCCAGTTGCATGCTCATACTCCTGTCAGTGCTTGTCAGTGACCTAGGGTGACCAACACAGACTGGTCTGCAGTGGGGAATACAGCCTCATTTTGTCCATACTTGGAGCCATGCCTACCTAAGTCCTGGCTCGTCCAGAAGATGTGACCCTCGCAGAACTTAAGGATGTTTTCCAAACTGGGAACATCTTGTGGAGTTGCAGGTCTTGTCTGTCAATCTCTGGTTGCAGGGCTACACCCTGGCCGATGAAGAGGAGGACCCTTTGATTTACCAGCATCGAATGTTGAGGAGTGGCCAAGGCGATGCATTGGCTAGCGGACCAGTAGAAACGGGACCCATGAAGAAACTCCACGTCAGCACCATCAACCTCCAAAAGGCAGGTCTATCGTTTTTTGGGAGACTTGGAAAGGAAAGCCCTCCTCTTCTGTCTTGTTCAAAACTTTCAGTGCTTGCTACCTTTTGTTAAAAACAACCAAAGACCAGCCCAGGAATTTTTCTGAAAATCTAGATACCATCAACTCAGGTCATTTTGTCTTTCTTGGGGTAGCTGAATTATAATTCTTTTTTATTTTTATTTATTTTTTAAATATATTTTTATTGATTTCAAAGAGGAAGGAAGAGGGAGAGAGAGATAGAAACATCCATGATGAGAGAGAATCATGGAGGATCAGCTGCCTCCTGCAAGTCCCCCACTGGGGATCAAGCCCACAACCTGGGCGTGTGCCCTTGACCAGAATCGAACCTGGGACCTTTCATTTCGCAGGCTGACGCTCTATATCCACTGAGCCAAACCAGCTAGGGCTATAATTCTTTTTTATTAGAGGGAAAATAAAGAACAAAGTGGCCTTTTGTGCTTTGATAATAAAACGTTCTGTTGCAAATAACGTTTGTTACATGAACGAAACACAACCAGTGAGCCCCCTAGTTAGCACTGAGACTGATGCAGGCTTTTTAAAGCAGGGCTTCTCGGACTTCTCGGGCACGTGGGGTTTACCAACCGCTTTAACTGCTTGTTAAAATGCTTGTTCTGATTCAGGTGGGTTGAAGTCAGGCCTGATACTTTGCATTTCTAACAAATGCCTAAGCTACTGGTTCACAGAACACACTTAGAGTAGCTATACTGACCAATGCTTGGGACATAACCAGCTGATGTATGCCATCAGTCATACACTTCCAAACAGGCAGTTTCATAACCTCTGTAATGGATCTGAGCAGAATAATCATAGTTATATCACTGGCTTTTAAGTAAATACACCAGGTTGCTTATTTTTCCCACTTGGCATTAGTCTTTAGTGCTTCTGAGGAGTGTAAGCGGTTCGCAGTTTGGAGTTTAACATGGTATTCCTCACTGTTAGCAGCTGACCCAAGGCAGCTAGCTGCACTTAGAGTGTAGCGGCAGATCAAGGTGAGGAACTGGACAGGACTGAGTCCCAACTGACCCTTCTCTTCTTGGCCAAGCCCATAAAGATGTGAGCACAGACCTGTGGGCATGTGTTCACACACAGTTCAGCACATTTGGAGTTTATTACTGACTGTGATGTCAGTCTTTATCCGCCCAGACAGCTTAAAATGACCACTGCTGAGAGATGTATGATAGTTTCAGATGGCCTGGTGAGCGATCCCTGGGTCAGGAGTGACAGTTTTCCCGCTGTGGGCTTTGGACTGCTGGCCCCAGACTCGAGGAGGAAGAGAAAGGTCATCAGTCACCTGGCATTCCCAGGCAGTTTTGAGGCCACCTTATTGACACCTCACACTTGAGGGAAGGACTGAGCAAGAAGGCCATTTCCACCGTGATGTTTTCAGCTGCCTAGGTTCAGAATGTTCTTCCAACCAGGCAGCTGTCCACCCTGCTTTAGAGCTTTGGTCTCTATTTTAGGAAATTCCCCAATAGTCAAGCTTGTTTCCAGGAAGTTTTGCTTTCTACTCAGGACTTGGAAAAATAAGCATAACCATTGCCAAATCAAAAAAAGAAAAATCTCTAGATTATGTACCCTGAGAGAAGAGATCAAGTTCAAAAGCCTTGAGCAAAATCCTCCAGAGCTACCTCTCAGCTCCATTTCATCAAAAAGTAAATTGTGCTTCTACATATGTACTAGTATGTGTTGACAATTAGGGATTGGAATAGTTGCCAGTTTTCATCAGCTTTCAAAATAAGAGTTTGCCACCTCAGTCACCTTTCTATTGGCAGTGCTAATAGAGGATTTCCATGGTACAGAAAACCATTATGTATACATGTTGAATACCTTCCAGGATTTTCAGCAGTTTTTACTGTCTTACAATCATCTATTAGGTCTACCTTCTGAATGAGTAAGCTGACATCCCAGCAACCTGTACCAGCATTACCAGACAAAGCAGTCAGCAGGCGGTGGGCAGGTGGCAGAAGGAAACTGGTATCTAAACAGTTACTAGAGAATGCAGAGAATTGAGAGTTTAAATTAAAGAACACAGGGAAAGGCCCATGTGGAGGACTTGGCCGTTAAGCTTTTTTTAAGACCTATCTGCTATCATTGATCAGGTGATAACAACAACAATGATATCAGTAACAGCTACCAACATTTGTTGAGTGCTTTCTGTGTGAGCCACATTACGTATATTGATTCATTTAATCTTCACAATAACCCTATGAGTTAGGTGCTATTATTAATGTCCCCATTTTACAGCTGTGGGCATTGAGGCACTGAAAGGTTAAGTAATTTGCCCAATGTCAGCTAGAAAATGGTGGAGCCTGGATTTGACCTAAATAGTGTGACTCCAAAGCCAGTCTCTTAACCACTGTGCTGAATTGCCTCTGCCTTAGCCAGGCTCAGCCTCATGTTAATAGAGGGCAAAGACAGTAATACTTTCTTGCATGTGTCCAGCTTTTAAAATGCCTTGTACTACAGTGCAGCTATCCGGAGACTCACTGTGTAGGGAGGAAGCTAGAAATCCATGGATAGAAAAGGACCGATGTTTCTATTTCATTCAGCAGAACAGGGTCTAAAAGGCAAGTCTTTAGTACAGAGGTGGGCAAACTTTTTGACTCGAGGGCCACAATGGGTTCTTAAACTGGACCGGAGGGCCGGAACAAAAGCATAGATGGAGTGTTTGTGTGAACTAATATAAATTCAAAGTAAACATCATTACACAAAAGGGTACGGTCTTTTTTTTTTTTTTAGTTTTATTCATTTCAAACGGGCCGGATCCGGCCCACGGCTGCTTTAGTATCTAGTTGTACTCTTCCTTCTAATTCAGGGGTGTTCATTGTGTGCTCAGTGAGAATGCTTCACATAACTTTTTAGTTTGTCTCTTCTAGTATCTCTACTTCACTTTCTGGTATAAAATAGTAATTTGTGTAATATCACTCATTGGTAACTCATCAAAAGCAGCGGCAAATTGTACAACTGAAACTTACATAATTTTATTAACCAGTGTCACCCCAATAAATTCAATAAAAAAGCATCAGTGCCCAGCCAGTGTGGCTTAGTGGTTGAGCGTTGACCCATGAACCTGGAGGTCATGGTTCAATTCCCAGTCAAGGCACATGCCTGGGATGCCAACTTGATCCCCGGTAGGGGGTGTGCAGGAGGCAGCTGATCAATGTTTCTCTTTCATTGATGTTTCTACCTCTCTATCCCTCTCTTTTCCTATCTCTGAAATCAATTTTTAAAAAATAACTTTTTTTTGTTGTTTAAAGCAGCAGCAAATCTCCAGTTTATCCCAGGAAGGGGATGGACTGAGTTGGTGGTGGTTAGGTGCTGTAGCACCTAGGGGCCTCTTCACTCCCTATTCCACTTCACTTGAGAACTTCTTTTGTAACTTCAGTGATTTCCTAGTTCAGGGAGGATTGACATGTCTATTCTGCTGAAGAAATCTTTTAAGAATATATAAAGTTTGGGGTTTAGTAGTTAGGACCAGGCCAGTACAAAAGAGATGTCATTTTTGTAATAATTGCAACCATTTTTTGCTCATCTTTTCCAGCTAGGCCCTTAAGATAACATTACCCTCAGGTGAGGAAGACTGAGGCTCAAATGTAGCAAACAAGTAAATTGCCCAGAGTGCTATGACCGCTAAGTTGCAGAACTGGGATTCCAACCAGGTGTTTCTAACCAAAGTAACAGGCACCTACGTGCACAGCACTTACTGTGCCAACCACTGTTATAAACCCGTTACACATATAAACTTAGTTAATCCTTAAAACACCCTATGAGGTGGGAACTATTTTCCTTATTTTACAGAGGCAGAGACCAAAGCACAGAGGGGTTAAGTGACTTGCCCCAGAGGAGGAAACTGAGGCACAGAGGAGTTAAGTAATTTGCCCAAGGTTAAACAGCCAGATTTACACTCAAGCCGCTGAGATCCAGGGTGTGGCTGTTGGTCACTGCACTGTACTGCCTGTATCTAGAGCCTGAGTCTTTCCATCCATCTCCCTACGCTGCCCCTGAAGTAATTCTCAGTGCCTGGAGGGCCCAGAGTCTTGAAAAGTTGGAGGGCATGTACTAGAAAGTAAAAACAAAATCTGCTGTACACCTTTTGTCTCATTCCACTATGGTGCCATGTGCCTTGGGCTCACTGCTCATCTGATTGTAATATGACTCATGATGCTGAGAACCTGAGCGTTTCTCTTCTCCCTGTGTGACTCTACTGTCAGATGAGCCAGAGCCCTAATACAGAGAGTGCCCAGGGCCCTTCCCACACTGCACAGGCCATTCGTTGAATGTACTCTGAATGTGACAGTCCCCATCCTCTCTGGGTCTGTAGAGCTCTCTGCTTTGCTGATAGAATCCAGCACAAATGAGTGGTAAAACAGGCTTTTTCTATACTGTTGTATATTTTAGAGGTTGCTGTTTTTGCTCTTTGGCTTTTAATTAAATATTACTCTTTCATATTTGTGCTCTGGGGGAATTTTATAAATCAAAGAAGTAGGATAATAATTACATGGATGAGGGCTCTTTACATTTGGCCCTTGAAGCTGATGGTTTTCCGTTGTCACCTGTGGAATTAGGCCTGGGGAGCTGCCAGAAGGGTCTCCAAAGATGACTGGCTAGAATGGCTGAGGCGGCTGAGCCTGGAGCTGCTGAAGGACTCCTCATCGCCCTCCCTGCGCTCATGCTGGGCCCTGGCTCAGGCCTACAACCCTATGGCCAGGTATGATGTGTGGGCTCCTTCTGCACAGCCTCAGATCGGTTCGAGAGGATTTACACATAGAAAATCACATACAAGAATTGGTAATAGTAATAGGCAACCATAAAAGGGCTAGTAGTTTTGTTTGTTTGTTTGTTTTTGTTTTTTATATATTTTATTGATTTTTTACAGAGAGGAAGGGAGAGGAATAGAGAGTTAGAAACATCTATGAGAGAGAAAAACATCGACCAGCTGCCTCCTGCACACCTCCCACTGGGGATGTGCCCGCAACCAAGGTACATGCCCTTGACCGGAATTGAACCTGGGACCTTTCAGTCCGCAGACCAAGGCTCTATCCACTGAGCCAAACCAGTTTGGCAAGTAGTAGTTTTAATCTTGCTAACTTCTGGGGGGGGTGGGGAGGGAGTACACAAAAAGCAAATGGAAAAGCTCATATTGCAGGAAAAGCATCCATTTTAATCTTGCTGGTAGGCTTTTCTTAGTAGATTTAGGTCCAAAATTTTAATTAAAAGTCATTTATAACTCTGAAAACAACTATATAATAGTTTAATATAGCCTGTTTCCAATAATAATATTTTCTAATTATTTATTGCTGCATTACAAATACCCCAGAACTTAGTGGTCTAAAACAACAACAGTCATTTTATTTGGCTCATGAATCTATAATTTAGGCAGAACTTGTGGAAACAGCTGACCTCTGCTCCACAAAGAATCAGTGGGGGTGTTCATCTGGGGACTGGAAGGTTTACTTTCAAGATGGCTTATTCATATGTCTGGCAAGTTGGGGCTGAGTAGCAACTAGAAATTCAGCCCTGGCTAGGGCCCTTGGTTCCTCTCCCCATGAATCGCTTGGTGGATTGCTTGGGCTTCCTAGGAGAATACTGGCTGGGTTCAAGAGTGAGTGTCCCCAAGGAAGTGCATGGACCAGTATTTGTATGACCTAGCCTTGGAAGTCCCATAGTGTCACTTCTGCCAGACTGTAGTCCAAGATAGTCAACAAAGACCCACTCATATTCAAGGGGCAGTGTTTAATTGACAGATAGGGACGTGGATGCCCCATGATAGGGGAGTAGCACAATTCTAGAAGAGTATATGCAATAGGAGAGTGTTTCAGCCATCTTTGGGAAATAGAATTTGCCATGAAAAACACTTTTAACTAGTAAATCTTAAACAGTTATTAAAAATTAGGTTTATAAAAAGTTATGTATGCAAAAGATTTATAGTATAGTGTAAGTGAATAAAATGGAATACAAAATGGCATAAATGTGTGTTTAAAACTATTAAAAACATATGTACATAGGGAAAAGATTAGAAAGTAATACAACAATGATTATCTCTGAGTAGAAAGATTTAAGCAATAATTATTTTCTCTTCATTTTTTTCCCCTATTTTCCAAAATTTTCTACAGTGGACCATTATTATTTACACTGAGGCATAAACTGGTGGTTTAATGGACAGATAGCTCTTCTCATTCACCAGAAGCAAAGAGCACGGCATTTCATTTCATTTCACTTTTGGCAGCACAGCAGGTGTGCTGTTGGAGTGTATTTAGCAGGTGGTGGTGATTTAGCAGTGTATTTAGTGATGGTCCCTGAGACTGTTGCTTTGATGCCATGATTTGGTTCATCTCATTTCTTTCAAGTATTTTTCTCATGCTTTAAAAATAGTTCCTAGGACTTCTCTGTTTCCATAGTGTGCAGATTCCGTATGTTTAGCTGGCGTGGCGTACCTCTCTTCTGCTCCAAGTCACTTTTGAGCATAATGCCATCCAAGAGAGACTTGTGATAAATACACACATATGTGTTTATCTTCTTAGTGCCACATATTTTCATTTGGGACCCAATGTGGCCTCGGACCTAAATCAGAAAGCTTTATTTCTTAATTTGCATGGGACTTCTTCCCATCTTTGTGTTATCCTTTGAATTTCAGATATTGTTCTTTCCATCACATTCCAAGATTACATACATTGGTCTGATTTAATCTTTTAATGTAACAAAAAGTGAATGCAGAGCCATCAAATGCTAAACCTACACATTATAAGCATATTCTGTAGTTTCCAAGTCCCCTCCCCTCAACATTCACCTAAAAAGAGGGGTAGGATTAAAGGCCAGATGTCAGGGGTAGCATATATGTCCACCCATATGATGCTGTAATGATTTTTAAAAATAGTTTTAGTAACCTTAGAAATGGCACCTCTGGTTCCAGGTCTTCCTAAGGTCCCAGCTGTAAGAGACTGGCTCAGACAATCCTTCAAGACTTACAGACTTGGATTCTATCCTCTAATGCTTCCAGTTTCTTAAGTTCTGTTGTCATTTTGTTTATGACTATCCAAAAAAAGGATTCTGGTTTTATTTTGAAAAGAAGTAGCAGATGCTGCCTTTGCCATTTCCAATTTTAGGAATTTGAACATTGTCTGAGAAACATCCCAAGAACCATTGGAGGATTATTTTCAGCATCTGTGACTGCCAACTTCTGTGATAGAAGTCCCCTTTCTGATCGTTTTTTCCAGTGAGGAGAAGTGATGCAAAAGCTGCCAAGAAATGTGCCTTTTACTTTTCTCTTCTATCTCCTCCTGCCCCCACACAGTCCCTGTATATCACGGTGTCTACCTGCACTATAAAATAAGTCATCAGTAGCCACAAAGGGGTTATTTTAATTTAGTTGAAATGAAATAAAGTTTAGCATTCAGTTCCTCAGTCGCACTTAATATAGTTCATGTGCCCAGTGGCTACTATGTTGGACAGGGAAGATATGACCATTCTCAGCAAGTTCTGTTGGACAGCACTGGTCTGTATAACCAGTATCAGCGATGCCAGGAGTAGACTGGTGGGTATGACTGTGTCAGGCAGAGGCATGAGAGGTGTTCCAACCTCTTTCTCCACTCCTCTCTGCCTTCAGGGATCTCTTCAACGCTGCCTTTGTGTCCTGCTGGTCTGAGCTGAATGAAGACCAGCAGGACGAACTCATCAGAAGCATCGAGTTGGCCCTCACCTCACAGGACATTGCCGAAGTCACACAAACCCTCTTAAACTTGGCTGAATTCATGGAACACAGTGACAAGGTGAGACTTTTCCCCATTGTTCAAATGGAGCCCGACAGGGCACCAGCTGGTGGGAGGGGAGAAGCCCCCACGCAGCCCACTCTTATTTGTGCCCCACCTGCCATTTTCCTATGCTGGGGTTCTGCTCTCCTCCAGGGCCCCCTGCCATTGAGAGACGACAATGGCATTGTTTTGCTGGGTGAGAGGGCTGCCAAGTGCCGAGCATATGCCAAAGCGCTACACTACAAAGAACTGGAGTTCCAGAAAGGTCCCACCCCCGCCATCCTAGAGTCTCTCATCAGGTAACCCTTTTAAATTGCTGCCTTTATCTCAAATGACCTCTCTTCTCCCGCCAGTTCACTGGAGTCACTTGGAGACTTCTGCTCTGTGAAATCTGCCTCTCGGGTCTGGTCGGTACATTTAAATAAGATGTTGTGATGCAGAGGGCTTTCCCTGGTATTCCAGCCCTAATTGTCATTTCTCTTGACCCTTAGCACTGGGGCTCCTCTTGTTTTCCAGCCTGTGCTTACTTGTCCCGATGAAGTCAGTCTAGAAGCAACTGTTTCCATAGCAGCCTAGAAAAATAGCTTTTCAGTGTGGTTTAGGTAGTGCTCTCTGGGGCAGGAGGGGGAAGTGCTGGTTCCTGTGCCTCAGGGGCCACCCAAAGGCAGGGCGGGCTTTATCGATACATATGTTGGTGCCTGTGTTGTGCTCCTCTGGAGTCTGTGATTATAGAAGGCAGAGCGATGTCTGAGATTCACTGGTCCTTTCCCCTGATTTAGTTATGTTCTGTCCTCTCATAAGCTGGTATTGAGTCTTCTGGATACGGAAAAAATAGGTTGTTTAATAAATTTTCTGCTGTTATGAAATTACAAGCAGCCTGAAATGTCAGTTCCTGCTCTTGGAGAACTGCTCACTTCCCCTAATGATGACCAGAGAATATTAACCCTGGGATCTAATTCTCTTCTTGTAAATGCCAACATGATAGTGTAGGAAAGATCCCCTGGCTGGTAAGTGCCTCCAGAGCGGCTGGAACAGGCTGCTGTGTGTGCTGCTTCCTTCACTTACTTGAGAGTGTAACCAGATAGCAAGTTCTCCGCCAGCTCTGCTTTTGAGTAGACACTAAAAGTGTTCCTGTACACACTAAAATGTGATAAAACAAAAACAGTACAAGCATGTTTTTGCCCGACAGAATTGGACTTGGAGAGAATGTTGATTTCTAAAATACCGCATGTTATTTTAGAAGCCTGCCATGCTAGGGGTAGGCGTCAGTTTTCAATTAGGTACAGCACATGTGAAAACCTGTGTTTTTTCCTCCCGTCTCTGTCATAGGTAATGCAATCTTGTTTGGTAACTAATAGAAAACCCGGTAACTGAATATAATAACTTGAACATCAAATAACTAGTTTTGCACCTTAACTTCCCTGCTAACCTTTTCTGTTTGATACCTCTCCAAAGCCTTCCACGTCCTACCCCAGATTTCCTCCCACATTTGAGAAGTCATAGAAGCATTAATGTTTATGCAGATTTGTAGTAGGAGGATATAGTCAGGGGCCTGGAAATGTGTTAAAGAAGGTCATTTAACTTATTAAGGCAATATACTTGAAAATAAGTCCTCAGAATTCCCTACAGATTAATGTTGGCTTTGAGAAAACAAACACCTCTGTTCCCAGGTAAAGCCAAGACTGGAAGTTCTGTGGCATGTTCCTAGTCTGATTTAGCTCAGCTGCCTCCCTTCAGTTGGTCTCCAGACCAGAAGGTCCACCTGTTTTTGTTTCCATTTATAGATTTTTCTACTGATTTTCTAAACTGCTTTTCCTAAGCACCATTGCAATGTTCTGGTGCCATTTTCATTGAAGAAAGTTTGAAGAAACAAACTGCTGTTAAGAAAGTCTCTCTCAGCCTCCCCAGTCCTCTATGGGCCTCTTGGAAACCCCTTCCAGTGGTCAGACCAGTGGTGGTTGTACATCCCTGAGCCACTACGTTGGTCTGATCTTGGGGACCTTGCTCTGCAGTAATAAATGGAATTCCCTGCCTCACAGTAGCTACTGGCAGCTCGGTTACTGGCCTGCCTCTGACAGATTACAGATGTCTTACCTGTTTGGTCTACTAGCATTACCTTCCTCGCCTCCAGCTTTATTTTTCCTACTCTTCTTTTCTCTTCACTATTTGTGCACCTTTCAAAAGCTCATCAAGTGTATACACTGAGTGAACTGCCGTATTCTTTTTTCTTTAAATTCTTTATTGTTTAAAGTATTACATAAGTCTCCTCTCCCCCCCCCCCCCATTGACTTCTCCCTGGTTGCCCCTGCCCTAGCACATGCCTTCACATCCTCCATCCCCCTCCCCTCGCCCCGCCTAATTCTTTTTGAAAGAATCAGGTTTGCTGTACACAAGAACATCTTTGCATAGCTGATTCTTCATGTTTATTTTAAAAAGCTATGCTGAGGTGACAACATTTTTCTCTTGCTGCTGGATTGATCTATCGGTCTTCCTACCTATTGACATTTTCCCCCTATCTGCTCCAAGACAAATTAAATCCATGTGCAATCCCCAAATCAGAGTTATCATTAGACAGTATAAATTATACTCATCTCCTCAAAATGCATATACATCAGTAAGTGTAATAGCTTCTTAGGGAAACAGAGGATTAAATGGATATTCAATTATTTGGAAACAAATACATACACACACAGATACATGGCTTTACTTGGTTAGCCCATAGCATTAGGGTAAGGTCTGGTGGCCTGTTCAAGCTGCTGTAAGTATCGTAGATTGGGTGGCTTAAGCAACAAACATTTCTTTCTCACAGTTCCAGAAACTGGGAAGTCCAAGATCAGGGATGGATTGGTTGGATTCTGGTATTGTTCACATGGTGGAAAGTTCTGTGGGGTCTCTTTTATAAGGGTGCTAATCCCATTCATGAGGGCTCCACCCTCATGACCTAAAGATCTCCCAAAGACCTCACCTCCAGCTACCATCACATTGGGGATTAGGCTTCAACATAGATTTGGGGAGACACACAGTCAGTTCATAGCACCTGTTTTTCTTTCTCTACAGTAAGTAGAAGAGAGGGTCTGATCAGAACTGGATGTTTTCATTGCCTAGCCCCTGACATATCTCATTTTAAGAAAATGTTCTAATTGACACATCTGTAGAATTAAAAATAGAAACAGGAGCCAGTGCTTACTAAGTGAACATGTAACTCTAACAACTGCCCCTCAGGCCTGTTCTTTTTCATACCATTCATACCTTCTTGTCTCACATCTTAGAGGATGTGCTCAGAACAACATTGCTCTCTCCTTTGGCTGCTGGGGGTTTTGTCCTCTCTAAGGTCAGAGACCATGATGTGCTCATCTCTGAGTCTTGGTGTCCATCAGCCTGCTCAGAGAGGCTTTAAAAGTGTTTATGGGGGGAAAAAAGGAGACATACCCTTTGTAATACTTTAAGCAATAAAACAAAAATAAAAATAAAAGTGTTTATGATCAGAGCCTATACCCTGTAGGTGAGTGGCTGGGTGTTCTGTGCATTCTTTAACAGCCACTCTCCCTTTTCCCTCTGTCCACTCTCAGAAATCTTCCTAGAACATGAATAAGCCATAGGCCCTGGCTTAGGACCTCCATCTTATGGTGGTGGTGTTTTTTTAAGTAACTTTTTAAAAATTAAATGTTAATCTTGTTGCAAAAAGTTTATAATTCAGTTACTCAACTGTGTCTAACCTATATGGTATATATATATAAAAGCCTAAGCAACCATTCGACTTTGACGTGCACTGACCACTAGGGGGTAGACGCTCCGACCAGTAGGTTAGCTTGCTGCTGGGGTCCGGCCGATCAAGACTGGGCCAGAAGGACTGGACATGCCCTGGAGTCCTCCTGTGGTCCCTCCCTGGCCCTGATCATGCCCTGGTGGGGTCCCTCCGCCTGGCCTGCGTCCTCTCGCAATCCGGGACCTCTCGCGGGATGTCAAGAGAGCCGCAGGCCAGGCCGAGGGACCCCACTGGTGCATGAATCCGTGCACTGGGCCTCTAGTATAACAATAAGAGTAAATTTCAGCAACTGTAGGTTTTGATTAGCACAATATAGATACTTTTCTCCCCCAAATGTATTGAGGAATAATTAACAAATGTAATTATATATATTTAAAATACGCAGTATAAGGATGTGATATACATTATGGAATGATTACCAAGATCAAGATTATACCTTCATCGCCTCACATACCTAAATTTGTGTATTGTGTTGGTGGTGAGAATGCTTAAAATATACTCTCAGCAAATTTCAAATATACAATATACAGTACTGTAGTCACCATCCTCTACATCAGATCCTCAGAACTTAATTTATCTCGTAATTGAAAGTTTGTACCCTTTGACCTATACCTCCCCGTTTCCCTATCCCCATTCTGTTCCTGGCAACCATTCTATTCTCTGTTTCTGTGAAATCAACTTTTTTTTTTAGATTTCACATAAGTGATGCCATATAATATTTGTCTGTCTTTGTCTTATTTTACTTAGCATATTGCCCTCCAGATTCATCCATGTTGTTGCAAATGACAGAACTTCCTTCTTTCGTACACTCTGTGTGTATGTAGGTTGTCTGTCACATTTTCTTTACCCATTCATCTGTTGAAGGACATTTAGGTTGTTTCCGTATCTTGGCTATTGTAAGTAATACTGCAGTGAACATGGGTGCAGGTACACCTTCACGATAGTGATTTCGTGTCCTCAGGTATATATCCAGAGTGGTATTTCTGAATCATACAGTAGTTCTATTTCTAATTTTTTGAGGAACCTCAATACTATTTTCCATAGTGGCTGTATCAAATTACATTCCCACCAACAGCGCACAAGGGTTCCCTTTCTTACATCCTCATCAATACTTGCTATCCCTTGTCTTTTTTATAATAGCCATCCTGCCAGATGTGAGGTGTGAGGTGATGCTGTGTTTTTGATGATCAGTGGTGAGCTTATTGGCCATTTGGATGTCTACTTTGGAAAAATGTCTATTCAGTCCGTTGCCCGGTTTTTAATTGGATCCTTTGGTTTTTGGCTGTTGAGTTGTATGAGTTCTTTATATTTTAGTTATTAACCTCTTATTAGGGATTAAGGTTGCAAATAATTTCTCCCATTCTGTAGGTTGCCTATTCAGTTTATTAACTGTTTTCTTTGCTATGCAGAAGCTTTTTAGTTTGAGGAGTCACACGTGTTCATTTTAGATTTTGTTGCAAAGAACCTCAGTTTTGTTTTAGTTGTGGGATATTGGGAAGTGAGAGAAACTCATGTACTTCTGCCATAGGCATCTTAGGCTCTTCCTTCTCTCATCTCCTTCTAACCCCCTGATCTTTTTATCCTGTCTTTTCTAGAAGTATTATGCTGGCTGCAAAGCATCTCAGATTCCACTGCCTGCCTTAGGAAGTTTCTGTTTGAATACCTGTCCCATAGGAAGCCCTACTCCAGTGTACTTTTCTATTCGGTTTATTTCTTTGAAAATTACCAAGGTTCTTGTTTTTGAGGTTAAGTAGGTTCTCAACAATCAAGGACCATTGATAATATTTAAAAATACTGAGTAGGAATCATGGCTTCCCATAAATGGTTCTTTTCGGCAAGAAAAAATGACTTCCTAAAGGTCAAGACTGTCATCTCTTGTGGCTAAAGATATTTTCCCTCTCTCAACGTGTTAGTTTCTTCAAGTAGAAAGTAGTTTGCAAAATGTTTTAAAGCCAGGTGATGACATTGGCCTCCATGGGAGTTAGGTAGGTGGGTAGGCCAGATCTGACCTCTTCTAGTGACTGTTGCCTTTTTAAAAGTCCCTCGTCTTTTCTTTTAATATGTTTTTATTGATTTTAGAGAGAGAGGATGGGAGAGGGATAGAAAGATAGAAATATTGATGAGAGAGAAACATCATCGATTGGCTGCCTCCTGCATGCCCCCTACTGGGGATCGAGACCGAAACCCCAGACATGTGCCCCCAACTGGGAATCGAACCAGCAACCTCTTGGTTCATGAATCAGTGCTCAACCACTGAGCCACACTGGCCAGCCTCGCCTTTTGATTTTTGGCCTCCTGCTGCTCCCATGGTTTCCTGAAGTCTGTAACGAATTCGGAGTCTCTTTCTCATTGTTTTCTGAGTTTTCACTTAAACTTTTTATCATGCTCTGAGTGGTAATGGTGATCATTTAAAAATGAACAAGTGTTAAAAGTTTATTGTAGAAGAAAAAAGAAACTTTGAACATTTGAAACAATCTATATTATATTTTTACAAAGCAAAATGCTTATAAACAGCATGAGTTATTAACTATAGTGCCATCTACTTTCATTTTTCAGCCAATTTTATAGACAAGATAAAAAAGGAAGCTCTTCAAGCTCTTTTCTTAAAGAGTAAATAAAAACAGATATATCTGTAGACTGAATCATTCCAGGCAGTGTCTAGACTGAATCATTTCAGGCAGTGTCCAGACTGAATCATTTCCGGCAGTGTCGTGCAAGCATCCATGAGGGAACTTATCACCACCGCCCGCTGAGCTCCCCGGCCACCACCAGACCCACTTCCTGCCTTCACTGCTGTGCCTTGATGAAGGCCGAGCAGAGGAGGCTCTCAGAGGCCAGCTGCAAGGCCCATTGCCTGGAGTTTCCTCCAATCAAGTCCAACCTGGGTCAGCTCACCTCCAGCAGGACAATTACTGTCTTTTTTTTTTTTTTTTAAGTGTAGACGGAAGGTAATTTCTTGGATTTAAAAATAGAAACTCTTCTCCCATTACCCCCTTTCATTCCTTTCTTTAACACCCAGGTCTTCTCCTTGGTGAACCAATATATATGATTCTCTTTAGCAAAGGGACTTGTTTTCTGCCCTCACTTCACCTTAGAAATGGATAAAGTCATCTGACAACTTTTTTTTTCATAGCAAAATCATGTGGAAAAAAGAAGCTGCTGCTGTGTCAGGGATCACGGCCACAAGAGCCCACTCAGGCAAGCCCCCCGAGAAGTCCGTGTCAGGACCCCTTCATTGTGTCCCAGTGCTTCCTCCCGTTACTGTAACATCCTGGGTCATATCATTGTATTGTGTTCCTCAAAGACTTACTCTCTCATTGGAGACTTTTCTCATAAGCCATTTGCCATTCACACCCTGTCTGTCCTCTCTTCCGGTCCTCCTCCGCCCTGCCCAGTCTCCATTGGTCTCCCATTTCTCCAGCCCTGCTCCGCAGCAGGCCTCCTTTAGGGCTGGAAGTCTTCTGGGCGGATCTTCATCTCCACCCGTTTGAGGGAGTAGGTAGAGCCGTGCCAGCCGTACCAGGTGATGCCGTCCAGGTGCTTGTTGTGCTCCCCGAGGCGGTAGAAGACTCCGTTGAGGTTGGAATCTGTGCAGCAGTTGTACCAGTATCCACCTGGCACAAGAGACAGATCAGCGCTAGTGGGCTGGGTGTATCCTCCTTCCCTTGGAAATGGCTGATAGATTAGGCTGCAGGGTTTGTTTAGTTGTTTTTTGACTAGTAGTTAAGCAATTGGGGCCAATATAAAAAGGAAGTACTGAAGCCAGGATACCAGCCATGCAGTTATAGTTCACACTTTCTCTTTAAGTGGGACTCTGGGTTGATACCCGAACTCCCCCCACCACCTCCAAATCTCACCTTTGCGGAGCTGTGCGCACTTGTCTAAGCAGTTGTCATTGTCCTTGTCCTTGGTGCTGAAGGCTGTATTGTTATGATAGATGAGGGCGTCGTTCCCCACATTACCACTGTAGTTCCCCAGAAAGAGGCGATAACTGTTCAGTTCATTGCCCAAAACAAAGTGGCTGTACTCGGCGTAGCGCACGTTGCCTTCCCAGTCCTGTCAGAGGAGGCAGAGCCTGAGAAAAACTGTGGCAGGTGACATTTCATCCCACCCTGCACTCCTCTCTCCAGCCGCAGCCACACATCTCTACTGCTAGGAATCAGAAAACAAGGGTCCCAGACCAAACTGCTCTCCTGAGTCACCATACGCCTTGGTTAGTCTCTCTTCCTGTATCCCCTCACTTCCTTGTATGTAAGGGTTAGATGTGTGTTTTTACAGTCTCCCCACTTAAAGATGTCATAAGAGTAATTTGAGAATATAGTGAGGCTATATTCTGGGTCAGTAAGGTTTGCACACAGAGGACCTTGTGTCCAGGTCACTGACTGTCGGATGACTCTGCTCTAGCCTGAGCCTGGCTCCTTCCTGTTGTACCTGCAGCCTCACTTTTCTGAAAAATGGGAATGAACCTATTCTTTCTCAACTGTACTGCAACCTGAAGGAAAACCGTCAGAATAAACATACAAGCCTAAAGTGAGTAAGAATAGGAATGTCCTCCCCAGAATTGTACAGTCATTGCTCACCTCCATCTCCACACGTAGCCGGGTTGGCCGTCTGGAGAGCCGGTGGATGTGTTCATTCCCCAGCCAGAAGTCCCCACGGATGCTGCCAAAGCCCTGCTTGTACTGCTTCCAGTCCCGGTAGAAGGAGACGAGGCCACTCTTTCGTCTCTGAATGATGGTCCAGCCACCACCTGCCATCTCCATGTCACAGAACACCTGGAGCAGAGAGAATGCTCTGGTCAGGGGCCCGCGGAGGCAGGAGCAGGAGCGTGGGGTGGACTTCACCTCCCTTTTCCCATCCCTGCAGAGGCAAGGGATGTGTGCATTTCCATGGTCCCCCAGGTGCACTAAAGCACAACTCTGCCCAGTGTGGGCGAGCTGGGGCAGGGTGGTTTGCTGAGGAAGACTTATGGGAATTTAGGATGGGGGCAGGTCAGTGCACATGGAGTTCGAAGGGAAAACTCCAGGTACTTCTGGTAGGCTCCCTCCATGGTCTCTCTTTTCTCTTCCCCCAAAGAGTAGCTGCTCTAGGACATGGCAAGAGATTTTAACTAGTTAGGTGGTGGTTCTAGAATTATTTAACCTGGTGTTTGGTTGATAACGGTTTGAAAGGGCCAAACAGATGGCTGGATTCCCCCTCCCCCATAATTTGAGTGTTTGGATAGTTCCCTGGGGTGTTTGTTCTGTTTTGAGTTTCCCTTTGCTAGACTCTGTCTAGCCCTGCTGTCCCTTTGAGCGCAAGGAGAACAGGGGTAGAGCATGGGTGGTGATGGCCTCACCTCCAACTCAGGGCTGCCCAGGAAGTCATCGGGAGGAAGCTTATACACTCCAGAGATGCGGTAGTTCTTCTGGTAGAGGGATGAACAGTCATAGATGGCATCTGCAAAAGGGACAGACCACAGCAGTGAGCGTGCACATCCTGGCTCCCTGGCAGCCAGGCCTTCCTGCTGCTTGGACATCGGCAGTTTAAGCACAGACTTAATTTCTGCCACAAAATTTGCGTAATTGTTCTGAACTAGGTAGTAGCTGCATGGGAGAGACCAAGACAGGTGTGTTTTGGCTTCTCTGGTGCTGGGACTGAGGGCTGGGGAAGCCCATCCCCTGGAGGGCATCAGTGTGACGAGCAAACAGGTGGTTTAAATAAATGATCCTGTGGTAGGTCTAGACCAGTGGTAGGCAAACTGCGGCTCGCGAGCCACATGCGGCTCTTTGGCCCCTTGAGTGTGGCCACGAAGTTTCAATCACACTGTATGTGCGCGCCCGCACGTGGTATTTTGTGGAAGAGCCACACTCAAGGGGCTGCAGTTTGCCGACCACTGGTCTAGACCATGAGTTCTGGGATTACTACAGTGTGTGAGGGCCACATAACATGCTGTCATAGATCCAACTTCTGGCACAGCCAGCCTCTGTTTCCAGGTAATTGCGAGTATCGTGAGGTTTTGTTGTTTCTTGATTTGTTTGGTTGATTGGTCGGTTTCGTTGTTTTTCAGAGGTAATGGCTACTAGGGCCCTGATTAAGGGAGACAGATTTATAATCTTACCTTTCCCCTGCCTTAATCTCACACTGCTAGACAATGGAAGTGCATTCTGAGGCACCCTTAGAGGCCTCCCCTGAACAGTTATTAGAACAAGGAAGTGAGAGCATTGGACAGGCCAGCTTTCATGCTGGGCTGATTTAAATGTGTCCAGGCTGCCCTGGGGCTCCTGCTTTATACCAGACTTGTCTCCTTATTCTAAATGTTGAAGACATTGTGGAAGGTCCAGCTTCCCTGAGAGGAGGCAGAGAGTGGGAACTCACTGACCAGAGAGCTTCTGCCCTCTGTGTCCTGGAGCTTCTCTTGGGCCTTCGAGAAGAGCACACAGACGGCAGAGCACGTCGGGGAGGGGAGCCTTGAGGATCCTGTCCTTTGCTGAACTTGAGGAGCTGCGTTTGACTCCATGAAACTCCCTGCTGGGAGGTGAGGAAACCCCATTTGGAGGAGCAGGGAGTGGCAGGCAGATTCATCTGTCCGCCCTGGTCTTCTTCATGTCCGATTTCATCTCATGGACCAAATCAGGACTCACTTATCTGGAAAATGGCCTAAGAATAGCTTTCTAGTCCCAAACTGAGGGTCAGGACGTACATGCTTAGAAAGTGATTTACACACATTGGTTTCTTTTTTTTTTTTCTTTTTTTTTTTCCCCACATTGGTTTCGATAACAGAATTGTTAACCTTAATTTCATTTGAACTGAGACTAACCAGTGACTTACTCTATTCTTAGTTCTTGATTTAGTTTGTAGTGTGACCAGAAAGTTTTTATATCAGCAAGAAGTGACTTATCTATAGGATATGCTCCTGATAACTAATAATTTTGGAAAACCAAATTTCTCTCTAATAAATTCACCTTGACCGGTCTGAGCCAAGGTAATCAGAAGCTGAAAGTTATTTTGCAGGAGAAAACATTAAGTGTGTCTTATTTTTGGCTTCCCAAAAATCCAAATTTCAACATTACCTTTTCTTATTTTCTATATTATTGGGCAGAATTTTATTTTAGATCATGGGGAAAATACAGAAATATCAGAATTGAGGAACCTTGAGGACCCTGCCCGTTCCTGAAGACAGGAATTTTTCAAATGGCTTTGGGTCATGTCCATACACTTCATTCTGAGCCAGTGAGAAGACAGTTGGCAGAGAGATGGTACCAAATCCCATTTATGCCCATTCCATAATGTTAGAGACATGAGAGAACTTCTAGAGTAACAGATGCTGTGGTTTTGGTGTTCGCTCCTGCTTCCTTGGAACCGAGGGTGCAGCCTGTCGGCTCTGGGTTACGAAGGGGACCAATGAGGAAACTTGAGCCCTCTTTCTAAGACTTGCTGTGTGACTTTGGGCAAACCACGTAATCTCTGTGCTCCAAGATGGTAATTCATACCTTCAGTGTGCTGGGACATTGTGTTAATAAAAGAGACCTGTGAAGGTACTGGGTAAATTTACAGAACATTAGAAATCAAAATAAATACTTCCTAAGCCTTTAGTAAAGCGAAAAGAGAGCTGGTAGCACGTACCCGAGAAAGTGTATCTCCAAAGAACCCCCCAAATTGTTCTGACCAGGTTATCTAGAAGCAATGTACAGACAGGAGACACTGGGCTATTTGAGGGCAAGGTGGTGAGAAACGTGAGGACACATGCTCCTTACCTGCCGAGGTCTGCGTGACCGTCTGCGCTGCCTGCAGCTGCATGATGTCAATCTGGTTGTTCATTTCAGAGTACTTGCTCTCGGCCTCCGTGAGCCGCGACTCCATACGCTTGGTGTTGCTCTCCAGTTCCATCACCTGCATGACCACACTGACCCAGTCCTTCTCCTGCTTCTTGCTCAGTTCACTCAGCAGGCTGCTTAGGTTGGCAATTTGGGCCTTGAGCTCCTTCACCTCCTCACAGCAGGCGGCCACTTTGAGCTGCCCAGGTGTCTTGCGCTTAGGGGGCTTCTGCGGCCACACTGGGTGGCTGACAGAGACCAAGATGAAAATGCAGAGCCAGGTCACAGCTGAGAGAGGTTTCTTCAGCATCTTTCGTGGGTCTGGGTGAGGAAGGCTCTTCCTGTGGGGAAATCTGGATCTGCCCGGCCAAGGCTTGCAAAGCTGCAGCAATTAAAACCTCACACTTGCACTCTTGATGAGCTCACCACTGTTTTCTCTTTCCTGGCTCTTTCTTAGCCTTTGTCAAAGCTTGAGCTTCTGAAAGTGCAGCTTAATGGGGTATCCTATAGCTTTCCTCCCCAAGCCTAATGCTCCACAAACTCAGCATCTTAAATATCATTTGCTGCCTGCACCTCCACCCCGTGTGCATGGCGCTTTAGCCCCTCCCAGCTCATCTGGGAGGGTCAGGTGCCTGTTGGGTGAAGTCAGCGTAAACTTAGGCCAGAGAAGGGGAGGAGGGAGACAGGGCAAGTCTTTCTTTCCTTGCCGGCACAGTCTCTGGACCCAGACAAGAGGACTGTGAATTTGTGTGTTTCTAGTTTTGCCTATTAGATTATGCCCTTGCCAGCCACTGGCTCAGCTCTAGCAGCAAGCAGAGCAGGGACAGGGAATTTCCAAATTCCATTCTAAAGGTTATATAACCATGGGGTGAGCGCAAGGTGGGCAAAGAGAATTGGGAATAAGATTCCACTCAGCCGGGGAGGCCTGTTAATGTAATCCATGCTGTTTATAGGAGGATCTGGCCTACTGCATGTGCTTTTAACAGGGCTGCTTCTTCCTTCCTCTGGTGTCATTCAGTGTTTCACAAAACCCCCATCCGACCTGGATCTAACACCATCTCACATTTGCACATTTACAACTTAGAAAAGCTCTAGAAAGAGGAAGATGGAGTAAATCTCTTAGGAAGCAAAAAAATGACTTTGTAGTTTGTATGCACAGGACTTGCTCGATTATCTTTCTTTTTACGTACTTTCTCCTTCAACAGAGCAGGCTTCTCACACTTGACTTTAGCAAGATGTCAGAGGTGACAGCAGGGATGAAAACTCAGGAGTAATTGGTCACCCACATTTCCATTGGTCTTCAGGCAGAACAGAGAATCCTTGGCCCATGGGTTCATGCTTGGAAAATACATTAAATCATAGAGAAAAGAGTCCCATCACCGAATAAAGCCATATCTCTAGTCTCATTTTCCACTTCCTGTGCCATATGGTGCAAATCTGAAATTATTCTCTATATATCCCTGAAAACAGGTATATTGTAATTTTTCACGTACTATAATTGAAGGGCACTCTTCCTTTGAGAACAAATGGAAAAAAACTGGGATTTTAGCAACCATAAATCCTTAAAATGAGGTTTTCACTAAGAATGTATACAAAGCTCCCTTTGTCCTTAAACAGTAACCCTGTCTTTGGAACATACTCTTTCGCTTTCCAAGTTATGGCACCACTGAGGCAGTTCCTGGTCTGCTCGGCCTGGGTCCTTCACACACAAGCCAAGCCGACCCCTGACAACTTTTCTTCCCTGCCATGCCCCCCCCCCCCCCCCCCGAGTCCTTTCCGGTCAGGGCTTCTAGCTTCTCAGAAAGTCCTTTCTGTCCAGGCAGCTGGAGTTACCAAACAATTTTTTTTCCTCAGAATAAAAAAGCAGTAGAGGATGACGTGGATCAGGGTTTGTTTTCTCACGTTGTCTCCTTGGCCTGCTAAAGGGTGAGGATGTTGCTGGCACCCTATAGCAAGTTATCGTTCAGCCCGAAAGAGGCTGTTTACAATTGGCACTGTCAACTGGTCCCAGATCTCTTCTCGCAAATGTCTAGCCCAGCTGGGCTCTACAGTCTCAGCTCCATGGAGTTCATTTCATTAACTTGAGTCTGATCCCAACTGCCAGCCTCTGACACAGGGTCTGCTGAACTCCAAGAGGATCTTCAATAGTCTGCTAGCCATCAAGTGACACTGAGCTCAGTCGTGTGCCACGGACGTGGTGTGCGCCATGCAGTCATGACCCTTGGAGCTCCCATGTAGCGGAGTCTAGGGGAACCATCATGGACCAGTGGAGCTTTATGGATTCCGTCAGCTTTTTGTTTGTTCTTCCTGGGAGCTGTTTCCCCCACTAAACAGGAAATGTTGGAAGTAGGTGTTCATATCTGGGCAGAAAATGAACCAGTTGTTCATATTTGCAACCCATGTAGGCAGTCCTTTCTAAGAAAGGTAGGAGGGGGTTTGGCTCACAGCTCTGGCTTTTAGCATGAGTGCCTATGCTCTGACATGTCTTTTCTGGAAACTTATTTCTAACATAAGGCATAAGTTGGAAACTGGCTTTTCTTATTTGAAGATTTTCTTAACTCGCCTAAGCTGCCCAGATGTCAATAACACCCCCCACCCCCAAATTTTGAATAAAATAGCCAATTAAGGGTATTCCCCATGCCAGGAGATGATCTACCCTCCAGAACATCCACAACCCTTCGACATCCTAAATCTGAATTTCTGAAAGAAGGCAAAGTAAGCCCTTGTTTTGAGTACAGCTAAGCCCATAGAGAAAACCAGGAAGAATATGAGACCAGAGCATTTCCTTCTCTCAGAGGCTTTCACTCCCTTCTCTAAAAATGGGAATTAACTGGAAAAATATGGAGGAACCTGGGTTGGATACCTTAGAGTTTTTCCTTTTCTCCATTTTGCTGGTGGTGAAAGGGATCAGCTTGGTGCTCCCAGGGAAAGCTGGTTTTGAAAAGAAAGCTTATATTCTTAATGAGAAAAGCCAGTGAGCTTTTACTTAGCTTGGAAGTTCCCACCGACCACAGTCCGGGCTGCACAGCCTTGGCTGGCACTGAGGCCTGGCAGCATTCAAGCAGCCCGAGGGCAACCGCTGGGAAGGGCCTAGCGGAGGTCTCTCCTCCAAATGGGACTGTCATGTCTCATTTTCTTGAAAATGCCCCCATTGGAGAGAAAGGCTTCTTTTCTAAAGAATCCCTACCCCTGCCTACTCTTACACCATCGCTTTCAAAATCGGTGAGGGAGCCCTAGCCAGGTTGCTCAGTGGATAGAGCGTCGACCAAAGGGTCGAGGGTTCAATTCTCTGTTCCTCCCCCTTCCTTCCTCTCTCTCTCAAAAATTAATGGAAAAAAATCCTTGGGGACGATTAACAAACAAAGTAATTGGTGAGGGAGAGAAACAGCTGCCTTCAGAATCAGACTCTGTTATTGAAAAGGTACATCTTAGAAGAACCTGCCTTGCCGTTAGTTAGTGTACTTCATGGGAATATTTTACTTCTGAAGTCTCTTCATGAGTCACCCTTTTATCACTCAGTCCTATTTCTATCTCACTTACAGCCCAAGTCCATCACAGAAGCTATTTCCATCTGTTCCCCAAACCTTCTAGTTTGCCACTTCTACCAAAGAGGACAACCTGGATGTCTTAGAAACCATTTCTCTCAGGCCTCCTCCTGGAGCCGATTATTTAATTAGAGCACCTAGCACAACAGTCAATCTCAGATCTCTCTCAGGACTTTGTAGCAACCACTTGTTCTGTTAGCCAGGATGCAAGCTGCAGCACCAGTCCAGCCTCAAGTGCTTCGCAGTCCACTTGGAGAAGCAGACAGCCGAACTTTAGGACAGTGTGACATGCTAGGATAGGGGACACAGAGGAGGATTGTTCAACCAAGATGAGCTTCGGGAAGGCCTCCCAAGGGAAGTGGGCAGGGGCACTGTGGGCAGAGGTACAGCAATGAGAATGCGGGTGGTGAGCATGCTGAAGAGTCCGGAGGCAGAGGGCTCGGGTAGTTCAGGCTGGAGAGGTGGAGGGGAGCCAGGCCTTAGGGACTGCATGAGTCCACGTGAGGAGTGTGATTGTTATTCTGGGGACAGAGGGCTGTGGAGAAATCCAAGAAGCTTTTACCTCTTGCTGCTTTGTTTTCCTGAGTCTTACCAGGAAAGTGGCTTTTGTCGCTGCCAAATAAGATTTTTAACTGGATATGGGTGGCTTAGAACATTGAATTTCTTAAAATTGCAAAGCATTCATATTAAATGCCCTGAAGGAGTCAGCTGGCTTGAGGCTTAAAGAAGTGGTATATGAAGGGCTTTAAATGCTTGGGTAAGAATCAAACAAATCTGGGTTCTAATCCCTGATTTAATTTGATAGTTATATCTAATCCCAGATATAACTTGATAGTTCTATGACTCTGGGCAAATTAAAGTACATAATTTCTCTGAGTCTACCAGTGCGAAATGGAAATAAAAATAACTACTTCACCTCACAGGATTTATGTGAGGATTAAGTTAAATAAAGCAAAGGATTAAAAATAGCTAAGGCATTTTTGAATAAGAAAAGTGAAACTAGAGGAATTATACTACTAGAAGTCAGATTTATCATAAAGCTACAGTAATTAAGGCAGTATAGTATTGGCACAAGGATAGGCACATAGATAAGTGGGACAGAATTAAACATCCCACACATATATGGACACCTGATTTATGACAACATAGCACCACAGAACAGTGAGGAAAGGACAGTCTTCAGTAAGCACTGCTGGGTGAGTTAGCCTCATAGGGGATTGTGGGGGAAGCTCTGACCCTTACCTCACACCACACACAAAACTTCAAGTCCAGAGGAGATTTAAACTCTAAATGTGAAAGGTAAAACTGAAGCTTCTGGAAGATAACATAGGAGTTATCTTCAGCATTTTGGGATGAGCAAAGATTTCTTAAACAAGATATTAAAAACACTAACCACATCTCTCTTGGGAGCAACTAAGATGGCGGCATAGGTAAACACCGGGAAATTATTGCCTCACACAACAATTGAAAATTACCCCAAAGGACTGAGCAAACATCATCCAGAACAACAGGAAGGCTGGCTGAGTGTAAATTCCACAACTAGAAGGAAAGAAAAGCACGCTGAGAGCCAGAGGCGCTGCGGAGGTGAAGTGCAGAGGTACAGCGGCGCGCGCGCGCGCGAGGAAAGGGGGTGGCGCCTGAGGACGCGGCTGTCTTTTTGAATCACAAACTCCCGACGGCTCTGAACTCCGGTTCCGGGAAGTCTCTGGGGACCCAGGTCTCACACGGGGAGAAGCTGGTCTGTCCGGCAGCGAGCGAACTTGAGGGCGGCTTTCCCTCAGAGGTGCTTGCAGCCGTTACCGGAACACTGAGACGCGCGACTCCGGGCGGAGAATCGGCCATGGCCGCTTTCTCCGCCCTCTGACTCCCTGAGACCCCGCCCCACCCAGGCTGCCGCAGAGGCTTTTGCATGTGAATGTACCTAACTGCAGCCGAACCAGGCAGACCTGGAACTTCCAAGAGAAGGCCCAAGGCCCCGCAGCGGCTTGCATTGCTTCACAGCTGAGCCTCTTCGTGGCTCCTGCTGTGTGGCCTCAGGCAGAGGCTGAATTAGCACCTCCTTAGATCCAGGAGCCACTGTACCCAGTGGTCAGAGGGGGTCCATCCAGACTGCAACTCCTCAGATCCATAAGGGACGCACTCAGGGAGCAGACTCAGTGAGCACCAAAGCCCCACTGAAGCAAGTCTTGCCCCAGAAGGGTATCTTCAGCACAGAAGTTCTCCCACTTTAGACACAGCTGATTCTCACAGCCAATTGGCCTGGAGGTCAATTCCTCCCAGTGATTCTACAACAACCAAGGCACCAAGAGTGCACCAAGAGTGTCTACCCCAGGTAACTGGGGAGGCTGAGCTACTGGGCCCTACAGGACACCTGGCGCACAGGGCCACTCTATCAACACAGGGAAGCTGCCAAAATGCGGAGACAAAGAAACAGGTCACAAATGGCAGAAATGGAGGAAAGCAAACGATTGGATATAGAGTTTAAGGCCACGGTTATAAGGTTTTTCAAGAATTTTATGGAAACCGCCGATAAATTTAATGAATCCCTCAATAAGTATAGGGAGACCATGGAGGACATGAAAAAGGACCAACTAGAAATTAAGCATACACTGACTGAAATAAAGAATAATTTACAGAGATCCAGCAGCAGACAAGAGGATCCCAAGAATCAAGTCAAAGATTTGAAATACAAAGAAACAAAAAATACCCAACCGAAAAAGAAAAAAGAAAAGAGATTCCAAAAATATGAAGATAGTGTAAGGAACCTCTGGGACAACTTCAAGCGTACCAACATCAGAATTATAGGGGTACCAGAAGGAGAGAGAGGGCAAGATATTGAAAACCTTTTTGAAGAAATAATGACAGAAAACTTCCCCTACCTGGTGAAAGAAATGGACTTACAAGTCCAGGAAGCGCAGAGAACCCCAAACAAAAGGAATCCAAGGAGGACCACACCAAGACACATCATAATTAAAATGCCAAGAGCAAAAGATAAAGAGAGAATCTTAAAAGCAGCAAGAGAAAGACAGTCAGTTACCTACAAGGGAGTACCCATACGACTGTCAGCTGATTTCTCAACAGAAACCATGCAGGCCAGAAGAGAGTGGCAAGAAATATTCAAAGTGATGAATAGCAAGAACCTGCAACCAAGATTACTTTATCCAGCAAAGCTATCATTCAGAATAGAAGGTCAGATAAAGAGCTTCACGGATAAGAAAAAGCTAAAGGAGTTCATCACCACCAAACCAGCATTATATGAAATGCTGAAAGGTATTCTTTAAGAAGAGGAAGAAGAAAAAGGAACTCTTACCATTTGCCACAGCATGGATGGAACTTGAGAGCGGATAAATACCACAGGATCTCACTCATTTGTGGAATATAATGAACAACATAAGCTGATGAACAAGGACTGATCCAGAGACGGAGAGGCATTGATTGGACTGTCGGGACTTGGAGGGAAGGTAGGGGAGGGTGGGGGTAAGGGGGAAAGATCAACCAAAGGACTTATATGCAAGCATATAGGCCTAACCAATGGACATGGACAACGGGGGGGTGAGGGCATGACCGGGGGTGGGGGGGGGTGGGGGGTAGAGGGTAACGTGGGGACAAGGACACATATGTAATATCTTAATCAATAAAAAATATATTAAAAAAACAAAAAAAAAACAAAACACTAACCACAAAGGAAAACATGCAGTAAAAGTAGTCATTTGTGTGCATTAGAAGACACCATGGAGAGACTGAAAAGGCAATAAGATATCTCCACCATACATCTGTGTATATTGTATCCAAAGTACATATACATAGAACTCATTAATTTTTTTAAAGGTGGCCAGATGTGAACAGGCACTCACAAAAGAGGACATCCAAAAGGCCAATAAATGCCTGAAAAACTGGTCAAGCTCCTTAGTCATTATAGAAAGTCAAATTAAAACTATAAAATGCTACTACATACCAATCAAAATGGCTGAAATGGAAAACACTGAAAATACCAAGTGCTGGCAAAGACATGGAGCAATTGGGATTGTCATACATTCAGTGGGAATGTAAATTGGTGAAACCACTTTGGAGAGCAACATGTCCAGTGTCATCGAAAGCCGAACATACCCTGTAACCCAGCAATTCCACTTCAGGAATATCCCGAACGGAAATGTGAATGCGCCAAAGACACGTGCGAGAACGTTTGTAGGAACACCACACACAATAGCCAAATACTGACAACGACCTAACCTAAATGGCAGTCAACAAAAAAATAGGTAAATTGTGGTCTATTCGTACAGTAAAATACTGTTCAGCAATAGTGAAAACTACTATGGCATGCAGCAACATGGCTGCGTCACACAAACATAATGTTGAGCGTTTAAACCAAGTCAAACCCTGGCAGAGCCCACCCATTGTGTCAGAAGTCAGATAGTTGTTACCGCTGGGCATGAGGAAGGAGCTGTGGTTGGGAGAAGGCTCGGGTGCTTCTGGGATGCTGCCATGTGTTGTGTTCTGTTTCTTGGTCTGGATGGTAGTTCCAAGGGTTTCTTCACTTTGTGTGATAACTTATCCAGCTGTACCCCGTGTATACTTTCCTGTATATGTGTGTGTTGTGCTTCAACTAGGAAGTTTCTTTAAAAATAGTGTACATAAACACCAGTAGAATAATATCTGACACATGGTCAGTGTCCAGCAAATAATAAGTATTATTTTTTAGGTAGGTGATTATCATCTGATCAGAAAAGCCTCCCCTGCCCACCCGAATTTAACTACATGTCTAAGCCAGCCGTGGGCAAACTACGGCCCGCGGGCCGGATCCGGCCCGTTTGAAATGAATAAAACTATTGGAAAAAAAGACCCTACCCTTTTATGTAATGATGTTTACTTTGAATTTATATTAGTTCACACAAACACTCCATCCATGCTTTTGTTCCGGCCCTCTGGTCCAGTTTAAGAACCCATTGTGGCCCTCGAGTCAAAAAGTTTGCCCACCCCTGGTCTAAGCACTCTGTTTTCTTTGTGGTATTTACCTCCACAGCACCTACTGCAGTTTGGTTTTTGTACATCTACTTCATCCACCTGTAAGCTCTGTGAAAGCAAAGACCATCACAGTAGCTCTAGCATCTGACACTTAGCACAAAGCTGAAGGCAAGAGATACTTAATTGGAACATGTCAGATGAAAGACTGAATTCCCAGCAGCAGGTTCTGTCCCTCTAAATTAGTGGTTCTCAACCTTGACTGCACATTAGAATCACCTGGGAATCTTTTTAAAATCCTGATTTCTGGGCCTCATCCTCCGGAAATTCTGTTTCTTTGTTATGGGGTGGGGCCACAACATTAGTAACAAAGAAACAGAATTTCCGGAGGATGAGGCCCAGAAATCAGGATTTTAAAAAGATTCCCAGGTGATTCTAATGTGCAGCAAGGTTGAGAACCACTGCTCTAAATGAACATCTGTTATGGAGACTTAGCATCTCTCTCCATGGCCAGTGTTTTATGGTAAGGTCTTCATTGTAGGGTACTGCATGCTCTCCTGCTTTAAGTCCATTTTTCTTCCATAGATCATAGTTTTTTTGTTTGTTTTTTTATAGGTCGTAGTTAAAGAATCAAAGTGAGAACTGGAAGAGTTGAGATCTTTTTTAATCAATAACTTGAGGTAGCATCCTTATAGTATAACTAGTGGCCTGGTGGACAAAATTCATGCATGGGGCAGGGATGTCCCTCAGCCTGGCCTGCACCCTCTCCAATCTAGGACCCCTCAGAGGATGTCCGACTGCCGGTGGGATTTGGCCTAAACCGGCAGTTGGACATCCCTCTCGCGATCCGGAACCACCTAACTGCTCACCTGCTTGCCTGCCTGCCTGATCGCCCCTAACCACTCTGCCTGCCGGCCTGCTTGCCCCCAACTGCCCCCTGCTGGCCTTCTCGCCCCCAACTGCCCCTCCTTGCCGACCTGATCACCCCCATCTGTCCCCCCACCCCGCCGGCCTGATCACCCCCAACTGCCCCCCCCCCCCCCCCCCGGCGTGTCACCCCTAACTGCCTCTGCCTCGGCCCTGCCACCATGGCTTTGTCCGGAAGGTATCCTGGTCTAATTAGTATATTACCCTTTTATTAGCATTGATCCCTTTGTATCCCTGAAAACCATCAATTTGTGTCTCACCCCTCTTTCTTTACCTGTGAAAATCAGCGAGAGGACCACAGAGCAGTGGGTAGGGTTTTGCCCCACTCCTGTTTATTCTGGAGGCCTGTGTAAATGGCATACTTACTCACTTCAGCCTGCATGGGCCTATCAGTAACCTTCATCACTGCCAAGGGGCCATATGCAGCTGCTAATGTTGAAGACAGAAAAAAGAAAATAACATGTCCCAATAAAAACAGCCATGTCTCTGGTAGCTATATTCCCCATATTGTATCCAGGAACCTAACAAATCTTGTGGGCATCAAATGCCCATTACATTGTAATTGTAGACCATCACTGTTAACCAGAGTTAGAACCCTGTCGGGGATGGGGATGGAGCAGGACAAGATGACAAGCTGGGGCCCAACTGCCCTGCAGAGCTTCCCTTCAGGCTGCACCTCTGCTGCCCTGACTTAGACAGCACTAACGGGAAAGTGGTCTGTAATTCCTTAAGAATGTTGGAGGATTTGAGCCAGTTGTGCCTGAGCAGCCAATTAATGGCAGCAGTGACTGGGCTTTACGGTCTTCAGGAGAGGCCTAGATGGATGAACAAAACCGCTCTGTGTCTTAATTCTGAACACATGTTCCCAAGGTGTCTATTGTGTTGCTTGGAAGTATGAGTCCTGCTTTTACAGTTGTTTCCTGGCTTCCAGAAAAGGTACACTGTCTCATTTTTTCCCTGCACCTCTGCTGGAAGAAAAAACACGGTCCAGAAGGGTAAGGATTTGCTCAAAGCTCCTCACTTCTCGGTAAAAACACATTCCAAACCTCTGGGCTCATGCTGACTTCAAAAGTGCCATTGTGCCTCTAGGAACCTGTACTCCTTGTAGCAAAGCTCCAAGCAGCGAAGAGTGGGCGAGTGCAGGAAGCCCAGTGTAGCCAGAGGACAAGCACAGGTTGTGTCTTTCTTTGTAGCCCCATCATTTCTGTAATGCCTTTTCACAGCCAGCCACACCCCAGAGGTCAGGTCTGTCGCCTGTCACCAATAGAGTGTAATTTATCTGGCTAATCTGAAGACTTCCTGCAGGGTCACTGTACAATAGTTTGCATTTGTAGAGCATCTTATAAACCCCAAGGAAGGCTCTTTTCCGTGCAGGAAGCTGGTCCTGCATGAGGAGCTGTACAGAGGGGATGGTCCTAGGGTTTCTCCTCAAGTTGACCAAGAGGGCAGAGGGTCCTCGATTGCAGCCCCAGCCCATTCTTCAGGGAGGAGCTTGCTGTAGTTTAGCGGTAGCCCTCTGCGCTTCCACTGCATCTGGCTCATCCTCAGGAACCCCTCGAGCCTTAGGACCACTAATGGTGACTCAAGCTGCTGCTGCTGTTTATGTATCACTACACGGTGGGGGTGAGGGCAAACTGCTGACAACTAAACAGTGTCACAGTGCTCTGAAACCTTGAATTGTGTGCTGCATCACGATTGCAGAGACGTTCAAGCGTGAAAAAAGTGTGTGTCAGAACTGATGAAATACAGATGCTGGGTTCTGCCCCACCGCGCCCTCTGACAGTTTGTTCCGGTGACAAAGCAATGATCAGTGGTGACATATTGGTCTCCTCAAATTCTTTTGGACATCTCATTGGCTCGGAATGTTGACAATCCAGTCCTCTTCTGTCAGCTTTTCCTTACCAAGGAGTAGGCACATTTTTCCCCCCGATCCCAGAATGGGGATCAGTATTTTTACAATGCCGCCTGACTCCTTAATGGAGTAAAAAGGCCAGCTCACATCTGCTTATACAGTTAAATGTGGAGAGTTCGAAGCTGCCAGGTCACTAGATGCCAGCTCATTTCATTTTTGTTTCCCAACTTCATCCACATAATAGACTGAGTCAGAGCTCTTGGACTTTGAGAAGCCAAGAAATCAGGATTTTACCCAAAGTATCAACTGCTTGGAGTCAAGGTAGTTGAAAATAAGCTTTGGATTCAATCTGTCAGCCCTCTCCCTTTTGTTCCTTTTCTCCCTCCTTTTCCTGGCAGCTTCTTTCTAATCATCTCTCAGAGCTCTTCATTTCGCTCTGGATGGGAAGAAAAGGCCAGGAGAGAAACCTCCAGGCATCACCAGAAAAGGAGCAGAGCTCATTGTTGTAGAATAAAAAGATAATGGCCAATTTGTCAAGAAGTGTTGACAAGAAAGATAAAGTTGGAAGTAATTACCTGGCTGACATGCTGGGAGTGATGTGCCTGCCAATAGCTCCCTAAATCAGCCAGAGCCTTGGAGATGTGACAGCCATTCATCATTTTTACAGCACACCTCTGACAGGCCCCTGGGTTGCACAAATCGAGTGCTTTGACATTTCGGGGCTGTGCAGCCCTCCTGTGTCTAATGCTGGGTTGTACTAGGGCACCCGGGTCCCGGGTCCCCCAGGAGGTGCCTGGAGGTGATGTGTAAAACGGGACAGCTTGCCTGGCTTATCGCTGAGGGTGGTGCTCATTCTCAGGGGACGGGCACTGACGTCTAGGCCTGACCTTGAAGACTGTAGGACATCACTTAATGAGCATAGAGGTGCTGACCGTGAGCTCCCAAGCAGCTCTCCTGGGGGCCTGGTCTTCGACAAGTGCCACTCCCAGCCAGCCCAGAGGGTACACCCACGAGACTGGTTATATACTGGACATCTCAGCAGGATGAAATTAGTATGCAACCATTAAAAGTGATTATGAAGGCTCTGGATAAAGTATGAAATGCCTGTGTTCTGTGAAAAAGCCTAATGCAAATTATAAGGATGCTCTGGTTACCACATGTATAAAATATGTATTTATTTAAACAGATTGTGCATTGGCAAAATAGTTTTTCGGAAAGGTGATTATGTTGTGGTGAAATTCCCTTCCCCAATTTTTTCTTTTTTTGAAAAATATGTTTTTATTGATTTTTAGAAAGAGAGGAAAGGAGAGAGATAGAAACATTGATGAGAAACATCATCCATATGCTGCTCCTGCACGCCTCCAGGGATCGAGCCCACAACCTGGGCATGTGCCCTGACCAGGAATTGAACTAGCAACCTCTTGGTTCATGGGTCAATGCTCAACCACTGAGCAACACCAGCCAGGCCCAATTTTTTCTTAATTAAAAATATATATATACCTGCCCCCCACCGGTCTTGAAAAGATAGGGATTTTTGTCTCCCCTTTTCCTAATTTATCTTCTTTATTCTTAAGGGCCCCCACTTTCTCATACTGATTTAGCATGTCCTCTAGGTATGTGACAGACATGCCTTTTAAATTGCACCTGGACAAAGGAAGGAGTGAAAACAAAGTAAGAGCTCTTTACCTTTAGGCCACTAGGCACTAAGACAGGGGTGGGCAAACTTTTTGACTCAAGGGCCACAATGGGTTCTTAAACTGGACCGGAGGGCCGGAACAAAAGCATGGATGGAGTGTTTGTGTGAACTAATATAAATTCAAAGTAAACATCATTACATAAAAGGGTATGATCTTTTTTTTTTTTTAGTTTTATTCATTTCAAACGGGCCGGATCCGGCCCGCGGGCCGTAGTTTGCCCACGGCTGCACTAAGATGTCCAAAACCTATTTTGATTGTCCAAGGTGGACCACCTCTCTTGCACCAAATCTTTTTTATCTTGGTGCCTTAGGTCCTCAAGAACTCCAAGGACATCAGATGTGCTAGCTTGGAAACTGTCCGGCAAGGCCAGCCTTCTCTTTCTCAATGTGTAGAAAAGGAGTAAAGTTACTTCTAAGTTTCTGAAGCAAGAAAGAATGCTTGACCTGCTATTTTCATCACCTGACTCTGGCCTGACTGAGGCCTGCTAATCTCCCTTCACTTCCCCTGCTGCCTGCACTTAAATTGCCCCTCACAAGCTTTCTCATGTCATGTTTCAAATGTTCCCACATCTGTCTTCACTGCTGTCCTTTTGCTTTTAAATGACCCTATTAAAAGAGAGAGGATCACATGGTTGAGTTCCCCAGTCCATGCTGCTGTTCCCCAAGTCTGGGGTAACTGCCTGGTAAGGACACCAGGGCCCAGCCAATCCCAAGGCTTCCTGGCTCTGTACAGGCACCCACCTGTTTTGTTGGTTCATCCGTTGGGCACAGAGCTAAGTTTTGATGCTGGGGAAAGAGATGGGATGGTCTGAAGCAGTCACTGCTCTATATGGGAAGTAAGGGCTGTTTGATGTAGTGCTGAGAGCTTGCCTCATCTGGGCTGGTCAGGAGCTCCTCACTCAGACCTGCCGAGGTCCCTGTCAGCTGGGTTGCATGTGTCACCAGCGTATCACCAAGGGAATTCAGAGCATTCTTACTTGACAGGGAACCAAATCAAACTCGGGCTTTGGTCTGCATTGGAACTAGACAGGAGAGAGAAGACCCAGAGCCATTTGGGAAGCAAGTGCATAACATTCTCATAAATTCCTCACGGGAGCACTGGGAAAGCCTAAATGGTCCCCCAGATGGGACTGCAGATGCTCCCATCTCACTGACTCCGACAGGCCCGCGCTTTCTGTTGGATAATCCTGCATCGTTTGTTCTTAATAGTGAGGTTACCAAGGCGCTAAGACTAAGAGATGAGGTCGGTAACCAAATGGGCCATACAAGAAGGGATTACCAGGCCAGATTACTTTGACTTTGACATCAGCCCAGAGCCTCTGGAGCAATGACTTAGAAAACCCTTCAGGAAACAAGAGTTCTTCAGGTGGCGGGAATGGCATTCGGAGGCCACGCCGGAGACCCTCTTACTGCTTTGCATGAAGTCCTTGAACAGTTAATGACTGGCCCTTTCTGTCAGTCTCATCTGTAGGGCAGCCGGTCACCGCCTGCCCGTGCAAAGCACTGAGGAAAAACTCAAGAGGGAAAGCCACAGAGACGTAACAGCCCCGCTCCCAGCACTAGCTTCTCAGCCATCGCTCCTGACAGGGCACCTGCCAACGCAATGAGAAGCTCAAATCGGAGTCACTTACTCAGCTTACACACTCTCCTACTTCTGGACACAGATTTTTGGAAAGGAGGGAGAAAAGATGCTTGGCAGAATCTGTTCTTATCTGTGTTTGTTAATTCTACTCAACTCTAGAAAGTCTTTCCTCAGTTGTTAAGAATTTTCTCTGCTGAAACCGGTTTGGCTCAGTGGATAGAGCGTCGGCCTGTGGACTGAAAGGTCCCAGGTTCGATTCCGGTCAAGGGCATGTACCTGGGTTGCAGGCACATCCCCAGTAGGAGATGTGCAGGAGGCAGCTGATCGATGTTTCTCTCTCATCGATGTTTCTAACTCTCTATCTCTCTCCCTTCCTCTCTGTAAAAAATCAATAAAATATATTTTAAAAAAAAAGAATTTTCTCAAAGTCTTCAACTCATCTTCCTTTAATAAAAATTAACTCTTGAGGTAGGGAATGAATGAGAGTGCAGATGTCTGTATGTCCTCTTGTTATTTTTATTTTTTGTTAGTAAAATATTTTTACAGAAAAAACATACATCTTAGGTTGAGGCTAGAGCCAGCACCCAAGGATATTTTTCCATTGATTTTTAGAAAGTGGAAGGTAGAAAGAGGGGGGAGGAAGGGAGGGAGAGAGAGAACAACATCGATTGGTTGCCTCCTGCATGTACCCAGACTGGGGCCAGAGATCGAACCTGTAACCCTTTGGTGCACGGGCTGTCTCTCTAACCATTGAGCACACCAGCCAGGGCTGTATATCCTCTTGATATCCTAATTCATTGTGTTCTCCTGTCTGTCCCTCTTCATTGTCTTTCTAACACCCAGGTTCATTTGTAGGCTCTGGGTTTTAATATATGGATAGGCAGTTTCCATTTGCTCTGTAGAATCACAGCTATATGAAATCTCAACTGGATGTTCTCACTGGAATATGGAGTAGAATGTATACCCCTTCGCCCATGTGAAGACAGCAGTGGGAATTGGTATCCACCAGCTTAGAAAGTTCTTGCGAGACAGCCCTCTTTTCCTTCTGGTCTCAGTACACGTCGAGAGGAGATGGAACACCTGGCCGCCCTGTCACTTCTGCACACTGTTGTGGCACGTTGCTGCCCAGGCCTCTGTCTTGTTGAGCTTGTCTGTTGTCAGGTCTTTTCACACAGACCAACGTCAGTGGGGTCTGGTTTGTGTCATTAGCGCTCATTTGCTGTCAAGCGGGGCTTTGAACAGTTTGCCCTTTGTAAGGCTCCAGCATTTACAGGGGAGAGCTGAGGGGCACACAAGGGAGTGTTTAGAGAACTGGCTGTAGAAAGCTCCCAGCTGCCCCATAAAACGAGAGCTCCTCATTAGGGGGGCTTTTGAGCAAAGGTGCTTTTTTTCCCGTGAGCCAAACGTCATAGGCAGTTTCCATTTGCTCTGTAGATTCAGAGCAGTCTCTCCCACCAGTGTCATAAAACCACATCTGAGTTTAAAAGGGGAATATTTCAAAGGACAGGCTTGTGTCACCCAAGTAGGGAGGAGACTGGGGACTTAGTAACTAGGAACTACTGAGTTTCCATGGAGGCTAATTTATCCCACACATTGCAATCTGAGCTCTGTCTGCCAGCCTGGCAGCCTTGAACAAGCTGCCTCGGAAAAGCTCGCTGTGGCAGCATGGCTGACTATTGCACTGGGAGACTTTAAGGCATATTAGTACCTCCTGAAAGGAAATAAAAAACTAGGGGATGGGAGCTTAGGGGCTGGAGGGGAGTGTTCGCCATAATATCAGTGAGGATGTTAAGATGAAGGTGCAGTAGGATTCCTTTCTCTTGAATGGCCAATTAGAGAGTTAGCTAATCAAAACATCCCGTCCAGTGCTTTTATTCATTCATTTTACAGTTATTTACTGGGTGCCTACTGATGCCCAGAGTGGAAAACTAAGACAGTGTCCCTCCCATTGCAGAGCTTACAGTACACTCTTCGTTATTATTTAAGAGCCTTTCAAATGGCACAGTTTTTTAAGGGAAAGGATGACATCCAATAGCCTGTGACCTACTGGGCCACAGTTTCTTCATATTAAAAAGGGAATATAAACAATAGTGTCTACTTCATGGGGTTGCGATAGCACATGTAAGCATTTAGCACAGTGAGCTCTCAATAAACTTAGGTATCTTTCTGTTGTCGTTATAATACATTGTCTCCCATGATAGAGCGCCGAAGTCATGGAGGAAGGGGAAAAAGCTAAAGTCCCAAACAAGACGACAGACTCTTGAGCACCAAGAGTTTTGTTCTCTTACCTTTCCAGAACCTCCACGTCTGTATTTGCATTCAACAGCAGCCTGTAGATGCATGGGAGACCCCACGGAAGAAACGGATAGAGAAGCGTAGCTTAGGGACAAAGTCCTATGGGAAAGTAAGTAAAAACAGGAAGGAGGAAAGATTAAACAGGTGATAACCGCTGGCTCACTTAAAAATCCCTTCTTTGAATAGTCAAAAGTGGGTGTGTACAGTCCTCTTCTTTCCTTCAGGTCTTCAAATGAGGGACCAAGAACTTAATATTTGAAAGGGACTCAGACTGATCCCTCTCATTTTTCATGGGTGTGTTTTAGTCCATTTAGTCAGGGTTGTAATTCCTCAGTGATTGCCTTGCTGAAGGCCGAGTCAGGAGTCCCTCGAAGGAGCCTGGCCCCTCTCTTTCCCCAGGGCTGTCTGCATCCTCGTCTGCCTCCACACACATTCAGGTGGGAAGGATTATGCAGATGACTTATTTGGCCTTTCTCTTCAAGAAGTGGGGCCATATGAGGAATTTTCTTTTTTAATTTGCAAAGTTGTGGTGGAGGTATATCCAAGCCATAGCAACAGCGAAGTAAAATTTGTATTTCTCTGAGGCCTCCAGTCACTACTCCCTAACTTTGGTCACTTTTTGTGAAACTATTTTTAATGTGTAATGAGTGTGAGAGTGGCACGGGAAGAGATTTTCACTTGTTTTTGGTTTTGTGTTGCTTTATCCCTAGTGAGGCAAACTTTGGTAATACTTTTAATTTTTTCTTGAAAATAGAATATTGCCGAAACCGGTTTGGCTCAGTGGATAGAGCGTCGGCCTGCGGACTGAGGGGTCCCAGGTTCGATTCCGGTCAAGGGCATGTACCTGGGTTGCGGGCACATCCCCAGTGGGAGATGTGCAGGAGGCGGCTGATCGATGTTTCTCTCCCATTGATGTTTCTAACTCTCTATCTCTCTCCCTTCCTCTCTGTAAAAAATCAATAAAATATATTTTTTAAAAAAATAGAATATGTTTCAGAACACAAGATTAGAAGATAGTTGTTAGAACACCTAGATTTTAATGTTTCATCCTTAGAGTTAACACCATTCAGGCAAAGAATACTTTATTTTCCTTATCAAAATAGTTATATTCCTACCAGGACCATCCCAACAGTCCACATTAGGACTATAAATAATATATAAAATATGTAGTTATTTATGTTTATATGATATATTACATATTTGATTATCTATATTATAAAAGGCCTGTGGCCGGAACAACCAAACAGCTGGTCACCAGGAGGTGCATAGAGCATCTCTCGGGCCCTCCCACCACCTCCCAACTCCCACCCCCACCCCCCACCCCCGGGTGCCGGCAGTGTCAGTGGAGTGTCGCGGGGTGGCAGACATGGCCCTGATGGCAGGCTAGGCCTCGGGGACCCTACACGTGCATGATTTAATCGTGCACTGGGACTCTAGTAGATAACTGGTTTTCTTTTTTTCCTGCCTTCTTATGCTTCCAAAATCTTTACTTGGTTCAAGGAACTAGATAACCACAAATCTATACCCAGTGATATTAATTATCCTTAAAGTTCACCCAGCCCATGTGAGTGAGCAACAACATTGAGAACCTGACTTTGGGGTCAGGAGGAATGGGAAAGTGCTTCACAATGGAAGTGCGGTGGGGTTAGTCCTTTTAGATTTAGCTTTTCGTTCTCAGCTTAGAAAGCCTCTGTGAATTCTACAGCAAAAAACTTAGGGAGAATGTTCTGGCTCACTGCTTTGCTTGGGCCTGAGCACTCGGGGGCCTGCCCAGTAGATCCCACATGGGGCTGCCTATCTACTCCTGTAAGTAAAAGAGAGGGACCACGGTACCGTGACCTTCACCTCTGGTTACAGAGCCTGGTGCCTAGAGCTTGGGCTATTTGACTAGTCCTCTACAGGATGCGTTTGGAACTTGATGGTCTGTTAGTGCTGGCTCCAGCCTCAACCTAAGATGTATGTTTTTTTTTCTATAAAAGCATAAAACTGTTTCTAACAACTTCTATTCTTGGACAAAAACAGATGAAGGAAAAAGCATTTATAAGGGCCTGCTTAGCAATTTCATATCCATTATTCCATTTAATTCCCTGAACCCTGTGAAGGAGGTAGAATTAGCCCCACTTTATTTATTTTTAGAGAGAGAAACTTTTATGTGAGAGAAAGAGAAACATCAATCAAGCATCAATCCACTGCCTCCTGCATGCCCCCAACCAGAGACTGAGCCCACAACCTGGGCATATGTCCTGACCAGGAATTGAACCGGCAACTTTTTTTTTTTTTTAAATATATTTTATTGATTTTTTACAGAGAGAAAGGGAGAGGGATAGAGAGTTAGAAACATCATTGAGAGAGAAACATCGATCAGCCGCCTCCTACACACCCCCTACGGGGATGTGTCCGCAACTCAGGTACATGCCCTTGACTGGAATCGAACCTGGGACCCTTCAGTCCACAGACAGACGCTCTATCCACTGAGCCAAACCAGTTAGGGCAAACCGGCAACTTTTTGGTGTATGAGATGACACCCAACCAACTGAGCTACATTGGCCAGGGCTTAGCCTCATTTTATAGATGAGAAATTTGAAACTCAAAGTTAGTGACTTAGTTATGTTCACCTTAGCTTATAAGTAGCAGAATTGGTCTTCCAGAAATGCAAATCCAAGTCTTTTGACTCCAAGTCCAAAGCTGCCTCACCGCCAACCTCACCGTAATAAAGAAGAGGCACAATATTGCTTTGGTCACAGGGGGACTGTCCCCAGTCACGGTAGGCGTTGGGGAAATCACTGCCCGTGTGGGCCTTAGTCTCCTCAGGAGTAAAACAGGCTGAACATACCTTTCCCTTCGTTCTCTTAGGGAGGTGTGAGGTCAAGGCAGTGAGAGGTTGGAAAGATTGTTTGAAATGTGCTTCGTAAGTATGAGACATTAGATTATTACTTTCACAAATGTTAACTGCTCCGGTTCATCATATTTCTGGGCGGTTCCCTCTTGGTTTTATTGGAAAAAATGTAATGATACTCAATTTTTTAAAAATAATATTTATGTGCTCACTTTGGCAGCACATATACTAAAATTGGAACGATACAAAGAAGATTAGCATGGCCCCTGCTCAAGGATGACACGCAAATTCGTGAAGCATTCATAAAAAAAAAAGAATAATAATATTTGTAACAGTAATCTCTTGCCATATTACCACATTGAACTGAAAACCTGGAATTTCCCAAAACCACTTAAAAATGAATTCTAGTCAAATAGTTCGCACTCAGGCGAACTGGCTTCTTGCTTGTTAAACCAGTCTAGACTTCCAAGTTGGTCTGTCGCATTTTGCTTCCTACCTGTGAGCAGAAAGAATCATGTTGTCCTTTGACTTGCTCAAGCCTGTGCCTTCCATCCTAACCTCCTTCCATAACTCAGAATTGGGGTTAGTGTTGTGTCGTCTGCTGTTCCCCCTCTTACATAGAACCCCACTGGAACAAGGTCTAAGTCCTGCGCTCTCCTGCTTTCAGGACCATTTGCAGCCTCTCTGATGAACTGATTCCAGCCACCAGGCCTTCCTGCATTACTGCTAGTTGCCCCAACACAGTTAGAGTCCTCCAGTCCCTATTGCCACATGCTGCCCACACGTGACATCACCAAAGAAGGGGGGTGTTAGGAAAAGGCGTGTCTCTGCCAGAGACCAGGCAGGTAACGCTGAATCTGGTTCCTTCGCAGCCTGTTGCAGAAGTAGGTGGTGGTCCTTGAAGAGGGACTGAGGGGGCATCTGAACTCGGAGGAGAGGAGATGTCAGGGGAGCAGGCAAGATGGCTGCACAGCCACAGTCCCCGGGATTTTCTGTCATTGACGTGGGTGACCCAGCCTCACTGTCATTTCTGTGTTGCCCACAGAGCCCAGTGACTTTTGTTTATTTTGGTTATTCTTATTACTGAAGGCACTGGGGTAGAAGAAGTAAGAGTTCAAAGTTCAAAGGTACCCCATCTGGTTGTGCTATACAACAGGGACAGTTTTGGATTCAGAGTGGCTAGTTTTTAAAAGGCAGACATGTGCTGCCTGCCCTACAGTGTCTAAGAGGAACCAGCCTGTGCCAGCTGGAGGACGGGCCGAGCAGGCAAGGCTTCCTGTCCACCAACTGCCCCCTCACAATGAGTATGCGATCAAGATGAAATCATTCAGGCTGAGCTTTCTGAGTGGTAATAGTAATTGGTTCTCTCTCTGCATCTGCAAAACACTGTCCCGAACATGCTGGTGAGCCACCTGCCCACAAATGACCCCTCGCCTCCCATGCTCTGACGTTTTGAGTATAACCACCTCGTCCTTTTGTTTTCCCAGCATTAATAATAAGCTACAGCAGCCAGAGGCCGCTGCCGGGGTGTTGGAAT
Source organism: Myotis myotis (assembly GCF_014108235.1). Taxonomy (NCBI): domain Eukaryota; kingdom Metazoa; phylum Chordata; class Mammalia; order Chiroptera; family Vespertilionidae; genus Myotis; species Myotis myotis. The sequence goes on along the minus strand of NW_023416324.1, from coordinate 5,089,427 downwards.
ATGCCATGAAACACTTCGGAGAGCTGGTAAGTGCCTCATTCCTTTTAGAAAAGTAAGAGGTAGCAACCTGGCCAGGGATGCACTTGGCCACGACCTTGAGAAAGTTACTTTCCTTGTCATTTTTCTTATTGGTAACAGTCTGATGTAACTTACCTCTACCAGTATCTTAAGGACGAAGGAGACAGTGGCTATATGGACTCTATTCAAAGTGAACACAGATCCTGAAGACAGAGTCCATAAACAGTAATAGCTGGGATTTATCAAACTCTTAGCATGCGCCTAGCCCTTTGCTCAGTGCTTTATCTGCTTCATCTAATTCAGTCCTCACAACAGCTTCGTGAGTAGGTACTGTTGTTATCCCATTTTACAGATGAGAGACTATGGTCCCAACAGGATAACAACCTCGCCTGAGCTGAGAGAGGGAGTCAAAGGCAGAACCAGAACTTGAACCTGGGCAGTCTGGCATCAGAGCCCAGGTATTTAGGCCCGACCTGACTTCTCTTTGTGTCATCTGTGGCAGCTGGCATTGCCACTGGCCCACAGTTAACACTCAGTACATCAGAAAAAAACCATGGCCAATTCTCCAGAAAAAAATATACTATAATTTATACCTGATATTGAGTGATTGTTCCATTTCATTATTGCTTACATAGCTTCTTCTCTTCTGCCATCTTTGCCCTACCAATATTAAAATCTTTCCATTACTCTCTGTGGTCCTGGGAGGGTGCTTTGGTAACTTCCTAACCATATATAAAGCATCGACTTAATCAGCTTAGCATTGACTTCCTGGAAGGGCAGGGAGTTCTGGGTCCATATATCTGATAAGGAACCCCGCATTAGTAGTGTAGGTCACTTACTCTGGTTTGCTTTAATCAAGAGCCCAGTGTGTTAGAGTGACGGAAAGTGTGACTACTTCCCAGGCTTTTGCTTCACACAAGGACTGAACCCACTAAGGGAATATTTTGCTGTCTTGAGCATAGATCTGTAACTAGACTCTAAAGAAAGCATCTCCCCAGATGACAAAACAGAAAGAACTATGTCTCATTCATCCATGCCACCGTCCTTGTTTGCAGAGGGAAGAAAGTTGGCAGAGGGGCACTTAGGCAGTCCACCCAGACAAAGATGTACTCTTCTTTGATAGCCTTAGAGCTCTAGACCACAGTGAGTGCCAGTTTGAAACCAGGATGCCACAGTCATCTGGTATTCAGGTGATCTCCAAACGGATGGTTTTTACCCCAGTGGCTAAGAATGCCCACCTTACATGAAAGTCCCTCTGTCTCCAGGTCCTAAAGGTGGCCATTAGCTTCAGGGTTACTGCTAAACCCATGGTTGGTTTTCTGTTATATGTAGGTAGCTGAATCATATTAAACTTGACAATGGTTTGCTTTTCCTTGGCAGAGCCTGCGCTTTCTCAGCACAATTTATGTAACAGCAATCTCATTAGAATTTTGTGTGATTCATTGCTTAGACCTTATAGTTTCTGCAATCTATTGCACTTCAAAATATCCTGCCCCCTATCTGACCTGCTCCATATGCCGCTCCCTCTAGTTTCTGCTTGTTCATACTGTGTGTGCCACATTAGTCATTAGCCCTCCTTTCTTTTCCATCCCGTATAGAAATGCAAACCGGGAAACTCTCCAGTGTTACTTCTTAATTTAAGAGTTTTTAATTTCACAGTCTTTGCAGTCACTCTTTCTCTGTGAGTTTTCTCTTTCATGTTGAGGCATAGTCTAAACAGGCTTGGAAAATGAAGCTTTGGTAGTTTTACCTGCCACAGAGCCAGAGATGCCCATTTCGGGAACCCCACTATCCACTGACACTGAAGAAAAGGCTGTGGTGGAAGCAGGATTAGTTCAGGAGCAGCAGAGGGGATTGGCTCTGCTGAAATAAACAAGGGGGTAGTACAAGTTAACGACCTAAAATGGAAATGACCTCCTTACAGAGGTTCAACAAGAAAAGACCCTTTCAGCGAGCTTAGCAGAGTTGCTATGAGTGTATATGGTACTCAAATATCAGTTTTATTTACAAAGGCGAGAAGGGTAATAGGGGGAACTAATGTGGGCCCTGCATTATTTCATATAAATTCCACCGTAGAATCATACTGTTAAAGAAATCCCTGGAGAGCCACTGCCCTGGTCTGGTAGAGAAATAGTCATTTACTAAGCTGGTGATGAAGCCCAGAAAACCAGCTGAGGTGGAGGGCAGATGGAGGGCAGACTGAGACATAAAACAGCCCCCTGATCATTTAGAGAGCCACAGTCTGCAGCTCCTCTTCTCACGTGGCTGACACTGCGTTTCAGCGTGGCATGCCATCTGCCCAGTGCTGGAATCCACCCTTTGGCCCTGACACTGGTGAAGCTGCCAAGCGCTGAGCAGGAAGGAACGTTGGATGGGGGACTTGAGGAGAAGGGGGAAAGGTTTTCCAAAGAATTTTAAGTGGTGGTATTATATTGTACTTAAATTATTTCCTGGAAATTTAAAAATGCATGAAGAGATGCAGAGAATCAAAAGCCTTTCAAAAGTGAGCTGTTTTCCTCCAGCAAATATGCAGATGTGGCCTGACTTTCTGGCCCCATTGAGCAAGCAGTTGCCATCCCTGCCATGTGGCCGCCATTAGCACTCCAGCAGATCAGGCCTTGGCACCCTGCAGGAGCTCTGTTCGGGGCTTCCTGCTGTCCCAGATGGTTCCTCCTGTCCTCGGATCCCTGCACACTGGCATTCTGGTGGCCTCTGTATCTGGGCAGGAAATGATGGGGGAGGGCATGACCTGACATCTACTCTCAGCTTATCCCAGGATCATTCATTCCATCGGTGTGCCAAGAACCAACATTCCTATCATCACCCAGCATACCTCAAACATTCGGAAGTTCTTCTCCATCAAGGCCAAGACATACTGTGATAGGTGAAGTGTCATCCATACAACACGGCACCTTAGGAAAGAGTGTGTGGATTAAAACTGTCCCTCTTGTTCTCCGTGCCTCACCATAGTCCTTCTTTTCCACTTGGCAGGAGATCCAGGCCACCTGGTATGAGAAGCTGCACGAGTGGGAGGATGCCCTTGTAGCCTATGATAAGAAAATGGACACCAACAAGGATGACCCAGAGCTGATGCTGGGCCGCATGCGCTGCCTCGAGGCCTTGGGAGAATGGTGAGCTGCAGCAGGGTGATGGCCGAGTGGCTGCTAGAGAGTGGCTTTGAAAGGCCTCCCCTAAGTTTGTTTCATTTGGTATTTTCCCATGAGTATTTCTGTCTCTGTTCTGTCTCAGTGCTAAATAGAAAAAAGGTTCTTTAAAAAAAACAACATAGATTTTGTCATGCTCTGGGACAGGACAGGCTTGGGTTCTGCTCTGGATCTGCACCTGCTCTTTCTATCTGCCTCTCGACCTTGACTGACTGATGAAGACCGCCTAGGTCAGTGGTTCTCAACCTTGTGGCCCTTTAAATACAGTTCCTCATGTTGTGACCCAACCATAAAATTATTTTCGTTGCTACTTCATAACTGTAATGTTGCTACTGTTATGAATCATAATGTAAATATCTGATATGCAGGATGGTCTTAGGCGACCGCCAAAGGGGTCGCGACCCACAGGTTGAGAACCGCTGGTCTAGATCCTATTTGTTAGCACTTGCCAGTGAGTTTAGGAAAGAACAAATGACTGCCCTCTTCAGGTACTTCAATTTTACTGAATGCTTGCTTATGTGCCCAGCCCTATGCCATGCTCCAGGTGTAAAAAAGACAGAAAACAAGGCCTCCGTTGTGAGGTGGGTGAGACAAGCACATAACAGATAGTTACTAAAGCCTCAGGGAACAGTGACCATGGTATGAGCTCTGACTTCACAAGACCCAAGGCTGATCCTGCAGTTCCCCCTGGAGGAAGGGCCACGGTTGGAGGCAGGTAAAGGAGAGTGGGAGAGGGGAAAGGAGTCCTAGGTAAAAGCAATGGTGGTGCTTAGTTGAGAACACTTGCCTATGTCTTGGTTTGGGGAATTTATGGAGACAGGGAAGAAAAAAATGGTTTCCATTCTTGTTTTCTAGCATCAAGTGCAGTTTTTTTGGTTTATTTTGTTTTGTTTTGTTTTGTTTTGTTTTAGTAAATCTTTATTGTTCAGATTATTACATTTGTTCCTCTTTTTTTCCCCCCATAGCTCCCCTCCACCCAGTTCCCACCCCACCCTCTGCCCTTACCCCCCCCCCCACTGTCCTCATCCCTAGGTGCACAATTGTTGTCCAGTCTCTTCCCATATCTCCCACACCCCTTTCCCCACCAAGAATAGTGAGTCCATTCCCTTTCTATGTCCCTGATTCTATTATAATCACCAGTTCATGCTGTTCATCAGATTATTTATTCACTTGATTCTTAGATTCACTTGTTGATAGATGCATATTTGTTGTTCATAATTAGTATATTTACCTTTTTCTTCTTCCTCTTCTTAAAGGATACCTTTCAGCATTTCATATAATACTGGTTTGGTGGTGATGAACTCCTTTAGCTTTTCCTTATCTGTGAAGCTCTTTATCTGACCTTCAATTCTGAATGATAGCTTTGCTGGATAAAGTAATCTTGGTTGCAGGTTCTTGGCATTCATCACTTTGAATATTTCTTGCCACTCCCTTCTGGCCTGCAAAGTTTCTGTTGAGAAATCAGCTGACAGTCGTATGGGTATTCCCTTGTAGGTAACTGAGTTTCTTTCTCTTGCTTCTTTTAAGAGTCGCTCTTTGTCTTTTGCTCTTGGCATTTTAATTATGATGTGTCTTGGTGTGGTCCTCTTTGGATTCCTTTTGTTTGGGGTTCTCTGCGCTTCCTGGACCTGTAAGTCTATTTCTTTCACCAGGTAGGGGAAGTTTTCTGTCATTATTTCTTCAAATAGGTTTTCAATATCTTGCTCTCTCTCATCTTCTGGCACCCCTATAATTCTGATGTTGGTACGCTTGAAGCTGTCCCAGAGGCTCCTTACACTATCTTCGTATTTTCGGATTCTTTTTTCATTTTGCTTTTCTGGTTGGGTGTTTTTTGCTTCTTTGCCTTTCAAATCTTTGCCTTGATTCTTGCGCTCCTCTGGTCTGCTGTTGGGAGTCTGTATAATATTCGTTATTTCAGTCGGTGTATGCTTAATTTCTAGTTGGTTCTTTATCACAACATCGAGGGTCTCATTAGATTTCTTGAGGATCTCAATAACTTTATCGGCGGCTTCTAGACAGTTCTTGAGAGACCTTAAAAGTGTGGTTCTGAACTCAATATCCTCCATTGACAGTTTTGTCCTGTTTCTTTGTCTCTGCATTTTTTTATGTTTTCTTGGTGCACCCCCTAGTGGTCTTTGTGTGCAGTCTTGTTGTAGTTAAGCCTTGATTGTTGTAGTTAATACTAGGGGGATTTGACCTCCAGGCCAACTGGCTGTGAGAATCAGCTCTGTCTGCAGTGGGAAAACTTCTGTCCTCTAGGGAGGTGCTAATCTAGCCTTTGCCTGAGGCTATCCGGCAAATGGCTCTGCGCAGGGCTTGGGCGGGGCGGGTCGCACGGGATCAACAGAGCGGGTGGAGGGAGCAGTTATGGCTGCTCTCATTCCCGTCCCCAGAGGCTCTGCCTCTCAGAGTCCCAGCAACCGCTGCAAACCTTGGAGAGAAAGTTGCCCTCGCGTTCCGACCGATGCCAGATAGTCCCGCTTCTCCCAATTGAGTCTGGGTCCCTAGAGACTCGCCCAGAACTGGAGCTCAGAGTCTGCGACTCCCTCCCGATTGAAAACGACAACCGCACCCTCAGCCGCCAGCCCGCTCCGTGCGCACCTCCGCACCTTTGTATTTTCCGCACTGCGCCTCCTCTGAGCCTCAGTATGCTGTTCTCTTTCCTTCTAGTTGAAGAATTTCCCCTCAGCCAGTCTTCCTGTCGTTCTGGGCGATGTCCATTCCATCTTTTAGTTATATTTGTGAAGTGGTTGTTCGAGGCAGCTAACTCCGGTGTTTACCTATGCCTCCATCTTGGTTTTTTCAAGTGCAGTTTTTTTTAAAATAGTTAAAACAAGGTGCCACACTCTAGTCGTTAAATAGTTTAACTATAGCCCTAGCCTGCTTGGCTCAGTGGATAGAGCATCAGCCTGCAGACTGAAGGGTCCCAGGTTCAATTCCGGCCAAGGGCACATGCCTGGGTTGCGGGGGTCGATACCCAGTACGGGGCATGTAGGAGGCAGCCGATCAATGATTCTCATCATTGATGTTTCTCTCTCTCCTTCTCCCTTCCTCTCTGAAATCAATATATTAAAAAATAATAAAATAAAATAAATAGTTTAACTATAGTTTTAAATAGTTAAAATGCCAGACCACCTTCCCATGAGTAGATTATCTGACATTCTGTTGGACATAGAATGGTCCCCCATTCGTTCATTCAACCAGTAATTATTGAGCACTTATTCATTGCCAGTGTCTGTGCCAGGCCCCAAGGACACAGCCATGAATGAGACGGACACAACCCCTGCCTTTCCCAAGCTTTTGGAGGAGACAACGTGAATACAGTTACACAGGGAAGCCTAGGGAACTGTGGGAAATAAGAATCCTAATCCAGGCTTGGAAGGTTTAAGAAAGCTTCCAGTTGGGAGTGATATCCTACTTGGACCTGTGCAGTGAGGAGGAGCAAGCAATCTAGATTCAAGATTCTGAAAGTCCAGTATGGCTGGAGGGTCAGGTGTGATGTGGAAAGAGGTAAAAGGTGAGCAGGAGAAGTAGAAAGGGACCGTAGCAAGTACGGCTTATAGGCCAAGTTAGGCATATGGACTTTAACCTAAGGGTTACTGGGCAGCCATCCAAATATTTGAAGAGCCATAATTGACAGGTTTATTTTATAAAAAGACCCTTTAGGGGAAAATTGGAGAGGATTGAAGGTATGCTAGAGGAGATAGCAAGACAAGTTCAGAGACCATCCAAGGAGAGAGATGATGGTGGCAAAGAGGGAAAGCTGAGGCAGTGGGGATGGAGAATGGCTGGATCCAGAGATGTTTAGGAAGTGGCATTAGCGGGATTTGGAGAATTACTAGATGTGGAAGTGAGGGGGGTAAAGGCATTACAGTTTGAGCTTCCAGAAGGAAGGTGACGCTGGAACACGCAGCGCTCCTCAGAGGCCTGATTAACCCGAAGCGTAAGGTTCCCCTGCACCGGACCTCCAAGGAGCTGTCTTGGGGAGATAGAATCCGCAGGCCTGTGCCCTTGCATTTGGATCTGTATGGGGAACCTCTGTCCCTGAAGGCTTCTATTTTTTTAATCTACAGCTTTGTATTCATTTTTTTAATGCATTATTTTTTGAAAAGGTAATATACACATAGCACAGAATTCAATAGTAAAAGAACAGTGATGGAACTGTGAAAACCAAGTCTCCCAGCCACTCAGACTTCCGGCACGGGGACCAGGTCCTCGTGTAGACTTCAGGGAGGACCCGTGCACGCAGGCATCTATGTTATGACAATGCAGTCAACACACCGTTGTGCACCTTGTCTTGTTCATTTAACAAGTCTAGACCACTGTTCCATTTGAGTGCCTACAGGTGCGTCCTCATCTTTTCAATGACAGCATCACTAAACCACAGTCCCTTTAATATAGGCAAATTTTGATTTGTTTAAAAACTTTATACCTTGGAGTTTAAAAAATATAATTGAAAAGTCAAAGTAAGACTTCTAAAAAGAATGATTTCTTGCTGCACATATTCTTTCTGTACCTAATCACAGATATCCTTTTGCTAAATGATTGCTATTTTTATTTCTTAATATAGAGTTATATTTCCCAAATAAAAGATGTTGTATATGAAAATTTAATGTCAATGAAGTTAGCCTTAGGCATTGGATCACATATATATACAAATAATAGTCTGTATATAGTTATTTGAAATTGGTTTGTCTGGCAGCCATTATTAGAGAGATTCAAGTGTTATCATTTATTTTCATAATTAGCATTCCATATTCATCATTTACCTCAATAAACTGAGGAAACATATCCTATCAAATCTGCTCCATCAGTCATCGCTTCTCGGCCTTTTGGCTAAGATCAAGTGAAATCTGCTCCATCAGTTTGTGCAACTAAAGCTGGGGTATGTTTTTTATGTCCAACAGGTATTTAAACTGCACTGTCCAATGTGGTGGCCACTAATTAAATTAATAGTCCAGTCACACTAGCCACATTTCAAGTCCTCAGTAGCCACTGTGCCTAGTGGCTACCGCATTGAACAGGGCAGATATAGAACATGTCCCTCACCATAGAATTTTCTGTTGGCTGGTACTGATCAAAAGTAAGAGAAACATATGTTAATAAGAATTAACTACATTATTTCAAAACCAATTTTCTTTAACTTTCAAATTGGTTATCATACAACTATATGTTATTAAGAGGAAGATAAAAAATGTAAATATTCTCAAAATTAAACTCTAATCAGTTCTTCGAATGATTTAGTATAAATGTCACAGCCTCACATCAAAGTCTTTTGTGTTGTGATCTCAGCCCACTTCTTCAGCCCATTTCTCAGTAGCCTCTGCCCGGAATCTGTGCTCTGGCCAAACTATTTGCTCTTCTCCAAACCCCACAGAATTTTTCTCTGCATTTGTTCCTTCAGTTTCCTGAATTGCCTACCTTTTCTTCTGCTCCTTTGCCTGTTTTTGAAATCCTCCCCATCTTTCAAGGTCTACCTGGACTGCTTCTTCCTTCTTTGAAATCTCTCCTGGTCCCTTCCCCTCCCACCTTTTCTAAATTAAAGACAACTACTTTCCTTAGATGGGTTACGTAGGGACAGCTTAGATATATGAGAAGAGATCTTAGATGCAGTTGTGTCTAGTCCACCTATGTGACAGTTGGGAAACTGAGCATCTCAGAAGTTGGCACAGCCGGCCTGAGGTCTCCCCAGAGCCCTGTGCTCCAGGTCTCCTGACACTGCAGTACCCAGTCCATTTCCCTCGGACCTCTTGGGTTCATTCCAGCTTTATAATCACCTATAAAGAATAAGTGGCAGTGATGCTGACCAAGGGGTTTAAGAATGCAGCAGACTAAAAGATTTTTAAAAGAGATGAAAGAAGCAGAATTCTTTTCCTGATTATATGTAGATTCCTTACTTGGTTTATTCAGTTAATTTAGAGTAATTTCTAAATTGCTTTTGATTTGAATATATACCCTGAACATGCCTGAGGCAGGCATTCACTAGAGGTGGAATGATCCAGGGCTACCACTGAGTTAACCCTTTGCGGTCGTATTAAATTTGGACATGGGTGTCGTACTGGTCGGAATTAATGTCCATTGAAAGAGCAGTGATACTAACATGCAAGATTATGAAGGATAACCAAGATTTATTCATTCTTTTTTGGAACTACGTCACTACTAGTAGAATCACTACAAACGTTATCACTTTCTACGTCAGAGTCAGTATTCAAGGTGCCAAAATAAAACTCTTCATCGTTACTTTCAGATCCGCAGTACACTTCTTTCGGTAACTTTCTTTTTGCCATTTTGGAGTATTATTTTGAAATATCTTAACAAGCGAGAATGCCTAATTACAGTTAAACATAATTTGTAAAGCTTTATTTGAAATTCTGCGAAGTATCTCCGAAGCTTGTCAATTTCTTCACTCTCAAAAGGCGACTGACTCGCCACGGTGTTTTGCATGGCGAGTGTGGAACGACCGCGTTTGTTTATATTGAGTTTCGATATCTCCGATTTGTCGGGGCAATGTTTTGGTTCGTGACAAGGTCGCTTAGACACTTAGGAGCTTTCAGAGAAATTATGAACTGACACATGAATGAATAGAGTTAAGATTCGTACGGTTTCTTGCTGTGGTGGCTGAGAGCAGACATACGACTGGAACGGTAAGAAAGCTTTGGTGGCTGAGAGTAGACAAACGACCGCAAAGGGTTAAGACCCTACGCCTATGCCCATACTCATCTGCCTCTAGGAAGCTAAACTACAGGAGTCAGCCTCCAGCCCCATAATGCACACAGCCACAGCTGCAGCCAAAGTGAGCCTAGGTAAACCCCCTCGCCACCCTGTTCCTTAGATGGCCTCTGGATCCTTGAGAACAGGTTATTTGGGAGTCAGCCAACCGCTTGGTGTTCTAAGCTTTCTGCTGCTACACTGGGTGGGAAAGTCAAAGTCCTGGGGATGAAGCCTTTACCTATTCCTCCCTGGTGTGCAGTGAGAGGTGTCAGAAAGCAGATCCTAATGTTTGCCCCACACACAGTCTCACATTTTTTATTAATTTGATTTTGTTCTGTCCTCCCCCCCCCCCACACACACACACACTTTCTTTGAGAGTTAGGACTCAGTATATTCTGCATTCTTTTTTCTTTTATTCTTTTTTCTTTTTGCATGCTTGCTCATAACAAATACTGTGGGGAGAGAAACCCCACCTCCCTGGGTAGAATTCTGACAGCTGTTGACACAGCCGCAGCTTTAAAGGTGGTGCCTGTGTCCACTGTCAGGGCTGCCTTCCCAGGATGCTGCTCCTGCACTGCTTCTGCCTGGTCTCTTGGGGTAATCATTCATAGTGTTTCACATTGAACTTGCTCCCTTCCTCTAAATGAAAAGCAATGCTAAACCCTTAGACCAGTGGTTCTCAACCTGTGGGTCGCAACCCTTTGGCGGTCAAACGACCCTTTCACAGGGGTCGCCTAAGACCATCCTGCATATCAGATATTTACATTACGATTCATAACAGTAGCAACATTACAGTTATGAAGTAGCAACGAAAATAATTTTATGGTTGGGTCACAACATGAGGAACTGTATTTAAAGAGCCAGAAGGTTGAGAGCCACTGCCTTAGACCCTGGGCCCAGAAAGGGATAGTCCTGACAAAAGACTAGAGAGATGCTGAATTGTTTGTGGCAACAAGCTTTGAATTCTGCTATCCGTGCTTCTTCCCTCGAGGTGTGTGCCTTTGTTCTCTCTCTCTCCGTTAAGCTCCAAGGGCCCTTCTTTTGCCCCTGTAATTTGTTTCCTGAGCCCACACAGCCCAGCTGGCTCACTTTTTCTACCTCTTGGACTTTCTAAATAAACTTTTGCTTTTACTTGGGGGGGAAAATGAGTACCAGAGTCTGTTGAGATCACTCATAATCTCAATATCTCATAGTCTTTAGCCACATTCATGATATTTGTGCAAACCTCTGAGAATAAGCAGCATCTACATAAGACCATTGAAGAGCTTTCTTCCTTCGGTGCAGATTGATTTCATTGGAGTTTCATTTCAGCCTGCAACCATGGGTGTAATCCTTCGAAGAGCCAGTTCTCCCTATAGCTTTGAGCTAAAAATGAATGTCCAGATGTGTCTCTTCAGATCGCTTTCTCTCTAAGCCTGCCAAAGGGAGTGAGCTACAGTTCATTGGCATGCAAGAGAGGGTAGTTAATATTTATGAAGGGGGCCAGATTTTCAGGACATTTCACATCGCATCAAGTTAGACATGGTCCCTATTTTGATAACTCACTGTCAGATAAATTATGAGTACCAGGCCATAGGAACAACAAATTGCCAGTCACTGCTCTGTCGTGTGATCCAGCTGAAGTCCTTTTCATTTAAAGCAGCGGTTCTCAACCTGTGGGTCGCGACCCCTTTGGGGGTCGAATGACCCTTTCACAGGGGTCGCCTAAGACCATCAGAAAACACATATATAATTACATATTGTTTTTGTGATTAATCACTATGCTTTAATTATGTTCAGTTTGTAACAATGAAAATACATCCTGTATATCAGATATTTACATTACGATTCATAACAGTAGCAACATTACAGTTATGAAGTAGCAACAAAAATAATTTTATAGTTGGGGGTCACCACAACATGAGGAACTGTATTAAAGGGTCACGGCATTAGGAAGGTTGAGAACCACTGATTTAAAGGCTCCTGGTTCAAGGCAGGTCCCTATCATCCACTTCCTCTGTGGCCCCCAGCTAACCCAAGAGGCAAAAGAGCGGCAAGTCATAGAGGTGATTTTGGTTAACCCAAACATATAATTCTTTTCCTCCAGGGGGCAGCTCCACCAGCAGTGCTGTGAAAAGTGGACCCTGGTTAATGATGAGACCCAAGCCAAGATGGCCCGGATGGCTGCTGCAGCTGCATGGGGTTTAGGTAAGGCTTCCCTCATAGGCACCCTAGTCAGTGTGCGGAGAGTGAGGCTGGGTGCTCACATCAGAAAAGAAAGCAAGGTACTGCGGCTGCAGGTAGGATGTCAGATCTGCCGAAGTGTCAACCAGTCTATGCGCCTCTGTCTTTTGCATCTGTCCCTACCAGATGATTTTGACTAACTTGTTAGACTTGGATAAAATGGCTTTGCACGGGGAAGCCAAGGAAAGCAGTGAGCAAGCATGGAAATTCAGATGACTTAGTGAGGTGTATTTGGTTTTGTTTTGGGTTTGTCTTTTTGCTTTAAACAAGTTACTGGTTTATTTTCTCTCTGATTAAAAAAAATCGCAAGGTAGGAATTCCCAGACTGTATTCTGTCTCCATTGTCATTAGCCTTTTTCCATATTTCTGCTTTGCATGGGGCCTCTGTGTTCAGTCTACCTCATGATCCAGTACAGTTGCTGGAGCTCCACCCATCATGTCTTTAACCAAAGCAGGAACAAAGAGAGAAGAGAGCTGTCTCCTTTTATTTCTTAACTTTCCCAACATATATAAAGTGAAGAAGATCATCTATTGAGCCCCCATATTCCTTTCACTGTCTCTAACGATTATAGTCATTTTAGCAATTTTGTTTTCTCTCTTCTCCTCCTTGCTGCCTGCCTTACTCCCATTCTACAAGTATTTGAAAGCAGAGGTTTCCTTTTAACCTCCACAGACTAGATTTCTGACCTCAACCCCCAGTTGAGAGGGTGACCAGTGTCTGTTCCAGACATGTTAATGAGAGGGGAAGGGTCCAGAGGATGTTGCAGGAGAAGAGCTTCACCCATCAAGCCCTGAGGAAGGTTACATAACCTTCCACCCACATTCTATCCCTCTTGAGTCACAGAGCTTATAGCCTTTCCTTTCATGAGCTCTGGGCTGGATTCAACACATTTTTCAAAAATAAATTACTTCCTGAGGAGTCATTGTTTGCTATTTTGCTTTTACCCAGAGGCATAGAGAATGGATGAGCTGCTGGGCAGGAGTGAAAGGCAGGAAAATGCCTTATGAAATTGGCAGCCCTGCAGTGTGCAGCAAATGAAGCTGATATCTTTTCTGCAGATGGTCTTAGAACCCCTGGCATTCGATACATGCTCATCCCACCAGGGGAAGCCATTCCGGCTGCATTCCTGGCTGCAACCATTTTCCCACTCGGCCACGACACAGGCTACTGTGCCATGACCTCGGCCATCTTTCTATTTATCTCCTCCCTTCCGAGGCAAAGGTACTGCCAGAGTGAGACGGGCAAACTATTTGTCTAATCCTGTCCCCTGTCTGGATAATGGCTATTTTCAGTTGTTAAGGGGAAATGTAATTTCCAATGTACCATTGAACTGGGAGATGCTTCACTAGTGAGGAAGAAAGCCATTCCATCTCACCTAGAGAAACCTGAGCGAGTTCTCCAGGTTAATGAGGTACTGCATCAAACCCTCTTGTCATGCGGGCTTTGCACTTGGGCGTTCCTCCCATCCTTCATGGAGCTCCCTGGGGCAGCGTGGAGTCCTGTGTTCAGAAGACAGATGTGGCTTTGTTTGTGGGAATGGGTTGCTCAACCTCACAGAGTGTGGAGGGTTCTCTGTAGGATTTTGATACATCAGGCTCAAGTTTGCCTTGTTTGAACCCCAAGCTAAGTGCAAGTAACAATGACAAGGTCTCTTTGAGATGCTGCCTTTAGCCCAGGAAGTTGGCCACCCTAATGCTTCTCTCCCCCTCTCCCCCCCCACCGTGTGTGTGTGTGTGTGTGTGTGTGTGTGTGTGTGTGTGTGTGTGTAGGTCAGTGGGACAGCATGGAGGAATACACCTGTATGATCCCTCGGGACACCCACGATGGGGCATTTTACAGAGCCGTGCTGGCGCTACATCAGGACCTCTTCTCCCTGGCACAACAGGTAAAAAACGCATGTGTGCCCAGACCATCTAGCAAAAACAAGGTACTTATAGGTGGCCTGTCAGTTCCTAGGCACATGGTGCCTGTGCAAACGGGCTGCTGCCCTTCAGCTCTGGAGTCCGGTTCAGTGAGCTCCTCGGAGAGCGTCACTCTCAGAAGAAGCAGGCTGCCAGCACATTAGCCGGGGCCACTTTCCTTTAGAGAGGGACAAGTGTGTTCCAGAAGGGACCATTGCATCGCTTTCGGAGTTAGCTTCTTGGATGCAATGTCATCACTGCATCCTTCTTACCACTTGCCTTGGCGGTCCTTGCCACAGAGAGAAACTGTTTCATCAGCCATCCCCCCTGCAGCAGAAATCAGTCACAGGTGTCTTCTGGTTCTGTAGGTGTGTCACACGCTGATGACCTTCCAGAAAAGCCAGTGCTTTATTTGAAAGCCCTGTGCTGACTTGCAGAATGACATAATGAAGCAATCACATCCACCCTGTCGGGCACCAGACTGTCTTGAATGAGGTGCTTGGGTAAATGACCTGAGCAGTTAAAGGATGGGGACATAGTAATTAACCTTAAACATTCAAACAAGGAAAAGCTCCGCATGATGGGTTTTTAACTGGAGAAACAGCGTAGGCTGCAGTTGCAGTCCCATTGGCCGTCCCTGGGGCCTTGATTTAGTGACAAGAACTGAGACGTGGGCCATCCAGTCACTGGCCCAAAGCCCCGTTTGTACATTCTTCTCCCAGTGTCAGAGGCACCCTCATGAGGACAGGTGCTTCTCAGCCAGAGATGACCCCACCCCCACCCAAGCCACGTGAGTGTTTGCACACTCCAGTTTCACAAATGTGACCCGCAAGGAAAAGGTGAAAGCAGGTAGATACCCAAATTGTCCTCTTGATATGCAAGAGCACGGTGATTCGAAGCACACATTTCCCTCCCTCGTTACCCAAGATTTGGGGTGTTATCATAGATGTTAAGTTTTTGGCTGCCATACATTTCTGTCTTTTCCAAGACACCAGTACTCTTCCCTTGGCATGCAGCTCTAGGAAGAGGTTTCTTCCCTTCTTTGGTGAATGTTTCTCTTTATCATTGGAATTGAAGTGAGACAGGTAACTTCTGCAGCTCATTGAAAAGCCTGAAAATAACAGCACTACCCTCAGCTCCCAAGTCCAGCGCTCAACTCCGGGGGCTCCCTGTTTCTCTCCTAGTGCATCGACAAAGCCAGGGACCTGCTGGATGCCGAGCTAACTGCTATGGCGGGAGAGAGCTACAGCCGGGCATACGGGGTGAGTATTGTTTTAGGGGCCCATTCAGCTCTTTTGTTCAGAGTGGGCTGCTGAGGACTCACGGGCCGCTGAGCACACGCCTGCGTGTTCTCAGCAGACACCCTGCACCAGGAGTGACTGAAATGAAGCCTGGCTTTTGGATGGCTCATGTAGCACTAAGTTGGAATGTGGTTTGCTTTCGTCAGGCCATGGTTTCTTGCCACATGCTGTCCGAGCTGGAGGAGGTTATCCAGTACAAGCTTGTCCCCGAGCGACGCGAGATCATCCGCCAGATCTGGTGGGAGCGGCTGCAGGTGAGCCTGGCAGAAAGCCCTAGGTGGCCCGCCCGCCCTCCTCACAGGCTTGTTTGCTTCGAAGCAGGCCACTCAAAGGCTTTTCACCTGAGCCTTTAGCTATGAGGACTGCCGCTTTCTAGCCTCCTTTTATTCTTCTCTGGGAATAGAAGAAAATGTCTTTTTTTAGTAAATATATTTTTTTATTGATTTCAGAGAGAAAGAGAGAGGGAGAGAGAATGAGAGAGAAACATCAGTGAAGAGAGAGAATCATTCATTGATCAGCTGCCTCCTGCATGCCCCACATTGGGGATCGAGCCTGCAACCCGGGCATATGCCCTGGCCAGGAATTGATCCATGACCTCCAAGGTTCATAGGTCGATGCTCAACCTCTGAGCCATGCCAGCCGGTGAAGAAAATGTCTTTAATAAGTGGCACTTAAGGCCAGCCAGTTGAGAATCTTCACCTCAAAATCAGTGGCTCTCAGTTTTAGCTGCAAATAGAGTGAGCTGGGGAGTTTTTAGGAATTCAGATACCCAGGCCACTTTCCAGACCAAATAAATCTAAACTTCCGGGGAGAGACCCAGGAGCAGCATCTCTTTAGCCTGAGTCCAGTGGGTGGCCAGCACTGAGCACCACAGCTCTAAACCCAGCCGCTGGTCACCTGCATCCAGCTCTTCCCATGGCGTTGCCTGATGTTCTCATTGACCAGTGCCACCGTGTACAGTTCCTCAGGTCATGGTCATCCCATGATCTCTATTCAGACTTTTTCACAGAAGTGTCCAGTCCTAGAGAAGCTTTTCCATGTCCTCCATCAGTGTTTTCATCGTACATTTCTGATCATTTTAGCATGTGGAGCTGCCGATTCCAGGTCTGGGATTCAGCAGTCTTAGGTGTTCTTGGAAAGGGCAGTTCTCCCATGCCTTGAGCAGGTAGGAGGGGAAGTTCATCGGCAAAGACAGCCTTTGCCACTTCAGAAGCCACTTGTCCCCCTGCTTGTCATATTCAGCCTCCTCAGTTTTAAACTGTTTCCTCTTGGCCCAGTCCACACCTAAATTCTGTCTTCAGAATTTAGTCAATCCAGGTTGTGCTTCCAGGCTTTCAGTAGGCTGTGACAAAGCCTTTTGACTCCAGGCTGCATTCCTGCCTAAGCAGCTCAGGGCACATTCCACTGGAGAGGAGAGAGTAGCGGGCAGAGGATCGTCTGTGAATATAGTAGTCGTTTATGCTCTGAAGCGAGCACATGTAGTTCCTTCACATGTTTTATTAGCAATTATGAAATGCCCAGTGAATGTTTTGATGGAAAATTGTCTGTTGGACACCAGAAAAGAGCAAGCATTGCCCACTTGACTGGTACACACCCTGGTTTCTTAAGTGCCTGTAATGTGGCAAAGAGTTTCCAAACCAGAGATCTGGTGAGTGTGCCAGGCTAACAGTGGGACTTTATCCAGTGGGAGATTTGGAAGGGGAGTGGACTAAATGAGCCTTGGGGAGGGGAGACCCAGGTCTGACTTTACTGTGTCCAAGATACCATCGTCATCTTAAGCCTTCACCATTCCTAGCTCAGGACAGCAGGACGTTTCTTGGCTGACCAGGGCCAAATTATTTCGACATCTGGGAGAAACTAGCAGATGGTGAGAAGTCTCCAAAATACTCACTCAGTATACATTTTCCTGTTTTTCTAACTTTCTAAATCACTTGTTACACTTAATGGGATAGAAAGATAATGGTCCAGGTCCTGAAAATAAAGCTTAAGTCTGTGGTAGAAATTTGGCTCTTGTGGATGGCTTGCTGTCAAATACTCAGCCAGCTGCCTAGGCTGGAAGACTGCCATGTTCTGCACAAGTCATCTACGTTGAAATCCCCAGCCAGCATCTCCCTTGGGGCAGTGCGAGAGGTCAACCCTAGTGGCATTGGGTCTCTTCTTGCCTTGGGTTCTTTATTTGGGCTCAGCCTGTGTCCTGTTTGTTACGTTGAAAAGCCTGCCATTACTGCTCCCAGACTTTTAGACCTATTTCCTTGGAGAACAGCTCATTTGGCTTCATGGAATTCACCGATGAAGCGGTAGATCTCAAAAAACCATCTCCTCATCTCCCCTAATGGTTGTCTGACTACTTATCAGTGAAGGTGGAAAAGGAGAAGCTCACTTCACTCTCAAAGTCTTTGGGTATAAGATTAGCTTAGCTCCTTTGATAACAATTAAGAAACTTTTTTTAATGAAAAAAAATTTATACATGTGAATGAATGAGGCACTTCCCCTTATAAATGTAGTTTTCAGTCTGAGACGAACAAAAATGAAGAGGAAAGACTTTCGCCGGGCCAGCATGGCCCAGTGGTTGAGCGTCGCCCTATGAACCAGGAGGTCACGGTTCGATTCCTGGTCAGGGCACATGCCCATGTTGCAGGCTCAGTCCCCAGTGTCGGGCGTGCAGGAGGCAGCCTATCGATGTTCTCTCTCATCATTGATGTTTCTATCTCTCCTTCTCCCTCCCACTCTCTGAAATTAATAAAAACATGGCGGGGGCTCGGGGGGAGGAAAGACTCTAAGCATAAGCAAGGACGAAAGTCTTAGTGCTGGTTTAGGCTCTAATAACCAGAAAAGTCAGTGCTACCAACTTGCAAACAACACCGTGTGAAATTTTAATTATTTACACTTCTTTTTATACTTAGTTTTTTGGACTTTGAATGATACGTTTAATTTCTTTGTCAGTGATAGTCATCTTCAACTAGAGAGACTAAAGCAAAGAAAAAAGTTAAAAATGTATTTATAATTCAGAAAAGAAACTTAAATAATTTAATTCCTTTAACCTTCACTGTAGCCCTATGAAGTTGGTACTGTTTATATCCCATTTTACAGATAAGTCGCAGGAAGTTCAGTAACCTGTCCAAAGTCACACAGATGCTAAGTGACAGAGTCAGGATTCACGTCCCAGAGTCCCTGTTCTCTGCTTCTCGAGTTTTGAGGAGTCCCATAGAGGGGTTTCAATCACACACAGTACCTGTCACTTGAGAAAGTTCAGATTATAAAAATGAATCTCTTTTCTGTTTCAGGGTGGATCTCGCTGTTGTTTGGGGGGGGCAGGGGGAGGCGGGTTTGAGGACATATGTAATCCTCACTTCTGACTGTTCCAGGGCTGCCAGCGTATTGTGGAGGACTGGCAGAAAATCCTGATGGTGCGGTCCCTTGTGGTCAACCCTCATGAGGACATGAGGACCTGGCTCAAGTACGCAAGTCTGTGTGGCAAGAGTGGCAGGCTAGTGAGTAACCCCCACCCTGGGATGGGGAGGACGCTGAGGGAGGAGTGGCACGCTTGGTCGGCTCTGTTTATACCCTGACCTCTCTTGTTTTGAAGGCTCTTGCTCATAAAACCTTGGTGTTGCTCCTGGGAGTTGATCCGTCTCGGCAGCTTGACCATCCTCTGCCAACAGTTCACCCTCAGGTGACCTACGCCTACATGAAAAACATGTGGAAGAGTGCTCGCAAGGTCTGTGTCTGGGTCCCTCAACAGTAGGCCAAGTTCTCCAGAAGGCTCCCTGGCTCAGCCGCACTGCCTCCTCAGGCCCCGAAGATAAGGGCGGCCACACCATCGTGTCAGGGAGCTTGCTTCGCTTAGGCAGCTATTTGGCCTGATTTCAAAAAGGAAATCATACTCAGGGAGATACATATATACCATTGACCAAACCAGTGAGTTTAATCACAGTTATGTTAGCAAGCAGAATGTGCGGGAACGTAGAAAACGCACTTTCTATCCCTCAGAGAAGATGGGCTGTTGAGTACCTAGAAGAGCAGCATGTTTGTGAGGCACTGACGGACTTCCATAAGACCAGTTTGGTGATCAGACTGCTTGTCTGCTTGCCTGTCAGCAGTTGGGGATTCAGAAACAGCAGCACCCAGACTGATGCTGAAGCCGGTGGGGACAGGAAAGTCATCCTGCAGCCAGTGCAGGCTTCCTCCTGCCTTATGTACAGACGGGTCCTTGGGAGACGGATGTGCCTCCTGGGGGGCGGGGCTGGGGGGGTTGTAGTTTCTATTAAGCAAGCTTCCTGCATGGTGATGATGATGAACAGAAGGTAGGCCCTGGAGGCAAAATGAGTACCTGCTGTGGCTCCTCAGCCTCCTCCTGTATAACAGGCGGGGCCCCCACAGTGGGGCCTGCGGTGAGAAAGGAATGTGGAGCAGCCGCCAGAGCCATGGCTGCCAGAGAGCTGGTAAAACCGCAGTCGTGTCTGCCCACGGCGTACCTGGGAGATCCTTGGACTGGGTCTAGAAATTGACTTCTTTTGTGGGTTGTTGACCCTATGACAGTGTCAGCCACTCAGAGTGGGGTGGACAGCCCTGCACCCAGGCACTGAGTCTTTGGGGTTCACTTCGGTAGTAATGGCCCAAGTTTCCTTTTGTTTTCTTTCGTTGTTCTTTGGGTTTCTGTTTTGGGTTGTGTTTTTTCAGTCTCTGTAAGCCTCGCAAGCCAAAGCAGTTCTGATGCAAAGCCTGACCTCCCTCCAGGCAAATGAGAAAAACAGAAGGTGCTGGATCTGAATGTAGTCTGGTTTCTTTCCTATGTGCAGCCTCCAAGTCTTTGAATGTCTTGCCGAAGGCAGGCAGAAGGAGCCTTTGGCTAATATATCAACCAGGGAGCGGCTTCTTTCAACTTAGGACCACAGCCCAACTTCTCCACAGATTAAGGCCTTTTCTTAGGAACCCAAGTTCTGGTGGGAGACCATAAAACCACATGGGTGAAAATTTAGAAACCTATTTAAAGTGAGGTGCTGGGACCTCGAGCCCAGAGCTAGAGATGGCACATCTTCATAAGAGTTCAGGAGAGCCCAGAGAAGACCGACCGCTGAATAACTGCTAGTGAACAAGTCGCCTGTCTTCTGTGAGCTTTACTTTCCTCCACTGTAAACAAGGACTCTGCCTGGCCTGAGGCAGACGCAAGTGTTTGGGGAAGAGCAGCCCTGTTCTGCAGGAAAGCGTCAGGCACCCGCGTATGTCATGTAGTGTTTTCTCAGTCAAAATGCTTCACAGAATTTAGCAACAGTGTGCCCTTTCTTGAAATCTCTATCGTCTTGCCCAGAAACCCCCAGGCAGTCAAGAACCAGGAATACCATGCCCAGCTTAAAGCTTGGACCTGACAGAAGCCCCTTCCTCCAATGACAGTTCTGTATCTGTAAGGAGAAAGAATCTTTGTTCTCCTCACTTCCCGGAGTGGAGAAAAAAAAACATTTTTAATTCCTTGCAAATAAGTTGCCTCCATGCCACAAAGTAGAGAGAGATTAGATTCTCCCACACTGGATAAACACACTAAACCTAACACTGGGCTTCAGATCCAAACTGATACCCAGCCTCTCCAGTTGGGGCAATTTATTTTTGGCTCAGCACCTTGTTGCATCTCCCAAACAGAGTTTTAACCGTGGGCTCTGAAAGCATCGGGCACCAGTTCCCAGTTTAGTTCTCACCTGCTTGATGCGCACACTAGTCACACGAGTGATCTGTCACCTGGTAGTGACTGATCTTTTCAGTACTGTCTCCCAATTCTTGTTTTTTTCTTTCAAATATGGTCAGTGTAGTTCTCATAGAAAGGAAACTAAAGGAACATTTATCACTTCCCAGGTGTGGGATGCTAATGTAGTTCATTTTTCAAAGCCAGTGGTGAGTACTAGAACTCTACGAAGGCAGCTGTCTGAGGGAAACAGGTGTCTTGTTAGCTTTTGGAACATCTGTGTGTCTGCCCTGTCCTCATGCATGGATTCGCTGCCTGATAAAGTGTTTGTCACATCGTTCTGGCTCGAGGTTAGCCCTAGCTCTTCTTTTATTTTTATTTTTTTATTTTGGAATGTCTTGAGTCAGCTTTCAAGTCTTCCTGCTTAAGGGGTTATTGTGCAAGTTTAGGTAAAGTGCTTGACACATGGCCCATCACACATACTTCATAAATGGTATGGTTCCTGTAGGCTGGAACCATAGGTTGGGGGCCAGTATACGAATTCATAGTCAGGAGTTATGGTTGACTCTGTTATTCCAGAGCACACAAGTGGCTCATCTTGTTACCCAACTACTTCTACACCGGAGACTGGCCCTGCCCCAGGACCTTTCACATGTCAGGTGACCTCCAGGTTCTTGATTCGCCCAGGAAAGATTTCAAGGACAAATTGGAGTGAGAACAAAGCAAGTTTTATTCAGGTAGAGAAAAAGAAAGAGGTCGGCACGAGTGCCACTGTGGAAAAAAAAACGAAAAGTAGGTCCTGGTGGATGCAGGCCAGCTTGTGAGGGGGTTGTGCCAACCCTAACTCTTAAATTAATACCAAGTACTTCCTGATGTTGAGAAGTATCTGAGGTTGGCCCTGGCCCCCAAGCCAGGGACTTTCATTTTCCTTCAAGCAATCATCACTGACATGTTTCCTTTTTCTATTTTTCTTTTTTTTTTTAAAGAAGACTCACATGATTTACTATAAGATCATTCTGACCTTGTTTATTTGAAGTGTTTATTCTATTCCCTCCTCTTTTGCAGCCAAGAACACATAGCCTCTTTTTTACATTCTCACATACTGTGTCTCCTTCCCTACTTTAGGAGATTGAACTTTCACCATTTTTTCCATTTGTGCTTTTGATGTTTGTGGGCTCATGTATGGACCCAATTTATCAGGATGCTGTGTGTCTGTATGTGGCGGGCTGATACAGATAGATGGCTTGTAACTGACTCCCAGATCTCTGGCTGTCTCTACTCTTCCCTAGTTCGGCTACCTGTTCCTAATGTCTGTTTTCCTGTTTACCAGGAACTTCTGTTTCTAACCAAATGCCCTCACTTGGTATGAAATCCCATTGCATATAAAGATTTAGCTGCTTGAGGCTGCTCTGAAGATGCTGCTGCTAAGCCACCCTGTTCAACTGGGTATCTGCTTAGCTAGTGACCTTTTCCCCGTGGATGCACGGAGGGTTTGCCTGTCTCTGTGTTCTGATTTGGGTACTGAGGATTCAGTCAGATTTTTTTAACTGTAGTTTTTGCTCTGCTGTAGTGTCCAAGGTACCACGGTGTTTTAAACAAATACTAAAGTTTTACTAGCTGAAATAATTCCCCATAAGCCTAATTTCCCCCAGGGCAATATATTGATAGTGAAGTAAGCAGTTATTTCCAATTACTTCATATGAATTGTCATTTCGGGTAGCCAGGCAAGTAGCTTTTCCAAGGCTTGTTAAAGTAGTAATTACAGTTGGCCAAAGGAGAGCTGAGACTTGGATTGAAAAAATATGAATCTTCCTGAAAAGCCCAGCCTTCTCCCAGCAACATGCCCTGCTGGTCCTCTGTCCAGTAAGTTCTTACCCTGCATTCAAGGTGCTCTGTTTAGAGAGGGGTGGGCTCACATGCCTGTGACATTTCCCATGAGGTTGGGCCCCATGCCAAGTGGCTCCCTTTGTCTTTTTCCTGCTACAGATCGATGCCTTCCAGCACATGCAGCACTTCGTTCAGACCATGCAGCAGCAGGCCCAGCACGCCATCGCTACCGAGGACCAGCAGCACAAGCAGGAGCTGCACAAGCTCATGGCCCGGTGAGGTCCCCACTGGCCAGGGCCAGTCACACTCCAGACCTGCCATGCCAGCAGCCTCTGCAGCAAGGGGAATGTTCGAGGCTCCTTGGGCAGCCAGTTGCTTACATCTCTCACCATTTCCTATAGGGATCCCAGGCAACCATCAAATTGTGCTGCTCCAAGCCTCTGCTACTTATTTCCACAGGATTCCCCTGAGCACACAGGTGTTCCCCTCCTGGGTGTCTGGCTTCAGAGATAGACTCCTTGTTTCCAAATGCCAGATGTGCTGCTGATTTGATGTGTGACTTTAGCTAAGTTACTGAACCTCTCTGTGCCTCCAGTTCCTCATCGTATAAACAGGAGATAGTGAGAGTTCCTATTTTCTAGGGTGGAATTAAGTGGTGTGAGGATTAACGAAGAGAATACATTGTTAAGCATTTGGAGCAGTACCTGGAACAGAGTAGCAGTCAGTGAATGCTAGCTGTGAATATTGTCACTATGAAGAATGGAGGAGAAGGGAATGTGAGGGAGAAGCCATATGGCATGCGGCAATAAGGAAATTACTCTCACTGCTGTCACCCACAAAATTGGATTTGGGAAAGATAGGTCCATACAAACCTACTGTTCCTGGTCCCTGGTTTAAGCTAGCATTGAAGGATAAAGGTCAAGAAGAAAAGATCTATATATGTAAAAGCCTAAGCCAACCCTTCAACCGGCTGACCAGTAGCTATGATGCACACTGACCACCAGGGGGCAGACGCTCACTGCAGGAGCTGCCGAGCTGTGGTGAGTTGGCAGCTGTGGTTCTTGGCTGACGCACCCAGAACCAGAGAGGAGGGAGCACAATTCCAGGGTGCGTCACCTGAGAAACGCTCTCTCGCAATCCAGGTCCCCTTGGGGGATGTTGGAGAGCCAGTTTCGGCCCGATCCCCACAGGCCAGGCCGAAGGACCCACCGGTGCACGAATCTGTGCACTGGGCCTCTAGTAATACCATAAAAATTTATCCCACACGCCCATCTTTTCCCTCCCGTGTAGTTTGCAATTCTGTTGGTTCTATCATGTTGCTTCCTGAGAGCAAGTGTAACCTCAGAAAGGCTGTAGTGCTCTCCACCATAACTCCTTCTTGGGAGCAACATGAGGGGCTTGTTTCTCTGTTTCCAGGTGTTTCCTGAAACTTGGGGAGTGGCAGCTGAACCTCCAGGGCATCAACGAGAGCACAATCCCCAAAGTCCTGCAGTACTACAGCGCCGCCACGGAGCACGACCGCAGCTGGTACAAGGTAACCTGACGCAGGGCGCGGGGCTCCCAGCCCTGCCTTCTCCAGATGGCACCCCAGCACCCGATAGCCCGCTGTGCTCCTTCGTGCTCGTGGTTGGCAGCTGGTCTGATACTGTGAATTTGCTTCTTTGAGTGCTGGGAGCCTGTCTGTCAGGCCCCTTAGAAGTATAATTGGTGTAGAAAGATGGATTCTTTTATTTGAGAAAGATTTATTACACCTTTGTTACACACGTGGCTGCTGTCTTCCAGCCCCTTAGCTGCTTATTTTCCTAGGAGCATCTGGACACATGGTTAATCTCTGGAACTTTATCTTCCCTTGGGTCATCTGTTCCTTCCTAGCTCCTTTCTGACTTCCATTCCTGCCTGCTCTTCATCTAAGAACTTAACTTTCTCTGTTTTTATTGGAAAGCTCTGGGTAACATCCTGTTATGCTGTAGGAAACTTTTCAAGAAGATAAACAGAATTAGGAAATGCATAAAAGATACAACTGACAATAGAGGAGCAGTTCTTGGAAGTGTACATTGAGGGGCCTTCTGGTAATAGCTGCTTGGTGTAGCAGATGTCACTGATTTCTTTCCCGTATCTTCTTAACCTGCTAACGCCTTGTCAGTTAATCCCCCAGGGCTCTAAACTTGTATCTGAAAACCACAGAAGCATCTAAAACAAAAATCTTATCTTTATTAAAAAATGCCCAGTTCATGCTATCAGCATAATTACTCTAGGACAGCTTCAGTCCAGGGCTGGAAAAGTAAATCCAGTAAACCCTTAAATATCTGGAACCATACTAATTTGAGCTGTTTCCTAACCAGATGACTTTGCTTCATCCAACGTTTAGGAAAAACACAAATCACATGAAAAAACTGCTTCTAGAAATTTTAGATTTTTCCTGCCTAGTATGGGTTCATGCTGTCTTCTCCATCCGTGGTGTAGTCCTTTGTGCTTGCAGGGGCTGCTTCTGTCTTGTCACCGTGTCCCCCAGCTCAGGGCCTGGTGCAGAGTAGATACACAAGAGGTATTGGTTGAGTAAATGAGGATGTGGGAGAACTGAACCTGGTCAATTTAGAATTCTTACTCATCAAATAAAGTTCAGTTATGATCAGCCTCTCTGCTTAGGAGAAGAAATGGACACGTTTTTATTAAAGGAAGGTTTTAGCAAGGAACACAAAGGAATTTCATGATTATTTAGAAAGTCTAATTGCAAACTTACTAGGCGCCCAATCCAACGCTGCCTCAGGCTTCCTGCACCACTCAGTGCTGTGCCATAGCATCACTGCGGCCCAAACCTCAGGTGTGACTAGTCCTCTTTTATCCAGCAAGCATTAGGTTCCTTCCCGCAAACAGTCATTGAGCTGCCAGGTGTGAGGGCTAGACGGTGAGCAAAGTTCACCCTCCACAATGTTCATTTTCCCACTGTCACATGACCTGGTGAAGACCTTCACCATCACTGCCCTGCACCTGTGCCCTCTGAAATCACCTGGTTTATGCACTGTTGCCAAAGTAAAGCTCCATCTCCTACAGAATGAAACGGGACCTCCTGGGCCTGATATGATATGCCGGCCCCTCTGTGATCTGACCCCCCGCTTGGCTAGCCTTCCCATCACCACTGTCCTGCACACACCTAAGCTTCAGTCACATCAGTTTCTTTGTTTCCTGTGCTGGCCCGCCTGCATCTTTGTCCCTGTTCTTCCCCCGCCAGGAAGTCCTGACCACTGCTCTCGGTGGTTCTCTCCTTGCCCATCAAAGGCTGCCCAAGACCTACCCCAAATCCCTCTGTGAAGCTTTCCAGGCCCTGTCCCTGGCATTCCCATTGTCCGCCTCTAATTGCCCCTGTCGCATTCTGCCTGTCTTCAGGTGTGTGAGTGAGCCCCCGACTAGACTAGAAGGTCCCTGAACAGGACCAGGGCTTGCTCCTCTCAGATGCCCTTCCCCCACAGCACTCATCACAGTGGCAAATACAGTAGGTGCCACAACATGAGTGAGCCACATCGAGCTGAGTTGAGGTTTGGCTCCAGTGGCCAATGAGGAAGGGCAGTCACAGCGCTCCTCCTCAGCTTTGTCCTCAGGCTCTCAGCCCTTGATGCCCAAGCCCCGCTCCGCTGCTGCTGGTCACAGCCTGTTGTCTGTCCCCACTCTGCCCCACCCAGGCCTGGCACGCGTGGGCCGTGATGAACTTCGAAGCTGTGCTCCACTACAAACATCAGAACCAAGCCCGCGACGAGAAGAAGAAGCTGCGTCACGCCAGCGGGGCCAACATCACCAACACGACCACTGCCTCCAGCACAGCAGCTGCCACCACCACCGCCACCAGCACTGAGGGCAGCAACAGCGAGAGCGAGGCTGAGAGCAGCGAGAACAGCCCTACACCCTCTCCTCTGCAGAAGAAGGTCGCTGAGGTACCCAGCCCTTCCTCCTCCGGGGACCGACTCAGGCACCAGGCACTCTGAGTGGACACGTGGTTGGGCTTATAGGAATCTGAGGCTTTCCTCCAAAGTGCCAGATGGAGCTAGAAAGCATTGCTCATTTGCCATGTGGCATCGTTGGAGCTTTTGTATGCATCCTTGTGTTTGGGGAGCTGACAGCCCCGAGCCAAAGAATGAGCTCTTTGTCATTCTTCCGGGGCATGAGCTCATCCTCCCAAGGCCCTGCACCTGTGTGCGTGGGTGGCCGTGCACATCTGCCGGTCCACTCTGAGGACAGCCCGGCGGGATCCTCCTCTGTCTTTGGGCTGTCAGTTCAGAGTGTACCCTGGGCTGTTCAGAGATTCAGCCCCGCCTCCTCTGCCACCCTGTTCAGGAAGCCACCATTACCCCAAGGTAATAACAGTTATGACACCACTGCCATTTATTGAGTACCTGCTATGCGCCAGGTACCGATTTAAAGGCTTTTCATGCATTGCCTGACTTACTCCTCACTGCCACTCTTGGAGGTGGGCACTGTTAGTATGCTTTTGCCCATTTTACAGATGAGAAAGCTGAGACAAGAGTGTCACTAACACATACGTTTCTACAGGATCTATCCAAAACCCTCTTGATGTACACTGTCCCCGCCGTCCAGGGCTTCTTCCGTTCTATCTCCCTGTCACGAGGCAACAACCTCCAGGATACTCTCAGGTATCAGGGACGGGAAGGGGAAACTGGTAGGCCATGGGAGTGGCAGAACACAGAAGTTATACATAAAGTGCTCCTTCCCTTCCCCACCCCGATCAGTACATCCAAGAGGAACAGCTGAGCAGGCCCCACCCCTGTGGGTGAAACCTGCAAAGATTAAGGAGGAGAAATGGCCTGAGGAGTCTTCCTGTGGTTTGTCCCATAGAGAAGAAGAAGCTCACCTGTTTGTTGCAATATTGGTGAACTCCCCTCAGCTTTAGAGCCAACTCTGAGAGGCTAAATAAATGGCATGGACCCGCCAGGCCAGAGGCTGCAGGTGACGAGGGCGGCCTCCTTTTGTTTTGGGATATCCAGCTGGCTAAGCGTCAGGTTTCTGAATTGCCACTGGTGTCTAGGCGACTCTTTCTACCTGTGCAAAGATTATCCCTGCGTTGCCCATAGGCCCATCTATTAGATTTCTGAGTTTGTACCATGGTGATCCCTCCACCTTATCTGAATGCAATGATTGTTCACTTGGGATGATCCTGTGGTGTTAGTCGAACACTGTGGCCCCACCACCCACCCACTCGCAGTGGTCCTGAGAGCAGACACCTTGGAGAGCCACTGATTTGAGGTCCTGCCAGTTCTTCTCCTCTCAGTCTTAAAGGTGAGAAACACAGAAGCCGGGAAACAATGTCCTGTGACTCTCATTTTTCTTTTCCAGAGTCCTCACCTTATGGTTTGATTATGGTCACTGGCCAGATGTAAATGAAGCTTTAGTGGAAGGGGTGAAAGCCATCCAGATAGACACGTGGTTACAGGTGAGGACACGTGGTTACAGGTGAGCATGGGTCAGCTCTCACTCCTCCATCTCCTCTTAGAGCCAAGCAGTGTTGGGAGTAGCAGGTAGCAGGGAGTACAGTGGTGAGGAAGTGGAGATCGGTCCCAAGGTCAAGACTTCATATTTTCGCTCATTTCTTTTAGAGAACTGAAGGGGATGAACCATTTCAGTGCCCAACAGAATCTACCAAAACAAGTGACAAGAGCTAGTCCTTGGCCTGAATAACTAGAGTTGTTTCCATGTCTCATATGCTGCATAACTGTGTCTTTTTTTAATAACAGGTTATACCTCAGCTCATTGCGAGAATTGATACGCCCAGGCCCTTGGTGGGCCGCCTTATTCACCAGCTTCTCACAGACATTGGTCGGTATCACCCCCAGGTATGTGGAGACCTTGGGCAAGTTGCTCATTGACAGCTGCCTTTTGCTTTGGTGCTCAGCCTTTCCTAAAGCTACTCCAGAGACAGTGTGGAAATGGGGCCGGCCCCCTATCCTGCTAGAAGCGTCTGCCCCGCTGGCATCCCAGTAGCCTTTTTCAGAGAGCGAGGGCCCCGCCTGGTACTCAAACGAGCATCAGGATCATTCAGTTTCTTTTGTCATCCTCCTTAAAGTTAGTGTCGGGCTCCTGTCACACATGTTTGCACATAGTCCTCTCTGTTTGCTTCAGGCCCTCATCTACCCCCTGACTGTGGCTTCTAAGTCTACGACCACAGCCCGTCACAATGCAGCCAACAAGATTCTGAAGAACATGTGCGAGCACAGCAACACCCTGGTGCAGCAGGCCATGATGGTGAGTCGGGAGCAGAGCGGGCTTCCACTGACCCTGGTCGCCGGGCCAGAGGGCTTGAGCTATTGTTTATCTTCCTCGTGACAGTGCTGCATGCTCCCTCTGGCTGCCAGAAAGAGCACCTTCTGTTTCTCCAAGACATTCTGAGTTTCCTTTATACTTGGTCTTCTCTCCTCCCCTTTGGGATCCAGGTGAGTGAGGAACTCATCCGAGTGGCCATCCTCTGGCATGAGATGTGGCACGAAGGCCTGGAAGAAGCTTCTCGTTTGTACTTTGGGGAGAGGAACGTGAAAGGCATGTTTGAGGTGCTGGAGCCCCTGCACGCGATGATGGAACGGGGACCCCAGACGCTGAAGGAGACATCCTTTAACCAGGTACGGGGTAGCAAAGCCTGACAGACATGGCCCAGAGCCTTTGTCAGACACCTTTCCTTCTAGCCTTTCAACTGACTTGAATAAACTGTACTTTGTCAGAGGTCACAGGATATAAAAACACCAGAAATTTAATTGTCATTAAATTATAAACCCCCCCAAAATTTTAAGTGGAAAACCACGAGATCCTACTTTACCTAACAAGCCATCCTGAAATTGGGAGCTCCAGGACTGGAGAGCTGCAGAGCGGTCCTTGTTGAGCCAGCCATGCCGCTGCCTCCCAGCCAGTGTGCTCCGAGGGGTGCTGCTGTCTGCTGGGATTTAGCCTGCGGCTTAAATCAACACCCGGGACCATTTGTGAATTTCCCCTGCATTCCTCTCAGGCATATGGTCGAGATTTAATGGAGGCCCAAGAGTGGTGCAGGAAGTACATGAAATCAGGGAATGTCAAGGACCTCACCCAAGCCTGGGACCTCTATTACCATGTGTTCAGACGAATCTCAAAGCAGCTGCCTCAGGTAGGATCTTCAGGTTCTAGCAGGATTAACTGTCATTATAGTCCTTTCTGTTTTACTACCTGCAAATGTTCTAACACTAATCTGCTTTTACTTGTACTTACAAATTTGGGACAAGTCATTGCTATTAGCAATTCATTAAAAAAATACTTAAATTGCATTTTAGTTCCTCCGTGGAGGCAGAAAACTAATCCCTGTGGTAATTATTCACAGCTCACATCCTTGGAGCTGCAATATGTTTCCCCCAAACTTCTGATGTGCCGGGACCTTGAATTGGCTGTGCCAGGAACATATGACCCCAACCAGCCAATCATTCGCATTCAGTCCATAGCACCATCTTTGCAAGTCATCACATCCAAGCAGAGGCCCCGGAAGTTGACACTTATGGGTAAGTACCACTATGTGCATCTCCCTCGCACCCTGGCTGAACCCCTACCCCGGCTTGGAAATTACTGCTTGCTCTTCACACTAATCTTTCACATGCTCCGTCTCTCCCGTGTTTACCGTGAGGGGAATAGAGGACAAGTGGATTTCTCCTTGTTCCATCCTCCTTGGGACTCCTAGTCCTTCATAGAGCTGCACTTGTGTAAGTGAAGCACAACGATCCTGCACAAAACCAAGTGGGGGGCATTGTGAGCTTGCAGCATGGAGGAACTGTGAGGCAGCGGTGGGGGAACTGGTGAGGCCCACAAAGCCATCTGGGTGCGTGGACGTGACAGGCTACATTGAAGGAAGACCTCTGAGCTCTGGACTATTCTCTTTTTTTTTTACCATCACAGTCCGTCTTTGTGGGAAATGATTGTGTAAAATCCAAACAAGTGGGAATGAGTTCTCACAGTGAGGTTTGCTACCTGTCAGGATAGTTTTGGGAGGCCTAAGTACTCTGGTGGCACTTTGACGTCTTTTGCCTTTAGTACTAATGCTCATATTTTCTAAATGCAGTGATTATTCATCAGCACCAATTCCTTGTCCACAGAGATTGTCTCTCCACAGACGGGTATCTTCTAATACTAAAACATGTGTCAGGTTCCCAGCAATATTTAAAGAGACCTAATGAAGGAGCTGTTATCAGAGGTGTGAGCAGAGTTAGGAGAACCAACAGTGAGAAGCTGTTACCCCCACTCTCCAGACCCATCAAGGGCTTGTACCACCAGAAGCTATAGCCCAGTTAGAGGGACGTAGCTGCTTCTAGAACTGTGGCCAGGCTGGGTGTTGGGCAAATACCCTGACCTCTTTCTCTTCCTGCATTCTATACCCTGACCTCTCTCTCTCTTCCTGCATTCTTACCTCCTGCCAGTGCCCTCATTGGCCAAGCCCAGCTGGGGGCCCAGGTGATACAGTCTGGAGAGGCCAGGCTTCTCAGGTCAGAGCAGGACAGAGAAGGCCAGAGTGTGTTGGGAAGGGAAACATTCAGAAGACCATTTCTATGCAGAATCATTCCTGGTTCTGCCCTGGCTAGTGTGGCTTAGTTGGTTGGAGCATCATCCCATGCACCAGAAGGTCACAGGTTTAATCCCCGGCTGGGGCTCATACAGGAGGCAACCAGTCGATGTATCTCTCACATTGATGTTTCCCTCTCTGCCTTCCTCCCTCTCTAAAATACAATAAAAAGAATCATTCCTGGTCCTCAAAGACAGAGCTTTTTAAATTTAATTAATTAATTAATTTTGGTTAATCATCACCCGAAGATATTTTTCCATTGATTTTTAGAGAGAGTGGAAAGGGGAGGGAGAGACAGAGAGAAACATCGATGTGAGAGAGAGACATCAATTAGTTGCTTCCTGCGTGCGCCCCGACAAGTGCCAGGGACCCTGCAACCCAGGTATGTGCCCTTGACCAGAATCGAACCTGGGACCTTTCAGTCCACAGGCTGACTCTCTATCCACTAAGCCAAACTGGCTAGGGCTATTTATTTATTTTAAATATATTTCTGTTGGTTTCAGAGAGGAAGAGAGAAATAGGAACAGTAATGATGAGAGAGAATCATTGATCAGCTGCCTCCTGCACGCCCTCTACTGGAAATGGAGCCCGCAACCTGGACATGTGCCCTGACTGGGAATCGAACCATTAACTCCTTGTTCATAGGTCGATACTCAACCACTGAGCCACACCAGTCGGGCTCTTTTTAATTTGAACATCACATTGAGGGAGCACCAAAAGCAGGGCTGTGTTCTCTTTATCAGTTCTAGGGAGTTTTACATGCAGTCTGCAGGATCTTTTGAAGACAGTGGTGGTCTACCCCCTGACAGGTTTAAGACCCTCTGATCTCCACTAACTGCTCCTACCATTCCTTACAGGCAGCAACGGGCATGAGTTTGTTTTCCTTCTGAAGGGCCATGAAGACCTGCGACAGGACGAGCGAGTGATGCAGCTCTTCGGCCTGGTTAACACCCTTCTGGCCAATGACCCAACATCTCTTCGGAAGAACCTCAGGTATTCCGGATGCATGGAAATGGCAATGATTTCAGAAGTCTCCTAGTTTTTTCCTACATCTCTCCTATGTAGTCACGTACTTGTATGAATAAAAACAAGAAAAATATATACCTGACAGGAAGCCATCGATAGCCAAGGTATCAAACACAAAAAGAAAAATCCTCCATATTTTTAGAGTATGCACATGAGAAATGTCTTTAACAACCTCCGAAGGATCCAGAATGGAACACTTTGTGGCCATTAGATTGGAGATTCTGCAAGTTTGATGTGTTGTAGCTGAGGTGGGGTTCCAGCCCAGCCAGACCTTTCCTATCCTCAGTACTCTTACCCCTCTTTCTATTAAGAATTATGAATATTTACATTTCTAAGCTGAGTTGGAACATGTGAGAGGTTTAGAAATTTAGGCTTAGAAATAATCACTGAATTTCCCCTCAAAGCACTGAGTTTGTTAGGCTGGTTGAGAGACTGCTGTGCTTCTGTACTGTCACTGCATCATCTTTATGTGATACCTTATTCTTTGCCAATGCCCTCATCACACACCTCACAACAGCCCTGTGCAAAGGGTTCATTAAAACTAGTTTGCATGTGCTATGAGCAGTCAAAGGTGTACTCTGTTTACTGTACAATAATCCTGCTTTCCTGTGGGCACCAGCATCCAGAGATATGCAGTCATTCCTTTATCAACCAACTCGGGCCTCATCGGCTGGGTCCCCCACTGTGACACGCTGCATGCCCTCATCCGGGACTACAGGGAGAAAAAGAAGATCCTTCTCAACATCGAGCATCGCATCATGTTGCGGGTAGGTGACGCGGCTGCCAGACCCAGCCCTGTAGCGTCTCGGCGAACTTGACCAGGTGGGGAAGGCTATGCAAAGCTGTTCTTCTGTGCTCTTCTGTATGTCCATCACTGAAAAATCGATTTGAGGGAATTAGCCATTAAAGAAGGTTTAACCCTTCGAGTGCCAACCAATATCCTAGGAACTATGCTAAAATTGCCAAGGCATTTTTGCTGATTTTACAGCAGTTTAGGAAAAAAATTATGAGTCGCAAGTAAATGAAGTTACATATTCAATTTTAGAACTACAAACATTCGGCATCATAAGTAATCTGCACTTAGGTGCCATCTGTCAATAAAGAGTGAACTACTAGCATCTAACAGTGATGCTGCAGGAGGGGCGCGATAGCGCACCCGGCACTCTAGGGGTTAAGGAGGTGAGTCCTAAAGAAGACAACCTTCTCTAAGAAACAGAAGGACCCTAAAGCCCAAAATTTAAGATTTCACCATCCGAGGTGAGACTGCGCAGTATGACTTATAGTACCCAGTGCATACAGCGCTGGCCTGTGGAGAAATACTGTTAGGCGCTGTGTGGGTGATGAGAAAGACTTGTTCATTACCCAGAAACGTGACCGCTCCAGAGCTCTCATTCTCACCAGTGGACTGTGCTGCGGTGAGGCCTGATGTTTTACCCTCAGGCTCTGGCAGCTCCGGTGGTCCTAGGTGAGAGTGGCCCCTCCCATTTTTTCTTTTGCACCGTTCTTATTTCACTTCTCCTTTTGGCTGTGGTGGTGAAATTGGAACCAGCTCTGCCTCGACCTCAGCCTTATTTCTTCCTGGGTTTAAGCTGCTTGTCTTGGGCTGCTTTCTCACAATGGTTGTGTCCTGATACAGATGGCTCCCGACTACGATCACCTAACTCTGATGCAGAAGGTCGAGGTGTTTGAGCACGCCGTCAATAACACAGCCGGGGACGACCTGGCCAAGCTGCTGTGGCTGAAAAGCCCCAGCTCCGAGGTACGGCACTCTCGGCTCCACGCACACGCTGCACTTTGGCACCCACTCTTGTCAGGAGGCTTTCTCGTGCTCATGCTCCTGTGGGCGCATTCTGTCATGATTAGCTGGAGATTATGTGCAGTCTTTTATTACAAAGATTAAATGGGTAAGCCGTGCACCTTAGCAGATGTAGATTTAGTATTTAATGTTTCTCCTGTTACTTATGATAGTATTTGAGTTCTTTATATATTAAGGTGATTAAATCTTTTTCATGTGTGTTATAAATTTCCTGTTTATTTGTTGTTTTAATTTTGTTAATGGTATGTTCCTTGGTTTTTAATTTTTTTTTTTTATATACAGGCATTTTTAAAGTTATAAATTACCAGATTTTTAATTATTTAAAATTATATAAAAAGCCTTTGGCTTTATATTTAGAAAAACCCTAATTAAGGAAAAAAGAAAAAAAAAGGCCCTCCGCACTTCAAGATTATATCTTTTTACATATATCGTAATAATTATAAGATTTGTTTTTGCATGTAAATCTTTAACCCAATTTGGAATCTAGATTAGGATATAAATTTTATTTTCTTATGATAACTAGCCAATATCACAATATTTACCATATAGCCCATCCTTCCCCTATTTAAAAGATTATTTTTGTTTGTTTAAATATATTTTTATTAATTTCAGAGAGGAAGGAAGAGGGAGAGGGGATAGAAACATCAGTGATGAGAGAGAATCATTGATTGGCTGCCTCCTGCATGTCCCACACTGGGAATCAAGTCTACAACCTGGGCATGTGCCCTGACCAGGAATTGAACCGTGACCTCCTGGTTCATAGATAGATGCTCAACCACTGAACCATGCCATACACTAAATTTTGTTATACACTAAATTCTTATATGCCTTTGGATTTCTTTCTAGAGCGTCTATTCTCTTTCATTGATCTTTCTGCCTGTTTCTCCTCAAGTACCGTACTATTAATACAAGTCTCTTCTCATTGGCTATTTTCCAGATACATTTTGGAAACATTTTGCATTAAATGTGTCTAATAATTTGGGAGGATATCTTGACAATCTTAAGTGGATATCCTTAAATGGATATTTTTATTTATTCAAGTCTTTACATTTCTAGGCTGAGTTTAATTTACTTATTCATCTAAGTTCTGCACATTTTTTAGTTTATTTCGAGGATGGGTTATTATTTTTTGTAATTGTGAATGGGATCTTTATTCCATTCTACATTCTAACTGCTTATGATAGAATATAAGGAAGTAATTGATTGTGTACACTTATGTGGAAACTGTTTAAAGTTTCCAGAGCCTGGTTCACTTGTGCTCCTGTGTTCTAGGTGTGGTTTGATCGAAGAACCAATTATACCCGCTCTTTAGCTGTCATGTCCATGGTTGGGTATATTTTGGGCCTGGGAGATAGGTGAGTGAGTTTAATTTGTTTCTTTAAGTCTTCTTTCTCCATTGTGGTATTCTTGAATGGTTTCATTTTGTATCCCAGTGAGATTTCTGACCATTGGTAAACGTTTGTATTTTGTACTTTAGGCATTTTTTGCGGCATCAACCTTAGTCTCCTATTTATTATTCGTGCCTGCGAGCAACACATCAAACTAAAGGGAAGGAAAATCGTAGTTCAAGGGTACTGCTTTCTGCATAGGTTGGTTTCATGTATTAAAAAACCATATTAAATCCAGTTGATTTGATTGATTCAATAAACATTTGTCAATCACCACTGTGTTAAGATAAATAATTCTATTTCTGTAATTGAAACCAACCAAAGTAGATCCTGCCAATATTTCTTCATAATAAATTTCATCTTAATGTACTGACTGGAATAGTGGTTAAGGAATGCACAGAAATTGACTCAACAGACTTTTTTAAAAAACTACTTCTCTTATGTCCACTATTTTTTCTCCTGGGATCATGTCTCATACACTTATTTGAGAGTAAAAATAATTTTATCACACAAAAATAATAAATACTTGTGTGTTTTTTAAAAAGCAGAATGCCTGTTTACAGAATTCAGGTGGTCCTGCCTGGATGGGCTCAGGGCGACAAGGCCCTGTGATAGGTCCTGAGCAGTAATGACAGAGCCTGTCACTCTGAGATGCCAGCTCTGCCGGGAACTATTTATCTTGTGACTAGATTATCATGGTATCGTGGGCAACTTGTGATTCACACAGATAAATCCTGTTTCAGGCCTAGGGCAGGGGTTGGCAAACTTTTTCTTAAAGAGCCAGATAATATTTTTGGCTTTGTTGGCCATATAATACGATCTCTGTCACAATTGCCCATGTCTGCTGTTGTAGCACAAAAGCATCCTGAAGCAATACTTAAACAAATGAGCATGACAGTGCTCCAATAAAACTTTCATTTACAAAAACAGGTGGGGGCCGGGATTTGGCCTGACCTGTGCTTTGCCAACCTGTGGCCTAGAGTATCACATACTTGTTAATTTATTTATCAGTGTTGCTCTCTTGATACCCTCCCTCTCTCTCCCCTCCTCCCCTGATCTCTATTCGGTTTCTCAAAGACACCCATCCAACCTGATGCTGGACCGGCTGAGTGGGAAGATCCTGCACATTGACTTTGGGGACTGCTTTGAGGTGAGCACGTGTTCCAGAGCAGCACAGAAGCTCACCTTCCCGGAGACCAGTTTTCACCCTCCTCTGACCATTTTGGCAAACTCAAGCTCACCCCTGCTGTCCTGCCAAGGTGCTAGGAAGTCAGTCTGAAAAATGAAATCCGTGCTCTTTAATACTTGGTTTAGTTGGATTCAAACTGCCCTTGGGGTAAGGGCCACTCACTCACTGAGCCTCTTTGAATAGAGAACCCTCATCCTCCGCATGGCCTGCTGGTCCAAGGCCTGAGCATGATGCACACTTTTTCTTTTTGTTTCTTCTTTCCCTCTTTGTCTTTTTTTCTTCTTAGTTGTCTTTTAAATCCCTTTTCAAGTCCCCTCACTAGACTCAGGTTACTTCATTTCTGTGCTTAATTGAAATAGAAAGGAAAGGAAAGCCCCCCTATTTTCCTGGCATTAGCTAAAGAAAACAATCTAACGACTAGACTGGGTTTTTCCCTGTATTACCCTGTAGGTTGCTATGACCAGAGAGAAATTCCCAGAGAAGATTCCATTTAGACTGACAAGAATGTTGACCAATGCTATGGAGGTGAGTAGATATTGGTAACAAGCTGCTTTGAAATAGGGGCAATACAGTTACAACCCTGACAACAGACTTGCTTGTTAGAGCTCACCAGTTCCCCAAAATGCCTGGAGTATTTTTGTAGTCTTTTTCTGGTATTTTCCATTGTTTTAAAAATAATCTTTGAAAGTATTACCATTCTTTAGGTCACATGAATCACAATGTTTCATATGAATCACAATTGTGACCTCACTGATCCCTTGCTCTGAAGACATTCCCAGCCTGACACATGGGTATCGGCCTGTGTCTGCTTCCTCAGTGGGGTGGTGGATCCTCTCGACTGTCTGACTTTTGGTCCTGAGGCCTTAAGGGGCCAGTATCAGTGACCTGTGTGGTGAGTGGCTCTGGCCCTTGTGCAGGTTACTGGTCTGGATGGCAACTATAGAATCACATGCCACACCGTGATGGAAGTGCTTCGGGAACACAAGGACAGCGTCATGGCTGTGCTGGAAGCCTTTGTCTACGACCCCTTGCTGAACTGGAGGCTGATGGACAGTGAGTATTAGCAAGTGCCTGGGAGCTGGAGTCCGCACCCTCCCAAATGAGGAGTATTTGACTCAGTACATTTCACCAGCCTGTGGCCCTTCAAGCCTGGAGCCTGAGCTGTATTACTGAGCAATTGCATTACATTTCACAAAGTACTCTGGTGTTTGGAAATGAATTTCAAGTATTTTTATTAACCAGAACATATAACTCCAGTCACCAATTTGAATATTATCTAAAATATTTTTCAGTATAAATGAAGTACCTCAGTGCTTTTTGTCTGTTTAGGTTTCATATAGAGTAACAAGCTGGAATTTTGATAGGAAATGCAAACAGTTGTGATTTGAGTCAGCATTATCTCCCTCTGCCCTTCGTTCCCACCTCCTTCGAAGTTTATTAACACGTTAAGCGCCCAGTCAGCCACCGGTGACTGACACTATACTTTCCATCCGGAAGACAAAACAGGCTGGGCGCTTAACGTGTTAACAAGAAGAGTTTACTAACGAGGAGTCTGATCACTGCGACTAAGTCATGCTTTTACCTTAGGAGATCTGGTTTACGTTCTCTAACTCCAACCTGACGAGAGAGCATCCCTCAGGATTGCACATCCATGCTCACATCCACCCACGACTCCTGAGTGATACACCTTTGGTTCTGTCTTAGGGGATATAGCTTTTGGAAATACTATACATTTATGATTGTAAGAAAATATCACATCAACCAAGTTACTTTCAAGTCAAAGTCTGAGGCACTCTTTAATCATCCCTTTACTTCTTTCTCTAGCAAATACCAAAGGCAACAAGCGATCCCGGACAAGGACAGATTCCTACTCTGCTGGCCAGTCAGTAGGTAGGTGCCCCCGTGGGAGACACATTCTGTCCCCTTCTATCCAGAGTGTTTCTAGAACAGGGTGAGCTCTGCTACTGCATTAGGAGGCATGACTTACAGTAGGAACAGATGCTGAATATTCGGGAGGTCACCCAAAGGGAAGGAAGATTCTATCACTGCTAAAGTCTCACCTCATGGGCATTTATTTAACTTCAATAACGTGGAATAGAAATATCTACTGAGCAGCAAGCAGTTGGTATATGTTTTTTTATTTAATGCCTCTCAGGATGGAGTGGGTACCTAAAGCTCAGAAATTTTGATCCAACTATCCAATCTTTTTTTTTTTTTTTTAAATATATATTTTATTGATTTTTTACAGAGAGGAAAGGAGAGAGATAGTCAGAAACATCGATGAGAGAGAAACATCGATCAGCTGCCTCCTGCACATCTCCCACTGAGGATGTGCCCGCAACCCAGGTACATGCCCCAGACCGGAATCGAACCTGGGACCCTTCAGTCCGCAGGCCGACGCTCTATCCACCGAGCCAAACTGGCTTCGGCCAACTATCCAATCTTAATGTAGCTATAGAAATAAAATTAAAGGTGTGTCTGAATATTAGTTAGTATTTAGCATGCCCTTGAGCAGTGTGTGGATTGGGATAGTTATTAGCTATACTACCTTGATCCTAAAGCATTGTTAATAGCTCAGAAGTGGAAAGGTGCAGGCAGCAGAAGTATACTCACATTGCTGCCTGAGGAGCCAGAAAACCACGCAAAACATTGTTTCCAAGAGAGTGGTCCACAGAATAGGCCCCCAGGAAGGTAATGCCCCACAAGGGCCAGAGCCCCACAGGGTTTGTGTGTGAGCACTCTTCAGAGGTCTTACAGGAAGGCTGTTAACCTCGTGTAGCCTTCCTCTTGTCCCCAAACCCCAGCCTGCCCCTTCTTTCCTCATAAAATCTAACATCTACACAGTTCACATTTTGGGAAATACTGTTGGGGGTGTAAAAAAAGTAAATATTCTCTTCAGTCGTTTATGGAACACTTGCAACTAGTTACTTAGCTACGCCAAACAATGTTAAGGATGCAAAAAGAATGTGACATAGAGATTGCCCTAAAGCACAGAATCACATTATAGAATTGACCAAAATATATATAAATAATAAGAGAACAGTACATCCCACTGTGTAATCAAGTACCACGTGATCTGGTTTGGAATAAAGGACTGTGGACTTAGCGAGCAGAGTAATCAGTCTGAGCTGCAGTAGGTAAGGGAGCTCTTGGGTTGGTGGAATTTAAGCTGATACTTACTGGACAGATGGAATCTGGATGGGTAGAAGGGAAAATGGGCAGGAAATTGGAATCCTGGGTTACATCTCTGCACATGTGTGGACTCTACCCTAGACACATGATAGCATCCTTAAATACCTAAATCACCCATGGGATCTGGGGTACCTTGTGTAAGTGACTGGTCTCATCCAAAGCATGTGAGACTTATTGTTGAACTCTCAGCGCCCACCTCTTCACTACATCATTGGATGACTTCCCCATGCTGCCTGGGGCACGCAGCGGGGAATTAGGACAGCCAGCTCTGATGCCAGCAGATGGGAATAGACCTGGTTGGTTTTTTGTGCCGTAAAAGTTAAGTTCCAGAGGCTCATTAAAAAAGTATCATCATCACTGGGTTCATTTTGAAGGTGTGTAGTGGACAAGGGCATTGTGTGAAGAACTTCATAATTCTGACTTTAGACTCTTTCTCCCTGAAGGCCATAGTCAGTGGAGGGTGACCCTAGGCCTGAGGATTTTTTCTCCCCAGATTTGATGTATAAGTTCCTCCAAAGAATAATACTTCAGCCCTGGCCGGGTGGCTCAGTTGATTGGAGCATCATCCTGTACACCAAAAGGTTACAGGTTCAATCCCCAGTCAGGGCCCATATGGAAGGCAACCAATGTATCTCTCTCACATTGATGTTTCTCTCTCTCTCTCTCACTTTCTCTCTTAACATATTGAGGATTAAAAAAAATCCTCAGTCATATGTGTGACCCATTGAAAACTGGTTTTCTTTATATTATTGCCAGTTTCTGTCGAACCAAATAAGTCACCAGGTCTTTGACTCATACTCCTATTCTCTATGTCAGAACACTTCATTAATGCTACAATATTTGCCTGAAAAGTTATGCTTTGTAGATTTAAAAGCTTTTAAATACATAAAGAGTAACATAATGCTTCCTTTTCCCCTTAGAGGTATGTAGGGCCAGTATCAGAGGGAATATAGTGTATGAAGAATTAGAGCTAATACCTCAGAACAATGGCTTTTTAAATTTTCTGCTAATTGATTGTTTTCCTCCTAGAAATTTTGAATGGTGTGGAACTTGGGGAACCAGCCCATAAGAAAACGGGGACCACAGTGCCAGAATCTATCCATTCTTTCAGTAAGTCCAACCTCTGAGGACTTGTGCCAGTAACTAGCTCATTAAGAAAATAGCAGCTGTGTTTTACCACAAGAGGGTCAATGAGATGAAGCAACAAAACCGCCTTTGAGCAGAAAAGGTTCCATGAATTTCTCATTATGCTCTGAGGACAAAGGTAGACACAGAGGAAGAATTGCTCAACACACGCGTGAACATTTGAGAAAAGCAGGGGCATTTATGGAACCTGTTGTGATGATCCAATTCTGTTATTTCTACTTTTGTGTATTCCAGTTGGAGATGGTCTGGTCAAACCAGAGGCCCTAAATAAGAAAGCTATTGAGATTATTAACAGAGTTCGAGATAAGCTCACTGGTGAGTATGTGGACATGTTTACTTACAAGGACATAAAATCTGAGTGACTTTATCTCCTTGAATGGTGGTCACTCCCATTTTCTAGTGGTGTTGGTGCCTAAACTATGCTGTTAACTGGAGTGTCTCTGAAACCATCAATTAAGAACCCTCTCTGATTCTTTCTAATAAGTTTACTTCAAGTAATGTGGTTAATCTCAGTTTAACAGAAGAAAGTAAAGTTATGTTGGGTTCAAAGTCAGCCAAATTCAGGAAAGTTTTTTATCGTGACTGGTATTAGAGTAAATCTGACCACCCTGATCATTGCCAATATGAACTTTGATAGCTGTAATGGAGGGGAGACTCTGGAAGGAGAGAAATGCGTGCTTTTGTAAAGGAGACATGTCACATTGACCAGACAGTGTGACATGGGGTGGGAGTCGGGGAAGCCAAAGACCCAGCTCCACCACTTCCCATGTGTCTCTCGGTCTGAAGATGATGAGAATGCCTCTCAGAAGTCAGTGAGGCTCCAATGAGACATGGGGTACCAAGTGATTCACATTAGGGCCTGGCACGTAGAGTGGTAGTCGGTATATTATTTATGGAGCACCTATAAGAGCTAGGTGCTGAAGAAACAGAGTGGGTAAAACAGACAGAGGCCCTGCCTCTGCAGGGCTCGGGATCTAAAGGGAACTCTCACTGTGTTAAGTGGAAGAAAGGGACTTGGGCTCTGCTGCCATTGACAGAGGAATGTAATCTAAGTACCTGAGCAAACCAGGCCAGGAGGTAAACGCTGAGAGGAGTTCATTAGGGGTAGATTGTTCTGGTGGGAGGCAGTGTGGCACGAAAAGGGGCCCAGAGGGAAAGGGAGAGGGAGAGGGAGAAAGAGAAGGAGGGAAGAAAGGAGGGAAGGGAGGGAGGGAGGGAGGGGGGGAGGAGGAAGGGAAGGAAGGAGGGGGGGAGGGAGGAAAGGGAAGGGAAGGGGGAAGGGAAGAGAGAAGGGAAGGGAGGAAAAGCGGGCTGGTCTGACTGCCCCAGAGAAAGGAAGCTGGGAGGAGCCCAGTGCAAAATGTTTTGACTCTGAGTAGCAAAGCACTGACGGTTTTTAAGAGGGTGGGAGGGAAGAGGAGGGTCTGGGTGGATGAAATACTATGCCTGTTCTGGCTTTGTATGGAGAACAGATTAGAGAGGAGGGAGTAGCTGCCCTAGCTATTCCAGCCAGGGGTGGGCAAACTTTTTGACTCGAGGGCCACAATGGGTTCTTAAACTGGACCGGAGGGCCGGAACAAAAGCATGGATGGAGTGTTTGTGTGAACTAATATAAATTCAAAGTAAACATCATTACATAAAAGGGTACGGTCTTTTTTTTTTTTTTTTAGTTTTATTCATTTCAAACGGGCCGGATCCGGCCCGCAGGCCATAATTTGCCCATGGCTGAGCTAGACAGTTGATTAGGGTGGTGGCAGTGGAGATGAATTCAAGAGATCATTAGGTGAAATCAAAAGGATTGATGATGCGGAGGGCTCAAAGGCGGCTCCAAGTCATTGGTGACCTGAGAGCTGGGATGAACCTGGCAGGCAGACTGAAGCAATTGAAGGGAACATGCAGTGAGAGAGAGAAGCAAAGAAAGCAGACAAGTTCAAAACTCTTGAGAAGTTAGGCTGTGCAGGGGTGAGAGCCCATATCTAGAGGAGGAGGAGTTGCATGAGAGGGTTTGTTTTTGTTTTTGTTTCTTTAATAGAAAAGAGGAACATGTTTACAAAACAGAAAAGGGCAGTTGAGAGGGAGAGTTTGAGGGCACAAGTGAAAGGATGGGTCATTGATGCTGTGAGGCTCCAAGCACAGGTGAACTTGCCCTTGAATGGGAGGAGGGCCAGCTCTCCAGGGTCATGGGAGCAAAGAAGAGGAAGCGCAGATCGAACAAACGCAGCACCTTGAACACTGCCTAACGCCTCAGGGATCAGAGCCTGTGTCAGTTCAGTAATTCAGGAGATGAGGGCGAGAAGCCAGAGGAGA
Source organism: Myotis myotis (assembly GCF_014108235.1). NCBI lineage: Eukaryota > Metazoa > Chordata > Mammalia > Chiroptera > Vespertilionidae > Myotis > Myotis myotis. The sequence goes on along the minus strand of NW_023416324.1, from coordinate 5,045,971 downwards.
GGCTTGGACATGGGAGAATAGAGGACTTGAAATAATCCTCATGAAACGGAAAGGCATGTTGCCAAAGAAGCAGCGTGAGCTGGCCAGGCAGTGTCACATGCCTGTTTGAGGTTCGAGGTTATGAATTTATAATGGAAGCAACTGCCCGGTGGGAGGAAAGGCTCAGGTCACGTGGAGGAGGATTTAAAATCCAGCTCTCGTGTAGCCTTTGTACACCTGTATGAGGATAAACTGATTGGCTGCACAGAGAGTTAAGCCAAGCAGGAGTTGAAACCAGGTACAGGTTAAATGTTCCCGTTTCCCTTGTCCTAGGTCGGGACTTCTCTCATGATGACACTTTGGATGTCCCAACACAAGTGGAGCTGCTCATCAAACAAGCCACATCCCACGAAAACCTCTGCCAGTGCTACATTGGCTGGTGAGCAGGCGTCTCCAAGTACCTGCGTCCAGAAGCAGGCAGGACCCTCCCTGTGTCCAGTCACAAATAGGATTTGGGGGAGACCCAGGAAGTGTAATCATAGTTTCATGGCCCTTTAAAAGTTGTACTCACTTTGTGTGCTCATTGCTCTAAAAAGAAGAAAATTTTTTAAAAAGGATATATATTTGGAAGGCAAACACCAAAATAAGTTAAAAGTACATTTAACCTGGTTGAGAAGAGTGAGGCCTCCTTATTTTCACGGGGTGGAGGGATCTTTTGGGATTTTTGCTGTCAATTCTGAGATACAGGAAGGGCAAAGAAAAGAGAAACCAGAGCAGTGACAGAGAAGATGAAAAGACACATTAATGACCTGGGATTGTAACGTCAGGGACCACTCGGGTCTGCTTTGATTAATTGCCTGAGGCATGCTGGATGGGAGAGCTGAGAGGGGGCTACAGGGAAGTGTCCTGGGAGCGCGGCAGGCTCAGCATTGGCTGGAAAAGATGAGTGCGTCCTGCACAGTTAGTGGTGGGAGATCTCAGGCAGTGTCCCCGGGGTTGTCAGACCGTGGTCTTTCCTTTTTCGATGAGCTGTGTAAAGCTTTGAAGAGCCCAAATTATTAAAATATTCCTTTTCTTTCTGTCTTCTTAGGTGTCCTTTCTGGTAACTGGAGGCCCAGACGTGACCACAGCATTTCTCTTGAGCCTTTTGTACTTTGGTATATGCTTCCACTAAGCTGAAACAGTGGTCAGAAAGTTCAGCTTTGTTAAATATTTCAAAATGTAAATGAAAAAAACTACTGTATATTAAAAGTTGGTTTAACCAACTTCCTAGCTGCTGTTGAAGAATATATTGTTGAAACACAGGCTTGATTTGGTTCCCAGGACAGTGATACTACAGAAATCAAGCCATTGATTTTGGGGAACAGAAGATCATAACTTAAGAATTACGGGTTTTGACTTAACTCATCGTGTTTGCTGATAGCAGAGTGGCCTAGTCTTTCCTGTCAACATGCACACAGCAAACACAGCGCAGTCCAGAAACCTCGGATCATGGAGGACACGTCCTAGGATTCTGGACTGTCAGGAAGCGGGAGGAGCCCACTTCCTCACTCACCCATCCCATTACCTCACTGGTCCAGCAACAGCATTTGCAAGATGGACCAAAATGGGTGGGAAAGGTCTGACTTCTGCCTCACCTGTGATGCTGCGATGTAACCCTTCAGTCCAAGACCCAGACCACTAGGATGGGGTTTCTTCAGAGCGGGCGGCCTCGGCTGAGCACAAGCATGGAGGGGACACTGTGCAGAGGAGTGGCCCATGCGGTTCTGGGATGTGTCTAGTGAGGCCTGAATGCTGTGTTTGGAGCAGGGGCTTGGAAAAAGCGGTGTCATGGAGCTGCTGAGCACAGAGGGAAGGCCTCACCTACCTGTTGGGAATGATGAGCAAAAGAAACATTAAGTGCACAAAGTATAAAGTGTACCATGTCTAGGCTCCATGTTGTATCAGAATAATTTTTGTGCCAATAAATGACATCAGAGTTTTAAAAACGTGTATGAATAACTCGTTTCCTTTTTTCATTTTGCTTTTTCCCCTTTTGTTGTTGTTTTTGCTTTTTCCTTTGTTTTTTGTATGAATGGCTTTTTATTCATAATTAGTAGTTCATAAAGGAAGCAATTATTCCTTCAACATTCATTAAGCAGTTAGTATTAGGAACTGTAAAAGACACTAGATCTACATGACCTGGTCCGTTTCCTCAGACTGTTCACCGGGCCAGAGTGGACCGATAACCTTCACGCAGTTGAACCTCATAGTTCAGCACAACTGCTTCAGTGGTCAGTGGGGAATAAGAAGACTAATAGGAACTAAAGGGAGGCTAGAAAGTACAGTGGGGCAAGACTGGCCTGCCTCACAGTTCAAAAGCCAGGAGTTGATGCTGTGGACAACGGGACCATGTGAGGTTTTAAAACAGGTAGAATCTGAGTCTTGTTTCCTCTGAAAGTGCAGATAATAGTAAGATCTACCCCATAAGGTCGTTTTGAGGATGAAATAACCCATGCAAAGCATGCAGTGCAGCTTGACACATGGCGTTAGATTGAACCATATGAAATAAATGCTAAAAAAGATTGTTAAAATGAACTAGACTAGGCCTTTGTCCTGCCAGGGTACACACTGGGGGGAAGGGGTGGGGGAGGACAGTGAAAAACAAGTATCCTGTTAATAGGATATTCTGAATAATGGTTACAGCTAACATTTAATGAACACTCACTAGGCCAAATGAATTGTATTAAGGGTGTCCCAGCCCTAGCCTTGGAAAGCGGATACACTCACAGAGCTTCCCAAATCTATCTCCTGAGGTCCTCATAGTGCCTCCCTCAAAACAAGAGCTCCCCCACTTGGCAAATGCTCTGGGCTCCCACTGTGCCTAGGCCAGTGGCTCCCGAAGGATAGATGGGGCGGAACATGTGACTGGAGGAGTTGGAGGCATTGGGGGTAGCATATAGATAGATGCCCTGTCCAGTGCTTTGCCTACAGGAGCAGGAGAAATGAGACAGTGACTGGAAGGAGGTGTGGGGTGCCGGAAGCCGGTCCACCCTTGCTGCTTGACACAGTCCCTACAGGGAAGAAACATCTGCACAGCATATGTTTCAAGGGACCTGGCGTATATGGCATACTGTTCTTAATATGTTTGCTCCCCCGCTTAGCGCCATGTGTTTGAACCAAGGTCACCTCCCCGAGAAAGGTTGTTTCTCCAGGTGGGGATTTTTCCCTGGAGTTAGGGATTAACAGGACTAAGGAAGGGAATAAATCAGTAAAACCCCTTAACTAAGTGCCAGACAGGTAGTTAATCACCTTAACTATGAACAATCATGCTTAAACTACATAATCTTTACTTAGGATAATCTCCTTCAGTTACTTCCTTGTAGCTTAACGGAACAGTAGAGTAGTGACCTTGGAATGGAGATAACAAACATCCTAACCTTTGGAATAGAATGGATAGGATTAAAATCAAATGGTATAAATACAGATGTAACAGGAAAATAAAGAACCTGGCTAGAACACCTGGCTGGAGAACCTGGCTAGAGAACCTGGCTAGACTGCTGATCAATTGAACGCTGTCTCTGTGTCATTCCTTCTACGCGGACTGTCCACACCTTTGGGAACCCCTGGACCTGTTGGGGCTGGACCCCAAGAGTGGGGCAGAGTGTTGTTTTTTGTTTTGCCTCTTTTGTCCAGAGAGATGCCAGCAGAGGAGTAGGCTGTTAGAATGAACCAGTAACCAGGAAGCAGCTGATGCAGAGAGGAGGGAACTGCAGGAGCCAAGATCCAGAGCGTGAAGGGGTGATGGGGGCATGAACCAGCTCTTGGAAGGAGCTGGCTTTAAATATGAGGATCGCCCTGGCTGGCTTGCTCAGTGGTTGTGTCCACTGAGGGTTGGATCCCTGGTCAAGGGCCCATACCTGGGTTGCAGGTTCCATCCCGGGACCCAATACGGGCACATGTGGGAGGCGACCAATCCATGTGTCTGTCTCACATCGATGTTTCTCTCTCTCCCTGTCCCACCCTCCCTTTCACTCTCTAGAGAGCAATGGGAAAATCCTCGGGTGAGGATAAAAAAACAATAAATATGAGGATAATTGGGTCCTGCGGGTCTCACGCTCAATCACTGGGTTGTGGGGATGATAAAATATGAGGGTAGAGAAAAATGTAAAGTTCACTTCGTGGAGAGAGCACGGCAGGGATGACAACCCCAACGCACACGCTCCAACACCGGCCCCTTTGCACATGCGCGGTGCGCCAGGTCGCGTCGGCCGAGTCACTCTCGCGAGAAGAGCCGCGCAGGCATTAAACATGGCGCCTCCCAGTCCCGCGGAGCCTAAGGCCCCAGCCCCGTCGAGTGCGGCCAAGTCCGAGGAAGAGATGGTGCTGCCGGGATTTCCGGACGCAGACAGTTTCGTGAAGGTGAGTCCGCGGGGCCTCGGGCAGGGGGCGGGGGAGCACGGGAGCCGCCGCGGCCGGTCGGGGGTAGGCCTGGGCCCTCTCGGCGGCCGCCCTCCCGCCGCGCGCACCTCCGCGGAGCCGGGCGCCGGGCACAGTCCCTCCCTAAACCTGCCGGGGATGGGGTCTCACGCGGGCCACCGAGGGTCGCCCCGCTTCCCGGAACCCTCGTTCTCCCAGGAGAGCCCTCCCCACAGGGGTGAGGGCTTCCTGTCACCCCGATGTCCCAGCCCTCGGGACCTCGCCCCGCCCCCGCCGGAGCCACCCGCCCAACTCTGCGGAGGGCTCGGCTGCCTGATGTTCCCCACACCGGCCGGCGCCCCTCCTGCCCGGGGATGGCACCTCTCCCTCCCCTGGGCTCCAGTCCTACACAGTCCCCAAGCCTGGGCTGACTGTCACCTGTTACAGTGGCCCCCGAGCCTTCCTCTCTGGGGACCATGGGACCTGGACCACTGCCTTATGGAAGGAACACGGAGAGGGTTCATTTACATCATTTGTGCAGTGCTGCTCAGCTAGGAGCCGACATAAAAAAACTAGGCTTAAACGCCTCGTGCATAGCTCTTACAAAATGGAGCTAAAACAATGTGTAAGTTAGCCCTACAAATTCCCCACAATTCCACCTACGTTATGTCCACTTTATTATTAGCAGAAGCTATGATTAACTCAGTTATTTGGCTTTGAATAAGTTTCTGGACCTCTCTCTAGCCATGGTCCTGATTGGGGGCGTTCATGCTCACCAGCTGAGCAGCCGCGTGCCCCACCATAAGCCCAGCTCCCACTTCCTTCCTCTTTTTTAAAAAATATATTTTTATTGATTTTAGAGAGGAAGGGAGAGGGAGAGGGAGATGGAAACATCAATGATGAGAGAGAATCATGGATCAGCCGCCTCCTGAACGCCCTTTACTGGGGAATCGAGCCCACAACCCGGGCGTGTGCCCTTGACCGGAATCCAACCCAGGACCCTTCAGTCCACAGGTCGATGCTCTATCCACTGAGCCAAACCAGCTAGGGTTCTCTTTTCTTTCTTGGGAAACATCTATTTCACAACTCACAGTGAAGTCATTTGCATTATCTATGATAGCAATGTCAGGTTTCTCCTCTCGTTATCACACAATTAAAATAGAGGACTGGTTGGCACAAACTGAACCATAAACGGAAGTCCAGTTGTGGGCAGTAGCCGTTATCAATTGGTCATCCAAAAGTTTTAGACTGTGCTTATACTGGTTTTAAATGCCTGCCCAAATGAAAACACAAAATTAAATTCCTGTAAAAAACTCATGGCCCTAACCGGTTTGGCTCAGTGGATAGAGCGTCGGCCTGCGGACTCAAGGGTCCCAGGTTCGATTCCAGTCAAGGGCATGTACCTTGGTTGCGGGCACATCCCCAGTAGGGGGTGTGCAGGAGGCAGCTGATCGATGTTTCTCTCTCATCAATGTTTCTAACTCGCTATCCCTCTCCCTACCTCTCGGTAAAAAATCAATAAAATATATTTTTAAAAAAACATAACTCATGGATCTGAGTTTGAGTAGTAATGGTAATGATCCTAAGTGATTTTAATGAGTTTTTGTAATCCTCTCAACAGCTTATGGGGTAGGCACTTTTGTGATGCCTCTTTTTCAAAGGAGGAAACTAAGGTCCAAATAAATGAAATAACTTAAGATCGCAGTTAGTAGGTAGCAGAGTCAAGATTCAAACCCAGGCCGTTTTGAATACTAGCATATTATATATGTACTAGAGGCCCAGTGCACGAAATTTGTGCATGGGTAGAGTCCCTAGCGGCTGCCGGCCACCAGCTGGGGCCTTCCTTCGTTCTGTGCCGCCCCCTGGTGGTCAGCGCACATCATAGCGAATGATGGAACTCCCGGTTGGTCAAACTCCCGAGGGGACACTTTGCATATTAGGCATATATATATGTAGATTTGTTCTTTTATTCCCCACTCTTCCAAGAATGTAAGCTCCAGAACCTGGCTTTGTGCTCACCATTGTATCCTGAGAGCCTGGGGTAAAATCGACAACAAATGAATATTTGTGAGATTGTATGTCTTCCTCATCTAGCACAGGTGGGGAACGTCCAGCTTGCAGGCACTATAAGGCCCGCGGAATCATTTGGTCTGGCCCTGCCAAGGCATTAATAGAGAGTTAATTAAATGTTTAACCAAATAGAGCAGGTTAATTTTTAAGTTGGTCATTTCGTGTGGCCCGCGGATGATGTTATACGTACCCAAAAGGCCCTTGGCAGGAGAAAGTTTCCCACCCCTGCTCTAGCACAATGTGTCATGTATAGTAGATGTTTAAAACATGCTTGTTTTTCTGGTTTTTGGCAGTTTGCTCTTGGGTCAGTAGTGGCCGTCACCAAGGCATCTGGGGGCCTACCACAGTTTGGCGATGAGTATGATTTTTACCGAAGTTTTCCTGGCTTCCAGGTATTTTGTGAAACACAGGGAGACAGGTTGCTTCAATGGTAAGTACTAAATACAGTTGTTGTTTTTTATGTTTAAAGAAATGAATATAGTTTTCTGAAATGTGTGTGGGTTTTATTTACCATAATTTCCTGTGTTATAAAAAGCTATGAAGTGTAAAAATGAAACACTGGATTTTTATTTTATATAGGACTTGGAAGCCTGGATTCAAGATCCTTTCACACAAGTTGCAGAGTCACGAGATTTAGCTTTCTGATAAGGTTTTAGGACAGACAGTACACAAACACTGGTCTAGCTGTTGCATGACAGATTTAGAAAATGTTTTAGATTTTATGTTGAAACGACGACTGCAGAATACATTATTTACATTGTATTATACATTTTTTAGAATTCAAAGGCAGCTTTGAGGTAATTTCTTCTACCCCTTCAATTAGCAGGTGAGTCTTAGCGAGATATAGCGAATTTCCCAAGGCTACACAATGTTGTTTTTGTTTTATTTTTAGGAAGGGAGAGAAAGAAACATCTATGTGAGAGCAGAATTCAATCAGCTGCCTCCTCCATGGCCCCTACACGGGATTAAGCCCACAACCTGGGCATGTGCCCTGACCAGGAATCGAACCAGCAACCTTTCAGTGCATTGGACGATGCCCAACCAACTGAGCCACACTGGCCAGGGCCACACAATGTTTTTAATAAGAGTGCAAGTTTTATTAGTTCAATCATAAAGTATTAGAAATAGTCTGAGCCAAGCCTTTCAAGCTTTCTCCAAGTTTGTAAAGAAATGAATAAAAGTATACAAACTAATCTTGGTTTTCTTGTCCTTAGCATGAGCAAGGTAATGCAGTACCATGGATGTCGAAGCAACATTAAGGATCGAAGTAAAGTGACTGAGTTGGAGGACAAGTTTGATTTACTAGTTGATACCAATGATGTTATTCTGGAAAGAGTGGTGAGTATTGCACCTTACTCTTAAGATAACTAACAAATGAAGAGCTTTTGTATTATCAGAAAATGAAAAAAAAACAAGCACCTTAGGAAATGAAAAGAAAGTTTAGCACTTCTTGCCTATAACATTTCTTTTGTCTTATAGTTGGCTCCCCCCCACCCCATCCCAAAAAAATATCGCAATTGTTTTCAAGTATATCACTTAAAATTTCACTGCCCAGTGGAACCCTATTTTTAAAGTGCCTTCTTATAAACCTACTTTCCAGATTTGCAAATCTTGTTTGTATTGTAAGAGAAGAGGTCTCTGGATGCAAAGCCCAACCAAAACTTGGTCTGTTTTTACTGTTATTCACAATCTGCTAAACACTCTGACTCACATGATTGGAAGGGTATGTGGATCGTTTGATCTAGCTTACCGCCTTTACACAGAACTCTACAGCAGAATATTATTTACAGAAACACACAGAGATTATCCAAAACAAATCTAGCCCTGTGAAGGTGCTGCAGATATTTAAATCAGACTCTCCTGTCCTCTGAAATCCTCTCTTCCATAGCCTGAGTGCCCACAGGTATTTCCATGGTTTCTCGTATCTTCTGATTTCATGTCCTGCCATGCTACCATCGGTCACCTGGGTGCACTTCTATTAGTGGTGCCCCAGCTAATACTCCGCATCTGCTTCTATAGTACAAAGTAGGTCAGGACACTCTTCATCCTCATTGCAAATACTGACCTTCTGTGTTTAATAGTTGCAGTCTAGGGTCTTTTTAATTATTTTGGTGGGCCACGTCACTATTAAATCAGGTTTGAAGTTTCAGCCCAATTCAGAACTGTAAAGAGAGTTGAACAAGGGTGGGGAGTGGCTGATTTCTGCCCTGTCTTTGAGCAGAGAATGCTTTAATTGCTCTTATATGTGTATATTATCTGAATATAGTTCTTAAACTTTTAGATAATTAACTCTGTTAACCTTGAAAAGAAGATACTGAGCTAATATCTCTTCTACTCTTAGGGTATTTTACTGGATGAAGCATCAGGTGTGAATAAGAATCAACAGCCTGTCCTCCCCACAGGACTACAGGTCCCCAAAACAATCGTATCCAGCTGGAACCGTAAGGTGAGGCTTCTCTCACATTCCCTACAGCACCTAATGTCAGCTTTGGCCCATTCTGGTTTGCATTTTTGTTCTAATTTGTTGGATGCAGCCCTGACCGGTTTGGCTCAGTGGATAGAGCGTCGGCCTGCGGACTCAAGGGTCCCAGGTTCGATTCCCGTCAAGGGCATGTACCTTGGTTGCGGGCACATCCCCAGTTGGGGGTGTGTGCAGGAGGCAGCTGATCGATGTTTCTCTCTCGTCGATGTTTCTAACTCTCTATCCCTCTCCCTTCCTCTCTGTAAAAAATCAATAAAATATATTTAAAAAATAATAATAATTTGTTGGATGCAGAAGTGACCACTGCCTAACTCATTCTCATAAACAGATATACCTTTATTCCACTCTCTTCTTTACTTTGCACACCACCCCCTCCAGTGTCACACACACATACTTTTTCCCCCCACACATTCTTAAATGAATGACTCTTGGAAGGCATAAGTTGGAATTTATTCTTCTAATTCATTGAGTTGCTGTGTTATAAAGTCTTGTATTCGTTGATCATAGGCAGGAGAATATAGCAAAAAAACAAAATCTGAAACTTTCCGGCTGCTTCATGCGAAAAACATCATCCGACCTCAGCTTAAATTCCGAGAGAAGATTGACAATTCCAACACTCCATTTCGTCCTAAAATCTTCATCAAGCCCAATGCCCAGAAACCCCTCCCTCAGGGTAAGTAGTGCACACTCTGCCTAACAAACCTAATAAAGGGAAAAGGTCTCCCTCCCACCGTCCTTTCCTCAAAGGGAGCCAGTAACCCTCCACACCAGACAGGATGTCAATGTGTCTGCCCCTTTGTGATGTGCTTGCCACTGCTTGGTCCCCAGCACTCTCCAGAGAAAGGCGGGCGTGCCCACAGGACCGCCCTGAGGACTTGGATGTCCCCGCTGCCCTGGCAGATTTCATCCATCAGCAGAGAGCGCAGCAAGCGGAGCAGGACACGTGAGTGTTTGCCTCTCTGAGCTTCATGCCACGTTTGCATTGTTGTGTTTGATTGAACTTATTGGGGAGACACTGGTTAATAAAATGCAGGTTTCATCTGTACATTGCACTTCTGTACCACATTTTCTTATGTCAGATGTATTTTTGGGCCACATTTTCACTCGCTTTACTTTTGTAAAATGTCTAAATGAGCACAGAGAATTTTTCACCTTATCTCCTGTTTGTGTTTGCGGAGGGCCTGCACAGCACCGTCCTCTGTGGCCTTCCGTGCAGTCCTAAGAGGTGGCAGTGCTCCCCTCGCCATTGTAAGGATGTGAAAACAGAGTTAGAGATGCTGACTTTGCACAGAACTTGAACCCAAGTTTTCTTAAATTGTTCTTTCTCTATACCGTTCCGCTTTTCTTGTTAGGTGGGGGAAAACAGTAAGCTAAGGTTCACTAATGAATTAAGGAAAAGGCATTTTTCACTGGCAGAATAAGCATTCTGGAAGCCCTCTGCTTAAAACAGACAAAAGGACTTCGTCCTCAGAATAAAGAAAGAGGTGATGAAAACGGTGTTAGTGTTGGTCTTTTTCTCACATAGCCAGGCTGTCTGAGCACTCCTTCAGCCCCAGCTGTCCATTGTGAGGCCACAGGTTAATGCTAAAGAAACAAAGGTAATGAAGGCGGCCCTGCCCTCAAGGAGCCCAGAGATTCGGGATTTTCATACAATAGATGATGGAGGAACAGAAAAAAGACATCATTTGATGCACAACCATATTTTCCCCACCCTCTCTCACTTCACAGCTTTGTTATTCCAAACCACAAGGAATTAGATACTTCACATTTTTGTATCATCCATAACACCGACCATACAGTCCTTTGCAAATAAGTGCTCAGATCTTTATAATAGATTTAATTGTCCTACTTTAAGGACAAGCGAGTATCATCTGAATTTTTTTCTTATGCACTTCAATTATCATTGAAATAATGGTGCTTTTGCCCAGCCAGTGTGACTCAGTGGTTGAGCATCGACCTATGAGCCAAGAAGTCTCTGATTCCTTTCCCGGTCAGGGTGCATTCCCGGGTTGTGGGTTCAGTCCCCAGTAGGGGGCAGGCAGGAGGCAACTGATTGATGTTTCTATCTCTCTCTCCTTGCTCACTCTCCTTTCCTCTCTCTCTAAAAAACAATTAAAAACATGTTTTAAAAGGAGAAATAATGATGCTTTTTATATAGAGAAAATATTTTCACGATGGTCTTTTTTTTCATTTGTTTTTACAAATTGGAGTAAAAATGGAATTAGTAAAAAAAGATTTTTTGTTTGTTTTATTTACTCAGGTTTGCACACCCTTATCAATACGAACTAGATCACTTCACTCCACCGGATTCAGTCCTTCAAAAGCCACAACCCCAGGTTAGCCCCCAACTTACTTTATGGCTGGTTGGTATCTGAGTAGCCCAGGAAGAACCAAACAGCGAGATTAGCTGATATGATTTTGACTTTCCCTAAATATCTGTAAAATAGTAGGTTATGACTTTGTATCATTTATTGAACTCTTAATTCATTGTGCACTTTAGTGAAGGATGATTCTTAACATTCCTCTCCTTTTCTGCCTGGACTTTTGTGACGCAGTTATATAGGCCTGTGGGAGAGACACCCTGCCATTTTGTATCTTCCCTGGATGAACTAGTGGAACTCAACGAGAAGCTCCTGAAATGTCAAGAATTTGCCATAGACTTGGAGGTAACTTGTAAATGACTTGGAGTGAAATTTTTACATTTTCTGTGAGTTCATCTTGAGAAATATAAAATTAATACTAATTTAAATCTGTGCTTTGGTAAAAAGTAATTAATCCTACAACTTGTTTCATAACTGTTCAAAATCAGTATTGGGACGCCTAGTAAAATCCGTTTTTCCTGTTCTTCCTTCTTTCCGCGTGTTTAGCACCATTCTTACAGGAGCTTCCTGGGGCTGACCTGCCTCATGCAGATTTCCACCCGGACCGAAGACTTCATTGTGGACACCCTGGAGCTGCGAAGTGACATGTACATTCTCAACGAGAGCCTCACAGACCCAGCTATTGTCAAGGTCAGCCAGCCTTTTTCAGTCCTGCCTGTAAGCGCAAGACTTAAGTGCTTTTCAGTTTACTGTTTTATTATTTCAACATAGGCCCAATAACATTGAGAGAAATCGTTGTAATTTCCTGCACTAGGGTACCACACACTAAACTGCTTTTGTTTCTGAACTTTTGTTAGAACAGCTAAGACTTAGCTCATTACCACCCAGAAAAATGTTAAATCATTTTAATGACTACGGCAATGAGCCTGTGCCATCAAGATTGTTTGAACTTAATGACTACCCTTGAAGCAAGCAGAGCCGCTTCTTTAGAATCATTGGCTGTTAGCACACTTTTAAGAGTGTGCAATTAGGAGTGTAGAAGGCTGGGGCCCAAATTAAAAGAAGCATTGAGAACGCAACCCATCTTAATCTTCCTTCTGGCTTCTAATTCCAGTGTTCTGATAACCTGGAGGCAGAGTTCACTTGAGAGCACAGGGGCCTTCACGCAGGTGCTGCATGGCTCTGGTCTTGTTTGCAGGTCTTCCATGGTGCTGATTCAGACATAGAATGGCTGCAGAAGGACTTCGGGCTGTACGTCGTGAACATGTTTGATACCCATCAGGCAGCGCGCCTTCTTAACCTGGGCAGGCATTCACTCGACCATCTGCTGAAACACTACTGCAATGTGGAATCAAACAAGCAGTACCAGCTGGCTGATTGGAGAATACGGTCAGTTTGCTCCTGACAAGGAGATATGGGTGCAGAAGAAAGTGGGTGGTCATTAACCTCATCCATGGAGACCTGTGTTCAGCCTATAACACTGTTTGAGGCTTGAGCTGAGCTGTTTCCATTGGCATAAGTGAAACTGGAGTTGTGGAGTTGTGGAGGGCTGTGGTACACTGTGCTCCATGGAAGGTGGTTGAAAGAGATGTGCCATGTCAGCATTCGTCATGACATCTCATTTGAAACACATCTCCCTAGTGGGATGGCTGTATATGTGTGTGAGATGATCTCCCATAGGCATGACAGTTCTAAGGCACGTGGTTGAGCCTGGCTAGGTTGCTCAGCTGGTTAGAGCATTATCCCGATAGGCCAAGGTTTTGGGTTCAATCCCAGGTCAGGTTACATGCAAGAATCAGCCAGTGTATGCATGCATAAGTGAAACAACAAATCGATGTTTCTTCCTTCCTCTCTAAAATCAATTTAAAAATAATAATAAATCAATAAGTGAAATTTTAAAAAATAAAGTTATCCTTACAATAATAAGTGTTTACTATAGGATAGGGTTGTGATGGCGTCCTGCCACATTTTTTGGAATTCTTGCTCAACTTGATCCTTTTCAGACGACTAGCTTTCTCCATAAGTTTGCAGGGCTGTTGTATGAAGAAGCCACTAAACTTTTCTCCAATTCTGCATGTCAGAATTTATAAAGAGAATCTAAAGTCTGAATAGAAGGTGAAAATTGACAAAATCTAAAAGCCACTCCCTGCTAGTTAACCCTTGCCATGTGCCACCCACCAAGCTAAGAACTGTAGGGATGTTGTCCTGTGTGATCCTCACCGTAGCTGCGAGGGGCCTTTCCATTTTATAGGTCTGGAAAGTGAGCTCAGAGAGCTTAGGTGACATCCAAGCTCAGATATCTGGAGCTAAGACTCAAACTCAGGTGACAAAGTCCTTATTTCCACATCATTGTCTTGCCGCCCTTTCTACCCGGCTGTGAAACAGTGGCCTGCCGTCAGCTGTGAAAGAATCTTTGACAGCAAGGGGGGCCAAGCGAGTCAGCGCCTACAGAGTAGACACACTGAAGTGCGGCTGCTGAGGGAAGTTAGTGAAAGCGTCCTCTGTCGCTGTTCTAGGCCTCTGCCCGAGGAAATGCTCAACTACGCCCGAGATGACACCCATTACTTGCTTTACATCTATGATAAAATGCGGTTGGAACTGTGGGAGCGAGGCAACGGCCAGCCCGTCCAGTTGCAGGTGGTGTGGCAGCGCAGCAGGGATATCTGCCTCAAGGTAAAGCCACCCGCACACAAACCCGGACTTTCTTCCTTCCTGATGAGGTCCCAGGTCTTTCCTTGCTCTTTACGTTTATGATGAGAGCCAAACGTTTGAAGAGCCCAGGGCACAATTTTTTTTAAATCTTTATTGTTGAAAATATTAAATATGTCCCCTTTTTTCCCCCCGAGTGACCCCTAGCTGCCCCACCCCGCCGCCCCCACCCCAGGCTTTCACCACCAGGGCACAATTTTGGTCATGAATATCCTGTAACATTTTGCAGAAATTCATCAAACCTATCTTCACGGATGAGTCCTACCTTGAACTATATAGGAAGCAAAAGAAGCACCTCAACACGCAGCAGCTGACAGCCTTCCAGCTGCTGTTTGCCTGGAGGGACAAGACCGCTCGGAGGGAAGATGAAAGTTACGGGTAAGGGACTAGGGATTCTTTTAACATTTCTCGTAGACTGAGCAGATCTGGTAACAAGGAAATAATGGACTTTTTCTCCTTTTGCCATGAAAGCTGGTTACATTTTCCCCTGGGTTATAGCATTTACTGGAACTTGCTGGCTGAACTTAATGTAATCCGCCCATTGTGTGTTTTGTTCCAGATACGTCCTGCCAAACCACATGATGCTAAAGATAGCCGAAGAGCTGCCTAAGTGAGTCTGAGAACCGATGAACATGTTCCCACTTTCTCAGCAGAGAAATGTGGTCCTTCAAAAGCAAGCTTCTGTGATGTAGTCCCTCAAGGCTGACTCAGAGATTGGCCTTGAAGGAAGTGCTCAAGTCCAGGAATATAGAGCTTCTGCCCTCGGGCTGCCATTCAGGAACTGAAACTCCTGAACTGGAACGTTTCAGTGGTTATGCCGTATGTTGAGTCCTGTGGAAGCCTCTGAGCCTGTGGCATCGGCATCCCCTTTCAAGGGATTCTCTCCAGACTAAGGCATCTCGTGACTTTAAATGTCTTATGATGCTAATTGAAGTATAAGCACAGAATCTAAATCCATAATCTTCTGTTCATCCCGTTGTGGAACTGCAGATCAACAGGGCTGTGGTCCTTCTCTCTGCTTTCCCGGAGAGCAGGCGCAGGCTGTGTGAGGACCTGTGCCAAGCTGGTGCTGCAGAGTGTGGGAAGCGGCTAGCCCCGCTGCCCTGCCATCACTGTTTTCTTAGTCTCCCTCTGCCTTAGCGCCCTGGCCCTACCTGATCATTGCTCTTGTCCGGAAGCCTTTGAGAGCTGTCTTCCTAAGTAGTGAGTTGCATGTGTTCTTGTCTTCAGGGAACCTCAGGGCATCATAGCTTGCTGCAACCCTGTACCCCCTCTCGTACGGCAGCAAATCAACGAGATGCATCTTTTAATCCAGCAAGCTCGGGACATGCCCCTGCTCAAGGTAAGAAGCCTTTCTGCAGAAGGTTCCCCAGTCCACAGCCTGTTCTGTCTGTCAGCGCCTTGCTCCTTGTAGTCTCCTACATAAAAGATCTCTCCACTCTAAAAAGCAAGGGAATAACAGGGCTTATGAAACCCAGTGCGAGTGTCTTCTTTATGATAGTCATAGCTAACGCGTATCCTTCTAGGGGCCTTATTTCTGATGCCGAACAACTAATGTCTAGTGCAGGGGTGGGCAAACTTTTTGACTCGAGGGCCACAGTGGGTTCTTAAACTGGACCGGAGGGCCGGAACCAAAGCATGGATGGAGTGTTGGTGTGAACTAATATAAATTCAAAGTAAACATCATTACATAAAAGGGTACGGTCTTTTTTTTTTAGTTTTATTCATTTCAAACAGGCCGGACCCGGCCCGGGGGCCGTAGTTTGCCCACGGCTGATCTAGTGACTGGGCTGGTTACCTATTCGGAGGCAGTTAGCCTCATGAATGAAATGGAGGAGGCTCTCTGGTGAGGGAGCTCAGATGTGAGAGGTGGTGCCCTGAGGAGGGTGGTGGTCACAGAAATGGAAAGGAGAGGGCAGGTGCAAGAAGCACCGTCAGAAGAAAAGCTGATGGTGAAACAGCTGTGTTCCTCTGAGCACCGCGCTAAGTCCTGCCGAGGTGCACTCTGAGTGGCAGGTGGATTGGGAGATGATGGAAGTGGCGTCAAAGATGGCTCACTCCAAACATGAAGCCCAGGGGACGAGGACGCTAGGAGAATGGGGGCTCCGAAAGAGCTGCTGTGTGTGCGTGTGCTGCTCAGGTGCGGTGCAGTGTGTGTGCTTCTGTGAGGTGATACACGGTCAAGTAGGTTTGCATGTTTGATGTGTGTTGTGTTGGGACAGTTTTTAACGTGTTGCCTCAGTAGCATTATCAATATGTGCTAAGTCAGTTGTTTGTAAGTTTTTGGAAGATTATTGATTCAGGAAGACTTAGAATCAGCTCCCTGGAGGTGAAAAGGAGACCCTGAAGATAAACACACTTGCAGTCTTCATGTTAAAATGTCTCAGCTCCACAGTTCGTCCACGTAAAGAGAGGAGCCTGGTGACTAGAGAAGAATTTTCTCAGGCTCTTTGGAAACCTACACTGTGCCTGGTCATGATAAAGGGCCCTATACCTTCATCCTACAGATCATGGCGGAGCACTCAGCAATGACAGTGCCAGGCACTGGGATGGATGAAGGGCTGCAGGCAATCTCAGCTTTTGAAAAACACAGTCTAGTGAAGGGACACAGTCTGCCGAGGAACAAATGTATGTGGCATCGAGTTCAGCAGCTTTCCTAATTCTCTCTGTTTCTCCTGTGTAGTCTGAAGTAGCGGCTGGAGTGAAGAAGAGTGGACCACTGCCCAATCCTGAGGTACAGTGACATGTCTGCTATCTCGTCCCCTGGGAAGATAGTGGTCCAAGCCACTGCAAAATAACCATCTGCCAGGCCGGCGCCTCGCACTGGCGGGAGGCCTGCGTGCTGGCAGGCGTTTCATTGCACCTGTTGGTTTCTTTTTGATGCAGAGGTTGGAGAACGTTCTCTTTGGACCTCACGACTGCTCCCACGCCCCTTCAGATGGCTATCCTGTCACCCCAGCCAACGGTAAGGTCGAGGGCTCTGGAGTCTGGAGAGGCTGGGAAGCGGGTACACAACCCCATAGGCTCTGACCCTGCTGCCTCTGTCCCTCCAGGGCCTGTGCCAGTGCAGAAACAGGCCAGCCTCTTCCCTGCCGGAAGAGAGGACAAGGCCCCGCTGGACTCCAAATGCCTTATCGCTACCGCTGTCATCACATTATTCAACGTGAGTCACACAGCACTGCCAGCGAGGTGATGCAGACCCACAGAAACGCCCTGGGTTCTTATGCCCAGAGGGTTGCTTCCACCTCTGAAATTAATGCCAAAACTAAGACCCAGGAGCAGTGGGGATAGGCATGGAGGCAGATCATGAGGTGGTTTGCTCTCTGGACAGGGGGTCCGTGAGAGGTGGGTAGAGGATTCTCCGTGAGTGAGCTCTGTGTGAAGAAAGTCGCGAGGAAGGATTGGCCTCTTGATGCCCACTGCTGCCTGGGAGATGAGAGGGCGTGGGCCAGTGATGCCCAGCAGGACTGTTTCCACTCTGCCACCCGATTCCCGGGAGGGAGGAGGGAGCTCTGATGAACGGCAGAGTGTCCAGCGCGGACCTCCCTGACCAGTACCAGCCCACCCGGGTGTGTGGGAGAGAGAGAAAACTTTGACACGCTTTCCTACACTGAGGCTCCTTAGACATAGTGAGGAGCGGGGTACGCAGCACCAGTAAGTGGGGTGAAGTTCGTTTCCCGTTCCAGAAAGAGGCTGAGTAACGGTAGTAGTGACTGTTCAGTCTGCAGACAGCATGGCCAACCCGGGCCAGGCCGTGCTCCTGGAATGTACGTTGGGTTGTGACAGCTTATCCCAATCTGTCCTGCCCAGCAGGCTCTTGTTTCTGCCAGGGACTTGACTACAGGTTCTTTGCAAAAGGAGGTTCAAGGTGCATTTGTTGGTCAGGATGGGTGATCCCTGGAATAACCAGGGATAAGAGGCTAAGACTAAATACTGCAGGCAGCTGATGTGGTAGAAGAGAAACTTAATTTCTAAAAAGAAAGAGCCAAGAAAGAGAAGCATAGTACAGGCTACTTAAATAGAGATACATATTAAGCTTAACATATGTTCAGATGACAAAAGGCTGCTGGTTCAGCGGGTTTCAGGGTCCCAGTTCACAGCCATGCCGTCACACTGGAATGCTGGGCCAAAGCCAGGAGGGGAAATGCTGCCCGCAGAGCGTACTGCCTGGGAGCTGGCTTTCTGTTCACTTGATGACATAACATTTAGATCAGGTCTTGCTTCAGTAATTCATGAGGAAAGAAGTCTGGAAGCTTTAGCTGACCACAGAGTTAATGAACCGTCAAGGTGACGAGGCAGCCCACAATGTGAGCGTGCCCTGTGGGCTGTGGGAACATGGAGGTGCCCACTCGGGCTGAAGGAGGCTGTGCTCTCCCTGTGCTTTGAGTGGCAGGGACTAACTACAGAGTAAGCAACAGGTTCGCACACGTTTTATGAACACACTTGGAAGCAGCAATCTGCTGCCTAATGTCATTGATTACTCATAAAGGTGTATAATTATAAGTCTCAGGTAAGTGTCGGGTTACGATCTGAAGTTCTAGAGCAGACAGACCTGGGTTCCCACCCCTGTCCTGCCTGTTAGCTCTGAGGCTCTGGAAGACTCACCTCCCCAAGCCTCAGTTTCCTCATCTGGAAGGTGGTGAGGAAAGCACCGCCTCCCTCACAGGTTGTAGGCACAGTGCTTTACTGACTATGTTAGACGCTCCACAGTGTGCTGTCACAGGCTAGTGTAGTGGCTCATACGTGGGAGGGGCTCGCAGACATTAGCCATTGCTATTCTCTTGCTTCCATCTTAATGTCACAGAATGATTCCGGTTGTAAGTGACTGTTTTCTGTCTGTTCCTGCAGGAACCGAGTGCTGAAGAACATGGAAAGGCTCCATTAACAGTCGCGCAGAAGAAAGCCCAGAACATAATGGAGTCCTTTGAAAACCCATTCAGGATGGTAAGTGATACAGGTGCAGGATGTGTCGGTCTGGAAAGGAAGAGAGGGTGCAGGGGGTGGGCTGTCCCCAGTGTCCTGGTGGGGAGTCGAGGTCTCCTGACACGAAGCCAGCAGGAATACCTCATTTGAGTACCAGTGAACTAAGGCCATGTTGACGCTTGGAGCGGAGGCCTCCTGAGATGAAACCGACCAGAAATCCCCTCTGGGTACCCTGAAGCCTGGGTCCAGCTTCCATTTTTCACAGCATTTAACGTGATTGTTTCCATTTCTCCAGTTTCTGCCTTCGATAGAACACCATGCTCACATTTCTCAGGCAGCAAAGTTTGACCCATCATCAAAAATCTATGAAGTAAGTGGATTTGTCATCCTTTCTAAGACTGACTTTCTAAGAAAGGGAGACTCCTTAATTATAAGAACCAAGTTTCTGTTTTAAACAAACCCAACTGCAAACCCCCTGAAAATGAATGTGAAAACCCTTCTTATACAAGCGTTTCTCCAGAGAGAGGGCCAGGCCTTTAATCTGGTTCTCAGGAGCTTTTGGGAAAACCCTTTAAGAAACAGGTCTTTGGGGGAGGGTTTTGGCTTGTTTTTATTTTTTTGTGCCTTTTTTAAATTGAGGTTTAATTTCTATGTAGTAAAGTGCATAGATATTAAATGTACAGCTTTATGCATTTTTATGTGTGAATATTAATTTAAGGCTCTTAAAGGTGACAGCTTAAATTTTAAAACACTCTGTTTTATATTGTTTGGTTTGTTTTTAACAGCATTATGAATAAGAATAAGAAAACACCTTCCCTGGATCCCCATGAGATGTTCCTGGGAGCCAGCGTGTTAATTGTTAAAAGCCTTCTTCCTCCCTGCAGGAAGTGCCTGCTCTGATCAGATGGGTGGCCTGGCTCCCTCTGCTCACCAGCACCGCCCGAGAATCAGGCCAAAACCCTGATGGGCCTCAGCCCTGTCGCTGGTTGTTAGCTTGTTGTTTTTAGAAATGGGGAGTCAGGCGGAGGTTTTGCCTTCTCTCCTCTTTCCCCCACTGGGTGTGGCACACTCCACAACCATCCATCCCTTACTGTGCTTACATCTCCCACCACCTAGATGTGCTCTGAGGCCACAGGTAAATGTGCTGTCACAGAGGAGCACGCAGGCTTGCAGAAGTCCTGCCTGAGTTCCAGCTCCCCATTTACTAACCGTGTGTGTCCCTTCGGACAGGTTACTTAGCTTCTCTGAGCCTGTTGTTCCCAGGATTGTGGAAGGGATTGAATGATGATATGAAAGCATCTGGCCCAGTGCCTGGAACAGTTGTACCTTGTCCTTCTTAATAAGTATTATAAATAAAGCCAGCATGAGATTTTATTTTTTGTGTCATCAGATTTGGAATTTATGACTTAGAATGTGTGTAGTGACTAGGCTAGCATGCCCTGCATCGCCTCATTAAAAAAATAAAGCATTCCTAGGTGACTGAGTTTTGGAGTTTTTTTGTTCTGTTTTCATTATAGATCAGCAACCGTTGGAAGCTGGCAAGCCAGGTACAGGTACAAAAAGAATCTAAAGAAACTGCCAAGAAGAAGGCAGCTGAGCAAACAGGTAGCATTCACTTCCTTGTAAACTCAGCCACTCAGGTGTTTGTTAGAGTAGCCCCGGTGCATCATTCTGTTACTCAGTCATTCGACAAAGTGCCAGACACAGCAGTGAGCAGGACAGACCCCGCCGCTGCCGCATGGAGCGTGCCTTCTACTGGGACAGTGGACAATAAGCCCCTCAGTGTATGTTCTGTCAGATGGCAGTAGGCATTACGCAGAGAGAGAGGTAGGAGGTGCCGGGTGGTGAGGTGGAGGGGACTCGGCAGAGAGGCAGGGGGTGAGGACATAGCACTCCAGGTGAGCTGGGCGGCCTCGGAGGGCTGGGAGCAGAGGCATGCCAAGAGCTGACTATGCTTTGGAAAGGGCGCTCTGGCTGCTGTGTAGGGACCAGAGGGTAGAGGGCGGGGGCGGGAGCCCAGTGAGGAGACGTGGCGGTCATCCAGGTGAGGGGGTGCTGGCTGGGAGGATGGCGGCAGAGGAGGGGGTGGAAGTTGTCAGAATGGAGGTTCCTGTGGTAGAGCCGACAGCACTTGGTGATGAGTCGGATGTGGGGGGTGAGGGAAAGGAAGGCGCTGTGAGTGCAAGAGGGTTTTGTCCTGAGCAGCCAGAAAGGTGGGGTCTCCATCGAGAGGAGGGAGCCCGTTTGATGCCGAAGAGGTTTTGGTTGTGGTCCTTGACATGCTGTGGTTGAGAGTCCTATTGGCGTCCTCAGAGATGTCAAGTAGGCCGTGGTGTTGGGTGTGGGTTCTTGGGAGAGGACCGGGGCGGGGTGGTCATCACCCTGTCGGAGTGAGAACCATGGCCCCCTGCAGAGGCTGAGCAGCAGGGAGGGTGCCCCCCACTGGTGACCCGTGGACGGGGCAGGCAGGTGGGGATGGCGCCCTGGCCTGAGTCAGCAGCTCCATAGACAGTTCTCTCTCTTGCAGCTGCCCGGAACCAGGCCACCGAGGAGTACCAGGCGGCGGCGGAGCAGGCCGTGTCTGTCCGGCTGCAGGCGGCCGTACGTGCTGGCTTTTCTGCTGGGTCTTTGTGCCCCTGGTCACTGTCAGGATTTTCCTCAAATATCAGGAGGACTTGCCTCTGCTGCGAATTAAATGCTCTTGTCCTTCCAGTTCATTTTGGCTTGCAAGTAGTGCCTGCCTCTTGTCCCCTCAAAAAAGTTTATTTGTAATGCCTCTGGGGTGGTTTCTTCCACTGGCTTGAATAGATAGGCCATCCCACCCGGCCAGCCGTAGGCAGGAACTGAAGCCAGCAGTGTTCTCTGCCCCCGTAAATACTCCTCCTCACCTCAGAGTGCCCGGGAGGCTTGGCCCTGGCCTTTCTTAAATGGCCCGTGTTGTCTCTGCTCAGACTCTCGTGCCCACACCCCTCTCACCGTCACTGCTCAGTCTCACCGCTTGGTAGGCACCCGAAGCCCTAGGAGTGTGCTCACAGCAGAGGCCGCGGGGTTGCCTCCTCATGTACCTCCATCTTCCCCCCTGTGGATGTGTTCGACCTACAGCTAGAAAACGCCGCCATGAAGAGAGAGCGAGCAGCAAGTGACCCAGGGACCACAGAACAGAAACAGGAGAAGAAACGACTCAAAGTTTCCAAGAAGCCAAAAGACCCAGATGCACCAGAAAAAGATTTTACCCCTTATGACTACAGCAAGTCGGACTTCAAGGCTTTTGCTGGTGAGGCCAGATCTGCTACTCTGTTGGGTGTCTGTCCAGGTCAGAGGAAGGGCAGCTGTAGAGTAAAGAAAGCGGGACTCAGTCACAAACAGCCCTGCCCAAGACATGCACCGCCCAGACTTAGGAGAGCAGTGCAGAGAAACAGCAGTGACGGGGAGAAACCCATCACCGGCCGCTGGAGTGGTTTAGCAAGAAGGCATCCATTCTGAGTGTCTGCGCCCTTCCTCACCGCAGCTTGTGTCCAAAAACAGTTTCTCACAGACACACACGCAATAAAGATCTTGTTTGTGGGAAAAACCCGATGCCCATGATGCGAAGCTCTGGTTGGTGCCTTAGCCTGTGAGAGCCCATCTACTGTGCAGGCTGCAGGTGGCATTCCTGACCATCAGCCTCCTTGCCACTGTGTCCCTTTGGAGAGCGAGAAGGCTGGGCAGGGTGGTCGCCTCGGCCCAAGTTACGGACACTGGCACCATCCCGCACACAGACCCGAGCGGGTCTCCTTGAGGTAAAGTGGCCGGTGCTTTAGCACCCGCCTGGCCCCTGAGGACAGGCCTGTGAGCGCGTGGCCGGCCGCTGCCCTTCGCTCCTGAGGGCCCGGCATGAATTTACATCAGCCACAGTCCCTCCTCACAGAGCAGCGGTTCTCAGCCTGGGGGCCGTGACCCTTTGGGGGTCGAACAACCCTTTCACAGGGGCCACCCAAGACCATCGGGAAACACATATATAATTACATATTGTTTTTGTGATTAATCACTATGCTTTCATTATGTTCAATTTGTAACCATGAAATTGGGGTCACCACAACATGAGGAACTGTATTAAAGGGCCGCGGCATTAGAAAGGTTTACAACCACTGTCATAAAGGGTAGCAACTGACAGCTAACACTTCCAGTGATAGCGCCCAGCCCAGCAGTGAGCCTGTCGTGTGTGTGAACTCACTCACATGATCACTCTTACCTTTCAGGAAGCAGCAAACCCAAACCTTCTTCCCAGTTTGATCCAAATAAGCAGACCCCGTCTGGCAAGGTAAGAAATACACTTGGGATTTCTAGCGAGTGTGGGGTGCTTATTTTTTTACCGCTTCTATGGCTGGGAAGACAGGTCCATCCAGGAACCTCTTGCATATCTTTCCCCTCACCTCATTTCTTCCCAGGCACAGACAATACACACCAGTGATTCCAGCAGTTAAAAAAAAAGATTTCTTTTTTAAGAGACTATAAAGGCTGGTGTATGGTTTTAAAGGTGTTTTTCTGTGTTTGCTACCATGGGAATGACAGCTGCAGGCCAGAAGCACTCCTGGTGCCGGCACAAGCCTGTATTTGCCCGTGTGAGTGTTGGTGCCAGGCAGAGCCAAATGGGGCTGAGAGTTTGGCATGTGGAGCATGAGGCCCGGGAGGAGCCCCCCAGTTCCTTTAATAGCTCATCTTGTCTTTGTGCTTCTTACTGTTTCAGAAATGTCCTGCAGCCAAAAAACTTAAACAGTCCATGGGAAACAAAAGCATGTCCTTTCCGACTGGAAAGTCAGACAGGTATGTAGTGAGCTCAGAGGGCTGGACGGGAGGATGCTCAGCCTCTCAGGACCACGTCCCTCCTCTGAGTCTGGGAAAACGGCGATGGGCAGAGGGGAAGTGATCGTGGGAGGCCACGGGTCAGTCTCAGCCGTCCCAGGGCCCACATGCCAGTCCTCAGCTCTCTCCACCCGTTACCAGTTTCCCAGTCACCTCAGAGCAAACGGGCTTGAAGTTTCCCTAGATGAGCCTGTTTCAGAGGCATGAAAACAACACACACACCCCCAGATGTTGAGTATTTACGTCCTAATCCTTAGAGCAGCCCTGAGATCAAAGGACGCAGGGCAGGGTGGGGAACCGCTTCTCTGCCGAGGGCCATTTGGATATTTGTACATCCTTCGAGGGCCATACAAATCATCAATTTAAAAATTAGCTTGTATTTAGTCAGACATTTAATTAACTCGCCCCTAATGCCTTGGCAAGGCCAGACCAAATGATTTCGTGTGGCCTGTGGACCGGACGTTCCCCACCTCTGCCCTAGGGTGTGCGTGATGAAGGAGGAACCTGCCTTTAGATCTTGGTCAGCTCAGCCAACCCTGTTGGGCCTCAGAGCACTGCCCCAGCCCACACACGGCGGAGGGGGGGGGGGGGGGGGGGGGAGCAGGGGGGAGTTGCTGCCCTGCTCCATTCTCCAGGATGCCAAACAAGCTATTCTCCCTCAGTTCTGCAGCATTAGTGCGCGCAGCATTTTATGAATCAGCTGAGAACAAACATCCGTCAAACTGAAAGAAGTAACTTGTTTTCATGCTGTCTCTGCAGGGGTTTCAGGCACAATTGGCCAAAGAGATAGTGTTGGAAGAGAACCTTGGGACCCCGCAGTGGATGGAAGCACCAAATGGTGGTGCTGGTTTTGTACAGACTCATTTTTAAACCATTAAAAATAATTCTTACTGGAAGGAAACTGGTTCCTGGCTTTTCCTTTGCTGCCACCACAGCACTGGCAGGAGAGGGCAGATCCCATCCTGTTCAGATCCACACGTTCAGCTGTCCGTGGGTAAGTATGGCCTTGGGGGCTACTGTGATTTCCGGAGAAATCCCGAATGCCCCCAAAGAGGAATGAACGAGGAGACTCTCCCCTGACTTGGCAAAGGGCGACATCCACAGGCAGGGAGCGCCATACTCAGCTGGCTCCACGTCAGGAAGGTCCAGGGGCCGCTTTCCTCCCTTCTCACGCCTCCAGGTAAGGTGAAGGAGGCCAGGCCGTACGAATGCAGTGGGAGGAGGAGCCGGCAGGCGAGTTGGAGCCAACAGGGCCCGGGAGGGCCTGTCCTTCCCTCTTCCTTTCTGTCGTCTGTTTGTTTGTTTTTAACTTTGTTTATTGCCAATTATAAAATCATAACATGTTCATTATAGGAAATGAGGAAAACAAAAAAGGAAAAATAATTAAATCATCTATAATCCTGCCACATGGAGAGAACTTTTAACATTTCGATATAAAGGCTTTTTACTATGTGTAAATATACTAAATATATAAACTTGGATTTCTGTATCGACTGGGGTTTTTTACCTTTAAGGTCTTATTATAGAATGGATTTTAGCTAACCCCCATTTTCAACGTATAGCTTTCCATTTCTGTACTTTTTAAATGATACTGCATGGAACTTGTATATGTTTGTGATCCAGTCTCCAGTTATTTCTTTCAAACATTATTTGATTTTCGTCCTGAGCTGGGCAATTAAATTTTAAAAACCACACAGAATAATACCTTTTTCCCCCTCACAAATATTGAAACAAGGAACCTGTTTTGGAACTTTTTTCCACAAATTATCCAGAAGGCTGGCTGCCGTGCCCTGTGGGCTTCCGGGCCAAATCAGACATCGCTCTGCCCTAGAGAGTGGCCCATGGAGCAGGCCAGCCTGTCCCAGGGTGAGCTGGCACTCCAGTGGTTGGAACTGATAGAAAAGCCGGGCTATCAGGGGCTTAGCAAAATAGATGTTTCCTTCTCCTTCTCTTCTGTCAATACAGTCAGTCCAGAGCTAGTGTGGCAACTGGCAGCCCTGAGACTCTGGCTCCCATCTTGTTGCTTGAACACAGGCCTTCCACCTCATGGCCAAGTAAGAGTCCTAGCTCCATCCACTGCATCCTCATTCCAGTCAGCTGGAAGGAAGGGAGGAGCTAGCACCCAGCCTCCCTTTGAAAGGATACTGCCCATGTCCACTTCCCACGGCCACAACTTAGTCGCATGTCCACAACACAGGATACTGGGAAGTCATTTCAGTGCCCACATGCCCCGCTAAAAAGCCAGAATTGGCCCAGCTGGTGTTGAGTGTTGACCCATGAACCAAGAGGTCACAGTTCGATTCCCCGTCAGGGCACATGCCCTTTAGTGGGCTCGGTCCTCAATTGGGGGCATACAGGAGGCAGCCAATGGATGTTTCTCTCAATGATAGGTCTATCTCTCTATCCTTTTCCCTTCTTTCTCTAAAATATAAATATATATATATTTTTTTTTTTTAATTTTTTTTAAAGCCATCCCAGCCAGTATGGCCCAATAGTTGCATGTCGACCTATGAACCAAAAGGTCACCAGATGGATTCCTGGTCAGGACACATGCCCAGGTTGCAGGCTTGATCCCAATAGGGGGCATGCAGGAGGCTGCCAATAAATGATTCTCTCTCATCATTGATGTGTCTGTCTCTCCCTCTCTCTTCCTCTCTGAAACCAATAAAAATACATATATATTTTAAAAGAAAATATAACCCTTATTAATATATAGGCACCCAATACGGGAAGACCTAAATATATAAAAAAATCTTTTTTTAAAAATATATTTTGTTGATTTTTTTTACAGAGAGGAAGAGAGAGGGATAGAGACTTAGAAACATCAATGAGAGAGAAACATCAATCAGTTGCTTCCTGCACAGCCCCTACTGGGGATGTGGCCGCAACTAAGGTACATGCCCTTGATCAGAATCGAACCTGGGACCTTTCAGTCTTCAGGCCAACGCTCTATCCACTGAGCCAAACCTGTCAGGGCAATATCAAAAAATCTTGATGGACTTTAAGGGAGAGATAGATAGCAATACAGTCATAGTAGGGGACTTTAACGCCCCACTGACATCACTGGGTAGATCTTCCAACAAAAAACAACAAGGAAACAGTGGCCTTAAATGATACATTAGATCAGTTGGATTTAATTGATATTTACAGGACATTTAATCCAAAAGCGACAGAATATACATTCTTCTCAAGTACACATGGATCATTCTCAAAGATAGACCATATGTTAGGACACAAAATAAGCCTTAACAAATTCAAGAAGATTGAAATCATTTCAAGCATCTCAGATCACAATGGCATGAAACTAGAAATCAACTACAATTTTAAAAAAAACCTCAAACACATGGAAACTAAATTAAACAATGAATGGATTACCAATGAGATTCAGGAAGAAATAAACTTCCTGGAAACAAAGGAAAATGAACACACAACAACCCAAAAGGAAATAATAAAGATTAGAGCAGAAGTAAATGACATCGAGCAGGGGTGGGCAAACTTTTTGACTCGAGGGCCACAATGGGTTCTTAAACTGGACCGGAGGCCGGAACAAAAGCATGGATGGAGTGTTTGTGTGAACTAATATAAGTTCAAAGTAAACATTATATAAAAGGGTACGGTCTTTTTTTTTTTTTTTTTTTTTTTTAGTTTTATTTCAAGCGGGCCGGATTCGGCCCGCGGGCCGTAGTTTGCCCACGGCTGACATAGAGACTAAAAAAACTACAAAAAGAGCTGGTTCTTTGAAAAGATAAACAAGATTGATGAACCTTTTAGCCAGACTAATCTAGAAACAAAGAGGACCCAGATAAATAAAATCAGAAATAAAAGGGCAAAGTAACAACTGACACAATAGCAATTCAAAGGATTGTGAAAAAAATACTATGAACAACTATATGCCAACAAGCTGGACAACCTGGAAAAAATGAAGAAATTTCCCAGAGAAATATAATCTCCCGAAATTAAATCAGGAAGAATCAGAAAGCCTGAATAGGCCAATACCAACTGATGAAATTGAAGCAGTAATCAAGAAACTTCCAGCAAACAAAAGTCCTGAATTGGATGGCTTCACAGGTAAGTTTTACCTAACATTCAAAGAGCCAACACCTATACTCAAACTATTCCAAAATATCGAAAAGGAAGGAACATTTCCAAGATCATTTTACAAGGCCAGCATTATCCTAATTCCAAAGCCAGACACTACAAAGAAAGAAAATTACAGGTCAATATCCCTGATGAAAATAGATGCTAAAATCCTCAACAAAATATTAGCAAAATGGATTCAGCAATACATTAAAAAGATCATATACTGCCGAGACCAGTGTGGCTCAGTGGATGGAGCGTCGGCCTGTGGACTGAAGGGTCCCAGGTTCGATTCCGGTCAAGGGCATGTACCTGGGTTGCGGGCACATCCCCAGTGGGGGATGTGCAGGAGGCGGCTGATCGATGTTTCTCTCTCATCGATGTTTCTAACTATCTCCCTTCCTCTCTATAAAAAATCAATAAAATATATTAAAAAAAAAAAAAAAAAGATCATATACCGTGACCAAAGTGGGATTTATTCTGGGGATGCAAGGCTGTTGTTATATCCCCAAATCAATAAGTGTGATACATCGCATAAACAAAATGAAGGATAAAAATTACATAATCATATTGATAGGTGCCAAAAAAGCATTTGACAATATCCAGCACCCATTTTTTATAAAAACTCAGCAAAGTGGGAATCATAACACTATAAAGGCCATATACGACAAACCTACATACAGCCAACATCATATTCACTGGGCAAAAACTAAAAGTGTTTCCCTTAAAAACAGGAACAGCTGAAACCGGTTTGGCTCAGTGGATAGAGTGTCAGCCTGCGGACTGAAGGGTCCCAGGTTTGATTCCGGTCAAGGGCATGTACTTTGGTTGCGGGCACATCCCCAGTAGGGAGTGTGCAGGAGGCAGCTGGTCGATGTTTCTCTCTCATCGATGTTTCTAACTATCTCTCTTCCTTCCTCTCTGTAAAAAATCAATAAAATATATTTAAAAAAAAAAAAAAAAACAGGAACAAGACAGGAATGTCTGCTTTCACCAGTCTAGTTCAACATAGTACTGGAAGTTCCTAGCCACAGCAATCAGACAAGAAGAAAAACAGGAATCCAGATTGGAAAAGAAGTAAAATTGTCATTATCTGCAGATGATATTGTACATAGAAAATCCTAAAGACTCCATTTAAAAAACTACTAGAATTACTAAATGAATTTGGCAAAGTAGCAGGATACAAAATCAACATCCAGAAATTGATGGCATTTTTATACACTAATAATAAACAGATAAACTAAAAGATAAAAAAAAACAAAAAACCATTTACCATTGCAGCAGCAACAACAAAAAAGATACCTTGGAATGAAAACCAAGGAGGTAAAAGACCTGTACTAGGAAAACAACAGGACATTGAAAAAAGAAATAGAGAAAGACAAACAGGTGGAAGCATATACCATGTTCATGGGCTAGAAGAATTAACATCATTAAAATGTCCATACTACCCAAAGCAATCTATAGATTCAATGAAATTCCTATTAATATTAAAATACCAGCAGCATATTTCACAGATCTAGAACAAATATTCCAAAAATTTGTATGGAAACAAAAAAGACCCCGAATAGCTGCAGCAATGCTGAGAAAGAACAAAGTTGGAGGGACCACAATACCAAATCTCAAACTATACCACAAAGCCACTGTACTCAAAACTGCCTGGTACTGACACAAGAACAGGCATACAGACCAATGGAACAGAAACCCCAGAAATTTACCCTCATCTTTATGGTCAGTATTTGACAAAGGAGGCAAGAGCAGACACTGGAGTAACGACAGACTCTTCAATAAGTGGTGTTGGGAAAATTGGACATGTACATGCAAAAAGAAATGAAACCAACTTACACCATACACAAGAATAAACTCAAAATGGATAAAAGGTTTCAATGTAGCCCAGTCAGCATGGCTCAGTGGTTGAGCATTGACCTATGAACCCGGAAGTCACAGTTCGATTCCTGGTCAGGGTGCGGGCTCCATCTCCAGTGAGGGGCGTGCAGGAGGCAACCGATCAATGCTTCTCTCATCATTATGCTTCTCTCTCTCCCTCCCCCTTCCTGTCTGAAAGAATAAGGGAAGACATCCAGAAAACCTTGCAGCCAGTGCTACTCAGGCTCCTGAGAGAGCCCATCAGGAAGCTGGTTAGAAAGACAAGCCCAGACAGCCCAGACCTGCCTGGTCAGAGTCAGGGGTGGGCTCAGGACCCAGGTCTGAACACGCTCTCCAGGCGGGTTCTACTTCTGCTTAAGTCCACAACCACTGTTGTTGGCAAGGCCGTGTGCCCAGACCTTGCTTGGTGGGCCGCAGTGGACGTCCCGCTGCCCAGGGGTGAAAAGAGGACAATGTGTTAAGTTCTCATAGAGGTCAAATGATGCCTGGTCTTTACTAGTTTTGCTTCGTGGCAATGTTTGTTTTCATTTTTTAAAAAGATGGGGACCATGCCCTAACCGGTTTGGCTCAGTGGGTAGAGCGTCGGCCTGCAGACTAAGGGGTCCTGGGTTCGATTGCGGTCAGGGGCATGTATCTCGGTTGCGGGCACATCCCCAGTGGGAGGTGTGCAGGAGGCAGCTGATCGATGTTTCAAACTCTCTATCCCTCTCCCTTCCTCTCTGTAAAAAATCAATAAAATATATATATAAAAAAGATGGAGACCAAATAAATAAATATAAAAAGATGGGGACCAGAGATAGGAGTTTAAGGTCTTCTTAAATGCCCTTTCTTGCATAAGAAAAAGTTAGCAACCCAAAGTCAGTCCCCAAAAGTGTTTTTGAAATGTTCCTCATCCATGGAACCGTAAAGCCCAGAAGTGCTGAGCCATGGGATGGGGACAAGGGCCTTGGCGTGTGGAGAAGTGGTGGGGAGAGGGCTTGGCCCCCCAAGGGCAGGGCGGGGCTGGGGGGTTGGTGGGGAACTGCTCAGTGAATGTGAATGTGAATGTGGAGAGGTGGCCGGGCTTTGGGGGTTGCAGGTGGAGAGAATTTATGAGCAGCTGGCTCTTTGCTCAGGGAGGCACGCTGCTGTTTACGGCAGCTTGGGAAGCTTGCCTTGAGTGTTTTCAACCAAGTAACACCACAAAATGGCCAAATCCATCCTGCTCATAACCACAGCTGTCTGCCTGGCTGAACACAATGCTTAAAATGTGACCCTCGCCCTGGCCGGTTGCTCAATGGTTAGAGCGCCAGGTTCAATTTCTGGTCAAGGGCATGTATCTGGGTTGTACGTTCAGTGCCCTGGGATGTGGGTGGGAGGCAACCAATCAATGTGTCTCTCTTACATTGATGTTTCTCTCCCTCCCTCCCTTACACTCTTTCTAAAAATCAATGGAAAAAATTGCCTCAGGCCCTAACTGGTTTAGTGCAGTGGATAGAGCGTCAGCCTGCAGACTGAGGGGTCCCAGGTTCGATTCTGGTCAAGGGCACATGCCCGGGTTGCAGGCTCGATCCCCAGTAGGGGGTGTGCAGGAGGCAGCCGATCAAGATCAATGATTTCTCTCATCAGTGATGTTTCTATCTCTCCTTCTCTCTTCCTCTCTGAAATCAATAAAAATATATTTTAAAAATATATCCTTAGGTGAGGATAAAAAATATCTCCTTAGCCCTAGCTGGTTTGGCTCAGTGGATAGAGCATCATCCTGCGGACTGACGGGTCCTGGGTTCAATTCCGGCCAAGGGCACATGCCTGGGTTGTGGGCTTGATCCCCAGCCAATCAATGATGTTTCTATCTCTCCCTCTCCCTTCCTCTCTGAAATCAATAAAAATATATTTTAAAAATATATCCTCAGGTGAGGATAAAAAATATATTCTCAGATGCTAACTGCCAGAAAGTCTCCCCAGTGACAGACACGCTTCCTGTGGCAGCCCCACGTAAACCACTGCCTTGGTCATAGCCATCGCCCACCTCGCCCTGCTCCCCTTTTATAGATGGTCTACCCTTAGGTGGTTAAGGCGGTGGACCCACTAGATTGTAACGCTTTACCACTGAATCCTTAATGCACACTGGCCTGAATTTAAGGAAACAGTTCATGCTCTGCCCTAGTTTCCTCCAGCCTGATCTTCCTGAATCTCACTGGATAAGAATGACTATTGCTGACAAAACTCTGGTTTTCCTCCTGGCGACCTGAAATTGGATGGCCTTTCTGGGCTACTGGCCCGGTACATCTGGGGACTATTTTGCCTGAAACTTATTCAGGGCCTTTGTGTTCTTTGAACTTGGAAGGTTTGTACACACTGGCCTGGAAGTTCATGCTTGGCGCGCTGGTGACACTTTTACCTCCTCTCCAGGTGTCATTCACGGACTTTCCCATCAGAGGGTGCATGTGCTGAAACAATTCTGTTCATCTTGCAGGTGGGATGGGATGGACATGATCCCCCCCCCCCCCCATCAATGTCCCAGGAATGCAGGGCTCCTGTGTGGGCTCAGCTGGGCAGCACCTAGAACAAAGACAGCTGATTCCATAAGGTGCCCGCATGGGTGTTCTGGTTCCCACTTCCACTCAGACTCTTACCCAGTGCTGCCAGCTACACACACTATCCCTAGTCTGGCTCAGGGTACACAGAAGCCAACAGGCGATCACCAGTCAGAGGCATAAATGTCATGTTGGAAGTACAGGCTGTAAACAGGGCTGGAGCCAACGAAGCCTATAGTAACTGGACATATTGTATCTTTTATTTATTTTTTTAATGTGTTTTTATTGATTTTTAGAGAGAGGGAGGGAGAGGGATAGAAAGAAACATCATTAATCGGCTGCCTCCTGCATGCCCACTACTGGGAATTGAGCCCGCAACCCAGGCATGTGCCCTGACTGGGAGTTGAACCAATGACCTCTTGGTTCATGGGTCAGCACTCAACCACTGAACCATACCAGCCAAGTATATGGTTTTTTAAAAAATATGTGTTTTTTTACTTTTTAAAAACATGTTTTTTTTATTGATTTCAGAGAGGAGAGGTGGGGGAGAGATAGAAACATCAATGATGGGCATCGCTGATTGGCTGCCTCCTGCACGCCCCCTATAGGGGATCAAGCTGTGGGCAAGTGCCCTGTCCAGAACCCAAGGGTGACCTCCTCATTCATGGGTTGATGCTCAACCACTGAGCAACGCCGGTCAGGCCTGGTTGCCTATATTTATCTGCTGTGTGATCCTTTTCTGCATGACCTTCGGTCCAGTAACTGTCACAAGGAAGCTCCCATCTCCTAGCAACCTGTAACTGCCTTGCTCACCTCCCCTTTAAAGAGTGTAAAGTAAACTGATGCACATTGTTGCTGAGGCCTGACGCTTGCACTCACAGATAAACACTACTGTGCTCTTCGTCTGGGGTTAATAGGTGGGGAACAAGCTTTCCACCTCCAAGTGGAGGCTGCAAAACAAGCTTTCCACCTCCAAGTGGAGGCTGCAAAACGTCAGTGAGAAAACATCCCTGTCATCATGTCACCAGGAGGTTCCACCAGGCTCATCTCCTTTACTTGTCATGGGAAGAACTAGCTTGCAGAGCAATTAGCATTTAATATTTCGTAATTAGCATGCTTAATGTGATTCTGAGAAGTGCCTTGACATTTTCATAAAAACAGAAAGCACATTCCCGCCCACCCTTCAAAGAGCAAGGCCCCGTTTGTTAAAAAACCGCGTGCCACTCTTTCTTGGTGCTGAATATGCATGTGTTGGCCTCTTCCCAGACACTGCTGGTAAATTTAGAAACTCGTTTTGAAAAGAGTTTCTTATTCAGCAGCCATATGCTCCCGGCTCAGGGAATCTAGCGGGAAATGGCTAAATCCCGCTCAAGTCGCTGGGCGGTGAGGGTCCTTTTCAAGTAAATAAAAACCCTCATGCGCCCCAGACAAACTACACACGCGGCTCAAGTCCAACAGGGAGCCGGATCTGGGGACAAGTCGAGAAATGTATTTACTCTCGCTCCTGCGCAACATCATCACTCTTCGCGGGACAGGGTAGCCGCCAGCTCCCATTTCTCCAGCCCCAGGGTAGGCGGGCGACTCAGCGCTGGAAACTCCGCGCGGAGCCGAGATGTCATCTCAAGTTACCCCTCCCGATCCCTCTGCGGCAGAGAACGGCTCGGTACCACCCGGATCCAGGGAAGGGAGCAGGGGCCCAGGGGCTGCGCCGCACCGCCGGGTCCGGACCGGTGAGGGACCCCTTCCGCCCGCCCACCCCGCCCGGAGGCCAGACCGCTGCCGCGCTGCCCGGGCCGCGGCCCCACGTGGCCACCTCGGAGCGGGCCGCACTACCCTGATGAGGCCGACGGACAGCCCGCCCCAGCCACTGGGCGCCGCTCTGCGGGTCGGTGGCCAATCAGCATGCTAGGAGCCCGGCGGGGGCGGTGCCTCCGAGTAGCCTCGCTCCCACTCTCGCGCCACCATTGGGGGGGCTGGGTCCCGCCCCTGCCATCAGGCACCGCCCCCTTCGCTCGTTAGGTTGCGGCGCGGGCGGCGGGCGGAGCTGGTCCCGTTGTGCTGCGGCTCCGCGCGGCCTGCAGTCCCGGGTCCGCGCCCCGCGCCGCCCGCCAGCGCGCCCGCCATGGAGCCCGGCCCCGACGGCCCCGCCGCCTCCGGCCCCGCCGCCATCCGCGAGGGCTGGTTCCGCGAGACGTGCAGCCTGTGGCCGGGCCAGGCCCTGTCCCTGCAGGTGGAGCAGCTGCTCCACCATCAGCGCTCACGGTACCAGGATATCCTCGTCTTCCGCAGGTAGGACTCCCGCCGGCCCGCCCTGCTCCCCGCAGCCCTCGGACGGCTCGCGGTCCAGACCCCCCGCCGCCCACCCCCCACGCGAATCCACCGGGACCCCCGCCCTGACCTCGGCCCAGCCCACCCTCTCCTGCCAGACCCCTGCCCTGCGCCCTTTACCTCCGACGGCCCTGGGCCGCCCCGCCCGCCCCTCCTCCTGCAGAACTGTCAGAAGTTGCCGCGCACTAGGCCCGTGCGTTCCCTCGTTCCCCTCCCGCCCCAGCATCCCGTGCCCTGGGCGGGGGGCCGGCGTCCCAGGCGGTCCTCCGCGGCCGCAGGGAGCCGGAGTCTGCGCGGACCCGACGCGCCGAGCTCCACGTGTCCGTCTGGGACACGTCAGAGTCGCACCCGAGGCTAACCCCAGCCTCCGCGCAGCGGGCCTGCCCGCGGGTCCCCGCCACGTGTCACCCCCAGCGCACCACCCCGGGACCCCTTCGCAGGGCGGGGAGGTTGCTTCTCACGCGGGGTGAGTGGAGGCGCGTTGCCCCCGCCCCGGGGACCAGGTCCCTGACTGTCACTCCCCCCGGCAGTAAGAGCTACGGCAACGTGCTGGTGTTGGACGGCGTCATCCAGTGCACGGAGCGGGACGAGTTCTCCTACCAGGAGATGATAGCCAACCTGCCGCTCTGCAGCCACCCCAACCCACGCAAGGTACCCCCAGATTCAGCCCTGCGCGCAGCGATGGAAAGCCGCCCCTCAGCATCCCACAGGCCCGTGTGGAGCCCACCTCTCCCCATGTGCCCCGTTCGGCCCAGCGCTTCCTAAGGGGTGTCAGGGAAAGTGCTAGCAAGGACGGGGGGGGGGGGGGGGGGGGGGGAGTGGGCGAGGGGCCCGCTTCGCAGGGCTGGGGCTGACAGAGGAGCCAAGAGTTCTGTCTGAGGCCTGAAGTTCAGGAAAGGGGTACACCTCGGGCAGGTCCTGCGAGGAGGGAGTCAGGAGGTCTGTGGGTCGGAGGGTGAGGCTCACTCTGCTCCGGCTGATTCTGGAACCCGCCCACGGAGCCTGCTGGGACCTGTTTGGTGGGGCTGGGGCTGGTCCCAGCGGGTGCTGACTGCTCCTCCCCCTCCCAGGTGCTGATCATCGGGGGTGGGGACGGGGGTGTCCTGCGGGAGGTGGTGAAGCATTCCTCCGTGGAGTCGGTGGTCCAGTGCGAGATTGACGAGGTGAGTGCCCCGAGCAGGGCCAGGGCCTGGGTGCAAGTTCCTCTCCACACGGAATGGGCTGTGTGGGCAGGTCACTTAGTCTTTAGGTGACTGAGCGACATAGTCGGGTGCCGTCGATGCCAGTTCTTCGTAAGCTGGGTGCTGGTTTTTCATTGAAGTCCCTGGCAAGGCCCAAGGACATTCCAACCATTAGGGCGCCCAGCATGTCTTTAGTGACTATCTGGTGTGTGGCAGCCATTGTTCTAGGTGCTGGGGTACCATGGTGAATAGGCAGATCCGTCCCTGTTGGAGCTGATATTCCAGTTAAAAGGAGATAGCGAAGGGCGATATGATATCGGCCTGAGGCCGATCAGCGGTCAGGCAGGCCTCTGAGAAGCATCAACACGTGGAGACAGGGACTGGCTCTCTGATGGGAGCTGGCATTGCCACCCTCTGCAATAGCAAGAAAGCCCTCAGATGGGACACGTGGATCTGGGGAGAGCGGGAAGGGTGGAGATTCAGCTGAGGAGCTGAGGGAGCTCCCAGAGTGCCCCCCGTTTTATAAATGTGGAAACGGGGGTTCACGAAGCCAGTGGCTAGCCCAAGGCTGCAGGGCCGTGAAAGGGACTCCATCCGGCTCCAGCCTGGTCCCCCTACCCCCTCCTAGGATGTCATTCAAGTCTCTAAGAAGTTCCTGCCGAGCATGGCCATTGGCTACTCCAGCTCAAAGCTGACCCTCCACGTGGGCGACGGCTTTGAGTTCATGAAACAGAACCAGGACGCCTTCGACGTTATCATCACCGACTCCTCGGACCCCATGGGTGAGCAAGCGATGGGCCCGGGCCCCAGCAGCTGCCGCTTCAGGAGCCAGCCTCCCCCTTGCTCCCGAGGCCTGAGTTGCAGAGTAGAGGACAGAGGGGCCCCCAGAACTAGCCCAGTCCTTTCCCTTCTCAGTTGTCACTGCCCCCCCTCCCCCAAACAACAGCTCAGCACAGTAGGGGGACCAGGCCACTACCCAAAGTTCACGGTTGGGGACCAGGAGGGGAATGGGGCGCTGGCCTTGGCCCACTGAGGCCCCAGTTTCCTCTTTAGCCTCCTCTCTGCTCCGGACACGCCAGCATTGGGGTGGGGTGGGTTCTCCTTTTAAATCCAGGTCCAGGGTGGAGATGCCACCATGCAATGCCGATGAGAATCCCCCGGGAATGGGGTTAAAGTGCCCTTTCCTGGTTGGTTTCTGAGTCCCACAGACCTGGGTTCAAGTCCCGGCTCTTGCTCCTTGGCCGCTCTGTGGGTCTGTGTAGCCCAGGCTCAGGGGGTCTCAGCCAGAATGTGCTCAGTGTCGCTTGGCCCTCCCTCCTGCAGGCCCAGCCGAGAGCCTCTTCAAGGAGTCCTATTACCAGCTCATGAAGACGGCCCTCAAGGAGGACGGGATCCTCTGCTGCCAGGGTGAGCGCCAGAGATGCTGAGCTGCGGGTGGCGGGCAGGGTGGGGCCAGCCACCACCAACCACTGCCACCTCCCCCAGGCGAGTGCCAGTGGCTGCACCTGGACCTCATCAAGGACATGCAGCACTTCTGCAGGTCGCTCTTCCCCGTGGTACGCTATGCCTACTGCACCATCCCCACCTACCCCAGCGGCCAGATTGGCTTCATGCTGTGCAGCAAGAACCCAGTGAGCTTCCGGCTGTCCGGGGGGCGGGGGCAGGGCAGGGACAGGTGGGCACGGAAAGCACTCCCCTGACGCCCCCTCGCCCCCGCCCAGAGCACCAACTTCCAGGAGCCGGTGCGGCCGCTGACGCAGAAGCAGGTGGAACAGATGCAGCTGAGATACTACAACTCCGACGTGCACCGGGCGGCCTTCGTCCTGCCGGAGTTTGCCCGCAAGGTGAGCCCCTGGTGGGGTGGGCCTGGTGGGGGAACCCAGGGCTTCCTGGGGAGCCTGTCTCAGCCCCCAGGCGACCCAGCACCCTCCCTGACCAGGCCTCATGTCCCACCAGGCCCTGAATGATGTGAGCTGAGTCCAGATGCTGCTGCCCACTCAGGCCGGGTTGCCTTGGACAGGCCCCCTGCCGGCACCCCAACAACCAAGTGTTACAGGCCCCAGGATGCTGCCCGCCTGCCCTGCTAGCGGACTGTCTGTCCCTGTGGTGTTCAGCCTCCAAGCCTATACCAGCTGTGTACAGCCCCCTCTCCGCCCTCTGTCACCCTCACTCACCAAACACATGTATTTATAGCAAACTTCTGAATCGTGTGTTCCCAGACCTTGAAAGGGCCCAGGCGGGGGCTGCAGTCGCCATGGTTGGGCGTTTCTGTGTACCGGGCTCTAAGCTGGAACCGTTGTCTGGCCTTTCAGTGTCTGTCCCGTGTCTGTGATAGGCAGGCCTTGCCCTCCCGTGCAACCTCGGACCAGCCGCCCCTTGTCCACTGGCACTAAGAGGCACAGCAGGCATCAAACTGCACTCCAATCTCCCTGGGGAGCTGCCCACATTCCCCCACCCGCCCCACAGCGGGCGGTGACTGACCCCCAGGGCCAGGGCTGTGGGTTGACAAGATCGAGGCGCATTGCTCCGGGCTCTGCTTGCTCCTGGGGCTGCCCTGCCATGATTTTGGCGGACCTGGAGGATTGGTAGGTCCCAGCGTGGGGTGGGTGCTGGAGGTGACTCCAGGGGGTTTGGGTGCTGTTACTTGGGCCTGTTGGAAGCACATCGCTGCCCTGACTTGGCTCAGGATTCAGACGTGGGTTCCAACCCTGCCTGCCCCGCCCCTGGGGGACCTCTGGGAAATTCCTAGAAGCTCCCCCAAGTGTTGAGAGGTTGAGAAAGCAGGTGTGAGTGGCCGCTGGGGACCGTGCCCTCTCCATGGTGCTGAACGCCCTCCCAGCCTGTTCCCCAGGCGCCTCACCCCTCCTGCAGGCCCGGACGAGACTGGTGTTGGGAGAGAAGCCACCACAACAGGGTGTGGCCTGGGGGAGAGGGCCTGCGCCCACTCCTGTCGCAGTCACCAGGCCAGAGGCACTGCCAGAGGACGGACTGTCCTGGGAGGCTTGGGAACAGGGAGTGGGCCCCGCCTGGGGGTGTTGCTAGAACACTCCCCAGCCACACCCCCACCCGGCAGCTACCTTGACCCCAAGCAGCAGGTTCTGGGACTGGAGTTCTCATAGGGGTGGGGGGAGGGGGAGCAAGCATCTCGATTTGCAGCCAACCCCTGAGCAGCCCCAGGCCAGTCGCTCATCCTCTGGGCTCCACACACGTGGACCTCACCCCCAGGAACTCACTGGGCTCGGGCACCGGATGTGTGACCTCGGTCAGCAAGTCTGACCCCAAGCCGTCCGAACTCCACCTCCAAATTCCAGGACAGTCTCACCCCCCTCCGAAGCCAACAGCACCTGTGCCCCAGGGCCTTCCGGCCCCCCCCCCCACCAAGAGGCCAGGTGATCAGCTCCTCTGGGCTGCAGTTCATGCATCAAAGGGACACGCAGTGGCTGGTTAGAGAGCTGACCCCCCAGGTCTTAATTCCTTTAACCTTCGCAGCCGCCTGTGAGGAGGGCACCACTGCCCCGCACAGGAGGACTAGGTGACCAGCTAGTAAGCGGGCTGGGGAGCACACACCAGCCTGAGGGCAGCCCGGGGAATGAAGGTGGACAGAGGGGGCGGGGCCCGTCTCAGGGCTCCAGCTGGGCCTGTATCTCAACTCCGATGACTTGGGTACCCCACCTGTAAGGGGAGCGGGGTCCTCACCTGCTCCCGGCTTCATTAGGAATTCCGCCTCTGTCATTCGGTGCTCGCTGAGCTGGGCGAGGTCCATGGCCTCTCAGGGCGGAGGAGGAAGGGGAGCAGGGCCGTGTGGCGGAAGTGGCTGGAGCCATTTGGGAAACTGCCCCCCCGGAAGTGGAGTCTGCAAT
The DNA here is from genome assembly GCF_014108235.1 of Myotis myotis. Lineage (NCBI taxonomy): Eukaryota > Metazoa > Chordata > Mammalia > Chiroptera > Vespertilionidae > Myotis > Myotis myotis. The sequence goes on along the minus strand of NW_023416324.1, from coordinate 5,006,401 downwards.
GCCATCCCTCCACTTCCCCACTCTTATTCAAGTCCCCTGGACATGCACGCAGCCTCGGAGGGGTTTCCGCGTCTGGGTGGGCATGACCTACTGAAGCAGAAGCCGGGGGTTTGGTGAGGACACGACCCGAGTCCCCTCAAGTCCCAGAAGCCATGGAGGGGGACCGACAGGCACAGTTGGCCGCAGGGAGATTAACATGAATCCCATCTCAAGTTCTGAAGTTTAGTTCTTTCTCAGAATCAGCCAGGCCCCCGGTCTGAGGACTCAGCTCCACAGGGATCGTTAGAAGAAAGCGGCCGCCTGTGCCCACTCTCTCCCTGGGCGCAGCCACCTTTACCCCGTGCAGCTGCTGATCTCGGTACTTGCCCGGGTCTACTTAACATGCTTGTATTGCTGACCAGCCCGAGCTTCCACGGGGACGCTGAGGACTTACCTTTCCCTCCCCTGCTCCCCCCTCAGCACACACTCGCCACAATGACATGAGGGCCTGGGCTGGCTCGGCTCCGTGAAGGCCATTGGCAGCGGAGGCGAGGAGTCGGGACCACTTCTCTTCCCCACGGCTTCCTTGTTTTTCCTCTGGAGGTTTTTTGGGGACTTTTTCATATGCTTAGTTTGCAATAAATTTATCATTTGTTTAACCTCAAACTTTTTTTTTTTTTTAACCAAGTCTCTAAAGCTCTTAACATTTGTGGACACAGCACACTTCATGAGGGGCTGAACAATATGCTAATCAATCAACTTTTGAATAGGCGATCTTAGTATTTTACCTAGCCCCGTTATAATTTATAATGAATTCGTGATTATATTTAATGGGATATTCAGTAACTGGAAATACTAATAAACACAATGTGCATTGCTTTATTAAAATGATTTGTACGAGAATGTATATATCGCTTTCATTCAGGGAAAAAAGCGATTACTGAAAAAATTGTTTTGAAAGATCTTTGGACTCAATAGGTGTCTGTCATTTTCCTCGTCCTGAAGGATCTGTCTGGAGCGTTCCAACTACCCCTAATGGGATTCCCTATTGGAACTCTGTGTCTGGGACCCCGTGACTTCCTTTCTTGGTTTACTCCCTTGTTTTGATGGGGCATATCCTAGAGTGGCTCTCTGAGAAGGGACAATTGGATGCAAATTTTTAAAAATCTGACATGAAAAGGTCTATTCCACCTTCCTGTGCGATGGATGGGAATAGAAGTCTTAGAAATAATCTTCCTTCAGCATTTTGAGATGTGCTCTTTTCCATTTTTATTTTTTAAAATACTTTTATTTTTTTAATCCTCACCCAGGGATATTTTTCCATTGATTTTTAGAGAGAATGGAAGAGAGCGGGGAAGACAGAGAGAAACACTGATGTGAGAGCATTGATGCTGTTGCCTCCTGCACGAGCCCCGACCAGGATCCCAGTGGGGAGGAGCCTGCAGCCAAGGTTCGTGCCCTTGACCGGAATCGAACCAGGGATTCCAGTCTGCAGGCCCATGCTCTATTCATTGAGCCAAACCGGCTAGGGCCCATTTTTATTTTTTAAAAATTTTTTTATTGCCCAGTAGGCATGGCTCAGTGGTTGAACATTGACCTATGAAGCAGGAGGTCATGGTTTGATTCCCAGTCAGGGCACATGCCCGGGTTGCAGGCTCAGTCCCCAGTGTGGGTGTGCAGGAGGCAGCTGATCACTGATTCTCTCACATCGTTGTCTCTCTCTCCCCCCTTCATCTCTGAAATCAATACAAGAAATATATATATAAATATTCATATATATTTAAATATTCATATGTATTTAAATATTTTATTGATTTCAGAGAGGAAAGGGGGGCCTCTTTTCCATTTAGATTAGTTATCTATTGCTGTCTTTCAAATGAGCCCAGGGCCCAGCGTGGGCTCCCGGGAGCAGGACACCGCGTCTTTCTTCCCTCCCAGGCCTGCACCTTTACTTTTCTCTCCTAAACTCTAAGGGTCTCCATGAAACTAGCAACCAGGGAAGCAAGGGGCAGCGGCAGCTCGTCCCAGGCTCACCCGCTGCACCGTCTCCAAGGCCCCTTTCTGTGACTTTGCAGCGAGCTGGCAGCAGCCTCACCTTGGCTCACTTCTTTCCTGTAACGTTTCTAGGGAGCCGAGGCAGACCCCGCCTGAGCTCCCTCCTGTTGCTTCTTCTGTCCGAAGCCCTTCCTTTGTTTCACTGTCTCAGCTTTAATAAACGTTCTCTCAAAATTACAATCTACATATAAAAGCCAAGCGGCCGGGATGCCAGAATGACAAGAATAACCTGAATGACTGGAACGACCAGTCACTATGACGCACACTGCGGCCGGCCAACCAGCCAATCGGGGAGCAGCTCCTGCCCCTGGCCAGCCCTGGCTGGATCGTGGGCGGGGCTGGCGGCCAACCTCCCACGTCCCCTCCTGCCCCCACTGGCCTGGCCCAATTGGCCACCATTGGGGCGGGCCAGCCAGACCCCACCCGTGCACGAATTCGTGCACCAGGCCTCTAGTAAATAAATAAATAGTATTCTGTTCTTTCCTCTTTTTTCTCTGAAGGTAGTAACGATTGTTTTGCTTGGGTTTGGGGCATTTTCTTTCTTTTTTAAAAATATATATATACTAGAGCAGGGGTCCTCAAACTACGGCCCGTGGGCCACATGCAAATACGAATATTATATTTGTTCCCATTTTGTATTTTTACTTCAAAATAAGATATGTGCAGTGTGCATAGGAATTTGTTCATAGTTTTTTTTTAAACTATAGTCCGGCCCTCCAACGTCTGAGGGACAGTGAACTGACCCCCTGTTTAAAAAGTTTGAGGACCCCTGCACTAGAGGACCCATGCATGACATTTGTGCACTCAGGGGTGGAGGGTTCCTCAGCCCAGCTTGTGCCCTTTCGCAGTCTGGGAGCCCCAGGGGATGTCTGACTGATGGACAGTTGGACATCCTTAGCGCTGCTGTGGAGGTGGGCCACTGCGCTCGCCAGCCATCAGCCCGAGCCATCAGCCGCACTGACCACCAGGGGGCAGTTCCTGCGTTGAGCGTTTGCCCCCTGGTGGTCAGTGCACGTCACAGTGGTCGTTCTGCCATTTGGTTGATTTGCATATTACCCTTTGATTATATAGAATTTTTAAAAATATATTTTTATTGATTTCAGAGAGGGAGAGGGAGAGAGAAACATCAATGAGAGAGAATCATTGATTAGTTGCCTCCTGCACACACACCCACGCCCCCTACTGGGGATCAAGCCTGCACCCTGGGCATATGCCCTTGACTGGAATTGAACCTGGGACCCTTCAGTCCACAGGCCGACGCTCTATCCGTTGAGCCAAACAGGCTAGGGCTTAAATATATTTTTATTGATTTCAGAAAACAAGGGAGGGAGAGAGACAGAGAGAGAGAGAGAGGGATAGAAACATCAATGATGAGAGAGAATCATTGATCAGCTGCCTCCTGCATGCCCCACACTGGGATGGAGCCTGCACAACCCGGGCATGTGCCCTGACCGGGAATCAAACTGTGACCTCCTGGTTCATAGGTCGTATCTCAAGCCCTGAGAGACGCTGGCCGGGCAGGGGGCATCTTCTCCTCCCTGCTGGGATTCTGTATTCTTCAGTTGGCTGGTTGATTTTTCTTTTTTTAATATATTTCATTGATTTTTTACAGAGAGGAAGGGAGAGAGATAGAGAGTTAGAAACATCGATGAGAGAGAAACATCGACCAGCTGCCTCCTGCACATCTCCTACTGGGGATATGCCCGCAACCCAGGTACATGCCCTTGACCGGAATCGAACCTGGGACCTTTCAGTCCGCAGGCCGACGCTCTATCCACTGAGCCAAACCGGTTTTGGCTTGATTTTTCTTTTTAATCTTTCTCACATGTGAGGTTTTCCTCGGTGACCCTGGAATGCTCTGCTCAAAGCGTGGGGGTAACAAGCTCTCCGCCCCTGAGTGGGGCTTGTCGATCGACCCTCACTGTGGGTGACGGAGGCTGAGCCATGTGCCCATGGAGCCTTCGGAGTCGGTATCTAGGTCCTACCCCCTGGGCTGGTCACACTTCCCGGAGACGAGGGAGGAGCCGGAGAGCTGCCAGATTCCAGGAGCTGCGTTCGGAGGAAGGCTGGGCTCTCGGTGTCAAGTCTGTTTGCTTAACACCCTTGTTCTCTGTCTCCCGCTCCCTTCAGCTGGGCCTGGGACCCTCCACAGCACCCCTTTTAAGAACCAGTTTCCAGCCCTGGCCAGTGTGCTCAGTGGTTAGAGTATCAGCCAGCGAACCTCAGGCTCACAGGTTCGATTCTCGGTCAAGGGCATGCATCTGCATTGCAGGTTCGATCCCATCCTCGGCCAGGGCCTGTGTGAGAGGCAGCCAATCAGTGTATCTCTCACATGCTGTTTCTCTCTCTCCTCCCCCTCCCTCCCTCCCTTCCTTCATTCCACTCTAAAAATCAATGGAAACATCCTCTGGTGGGATTTTTTAAAAAAAGAATCAGCTTCCAGGAACCTCTCGTGAGTATGGGGTCGCTGGCTGCTCACATGGGTTCCCATTCACATGCATCTATTAGCTCTGGTTCCTGTCTCTTGCTAGAAAGAGGGAATCAGTGTCCGAGTTCCCGCGGGGCCGGGGGGGGGGTGAGAAATAGGAATCGGCGGGCTCCTTACGCCTCTGGAAGGACTTGGTGCTCCAAGCTGACGCCTGGGCCTACTGCCCGCTCGGAGAGAAGTGTTCCCACCTGCCGCCCCCTAAGCCACGCTCCCCACCCCACTGCATCAGGTGTTTTATTTTCTTTTATGTGTTTATTATTTTCAGGTGTTTCACAGCAGGGCGGGGGCGGGGGAGGGGGAGAAGCAGGGGGTGGGTGCGTTCCTCCATTCCTACCTGTGGCCTCATGGAGACCTGGGCAGCCACACTCACACCCTGGGGAGGAAACATGGAGGTGGAGGGCGAGGGGCAGAGCAGGATCTGTCCCCAGGGCTGGCGTCCCAGCAGGTCAGCCCTGGCTCCTGGACTGTCCTGTCCTCCCTGCCTCGCCATCTGGGCCGGCAGGAGTCACCGGGTCGATTCCCAGAATTCCAGGGGCAGGACCGGCTGTTGGACAAACAGATCAAAGGTGAGACTGCGAATCCAGACCCAGCCTGGCCAGCTGGACGGGCGCACCATGAGGTGGGTGGGAGCCCCCCGCAGCCTCCCTGGCAGGGGTGAGGGGTGGCAGCAGGTCCCCAGACCCTCACCCCCCTCCTGTCCCCCCCTCCCCCCAGGCTGCTGATCCTCCTGGGCCTGCTCTGGGGCTCGGCAGCCGCCCCCGGGGGCACACAGTGGCCGCAGCCCGTGTTCGGGCGCCTGGCGTCGCCTGGCTTCCCGGGGAAGTACCCGGACGACCAGGAGCTGCGCTGGACCCTGACGGCGCCCCCGGGCTACCGCCTGCGCCTCTACTTCACCCACTTCCACCTGGAGCTCTCCTACCGCTGCGAGTACGACTTCGTCAAGGTGCCCACAGGGGCGCCCCCAGAACAGGCTGGGGCTCGGGGACAGGGGGCCCTGGGAGTGGAGTCTGGCCTGGGAGGGCGGGAGGCCTGGGTCTGGCTGTCCCTCCCGGTGACCCCCGACCCCACAGCTGAGCTCGGGGACCGAGGTGCTGGCCACGCTGTGCGGCTGGGAGAGCACGGACACGGAGCAGGCCCCGGGCAACACCACCTTCTACTCGCCCGGCCCCAGCCTGAACGTCACCTTCCGCTCCGACTACTCCAACGAGAAGGCGTTCACGGGCTTCGAGGCCTTCTACGCAGCAGAGGGTGAGGGAGAGGCCGGGGCTCGCTGACCCCTGGGTCCCCCTGTCAGGCCGGGCCCCCCTCCAGGCTCCCAGCCCCTGAGGCTGGACTCCTGCCAAACCAGCGGGCGAGGAGCCCTCCTTCCTCTGACACCATCTGCCATGCAGATGAGAGTGACAGCCCGACCTCCCCTCGGACCCAGGACCCAGCCCCCCTCTGTGCCAGGCGCTGAGACGGGGTCATCCTGGCAGCTCCCCGCCCGCCCTCCTGTGACTCAGGGCGGAGGATGCACAGAGCTGGGTGCCCTGTGTCTGTAGGTCAGATTCTGGCTCCTGCAGGGACCAGCTGTGTGACCTTGGGCCAGGGGCTCACCCTCTCTGTGCTCCTCACAAGCTGCTTTAAGGGTTGGGCGGGCCTGTGTGCTAGCCCCGCCCTCTGCCCCCTGGGTTCCAGGGCTGGCTGCTCCCCTCCTAGCTGGGGACTTTGAGCAGGACATGCCTTGTCACTGGTTTTCCGAATGTGTTATTTCCTCCTCCCCTCAAGTGCTGTGGGGAGGTGGCCGTGGCCCGGGGCCCACGGTGCGTGGCTGGGCAGGAGGAGGCTCCTCTCCGGTCACCCTGAGGCTGGAGGTCCCGGAGCCCAGGCCTCAGTGCCGTCCCATCTCCTGCTGACCCCTGCCCGCCCCCCCCTCCCCCAGACATCGATGAGTGCCAGGTGCCCCCCGGAGCGGCCCCCGCCTGCGACCACCACTGCCACAACCACCTGGGTGGCTTCTACTGCTCCTGCCGGCCGGGCTACGTGCTCCACCAGAACAGGCGCACCTGCTCAGGTGAGCCATGGCCCAGGGTGCCCTGGGCCGCCCAGCCCCCCCCCCTCCTTAAAGCCATGGCTGTTCTGCCCCGGGGTCTGGAGGTTGCACCCCTGCTCTGCTTCTCTGTCCCCTCACCCCACCCCTCCCTCCATCCCCCCATCCTCTAAGTCCTCCCCTCCTCCCTCCTGTCCTGGCCTCACTCTCATTCCCCGGCTCATTCACTGGTCAGGCCCCCACGTTGCACCTGGCCCAGCTGGGCTCTGGGACCCCGTTCAGCTCCCTCACCCTCCAGAGGAGGCTCCCAGTGTGGAGGAGGGGGGTCTAGGTCCGCTCACCCCAGTACGGCCCCCACAAGACTTCAGGATGGGGGGCAGGGCCTGCCAAAGCCACCAGTTCCCTGGGCCCAGCACCCCGACCCCATTCCGTGGCCCCACTGCCTGAGGATGCGCCCTGTGCCCTGACCAGACACCTGGACAGGAAACCAGCTGGTGCCCTGGAGAGTGGGGAGCCCCCCAACCCTGGGCTGACCTGACCCTGCCTCCCCCTCGTGTCTCTCCCTGCACCTCTCCTGTCCCCCTCTCTCTTCCAGAGCAGAGCCTCTAGCCTCCCTCCGCTCCGCCCGCAGAGCCCGCTGGCTGCAGCTCTGGGCCCGGCGAGACTGTGGCTGCCTGCAGCCCCCATTCACCCCCACGGAGCTAACAATAAACCTGGTCCACCTCCACCCTCGGCTGTTTGTCTCTGGGGCGGGGTGGGGGGGGGGGGCTGTGGTGTGCGTCTGGTCCCTCTTCTCCCTCCCTCCCCTCTCACAGTCTGGAGGAGCCTCCTGGCTTTCTTGCTGGAAGGGCTCCCCACCCCCAGTTTTAAAAAAATATATATTTTATTGATATTTTACAGAGAGGAAGGGAGAGGGATAGAGAGTTAGAAACATCAGTGAGAGAGAAACATCGATCAGCTGCCTCCCGCAGCCCCCCTACTGGGGATGTGCCAGCAACCAAGGTACATGCCCTTGTCCGGACTCGAACCTGGGACCCTTCAGTCCCCAGGCCGACGCCCTATACACTGAACCACACCGGTTAGGGCTCCCCACCCCCATTCTGAAGAGGCTGAGAGGGGCGGAGACTTGCCTGAGCCCCAGGGGAACGGCGCTCTCTGCTCCCCACCAGGTGCCCAGGGGCTGCGCTCTGAGCATCTGGACCCCTCCTGCTCTGAGGGCAGCGCAGGTCCGGCTGAGCTGGGCTGGGGAGCCTGACCCAGAGCAGAGGCCCAAGGAGGTGTCATTGGTGGGCAGTCTGGTCCCCATGTTCAGGGGCCATTCCCTCTGCCCTTTGTGTGTGTGTGTGTGTGTGTGTGTGTGTGGCGGGGTGGGGGGCGGGTGGGGGTAGCAGCCACAGGGAGAAAGGAAGGAGGAGCTGGGACTCCTCTTTTTAGAAGCCCCCTCCCCCACTCTAATGCCTGCGCCCCCCTGTGTGCCTCCCATGAATGGCGGGGTGCTGTGCAGGCTGAACCAGCTGTCCCGGCTGGGAAAGACAGCAGACAAGGCCGTGATCAGTGTGGATCTGAGCGTCCCTCACCTGCCCCAGGGCCGAGCCCAGACCCAGGGCGGGTGGGCAAAGGGAGGCCCTTCCTGACCTCCTGACCCGTCCAGGCGGACACCCAGGGCCCGGGCTGGGCGTGGTGGGAGCCCCACAGTGGATGAACTTGGAGGTTGCTGGGGTCAGGGTGGGTCTGGGTCCCTCAGCCAAGAAGACTAGCTGGTCCTCCCGCCCCCCCTAATTCTTGAGGAATGAGGAGAGCCCCTCCTCCCTTCTCCGGTGCCTCTGCCCTCAGAGGAGCTGCCCTCACTCACTCCCCTCTGACTCTGGCCCAGGACTCCCACCTCCACCCTCTCTGGGGTGTGAGGGTCCCTGGAAGATGTACATGTGCGTGTCGCCTATTTTAGCTAAAGCCTGGGCCCTAGAGACACCCCTCCCTAAATTGTCCCTTCAGCTCCTGGGTGGGGTCCTTGGCCTGAGGAGCCTCTGGGGCGGGCCAGGTGCAGGGCCTCGACCCAGACCAGTGCATGCGCCGCCAGCCCAGGCTCACGCCGCCCTCTCCCCTCTTCCCAGCCCTGTGCTCAGGCCAGGTCTTCACCGAGCGGTCTGGGGTGATCAGCAGCCCGGAATACCCACAGCCGTACCCCAAACTCTCCAGCTGCACCTACAGCATCCGCCTGGAGGAGGGGTTCAGTGTCATCCTGGACTTCGTGGAGTCCTTCGACGTGGAGGCGCACCCTGAAACCCAGTGCCCCTACGACTCCCTCAAGGTCTGGTTCCCGGGCCCCCACCTCATCCTGACCCCTGCAGGTCCTGGGGTGACTGGGGCTCCCCTTCTTTCAGATTCAGACAGACAAGAAGGAATTCGGCCCATTCTGTGGGAAGACGTTGCCCAGCAGGATTGAAACCAAGAGCAACGCTGTGACCATGACCTTTGTTACTGACCAGTCGGGGGACCACACAGGCTGGAAGGTCCACTACACCAGCACAGGTGCGGGCGGCAGGAAGCGTGGAGCTCGGTCTCTTCCCGGGGCGTCTAACAGGGTGGGGGACGTCCAGCCCGTGGGCTGTGTAAGCTCTGAGAAATCTCTTGGTCTGGCCCTGCCAAGGCATTAGCGGTGAGTTAAATGTTTGGCCAAATATAGCAGGCTAATATAAAAAATACATGTTTTTATTGATTTCAGAGAGGAAGGGAGAGGGAGAGAGAAACATCAACGATGAGAGAGAATCATTGATTGGCTGCCTCCTGCACACCCCCCTAGGGATCAAGCCTGCAACCCAGGCATGTGCCCTGACCAGAATCAAACCCAGGACCCTTCAGTCCCCAGGCTGATGCTCTATCCACTGAGCCAAACTGGCTAGGTCATGCCTGGCTTTCCCTCCCCTCCCCTCCCCTCCCCTCCCCTCCCCTCCCCTCCCCTCCCCTCCCCTCCCCTCCCCTCCCCTCCCCTCCCCTCCCCTCCCCTCCCCTCCCCTCCCTTCCTCTCTTCCTTCCTCTCTCTCTCTCTCTCTCTCTCTCTCTCTCTCTCTCTCTCTCTCTCTCTTTAAAAAAAAACACACCATATATTTGTATTGATTTCAGAGAGGAAGGGAGAGGGGAGATAGAAAATCAGTGACAGAGACTCATTGATAGGCTGCCTCCGACAGGCCCCTGCTGGGAATGAGCCCGCGGCGACTGAAATTGAACCGGGGCCCTCCAGTCCCCAGGCCGCCGCCCTATCCACTGAGCCAACCGGCGAGGGCAGGCCTGGCTTCCTCACGCCGCTTTGGCTGAAGCGCAGGCCAGGCAGCACGTCCCAACGTGCACAACACGCAACCGAGGGTGCCCCCGCTTTGGTGTTAAATCCGAAGAGCTCTCATTTATAAACCAAGAACCGGGACTCACGGTCTTAGACCCCTCAGGACCCACAGCCTGGCTTCCTCCCGCAGCTCAGCCGTGCCCTGATCCGGTGGCGCCACCTCATGGCCGCATCGCACCTGTGCAGGCCACGTACGTCCTGCAAGACCGCTTCTCCGTGGAGTGCGCGGCTGGCTACGAGCTTCTGCGGGTGAGTTACCACTAAACCGTGAGTTTCCAAAGGGGCGCACTTTCATGTCAGCAGGCACGTAGCAGGAAAACGGCTGTTGCCGGCCTGGGTGTGTGTGTGTTTGCTGAGGAGAGGGATGGCTACGGAGAATTTTTATTCTTAGGATGACCTAACGCAGTGGTTCTCAACCTTCCTCATGCCGCGGCCCTTTCATACAGCTCCTCACGTTGTGGTGACCCCCAACCATAAAGTTATTTTCGTTGCTACTTCGTAACTGTAACGTTGCTACTGTTATGAATCGTCATGTAAATATCTGATATGCAGGATGTATTTTCATTGTTACAAATGGAACATAATTAAAGCATCGTGATGAATCACCAAACAATATGTAATTGTATATGTGTTTTCCGATGGTCTTAGGCGGCCCCTGTGAAAGGGTCGTTCGACCCCCAAAGGGGTCGCGACCCACAGGTTGAGAACCGCTGACCTAACGGAACAACTCCTGGGCCCACAAACGATTAAAAAATTAAACGGGCTGGGAAGCAGTGTGTCCCGCGAAGTTATAAATAGTGGCCACTGTTGAGGGAGCGGGAGGATAATTTTTTAAAAACGCTTAGTGTGTTGCTGTAGGGGCACAGGTAGGAGATTAACACACCCCCTTTATGTTCTTCAAAATTGTCACTGAATCCCAGTGGTACGAAGTAATAACAGGAAACGACAGCGAGGTGTGCAGTGCAGTCCTGTTGGGGGGGGGGGGGCGACACCAGGAAAAAAGTGCCACCTTGCCACCTTGCAGACTTTGGGGCCGGCTCTTCTCCGCAGCTCCTTGGACCGCAAACCTGCTCCGTTGCTGATTTTTAAAAAATCACCCGCCGACCTGTGCAGCACAAGGCTCTGCCGGAGCCACCTTCTCTCACGGAGCCTGGTTTTAGGAAGCTACTGCAGCTGGTCAACAAGGCTTCTCTGGGCGCAGCGGCTAGAGCGTCGGCCTGTGGACGGGAGGGTCCTGGGTTTGATTCCGGTCAAGGGCACATACCTTGGTTGCAGGCTCCTCCCTGGTCCGGGCCCTGGTCGGGGCGCATGCAGGAGGCAATCAATGTGTTTTTCTCCCATCATTATTTCTCTTTTCCTCTCTCTTCCACTCTCTCTAAAAATCAATGGAAAAATATCCTCCTGTGAGGACTTAAAAAAAAAAAATGCTTCTCTGTAAGCGCGATCAGCCATGAACACTGAGAACGCGGGTAGCTCTCCTCCAGCAAAGGCCGCAGGCGAGAAAACCCAGACACATTTGCTCAGTGTCGCACTGGGCTGGCCTTCCCCCCGCTTCTGGCCGGCTCCCCATGCACGTCACAGGAGAGAGAGATGGTGGAGAATCAGCCAGGGGTCAGCATTTGGTTCTAAAATGCCAAGGCACCTTGACAGCTGGTGTATCCCGCAGTTGCCCGCGCCGGCCGGGAGGCAGAGTTGGGCTGTGCGTTCAGACATGGGGGTGCATCGTCCTCTTGGGAGCATCTGGTGAAACACTAGAAGAGGAACTAACTTCTGTGGGGGTGTAGGTTTGGGGCATGATTTTTCTGATGTAAACAAGGAAATTAATATTTTCTCTTCCTCTTTAGGGTCATTTGCCCCTGAGATCATTTACTGCCATCTGCCAGAAGGATGGATCTTGGGACCAGCCGATGCCAGAATGCAGCAGTACGGTCACATGACAACCCCGGAGCTTCTGCTGCTGCCACTGCTTCTATTGCTGCTGCTGCCTTTGTAAAAAGGATGCTATTTTTCGGGGGTTGAATTCCAAATTTGCTTCTCTTCCCTGGCTCTCAGTGCACTCTTAGAGGTTAAAATGAAACCAAGCTAGTAGGATAATTACAGGGGGGCCTTGACTTACCAGTGTCCCGACTAACGAGTTTTCCGAGATACGAGCCGTCTCTCGGCCGATTTTTTGCTTTGAGTTGGGAGCTAAAATTCGGGTTACGAGCCAGCTTCAGACACCCCACCACTAGTTAGCACAGCGAACGTCACAGTGAACGCACAACATCAGCCCACGTGTCTTACTCGTTCACAATTGATTTGACATATGAGTAATTTGAGTTACGAGCTCCGTCACGGAACGAATTAAACTCGTAAGTCAAGGCCCCACTGTATTTCCTTTTAATTGATTTTAGGGAGAGAAGAAGGGAGCGGGAGGGAGAAACATCCATGTGAGAGAGAAACACCGCCCCGGCCAGGGATTGAACCCGAAACCTGGGTATGTGCCCTGACCGGAAATCGAACCTGACACTCTTCCACACATGGAGCAGCGCTCAACCAACTGAGCCACACTGGCCAGGGCAATTGTTTGCTTTAAAAAAGTGTGATCTTTAAAAATATATGTTTTCTAAGTATAAAATCCTTATAGAAGATGGGAAATAGAGAAAATGACATTGTAATACCCATAACCCCACAGTACAACTCTAATCACTATTTTGGTGTATGTGTCTCACATATGCACACAGGTTTAGGCTACTGCATGTAGGGATGGGGTAGTTGTGTGGACACACACACCGAACTGAGACCATGGTGTACTACCATTTTGTGAACTAAGAATCATGTATTTTACCTTAAATATATTTTCAATTATAAAATACACGTTGATTGGAAAATATGTTTACAAAAATATATAGTAAAAGCCACTCTTGACCAAATCCCTAAACTACCACTGAGTTTGGGGTCTACTCCTTCATATTCTTTATCTCCTATGTTACATATATTAACGTATTTCACTATTATATGCTTTTTTTTTCAAACTATAAGTTAAAGTTTAATAGAAAATTACACAGCCTGGCCGGCAAGGCTCAGTGGTTGAGCATCAGCCTATGAACCAGGTCACAGTTCGATTCCCAGTCAGGGCATACGTTTGGGTTGCAGACTCCATCCCCAATGGGGCATGAAGGGAGCAGCCAATCAATGATTCTCTCTTGCCATTAATGTTTCTCTCTCTCTCTCTCCCTTCCTCTCTGAAATCAATAGAAATATATTTTAAAAAATGATAGAGAGGTAGAAGTGGCCCGTAGAAGAGATGGGCTAAGGAAATGAGTTACAGGGGCAGAGGGCCTTGGAGCTTAGGAGAAAGGCAAAGGTAACAAGCTGTGTGTGTGGGGGGGGGGGGGGGGGAGGGAGGGGGGGGCAGGGGAAGGGAAGGTGCGGGTGTGCTCCTGTGTGGGTTTTGGTCTTTTTTTTTCTTTTTTTTTGAGAGTGGGAGGAGAGACAGAGAGAAACATCGATGTGAGGCACACACATCAATTGGTTGACCAGGGCTGGGGATTGAGCCTGCAAATGAGGTATGTACCCTTGACCGGAATCGAACCTGGGACCCTTCAGTCCACCGGCTGACTCTATCCACTGAGCCAAACTGGCTAGGGCTATTATTATTATTATTAACCAAAATGGGATACTTAATGATTGCAGTTGCTCTTCTCCGTCTTGTTGGGCTATCTTCCCACATCAGTTTAGGTGTTAAGAGAGCCTCTCATTCTTGTTAATGACCGTACAGCATTTCATCACACCATGCTTTTATTTAATCTTTCACTGTCCCCCCCCCCCCTTTTTTTACTGTTACAGGCACTTGCTGTAGTTAACACCCTGTACATGTATTTTTGTATATTTTGCGTAAGAATTTCTACAAAATGCCTGGGGGAATTAAATATTTTTATTTCATAAATTTACATTCCCACCTATTCTTTTAGTTAAAAAAGCAGCAGAGAAGTTCTAAAGGCAGTGGAAGCCAGAGGTCTGGGTTTGAGCCCTGCTTCGGCTATTTTTGGTTGGGTAGTTAGAGTGTCTCATCTACAGACAATTAGGCAATGCAGACAAAGCACTTGGCAGAGCCAGGCACACAGATACTGCTGAAAATCATTTAAATGCAGTCTTTGAATACCTACAGATATGCATCGATTTTATACATCCACTGTGTGGAGACGTTTAGCACTGTCTCACAAAGTGGTTCCTTCCTTCCTATTAGCAATGTCCCAAGTGTGAATTCTAATCCAAATTCAAGGACTTCCAGGTCTTCTAGAAAGTTCAGTTTATGAGCCCTGGCCTGTGTGGCTCAGTTGGTTGGAGCATCATCCGTACAACAGAAGGTGGCGGTTGGATTCCTGGTCTGGGCACACACACAGGCTGTGGGTCCATCGCCGGTTGGGGCGTGCAGGAGGCAGCTGATCTCTCTCTAACAATAGGTTCAATTAGGAAAGGGATCCTAGGGACAAGCTGCGCCCTCAGAGTCCGCTTTGTATGGTCGTGTGAGTGCCCTTTTGGGGGAGCTAGACAGTGCAGGCTGTGCCGCCTCCTCCCTCCTGCGGCTGCAGACCTTCCTGTCAGAAGTGAGAGCGTAGAGGAAGTCATGTGGCTTCAGATCCCCTTCCTGGAGGAAAGGCCTCACGCCAGCCCCGCAGGGACGGCGCCCCAACCCAGCACCACAGGGCTCACTGTCTATCCGTCTCCACATCTTTCTAGTGTTAGAATTAAAAGCAGAAACTGACTCCTCCCTCCCTGTTCATTAGTTGTTGAGTGTGGCCCTCCTGATGACCTACCCAACGGCCGGGTGGAGTACCTGGCGGGCTCCGAGGTGACTACGTACAAAGCTGCGATTCAGTACCGCTGCACCGAGACCTTCTACACAATGGCAAGAGGGGATGGTAAGCACGGTGCTCCCGGCCGGCCGGGGGTGGGTGCTGCTTGGAACCGAAGCCCTCACCATCTGAAAAGAAACTGTAGCCAACATTTTGGCTAAGGCTAGACAAAAGATTAAAAGGCACTTCTCCCACCAGCTAAGTGAAATATTACAGCTGAAGTGACTTTAATGTCAATTTGCAAGAATCTGAAAACAGATCTTATCTAGTAAATGACTACTACAAACACACAATATATTCCAAATGGTTTAATTTAACAAGTCAAAACCTTATCATTAAGCACTTGAGATCTTGATACATATTCAAGTTACACATCTAAAAGGTTTCCACTTTGCAAGCAAACATGGTAATGCCGAGACCTCCCATTTAGGAAATCATGTAAAATGGTTATTCAGACACCTCTATTTCCCACGGATGCTCAGGAATCAACATTTTTAAGGGGGTATTCAAGCAAATGACAACCACCTTATACATGCAGTTCAACATTTTTGCTTTTCCAATGATTTGCAGGTAAATATGTGTGTGAGGCTGATGGATTCTGGACGAGCTCCAAAGGAGAAAAATCACTCCCAGTCTGTGAGCCTGGTAATGGATACATTTATACAAGAGATTCGTAATTGATGGAAAGTGGAATGGGTCGGAGACAATAAGTAGAGCTTTAGCTGTGGTAGGCAGAAATGTAACTTCGGTACTTGGCTCTTAGACCAAGTTATTATTTCCAAATAATACATCCTCATTATCCCCTTTCCATGTGGAGAGGTTGTTAGGTGCTGACTGCATCAGTCATTTGATTATTTTGGCCTTACAACTAGGCAAGCATAAAAAATTAAATGATTTTTTAAATTATCTTGAACCATTTATACATTTATAAACTTAAGTTCCTCTGTTGTTACTTTTCTTCCCTGTTAAAAATGCTATTAAAACCCAAAGCTAATAACTTCATTATTTCCCTAAGCAATTGTTTTCAATGACATCTAATTTTTAAACATTAATGTAATTTGCCTTTTAATAGTACTTAAAATTTTTTTTTTACCAGAATTGGCTCTGAAGATATAGTTGAGTAGATATTAAAAAAATCAGAAAGGTAATAATATATTCATTACCCCTGTGTTATTTGGCTTAAATTAGTTATTTGATTTTAGCTGACACCACGTTTACAAGTTTCAATGCAAGTATTCTGCCACAGTAGGAAACATTTGGTACATTGAGTGTATTCCCTTAGTAATATAGAGTAAAACTTAGTGTTTGAAAGCATCAACTAGATGACAAATAATTTCTGACCCTGAAGGTTCCTGGCTATAGCTGCGACATTCTAATTTGTGAAACATTTAAATGTTCAAAAGTCAAATTAATTTTGCCAATCCGATGACAGTGACCTAGTTCCTGCTTTCACAGAACTACCTGGTGAACACCCCATTTTAAAGTGGGATAACAGAAGCAATGAAAAGGTTATTTCCTTCCACTTCCTATTCACATCACCCAATGCATCAGCTCAGCCAATTCCCGCTTGCCCTAATAAATAACCCCCCAACTGTGTAGACCTTTTATTTTTTTTGCAAAACAAATACAGCTTCTAAAAGAAATTTTACCCACCTCATTTTCTGAGGAGCTAAGAACTCCCCATGGGGTCTTTGGACTGTGCTGTTTTAAGGCAGCCTCACCTGCCTGTACAGGTGGGCACCCGCCGATTTAGGTGATACCATTTTGGGTTGACATGAAATATTAACAAGTCCGAAGTGGTGGGTGGAGAAAAGCACCACTGGGTTTCTACCAAGGCTCTACCTATCTGCTTCTTTCCCCAGTTTGTGGACTATCAGCCCGTACAACAGAAGGTCGTATATATGGAGGGCAAAATGCAAAGCTTGGCGATTTTCCTTGGCAAGTCCTGCTACTATTAGGCGACACCACAGCAGCAGGTGCACTTTTGAATGACAACTGGATCCTAACGGCTGCTCATGCCGTATACGAGCAAAAAGAAGATGCCTCCTCCCTGAACATTCGAATGGGTGCCCTGAAGAGATTGTCGCCTCATCACACACAAGCCTGGGCAGAGGCCATTTTCATCCATGAGGGCTACAGGCATGCTGCTGGTTTTGATAACGACATAGCGCTGATTAAACTGCAGAACAAAGTTGCCATCAACAGCAGCATCATGCCTATCTGCTTGCCAGGAGAAGCAGCTGAATCCTTCATGAGGACAAATGACATTGGAACTGTATCCGGATGGGGATTAACCCAAAGGGGTTTTCTTGCCCGAAGTCTGAAGTTTGTTGACATACCAATTGTTGATCATCAAACATGTGCTGCTGCCTATGAAAAGAAGCTGAATCCAGAGGCCAAGGTAACTGACAACATGCTTTGTGCTGGTGTACAGAGTGGGGGCAAGGATAGCTGTGGAGGCGACAGTGGAGGGGCATTAGTGTTTCTAGACAATGAGACACACAGGTGGTTTGTGGGAGGAATAGTGTCCTGGGGCTCCAATAATTGTGGAGAAGCACAAGTGTATGGGGTTTACACAAAAGTCATTAACTATATTCCCTGGATCAAGAAAATAATGAATAACTTTTGATTTGTATGTTTTCAATCAGTAAATGCCTTTTAAAAATGCCTGTAAAAGATCACAGCAGCAATGTGACCCAAGGAACATTAGTACAGCCACTGTCGCCCGCCCACCCAAAAACCAAAACCGAACTGCAGGGAGAGGCTGGCCAGCGTTTTACCCTTTACCTTGTGGTTCAAGGGGGTATGAACCACAGTGATGTTCGTCTTTGCCTGAGCAATAGAAACTCACTGGTCAGATTGCACTGTGTTACTTAGAGTCCAGTATCCTTTTGTACTGGTTTTTTTATTGCATTTCCGGAAATGGCCTGTACATGGTCTTTGAGTATTTTTCGACTTATTCTTATGGATCTCTAAGAGAGCTTTTTATATCACAGCAGTATTAATTCAGGGTAACCCTGAATCATAGATTTTTGTAGATGAACTAGAAACATCAATACTTTAGCCTAGGTACTAATTTCCATGTTAAAAACCAGTATCACAAAAACAGCGATATAATTTTGCACTTATCAAATTGGTAGACAAAATGAACATGGAGTAGCACTATTCACATTGTCAAATACAACACAAATTTTCTAAAGGAAAATTTTGCAATGTATTTCAAAAGCCTTAAAAGCATGCATAGTCTTTAACCTAGTAATTCCAATGCTAAGAACTTAATTTAGCCACGCTCCCAGCACTTGGAAATAACCTAAATAACGTTCAAATTCAGAAGACAATGGAATTAAATGTGGCATTTCCATAAGATGAAATATGACACCAGAAGTAAATGGTGGTACTATAGATAAATCTGTATTTTTTTTCCTTCTTATGATAAACATGTAAAAGAGGGTCACAGTTAGCCAAACAATAGATCACAGATCACACAATACGAGTATAGAACCTGAATACACAATTAAGAGCTATTGTCCTAGTACTCAAAAACAAATTATTCTAATTATCACATACATCTTCCAAATTAAGTAGTTAACTTCTTTTTCCTAAGGACAAAATTTAAGCTCTGTCTTAGGCTTAAAAATATTTCATTTTAGTTGGCTAGTCCTTCCTAAAAAGAGTTAATAGCTAACATCTAACAAAGCTTTTCATTCTAGCCAGAGTTACCATTGTATTTAAAAATTCATTGTGAGTTCTGCCCTAATTTCTCTTGTGCATGTAAAGTGCAACTTCTTGAGACTCACTTTTTAAAGGTAACTTTCAGCATCTTTGTCACATAGAAAAAGGAAACTGTGTTTCCAGTAAGACGCCAGACACTAAACTGGTGGCAACAAAAATTTTTATTCAACTGGTTCAAAAAATGTTTAGAATGAATGCATTTAGATGACCAAATAGACTTTAAAAACAAATCTTTGCCAAATAGTTTACTTCTAAACTTAAAAAAAAAAAAGTTTAGGGTAGAATTAAATGCCCATAGCTATGGATTACCACAAACATATTAAGAGAAGGCTACTCAACATTGAAAGCCTTCCAAGACCAGTTACTAGGTTTACACAAGTGTAAAGAGGGATTAAAACCATGCCATTGACAAGGTAACTTACCCCTGGGCTCCTTGAAGGCTTGTCAGTTTAGTCTTTGGAGGTCCCCGAATACCATTTTAAGTGTTACCATGTTACTGCTGCTGAGTAATAGTGCAAGTGCTAAAATGCAAAATTCAGATGGTACAGGGTTTGGAAATCATGCAATTTAGATGCAGAAAAAAAAAAAAAATTAAACAACTGCAAGATCCTTTTACAGAGGAAACTGAATAATGAAACAATGTGGCGATCACAGGTCTAAAGGATGACTTCACTTTATAAAAGTTTAAAACATGTAATTTGCAAAAATCCTATTTATCATAATCTAATTAGATAAGGGCATTAGGTAAACTATCAGCACAAGAACTGTTACATTCTTCCATTCGAAAACAAGCTCAACTCTCCTAGCAGTAGTTACATAAAAAGTACAATAATCAATATATCATCGCTTTTACATACTTAACAATGCATCGTGAGAGTCTAATCTGAGTTTTGTAAACGATTTTATTCAGCAGGACTGTATTTCCCCCACCTTGGGAGGACTTTGTCCATTTCAATTAACACTTTCACAGACAACCCACCACACCCTGATAGTTCTTAAAGCTATCAAGCTTCTTAATGGATTTCAGGCACAAGATAATTTGTGGTTTCTTCTACTTTTATCCCCATTGCAATTAATTCCACTTTTCAAATACCAAACTAAAAAGGCGCTAATATTCCCTTTCAATTGATATGCTTTGCTACAAAGCATTTAAAAAGAATTAACACTGTTTTGCCCACTCCCCCAAATAAGATTTTTAGGAGGGATGATTTCCCAATGGAGATCTATACAGGCCATGTAAATAGAACATCACCCAAATGCACAGAGGCACTAAGGAAAAGCTGGAGGGCACTGCTTACCATTTTAGGTGCGGTCACCCAGACTTATTAAAAGATAGGTTTAAAAAGAAAAACAAAACAACTTTTCACTTTGGACAATGCAAGAACAAATAGCAATTAAGTCTGGGTATCAGGTGTCAATGCATGACAGGTGATGAATCCATTTGACTTGAGACAACTTTTCAAATAAGTTTATTTGAAGCAAAATAAACTATTGCCAAGAAACTTTATGAAAGTTCCATCTCAAAAGGGTCAAAAAAGGGGAATTAACTGCTATGAATTCTTTGCATTCAGGGCTGCAAAACAAAGACACATATTATTTAAATCAGTTTTATTTAAGAATTTCCAACATTGACAACTCTTATAAAAAGCATCCAAGCACAGGACACAGAACTGCAGCAAACAGCATTCTTAGGGGTGGCTGACAGACATTAGAACGCCCACCCTCCTTTGAGACACCCCCAGCTCACGGGTGAGCTCTGCTTCCAAGTACTCCTGCAAAGCACACCACAAGCTCAGTCCATGTTCTCAACCCACCAGCTTCAGTTCACATGACCACACTTACAGATCAGTAACAGAAGAGAACACACACCATACAGCATTCACAGCAGTTGACAAAGGGAGAGGGGAAATACAAGTATCGTTTCACTTAACACATTCAGCTAAGGTGGGTTATCTAGGAACAAAACTCACTTAAAGTCTTCCAACAGATGTGGATGTCCTTTGAATGCAAGAAACATTCGTACGTTATTTGCTATCATTGCTCTCTGCACACGCTCACCAAAGCCACAGGATGGAGAGACACATCTCGCCAAGTTAAAAATATCCATTTTGCACCACCGTCTCTGCACGCGCTCTCTCCTTTTCTCGCTCATACTAGCCTTTCATGCCTCGGCACCACCATCAATCCCACACAAGGTTTCAAAAGTTCAAACAGCCTTCTGGTTCCATATCACAGCCTTGCGTTCATAGCGTTGATACGACTCCATGAAATAAAGAGTAGCGGATAAAAATGGGACACCCACCGTCAAAGACGCAGCCTGTGCAGTGTGATGACGGAATCTTGAATGAGAAAGCATGTAGACAGAAGTATTCCTATGGCAGAATATTTACAGCACTACTTTCAATGAAGTGCTTCTTCCATAAACATTTGAAATGAGATGAACTGCAGAGATTAAATGAAGGCTTCATATTGTACTTTTGCATATGAACCGAGACAAGTGTTAAAAACAAAAACAAAAGAACCAAACACTGTGACACCATGATCTCCAAAAAGGAGATATTCCTAAGGAAAAAATCCATATGGTGGGGTTCAAATTAAAAGAAAAGAATGTAGCTCTAATTAATGGTTTCCATTTTGAACATGCAAAGAATTCACTTGACGAGTCCAGGGATAAATTATTACAGGAGAAACCTTTTGATATCAATTGTAGTGTGTTGGTTTACCAATCAGGCAAACAGCAGTTCACTTTCAAACACTCAGTATTTCAACCCTTTATGTAACAAAACTTATAAAATTCCTTTAATTCTTCCTCTTTTTCTAAAGAAAATGTCAAAAATACTGCTGAATATACTCCACACTGAACAAACCAATTTTGAAAATTCTTAGTACATATGTATTTTACAATATACTTACCATGAGATTAGAAAAATTTGAATTCCCACCAGTCTATACAACCAACCGTCATCCACTGTCTACATTCCCCAGCTAGAAGGTTTAGAATCCATGCTTGAGCCAAAGCCTCCATTAAAACCACTGCCTGATCCTGGATTTGAAGCTGATCCCCAACCAATGGCTGCCCCTGAATTAGAACCACTATAAGAGTTATTTCCAGACCCAAAGGCCTGATTGGGCTCCCTCTGCATGTTGCCTTGGCTTTGGTTATTACCTGATGGGCCTGACTGGTTCTGCTGACTGGCTAACATGCCCATCATACCCCAGCTGCTCTGCAGCGCTGCCTGGGCGGCAGCCATCATCGCTGGGTTAATGCTGAAAGCACCGAAGTTCATCCCTCCACCCATGTTACTCCCTTGGTTATTTCCCAAGCCAGCCCCGCCCCCTCTACTGTTACCAAATCCACCCTGATTCCCAAAGCCACCTGGATTACCACCAAATCTTCCACTTCTTTCTAACTGTCTATTGCTATTGTGCTTAGGTTCAGCATTGGATATATGTACGCTGATTCCTTTAATGATCAAGTCCTCTCCACAAAGAGACTGGGCAACCTATAAGAAAATAAGGGGTGTAAATAAAAGCGATTAAACCACTGACTTTTACTTCAAAGTAGCAATAAAATTTAGATTTCAAGCCATTATCTAAACTGAAGGGAAAATAAACAATGAATGCTCATTTCATTTAAACTCAAACTAGCCTTTAGCTTTAGTAATGGCAGCAAGAAGTTTTCAGTTTACTTTCTAAAGATATATAACACTCTTGGTTAAACACCACATACTGAAAAGTACTAAAACGTTTATCACAGATATCTAGGTCCATATACCCTGCACAGCTTACAAGATCAGAAAGCTTAGTTATGGATGGCAATTAGCTGGAGGGAAAAGTTCAAGAGAAATTACCTAATTAGCTGGGATAAAATTTTTAAAGAGAAAAATACCTGATCATCTGCAAATGTAACAAAGGCAAAGGCCCTGAATGGTTTGGGAATGAAGACATCTACCACTTCTCCGTACTGGCAAAAGAACTGCCGCAGCTCATCAGCCGTCATGTCCTCTGTACAACGCCCAACAAACACCTTTCTGCTTCGCAGAGGCTCATCTGGGCTTTGCTGAGCAAATTCAAAGGTAGGAAAAACAATCAGAAATATTTTATGAGCAATGGAAAAGGCATTATGGCGGAGGATGTAACACAACCTATCTGCCTTTACCTCAGGTGAGTCATTAAAAAATAAGTACATTTTTATTTTTTTGCATTAGCACTCCTCCTTCTTGTAAGACTTCAATGACAAACGCAGTTTTAAAGTTTTAAGTTCATGAAAGTATATTTGGATCTAGGAAAGTCAACGACTAATCAATAATGTTCTAGATAAGCAAGTCTTGCTTGGAACAAGTTAGGCTTTTATAACAAGTTTACTGCACTCTGATCATCTTCCTGTTTTAACATGTATGTAAGATTGTTAACATAGTTTAGACTCTCAACCTTTCTAATGCCGCGACCCTTTAATACAGTTCCCTCATGTTGTGGTGACCCCAAACCATAAAATTATTTTCGTTGCTATTTCATAACTGTAATTTTGCTACTGTTATGAATTGTAATTATATATGTGTTTTCCGATGGTCTTAGGTGACCCCTGTGAAAGGGTCGTTCGACCACCAAAGGGGTCGCAACCCACAGGTTGAGAACCACTGGTTTAGAGGGATATTTAACTGAATGTTTCAAACAGCCATAAAATATTCAGCATGCATTAAGGTCCCAAGGCTTTAACCAGCCAAGAGATTTCAAGAAAACATCCTGACACTACCTTTCCAAGTGTATTTAACGCTTTATTTTATAGTGTCTTCTATAGGAAGTTTGTCAGCAAAAGTTCCCAAAGCAGAAATAAAAAAGGCAAAAAAGCAAAGAAATAAACAAAGCAAAGTACCTTAGAATTAGGAAGTTTACAGTCACACCATCGGCCATCTATCATATGTCTCTGTGACATTACTTTCACCTGGGTTTCATATTCCGTAAATCGAACAAACCCAAACCCTTTTGAATGACCAGTTTTAATATCTTTCTTGACCTAGAAAAAAATCATCTAAATTTACTAAAACAACACAGACACATAACCAAATGAGAAATTCCTTGACAATGTGAATGGCTTCAATTGGATGCAGTGGCTTAATTAAAATTTAAACCAAATTATTCTTGGTGTAAAAACCCCAAGAATAAATCTATGTTGAATTTAGATTCTGTTTATAGCAGAATAATACTGTTTTACATATCAGAATTTCAATAAAATGTTTTAGAATGCAAAGATAAACTAGATCTAATGTTTGCGAATCTTAAATTAAAAATACTGTCCGGCCGAAACCGGTTTGGCTCAGTGGATAGAGCATCGGCCTGCGGACTGAAAGGTCCCAGGTTCGATTCCGGTCAAGGGCATGTACCTGGGCTGCGGGCACATCCCTGGTGGGGGATGTGCAGGAGGCGGCTGATCGATGTTTCTCTCATAGATGTTTCTGACTCTCTCTCTCTCTCCCTTCCTCTCTGTAAAAAATCAATAAAAATATACTTAAAAAAAAAAAATACTGTCTGTTGAACATGAAGGGCAGTGTCACTAAAACAGGAATTCTGCGTGCTCATTCACCCAGAAAAACTGTTAAATGAAATCAAAGTTTACCTGAACCATAAGAACTTCTCCAAAGGTACTAAAATATTCTTTTAGATCCTGCTCAGTTGTTTTCCATGGGAGACCCAACACTATTAAATCAGATGTTTTCTGGACGGCTCTTTTCACTTTCACTGCTGATGAAGCATCTGTTTCATCCATTTTCCTTTTGTTATCTAAACAAAATGAGCAGAAACCTTTGAGAACTCTTCATGTAACACGTTTCAAAACACACTGCCTCCTACAACTAGGAGTGAGAAGCAAAAAGATTCTAAGACCATAAAGATGTTTCAACTTTTGGCAAAGAGGAACTCAGCTCTCAGAGACAGAATAAAGGATTGAGTCAGTGGTTGAGGTGCTTTTCTGGTGCAAATCCAGGGACTCATACCTCTGGTTTTGTAGTGTCACAAGATTACAAATATATATCCTCCCTTCTCAGAAGGCATATCAAAACATAAATAATTCTACTTCACTCTGACTTTGAAATACATTGAGGAAAAAATCAGGTTAAAAGAGTAATTACCATCTTTTTGCCTATTAAATGTATTTGCTTAATTAACTTACAGGCTATCTGCCAAAAAAAAAAAAAAAAAATCAGCAACTTTTATTTCCAGCTGTAGATTTAGGGTGATTTCAATTTTCTTTTCTAAACTTTCAATAATAAAGGCACATTAATTTTTGTAATATTAAAAAACCTTAGGTTATTTTTTAAAAAGCAAAATTAGAAAGGGAAGAGAAGAAATGAATGAAAATTAAAAAAAAAAACACAGACATTTTTGAACAACTTTAGGTTCACAGCAAAATTGAGAGGAAGGCAGAGATTTCCCATATAAGTACTGCCCTTTCTCCCCACACCTTCCCCCATCAACATCCCTCCCACGGTGACACGTTTGTTACAAACGATGGACCTACACTGATACATCATTGTCTAAACATGGCAACATTTGTTCAGATTCTTAAACACACACTTTTCACTTTTAAAAAAGCTTCTGTAACTTGCAGTTCTCATTTACACTAGTGCTCTTACAAACTAGTCTAATAGTAAGCAAGGTTTAAAGAAATACTTGGGTTATAGGAGACGTTGCCCCATGAAAAGAGGCCGCCCTCGCCCTGGCGGGTTTGGCTCTGGATAGAGCATGGGCCTGCGGACTGAGGGGTCCCAGGTTCGATTCCGGTCATTGGTTGCCGGCACATCCCCAGTTGGGGGTGTGCAGGAGGCAGCTGATCGATGTTTCTCTCTCATCCATGTTTCTAACTCTCTACCCCTCTCCCTTCCTCTCTGTAAAAAAATCAAAATATATTAAAAAAAAAAAAAAAGAGGCCACCCTCTCGGACGGACAACGCGGCACAAACACGACTGCGCTGGAGCGTCAGGGCTGCGAAGCCCGGTGGCCACGAACCTTTGGGGTAGTTGACCACATACACCAGGTTGCCCCAGCCGGCGTCCGGGGCGTGCAGAATGCCCTCCACCAGCCGGACGCCGCGCATGCACTGCGACACGGGGTTCCGGTAGCGCAGCCCGCAGGCCCCCGGAAACTGGGCCGTGACCGTGGACAGCAGCACCGTCCCGTCGTCTTCCGATGGAATTTCAATGGGCTCGTCATTCTCGTCTTCCGTTACCCGGATATATTCCGACATCTTCCGTTTTTCTTAAAGGGAAAAGAGAGACGAATGACCAACGCGTGCGTCAAAGGCACCGTTTCCTTATCATCAGCGGACCCGTCCCACGACCCTGCCATTGTCCTAGGGCTTCCAGAAAAGTCCTGGCTGCCTGGGCTCTAGCTGTCTGTCCCCGAAACGGTAGGAGGTGAAGAATCCTGCTAAAATGGGCGCCTCGCTCGCTCATTCATTCATTCATCCATTCATTCCACGAACATCTGCTGCGCGCCTACTGTGCGCCTGGCGCTGCACCGTGCTGGTTCCCAGGGGTGCGGCCAGCAAGAGGGAGACAGCAAACGAGTCGCCATCTCATTACAGCCGTGATGTGTGTACTGGGGAGCAGTCGATGATGTGGGGGGTCGGGGGGAACCTAGGCTGGTGGCGGCGTGTGTGGGAGGAGGAGGGGGGCGAAGGCGATTCCCTAGGAACGCGCTGAGCGGCCGGGTCTCAGGCCCGAACGGGCGCAGGGAGCCAGGTGAAGGGAACAAACAGGGGAGAAGGTCCCCCCTGTTCCTCATTTTGGGACTTGGGGGCTCTCTCAACTTGAGCCCCAAGGGCAGCGGCGACAGGTCCTGGGCGACGCGGGCCGCCGCCTCCCAGAAGCCCGTGCGTGACAGCTGAGGTCGGAGCTGCTCAGCGCGGCCTGCGGGGCCGCAGAGCGCCAGGCCTAAGCGGGCAGTGCCCCCCGGAGGGCACAGTCCCGGGGGCACCAGGCACTGCCCGGGTGCCCAAACCGGGCCAAGCCTCGGCTCGGGCTGCGCATCCCCGCTCCGGCCCCGCTGACAGCCGCGCCAGGCCGGGCGGGGTTCGCAGCCGCTGAGTCCGTCCCTGGCCAGCCGGGCCGGAGCCGAGGCGCCCGGGCCGTCCTTAGTGAGAAGCGGCCGCGACTCACCCGCTAGGCCGCTGACAGGAGGCCCGACAGGGAGAGTCAAGCAGCCGGGGATCCAGGAGCAGCCCAGCGACCGCTTCGCTCTCACAAAATGGCGCTGGGGCCGCCTCCTCCGCCCGACGGCACTCGCCGCGCCCACGGCTCCCCGGCTGGAGGGGGAGCGCGCCGTTCGGAGACGCCACGACCCGCTCCCTGGAGAGCGAGGTCTCCTTCCTGGGAACCTTAGCAGATAGAGATATGGAGAGGCTAAAAATGGACAAGCACCTGGGTCAGAAAATCTAAAAAATGGGAAAATATGGATGCGTGGGTTTTAACTCCCCCCACGTAGCGGCACAGATGGTATCGCCCAACCAACCGCCGGCCCGGGTCCCGGCCGGAAAGTGCGCGAGACTAGCGCGGGGCGGGAGCGTGAAGGGGGCGGGCCCCGGAGGGGGGGCGGGGCCTGGCGGGGCGGGGCGCGGGGGGTCCCTGTACCTCCTGACCTTCGCGCAGCCAGAAGGGCAGGAGAGGCCAGGACCCTCTTTCTACAAAACGGGCTGGGCATGTCCCCTTCGTCCTCCCATGGCCATGCTCCAACCTGGAAAGAATAACTTTTACATAATAGCCACGCTAGCGCCTACTCTGTACCAGGTGCCGTCTACTAGTAAGTACTGGAGCACATATTCCCCCTCCAGTCTTGCGAGGTGAGTAATAATGCGATCGGCATGTGCCCAATGGAAAACCGAGGCACAGAGAGGTGAAGCATCTTGCATAAGGTCGCCCAGGTGGTGGACTTGGGGTTTGAGCCCTACCCTAAAGCTGATGTATTTTCGCTGCAGGCCTCCAAATAGTGATATGGTACTTCCCCCATGTTAACACCTGTTTGTTTCACATTTCTGAAACCAATATGTGTTTTCAGTTCCAGTTCCATCGATGAGGTGTCCTGGTTTAACTGGCAGCAGTTTTAATTTCGCAGTGTATGGATGTATCGGCTTCAATGAGATGCAGTAATACCCACGTGCTCTATATTTATGCGTTAACTCATCTAATTCTCAGAGCAGCGCCGTGACGTAGGTGCCGTTGTTATCATCTCTGGTTTATAGATGAGGAAATGGAGGTACAGAGATTAGGTAACCCTGCCCAAGCTCACAGGGCTAGGGAATGGTGGAGCTGGGATTTGAACCAGGCAGCCTGGCTCTGTAGTGGGTGCCTCCTGCTTCTTACAGCCTCCTAGGGAATCAGTGTTAAATCCTTCCAGTCCATCTCTGATGCCTGCTGTTCATGTTAACCAGATTGTGCCCGAGTCTGTTTAGGGAGATTGGGAGGAGAGAGTGGAGGCATTCAGCATGGATGACCTTCACCTGCCCCCAGGGGCAGCCCTGCATACAGGGGACATGGCTCGACAGATGGCCCCTGGTGGTCACTCATGTTTCAGAACATTGGCCAGCGCAGGGAGGTCTGTGTCTTCTCAGTCCACCCAGTTATTTGGGGGAAGAAGCCAGTTTTATTATCTGTATTTTTTCAGGAGAAGAAACGGGCGCTTGGAGGCCATGTGACTTGCCGGAGGCCACATACTTGCCCAGCCTGTAAATTACTGTCCCAGGTTTATCAGACCCTGAAGCTCTGCCCCATCCGCCTCCCTGGGCTATTCTCTGGACTGACTGGACTGAGGCTGAGGCATTTATTTATTTTTTAATTTTTTCTACATATATATTTTTATTGATTTTTTGCAGAGAGGAAGGGAGAGGGATAGAGAGTTAGAAACATGGATGAGAGAGAAACATCGACCAGCTGCCTCCTGCACACCCCCTACTGGAGATGTGCCCGCAACCAAGGCACATGCCCTTGACCGGAATCGAACCTGGGACCTTTCAGTCTGCAGGCCGACGCTCTATCCACTGAGCCAAACCGGCTAGGGCGAGGCTGAGGCATTTAGTGTAGGCAGCTCTGCGGGGACCTGGATGCCTGCTGCAAGTGGGCAGAGCTGGGTATGCGGAAACTGGAGAAGGCCATGCGGGGACAAAACCACAGAGGCTGTCCCTTCTCCCAGAAGTTCTCTGGGGAGTTGGGAAGACCAGAAAACACAATCTTGAAGATGTAATATTCTTCAGGAAGAGAATCAGTAAGGCCAGAGGGAGGCTCCCAGCTGAGTGCTTCGGAGTTTCAGCTTTACGGTGCTGATGGTCAAAAGTTCTTGTTTGAAATGTGTTTTGTAAGTTCTCTTGGTTTGTTTGCCTGTTGGTTCATATCCCTTACACATTAAGCCCAAAGATTGTTAGAGGGCCCAAAAGTATCTACCCTCACCCATCCCCTCTCTTCTGAGCACTTATTTTTTTTATTTTATTTTAATTTGGAAATATTGGGGGGCCAGGCGGGTAAGTCCAACTCAAGAGGAAAGACTTCCCCTGGTCCTCAGGCCGCACCGACCTTTTATTTGGTTTGGGATTCACCCATAGTATAGCCCTTGGGAGGTTCCAGTGACACACAGACTATTCTTATCAATAAGGATTTACATGATTAAAGGTGGGGAGGTTGCTTCAGCTACCATTATCTGGATTAACAGAGGTGGTGCACAGCTCTGACCTTTGCTAGGGCTTCAGAGGTCACCAGCCTTCCGGGTTCTCTGTCTACACCTCTCTGCTAGTGAAGACAATAGGCGGTTTCCCACACCTCCCCCTTCTTTTTTCCTTAAAAAAATCTTGTATTTGTAGACCAGAAATAAACATATAAGAACAAAAATGCTTAAGTCCCAATTTCAATGTCCAACAATTCTGAGTCCAAGTTTCAATGTCCGACAGTTCCTTATGTGTATATGTCAGCAATGATATTTCAGTTCTGGATGGTGGACAAATGGTGGCAATGCAGGTCCGACCCTCTCTGGTTTGATTCTGGGCAACCTGCAGCGATGCACAGCTGCTTGACTGCTAGTATGGCAAAGCGTCGTCAGCGTCTTCCGTCTCTGGATTGTTTTTCCTCTTGTCCTCATGGCTGGAGCATTCCGGATAATTCCTCTCTGTTGCAGGAATTCACATGGTCTTGGAGTTGTCTTCTGAAAATATACAAACCTATTCTCGACCAAAGGTTAATAAAGGAAATTTTACTTGGGGTCCTTTTTATATTTGCCCAAATGATTTTCCTTTGGCTTATTTTGACACTATGTATGTTTTTCATTGTTAGCATTACAAATGAAAAAATTTTTTCTAGATGTACTGAGCACTTACTAAATGCTTTCTGAAGATGATGGCTCAGGAAGATTTGCTGGGGCCGTACGCCTTATCCAGTGCTGGGCTAAAACTCCCGTGTAAAGACGGACAAGGAAAATGAAAGCCAGCTGGGGACGGAGTAGTCTAGTCCAGAAGGAAGCGGGCAGAGAGGACAATTGGAAAAGAGTCCCAGGAGGCATAAAGCACACGGGTGCTGTGCGGGGCAGATGCTGAGGGACCGAGGGGGTCCCCCACAGCTCTCTTTGCAGGGGGAGCCAGAGGGGGCGGGGATGGACTGGCTTTCAGCATAAGGATAAGGATTCTCAACTGGAAAGAAAAGGTCCCGGACAGAGAACCAGAGCATCTGGGAGGGGCCCCCTTTGCAGCAGGTCACTCGGGGTGCCTCCTGGCCTCCCAGCTCCATAGAGTGAACAAGCATTCCCGGAACTGGAGGGAATACCAAGGCACTCAAGGTATTTAAATGCAAGTCACCCTACCAAGATTTAATTTTCTCTTAATTTCTGTATTTAGTTCCCATCAAAATTAGGAGCTGCCTCCCCAACTGGTCTAGGTCTAATTTAGATTTTACTAATTATTTTTTTACTCCAAATAATTTATCATTGCACCAGTAGTAGAAGGACTCCTATGTGGCCAGATGCACCCACTGATAACATTTTGTCTCGCTTTATCACTCCCTCTCTCTACACAGTTGGTACAAATAAATACTAAAGGCCTGGTGCACGAATCCGTGCACCGGTGGGGTCCCTCACACCGGTGCACAATTGGGGCTGGGGAGGGATCATGGGAAGGCTCCAGGACGTGTCTGGTCTGTCTCGCCCAGTCCTGATCGGCTGGATCCCAGCAGCAAGCTAACCTACCAGTCGAGCGTCTTCCCCCTGGTGGTCAGTGCACGTCATAGTGACTGGTCAAATGGATGGTCGGACACTCAGCATATTAGGCTTTTATTATATAGGCTCTATATCACAGTACTGTCTCATTATCAAATTCAGGAACTTTAACAGTAACATCACAGGCTTGAACGTTTGGCAGGAATACTCCTCGGGAGCACATCAGGAGGCACAGGGCATCTGTTGGTCCCATGACTGATGATGTCAGCCTGCATCTCCCGGTTAAGTGGGGTCGGCTGCCATTCTCCACTGTAAAATTACCGTTTCCCCCTTTCGGAACTAATTAGTAACCTGGGGGTAAAATTACTGAGACTATCCCACATGTCCTGCCTGTCTTCAAATTTTCAAATGGTTTTAAATGGTTTAGAATCTTCCCAGTTGGCATGGCTCAGTGGTTGAGCGTCGACCTATGACCCAGGAGGTCAGGGTTTGATTCCCGGTCGGGGCACATGCCTGGGTTGTGGGTTCAATCTCCAGTGTGGGGCGTGCAGGAGGCAGCCAATCAATGATTGTCTTTCATCATTGATGTTTCTCTCTCTCTCTCTCTCTCTTTCCTGAAATCAATAAAAATATTTTTTAAAAAGAATCTATTGACTCTTGCTGAATTCATTATTACTAGAATGGTTGCAAAATGGTGATTTTCTGGTTCTCTTTGACAATTAATGTTTAAACTTTTTATTTTGAAAAATTTCAAACTATGATAACATTGGGTAACAGTACAATGAACATCAGCATAGCCACTGCCTTAATGAAACAAGCCATATTTGCTTTATCTATCTATCTATCTATCTATCTATCTATCTATCTATCTATCATCCCTCTATTTTTTGCTGAACCATTTCAAAGTAAGTTGCAATGGTCATGGCATTTCACCCCTAAATACTTCAACCTGCATCGCCTAAGGACAAAGACATTCTCCTACCTACTCACAATACCGTTATCACATCCAAAAAAATGAACAATTATTTCCTAATATCAAGTCCATATTCAAATTCCCACAACTATTCCTCAACATGTCTTTATAGCTATTTTCTTGAACCAACATCCAATTAAGTTTCACATATTGCATTTGACTATTACGTTTTTTAATCTTTTAAATTCTAGAACAATCTCCCCATCCAAGATGTGGACTTTTTAAGAAGACTGGACCAGAGAGCACATAGGATGTTATCCATCCTGGATTTGTCTGATGGCTCCTCATGGCATCATTAGTTCATGCCTTGCTTCCCTGTTTTTCCTGCATCCTGGAAGTTAGGTCAGAAGACATGATCTCATCAGGTTGCACATATGGCCAGAACATTGTGTGGGTGAAGCCAGGCATGTCTCATTGCACCCCATCAGGAACACGAATGCCTGGTGGTGTCACTTTCAGCGATGCTAAATTCGATCTCTTGGTTAAGATCCCTCCACAGAAAAGGTATATGTATTTTTCCTCTTTACAATCTGCAAGTAATCTCTGATGATGCTTTGGCACATATCCTGTCTCCCTACAACCTTTCAACCTTTCACTTCATGGTTTCAGCATGCACCAGTGGTCCTTGCCTGATACACTGGGGGTTGCAAAATAGCAAATTTTTTTTTTAAAATATATTTTATTGATTTTTTACAGAGAGGAAGGGAGAGAGATAGAGAGTTAGAAACATCGATGAGAGAGAAACATCGATCAGCTGCCTCCTGCACATCCCCCACTGGGGATATGCCTGCAACCCAGGTACATGCCCTTGACCGGAACCGAACCTGGGACCTTTCAGTCCGCAGGCCGACGCTCTATCCACTGAGCCAAACCGGTTCCGGCAAAATAGCAAATTTTAAAATCCTATCATTCCTTCTACATTCTTTTGTAAAGAAGAACTTCCCTTCAGTAACTGGGGGTGAGCTCCAGTTCCCCCTAAATGCTGAACTTCTTATCAGGTTTTTTTAAAATAAAATATTTGAATATGTGCATAGTATCCTATTTTACAGATTTATCATCATTTATTAAGTCAGATCTCCCATTTTGGGATATCAAGATGCTCTTTATGTTTGTTAGGTTTTCTTTTTTAAAAATATATTTTTTTTTATTGATTTCAGAGAGGAAAGGAGAGGGAAAGATAGAAACATTAATGATGAGAGAATCATTGGTTGGCTGCCTCCTGCACGCCCCACACAGGGGATCAAGCCTGCAACCTGGGCATGTGCCCTTGACTGGAATCGAACCTGGGACCGGTCAGTCCACAGATCGACGCTCTATCCACTGAGCCAAACCGGGTAGGGCGTTATCTCTTTTTAGAATAAGTTGACACAATAGTCACCTCTAATGGCAACTAATTTAATTAATTTATTTATTTTAGAGAGAGAGGAAGGAAGGGGAGGAGAGAAACATTGATTAGCTGCCTCCTACATGTCCCCTACTGGGGACCAAGCCTGCAATTCAGGCGTGTGCTCCGGCTGGGAATCGAACTGCTAGCTTCTTGGTTTATGGGTCAATGCTCAACCACTGAACTATACTGGCCAGGCTTTTATCCTTTTTTTTTTTTTTTTTTTTTTTTGATAATCACTAAGAACTCTTGGATTTTATCTATTCAATGTTTTGCAGTAGGTCACAGTCATGAGTGTTTTTAATGATCAAATTGTCCTAATTATGGCCTGGGGAAACCCTTTACACTGGTGTAGGGTCCTTGTGATGTGTCCCCATTAGTCTTGAGCATGTTCTTGCTTTCTGGCACAACGTGCTTCAGGCTCACCTGGAGTCAGCCCTGGAGGCAGGCTTTCCTCTAGGGAGCTCTAGTTCCTTTCGGTTAGAAAAGGCACTTAGAAACCAGAATCTGGGCACTAGGTAAGCTCATTGCTACACCCGTTGTCACAAGCACTTTTGAAAGGTAAAATACTATAATACCAAGCAAGCTATTTTATTTAATCATGATTTACTTTCCTTTATCTATTTATTTATTTATTTATTTTAATTCTTTATTGTTGTTACCTTCCTTTTTAAAAAAATAGTTTTATTGATTCCAGAAAGGAAGGGAGAGGGAGAAAGAGAGAGAAACATCAATGATGAGAGAGAATCATTGATTGGCCCCACCCAGGGAGTCCGCAACCAGGCATGTGCCCTGACCAGGAACCGAACTGGGACCTCCAGGTTCATAGGTCTACGCTCAATCACTGAGCCAGGCTGGGCTACTTTCCCTATTTTTTAAAAAATATGTTTTTATTGCCGAGACCGGTTTGGCTCAGTGGATAGAGCGTCGGCCTGTGGACTGAGAGGTCCCGGGTTCGATTCCGGTCAAGGGCATGTACTTGGGTTGCGTGCACATCCCCAGTAGGAGATGTGCAGGAGGCAGCTGATCGATGTTTCTCTCTCATCGATGTTTCTAACTCTCTATCTCTCTCCCTTCTTCTCTGTGAAAAATCAATAAAATATATTAAAAAAATATGTTTTTATTGATTTTTAGAAAGAGAGGAAAGGAGAGGAATAGAGAGAGAGAAATATCAATGAGCAAAACATCATATGCTCAAGCCACTTAGCCCCACCTCACAGGCTACTTTCCTTTTAATTTAACTGTTACAACTTGCCACAATTAGATTATGCCTCCCCTATTTGGCCTAGGCCTTTGATTTTAAAATTATTTTTGCAAGAAGCCAATTAGTGCAAAAACGCCAATAACAACAACAAAAAAATGCAGTCCTTGCTCTCCCCAACCCTTTCCTATTCCTTTCAGGGGTAACCATTCTTTTAGTTGTTGCTTACAGATTTACCTACATATTTTAAAATAATAAATCTATTCTGTAATATTTTGGTTTGTCTATTTTAGAGATGATCTATTACAATCACTAAGGATTTTTAGCTCTCACACACTCCATTATCATTCCCTCCCTCCCCTTACTATACTTGCATCACAATTTTTGGTTAAATACACATTCAGTGTTTTGATTATTATGTCCACATAAGTCTTATACAACACTGAGCCAATCAGTATACTTTCTCTTGCAACTTTTTATTTTTCCCGATGTTAGTAATTGCCAATTTTTTAATTTGTTCTCTTTGAACATCTACATCTCCTCACACCCTCCAAAATCTACATAAACCTCTAAGGCTTTACTTGTATTCAAATCTGTCAGATAATTAGCCTTTCTGTTTCTTAATTTCTTGGAGCCTTCAGACCTCCTTTCCTGGGTGCCCTCTGGGACTTGTATCAGCTGTCATCAGGGACTTCCTTACAACTTTGGGAATAGCTTTATTTCACTCTCACATTTGACTAATAGATTATATGTAGATTTGGGGTTGAAAGTCATTTTTTCCCAGCACTTTGAAGGTATTGTCCCACTGCCCTCTAGCTTCTCTTGCTGCTTTTGAGAAGCTCATTGCATTCTTGGCCATTCACATAATCTTCGTTTTCTCTCCCGAGTCTTTCATAATCTCCTTATCACTCGAATTCTGAAATTTAAGATGGCGGCTTCGCCCTCCTGGAGATCCTCATTCATTGTTCTGGGCATACGGTGATCTTTCCATTCTGGATATTCTTGTCTGTGGAAAAGTTGGTTTTATTACCACCTGGACAGTTCCTTCCCCGTTGTTTTTCTCTTTCTGGAATTCCTATTAGTTAGCTATTGAATCATCTGCAATGACCTACCGTTAACAATTGTTTTTTTCTTCTGTTGTGCAAAGTTTTCTTTTTGTTCTACTTTCTGTGAAATTTCTCCACCCTTCCCTTCAGTCCTTGTAGTGGGTTTTTATTTTAGCATATATGTTCTTATTTTCCAAAAGATCTTTCTTATTCTCTGATTTCTCCTTGGTTATAGCATCTGTTCATAGAGATAATTGATTTTTAGAGAGAGGGAAGGGAGAGAGAAAGAAACATCGATATGAGAGTGGAACATCGATCCACTGCCTCCTGCATGTCCCCTGCTGGGGATCTAGCCTGCAACCCGGGCATGTGCTCTGACCGGGAATCGACCCAGGGACCTCTTGTGCCGGGGTCCAACCCCAGCAGGTCCAGGGGTCCCCAAAGTCGTAGACGGAGTCGGCGAAGAAGGAAGGACACGGAGACAGTGTTCAGTTGATCAGCAGCCTAGCCAGGATCTCCAGCCAGGATCTCCAGCCAAGTTCTGGTCTGGATCTCCAGAGAGGTTCTGCTTAGGATCTCCAGCCAGGTTCTGTGTCCATGTTCTCTTGCTAGGTTCTCCAGGTTCTCCAGCCAGGTTCTGTAGCCATGTTCCCTCGCTAGGTTCTCCAGCCAGGTTCTGTCCAGGTTCTCCAGCCAGGTTCAGTCACCAGGTTCTAGTCAGGTTCTCTTGCCAATTTCTGTAATCAGGTTCAGTCCAGGATCTTTTGCCATGTTCTCTCAATCTAAGTTCTGTGTTCTAAGTTCTGTCTTCTTACATCTGTATTTATACCAGTTGATTCCAATCCTATCAATCTCTATTCCAAAGGTTAGGGCGTTTCTTATCTCCATTCCTGGGAGTAAAGATTATGTAGCTTAAGCATG
This sequence comes from Myotis myotis, assembly GCF_014108235.1. Classification (NCBI taxonomy): domain Eukaryota; kingdom Metazoa; phylum Chordata; class Mammalia; order Chiroptera; family Vespertilionidae; genus Myotis; species Myotis myotis. The sequence goes on along the minus strand of NW_023416324.1, from coordinate 4,970,238 downwards.
ATTGTTCATAGTTAAAGTGATTAATTACCCGCCTGGCACTTAGTTAAGAGGTTTTATTCCCTCCCTAACTTCAGGGGAAAATCCCTACCTGGGGAAACAGCCTTTCTCAGAGACCTTGGTTAAAACACATAGTGCCAAGAAGGTGAGCAAACATATTAAGAACAGTATGCCATATATGCCAGGTCCCTTGAAACAGCAAGCATGGACCGGCTCCCGGCACTCTTGGTTCATGGGTGGACGCCCAACCACTGAGCAACACTGGCTGGGTTCTCTTATGTCATTATTTTCCCTTCTTATTCCCAATCCCTTTGCCCTTCCACCTCCCTCCCAAACTCTCATTCAGGTGTTTCTGTGTCCTTTAATCTGTGCGTGTCCTCAGCAACAACAGGCATTTATGCAGCGTGTACCACATTATTCCAGAACAGGCACGGACAAGCCCCTGGCCAAATCCAGCCCATTACCGGATTTTGTACAACCCCCAAACTAAAAATGGTTTTTGACATATTTAATTAGTTGAAAAACATCAAAAGACGAATATTTTGTATTACGTGACATGGCTATGCAATTCCAGTGTCAGTGTCCGTCCATCACTGAGTTTCAGGGTCCGCGGTCGCACTGGCTCGCTGACGTATTGTCTGTGGCTGCTCTCAGGTTGCAGTGGCAGATCGTATGGCACAAGGTCTAAAATATTCACCACCTGGCCCTTTACAGGAAAAAAAGTTGCTGGCCCCTGCTCTGGATGTTGGGGCACACGGGTGAACATACATTTTTAGTTTATATAAAAAGAATGATGGTTTCACTTGGGGAGGTGTATATACTTCACCTTTCGATCTGGAACTTTTGGGAGAGAAAGGGGGGCCACTAATTATGGGGACAGCATGGGGCAAACTAGTCTGCTCCTGGAAAACTGGGCTGTATGTCATCTGCCCTTAACCCTCATCTGCCCAAGATCCTGTGCTGGCGGTGCCTTTAGAATTTGTCCAGGGGGGAGATGTACACCTTTCGGGCCTGAGGGCCAGATCTGGGCCACAGCAGTTTTTGTACAGCTGGTCAACTAAGCTTTTTAAATGGTTGTTTGTGTGTGTGTGTGTGTGTGTGTGTGTGTTGGGGGGGATCAAAAGGAGAATAATATTTTGTGATACATTAAAATGATATGAAATACAAATTTCAGCATCCATAAACAGTCTTGTTGGGGTAGCCACACCCCTTCATTTGCATATAATCTAAGGCTGCAACAGAGACCCTACGATATCTGCCATCTGGCCTTTTACAGAAAGGCGTGCACGCCTGCTCTGGGTGATTCTACCTGCTGAGGAGCATCCTCCCGTGTGGCTCCCACAGGGACTTGCTTGTTCCCCGTGGATGTTCCTTCTTGGTCCCTGGTTTCTGAGATCCATCAAAGTGAGACAGCTGGCGCCTGGAGGGGACACACCTCATTTCCCTCCTCTGTGTCGTCACCATTCCTAAGCCTTTTCCATTGTTCACTAGACCTTTCTCCCGTAAATGCGTTTAGTCAACAAGTGTCAGCTTGGCTTCCCCAGGGCTCGGGGACGCAGCAAAGGGGCAGAGAAGAGGCGCTGCCCTGGGGGAGCTTACAGTCGCCATGCCCTCGCTGCGGAGCCCTCCCCAGCGCTTGGTGCCAACAGCTGTTGACGTCCTCAGCACCATTCTCTGGTGCAGATAACATCACCTCCACCTTCCAGGTAAGAGCCAGCTCAGAAACAGGGTGGGTGTGAGCTCCAGCCCCACCCGACCCGACCCGACCCGTTGGGCGCCTCTCTCCTGTGTCTGCAGTTTTGCCAACACTCCACCCCTCTCATTTCCACCTTCCTGATTTTTTGCTATTCTGATGAGTGTAAAGTGCTCTCAGGATGTCGTTTTAATTTGCATTTCTCTGATATCTAGTGAATTAGAATATTTCAGGAATCTGGGCTCTTCACTCTTAATTTGCTTCTCGAAATCAAGCTGGTAGATCTTCTAAACGAGGGAGGTGAAAAAAAAAAGTTGCAACAAAAAATTGGCAGACGCCCACGTCTGCCTCCATCGATGCCTGCCTCCCTCGCTGCCACTCGAGGCTTGTGTTCTCGCGAGGGACACACAGATCTTGGCGTCATGTGCTTCATGCCAACCACCTGGGGTCAGAGTTCAGGCCACTCACCGGCTTCACTGTGACTTTTTGCAAATGACTGGCCATTCTGGGCCTCTATGTCCTCCTCTGTAAAATGGGGCAGTACCGGCCCCTGCTGCTGGGGATTGTTGGGGACTTACAGTGCTTGGCACGTAGAAGGTGCCACTGAATAGGAGCTACTGGCATTAACCCTGGGGTAGGGGTTAAACCAGAGGGCCTCCCAGGACCCCAGGTACATCATGTCAGTGCTTGGTTATTCAGAGGGACTGTCTGCCGGACTAGAGCCACCACAGGACCCAACAGTTTACGGCAGGAGAGAAGCCTGTGATTGTCCACGTGACTTCAGGAGCAAATGCTAAATGTCAGTCAGAAGTTTGTGAAAGGAAAGATGCAACCCGCCCCCTGCCCAACCAAATTCAAGGGCCTCCCGAATGCTCTGTAGCTTTGGGTGGGCCCGGAACCCCCATCTTAGGGGCAGGTTCCTTAAATGGTGCTTTTCATGGGCAGGAACACTGCCCCCTCCCCCACGCCCGAAGGAAGATGGTAAAGATCTGCCTTTCGGTCCGGAAGGAGAGGGAATGCCTCCCTAAAGCGGACTAAGTCAGTCCTCACGGAGCCAAGCAGACAGCCACGTTTCCACAGCGCGGCTCATTGGCCACCCATTTCCTGCTTCCCGGGGTGCCGTGTGTCTCGTGACTGACTGATCCGGCCGCTTTCAGCAAGGCTGGTCCAGCTTCGCTTAAGTGTCGGTCTCCTCGCCTGTAAAGTGGTGCCAGGTCTGGCTGAGCCGGGAGAGCGGAAGGGCCTTGACAGCTGCAGTGAATCTATTTTATTAATCTTTGATCTCTCGCTATCAAAGGAACCCCGGGAGTGGGTCAGTGGCTTCTGCGTTGGAAAAACCGGCTTAGCAGGTGTCAGAGCGCTAAGTTTAAAAAGGATTTCCCAATTTCTCATTTGCAAGAGCGGGAGGGTGTTCATAAATAACGCCCCGGCGAAACTGCGGGGCTGCGATCCGGCCAATTCCCAGGCTTCCGATCAATCCAGTGGAAGCAATTTTGAAAATGTGATTTTCCCAAATGGAGAAACGAAATCTGAGCTCAACTGAAAGAGCCCGATGACACAGCTTTCTCTGAGACTTCCCACGACAGGAGCCCCTGCTGCGTGTGTGTGTGTCTGCAAGGGTGTGTGTGCAAGGGCATTAGGAAGGGCTTTTGAGGGGTGTGCATAGGAGTGTGTAGCCATGTGTGTAGGAGGAATGGAGTTTTGGTTTTCAAAAGCGAGATGAGCCTGGCTGACGTGGCTCCGTGGCTGAGCGCCGACCTATGAACCAGGAGGTCACGGTTCAATTCCTGGTCAGGACACAGGCCCGGGTTGCAGACTCCATCCTCAATGTGGGGCGTGCAGGAGGCAGCCGATCCATGATTCTCTCTCATCACTGATGTTTCTATCTCTCCTCCCTTCCTCTCTGAAATCAATAAAAATATATGCTTTTAAAGGGAAGGAAGCCTGCTTTTCAATCCCTGTTTCCTCTTCTTAGTTCAAAGGTTTGATCAAGTGGTCGGGGTGGTCCTGGCGGGCGGTCGGAGCTGAGTGGTGGTGCCCTGGCCTTCGCGTTCCTGTCTGAGCCTGTGAACGGCGGGAGGCCGGGGGGCCTGGAGGCAGGAGTCCCAGCGCAGGCCACCCGCCGTGTGCCCCGCTCCTCCGCTTCTGGTGTCACCAGGGCCTCCCGTCTGCGTGACAGGCCCTGCTGACAGCCGCCTTCACGCCCCACGGGTCCCGAAGCCCAGCCCCACGCCTCCCCAGGCGCCCATGGCAAACCCGCGCAGCGTGGGGTTAGGGGACCCGTTAACCCGCCGAGGGAGGAGTGACAGAGAAAGAGGCCCAAGCGGGCAGAGCACTGACCCAGCACGCGAAGTCGAATCGGGTGGTGGGTGCCCGGGCGCTCCCTGTACGCCTCTGAGCTTCCTGTGTTTGGAAATTACCGTGATGGAATGCCGAGCAAGGGAGAGACCCGACGGGAAGGGCTTAGGCCAGCACCCCAGCGTTTTGATGTGACGGGGTCCTGGCCAGAGCCACGGCGTCGTGAGCCCAGGAACCATCCCTTTCGCAGAGACAGGCCGGCCCTGCGCCTCCTTGCAGCCAGGCCGCTTGTAAGAAGCCTTTGGAAAGCTCCCGGGAGCGGGCCCTGAGGGCGGCGGGAGTGGCCACAAGACCTGCTTGTCGCCGCGTCCCCGTCCCCGGGTCGGCAGGTCTCTGCGGGGCTGTGTCCCGAGTTTTGTGAGGTTTGTCACCTGAAGGTAATGAAGGCGAAGGAGAGGATGAGGGGCGGGGAGGGCGGCCGGGAGGCGGCCTGGGCGCTCCCCCTCCCTCCAGACCCCCCTCAGCCCCCGGGCCCCACCCACTTCTCATGGATGTGGGGGTGCGTGTGGGGGCTCAGCTTTGGGGATGGAGTGCCATTCCTCCCAGGTTCCGAGGTGGCCCCAAACCCACATCTTTCAAACCCTAACGGTCTGCCAATCTTCATGGGGCTCAGAGGCCTCAGGTGCGGAAGGAGGGGCCCCCTACCTCCCAGGTCCCTTTGCCCAGCTTCCCTGGATATGACAGCAGAGGCGGGATTCCCTGGCGAGGGCGGTGCGAGATGCAGGCGGCCGCCCCTCCTCCTGTTTTATTTCTCTGCTGGGAACAAGAGGAAGCCCCCAGCCGTTAGCAGGTTAGCATCCTGGTTAGCAGGTTAGCATCCTGGTTAGCATCCTAGTGAGTAGGTTAGCATCCTGGTTAGCATCCTAGTGAGTAGGTTAGCATCCTGGTTAGCATCCTAGTGAGTAGGTTAACATCCTGGTGAGCAGGTTAGCATCCTGGTTAGCATCCTAGTGAGTAGGTTAGCATCCTGGTGAGCAGGTTAGCACCCTGGGAGCAGGGGAGGAGCCGCGATCATCCTGCCCCTGGGAGAGGGACACTGTGGCTTTTGAATTCAGTGAATGAAGTTAGGCCATGGGCAGCCGCCTGCTCCTCCCCGCCCCTCCCCCTCAAGGCTGCAGGCTCAGTCAGACTCCAGCCTGGGAAATGCCAACCCACCGAGGGGAGCCCAGGGCGTGGCCGCTGTCCTGTAGGTCCCATGCAGGAATTCAGGGCCTGAGGAGGGCAGCCTTAGAGGGAACCCCAGTCACCTTTCCTGCCTCTTTAAACCCAACTTTTCTTATTGACATTTTAAAAAAATTGAAGTCTAACACGTACAGAAAAACATATCGATCTTGATAAAGGAGCATTGACTACCAGACAAATAGAAAAGGCACAGGTGTCAGAGACTCCGTTTAACTCATTAACGAATGAGGGACAGTGTGCGGCACAATCTGTTACCGTTGGTGGGAAGGGTGATCAAGAGTAGACACAGCCCTGGCTGGTCTGGCTCAGCGGTTAGAGCGTCCCCCTGCAGACGGACAGGTCTCGGGTTGGATTCTGGTCCAGGGCATGTACCTCGGTTGCAGGCTCAATCCCCAGCACATCTGGACGTGTGTGGGAGGCAACCAATCCATATGTTTCTCTCATTCTCTCTCCTCCTCCTCCTTTCCACACTCCCTAAAAGTCAGTGGACACATAGAGGCCACCAGGAATGCTGGGTGAATTCGCTAAACGGATACAGAACTGGTCCGCACCCCTGGGTCAGTCACCGCCTGCAGCTCCTCCGGACCCTGCATTTTTCTGGGCGAGGGCCACTTGCAGCATCACCAGTGCATTCAACAGCGTCCGGCCTTGTCCGGCAGCTCAGAGGCGGTCAAAGGTTCACGGAAGAGAACGCTGGAGCCGCACCAGATGCCCAGATTCCGTGGGAGAGACCCAGTGGGTGTGGAGATCCATTTCAGGGCATCTCAGCTGCCCGCTCTCCTCTGTTCGGCCCAGTTCCCAGGCAGACTCCCCCTGTGACACCCCCGGGGCGAGAGAGACAACGCCGCGCCTTGGGGGCCCTTCTCCCCGAAGGCAGCCACCAGGTTTCCAAACCCAGAGGCCCGCTTTGCATGCATTTACGCCTCCTCCGAGCCTGGCTTCTTTCTCTCCATGGAAGCGCCTCTGACATTCATCCTGGTGGTCGCACAGGCCAGTCGTTCACTCCTT